>NC_140594.1:646147994-647537994 GCF_964204655.1 Triturus cristatus | reverse complement strand
TGTCTCATTCTCTCGCTCTGTGTCTCATTCTCTCGCTCTGTGTCTCATTCTCTCGCTCTGTGTCTCATTCTCTCGCTCTGTGTCTCATTCTCTCGCTCTGTGTCTCATTCTCTCGCTCTGTGTCTCATTCTCTCGCTCTGTGTCTCATTCTCTCGCTCTGTGTCTCATTCTCTCGCTCTGTGTCTCATTCTCTCGCTCTGTGTCTCATTCTCTCGCTCTGTGTCTCATTCTCTCGCTCTGTGTCTCATTCTCTCGCTCTGTGTCTCATTCTCTCGCTCTCAGGGTCTCTCCCTCCCTCCCTCCCTCTCTCTCTCTCTCTCTCTCTCTCTCTCTCTGCCTCCCTCCCTGCCTCCCTCCCTGCCTGCCTCCCTCCCCTTTGCAGGCTGCATGTTTTGGTGAAGAACAAAGTGAAGAGTTGACATGGCGCACACATCTTGTTTTTCTTCCAAGTAATCCAAGTTTTGTCAATTCGTCATCTTATTCCTCATGTCACAAGGGAGACGCTTACGTTATTACTATATGCTTAATGTTGCAAGAATGCCAATCCAGGCCTTATCCTGTAACATGCCAGTGTATATAAGCTTTATCCACAATCGTTGGTCGCATTTAGCCAATGCATTAAGGGCCTATTTCTTGGCCATTCGTCAGGGGCCTTTCTGAAAATTCTAAATGCATAAATAAGACTTAGGATTCACCCCACAATAGATCTTGTTTAATTATACATGAGATCACACCAATTCATGATTCCCCAACACATCAACGTATTCCCCATAAAAACATAGTCAAAAGACTACACCTCATAGGATACCCGTGCTATTTGTTCCATTTGCTCACCCATCAACCAGCCCCTCTCCCCTTAACCTAATCTTAAATCAAACTTATGGTTCTAAAGTCATCATCATAACTGATTCGTACCTGTACTTGGCATTCTTGCAACATTAAGCATATAGTAATAATGTAAGCGTTTCCGTTGTGACATGAGGAACAAGATGACAAATTGACAAAACTTGGATTACTTGGAAGAAAAACAATAAAAATTGGTGAAACATGAACTATATGACATTTGTATATGCAATGGAAAATAGCTGTGCATCCGGTGGGGTGACGTTCCACTCCAGGTTTTTGAACACACCTGTGTGTGCCTTGCCTACAACCAACTTCCATGGCATAGATCAGTCACCCCTCTAGCTGGGTGCACTATACCAGTGGTGAGGGTACAGGTGCATGAGCCTGTACCCCTAGTGTCTAAGTCCATTCTTAGACATTGTAAGTACAGTGCTGCCATTTAGAGTATATGGTGCTGGGAGCTTGTTATTACGAACTCCACAGCACCATAATGGTTACACTGAAAACTGAGAAGTTTGGTATCAAACTTCTCAGCACATTAAACCCACACGGATGCCAGTGTGGGATTTAATGAAAAATGCACACAGAGGGCATCTTAGAGATGCCCCCTGAAAACTAACCTACCACTAGTGTCCAGGCTGAGTAGCTGCTTTCAGCTGCCACCAGCAGACATGTTTCTGGTCCACTGGGTCGAGAGCCTGCTGCTCTCAGGGGTCTGAAACAATGCATATCCTGGAACAAGGTGCCAAACCTCCTCCCCCAGGATGGGCAGGGTTCTGGAAGGGGATGCTTTAAAGGCTTGCTGCCTTTGTGAGCTTCCCCAGGTCACTTGCTGCTTTCAGCAACTGGTCCCCACTGGTTCTGACCCCCACTTTGGGTGGGAGAACCGGCAAGAAAAACAAGTGAGGAAGAGAGGTGTGCCCACCTCTGCCAACTCCACCCCTCAGGTGGGGGAGGCAAGGTGAAGCACAACTCTCAGCCCCCCCCCCCCCATCTTGCAGATAGGGGACTCAGCCAACCAGGGACAGGCTCATGCCTCCCTCCCACTGGAGGGTGGCATAATATGGGGTGTACCCACCCCAGGGAAGGGACACAATGGTCCCCGACTTTTACCTACCTGCAACGCCCCTAAATCTAGTATTTAGGGGCACCCCTGAAACTTGCTTCCTCAGACAAGAAGAAACTACAAGAAGAAGAACTGAACAGCTGTGCAGCAGCTAACAAGAGGAAGACGCCCACCGACTTGGCCCCAGCCCTACCGGCCTGTCTCCCCCTCGAACCTGCTCCTGCGAAATCCCGGTGTGTCCTGCAGCCAGCAACCTCGAAAACCCCGGCGGACCTGCCTTCCTTCAACTATAAAGACGATGTCTCCGTGAACACCATATTTGTTAATCTGCAACATCTGGCTCCGGCCAGACATAGCGGATCCGCCCCTCTCTGCACCCGCTGTCCACCACCCGAGCGGGCAAACACCAAGAGGAGGTCACCCAGCGATCCTGACCCAAGATCTGGTGACACCTGACCTGCCCGGAGCCTAAATCCGGAAGGTCCCCCCCAACCGCGACCAGGAGCTGGTAAGAAGATCAGACCCAAATAGGCACCCTTGCAACCAACGCCCCACGGCTTTGGGTGCCCAAACCGACGGTACCTAACTTCCCAACTTACCTCTCGAAGTGGTGGTCGCACCCAAGAGACCTTCGCCCCCAAGCCTGCAGTGCCTTTGCAAACTGGAGGTTC
Source organism: Triturus cristatus (assembly GCF_964204655.1). Classification (NCBI taxonomy): domain Eukaryota; kingdom Metazoa; phylum Chordata; class Amphibia; order Caudata; family Salamandridae; genus Triturus; species Triturus cristatus. The sequence goes on along the minus strand of NC_140594.1, from coordinate 647,535,411 downwards.
ACCATTGAAAACATCAGGGTGCCCAACGTCGAAACAGCACCCGGCCGCCCTAGTGCCGCTGAGGGTACACCTTTGGTGCTACTTTGTTTCCACATTTGCCCTGAGGTAGAGTCCAGGAGCTTTGCTCCCACAACCAAGTAGCCTGCTTGCCAGCAGCCGCCAACCGGAGGCCCACTATCCCCCATTGGATAACACTGGGCGTCAGCACTCTGCACCCGGCTGCCCTAGTGCCACTGAGGGTGTAACTAGAGTGCATCTGTTACAAGTAGAAATATAAAGAAGGTCCACCACAGGCGAGTTGAAAGGTTCTTTATTCTGGTCATTCACTCTCCTCACTGACCGGATTATCAACATTCTACTGTAAGCGCATATGGAACGTTTCAATGTGAGATGGACGGAAAAGGGAGGAGGTTACAGCAATTTAAACAAGAAGGTTACAACATCTCCCTGCATAAGGGAGGGAGAAAGTGATGCTAAGTTAACAAGTCCATCACCACTCCATGTCTGTCCATTTTCCAGGCGAACCACGTTTCTGAATACCTTCACCACTCTTTGGGAGGTTGGTATTTGCTCAGTCCAGTTTGTACATGGGTGGACTTTCTTACTAGCAAAGGATTGTTAGTCTTGAGGTTATGTTCCTTAACCCCATGTTTCTGGTCATTCCAACTCTTAGATCTCCTTTGGTGGGGTTGGATTTTCTTTTGGCTCTCCCCCTGGTTGGGAAGAACCCGCTTACCTCCTTCTAACCACAGGGGGTTCATCTTGGTGCTAGGTTCCCTCCCTCTTAGAGCTACGAAGGGAGAAATCCCGGTGATGAGATTCGGAGCAGTATGATATGCCCAGATGCATTCTTTAAGTGAGTCCTCAATCTGGTGCTCATTAGTGGAGGCCAGTTGAAAATGTTCTTTTACCATGCGGTTTGTTCTCTCCACCAGTCCGTTTGCTTTGGGACAATAGAGTGCTGTTTTCTCGTGTTGGATGTTTAGTCCTTCTAGGAACTGTCAATTCCTCGGACGTAAATTACACTCAGTTATCGGTTATTAAAATCTTTGGTATACCTTCATTAAACAAAATGTTTTTTAGGAATGCGATAAACGTTGCTCGTCGTGGTGGAAGGAATAAACTTAAAGTTGATCCAGTGGGAGGTGTAGTCTATTGAACATGAACCTGTTTTGGGGCCCCAAGACTTCCATGGGCCCAATAATATCAATGGCTAATTTAGTCCATGGCACCACCGGTACCTCCACTGGAGACAAAGGAATCCTACGTAGGGTTTTGCTTTTGTCACAGCTAATGCATTCCTTAACTTTCAGCTCTACCATTGAATCCATTTTAGGAAACCAAAAGCAACTTCTGACCTTGTTCTTTGTGAGGCTCCTTCCTAGGTGCTCCTCATGGGCCAAATCTATTATCTTGTTTCTGAGATCAACTGGTGGAACAACTTTATGGTTGCGATACAATATCAGCCATAAGGGTTAGTTCAGATCTCACTTTCAAAAAATCTTTAATAGCCTCAGGGACCTTAGTGCGCTTCTCAGGCCAGCCATTGACAATTAGCTCCTTAAGAATGTTCATGTCAACGTCTTTTCTCATGCTCTCTTCCCATTCCTCTTTGGTAAGAGACAGTAGTTGTATGGCCAAGATGGGGACATCTAACAGTTCTTCTTGGGTACTGGTATTGAGTGGAGACCTAGACAATTAATCTGCCACTACATTCTCAGGTCCTGGTAGGTATCCCACTTTAAAGCAATAGTTCTCCAACCCCAGCACCCATTTGGATATGTGCGGAGAATTATTTTGAATGCTTTTGGATGAAAACATGAATGTTAGGGGCTTGTGGTCTCTGCGAATAGTGAATTTAGTTCCCCATAAGTAAAATTTAAAGTGATTAACGGCCCAAAAGCATGCTAAAGTCTCTCTCTCAAAGACAGAGTTGTTGCGTTCTGTGGGACTAAGGGACCAGGATATAAATGCTATGATGGTTTCACCATCCTGCCCTCTTTGAAATAACGACGCCCCCAGCCCTTTATTGGACGCTATTGTGGTTAACATGGATGTCCTTTTGTGGTCAAAGGATCCTAGAGCCGGTGATTCAATGACCTCCTTCTTCACCATGTACACCATTTTGTTGTGTTTTTCTTCCCAAGCGAATTCCTTTTTTTTACCTTTTTCTTTTTTTAAGTAGTTCACGTAAGCCATCACACTTTTCAGAAAACGTTCTTTACAAACTTGGCCATGTATTCGACCAAACCTAAGAAAGACTTGAGTTCCTCTTTGTTAGTCGGGTATGGAGCATCCTTGACAGCTTACTAGGCTGTACTTGGGTCTGAAAGCTGCTTGGGAAATGGTGTGCCCCAGATAGTCCACCGAGCCTACTTTCATCTTGCACTGGTCTAGTTTCACAGTCAACCCTGTCTCTGTAAGTCCCTTGCAAACTGTGTTAAAAAGTAAATCGTGCTCTTCCGCAGATGACCCATAAATCAGTACGTCATCTTGGAAGCATAGGTCGTTTGTGATGCCCTTGAGGACTTGTTGCATTATTTCTGAAAAACTGCCGCAGCAGAGGCCAGTCCGAAAGGCATGCTGGAACATATATGCTCCAAATGGAGAGGTAAATGCTGTTAACGGCCTTGAATCCGGGTGCAACTCCACCTGGTGGCATGCCATCGATAGGTCGATGACCAAAAAAAAAACAAACTTGACCTTCGCCTTTGTGCTCAACCTCTTGTTTAGATTGGGGAGGGAAAACCTCCCTACCCATATGTTCTTGTTGAGGCTGCTTAGATCCACACAGGCGGATACCTTGCACATTGGCCTTAGAAGCAATGACTATGGGCGCCAACCACTCTGATGATTCTATTAGTTGGGTGACACCCATCTCGCATAACTTATCCTGTTCCTTCTTGAGAGGCTCTCTCATAAGGAGAGGAACCTGGCGGGTCTGTAAACCACGGGTTTGGCTCCCTGTCTGACCTGGATATTGTGTTGGAAGTCCTTTAGCTTTCCTAACTTATCCACGAAAAGATCAGAAAAGGCATCACATCGAGCACTGTTACTGTTAGAATCTTCCACTAGAATGACTTGGTCTTTATGGTTAGGGTCAAGTACAATGCCCAGCTCTTTCTGGTGTTGCCAGCCAAGGACATTAGCTCCACTCTCTACCACATATACCTTGCCCACCGTAGATCTATCCTTGAAGTCTATGTGTGCCTTTATCATACCTACAAGGTGTAAGAAAGTGCCATCTTTCTTGCATGGTATGCCCCCACTTTTTGCTGAATTGCTGAATGTACTTTGACTGAGTGTGCCCTGGGCTCCTGCCAATCAGGTACCCAGGGCCTATGTTCCTTCCCTAAAACCTGTGCTGAAACCTAAACCCAAATTGGCACGCCCTGGCCACATGTCAGCCCCTGGTAAATGGTACCCTAGGTACCCAGGGCCTTGTGACCAGGGAAGGCCCCTAAGGGCTGCAGCACGTATTGTGCCACCCTTAGAGGCCCTGTACCCTGACACACACACACTGCCCTTGCAGGCTGTGTGTCTGGGTACAGAACAAAACAGAGAGTTGACATGGCACACATCCCTGTGTGCCATGCCCACAACACACACTGACCTGGCATACATCAGCCACCCCTCTAGCTGGGTGCCCTATGCCAGTGGTGTGGGTACAGGTGCATGAGCCCTGTGCCCCTACAGTACCCAGGTCCATTTCTGGGCACTGTAAGTGCAGTGCTGCCATTTAGGAGTATATGGTGCTGGGAGATAGTCAACACGAACTCCACAGCACCATGATGGCTCCACTGAAGACTGAAGTTTGGTATCAAAGTGCAGGATTTAATGTACAATGCACGACAGAGGGCATCTTCGAGATGCCCCCTGATCCTAACCTACAATCCACGTCTTGTCTGAGGGGCTACTTAGGCTGCCACACAGCAGACATGTTGCTGGTCCCCTGGGTAGAGAGCCATTAGCTCTCCTGGGCCTGCAACAATGCACATCCTGGGTGAGGTGCTAGGTCGCCTTCCCCAGGATGGGCAGGGGAAGCTTCAAAGGCATGCCGCCTTTGTGAGCTTCTCCAGGCCACGTGCTGTACCCAGCAACTGGCCCCTACCGGTTCTAAACTCCCACTCTGGCGGGAAGACTGTCCGGAAACCCCAAGGATGGACAGGGGGTGTGCCAGCCTCTGCCAACCCCACCCCTCAGGTGGGGGAGGCTAGGTGAAGCACATCTCCGGGTCTCGCCATCTTGAAGATGGGGATCCCTGCCCAATCAGAACTAGGCCACTGCCCCCCTCCCACAGGAGAGTGGCAGGATAGGGGGTGTACCCACCCCAGGACAGGGACCCAGTGGTTCCTGCCCTTTAGCTACCTGTCACACCCCTAAATTTAGTATTTAGGGGCACCCTGAACCTTCCTTCCTTAGATCCAGATTCTGAAACAGCAAAGAAGATCAAGAAGCAAGAAGACCTGCCGTACAGCTATTAACAAGAGGAAGACACCAACTGCTTTGGCCCCAGCCCTACCGGACGGTCGACCCTCGAACCTGCTCCTGCTAAAACCCGGCATCTCCCGTGGCCAGCAACCTCACAAACCCCGGAGGACCTGGCTACCTTGTGACTGAGCATCTGGGACTCCCACAAGCAGTGGTACTGCTCAACGCAAGAAACTGACCCCTGGAATCGGCCAGGAACCGCAAACCCTGCACACTGCACCCGCAAAGCCTGGCCTGTGCTGGAGTGGACAACGACCATGAGGACATCCCCCCCCCCCCCGGCGATTGTGACCCTGAATCCAGCACCCAAGGACCCACCTCAACGCTCCGGATGATGCCTGCAGCCTCAGAACCAGGGACCCCCCCACAAACCTCGATCAACAGAGGGTAAGATTTCCCAACACCAAAAGGCACCCCTGCACCCGGCGCCCTGCGGCCCCCTGTGTCCAACTCCTGGGTACCTACCTATCCTCCAACTACCCAACTTACCTCTCGAAGTGGTGGTTGCACCTGAAGAATCTTCGTCCCCGAGCTTGCAGCCTTTGTTCGTTCTTAAGCTTCTCTATTGCAATCCATTGAGCGCCCGACGGCTCAAAAGCACCCTGCACCCAGCCGCCCGAGTGCCCCTGGCAGTGCAACCTCTACTCCAATCTGCTTCCCCATTTGTTCTGAGCAAGTGACCAGGAGCCCAGCTCCCACAGCCACGTGGCCTGCTAGCCAGCAGCCACCAACCAAGGGCCCCCTGCCTTCCATAGGATAACATTGGGCCTAACTCACTCTGCACCAGGCTGCCCCTGTGCCTCTGAGGGTGTAACAACTGTACTTACCTGACCCTGGGAGACCCACGAGTCTACGCACAGAACCTTAACTCGGCCAGTCAAGTAAATTACCCAAAAGCCGATAACACCCTTTTCTTTCATATGGTAATATTGATTGGTTTCACTTGAAAATTCTTTTAAGTGTAGAGTTTCTAAACTTTAAAATATTCACCTAAAATCAACGAAAATACTCACCTGCTATCAGGAGAGATCACAGTGCTGGATCTTGGTGTCCAGACCTGACCCGGAAAAGTAATTACAACCATACTTACCGCTAACTCAATTTTCTCCCATAGGAAACCATTGACTGTTTTTCTGTGAAATATCTGTCGATGTTTGCAAACTACAAATGTTTTTTAAAAATCGTGCCGCCTGTGAAAACGTAATTACTTACCTGTTTTGGATAGATGTCCCAGTGCTGAACCTAGGAGCCCAGCACTGGATTACAAAAGTAACGAGAACATACTTTACCTGCAACTTGAATTTTCATCCATAGGAAACCATTGACTGTTTTTCTGTGAAATTTCTTCTAAGTGTCAATTTTGCAAGCTTACAAATATTCGTTAAAAATCGCCTATATAACCTAAACGCATTCTCTCAACTGCTTACAGGTGGTACACTAGTGCTGGATCCAGGATCCACCACTGAACTAGAAAAAGTAACAATAACCCCACTTACCTGCTAAGTGAATTTCCTCCCATAGGATAACATTGGTGATTCTATTAGAAAAAGTTTCTAAGTGTCAACTTTTAAAATACCAAAATATTGCTTAAAAATCACAACAGTAACTAAATCGTATTTACTCACCTGTTTCGAGGAACTAATTTCATTTAACTTGAAATTCTCATTGAGCTCAATGTAATATTGTGTTTGAAAGTGTGTTGCCTATTGCAACCACTGTAACTATTATATTCAAAAGTCTATTGCCTATTGAAAAGTATTTAGCTAAAGCATCTCAATCTGAGAAAGTGTATTTTGATACCTATTGTTGGTTCTAAAATAAAACCATATATTTTTATATACAAACCATTGGCCTAGAGTTCAGTTCTTGAGTGTGTGAGACCATTTGCTGACTGTGTGCAACAAATGCTTTACACTGTCCTCTGATACTGCCTTACTGCTCAACCAAGGTACCTCTTTAGAGAGTAAGGTTATATCTAACTTTAGCCTCTATCAAACCTCTGGGGACTGTGGACTCTGTACACACTGTACCTATTTGGAAACAGTATATACAGAACCACTTTCCTACACAAGGGGAATGGGGTCTTTGGTGTACCCTTTTGGAGAAATATTTGATTTACACATTCCTACCCTTGAACGCCCCAGTGATTTTTCATAATCCTCCAAATTGAGTAGCATGAATGGGGAACAAGAGTCCGCATACATCTCCACTGGCTTATTGTCCAGTAGAACCATGCACTTGGGATAGTTAGGTTAGGAATACCCATCCTCACTTTTAACCTGAAATACAAATTTTGTACATTAACCATTTTTACTAGATTGTTGTCCCCATCTCTACAAACTCTGGCAAAGTGCCCTCTTTTGTTACACTTCTTGCATGTGACGACCCGAGCGGAGCAATAGGGACTGTTGGCCAAATGGTTACTGCTGCCACATCTATAGCATCGAAGACCATGACTTTCTTTAGTGGACTTGACAGGTATGTATTTGGTTTTACTCGGAGTACTTCACTTAGAGTCTCTTCTACCTGGACGGATGCAACTACTTCTTCCGAAATTTTCATTTCTTTCATGCACTTAGCTGTATGTTCAATGAACTGCGCTAAAGTAATTGCCTCTCTCAGTGTGGGGTTTTTTGCAAGTAATTTTTCCTTGTACTTTGCTATTGTTTGTACACCTGACTAATTGATCCCTTATGAGGGAATCATGGAGTTCCCCAAAATCACATAATTGTGAGTCCTCTCAATGCTGCTATGCAAATGTTGATAGACTCATTTTTTCCCTGCACCTGGCTAAAAAACTTGTGACGTTCAAGGACTACGTTTACTATGTCCCCAAAATGTGTTTCGAATTTCATAAGCGTGACGTCATACACATCTGAATCATCATCTTCCTCCAGTTCTGGCAGTGTTTAGTACACCTTGTGACCATGGACTCCCAAGTTATGCAACAGGATGTGTTTGCGTACTGCCGATAATTCCCCCATCCGCCCCCATGGCAATTAAATAGGATTCGAATAACTTGGTCCAATCCTTCCAGTGAATTTCTGGTTCTCCGCTATCATTTAGGACGGATGGTGGTTTACAAATACCAGGGGTGCCCATGCTGGAAAAGAGGAGCTACTAAACTACCTCTAGCGGATGAAGGAGACTAATAGGCCCCTGAGTGCAAGTACGCTGAGGTGGTTAGACAACACACTCTCCAGGGAGAGAGAAAATGTACAGAACCTAGTACTAATGATGAGGTGCACTATGAATGGTGTGTTGATCACTGTAGGTGGCTGAAACACAGCAAGCTAATAATAAGTAGAACCCAGTACTAGAGACAGGAACACTATGAAAAGTAGATGAGACGTTGTGAGGAGAGTATCACCGACGATAGATGTGCAGAACCAAAGCAAAGCAATTTGCCAAGCATATGAATATACCAGGAATGCAGTGAGCGTATCACCGTGAAAAAAAGTAACACGCTAATTGGTGTGCGTGTCGCCGAGAGGAAAGGTAACACACTGACAGGTGTGCATGTCACCGGCAGGAGTATAACGCAAGAAACCATTAACCAACCCCAAAAAAATCTTACTTGTGGAGATAAAAGGGGCAATGCCCTGCGAAGCTGTCAATATGCACAACAGGTGAAGTGCTGACGAAACCCCCGTTGAAGACCAAAGAAGGCTAAAATTATCCTTACAATGGAACGCTGCGGTCAATTTACCAGATACGGCGCAGCTAAGGAGACTATGACGGCGTGTCGCTGATAGGAAACAGCCAATGCAGGAACCAGCTGAAGGGAGACCGGAGCGCTGAATTGTCAATTTCCCCAGGTGCCGGCGTGCTGACTGGAACTGGTGAGGAGCCGGCAAGGAGTGGCTGGGGAGTAGGAAACTCGTCACAGGAAGGCTGGAGGCACAGAGGCTGAAGAGATACAAGACTTCCTGTGTGGGTAGAGTAACAGCGAGCAAAGCTTCCACGGGCTATTACTGGGTAATTATAACCTCGAACTGAGAGGAGGCTGAAGGCAGCGGGACGGGCGGGAATGGCGGGCAGTTGCTGGCGCGTAGGCTCAAGCTGACGAGGGTGAGGATCCTGGAACACTGCGGAGGCTTCGGAGCAGAGGTTTGAGTGGAAACTTTAGGCAGACTATGTCCCAGAACTGGCACGCAGGCGTGAAACGATTTAACCCACTTGGACTCGGCAGATAGAAAGAGTCCAATATCTGTAAATGGCAGCACTGCCATTAAACTGCTTTGTGGGTTCAGTCACGGAAGAAAAGTGAGAAAGTCACAGAGGCGCCTCGACGGAGATCTCAGGATAAGTGACTGGAATAAGCGCCACCATGGAGAAAAGCGAAATCACTGGAATACGGCAAATGTTGCTGGAGAGAGTACTGAAAGGGGAGATGACCAGCTGCCCCCTGCGCAGAATGGTCACCAGTGTTACAAGTAGAAATTTAAAGAAGGTCCACCACAGGTGACTTGAAAGCTTCTTTATTCTTGTGATCCACTCTCCTCACTGACAGGATTATCAACATTATACTGTAAGCTCATATGGAACGTTCCAATGGGAGATGAAAGGAAGGGGAGTAGGGGGAAGGAGGAAACCAAGGAAAAGTGAGGAGGGTACAGCAATTTAAACAAGAAGGTTACAACAGCATCCTTGACCCTGGGGGACCCCTGAGTCTACCCCCAGAACTTCAACTCCCACTACCAAATACTTACCTCAAAACCGATAACACTATTTTCCTCCATAGGATAACACTGACTGTTTTTATGTGAAAAGTTTTTAAGTGTGGAGTTTGAAAACCTAAAGAAATTTTCTAAAATTGTACTGTTTAACAAAAACGATTTTACTTACCTGTTTACAGGAAATGTCCCAGATTACAATCCAGGTATACTACTCTGAGTAAGAAAAGTAACTTACCTGTAATCTTACTGACAATCCCATTCAAAGTATATGTACTGTATTATGAAAAGCATTGCATTATCAGTAACACTACTGTAATCAAATCAAAGTACATGTACAATTGCAATCCAAACTGTGTTACAATCTGTATATTTACTGCAAAGTACTTATCACTTACCGATACCAGGCTTGCTTGGTTCTAGGAAATAAAATACCTAAACAATATTTTTGATACAAAACAATTGTTATGAAGTTCAGTCTTTGAGTGTGTGAATTCATTTGCTGACTGAGTATGTACACCAAATTCTTAACACTATCCTCCGATACTGCCTTACTGCTCGACCACACTACCACAAATAGAGAGAGAGGTGCTATCTAACTTTACCTCTGCCTACCTTTGGGGTTCCACTGGACTCTGTGCACACTATACCGCACTTTGGTATAGTATATACAGAGCCAGCTTTCTACACTGATGTCTTTTAATTGTCCTTTTTATGCTCCGTTGACTACATGGTCGACAAAAGAAGAAGTCTAAAGGTAATAGTCATCCACACCGGTAGTCTTGTAGGGAGCTTGAACACCGTCGTCGATGGAGTGCCCATCAGCCGGGCCGTGGATGATGTCGTCGACGGTGTCGCCGTCGGAGCCGTAGACGTCGACACAGTTGTCGTCGTCGATGCAGTCGGCGAGGTGATCATCGTCACTGTGCGGTCGTAAACGCAGTCGAAGCCAGTACAGTAGAAGCCACAAACGTTGACGGTGATTTGGCCGTCATTCTCGATGAAGTGTCAATAGACAGAGTTTTTTTTCTTCGACGAAGTGTGCTTTTGACGAGTGACAGGCAGAGAGGCAGCAGAAGAGGAAGATTTTTCTGTTTGGAACCTTTTAGTTCCAAGGCTGCTTTTTCAGAAGTGGATGGTTTATCTGCCTTCATTTTCTTTGATTCTGCCTTTAATGGAGGTAGAGCCCTCATTTTTACTTTTCTTCTCAGCTGAGGATGGACCAGGACTTTCCTCCACATCAGATCCAGAATCCGATCTGGACTTTTTCTTCTGAAGCCATAGTAACAATCTGCCATAGTAACAATCTGGCCTCTCTGTCCTTTATAGTTTTGGTCGAAAAGGTTCTTCAATATTTACAATCCTTTGCAGTATGCTTGGGAAATAGGCAGTTATTCTCTCCCGCCCTCTCCTCTCCTCATACATAACCCTCCAGTCCCATTTTCAAATAATCTCCCCCCCTTTACCCCCTTCCGCCCCCCCCCCCCTTCACCCTCAAGAGAGCTCCTTCCTGGATAGGCAGGATGGTTTACCATCTTTTAGAAATCTGTAGACGAAACCAGTACGGTGCACATAAAAGTACAACTCCCACAAGCGCTCTAGCTGTTTTGCATTTCCGGTTGACGCTGGTCACGTGGGGTAGAACGCTAGAAGGGACGGAGGCAGACCCATTCAAGAGGAACCATGGAAACACCACTAATTTGTTCTACGCGGCGCAGGGAGAGACAGACAAACTATGTCGAGTGTGAGAGAGGGAGTGTGAGAGAGGGAGTGTGTGTGAGAGGGAGTGTGTGTGAGAGGGAGTGTGTGTGAGAGGGAGTGTGTGTGAGAGGGAGTGTGTGTGAGAGGGAGTGTGTGTGAGAGGGAGTGTGTGTGAGAGGGAGTGTGTGTGAGAGGGAGTGTGTGTGAGAGGGAGTGTGTGTGTGAGAGGGAGTGTGTGTGTGAGAGGGAGTGTGTGTGAGAGGGAGTGTGTGTGAGAGGGAGTGTGTGTGAGAGGGAGTGTGTGTGAGAGGGAGTGTGTGTGAGAGGGAGTGTGTGTGAGAGGGAGTGTGTGTGAGAGGGAGTGTGTGTGAGAGGGAGTGTGTGTGAGAGGGAGTGTGTGTGAGAGGGAGTGTGTGTGAGAGGGAGAGTGTGTGAGAGGGAGTGTGTGAGAGGAAGTGTGTGAGAGGGAGTGTGTGAGAGGAAGTGTGTGAGAGGAAGTGTGTGAGAGGAAGTGGGGGGGTGTGTCTATTCTGGAGGTTAAGAGGCCTGTAGCTTCAGTAAACTGTGTCTTCACAAACTTTGCTAACGGTTACTTGAAGCAGCGTTTTAAAATCGATATGGCTTCAATCACGCTCCGGCAAGCGGGGGTTATGCTTACATTTAATTTGACACGTAAACTGGAGGAAAGGAATAATCCATATGGAGGTTTCTCTTTATTGGAGTGTCTTTTTCGATGTAGTTTACCGCTTCGAACAAATTGGTTTTAACCTTTCTTTATTTCTCTACAGAGTGTGATAACAGGAAGCTGTTCTCACTCGCCAGTTCGAGTTAAAAAATGTAATTAACTCAGTAAGCATTATGAGTGAACTGGTGCTGGTTGACGTGGTGTCTGAGCGTGCGACGCCTATAAAATGTAAACTCTTAAAAAAAAAATGGAGTTAGCACTGCAAAAATCCTTCATTTAAACAAGGTGTTTTGGATTTTTGTATACACGATCGAGCGAGACTAATTTGAGAGTAATAATGCTGTGGGGCACCCCCCCTGTGTGAGTGGGTGTGCCCATGCATTACAGTTGGGTGGGACGAGTGTGTGGGGTTGATGCACCGCAATATTTTATTACTTGTTGTACGAAAGGCACTTCACATAACACTTCTTGTTTTTTTTATTTTTAACCATTCTATAGGTTCCTCTGCAAGAGCGAGGGGGTCCACTACTTTTCAACCGAGCAGTGACTCGTTAAGGTGACTTCCCCATCACTCCTGGATTTATAGGAGGTAGGGTGAGCACCTAGGGATCACAGTGTTGAGTCCTGAGGAAAGCCAGGGTATTAATTTTGCCGGCTGAAACATGTCTACGCTTTTGCTGAGTGGAGGGGTTGGCGTCTCCTTATAAACTCCCCAACCCAACATCCACATTTTTTTCGTTTTAAATTTGGACAGGGTGCCTAACATTAAAATTATAATAAGGACTCCCCGATTCCAGTTTTACATCACTTTCTCTGCACATTTTTCTCACATGTGATCCTACACTGTATGTTGTATTGTCTTCCCCCTCCTTATTGCTCCACCTCCAGCGTTGGTCTGCGCGGAGGTGTGTTAGCAGCCCTATAATGAAGCATGACACAGCTTGCTGTGTGTGAGGGCAGTTTTATTAATTTGGTGCATTTCTCCCACACTCATTCACCTTCACGTAGAGTTATCATTCCGCTTCTATTTGTGTGATTAAGTTATTGAGCGGGAGGTCGAAGTGGGATCCTTATCCTCTCACCCCTCATTGTCTTGTGCGTTTTTAAATAGGCAGTAAATACAGTCCTTGAGGGGGTCCTCAGAGAAAAGTCTTGCCTTCCCACAAGATCTGCAGGGTCTAAAAAGCCTTTTCTTAGATCCCTCTGACATCTTTGAAAGTAAAGTAGATAAAAAAAAAAAATATCTTGAGCTGAGTTCAGCAGGGTCAAAAGTTTACTCACAGAAACTGAGCAGAGCTCAGGGAGACTCCCTCACACAGGACATGCAGTTAGAAATTTGAGGTATGGTGGCTCTGCTGGGGAGATGTGGTATGGGGCTTGTCTCTGATTGGTCAAAGTCTACATAAAGATGCTGATTGGTGTTAAAGTTTACTTTCTTTCGTAATGGTCTCAAACGTACTTCTATAGTACTGCTTATCTAAGTACCGTGAGACTCCCACCATGACGACGGGGAAGATTCAAGCATGTGAATCTATAAAAGATTCAATACTGGAGAAGGTATTTTGATAAATATCCTCTGAATCACATGGCAGTATGGGTACCCAAAAACTCAAAGATGCAGAAATAACTACTGCTCATAACCTTTGTATCTGGTGTCAAGATCAGGAATACATAGGGTTCTTCGATACCCATATTTCACTCTTTATATATTTTTACATACGAATTGCTCTATACCAATGAAAAACCATTGTAAGGTGCAGTTCAGTTGTTGGCTCTGGGCACCTCAGGTTATTGGAGAACCTACAAACCCTATGTATCCCCACACCCAGAGGGGTCTATTGGATGTAATGGTATATATTACTCTTGTGAATTACCAATCTTGACATGAAGTTACAAACAAAAAATTCATAAAGGGCCATTTTTTTCATACTCATTTTCACTATTTTGAATTTCAAGTTTGTTTTTTTGAGAATACCTTGAGGGATCTACACAAATTACCCCTCGCTGCTTTTAAAAGGTCTATGTTTCAAAAATCTATGGCTTTCCCGGATCAATTATGGGTTTTACCCAGATTTCCATCACAAACTGGAAGTGGGTTGAAAGCACAAAAAATAGGAAAATGGGTACCTCCTTGAAAAATGCTAAACTGTAGTATAAAAAAATATATTCAGTTTTGCATGCCTGAAAGACGGGAAAATGCTGACTTAAGCACAGCAAACCTTTTGTTGATGCCATTTTTAGAGAGAAAAAAGCCTGAAGCTTTTTTGTGGAGCACTTTATCCTCCCCCAAAAACCAAAACTCTGCTCTATTTTGGTGATTTTCTCAGTCCCCTCCAGGGTAATCCACAAACCCTAGGTATCTTTGGAATCCCCAGGGTACTGGAAAAAAAAGAATGCATATTAGGTCGGGATACCTTATGTGGAAAAAAAAGTTATGGAGGCTTAAGCGCAAACCAAAGGGGGGGGGGGGAACACAGGCAGCGAACAAAAAGGATAACAAAATCATGGAAATTATATGGCCCTGCCACTGGTGTGATGACAGATGTGAGATGCCTTGAATAATTATGCTAATTAATCTGGTGGTGAGTTGATGTCACATCCAATAAGCCGAAAAGGTTGCTTCTCTTTAGCGGTGAACATTTCCTTCTATAATTTAGACTTCAAAGCTACAGGCACTATATGAATTGTGTATACTGCCGGACAGGCGTCATCCACAAGCAAAATGTTGTGCATATCTCTTTTACATAAACCTAACTTCCATCAGATCATCTAAGGCTAAGCACTTTACCAAACATCGCTGTCTGAGTACTTTAAAATATTCCTTTCTTAAAATGACCAGCTCAGGATTATTGGGATCTCATCATTTTCCCCGATTAATTTAATCAAACTACGCCATTACACAGCAATAATGATACTTCACCACATACACCACACCTTTTGTTACATTTTCTTTAAACTTGAGATTCACCACAAATTTACCCACTACCTCACTGGATTTACCTCTATAACCAACAGGATGTACCAAAGAATTCTTAAGGGTAAGCTTGTTGAATGATTCTCCCAATATGTTTTCACTAATTAAGGTAAAAGGAGAACTAGAACCGGTCATTAACATCAATCTCAAGTAGGCAATATGGCCTTCTCACTATGTAAAATAACACCCCCAAAACAGTTTCAAGATCAGAATTGCTTGAAGTTGAAACATCAGTTAACACACATTTTTTGATAGATAAGACTTCATTTTCATCACTCATATCTGCAATATTATCATTGTTTGCTTGAATCTAATTTGTGAATTTATCTGGTACCAATCTTAGCTGTAGACCTATAAACCCTACCAAATGTCCTTTTTTCATACACCTTGCACACATGCGATCAATGGCAGGACATATATTAGCATTGTAATCGCATTTACATAGCGATTACTTTCCCTGGCGAGGCGTGGAAGCAGTTTCTGAAGAGCAGCACGCTTCTCAGGATCCCAAAAAGGTTTAGTGGGGAATTAGTATAGGGAAATATGAAATTAATTTGAGCGATGGACATGCGAGTCCGTTAACTGGATAGAAAAAGGATAGTGGAGGAAAGAATCTAGAAAGTATTTATTTGGCGATCATAGCAACAGGAGGTGGTTTGGGACGAGTAAAGGGGGGGGGGGAGAGAGTCAAAGGGTTTAGAAAGGCTTGTTTGGGAGATTTGACTAGTAAAAGGTTTGAGATGATGTAAGAAAGGGTAGAGGAGGAAAAAGTCTGAATAGGGTTATTTTAGGGATCGTAGTATAAGTGCACATATTAAGAGGTATAGGGTGAGAAATAGGGTAGTGCATTGGAGAGAGTAGTAGCATGAGGTTTGGGATGAGTCAGAGTGGAGGTAGAGGATATAGAGAGAGAGAGAGATCGATATGGGGTAGTGCATTGGAGATGTTGAATAAGGAGTAAAGCAATCAATACAAAGTTACATGAGTGCATGGAAGGTATACGTGTATAAGGAAGGATATATATCTACATTTAAGTTGAATTTAAGGAACTCAGACTTTCAAATGTTGCTGTACTTTAAGCTAATTTATTTGTTTTTATTAAAAAAAAATTAAACAGTGAAACAATTGAAGATGAATAGTTATAAAAATGTACATATTTATGCAGTGATCTATATACATGTTAAACACAGAATAACATAACCATAAGTAATATGTACATTTGTTAAGCAGAACTAACATATCTAAATATTGATTAACATGATTATTATACACTTTTATACTAAGAACACACATCTCTAGGTACACATATATAATCAAAACAAATGCTTATATACACAGGGATATGCTGAATATTTATGTTTGAAAATGAGATGTGGGGAAGAGGCAACTCGAGTAGTCTTCTGAAGATAAGATAGTTATCCGTGGATCTTATGTTTGGGGAGGTAAAGAGTTCCATAGTTTGGCTGCTTGACCAGAGAAGGATATGCCACCTATGGTTTTTAGGTCTCGCCTAGGCAGCGCTTGCGCGGTCTCTTCGAGTCATGGTGTATCTAGGCTATGGGTTTGAAAAAATGGCTATCTTTTTAATTGGTTC
This sequence comes from Triturus cristatus, assembly GCF_964204655.1. Taxonomy (NCBI): domain Eukaryota; kingdom Metazoa; phylum Chordata; class Amphibia; order Caudata; family Salamandridae; genus Triturus; species Triturus cristatus. The sequence continues at coordinate 647,519,290 of NC_140594.1, read as the reverse complement.
CTGTTGCTGTCCTTTAGAAATGCTGGCTTTTCATTCGTGAATATACTTAGTAGTTCATTCTGGAATTTTGCATCCTCCCACGAGGACTGCCCTCTTATTCTTTCTTTGGGTTGGGCTTTGTCTTTGCTCCTTAAGTGTTCTGTTTACTTGTGCATAGAAACTTCCTGTTGTGGTCTAGTTGCTTCATTTGCTTGGTCCCTTGATCTCCTCCTGCCTCCCCCTCACCTCTCCCATAACACTGTTCCAGGCCTCACTACCCCTCCAAGGCAACTGCTGGTTTGCTCACAACATTGCTTGTCCACCCTAGAGCACTGAATTCTTATATTATTTTACAATTCTAGATTTTATTTACATGCACACCTATCCATGCGCTGGAGGGAAATTAAACAAACAGACTGCCACCAGATTTAAAACGCAGATCCCCATCTCCCCAGTCGGCAGCTCTCATCGCTGTGCCATCCTTTCCTTGGCCATATTAGAGGGTGCAGTACCATATGTGGCCAAAAGAGGTCCCACGAAACACCTATTGACAGCCTATGGTACTGCGCCCTCTCAACTGCCAGTTTCCTTTTCTGTTTAGGGCAGGTGTACCAGTGCCATGTCCTCCATGTTTTTTTTTCAATCATGCAGTTCATAATGGTTTCAAGAGACACCCTCATTTTCTTTGGTCTTTTTTTTTTTTTTAAATTAGTTTTTTTTTTTAAGGAATCCTTGGAAAAAAATGGCAACGTCTGACTAAGCCGTCATACTATGTCCCACTGGCAGAGAGGATGTGGCCCAACGGTTAGAGCAGTCTACTTTGAAGCTGGGTAACCCGGTTTGAGGCTTGGCAAGGGCGCTCAACATCCTGTGATTCCAAGCAAATCACTTAATCTCCCCGGGCCTAACAAAATGAATGTGTTAGTCTGTACAGCAAATGGTGCTCATGTAAAGAGTTCCGATACCTTTGGTCAAATTTGTGGTATATATAACTCTGGGAAACAAAGTGCGCAGTTTAGCTGAAAGAGCTCCGGCTGGGATTGTAAGCGCTTTAGCCGAAAAAAAGATGTTGCACTTACAGCAAACCTTACATTTAGAGGGCAGGCTGCAGTGGACGTGCCTGCGACACCACAGCAGTTTGCCACAAAACAGTAAATCAGTCCTACTACGGGTTATTATCAATTGAAAGGATACACAGCGGTTCCATGTTGTCCGGATTCCAATCTGTGTCAGTCTATTGGATCAAGTGGAAGTGCCAAGAATTTAAGTACATTTGGATGATGGAAGTGTGATTTACTAATATGTCATGAACATGTTGCATGTAAACCAGTATTTTAGTGCAAATAATAAATCTGTTGTTTTTTTTAGGCAGTGAAGAAAACAAAGATTAATTGTATACTTAACTAGTCAGATAGGTAATGAAAGGCCTCATATTCAAGTAGAGTCAGCCTGGGTTCACCAGACACAGCCCTTCGTTACGAGGGTTATGTAAAACCTGATTCTTCATTTAGTGATACTTTGTGTTTATATACTGAATTACTGTCATTTCTAAGCACTGTAAAAACAGGAGTTATCATTATAGTATTCAGTTTATTAATCTGCTTTCCCTGGATTTGAACCTGTGACTGCTGGCATACTGCATTTTGTTAGTAGGGTAAGAGGTGTTGAAATTGCTGAAGCATCCTCTAAGGTACAGGGTAATACGAATTAACCTTGCATCCGACAGGAATTGATGCTTCTTGTAGCCGATTTGGTTTGTGCTAGTTTGAATAAACAAAATAACGTTTGGAAGGTGCATATTCAACAGGCATTTAAGCATCCAAGATGTAACAGTTATTCTCCAAATATGTCCCTTCTTTGCAATGCTTGCAGAAACTTGCTGCGGAGTTGATAACATTTTATACACAACACCAAACGGACCAGATCAGAGTTGTAGATGCCGATAAGCAGCAGGTTTTAATGTCACCTCTTTGCACTTCTGTTGGTCACATTGATCATACCATGACCTGCAAAGAACCCGTTCATGTTAAACAAGTGGATATGTTGCATGGCGATAATAATTACTCTAATTGACTTGTATAAAATGGTTGTGGATGTTTCCCCCCCCTTCATGCCTTAAGAGATACCAGTGTTTTTTTGTTCGGACAGTCAATTGAGCATTTCCCCCTCATCGAGTCAGGAATTCTAATGCTGTGCACAGGAGAAAACATGTTTAACATGCACCGGAAGGGTCACCTCATCCTATAGACAAAACAACTTAAGCAAAAAACATTGTCATTTACAACCCCAATAACTAAACTTTGAGAAATGCGATACCTATTGCATTGCAAATGCTTGTTTTCTTGTATGGTGGGATTTTGAGGTGAGGTGCCAATCTAGAGCGGAGGTTCCTTTGCTGAAAGTATTTGGTAATTTTATTCCTGATGAAGAGCAGCCCTATTTCATGTATCACTTTGTGGGTGATACAAAGCAGCTTAAATTTGGATCTTCTGGCAACCGGTAACCAATGTAGAGTCTTCAATGCAGGGAAAGGGCTTGTGGCTTTATATTTAAGAGTAGTCTGGCAGTAGAGTTCAGAATCCATTACAGTCTTTTCATAGTTAAAGATGATCCGTGGTAGAGGCTACTGGTGTAATTGAGTTTAGGCACAAGAGATAGTAGCCTGGACCATGTGTGGAAATCCCAGGTGGGGGAAGATACGTTGCGGAGCTTTATGGTACTGAAGCTGGATCTTGCTAGTTTGTCTACTGGGCATCCATTGGTAGCTTGGAGTCCATGACAATTCTGAGGTTTCTTACTTGCTTAGACATTTTAGGTGGTGTTCCCAGATAGTCAGGCTAGGCGGAGAGTGGCTCACAATTGTCAAAATCGGCACACGTGAGTATTTCCGTTTTGGAAACATTCAATTTGAGATGGCTACACGTCATCCATTGATCAACAGCTCGGAGGCAACTTACATTTTTTTATTTTTCCAATTTCTTTGGGGCTTTTCAGCTGAAGGAGTATTTGCGTGGCATCTGGATTGTTATAGCACGTGAGGTGACACGAATTGAACAGGGCCAGTAATGACTTCATGTGAATGGTGAAAAGCATGGGTGAGATAGAGCCTTGAGGGCCCCCTGCTTTTGTGAAATATGGTTTGGATGAGAAAGGAGGGACATTGATGATATTTCTATTTTGAAGATATGATTTGATCCAGTCGAGTAAAAGACACACAATTGATGGACAGAATGCAGAACAAATCAAAACGTTCACCCCCCCATGTCAAGAGATCTGGGTTAAATCCATCACTCTTTTGCTCACCATGCCACCCCAGTTCAGACCTGGCCATATGAGTGGTACGGGTATGCCCAGACGTGGGTCCTGTGATCTCCATGCCCTTGCTCCGATGGCACCTCAACGCCCCATCGGCATGGCTCATCAGGCCAGAGAAGCGATCCGGTTTGGAGGAGGAGCTGCGGCCTCAGGATCCTCTGCCTCCATTGAGAGCAGACAACCGGGACGCATGACCAGCAATCGCGGGCCAGTGCCAGGGCGGTACTGGGGTCGGCGCATCAGCCAGAGACATTTGAGCGGTGATGGGGCAGAGGGCTGTGACACAAGTGAAGCCAGCGTGAGTCACCTAGAGATCAGCGGACATATCAGGCCACGGTGCTCTCGCCTCCAGCAAACACGATCAAGAGAAAAGCGCGTAACAGACAGGGCGGGGAAGCCTGCCGGATGGACTTCCTCCTGGCAGTAAAGCCCGTCATCCCATCCTAGCAGCACACTCCCTAAATCAAGAGAAGCAAATTCAGGCTGCAGGCGGCGCAGTCGCCCACCAGTACATCAGCGGTCAAGCCAGATCGCGAAGGGCACAACACGCTGGTGCGGGTGGCCTGCCTAAACTCCCGGCTGCAGTGCTGCTGTGGGGAAGCCCATCCATGTCCAGACTCCCGACTAGCATAATTGGCATCCGGGACATGGAATGATCCACTCCGGACTGTGTGTCTGCAGTGGCTGATTGCAAGCTTTTCCCACAGGGGGCCTTTTAGATATTGTGGAATAGCCCTGCCTCCAGTGCTTGATTTGTAAAATATTAAGTGCCAGTGCTCTGACCTGGAGGCCACTGCAGCTTGCACCACCCATCGCCCTTGTCATCGCTGCCAAAACAACTACTAACCATCTCTCTCACCTGCAAGTGCGACACTCCAGATTATTGCAGGTCCCCAAAGATAAAGGAATGGCTGGGGTGGCAGGTATGAGCAATTTGCGTGCATATTGTATTCATAAACAACCGTTGTTCTGCTCATCTCTAAATTAGATGAGCAGCGCCACCATGTGGTAGACTGTTCTTAGTATGGTGTTGACAATTAGGTGCCGGTGCCGAGCACTGGATCAAATTAAGCACTGCCTGCCTCTCCTCCCATAAGGGAAACAGGCTCCGATCATCAAGGCACTCGGCGCATCCAGGACCTCAATAATCTCACACATGCAACCGAGTGCACAGGGGAGGACTAGGTGCTGATTTGCTCATCGTAGAGGCGCTATACCATCACCCCCAACAGTGTAGCGGGCGGGCGCAGCGGGCGCGCGCCAAAGGAAAGCCCATCTGCGCCCTTCCGCGACCGCTCGGGACGCGGGGCCACAAACCCTGCCTCTGTTTTAAGGTACACCTCCGGGCAGCTCCTCACATATCAAGGTACTTGGCCCCTCAGCCCTTTCACGCTTAAACGCATTCATGCCCTGAACATTGCCGCCTCTCGCCTCCCGTTTCTTCGTCTAGTCAGCTGCTTACCGTTCCTCCCGTGTACTCTCCCCTCCCCCCCCCCTGGGCTCCATTGGTGGCCTCTCCCTACCTTCTTAATACCCGCTCAGCGGGCAGGCATCAGTTGGAACTTTACAACCTCCTCGACACCGAGTCTCCTGATCTCTTGTTACTGATGGAAACCTTGTTTTCCGCAGATTCTCAGCCTGATGTTCTATCTGCACTCCCCGACTCGTACTACATCCTTCGGGCCGATCGTCCCGATGGGAAAGTTGGCGGGGTGTTGCATTGATCATTCGGTCCATTCTTCAGTTTCAACCCCTGTCCTTCCCTCCCATACCTAAAGTTGACTTCTTAGTGGCCTGCTCGGTGAATCTCTCCGCCCCCCTCACCGTAGTTCTTGTATATCGCCCTCCTCAAACAATGCCTCACTTTCTGCCCGCTTTGCAAGAACTACTGGCCACTCTTGTGATCAATAACTCATCAGTTCTTTTACTGGGTGATTTCAATTATTGGCCTGGTGACCCCAGGGAAGATCAGGCCTCTAAAGACTTTTCTGACACTCTTCGCTGTTTCAACTTTACTCCCCACATTCACGCCCCCACCCATGTTCATGGTCACACTCTTGACCAGATTTGGTCGGCCAGTCGGGTCATTTCTTCGACCACCATTCTTTCCTGTACTTGGTCTGACTATTCGTTCATCTCCTTCTCCACTGATTTGGCAGCCATAGACAAGCCCCCCCTGCCCAAGAACGTCTCTGCACGGAACTGGAATTGCGTGGATCTCAATATTCTTCATTCTTCTCTGGCGCCCTCCTCCCCGGATTTATCGGCCCTCCCCCTCGACCATCAAGTAGACGCCATTAACACCTGGCTATCTACTTCCTGCGACCTGGTCGCTCCCCTTAGGACGGTTAAAGCCCGTCGTCTCCATGAAGTTAATAAATGGTTTTCTTGCGATCTAAAAGCCCTCAAACTGGCTCTCCGTCAGTCAGAGCGTCAGTGGAGGCGCAACTACTGCCCCCTTCTGAGGGTTCAATATAGGTCTCTCTTAAACAACTACAAGAGAGCTATTCTTTCGGCCAAATTAGAATATTTCTCTGGCAAAATCTTATCAGCGGCTAATAAATCTAAGGAGATTTTCTCTATCGTACATAATCTGTCCGCATCCGATAGAGAACCTCAACCCTATCCCTTCCCAAGCCCTCAGTCTTTCCCTTAATGATCAGTTTTTGGAGAAGATTGTCAATATCAAACGGAACATCTCCCCACCATCTTCCTCCCTTCCTCCTATTTCTCTCCCCCCTTTGTTTTCATCTCTTACTCACTTCCTCCCTATTTCGAAAGAATCCTTTCCTGCTTTGCTTAGGAAGGTCAAGTCCAGCTCCCCTGCCGATTGTGGACCGGCCCGCATCTTAAGGGAGCTATTTGCTGGCTGCCCCGATCCCCCCCTTGTCCCTCCTTAACTCATCTACATCTCATGGAACAGTTCCGCCCCAATTTAAATCGGCCATTGTCATCCCCATTTTAAAAAAAACCTGGTTCCGATCCAAACCTCCCTGTTAATTTTAGGCCCATCTCTTTGCTTCCGTATTTAGGCAAGATCCTAGAGAGCCATATCACTTCCTGCCTGTCGACCCACATTGAGGACAACCGTCTTTTGACTTCCCATCAAGCGGGCTTCCGCCCAGTTCACTCGACCGAAATGGTTGTCCTCTCTGTCCTAGACGAGCTAAAGAGCAAGGCGGACTCTAACTGTCCTCAAGCCTTGGTGCTTCTTGATTTGTCCGCTGCCTTTGACACGGTCGACCATTCCATCCTTCTCGGCCGTGTCAGGGCAGCGGGCATCCAGGGCACCGCTCTCTTGGCTCACGTCATTTCTCCAAGGCCGGTCGCAGCCTGTCCGGCTCTCCGGTTTCTCTGCCCCGTCTCGCCCGGTGTCCTGTGGGGTCCCCCAGGGTTCTTCCCTCACCCCTCTTCTTTTCAACCTGTACATTTATCCTCTCATTGTTTCCCTGCTCAGAATGGAGGTCTCCGTGTATAACTACGCCGACAACCTTCAGCTAATTTTTGATCTTTCTTCTTCTACTGATTCCCTTCTTAAATTTCAAACCACACTTGTTTTTATTTCCGATTGGATGAGCTTAAACCACCTCAAACTTAACCCGGACAAAACTGAGCTGGTCCTGACTCATGGTTCCTCCAGCCCCTGGACTTCTGCCCTTCCAGCTTTGGTCCCCCCCCCCCCGGTCCCCTCTGCCTCAGTTAGAACCCTCGGCATTAAAATCAGCCAGGACCTCTCCATGCGCCCTCAGATCAGCACCATTGTCTCATCCTGTTTTCTGTCTCTCCAGGTTATTCATAAGATCTCCCGTTTTTTTTCCCCTCGACGCCCTTAAAATTATCATTTTAGCCATGGTTCTTTCCCGTCTGGACTACGGGAATTGCTTGTATGTGGCCGTTCCCGCCTACGAGCTGCGGCGTCTCCAGACTATTCAGAATCAGGCTGCTCGCCTTATCCGCCGGCTCCCTAAATTTCACCACACTTCTCCCCTTCTTAAGTCCCTTCACTGGCTCCCTATTCTGTACCGAACCCTTTTCAAAATGGGATGCATAGTCTTCATGTCCCGCGCCCGTACGGCCCCCCTCTTCATTAATTCGATGGTCACCCATTAACTCCCTAGCCGCAATCTCCGTTTCTCTAGCCAGGCTCTTCTTACTGTTCCCCGCTTCCGCAAGTCCAGAGCAGGTGGCACTAGGTTTTCCACTCTTGCCCCTCGCTTTTGGAACAGTCTTCCACTCACTATTAGATCTATTACTGTTTATCTGCACTTCCGCAAGGCGCTCAAGACCCACTTGTTTGCCCAAGCATTTCCTTCTCACTGATCACCGATGTTTTACTTTCCGTCACTTGTAATTACTCAGCGCCAGGAAACCGCTTGGTCACAGCGCGCTCTACAAATATTTTCAACTTCACCCAGCACTGAATGCGCTTGTGAGCACTGGGGCACGAGGGTTAGTCACACTCATTGACTGGGGCCAATTAAGTTCCCGGTACATTTGCTGCCACTGGCCACTGAGAGATCTGAAGTACCTGTACATGCGCGCTCACTTACTCTATGCTACTGCGCTGTTTTTTTTTTACCCAGCCAAACTGTCTGCTGTTTGACTGACACATCAGTGAGTCACCCCGCTTCTTCGAGACCATCATACCATGGCCAAAGACAACCCCCCCCCCCCCCCCCAAGCAGGATGGCACACCAAAGCACTACAGACAAGTATACTGGCGCCGCGGCCTCGGCACCTTAACCAGGGGACCCATAGTCGCCTTTGCCAGACAATGCTGCTATATTAGCTGCCATTACGCAGTTCTGGGACACGCTGGAGACCAAGATCGGAGCAGTTGGCTTGGATATCAAGCTCCTACGACAAGACCAGCGTAATGCAGTCTGGCAAAAAGCCAAACCAGAAACTAGAACATCGACTGTGCAAGATACAGTATCTACCCTTCAGAAGAAAATATCCTCCCAAGAAACGACCACTTAGGGTCTGGTTCTATGTGCTGAAGATGCCAAAGGCAGTGCTCAAGAGAAATAACCTCTGCTGGGGGCGGAGCCTGGCTCGCGACAAGAATGGCAGCCTGAGCCTGGGGCTCCGACTCGCAGCCCGACAATCCTCTCATTATCCTGCCCTTTGCTGCCTGCAAACGAAGCCCCTTGAATGATTTGAGCGTCGGAACGCTGGCGCTATCTCGCGCAGTGGTTCCGGGCCCGAGGGGTGCTGCTGCGGCGGAGAAATTGCAGGGTGAAAGCTCCGAAACGCTGGGCCTTGGATCCCCGGCGGTCACGTTGCCCTACGTCAGTATACATGCGGCCTGCGGGGTAGGAGGAGCCGGCCTAGCGGGCTGCTGCTGCGACTCGGGCAGCGGCGAGAGTGGGGAGAGAGTCCTTCTGGTTCGGCAGTAGCGGCCTGACTGCAGCGGCACAGACGTCTCCCTCTGGGACGGCCTTCCTTTGAGCCTGGAGGGGCAGCAGAGAGCAGCGCCGAAGCGGGTACCGCTGCGGAATGAAACACGGGCGCTGCCGGGAGGACTGAGCGCCTGAAGCAACGCGAGGCGGCCCTGGGGCGACCACAACGCGCTCGGCACTAGCGGACGCAGCGACAACCCGGACAGCGGGCGGAAAAGCGCCAGAGTGAGTAGGACAGCGGCGACTGACAAGGCGAGTGGCTGCAGTGTGCTGAGGTCCGCGGCCTGGCGGCGCCGCGAGGTGGGCCCGGACAGTGCGGAGCTTCATGACTGGACTGGCCGAGTTCGGCCGGCAACAGAGTGAGAGCAGTGGCAGCGAGGCACATGGTGCACGACTGGATGCCCCATAGGCCACAGACAGCGGTGTTGAGCCCAGCGGATGGTGGAGGCCTGAGGAGACGTGCAAGCATTGGCTGGCGCAGGCTTGCAGGGCTGGCGCCGGACCGGCCCTGAGGTTAGACCCTTGGAGCGGGTGTGTAGGAGACGCAAAGGGCGCAGCACCGACACTTTGTGCGGCTGATGTTGACCGGGGGATTGCTGAGACGAGTGCTGCGGGGTGCGTGCATCGCCCCTGGCTACCTGGGGGCACCGTTGGTCGCGAGCTGCGCTGCAGGCAGGAAAACAGCGCACGGGCATCCGCCATCATGGGCAAGACAGATAAATCCCAGCCGAAGCCGTCGTTCGAGCAGAAACGTGCCAAGTCTCAGGCGCCGGCGACGGACGAGGAGAGCGGGGCTTCGGCCCCGCCAACGGCGGAACAGGACTTGCGTGGGCTACTGCTATCCATGGAGAGGGGACTGCAGACGGGCATTACTTCACTGGGCGCCAAGATTGATGCGCTATCCTATAGAATGGACCGCATGGGGGAACGGCTAGATAAACATGCGGAGAGACTGGACCAGTCGGAACAGCGCCTGGTGGAAGTTGAAGAGGCGCAATCCTCGCTTGTCTCGGAACATAAGCAACTTGGCAGTCTCATGCAGGTGCTGCAGGACAAGACCGAGGATTTGGAGGCGCGCACACGTCACTACAATCTGCGCATAACAGGCCTTCCGGAGTCGACCGCAACGGGACGGATGGAGTGTTTCATTGAGACACTGCTGATTGCGCTTCTTGGCCATGAGGTGTTCTCTGGAATGTTTGTGGTAGAGAGAGCACACAGGTCGCTTGGGCCGAGGCCCCCTCCGGGCGCGCCGCCGCGGCCAATTATAGCAAAATTATTGAACTAACACGACAGGGATGCGGCCCTGCGACTGGCGCGCGAAAAAAACACACCAGTGTACGAAGGGTCAAACATCTCGCTCTACCCGGACTTTACTGCTAAGGTGCAAGAGGCGAGACGACAGTTTGTCCCTGCTAAAAAACAGCTCCGTGAACTGGGCCTGGACTACGCGATGCTGTACCCAGCTAAGGTTCGAGTTAACCGACAGGGAAAATCGTATATATTCATGGACCCCAAAGCACTGCACAGAGCGTTGAAGGACTGGCAGAGGGAAGGAGGAGGCAGTCCGGAGAAGCAACGGCGGAGTGAGGAGCCGGAGAGCACGCTGGAGCTGCAGGACTGAAGTTGATGTGCTCGCCTACATTGTACCTGAATGTTCGGCCCTGCGGCAGGAATCTATAGGGAGCCCTATGGGAAGGTACTAGGGGTGCTGAGGAGGCTCAGCAGAACTGGTAGGACAGATTTAGGTAATAATGTGGCATGATCAATGCAGGGGTCTCCTAGCTTCAGCCTGTTGTGTAGCTGAGTGCGCGGAGGTGTGCAAGTGACTTTTGCCATGGGTGCTCTCTTCTTTTTCTCCTTGTTGGCTGTATGGAAGAGGGGAGTATATGTCATACGGGCTGCAGTGAGTTCTGGGCGGCGCCGAACGGAAAGTTGCGCCTGGGGATATATGGGGCGGTAGGGCTAAGATGGGTTGCTGCGAGGGGACGCCGAGCGGGCGGTTATAGCACTAGTTGATATATATTACGAACTGAGTGATCTCCGCCTGCGAGTGCATTCCACCTTTTGCCTGGGGTTTAGTTGTTTGGGGATGGGTGGGGAGGGTAAGCTTATGATTGGGCGCGGCAAGGCCAAGTTGGGGGGGGGGGGGTCTGCTGTGGGAGGAGGGGGGAGATGGGGTTGTATTTTGGTATTCTTTTGCTCCAGGAGTTGAACTGTCGGTTTGCTTGGCACGGGTCACATCCACATAACAGCCACATGCTGCTCACATTTGCAGACGACGATTCCCAAGACCGGAATGGACATGGCTAGTAACGCTACGAGGAACGGGGAACACGCCTCTCAGAGTGGTGACCTGGAATTTTAGGGGTCTTAATGACCACCGGAAGCTGCGCAGGGTGTTGCATTACCTCACTCGCCATAATGTAGACATTGCTCTCCTCCAGGAGTCGCATCTCCCCTGTGGTAGTCAGATGCTGCGGGCGAAAGGGCTGCTGGGTAACTCGCATGCAGCCGGCTTCACGACCCATGCCAGAGGGGTGATAACTTGGTTTAACCCTAAGCTGGGAGGCAAGGCTCAACTGCTTTCTGCGGATGGTGGGGGCCGGTTTGTACTGTCGCGATTTCAGGGGCAGAGACTTGATTTATTACTGGTTAATGTGTACGGCCCCAACTATGACTATCCGGACTTTTACTCGGAACTTGCAAATAGAGCCAAAGACTTTGGTTCAACCTCCATGCTGTGGGGAGGGGATTTTAACATGTTATGAATCCCGGTCTTGATAGATCAGGTGGCCCGACTAGACCGCAGACGGCTGCTGCTAAGACGATTAGGCGGGAGATGCTTTGCATGGCCCTCTCAGACGTATGGAGGACAATAAACCCCGTAGAGGGGGCCTTCACGCACTATTCTGCTTTTCATAATCTACATACCCGAATAGATTACTGGCTGGCGTCTTCCAGTCTCATGGCGCAGGTCCGCACGTGCCAAGTGCAACCGATCGGATCACTCTCCGCTGCTGCTTACGCTGGCTACGCCTAGCAAGACCATGCCACCTTTTGGGTGGCGGTTTCCCCAGTACTCCCTACTTGATCCCTTGTTTAAAGAGGAGCTAGCAGAAGAGATCACCACGTTCTTTGATAATAATCTAGGTTCAGTGGACAGCTTCCAAACGGTGTGGGAAACATTTAAAGGTTATATCAGAGGGGTGGCAATTGCTAAGCATTCTGGAGTGCTGTGTTCTATTCGGCAGAGGCTGGCATCGTTGGAAAGCAGGTTACAGGAAGCGGAGGCGGCGCAGCGGTCGGAGGCATCGGACGAAATTACGGAGCAGCTGAAGACGCTGCTTGCAGAATACGATGAAGCTGCCGATACGGAAGTACTGCATTTAGGGAAGTACGCCACTGCGAGAGTATATGGGGAAGGTGAGAGGCCTAGCTCAGTGCTGGCCAACATAATAAAAGCGCGCAGATGCAGGGAGGCGGTCACTAAAATCAGATCTGAAGGGGGGGGGGGGGTGTTACTGACTGAGGAGGCGGATATTGCTGCGCGTTTTCAGTCTTATTACGCTAACCTATATGCAGCTAAACAGGACAATATGGATGACAGCATACAGGACTGTTTGGATCATATCCAGATGCCCTTCCTTTCTAATGAGCACAGGGAGTTTTTGGCCCTACCTATAGAGAAGGACGAAATCCTTGAGGCACTGGCTGGTATGAAGGCTAATAGTGCCCCGGGCGCTGACGGCCTTGCGGTGGCCTTCTACCGCTCCTTTATTGATCTATTGCTCCCGCACCTCTACGCTTTGACGACCTGTGCGTATTCGGCCGCATGCCTCCCTCTGAGGGAAGCGATTCTGGTAGCCATCCCCAAGCCCGGTAAAGATCCGGAGGAGTGCAGTTCGTATCGACCACTATCGCTGCTGAACGTCGATACTAAACTGTTTGCGATGGTGTTGGCCACGCGGCTTGCGCTACTCATGGCGGAGTTGGTTGCCCCGGAGCAGGCGGGGTTTGTGCCGGGCAGAAACCTCACGTACAATCTGCGGACGGTGTTTGGCGTAATGCAGCACGTTAGACGCGACTCGAAGGCGCTTGCAGTTTTCCTTGATATGGAGAAAGCCTTTGACTCGGTGGAGTGGCCCTTTATGCGACTGATCCTGAACAAAATGGGATTGGGCCCGGTCTTTCTGCAAATGATTAGAGTGCTATATACGGGCCCCTCCACACAGATTAGGTTGGGAGATCTGGTTACGGAAGCTATTCAGATTTCCAGAGGGACGCGCCAGGGATGCCCCCTTTCCCCCCTTACTTTACGGCCTAGTGGCGGAACCACTGGCGCGGGCCCTGCGGGAGTATCACAGCCTGAGAGGCGTTAGCTTTCCATCGTATCGTATAGTAGTCTCCACGTATGCCGACGACACTCTGCTCTATATCAGGGAGCCGGAGAGTAACTTGGCGCCGGTGTTGCGGGAGGTGGTGCAGTTCGGGGCGCTGTCCGGGTTGAAAGTCAACTGGAACAAGTCCATAGCATTCCCGTTGACGTCGTACACCTCCCCGTTTGAAATGGAGTATCCACTGCAGTGGTCGGACGATTCGGTCAGATACCTTGGGATACAACTGCACAGGGACTCTGAAGTGGTTTTCACTGAGAACTATGGGAGGGCCATTAATAAACTGGAGGAAGATGTGGAGACATGGGTTGGCCTACCCCTATCGCTTGTGGGTCGCATCTCCATCGCCAAAATGGTGGTGCTGCCTCGTTTTTTATTTTTGTTTTCCAACATCCCAATAGTTCTCCCACGTACCTTCTTTGCCAGGTTGAATAGGACTCTATTGCGGTTAGTATGGGCAGGGAAGCATGCCCGGGTGAGCTGGAGCGTCCTAACGTTACCATACCACATGGGGGGCCTTGGGGCGCCTGACATGGAGCTATACTACAGGATTGCACAGGGAGCACAAGCGCCTGCCTGGCTACATGGCGATGACACGATCCCATACCTAAAGCTCGAGCGATTGTTCGCAGCGCCTCTTCCGCTGCCCGCGGTCATGTTTGAATCGGCCGATCGCAGAACTGGCTTCTTAGATTCACTGAACGCTACTCGGCATGCATGGAATTGGCTGCTTCGGCAAACAGCGGGGGCATTGTTATACTCCCCGGCCATGCCCCTCGAATGGGCGGTGTGGCTGCCCCCGTGCAGAGACGGTAGTGTTGCGAGGTCCATGCGGGGATTAGGTGTACACTCAATGGGAGACTTGTTTAAGGACGGAGTTGCCAAAGTGTGGGACGATGTAGCGTCACCATCAGAGAATTATACCCTGCTACAGCGATTCCAATTTCACAGAGTCAGAGGCGCATGGTGTCAGCACCTAGGCGAGGATATGGCTGAACCTCCTGAGGTTCTGGAATTATCGTATGTACTTAAGCATAAAAGCCCTCGCGGACTGATGTCTAGGCTATATAGCATAGCCATGACGAAGAGATCCCAGAGCTATACTAAAGCTCATTTGGCCTGGCAACGGGACCTGGACATGGTGATAGATGATGCCATGTGGTCGTACTGCTGTGCCAGTATACGTCGGATATCACTGCATAGCAAGTATAGACTTATACACTTTAAATTCATAAATAGAACGTACTACACGCCAGAAAGACTGCATCGATATGGCCTGCATGAGGGGTCGACATGAGACTTTCTGCACTTGGCATGGTACTGACCCGGCGTGGGCAAATTTTGGGAGGTGATATTTCATCAGATCGGAGAAATAGCTGGCTTGGAATTAACCCTGGACCCTGCAGTGGCATTGTTGGGACACTTGAGGGGGCTCCCTAAGGCAGCGCGTAGACTAGTAGATATGGGCATGCTGATCGCCAAACGCAGGGTAGCTATATGCTGGATGCGGGGCCCCTTGCCTACGCTGGCGCAGTGGAAAAGGGACGTGCTCTATTGCTGTACGCAGTCGGAGACGTACAGTGAACTGCTGCCTCCGAGAAGCAGACCAAAGAATTTTTGGGGATTGTATGTTGAATACCTCAGGAGGGATGGTGCGGGGGAGAAATCTGGGGCTGGGGAGGAAGAAAGGCCACCTCTGAGAGCAGATGGTGATGGTGCGAACTGAGCCGAGCACTAACGCAGCTAGTGTGCGCAGCCCAATTGAGGTATAGGTGGGGGGGGGGGGGAGGCGCTCCAAGGAACAGCTTGAGCACTAGTGCACATAAGAGCCCATCCGGCAAAATTCAACTGTGAGCGCACTGGGTGGGCGCAGTGGGTTGCTCAGAGAGCGGGACATGTATTGGCATTGACTGTGTGGGTGGGACATTGGGAGCGGATGCCGTGACTGACAGGAACGATTGAGGGGGGGGTTGGGGGGGGGGGGGAAGGCTTCTGTTTGCGGTTTTTTTTTTCTTCTTTTATTATGGTTGTTTAGTTGTTCTTTAATCAGAAACCTTTGCAGTCTCTAAATGGGACCAGAATATAAAGGTCTGGCGAGAAGGGCTACACAGCTTGATAGAGCTGACAGCTTACTTCAGGTTACGACAGTGATGCCCAGCCCCCGGGATGTGGGATAAGCTGCGTGGTGAAGTGCTTATTGGAAATGAAACAGCCGGCCTCCGGGTTGTAGGCGAGCAATGGTGTATGCCTGTGTTTTTTCTTGTTCATCTAAAAATAAATAAATAAATAAATAAATAAATAACCTCTGCTTCGTGGGGTTTGCGGAAGCTGGTGAGGGCAGCGACATGAAGGGCCTCCTGGTCAAATGGATGAAAGACTGGCTCCCCCTGGGGTCCTGTCCCCTTGTTTTATTATCGAACGTGCGCACCTGGCCTTGGTACAAATACACGGCCTGGCGCTCACCCAGGCCTATCATCCTTAGATTTTCTAACTATAAAGACAGAGATGTTATTCTGCAGCAAGCCAGGCTTAAGGGGACCCTCCACTATACCTCAAATCACATCAGGATTTTCCCAGACTACACAAGGCTGGTTCAAAAGCGCCGACAATAGTTTACAGAGGCCAAAACCAGACTGCGGTCCCTCAAGATTCAGTACTCTCCGTTGTTTCCGGCTAGACTAAGTGTCCTACAGATCGCATTTATTCAAATAACCTTGTTATAAATTAGATTTTTGGTCGGCCAGGGCATGTGCCAAAGCCAGGCAGAAACCACCACTCTAGTCAGGATAAGGGAGTTACACCCCTAAAATAACCCCTGCTCATCCCCTTGGTAGCTTGGCACGAGCATTCAGGCTTCTCTTAGTGTGCAAAGCATTTGCCCATTACCTACAGTAATACAGTGCAAGCACTACAAAAGGACACCACACCAGTTTAGAATCCACAAAACAGTACTTAAAATCTTCAGTTATCAAAATATGCTTGAAAAACAGTTCCTTGGTGTGGATAGCTCCGTCTTGGGCTATCCCGGCGTCATGAGCAAACAAATCCAAACAGTTCTGGCTGATCACGGTGTCGCGGGCCAGCTACGGTGTTGGAAAGACCCACTAACAGTACCTTTTAGAAATGCAGGGAATCGGTGACCTCTCGTTGAGCTTCCTAAAGCACGGCGTCCGCAGGCGTCGGTTCCAGAGGTCGGTGCAGGAGTCGCGGGGCCCTTGAAGCCACACACGTTGCAGATCAAACTCCTCTCTGTTGACAGACAGGCAGGCGGCAGGTGATGCGGTGCGAAGTGCAGCGGTGCGGCGTGCGGTGGCCTCAGGTCGCGGTGCGAGCAGCAGCTCGGTTGCGGTATCAGATGGCTTCGTCGGTGAGACCAGGGTCGCGGTGAGAAGTGAATGCGGTGCTTGTTGTGGTGCTGGCAGGTCGCGGTGCAAGCAGTGTCGTCGTTGCTGAAGCGCGGTCGTCGGCTGATGAACTGGAGCCAGAATCGGTAGACCAAGGCTGCAGTGTGGGATGAGAGCGGTGCATCTAGTAACTTTACGAGTGGTCCAAAAGAGTTCTAAAGTTCAGGGGTCTGGACCCCAATATTTTTATCCCAAAATCCTTTGATCTCTTAGGCTGAGAGTGTCTGTGCCCAGCCAGAATCAGTTCTGCCTTCTCTGGTGTGACTTCCTGGCAGGAGGTGGAGACGACATGGTCAGAGGCAGACCAGGCCCTTTGAGGTCCAAGGAAATCTCCCCCACTTCCCCCATTGCAGTCCAGGTCTATTCAGCCCTTTCCTGACCCACTATCGGAAGCCACTCTCGTTCCCCAGCCTTCTGTCATACAAAACCCAGACAGGTAATCTACATTCCAGCAGAGACACGAGGGATGACTGAGCAAGAAAATACCTACTTTCTAAAAGTGGTATTTTCAAACACAGATTGTAAAAGTCACCTTCACTAAAAGATGCATCTTTAG
Source organism: Triturus cristatus (assembly GCF_964204655.1). Lineage (NCBI taxonomy): Eukaryota > Metazoa > Chordata > Amphibia > Caudata > Salamandridae > Triturus > Triturus cristatus. The sequence continues at coordinate 647,502,237 of NC_140594.1, read as the reverse complement.
ATTCGGAGTTCAGGTATACCAAACATTTTCCTACCTGATTCCCCGGGCCACTTATGTTTATAAGAGGTCATAAACAAACTCCCGATTCGGTCCCTGGGGGGGGGGGGGGGGGGGGGGGGGGGGCGGGTTGGGGGGGGAACAGGTTACCTTGCAATAGCGAAAAACTAAATTGGCCGTAATTCACTATCAGGACATGCCACACATACCAGGGCATGTCCTACCTTTCACATACACTGCACTCTTCCTACAGGGGGAACCTTGGGCCTACTTCAGGGGTGGCTGACGAACTGTGCGCAGACTCCGCAATGGCGGGTCTGAGTTACCTTTTCAGGGCTACTCACGTGGGTGGCACAATCAGTGCTGCAGGCCCACTAGTAGCATTTGATTCACAGGCCCTGGCACAGTCAGTGCACTTTATTAGGGACTAACAAGGAAATCAAATATCCAATCATGGAAACACCAATCCATAACACGATTTACTACAGGAGCACTTGCATTTTACCACTGATATGCAGTGAGAAAAGTGCGCCCAAAAACTACACCAGCAAAAACAGTCAAAACCGGGAGGGTCAGAAAGCAACAAACTCAGGGGAAACACGCCAAAAGATGCCAAGTCTAACACACCTGAAGAAGTGTTTAATTGGACAGACAAAGTTGTCAAGTTAAGCCTCACACACCGCCCAGAATAGACACAGACTTATCATCTGGAGGTCGGGCCCCAGGATCTCCCAGGCAAATGACAAAACGCATCGCAGATCGCACTCCACAAGGCACTTCAAGACCCGCAGAAAATCCTGCATTCGATCTACAGAGGACACCATGTGACGAACGGCATCCTAGCTCTACTCCGATACATACTTATTTACTCTTTATTTCGGTTATAAAACCATAAAAGATACACACATATTCATCCTTGACAGTCGAACCCATGGTATAGTTACGCAGGTAAATAAAGATATTTCATACACCAGGTTCTAATAGTCAAGTAGCTCATGATGTAATTTGTAAGCACAGGAAGAATAACTGAGATGCACCATTTGCTGTGTGTACACTCAATTAAAACCAAGTAAAAAAGGTGAAACAGGAATAAAGTGCAAGTGCAATAATGTCTAACGATCTCCACAGTTTACTCTGAGGCTTTCAATAGAACCCTAAAGCCTTTATAGATTTAAAAAGATAAAAGAAGTTAAGATAAAAGCAAAAAAGAAGATTAAAAACAGGATCCTGGGAATTTAGACACCCTTGAGTCATAGGATTTTTACTGCAGCTAGTCCCTAGCACAAGGAAGAGTAGACCGGAGCCTTCGCCTGATGGCCCAGAACTGGCCAAGAAATGTTACAACAGCACATACAAAGGATGGTCTTGTATCTGATCTTAACAACCATAGGGCATCAAGGTGGCTATGAGTCCCCAACTGTCGGCATAGTGGGACCAACCAATTCCTTCTTGGTCCGTCATAAGCTGGACATGCAAAAAAAAAACAAAAAAAAAAAAAAACACATGGCCCACAGTTTCAATTGGATCTGGGCGGGAAGGGCATCCCTTGGGGTGACTGATGTTGTTTATCAAGTGGTTGGTAAGAGCATTGATGGGTAAACAACCAAACCTAAACTGTGTGTGCAGTTTCCTGTCCCCAGGCACTTTGATGATATCAAAATATTTCTCAAGGTGTTTAGAGGATTTTATGTCTAGGAAAACATCGGTTAAACAGCCATGACGAATCCTCGAACAGCTGGTCTGCTCTACCCATAGCCAATATTGGCGCTTTAACAGGTACTTTGAATACAGTGGTGGGGAGCAAGCAGACTCATTTGAGAGGCCAATTGCTGCCCGAGTTGCATTGACATTTTATCCACCCCAGTTTTTTTATTCCTATCTAGGGCGGACACTTTGTTAAAAGCGGCAACATAGGGGGCTAGGTCAGGGGTGTTGACCAACCTATACCAAAAAAGCAAGGGGCGCAGTCTCGCGTGGTCATGTATAGACCTGACTCCCAAGTCCAGTTTTAACAGAAGGAGGGGGGTGCTTTGGGGCAAGGCTACAAGGCTCCTAAGAAACTTATTTTCGACTGTTAGTTAACTTGCATCGGCTACACCCCACAGTTCTGCCCCATAGAGCACACTACTCACAACCTTTGAGCTATAAAGTTTGAGGGCTGGGGCTACGGGCTCCGTTTATGATAAGCAAATCTCGTGCCTTAACACCCCAGATAGCTGAGAGAAATTTTGGGACGCCTTGTTCAACTGATTATTCCAGGTCATGCTGTCTGACAACACTATGCCCAAGTATTCGAAACAAATGTTTTCCATACAGATGACAACAACACTGTTGCAGGACTAATTTTATCAGCGTTCTCCCTTGATTCTGAAGACACTTGTATGTACAAGTGACGCTTTTTGGGGATCCATTGGAGGAGGGTAATCCGTTGGGGTCCGGATGCCTATCATGCAGTGACAGATGCTTCAACCTTCATGAAGTACTGGGGTGGGCGGTAGGGGGAATGGGGTTTGGGAAAGCTGATATTTTTTTTAGTTAGTGTCCTGCTCTCACACTGCATGTACATTGTCTCAGATACGGGCACCATGTATACATTAGTCTCCGTTCCTACATGCCACCCACCACCTCATCGTTAGCTATGGCTAGGTTATATGACAGACGCCTTCGGGTTATGTGTTGGAATGTCCGCGGCCTCTCACATAAGGTCAAACGGGGGGGCAGTGCTGCGTCAGACTTAACGACACAAAGCCGATATTTTGTTATTACAGGAGACACATTTATCGGGTAATAAGATACCATGTTTGGAACGATTTGGTTATATACAGACATTTCACTCAGGATTCAACCAGGGATCACTGGGGAGGCCATCTTGATTCATCGCATAATCTCCTTACTTCACGAAAAAACACAGCCGGATCCCCAAGGTCGATTCATCATTATTACGGGCACACTTTATGGGGAGCCGTTCACCCGTGGCAGTGTTGATGCTCCTCCACCACTAGCTTGGAATTTGACAGAGCGTCCGATGGGACTCTGGGCAGAAATTCCCCTGTGCCTGACAAAAGTTGAGGGCGATGGAAACGATATTATGTGCCCCCTTGCCGACAGATGGCGCAGCACAGGCAGGCCAGTAGAATCTCGTGAGTCGAAAATACAGTTCCTGGCATAGGGGATGGACTGTATAGATAACTGGCGACGACTGCACCTAACCAACATGGGCTACACATACTTCTCCAACACACACGGATCCCTCTCCTGCATAGATTATGTTTTTGTATTTGCAGCCCACATACATAGACTTGATGCAACGGAGATACTACCTAGAGGCCTCTCCGATCACTCCCCCATACAGCTGGACCTGCGTTTTGGCTCTGCACGCCCTCCCTTTCACTGGCGATTATCTCCACGGCATCTGCATGATGAACAATAACAAACTCATTTGCAGACTGCCATCTGATTATTTTCATAGAAAACCGGGTCTGTGCAATATGCTGTGTCCCTATGGAAGGCTATGAATCCATCGCTCAGGGAAATTGATATAGCTTAATGTACAGCACAGCATAGGCAGCGGCGTGAGAAGCTGCTACAGATGGAGGCCCAACTCAGGGTTGGAGTTCGAGAGCGGGGGGCACGGGATGGGAACGCTGCGCGTCCACAACTATTCCATGCACAGCAGCTCTATGCCAGTGAATTGCTAGATGAGGCTAAAACGAGGTGGCTTGCAACTCGCAGCATGATATACCAATGGGGGGGATAATTCTTGTGCGCTACAACATCGCCTCTGCCAGAGAACGCTTTCCTTCGTGACTATCCTAAGTATCCGTGGGTTTGCTGGGGAGATACTCACCGACCCCATACAAATCGCAGCAAGCTTTGCCGTATACTATAAAGTTCTGTATGCACCCAGTGAGACTATCTAGCCGCACGGGATTCATAAATTCCTAGACGATATGCCCCCACGCACCCTGGCGGACTCGATGAGAGAGGAGCTGGATGTCCCTATAACTGCTGGGGAACTTCAGAGGGCATTATGCGAGAATCACCCGGGTAAAGCACCAGGCCCAAATGGCTTCCCGTGTGAATTTTATAAAAAATATCAATCCCTCTTGACGGCCCCCATCTAGCAACACTCACTGCTGCTTTTGACAGGGGAAGCCTTTCAGAAGACTTGCGACACGTGAAAATAGTAGTGTTCCTAAAGCCTGGTAGGCCCCCGGAGCATTATGCTTCATACCGTCCAATATCACTCCTCAATGTGGAAGCAAAGCTCCTAGCCAATGTTATAGCTAATCGTATAGTAAAACATATTGCAGCCCTAGTCCACCCGGACCAAGCGGGTTTCATGCCGGAACGTGCCATTCGCCGTGTACACAGCACCATTGTGTCGGTTGATCGCCTCGGTGAGCCGACAGCACTATTGTTGGCCGATATCGACAGGGCGTTCGACTCCCTTAGTTGGACCCATCTATTTGCACTCTTGAATCAGTTAAATTTCGGCCCTCGCCTTCTCAAATACATCCAGCTTCTCTATACTGATATCACCGCCTCTGTCCGCATCGCAGACTTCACATCACAAACGTTCCCCATAGGGCGGGATACTCGTCAGGGCTGTCCCTTTTCTCCATCTCTCTTCGCGCTGACCATGGAGCCCATGGCAGCTTAGGTGCGGATAGACGCACAAGTCTGTGGTTTTGAGTGGTCCAGGGAAGTTTCGGACCGCATAGCACTCTATGCGGGCGACGTCTTCTTTTTTCTGGCACGACCGGATCGATCTAGACCCAGACTACTCCGGATCATGCAGATCTTTGGTGAGACATCCGGGCTCTAAATGAATCCACGTGAATCATACCTGTGGCCTTTGCTGGGTGGGCTGCATATGGGTGAATGGGCAAGTGAGTAGACGATCACACAAGATGGATTTAAATAGCTTGGGGTCTTTTTTGTCGACCTCCCAACTCGAGTCTTAGGGAAGAAATCTGCCTTTGCTGTGGGCACAGATCAAGGAGCAGACCCGCTCTTGGTCACATCTACCACTCTCCTTGCTCTGCAGATCCGCTATCTTTAAGATGGTCTCTCTGCCCAGTCTGTTGTACCAGCTTCAAAATAACCCGTATTCGATACGGTCAGTCTGGTTCAGGCAATTGAACGCTACTCTTCAACACTTTCTCTGGGGTGGGGGCTCGGCTCGGGTGGCACTGAAAACCTGTTTTCAGTCTACGTACTGTGGAGGAGTAGCAACGCCGGATATCCAAGCATACTATGCGGCCTCACACCTCCTTATCCTTAACCAATGGTGGTATGGAGACAGGGGTGATCCCGCGTATGCAGTCGAGTGCTAACTAATGGGCACTGTGTCGTTACACACAATCCTGGATGCAGGCCCGATCCTGAAAACACAGACTCCAGCAACTGCCACAATATTTGGGGTTTGGAAGGGATCATTACAACAAATGGGATGGTGAGGCAGACTGACAAAAGAAACACCCCTCTAGCACAAGGGTCTTCTGCCCCCCCTGGCAGTGCTGGCTGGGAGGCCATAGGCATATCCACGGTGGGTGATGTTCTCCATGGTCAGACCCTAAGGTCCTCCCTGGAACTACAACACGAATATAAAATGCCTAGATCCCAGTTCTATAAATACCTTGTTTCGCAAGCTTCCCCCCCCCCCCCCCTCCCCTTGTTTACCACACCAGAGTAGTGTGCCAGATTTTAATCCTGTTGAAGCCAAAGTGTTTATGGGACAGCTTGGAGAGCATAAAATCACCAAGATATATCGTACATTGGCAACAAATAGCCCCACTACACTTGGTAAAACGCATTGAATCCTGGCAGGAGGATCTTGGTCGCCTGGACGACGAAGACTGGACTGAGGCTTTGGAGTCCCCGCGTGGGGCTGCCATTTCGGCCCGAATGCGGTATATCCAATTTAAATACCTTCACAGAGTTTATTATTCTTGTTACAAGCTTTGGAGCCCTGGGCTGATTGAAACCCCGCGCTGCCAGGCAGCCGATGGAACCCTAATCCACACAGTCTGGCAGTGTACAACACGTTCTAGCTTTAGACAGGGTGTTATCGCGTGCCTGTCAGAGGTCTTGGGCTGACACATCCCACACTCACCACGCCTAGCTTTGCTTCATATCACAGACGACATTGGGGGCAACATTTATAAACAACACCTATTGCTCCTGGGTCTCACATTGGCGAAGCGAGACACTGCAAAAGCATGGAAAGAGGACTCCCCACCACTAGTTGGAGTTTGAAAGAGGGACCTCTATTCTTGCATGGGGTTAGAGCAACAGATATTTAAAGCTAGGGAATGTCCCCAGAAGCACCCTAAGATCTGGAAGAGGTGGGCGGAATACCGGGGAAATATACCTAGAACCCATTTCAACTGCCTCCATAGACTAGCATAGGATGAGGGGGGTAGTATTGTGGGATGAACATGGTGATAAATCCTTAGCTATTCGATCAGGGTGGCCCAACTGGGCATGTACTGAATTGTATATTAGATGCACGACACTACAGTTTAATGTTGGAGAATTTCGTTTTATTGCTTTAGTTTTCCAATTGTTTTCTTATTATCAAAAAGTCAACATCTTATTAGCAAGTATGTACACTGTTTTGTTGGGGAACCTGGCTTTGCCTGGCCCCCTATGGCTGTTAACAATAAAAACTGGTTATGAAAAAGAAAAGATAAAAAGAAAGGTTGTAGGGTTGTTATAGATAGGAAATAGAATATTTTTTAAAACCTTCGAAATTCACTGAAAAAAACCAAAGGATAGATAGACGTTCTAGTTAGGTTCAGCTTCCCCGCCCCCAGATACAAAACATGTGAAATTCACAAGTTATAGTCCCCTGAGCCAACTAGATCTTACACCCCCACAATGCACTGCTAATGACTTCACTCATGACATGGTCAGCGACATCACCGATTACATCATCCACCAAACTACTCACACCCCTATTCAACCTCACATAAAACCACTCCCACACAACCAATCACAAACCTTTTCACAGACCCATACAAGGACTCACACAAGCACTCACTCACCCATAGAGACACAAACACATCCAGTTACTCATACATCCACTCACACAACTACTAACTCACACATACAGCCACTCATGCAACCACTCAATTGCCAATACAACAACTCAAACATCCAGTCAGATGTACAGACACCAATATACCCACTCATACAGCCACTTGCACACTGAGTCAGTCACCGGTTCAGATACTCACACACCTACTCACTCATCCATACAGTCAATCATACAGCCACTCACTCAACCATACAGTTACTCACACATCCACTCAAACAGATACTTACACATGCACTCATTCACCTAGTCACTAACACATGCACACATTCACCCACATAGCCACTCTCACATTCACTCGCTTACCTATAGTCACACACCCATACACCACTTATGAACCCACTAACGCACCAACTCACACACCTATACAGTCTCACATACCCATCCACTCACCCATATACCGCTGACACACCCACTCAAGCACACCCACACGCAGCCACCTAGTCACCCAAATAACCACTCACACACCCATACAGCCACTCGGACACCTACTTACACATGGATACATAAAGTCACACAGCCACTCATAATATACTCATGTAACTTTTGGAGTATATTAGTATGTATCTTCAACACTAACTTTTAGAAAACACTCACTGGATGATGTCAACAGTGATATCACTGACCATGTCATGAGTGACACAATATGTGAAGTCATAAGCAGTGAATTGTGGGGGGGCGCAAGTTATAGTTAGCTCAGGTAGCTAGAACTGCTGGATTTCACTGGTTTTGTACGAGTGAAATCTGAGCCCAACTATAACATCCCTGTAACCTTTGGTTTTTCAGTGTGTGTGTGTGTGTATATATATATATATATATATATATATATATATATATATATATATATATATATATATATATATATATATATATATATATATATATATATATATATATATATATATATATATATATATATATATATATATATATATATATATATATATATATATATATATATATCCAATTAACCAAAGTTTCGTACGCTCTCAGGCAGGTAAAAAACACGACCAAAGTAGAAGTGATCAGGTTTATTTCATGACGCGTTTCGACTGCGTCCGCAGCCTTGCTCACATGAAGAGCAAGGCTGCGGACGCAGTCGAAACGCGTCATGAAATAAACCTGATCACTTCTACTTTGGTCGTGTTTTTTACCTGCCTGAGAGCGTACGAAACTTTGGTTAATTGGAGATAATTTGCCGGTTGCTTCGCCGGCGTGTACGCCACCTTCCATGGGGCTGGCTGTCCAGAAGGAGCGGATGTATTTTGGATATATATATATATATATATATTACCTACTGGCAGTCGCCAGTAGGTAGTTATAGTTAGGACCCTGTTTCCATAGGAAAACCGCAACATTCTATTTGGAATAACTTTGGCGCCGGTCGACGAATCCTCGCGAAATTTTCAAAACTAATGGGGCGCTATGCTCCGCTCCTACCCTGAAAGTCTCGGGGGGATTCGTCAAGCAGGGGCTGAGATAAAAGGGGGGTCCCAAAACGCGTTTTTCCCATGCATTTTTCCATAGGACCTTTAGACACAGCTACAGCCCGAACGGCTGAACAGAGTTGCTTGAAATTTGGCAGAGAGGTAGTCTACAGGTCAAGGAAGTGCCTTTTGTAGGTTTGGTGTAAATCTGTTCAGTAGATTCTGAGAAAATAGCCTTTAAATCAATATATATATCTGAGCCAGCTTACGGTGCGCTTACGGTGCGCTTACCGTACGCGCACGGCGCCGTGCCCGAGCGCGATTATGATTGGCTGTTAGATCTTAGATCTTAGTAAACATTCGAATCGGTCGAAACCAGGAAGCGGCGGCCGCCATTTTCTCTCTCGCAGTCTGAGAGGGGGTTAAAAAACAGAGGCCAAAAACATGTAAAGGGGCTGTTTAGACAGCTCCTAAGCACCTAGCCATGTTGAGGGAGTCCTCAAAGATCCCCCAAGGCCACAAACGGAATTTTAATTTTTTCGATAATTTCGCCGATTACGCTTACCGTACGGTAAAAATTAATTTAAAAAAATATATATATCCATACTCTCCCCACCCCATGTGCAAATGGTGCCCGAATGGCATCATTTGTGCATGGCATATAACAGATTTGAAAAATTAAAATATTACCTTTCACAACGAAGCGCATCAGATGTCCTCCATGTGCGCACGGTGCGTACATGGCCCATCTAGCGTAACGTGGGCACGCGGTGCGCATAGCGCACCGCGTGCCCACCGTGCGTGCACGGCACTAACTGCGTAAAGTAGGCGCGCGGTGCGCGAAGCGCACCGCGTGCTCACTGTGTGCGCAAGGTGCGCGAAGCGCACCGTGCGCGCACGGAACGAACTGCGTTAAGTGGGCGCGCACGCCACCAATGGCGTAAAGTAACTTAGCATTTAAAAAACCTTGCAAATTCACTGAAAAAACCATAGGTTTCACACATGTTATGGTTAGCTGGAAATTTTACTGATAAAAAAACCAATGAAATTGCCCCGTTATAGTTAGTGCAGGCAACTATAACTCGCGCGACCGCAATCTTCTGCTGATGCTAATACTGTATTTAGACACTTATTTGCCCATGTCTTCTTCCATTAAATTTTAGCTATACATATATTAAAAATATTTTTTTTTCATAAAGACACATATGTCGTCAGCAGAGGATTGCGGTCGCGTGAGTTATAGTTGCCTGCACTAACTATAACGGGGCAATTTCATTGGTTTTTTATCAGTAAAATTTCCAGCTAACTATAACATGTGTGAAACCTATGGTTTTTTCACTGATATATATATATATATATATATATATATATACACACACATACACACAAGATGGCAAGAACAGAAAACACATCAAAATTAAATAATTCTAGTGCCCCAGTAAATAGGAATGCATAATGCCACATGGATCTTTAGTGTATGTGAAGTAATGAATTTATTAAATACCTTTTATCTTAATAACTGGCGCGCATATGATGTGTGGGATTCTGTAACTTATTAGCAATGTTTTTAAAAAGTATCAGTCTCACTGTTTAAGTTAACCACAATTTTAGGCATACGAACATGTTTAAATCGCAATGAATGGCTTATTTCTTTTTTTTAGTTGTTAAATAGATTTACTTGCATCTCCTAGGCGTATCTATCTTGTACCTTTGAGGATTTGTTCTTTTAATACGTTTACACAAGTATTCGCACCCCCCCCCCCCCCCCCACCCCCCTCATTGACGAATCTGGAGACCTTTTCTCAACGGCCCTTTGAATTCCTACCACTAATTTGATTTTGGTGGTTCTTGCCAGGAGGCTTCTAGTGAGTTTACAGGGGAGGTGGTTCAAGCATTCAGCCCCACTAAACTGAGAACAGACTTGTGCCCCAAGCCCTGAACTGTTTAGGGAAATTATACCCATTTTTAGAAAAGTTTGTGACTTGAGCATCCATAAGTATATTCAGATGTAATAGTTGATTAATGTTAGTAGTTAGTTTATTCATTATTTTAGGAATTAGAGTGAACACATTCCTTGGTTAAATGCAAGGGGCAGGAGATCGGAAAAGGGAAAATGTGTGAAAATCTGCTCTGGTAACACATATCAAATGTTATTACCTGTCCTGACCTCAGAAACTCTAATTCTGGTATCAAAGAAGAGAATGCTGTAATATATTTGTTTTTTTGCAGCTCCGATTGAACAGCCAGCCAGTTTTAACAAGAGATGTTCCTTGTCTTAGCATGGCCTGTAGCGACTTGTCTGTCATTGCCATGTTTAATCTATATCCTGTCTTCAGTATGATTTGTTCACCTTCTGTTATTGATGTAACTGAGCAGTCGCTATTTGGGTCAACTGTCTTCTTCTTTCAAACTCTGACTTTGGTGGGGCGGGGGGCCTACAGGCTAGAAAGCTCAAATGTAAATCATGCCAGTAAAATAATAGGGTGTGTCCAGGCCACACAGTAGAGGAACAAAGTCTTGGTGTCATGTTCAACTCTGCAGTCTACACAGACAATAGCTCTCACTACGGAGGAGCCTGGGTTTTATTACATGACATCGCTTCAATTCACTTCTTTCAATAGTCGACCTTGAATCACTTGTCCATGTCCATTTGAATAAATATAATTGAACCATGGGAACATCTTGATGCAAAATGTTGGTTTTATTGGTAAAGAAATATCAGCAAGTGCAAAATATTTTTCTAATTTTATATGTTAGTAGACTCCAACATGTAAAATCTGTTCTCCGTGACAGTGACGCTCATTGAGATTCCAGTTAAAGACATCTGTGATAGCCTATAACACAAGGCACAATCTAATCCCCCCCCCCCCCCCACAATTTCCAGTGGCCTTGCATAAGTCCTCAAGTATGTAACTGTTAATATGTCAGATCCTCTGCACTGTTCTTATTTTGAACTAGATCATACGACATCCGATTAGGAGTGATTGGGTGATAAGTGCTTCCATGAAGACATATTACACCCTGTATCTGAAAACTGTTATTACATTACTACATGATGCCATTTGTAAGTAGAGAACTGCTGTGGATGCTTGTCTGATGTGCTGCGTTCAGTAATTTGACCCCTAGAGGGGCAAGAGCACATTACACACTCCGCTGGTGACGCTGTGAGCAGGGCAGGCCTCACCTGGCACCGAGCGAACATGGCTGCGCTGATGTGCCATTAACATGGACAGTACATTCACAACACCTATAGACATTAACTTTGACAACGCCTATTGATCTCGGATTGCCGAGACCAATTGGCTTTGTGAATGCTTGTTCTAGTCTATTAACATCCAAACTGAAAGTTATACAATGCCTCCTATGAGATTGGCTGTCTGCCAAATACTACTCGTGAGACTCAGATTGTTGCATTGCCCAAGACAAGATGTGACCCTTTGGACATGCGCTATATCAACCACTTTCTATACTTAACATAGATTACAAATTATGGAGTAGGATTCTCACAGGTAGATCAAGGCCTTATACACCCAGGTTAGTTTTTATAAACCAAAACATTTTTACACCAGGAATCAGTACACCACTAAATATTAAAAAATGAAGAAAAATGTATTATGTGGGATGAACACGTGTCCACCTCAAAAGATAAAGCCACCACCTGCTAAATGTTAAACAAATTAACTAAACCTGTGCTCAATCCCAGGTAAAGTGACCAAAAGCAGTCAGGCTCAAATCAAAGGTTTAGGCATTTATAAAGTGCATGGCTACCCGTAGGCATCCCAGGCAATGTGTAAAGTAGTGCATACATAGTAGAAAGAGTGAACCAAAATTCTACAACCTATTTCAAAAATAGAAACTCTTTAGGAGGGGGGGGGAAAAAAAAAAAAAAAAAAAGATTGGCGATATTAATTTTTGAAGACTAAATTGAAAAACAGCACCAAACGGAACAAAGCACCAACAATAGCATATGAAAACGTTAGATTGGGACGTAGGTGCGATTGGAGGCAGACAGCGATGGAAACCTGGTTATTTACAACAAGTGTATGAGTGGAAGTGAAAAATATAGAAAACGTCTTAATGCAAGAACTTTGTCCCTTTTTGCAAAGACAACTCCTCCACGAGTGGGCCGCTGCTGAAAATGTACCTGCTGCTGTGCAGTCTTAAGCTGGATACTCGAAGCAGGTTGGTCCCGCTGGAGCCACGATTTTAGGCTAAACATTTGGGGTCCCAACACAGAACGAGATTAAAGTTGTTTTTTCAACGTGCTGGGAACCTTGATTGGGACGAAGTGAAATTTCAATCCGACCTCGTTGAACTGCTGGTCGGACACTTTTTCCTGCAGGTCCTCCTGAAACTATGGATCGCTGAAAGAAAAGTCTTTCAAAGTTTTCAACTTTTTTTCTGGTACTCAATCACAGGATTCCACTTCTAAGACCCTCAGGGAAGGCACTTAGCAGATTCTCAGGGTGTCAGGTAAAGGCCAACAGCAAAGTCCAGTCCAGGTCCAATTGACACTAGGCGGCTTGGCACTTCCAGGGAATGGCTTTTTGTATTGCTGTAGCAAAATAGAAGTAGGCCAACTGATCCTTGGTGTCCACTTCTTTGCCTGTATAGAGGATAGAGCAATCCCAGTCCTTCAAGGCTCTTTTCAGCTCACAGACAGCTGGTAAAGTACTCTCCTGATCTTTCACAGGTCCAGTAAGTGTTCGGAGGAGGGTTCCTGAAGAGGATACAGTTATGTCTGGCACCAGTTAGTGGGTCTAGGTGACTCATGGGCGCTCTGTAATCAATGGAATAAAAGTCGTAATGAGGGTGGATGGGGGGGGGGGGCAACCCATGACCACTTTTCAGTAGTTCCAGTCAGCGTCACTGCAAACAATCCCACAGTGCCCCTCACTATCAATATCCAAAACTGAGATCCCATTGTGCAGACCCTGTGTGCCGACCCTGTGTGCCGATGTTATTGGGAAGTATACGTCTCAGTGATTGCTCAAATTGGTTTCTGTGGGTAATTTTTTCCCCTACTGGTTTTAGCACTGGCTTGACAGAGTGGACAAACGCTGGCCTTCCCAAGAATCATCGAACCCTTTTGAGTATATTCGGTGCCTGGGCTAGATTCCAACTGGTCTTCCTTCCATGGAAGGAAGCCCCTTTCCACTCTCAAGCCATTGTCTCTACTCTGGGAGCAGTTTTCACACCTCTTTCAAATCTATTTCAGGCCAAGCACGGCTGGGCAGTTGCTGGAGCCAATGCAAATTAGCAGCAAGCAGCTTCAGGAAGGATAAAGCCAACTTTTTAAACGTTACATTTCCCAAGTGTATGTAATAAAAATCTGACTTGCACATTAGACTGAATTTTTGATAAATATAAAAATTCTTTGAATGGAGTCTGTAATCTACAGCTTTTAACTTGTACCGGCAAAAGTGTACAAGCTATGCTATGATATTTTGTGCGTTTGAGTTACAGCCTAGCCACTGGCAATGTCATGTTGGGTCTAGACTTTGGCCAGTCTGTTCTGGAAAAACTATCTCAGAGCATTATGGGGTGGAGAGAGATACGAGGCAGGGTTGCCCTCTGTCTCCCTTGCTCTTCGCATTGGTTATGGAGCCCTTGATCAGCTTGGCCAGAACTGGGAGTAGTTTTTGGTGGAATACGATTGGGAGATGTTAGCCACTACATCGCACTTTGCGTGGATGATTTGTTCATATTTTTTCAGAATGCGTCAGTTCAGCTTACGATAGCCAAAAGAATGCAGCAGGAGTTCGGTGCCTTACCAGGACTTCATGTTAATTGGCTCAAGTCCAGACTGTTCCCGATGGGGGAGACTTGCGGCCCAGCGGACGTATTGGGGACCCTGCATACAATGGGAGGCCCAATGCTGGCCTTGGAGTCAAGATTTACCATGAACCGACAGATTTTCTGGAGTGGAACATTGACCTGGTGGTTAAGTCCTGCCCATCGAATACTGACTTCTGGAGGACGTTGCCCCTTTCGGTAGCAGGCAGGATAGCCCTGTTGAAAATGGTTGCCCTTCCTAGACTACTGTATTTCTTGGAGACTCTACTGATCTGGATCCCTAGGTCCCGGTTTACTGACCTAGACTCTATAATCATTGCTTTTCTGTGGGGCTCAGGCCAGAGAAGAGTGGCGCTTTACACACTGAAACGACCCACGAAGGAGGGAGGCCTTGCAATACCCGATTTTGAGACATATTTGGCAGGGTAGCTCCAATGGTACACACAATGGTTGGCGGGTAGACAGAATCGGGAGCGAGAGGTAGGACCCCAGGTTCCGGAGTTGACTGCTCTAAGTGATTACTAATAACAAAACACCCTTGGGCGGGAGACTACAGATAACTTAATGCATGAGGCACTGCTGGAATAGGTGTCTTCAGAAGACAGGCACTTTTGTCCCATATACACCAGATTTACCTAGGTCTATGTTGAGCGTACTGCTACATGGTAGGCGCTGGAGGGGCTTAGAGGACTGGATGGTGAATGGGGCGACAACAGTGGGGAGCTTATTTATGAAGGGTACGCTGCACCCATTGCAAGATTTTAAGGGCAAGTATGACCTTACGAGCAGCCATTACCTGCAGTTTGGCACTGTTCCGACTGCTTTCCGAAGACACTGGAACACAAGGATCTTAGAACCTCAGACACACAACAGATGTCAGTATATTGCCCTGTCCTCTGGCATCTTCAAGGCGGTCACATGTCATTATAGGTCAATGGGTGGTGATGCTCTAGAGCCTCTTGGAAAAACTTTGTGCAAGGTGGGAGCCAGGTCTGGGGGTACCGATTAGAGATAAAGCTTGGACAGATATCCTGGAGGGGATTCCCAGGGTCCCTTGTAACGCATGTTTTCAGTTAATGAATTTGTATATTTGACACCGATCCTACCTCATCCCCTGAACTGATTCATACATACTTGCACACTACCGATGCGACCTGATCGAGGTGTGGGAGGTAGGCACTGAAATTCTTCATGCGCTATAATCGTGCCACTCCCGGATTTATTTTTGGGAGGAGATCGTAAGGGGGTACGGTCAGAAATTACGGAGAAACCTATTCCTTGTTCTCCAGGTCATTGTCTGCTTAGCTGGTTCCTGCACATCTCCAAAAATAAGGTTACCAACAGGTTTCAGGATTTCGCCTTCCATCTGGCTAAAAGAGCTCACACGACACCGGAAGGCCCCTGGAGGACCCACAGTGATTGCTTGGAAAAGTGAGCTAGAACGATGGGCGGGATATGAATGCTCCTGAGAGATGCTAAAAGAGGTGTAGGTACAATATAAGTAGCCTGAGCATGGGAGGCCCTGGCGGACCCTGCAGCCGGTTCCCAACAGGCGTAGCACCTTCAATACATATTTCAGAAGAGGAACAGTATATAAACTTTCTTGCATGGAAATAATGAACTAATTGTTCAAATTTTGACGCCTACACCCCCACTGTGGGACACCTGCACTTGTGATCCAATTGAGTGTTAGTATTTGTGCATGCAGCTCATGACAGAGTGGAGTCTCACAGTTAATGGTTCATATACACATGGGTAGGAGATGGGACGATTGAAGTTACGGTCACTGATATCCTGCTTAATGATGTTTTACCATCCTACACTAAAACACAGTACTGCATTTAATTCACTGCTTGATGCAAAAAAAAAAAAAAATCAATAAAATTGGTTTACAAAAAATAAATGAAAAAACAACAAACCTCAACAGCTGTATCACTGCATGCACCAACACATTGGCTCCCCTCAAGAGCAACCCAATGGCAAGAGCCCTACCACAGGCCAGCTGATACACAAAGGAACATAGGCTGACGAAACGCCACTAGACCTAACTGGAGAACAAATCAAGACATCACAGATAAAGACACCTTCCAATCTGCCCCAAAGATACTACCACCAGCAATATGGATCAACAGCAAAGATCTAACAGATCGCATAGGAACTAGCAGCAGCAAGGAGGTGTTCACCATTAAAGACATCACCTCGCCTTTAGACACCTCCAGCATCATCCCCCCCCCTCACAAGACCTCTGGAATACCCTCTCGGAATGCTCCTGCAACAAAATTACCTTCATATATGGCAACTTTGACTCTCAACCAAACCCCATCACTGGTGCAACTCAACTTCCTATCACTGTCTGACAAAAGGACCCTGACACTGTGGCCCACCATAACCACCATCAAAGCTGCTACTACAATGAAGACCATTTACCCAGGGGCCCCATCTAACCCTTGCCTTCTCTAAAGCTAAGCAGTGAAGAACTGGTAATACTCAATGCCTCCATCGACTCAGCCACATTCCCAGATGCCTGGAATCATGCTAGTCATGCCTCTGCTCAAGAAAACATCAGCTGACCCAGTCACGCTTTCCAACTACAGACCCACTCCCCTCCTACCATACAGAGCAAAGGTCTTAGAAAATATAATCACACAGTACCTCACCGAACACCTCGGCAACCACTAGCTCTTCAACACCATGCAGTCCAGATTTAAGCCCAACCATCGTATAGAAACAACACTCATTGCCACCTTAGACTACATCCGCCTGATCGTTGACAAGGGCGACATGGCAGCCCTCATTCGCCTAAACCTCTGTGCAGCATTTCACCCAGTCTCACACTCCATCCTCAACAAGCACATGCTTGAGATTGGAACTCATCTGTGGAGTGCACAAAGGTCCCTCTAGAACGCATGATACCTCAGGCAAACCTCTTGTGCACAGAGCATCAACATCCTCTCCTATGCAGGCGACACTAAACCCATACTCACCCTCTTGGACAAGACCCTCAATACAAGAAACAAGTTCACTGACTGCTGGATGAAAGCCAACTGTCTCAAGCTAGACACAGAAGTAGTGATCTTTGGCAAGAACACCTTACCATGTGAATCCAACGGGTGACCGGCAAGCTCAAGCTAAACACCCAGCACCAACGCAGGGACCCTCAGGGACATCATCAAGATCAAACTGGACTTATTGCACAAGTCAACGTAGTCGCTGTATCCTGTTTCCACACCTTGAAAGTGCTGAGGAAGATGGATGAACAAATGGCTCCCAAGCAACACTAGAAAAACAATCACTCACATTCAAGTCACCAGTAACTTAGACTACCGTAACACCTTCTACGGTGGAATCACCAAGAAACTCACCATAGAGTACAAACCAATCAGAACTCAGCAGCAAGACTCATCCTCAATCTCCCACTCAGATCACACAACACCACAGGGGGCTCCACTGGCTCCCAATACACAAATGTGCTCATGTCAAACTCAAACACACATTCAGGACACAAGACAACTTAAGCCCTACTTACCTGAAGAGTTGCATCTCCTTCCACCACACAGACACCTCCTCTCCATACATACGTACGTCTCCTCGTTCTGTGTATGCATGTGTGTGTGCACGCAAGTAGATCAGGACCTCACACCACTCCTAAAATGTGGAACGGCCTCCCACTCCACATCAGAGCCTCCTCTGCATTCCTTGAGCTTATTAAGAAGCTGAAAAGCCATCTTTTCAATTAACCAACCTACCATAAGCAGGACTATGCTCACACCTGCTCAGCATCAGGATACCTTTGCTGGTGATAATGCGCTTTACAAACATACATAACATATAAAGTAGGTATAGTCGTACAGTTCAAACAATATCAGTAAACCTGTGTGTTTGGACAACATAAACATCACAACTACGAGAGAGTCCATTCACACCGCCAGGATATTATGGCCTTAGTCCTGGTTAGCTCACAGTGCACCCTCTGGACCTCTAAATCTACCAGTACCAGAGGTTATGTGCAAACTCAGAACAAGACAACTTCAACTCTCCAAGGAAATCGTGGAAACAGGTAAGTTTTACTCGAATTGGCATTTCAATCATTTATTGAAGCAAGGATGCTATTGTAAAGTAAGTGCGCTGCAATGATTAATAGAAAGAGCAGCGTAATCAGCATTACCAGATAACTAAGATAACCAATTCAACCACTGTGCTGTTACACTGATTATGTGCATACATAAGCAGTCCTATAAATACTTCTACCTAGCGCTTCCTAACCTAGTAAATTTAAGTGGTGCAAATCTGCCAGAATACCATAGGGTGATCTAACTGTATTGTTACCTGTGGGTAATTTCATCTGAGAGCCCGTTCTTGTACAGAGCAGGCCACCATCCTTCTCAGGAATGAAAACAGGACTCAGCTGGAATAAAATTCTGGCATGTGGCAACCTCAACAGGTACAGTGAAATACTTCTGACTAAACAAGATAGGTGTTGTTTATATGATAAACTTCACCCATGTTACCATGCCGGAGCCCCAGTCAGACCGTAATTATTAATTATACCCTTGCAGGGCTGTCGCCAAGCAGACAACAACAAACATCAACATTTTGCACAGTGAACTTTAAGCCTGTACAGAATGTTCAAGGCCCTGAGAAAATGCCTACGAAGAAGTATAAACATAAGCAAATACATTTCAGAGAATATTATCCCATATGTGTGCGCATTCAAATGTGTGTCAAGGGTCAACGTTTAAGAAAGTTGTCAACTTTAAACATGAACAGGGGCGTGGCTAGCCGCCTAAGATGGCGGACGTGATCTGGTGAGGCTCCAGACCCCAGGGGGGAATTATCCTGTAGAATCGCCCTGCTGCGAGGCATCCACACCACTGAAAGGGTCCAGAGCAACATCGGGAGGAACGGAAGCATCGGCTCGGAGGGAGCTGCAAAGACGCAAAGAACTGCGATGCTGGGTCGAGACTACGGAGTGTGAGGCCTACCTGCGGTATCCGGCTGGGCCTGGCGGACTGCAACTCGTATCGGCTCCTGATTGCGGGTGCTCCCGGCGGCCCTGTCGGGACCGGTGATGGTCTCTGGTCGGCTGATGAGTGGCGCCGGCGGCGGCGGGCATTGGCCAGGTTGAGCCCTATGGAACCGGGGCGGCATCGGTGGGACTGTTCGGCCCACGGCGCGGTGCGCCACACACAGACGGTGAGGGCGGGCGTCTTACGGCGGGGGCTGAGCTGAGTGCGGGTCTGGTTCCCCTCTCCCCACCCTGCCAATACCATCAAAGCCTGCGGATTGAGAGGAGGGGTCACCCTGATGTGAGAGAAGCGGAGCGGGGCTATTGTTCCCCTCCCCCTCCCCCCCATCTTGCCTCATACTGCATTGCCTGGAACAGGGAACGAAGCCGGAATCTAGTTGGACCCTACCTTGCCCATATTAACTCAGCTGCTGGGGTGCGGGCGCAGGGGCTGGATCTTGGAGCTCACCTGGATTGTCTGGTTGGGCTGTCCCCCCTCGCGCTGTGGGACGGGGCCGCTGGGCCTGCACTGTGTTAGGTGGCGATAATACATGTATAGCGCCATCTGTACGACTGCATATTAATCAATACCGGCTGGCAACCAAGATGGGCAGACTTAAAGGGACGGTGTTACAGCGGGCCCCCCCCCCCCCCGGTGTGGCTGAGACAAATGCTTGAGACCCTTTGCCGGACGCCTCCGCCCACGGGGCAGCTGAGACCCCCTTGGATAAACTGGACCTAATACTTAAGGCAGTCCGAGATTCTAGAAAGCTAATGGAACACCAAATCAGAGCCCTTACGACTGGCCTTGCTCTCCTGCGAGCAAATCACGGGAAACTCGCTGACAGTGCGGGAACATGAGAAGGCTTTGACTAGCATGGATCACCAGCTCTCGGAGCATGCAACGCAAATAAAACCGCTGCAACACCAGGTAAACGGCCTACAGCACCGGATCGAAGACTTGGAAGGCCGAAATCGACAGAATAATATACGATTCATCGGCCTTTCGGAACGTTGCGAGGGAGCTAAACCTGCTGACTTATTGGAAGCTTGGTTCCGCGAGTATGTAGCCCAAGAAGGCTCATCTCCATATTTCTGCGTGGAGAGAGCACATCGGATTTCGACTGGGGCGCCAAAGGCCAGGTCACCGCCCCGTCCCCAGATCATCAAGATACTGAATTACAGGGATCGAGATGCGCTATTCCAAAAAGCAAGAGAGAAAACGCAAATCCAGTTCGAAAATCATAGGATCTCTCTATCTGGACTACACCATATTGGTTCAGCGCCAACTGACCTCTTTCCAAGCAGTCAAGAAAAAGTTACGGGCGGCAAAACTTAATTACGCCCTCCTGTTCCCAGCCAGACTCAAAGTCATACATGACAGGAAAACCTACTTCTTCGACAGCCCCAATGATGTGGAAGAATGGCTGGAAGTGATGGACTTGGAACGGAGTCAGGATAAGTCATCAGGCTCAATAAGACATAGCCCGGTAAAGACGCAGCTGCCGCCAACCTGCGGATATGGCCGTGGCCTGAAGAACCTTGCGAAAACGGGTCCGACTCAAGACCAAAGGCTGACGGGCAGGGCGGAGGCGGAGGCGCTGGCAGTGTCTGGATCATTCCGCGAGGACACACCCAGAATAGCAACGGACTCAGAGGACAGCACTGTTCAATCTGACTCGGACCACAGCATCACGCTGTTCCCCTCAGTGACGCCACAAACCATGGATAACATAGTAGATAACTGAACTGTAAAGTTTTGACTTCTATCCTATGTGAATATGCTGGCTGGGACACCTATGATACATGAATAGACCACCGGAAATAACAGTATCCTTTACTTTTAATGTAAACCGATTCAATACTGGTTGTGTTCTTTATCTAATTGTTACAGTGCACTATGCATTATCGTATTTTATTTCCAATTATGTGTACACATAGACTTTGCACATAACACCTGCTACTGCATCTTAAGCAACAACGGGTGTTCCCAATGCCGCTGCACTATGACCCTTATACTAATACCCAAGGCCATTCTTTACCGATTTGTTTGGATAGAGGTGTTGCAATTTCCCCCCCCCCCGGGCTCTCTGTAGAGCTACCGGCGCTCTGCAGCCATGTAAGACGTAGTAAGGTTGGCAGCAACGACCCCCCCCCCCATAATGCGCATGCACCGTTTTATGGAATTTGTAGGTTATGGTGATTTGTTTAGCACAGCAACGTTCAAAGGCTGCGCAGAGTATGTTTAGTTTACACGGGGAGGGGGAAGTCCTGGTCTGTGCCTACTCTGGGGCTCCGTACTGCATGGAGCAAAGTTCATAATATACACCTATGCCATGCACTACTGCCACCTTAGGATCATATAATTTGTTAACCTGGAATGCGAGAGGGCACGGGGCAGTGCATAAACAACACCGTGTCCATGCTTACCTCCTGCGGCGGAAGGCACACATTGTCTTCCTCCAGGAATCACATCTGATGGAGGCAGAGGCCACGAAGACCCGCAAAAAATGGAGAGGCCATGTATTTACTATTACCTATTCGGCCTTTGCTAGAGGGGCAACTATATGGATTCGCCACGGGGTCCCATTTCTGGAATTATATCGCCGTATAGACGATCAGGGCCCTTACGTACTGTTACGGGGCACCTTAGATGGCCTACCTGTAGTCCTGGGAAGCATCTATGCTCCGAATTTTGATTAGGATAAATTTTTTCAGAACTTGGGTCGGGCTCTGGCGGGGTGGGACACTATACCCTGGATCCTGGGGGGCAATTGCAACGCTGTCCTAGATGTGGACCTAGATAGATCCCACCCTCAATTGCATGGCGCCGGAGGCCGCAAACAGGCTGAGCTTCTCAACACATGGATACAGGGCTGGAGGTTACAAGATGCATGGCGCAGGTTGCACCCCACATATAGAGAGTATTCTTTTTATTCACCAGTCCACCAGCACCACACCAGAAATCGACCGGTTCCTATGCTCCCACAGCATTAGCACACAGACACGCCAGTCCACCTACCCGGCCATGACCTTTTCAGACCATAACCCGCTGGAACTTACACTTACTTGGGGTAGAGCCCCAACCCCAGTCCCGACCTGGAAACTGTGGCCCCAACTCTTGGAGGATGCCCCGTTCCGAGACAGTATATCTAACACTATCAGCAATTATCTGACTGAGAATTAGAACCTCATAGATTGGGACGTGCTCAAGGTAGTGGTGCGGGGCTCTGGCATTGATGCCACAGTGGGGGCCAGACAAGAAACACATAGGAGTCGTCTTGCTATAGAAACACAGTTGTCAGACTTCGAACAAGCTGCGGTGACTGACCCAGACAAACGGGAATTCCTACGAGGGGCCCACATTAAATACATGCGGAAACACTAGAAACCCTGCGACTTATAGATCATCAGGCCTACACGCAATGGAAACATACCGAGGCCGATAGGTCTGGTACGCTACTGGCCCGGTTACTGAGGGATAGCCCAGAGCCGCCCATCATCACTAGCATACGCTCACCCCAGAAGGGCTTCGTTCACATCCAACTGGAGATTAACAAGGCATTCTGCACTTATCTTAGCGATCTCTATGCGGCACCTGCACTCACCAACGATGGATTAGTGGCTGATTTTTCACTGACCTGCTATTCCCTGAAATCACGGAGGATACCCGAAAGGGTCTCTCAGGGCCAATTACCCAACACGAAATAAGAGCAGCCATCAACGGACTAAACCGTAACAAGGCCCCTGGTTTGGATGGCCTGCCAATTGAATTTTATGCAACGTATTCAGACATCCTAGTCCCTAAACTGGAGGAACTCTATAAGGCGGCCTGGGACATTGGTCACTTGCCACAGTCCACTATGCAAGCCCTAGTAGTGTCCCTCCCCAAGTCAGGGCGAGATGGCACCGACTTATCTAATTACAGACCTTAATCCCTATTAGCAACCGAATATAAAATCCTTCATAAGGCCCTTGCTAATCGGCTATTACCTGCTCTCACCTCCCTTATACACCAAGACCAGAGTGGGTTTCTTCCTACACGCAGCACTTCTCTCAACATGAGGAGACTGCATCACATCATGATGGCCACCCTGACAGAATACGACAACGCGGGATGCCTGGCGCTGGACTTGCATCTGGCCTTTGACTCAATAACATGGGATTACATGTTTGTGGTCCTGCAGCGTTTCGGCCTCCCCCGGATTACCTTCAGTGGGTACGTCCCCTCTACATCAGTCCCACAGCTAGGGCACATACCGAAGACCATATCTCCTGAGAATATACCGTACACAGGGGTACTAGACAGGGGTGCCCGCTCTCCCCCCTTTTGTTTGTCCTGGCGCTTGAGCCACTAGCCATAGCCCTGCGACGGTCGTCTGACCTTCTGGGGATACCAATCGGTGGCACCACACACTTGATCTCTATATACACAGACTAAGTCCTTATATACCTGCGGGACTTGACAGCTAGGGCGGAATCTCTTCCCACTATGTTCCTCACCTTTGAGAGAATAATCGGGCTTGGCTATCAAGGCAGGGAAATCTAATGCCTCCTATTTCCGGGAGGGGCCGCCCCCAGATATGCTTCAATTCGGAACTTATGAGCTGCCTGTTGCCCATACTACATTTATATATCTAGGAATTCACATATATAGGACACACACAGATCAATTGGAGGGTAATCTAATTAGGGCCATTTCTGCTATACGTTCCAGCATATCTTTCTGTACATCTTTGCCATTATCAGTAAAGGGGCGAATTACCATCTCTAAGATGGTAATGTTACCTTGCCTTCTCTATTTCTTTGTTAATTTACCCCTGCTGTTGCCGCCATCGACCTTCCGCACCCTTGACACACTCCTGCTGGAGCTCATTTGGGAGAAGGGAAGAAGGAGGGTTAACCTCAAGAAGCTACAATTGGAGTCCCACAGGGGCAGACTGGGGGTTCCTGATTTTCGGGCATACTACTATGCATGTCAATTGCAATGGCTGTCGTACTGGACGGCATGCAGGAACCTACCGGAAGTTGGATATACTACTTGTGACTTGGACCGCGGAACCCTACATAATTTATTGCTCCCTGAAGTGAAAATACCTCCGACAGGACCCCCATTATTAAAAACTGCATTACACTGTTGGAATCAGGCTCTGCACTATGCCTCAGGCACGATCCCATACGCAAAGAATATTCCATTGCTGGGAATTCCGATCACGGGTGGCAGGCTTACGCTGCATAGACTGCATGACTGGGTGGAGGAGGTTGGATCCCTGTTCGGGAATGATACCCTCTTAGACCATGATTCATTTGTGCGAGCTACGGGTGCACCCGACCGCCTTTACTTGTTGCACAGAATGGCTGCGCGCTACATTAGGGCAACATGGGCGCCTCAACGTAACGAACCCTAGCAACACAAACTGGTCCATCTGCTTTATTATATGGGTCGGGCGGCCACCCTGTTAAATGGCTATATATAGGGATTCGGGCACATGCTTCCATGGACCTCCGCACAAAATGGTAAGAGTCCGCGGGTACGGAACTTACCGATAAAGCATGAGAGAGTACCTTGGAGCACCCCAAAGGAGTTTCCCGTAATGCCAAACTTAAATTCATTCACACTATGATTCTACATAGGTCTTATTTAACCCCAAAGAGGATACGGCGTATGTTCCCTGAGGCCCAAAACAGCTGTCCACAATGCAAAGCGGAGGAGGCGGGCTTCATCCATATGATATGGGCTTGCCCCAACCTATGCAGGGCTCGAAAAATCTGAAAAATGGTACTAGTCCTGCAGGTCTAGTACCTTGAAAACTCTCCTCGACCTAACAGTAACCTACTTGACCTCCGTCTCTGAAAGCAGAGCAAATGTGACAAGATAACAAGATTTAAAGGCATCTTTATTGCTCATTTGCTTTGTGAGCAATAAAAAGGCCTTTAAATATTGAAACCACATGAAACCCACTCCTTGTAGAGAAGGCGACAAAAAAGCTTCCTTTAAGACATGTGCTAAAATAGAAGTTCAAATCTGCTATTTAAACCTAAAATGCAATGCGCTCTTTAAAATTAAAAGTGACTAGCTGAAACGGACTATTCCTCGGCCCTGCCAGCTTTACAGGGGTAATGCCGACATGCAACTATAATTCTGCCAAATTACCACAGGGATAATCTTGGTTACCTAGGCAGCAGCATTTTGCCTGCTGCGACTCCAAGCTTTGAGGTTTCTTTTTTTTTTTTTTTTTAAATGAGGGGAGGGGGGTCTAAATTCTCAGCTTCTAAAGTGCGTTCAACTAATATTCCAGGATTGGCTGTGGGCGGGTGACACTACTTGACATGGGAGCACTTAGCGTGCGACAATGTGAGGGATTGGTCTCAAAAACCACCAAACCTTTTAGCAGCAGGTTAGAAAGATGCAAAACAACTATAAAACACAAGTCACTTAGCACCCACATATATGCATGGATTAGTAAAATGTATTCAGAAATTACAACTTTAGCAATGTATTTTCCAAGGTTGCAGGATTCTTTAACTGCCCTCATGAAAGGATTAGAAACAAGTGACTGACAGCTCACACATAAAGGATGATAGCCTGCACAAGTACTAAAGCTAAAATTTACACTTTCTGCTACATGAACCTACTCAAACCTTGGTTTGTCAAGCAGTCCATCAAATCAACCCATCAATTAAGTATTCACCAGAGTAAGCAGGCATGAACTTTTTTGCAAGCCCGGTTTTATCTTCTTTTGGATGTGTAAATATTCTTCGTTGAAAAAGACAGACCTCTTATTTCATGATTGGGGAAACATTTGGAGACTTAAACTACGACATCTTTTCAAGTTGAACATGTGATAGTAGTTTAGTTTTAACACAGAAAATCTTAAGTTTGAAGACTTTAAATGTGTATTTTACAAGCATACCTCCATAGCGTTTAGCGTATAAGTCAATGTACCATGTGGATGTGACAATCTGCCCCTCATTTTAAGGTTCTGGTTATCTTAGTCCCCTCAGTGTGGGGCGTATATGAATGAGCTTCATTAGGTATAGTACCAATGCCCTTGTACTACTCATGTAAGTAGCCTCTAAAGGTATGGAAGTTTCTATAGTTACTACAAGTCAAACTTAGCTGCCCCCTCTCCCTAAAAGACACAGAGCTGCACTTTAATTTCCTCCCTTCATCTTAAATATATTTTAACGCCTGATGCACTGTGGGGCTTAAGTCATCTTAGAAGAGGGAGGATTTTATACTGGGCTGAAACCAAACCAGTTACACCAGATCAAAGTGCAACCTTGCCACATCAATACCTGAACAATGGGGCGTGGCTTGCCTGGGACCCATGGCGGACGCGTGAGCGAGGAGCTCCGCACCGGCCGCACATTAAGCCTGTACCAAACACTGACCGAGGCTGCGGCGCTACACCTGCCAGCCTGTTTGTGATTGGCAGTGGTCCCCGGCAGCGTTCGGGCGATCCTCGCTGCGGATGCTGTGGTGTGGACGAGGCGGCAGCTGTCTTTGGTTCTCTGGGCGCGAGGGGCTCTGGTGGTGACTTCCTGTGGAGCGCGAGGACGGCTGCGTGATTACGCAACTCCCCTGTCGCGGGCTGTCTGATGGGCCTGAGGTGCTGCGGAGGCGACGCTGGGGCGGCCTGCACAGTGGAGGGGCGGAAGATCTTCACTGCGACAGTCACCGCGATCATGCTGAAACCATGCACATGCTAACGCTTGCCCAGTGAAGGTGGGTGCGTTATAGCGGAGTGCTGGGACCATCGGCCCCGTGAGGTTATTGCCGGAGGGGCGGCGCAACGCAACTGGTGACCCGGATGGCCCATATACTGTGCTAGCTGGTTGGAGTTCAATCGGTGTCCCAGTAGTGGGTGTTGGCCGGTCCTACCGCGGTTGGGCTGGTGACTGAGGGCCAGTGCCTGCTGGGGCCCACGTGGGAATACTGCCATTTTGGATCTTGCTAGGCTCTGGATGGCTGCTGATGGTGCCTGAAATTGGCGGTGAGACCCCCTTAGAATGGTGTACGTTTCTCCCTGGCTGCGGATCTGGGGGATATAGGGGTGCTGGAGTCGAGATCGCCCTGATTGAGCGCTTCCTGTGCTGCTACGCTTTTCTGGGCCTGGGTGCGGAACCGAGTCTTGTACGGCCTGGCTGTGGACTGCGGACAGTGCGCAGCGGCCTCCTCCGAGATCAGAGGGTCCGGTGCACTGGCTATGATGCCCTGAGGGAGCCTGTGGGGACCCGTTTCTGGGGCCACTTTGCTGGCGGTGAGCGGTGCGGGGAGTAGCAGGGCCTTTCCAGCCCAGGGACTTTCGGCCTAAAGACCAGGGGCGCCTTTGATTGGGCCTGGTTCGCTGCCATGGGCAAGCCTAAAGCCAGGAACGCGGGTACGGGACAGGACCCTGAGGATGGAGCGCCTGACCTGTCGCAGATGGCCACTGGGGAACCTATCCAACGACATCTCAAAGAAATCCTAGCAGCCATAACAGATATTAAAGCCACCCTCCACCAGGACATCAGCACGGTGGCGGTTGGGCTAGGGATCCTTCGGGGAGGGTCAAGGACTCTGAAACCAGCATAGCGGAATTGCTCCCAGCCCATAAGGATACGGCCCACCAGCTGCATGCTCTTACGGATAGGGTGAATTCCCTGGAACGCAGAGCTGAAGATGCGGAAGGCAGACAATCGGAGGAACAACGTCTGCGTGGTTGGGCTGCCGGAAGGAGTGGAGGGGACTGACATGGTGGCGTACTTCGAGACCTGGCTTAAGACTGTGGTGGCCCCGGAGGGCCTATCTGTCTTCTACACTTTTGAGCGAGCCCATAGAGTCCAGGCTAGGCCACTCGGGCCGGGCAGACCACCGAAGCCAGTGATTGCTCGCCTTCTACATCATCGTGACCGGGATCTATTGCTTCAAAGGGCGAGAACAGCGGGCCTCTTCACTGTGGATAACAGCAGAGTCACACTGTTCCCGGATTATACCCTGGAGGTCCAGCGAAGGCGAACTTCTTACCTGGAGGTCAAAAGGGCGTTGAGGGAGGAGGGCTTGCTGTATTCCCACGTTTCCAGCACTGCTACGAATTGTTGTCGATAATACATCCCATTTTTTTGACTCCTCAACGGAGGCCTGGGACTGTTTGGAGGAGTATAAAGGTGGTCTGACAGCCACAGCCAGGCATGGGGGATCTGCGCCCCGAGGTGGCTTGACCGGAAAGCGTGGGTCTCGGCGGCTGCGGCGGGGGACCCGGATGAAGCCCTCCACGATGCAGGCTGAACTGGAGCGGGCAGCCGCTCTGCGGGCAGTGGAATCTGTGTCTGGTTCCGCCAGTCCGCCCCCGCCGGCTGGTGAGGGGGGGCTCTGTCGGGGACTCTGCAGATAGTGACTCGGACAATTCTACTACTAGTAGTGTGAGACTCCCAGTGGTAACGCCCCAGAGTGTGGATGATCTAATATGACTCTACTGTGGGGAGGTTGGGAAAATTTTGGTGACTTGCTGAAAGGAATTGCTTGTGCGCTGGGTGAGCAGTTCTTGGGAAGGCAGTATGTTTATATGCGGTTGGTGCCTTCTGTTTGGTTGCAGAGCTTGTCCCGGGACAGCTGCGTCCACCCTTGCCTCTGAAGTAGTCGGATGACTTTGCTTAGTTGTTACTTTTTCTTGTTTGGATGGGCACTAGTTTTAAGGTAACTGTCCTTGGGAGGGGGGGGAGGTTGGGAGTTTGGGAATGTTTATCAGGGGCTCTGGCATGATGCTTGTACTTTATTGATGGGGCGCTGGACATACCATATACCATGGGGTCACTGGAAGATTTAAAGTGCATAACGTGGAACGTTAGGGGCTTGCACACCATGAGCCGTCGGCATAAGATCCATACAAAGCTGGTGCGGAGGGGGGGGGGGGGGGGGGGGGGGGGGGAGGGGGGGTGTTCAGGTAGCTTTCCTCCAGGAAACACATATCACGGGCTCAGAGGGTCTTGCACTGCAGATCAGATGGAGGGGTCAGGTTTATCATACCTCGTATTCTGCCTTTGCACAAGGAGTCTTGGTGTGGATCAGAGCTGGGGTCCCCTTTCAACCGGTGCAGCATATTGTAGATCCGGAAGAGCGTTATGTACTGGTACAGGGTAGACTTGATGGGAGGGACATTATGCTGGGCAGTATTTATGCTCCGAATGCTGAGCATAAGGCCTTTTTTACTTTATTGTCGGGGAAACTGGCGTCCTACTTGTCTGGTCCAGTGATGCTGGGAGGTGACTTTAATTCCATCACACGGTAGCACCAATTAATAAGATTGCTAGGGCTCGAGGTACATGGCAGTCGAATTGGGGGTTGTTGGATACCTGGAGGGAGCACCACCCACGTGAGCGAGACTACTCCTTTTTCTCTGCTGTCAATGAGTTGCACGTTAGATTAGACGCGATACTTTGTTCCCCTGACATACACACGGCGGTTCAGCACAGTGAATACCTGACCAGAACGATCTCTTATCATAATCCCTTGCTGCTGAGACTTCGTTGGGCCCCACAGCGCCCAGCGATCCAGACATGGCGATTAAATCCAGAGCTACTGGAGGATCCGATCTTCCGGGAGGTGATAGGAACTGGGATGACCCAGTATTTTCAGGAGAATACAGGTACAGCGTCCTCACTGACAGTGGAGTGGGATGCTTTTAAAGTGATGGTGAGGGGACGCTGCATTGCTCATAAGATTGGGGTATGAAAAGTTCTCCTACAGGAAATAGACACCGCGGACTAGCGCTTGCGCGACTTGGAGCGTGCTCGCCCAGAACATCCAGCGGGGCAGGCGGAGCTGTTGGCAGCCCGGGAGGCAGTAGCAGTGGGGGATGAGAAGCTGCGATGTTACGATTATAAGTAGTATTTGGTACGCGTCCACGAAGAGCGTTACAAATCTGGCGTGTTGCTGGCGTGGCTCGCGAACCCCGTGAGGCAGGCGGCCCCTATTTTGGCACTCTGCGATCCAGTGGGGGGTATATGCTACACCCAGCAGGGCATTAATCACCTTTTTTCTGACTACTATGAGGGGCTTTATTCCAGTAGAGTCTCCTTGGACGAGGGTCGTCTAGAGGGGTTTTTAGCAGAGACGGATTTGCCGGCCCTTGTCAAAGCGGAAGCAGATTTGTTGGGTCAAGACATCACACTGGGGGAAGTAAGAGGTGCAATCAAACATATGGCGCGGAAGACGACTCCAGGGGTGGATGGTTTGCCGATTGAATTTTATGCATCTTATGTTGAGCTGTTGGACCCTAGGTTAGTGGTCTGCTACAATGATTCACGGATGGTGGGCAGGCTTCCTGCTACGACGCGTGAGGCGCTTATAATACCGCTGTTGAAGCCTGGGAGCCCCCCACCCTGACAGGACGGCCTACCGTCCACTCTCCATGCTTACCCCCGACTATAAGATCTTAAGTCGGATACTAGCCACTCGCCTCCTGCGGTATATGACCCGCTTAATACATGTGGATCAGGCGGGGTTTATACCCAAACAAAATACAGCGGGCAACGTTCGTCACCTGCTCCGTGTTTTAGAGGCCGATACGTACTCGTCGCATACTGCTGCCATATTCTCGGTTGATATCGAAAAGGCCTTTGACAATCTGGAGTGGCCTTATTTATTTCAGGTACTGCGTGCCTTTGGATTGGGGGGGGGGGGGGGGAGCGGATTGTGGCTTGGACGGCTTTGCTATATAGGGACTCCACGGCTAGAACTAAGTCAGGAGGTCTGATATCAGCTCCCTGTGCGGTAAGTAGAGGGACTCGCCAAGGGTGTCCTCTATTGCGCTATTATTTGCACTGGCCATAGAGCCGCTCGCGGCCCAGGCCCGAACGGGGAGATGGTTCAGGGGACTCCAGGTGCATAAGGAAACCCATTATATTGCGCTCTACGCGGACGACCTCCTCCTGTTCCTAGCCGACACTCAGGAGGCTGTGCTGGGAGCTAAGCGCCTGCTTCGACATATTGAAGAAATGGCAGGTCTGAGAGTGAACTGGTCCAAATCGTGCCTGTTCCCCACCTCAAAGACAGTTGTGGGTCCTCGGTGTACGGAGGATGTAAAATGGGAGTATACCTGTATAACATATCTGGGGGCACGTATCTACCATAAACCGAGAGATCTGGTGGAGGGTAATATTGGCAGGGCTATACGGGGTCTTCAAGGCAGTATGGACTTTTGGCAGTCGTTGCCACTGTCCCTGATAGGGCGGGTGGCGCTCCTCAAGATGGTGGCACTCCCCAGGCTGCTATATTATTTTCAGACTCTTCCTGTTTGGCTCCCTGCGTCGACTTTGAAGAGGCTTCAACAGATAACGGGGTTTCTCTGGCTCTCTGGCAGGCGACGTGTAGCTTTGCACACTATGCTACGCCCGCGGGGGGAGGGAGGCCTAGCAGTTCCGGACTTCGAGTCCTATTATTTGGCGGCCCAACTGCAATGGTTGACTCAAGCGGTGGCTCGGGAGTTCCGGGGAGTGGGAGATGCTGCGGGGGGGGGGGGGGGGGAATTTCTGCCTACGTGCTCTAGGATTATTTTACAACAGTCGCTTCGCCATGGGGATCTCCCTGGGGACGTGCAGACTTTTCGGTTGTGCTGGAATAGGAGTCAGAGGGCGTGGATCGCCTGCCCATACGCTCCAGAGATCCCGTTGTTAATGTGCCAGCAGTTGCCTCATGGGGGCAACTGGTCGGCGCTTACGGGATGGTGTGATTCGGGATTGACAGCTGTGGGAGATTTGTAAGAAGATAATGTTCTGCTGCCTTATGAGGCCATCGGTGAGCGTTTTGATCTCCCTCGCGGAGAATATCTGCTGCATGCGGCCTTAGTGTCGGCTATTCAGCAGCGATGGAAAGGGGGGCTGTCTGAACCTAAGACATCAATGGCTTGCCAGTATGTGGTGCTGGCGGCCGGTACCTTTAAAGCTGTAACTTGTTTATATCGACGCATGACTTGCGAAAAGTTGCCCCCTCTTCGGAGGTTGAAGCAACAATGGGATGAGGACGTTGAAGGGGAAATTCCTGACAAAATCTGGGCTGAATTGCTTGAGCGCCCCTGTAAATGCTCCAAGAACGCCCGATTTCAACAGATTCAATTTTTTTTGTTTTGCACAGAGCTTCTCACCCCAGTCAAAATTAAACGTTATTTTAAAACACTCACAGCACCCTGCCCCCGCTGCAACAGAGAGGAAGCGGATTTCCGCCATATGATGTGGGACTGCCCCCGGATTGGGACTTATTGGCAGGAAGTGTGGACACTGCTTTGTGATGTTACAGAGAGGGATATTGAATTTGGTATAGGTCCATGTTTATTACACTGGTTCCCCCACACCTTGAAGACAAAAATAACTAGTAAACTTATAGACCTGGGGCTGGTCCTGGCCAAAAGGGAAATTACTGCCAATTGGAAGGCTCAGCGGGGGCCGGGATTGCAGAGCTGGAAGGCTGAATTTATTCGGTAGGCAGAGTGCGAGGCGGTTCTCCGACTGCAAACGGCTGGCCGAGCTCATAGCGACAAAGCAATTTACTCTGCCCGCGCCTGGGGAGCCTTAACTGAACTCCTAAAACCTACAGACTCCGATACTGATGTGGATTCTGTGCTTAGTGAATCGCAAGGCCTGCCCTCCTCACTATCTGTTTAGAACTGTGTTGGAGAATGGATGCTACCCCCATTACACTACCAGCTGTCCTATGTTATGAAAGTTTGATGTGTACCTTTCAGTTGCAGGGTATTCTGTTGTGGACACTGAGCCGAATGCCCTGTTATGTCTCTAGCTAACAAGTCATGCTGGGGGGAGTTGTGGGAGGGGGATGGTGGGAGGGAGGAGGGATTGTAGCCTGTTATAGGGTTTATGTTTTTGTGCTCACTTTCTTTACTATGATCCGGAGCTTCCGAATACAATACCAGTTATTGCCCTATATCACATTGTGCCTTGCTATGGAAATGCGATGGTGGGAATTGTGGGTGAACCACCGCAAGGTTCTCCGGTATAGTAGTGAGCACTTCCAATTGTACCCATGGATTAATGAAAAGATCGTGTAAGGAGACATGTGTATTAGGGACGATATATGCGAGCGGAAGCTCATGTTTGAATTATTTATGAGTGATATAAGATGATGATCAATAAACATATTTTACAACAAAAAAAAAAAAATACCTAAACAATAATTGTGGTCGGGACAAGACTGAGGTTCATACCTTTCCCAGAGGGACATGGGAAGCCAAACTATGCCAGACATCCAGTGCTTGGAGTTGTGGAATAGAAACTATCGGAGAGGAATCCACAACCTAAGAAGACTAGTTTACCCTGAAGATAGTTAGCATGGAGCAGTGGGGTCTACAAATTAAACATACACTCCACTGTTTATTTATTCCATCCTAAGGTTTGCAGCGAATTTCACATGTTATATGACAGTTGATTTGGGTCAGCTATCCATAGCACTGGATAGGAGTTGGCCTCTTCCTGTATATACAGTATTCATTTTTTCACTTGAAGCTCTGTACAGACAGAGAAAGGAGAGGCATATAGGCAAGTCTTCTTCTTTAAAGATAAAGACGATACCACCAGGACAATGGTGCTTAACCAGGGGTCTGCAACTTATAACTAAATTAAATAGCAGCTTAATAAAGTCTATATACATAAAAAAAACAATATGTGATCCTGAATATTTTAAAACACTATAAATGTGAAAGAATCTGAACCTTTAAGCTAAAAAGTCAGTATCATTCGCTTGATCTGTGTTAGCAGCATGAATACATCAAAAGGTACCCATTATGGACAAATGGTGGTCTCAATTCAAAAGCACAAACCTTCCCATTAAAATTCTAACTTCTGTACTTTTTTGGGGCGTTAAACCCCATAATATGTGAATTTGTTATATGTATGCACACGTTTCTGTACCTTGTGTGTGTTGTTTATGAGCTCATGTTGTTGAAACCGCTGAAGGTGGGGTCAATGGCTTCCAGTAGTGATTCAGTGGGGGTCCAGTGACATCAAAAAGGTTAAACAAATAAAAGAACACTGCTCTACCACTGAAGCTTAATGCTGAAGGTTTTACAACAAGCTTTTACATCACCACAACGCGCTATAAAGTGACCCCGCACTTCTGCAGCGTACTTATACGCTGTTAAATCAGAGTGAAGGCGACACTCGCCGTTTTGAACCTAAGAGACTGATCAACTTGTGGAGCCCGCTAAAAAGGCAACCTTGAAATCCAGAGCCCAATGTTTTACAGTGGGATGGCACAATGCATGGTCACGCACCACCATAGTAAGCACAGCACCTACATCTGAAAAATTAAGCCACCCCTCTCAAATCCAATAACCCAGACTTGGCCGCAGAACTAGAGACGGAATGCTGCTCATTAACCACATATTGCATTAGAGACATCACATCTCTATGGTGATTTAAGAGTATCTCGCAACTCAGTTGAAAATGCTCCGTGCAGTACAAATTTTTTAAATCAAGTCAGCAATATTTATAATGGCTAGTTTGGGTACAATATTACATTGGAGTAAATGGGTAGTTTGATTTGCACCAGTAACATCTACATATAATCACATGAAATCTACTGAATATTCAACTCAAGCAGTCAGAAACACATAGCATTTATATCGCAGGTTTGCAAGAGCATACTAGTGGATTTGTAGTACAGCAGCTCTGAGCAAAGAAAAGATTACATATCCAGAAATTGTTAGTAGATCTGGGGCGGTAAGAACACATTTGGGGAAAGAGGGAGATGTACAGAGATGAGGGTTACTGGACCTCAACTGTGGGGGTTGGGGTTGTTTACCACTGATGTTCTGGGGTTCATACTATGGCGCTGCAACCTGGGCCATGCATACCCCTTCCATACTGGACTTCCAAGGTAGCGAGCAGTCCAAGGCATCTCAGGGATTTAGTGAGGAAGGTAGAGACCGATAACTCAACCATTACACAATAGCCACAATAAGTGAAAGCCCTGCCCGGTGCTTTTCTTTTTGAAAAAAGGACCTACTTTAATCACACCAAAATGCAATACAGGATATAAATTAAAAGCAGCACTACTAAAATAAACACTACGGGGTTCACTACATAGTGAAATAAAATGGTCAATGAAGTACACTTGCAGGTTCACTATGGCTAGATTGGAGCAATTTTCCTGTAGTCTCTGCTGTAGGTCAGTCCGTATTCTCAACCAGACAGCTCTGACAGGAGTTTCAGGAATGGCTTAAAGTCCCACCAAGCAGTTCTTTCGAGGTAGTTCAAAGAAAATGTTTCTCAGGTAACCTACCTGATCACTGGTGTGCACTTGGATCATTCAAGCGTGGGTATGTAGTTGATATCTGTACAAAGAGAGCAATCACGTTCCAGGTGACTGTGGCTGGTCTTGGCAGCCCACCTCCTTTTCCATGGTCAACTTGTGACAGAGGCGAGATACAGCCCTTGAGACTGCGAAGGTAGTGTGAGCACAAGTTATCAGTCTTTCTCTGTGGCAGTCATAGATGAGGTGAGCAGGTACATCTTTTCTGACAAACAAGGTCTTAACTGACAAGGCAAGTTAGGAACTCTAACATCGGCTCCAGGCACAATCCCTTGGACAAACTGGTTATTCTGGGCTTCTCTTCTGTACTTAGCAGTTGGATTTCCAGTAGTTGGGCGCACCGTTCCTACAAGACAGAGCTCTCCCCTTCAGCATACAGGAGGAAGGCAGACTTATGTCTCAGGCAGATCAATAGCTTCTCCATTAGGATGTGCAGTATCAGGCACTGTCCACTCTCCTCCAGGAAACAGGCTACTAGAGATCCCAGCCCTGGATTATAACAGTTCTTTAAGCAATATGTCAAGTACCCATACTCTTCATGAGTGAAGCAGCTTGGAATTGGAACTAAGGGTATAGGTCTGGGTCTCACTTTTATATTTTATACAGAGTTTCAAGCCAAGGAATATGGATCCACTTTCTACAGTTCAGGAATCAGTGTTGGTGTAGTGAAGTGGGTCCCTTTTTAAAGCATCATCTTCTTTTTGCCGTGCAGACATTTCTTTGTGTAAGGTGATGGCTCTCACAGGACGTAGTGATGATATAGACTCCAAGCATAACTATCCATACCACAAGTATGAGTGAGAATCTCTACGCCTGGCTATAGGCCTTCCTGGATGGGCAACTCAAGCAAAGACAATAGGTCTATGGACAGCTGAAACTGCTTGTACTAACATCTTCATCAACAGATTCAACCCCCCACCATCAACCAAATGGCTATGCTCAACAAGGCTTAATCAGCAACCCCTTGCTATACACTTAACACTGAATTTCTAATGGAAGGCCTGTGTCCATACTCCTGCACTTCAGCCTCTGGTGCATAAACCTCCTGCTCAGAAATGTAAGCAAAATGCTTCCATTATCTGAGGATGCAGCATCAACACCTGCATCTTGCGCCATGTAACAGCCAATGGCAATCCAAACTGGATCCCACTGACTTGTAGCATACATACACCCTTAGAAAACCAGGGGTCCTGCTAGCAGACACCATATACAACACACACATACATGAACATCAGCCCTGGATTTGAGGATGACACATAAGCGACGCTTTACACAAGCAAATCAATGGAATTGCTTGGAATTCAGGAAAAGAAAAGCAAGCACCATCCCCAAATTAAAGACACAAAATGAGTATGCTGCCATTAACGCTTAATGTGCATGTCCCAAGAATACAAACAATACTATAGCGTCACCAAAGTGGTACATTTTTGATGCTCCCCACTTAAATTCAGAGTCAGGCTCTGGCACAGGTCTCATGAGTGCCGGGCAAAAAGAAAGAGATAGATATATAGATAGATAGTCCTAAACAATGAATAGAATAGCATGCCGATCCCAATCCCCTGCAAATGGATATAGCAACTTAATAAACAATGCAATGAAGCAAACACATTTTTAAGTGAGGACTGCCCTACTTTGACATCTGCTTGAGTGGGAGTCTAGACAATAGTAGCGGGCAAAGGTATGCACTGATTGCAATGGGTACATTTCTTATCGTAGCAGTAGTGGCAGCCTTCCCCCTTGTAGAGTGGACTGTAGGCCGAGACGGTAGACTTGTTAGCTAACTGGTAAGTGAGATAAATACAAGAGACAATCCATTAAGATAGAATGTTTTGAGGAAGCTAAATCAGTGTGCATAGGGTCATAGTTAATGAATAAGCGGTCAGAGTGTCTGATCTCTTTAGTTTTGTCAAGGTATTGTTTTAGAACTCTTTTTAAATCTAAAAAAGCAAAGCCATTTCCGGAGGAGTGGAAGGGTTAGGAAAGAACGTTGTGAGAGTAATGACCTGATTGATATGAAAATCAGAAATTACCTTAAATAAAAAAAAATTAAAAAAAAATCTACGATGAGTTTGCATGACCACCCTGTTTAAATGAATAATCAGATACGGTTCTTTAGCGCAAAGGGCCTCAAGTTCGCCGACTCTTCACGCAGAAGTGATTGCCACTAGGACCATGGTTTTCCATGTAAGGTGTTGCAAGGATGCCTATGGGGCTAAAAAAGGGGAGGGGGGCATTAATTTCTACAGAACTACATTTAGCTCCCATGAGGGGGGGGGGGGGGGGTGATCTTACAGGAGGATAAACCTTTTTCAAACCCTAAATGGAGGCTTTGACTACAGGCATTTGAAAAACGAAACCTGTGTAGGAGATCTTCTGTATGCAGCAATAGCTGCGAGGTGTACCTTCATAGATGCAAATCGCAGGCCCGACTTAGCTAGGTGTAACAAGTAAGGTAGGATGACCTATTCTGGACCCAGGACAGGGCGATAACCGTTGTGTAAACACCACACAATTCCATTTGACAGCATATGGTTTTCTGGTGGAAAGCCTTCTAGATTCTCTCAATAGGTCCATACAGTCTTGTGGCAGGCCTAATTATCCATATTGCATGAGCTCAGCGAGGGAAGGTTGGGGGGTGGAAGACTTTCCCTCCAATTTGTAGAGGAGATCCGGCCTGCAGGGCAACCTACTGCGTGGCTTTTCAGAGAGGTGAAGAAGGTCGGGAAACCACCACTGGCGAGGCCATTCTAAAGCGTTGAAAATCATCCAGATCTTGGCTCTGTAAAATGTGTTGATTCTCGTGGGTATGAGAGGTATGGGAGGGAGAAAAAAAAAAAAAAAAAAAAAAAAAAAAGTACAGTAAGCTCTCTTACCAGCTGATCAAAAGAGCATTTCCTCTGGATCCTGGTTGGAGAAGCCTGGATGCGAAGACACAGGATTTTGCGTTTACTTCTTCCACAAAGCGGTAGATTTGCAGTGTTCCCCACTGGTGGAAAATGTCTTGAGCGACCTTGTCGTTTAGTATCCAGTCGTGAGCTTCTGGGAAGTTGCAACTTAGAGAATCTGCCTGCATGTATAGTGCACCTGGAAGATGGATTGCGGAGATGGACAGACCTAGGGCAAGAAGCCACTTTCATCCTCCCTGCTTGTTCAGGTCGTGCATTGTGGTCGTATTGCTGTCTGTACCAGAAGGGAGCTTGTCTGGGTTGATGAATAAAAGGACTTAAGTGCAAGATGGACTGCTCTTAGCTCCAACATGTTGATGTGATACAATTTATCTGTGTCCGACCACAAGCCCTGAACTTGTAGTGTACCCATGAGTGCTCCCCAACCCTGGAGGGAGGCGTCTGTGATAATTTTCTGTGTGGGAAGGTCCTGGTGAAAAGATACTACCATTGAGAGATGGGGACTCTTCATCCACCATCTGAGCAATTCCTTGGTCATTTGCGAGGAGGGTCAGTCTGTCCTCCCAGAGTTCCGAGGACTGCGATCACTGGTCTGTTAGTGTTTGCTGGAGAGAACGCATGTGTAGTCTGGCATTGGGGACAATGTAGATGCATGACGCCATGTAGCCCAGCAGAGAAGCAATTTGCCTGGTTGTAGGATAAAGAGTGTGGAGAAGTTTGAAACATTTGCTGTTGATGGGAGGATAATTTATCCTCCGAAGGATACACTCTTGCGTTTTCGGTATCCATTACTCTCAGATGATGGATTCTCTGCGTTGGGATGAGAGTGGATTTTTAAAATTGATTTGAAGGTTCAACAGCTGCAGTACTTGAATGCAGATTTTAATATGTTCCCGAGTGAGGTGAGAGGAGGAGCTTTTGACTAACCAGTCATCTAAGTATGGGTAGCTCTTCCTCCTTCGTAGGTAAGCAGCTACCACTTCCATGCACTAGGAGAATGGGCAAGGTGCTGACTTGAGCCAAAGAACAAGGCCTTGTTTTGGTAGTGCACCGATGCCACTCTGAATGGCAGAACTTCCGGTGTTTCTTGATGACAGGAATATGGAAATAAGCATCCTGCAGATCAATCGCGCACATGCAATCCCCCCGGTGGAGCTGGGGGTATATTTGATGAAGGGCCAATATCTGAATTTCTCTTGGACGACAAATTTGTTCATAAGTCTTAGGTCTAGAATGGGTCTGTAAACTCGAACCAGATCCTTTTTCTGCACTAGAAAGTAGCACATATGTGCCGAGAGATCGAAGGCATCAGAAGCAGCACTGAAAATCTGGTTGGCCATTAGGCTGACTTCTTGAAGGATCTCTTGAAAATCCTGTCTGTCCTGTTTGGGAAGTTTTTTTAGTAAAGCAGGAGAAGGAATCTCAAAGCAATCTATCATATCATATCATATCATATCATATGAAGCGCTGGTGACCTGCATGAAAGAAGCTGAGGTGTTGCACAGCTTCTTGCCCAAAGAATCCATTTGCTTTCTGTCTTTGTCTGGTGGCACCACAGGAAATGAAGAGCTTGGATGTTTGCTCCTTGCGGCAGCCACAATAAGTAAATCAGGAAGTACATCCAATCAGAGAAAAAGAGGATCTTGGTCCTGGCTGTGTATTTTTTCATAATACATGTTGGAGCTGAACCTATGGAATCTGGTGTAAGGAATGTTTGTAAAGCTGGTTCCAATAAGGTTGGTACTAGAGGTAAAAGGGGTCTGGACCCCACTCAGTGATGGAGAGTTTCAAAGAGAACTTAAGTAGACATAACTGGTGCCAGAATGTCTATATTGAGTTTCGTTGTTCCTCGGGTAAGTACCTTGTCAAATGTAATAAGATCATCTACAGAAGACACTCTTGCTGGAGGCGTGTCAGACAGTGTAGGAGAGTAGTATCTCACAGAAGATTGAGAAGTGAGGGAGGGACATGAGGAAGACCTAAACATGGATGAGATGAGGGAACGTTGAGGCGAAGTTTGTCTTCTGAAGGGGGTCCTTGACCTTGATCTTCATCCTTGCTGTAATGCTGAGCGCCTCTTTCTTGTGGATGGAGATTTACGAGGTGATCTTGGAGAGGGCAAACGGGTTAAAGCCTTAGGTGAGAATGTGCAAGGATGGGTGTTCCTCTAACGTGGCGTCTGCCGAGAGGCTCTTGAAGGTGAATAAATCTGAATAGTCTGAGACTGGACCCTGATGTGTATCCCGCCGATGAGTTACACTCTGCAACCACTGCGGAGACAAATGAATGGACTTTTCTGGCATCCTGGATCAGGATGAGGACTTTTCCTCCTTTTCAATGTCATTCTACTGTTCCTGGACGTCGATCTCTGCCCTCAACGCCCATCTGCGCCTCGACGTGGACTGAGATTTGTCGGCGTGTGAATGTCTCGACGTAGACAGAGGTCGCTGGGTTATGGGCGCCGACAGGCGAGTAGCCGGTGCCTGCTTCAACGTCATGTCCGGAGACACTGTTTAGGCCAGCATCGATTTTCTTGACGTTGAGCTGGTCAACGGTAAATTTGTTGTCTACTTCGATCTAGGGGTCGTTATCGACTGAAGTAGTAGGCGGGGTAGTTGCCGTTAGTGTCAACAACAAATCCCTTGACGGGCACTTCGACGACGAAGGATGTCTATCAGGCCCTTTTGTCGAGTTTGAAGCCGACAGGGAGCACACCAGGATTTGTCATGGCAGTGACTTCCTACCTCTCGACAGCAAACTGGGATTCTGTTTTCACTTCACCCTCTATGTGTGTGCTTGTCCCGAGAGGAGGGCAGCTTTGAGGAGGTATGGGGCTCTCGAAGGCCACTTTCAGGTGTTTTTCCTCTCTGTCGAAGGGTATGGAGTCAAATTTTCTTTCTGTCCTTGAGAGTTCTTCTTGAAAACTGCTGGCAGTACTAGCAAGTGTCAGGAACATGAGAGGCGGGCAAGCATGCTATGCGCGAAGGTGGATCTTATTTAGCGGTTTTCTTG
Source organism: Triturus cristatus (assembly GCF_964204655.1). Taxonomy (NCBI): domain Eukaryota; kingdom Metazoa; phylum Chordata; class Amphibia; order Caudata; family Salamandridae; genus Triturus; species Triturus cristatus. The sequence goes on along the minus strand of NC_140594.1, from coordinate 647,460,689 downwards.
CTACAGGAAGGGCATTTATTAAAAAGATTGCATTTTTGACTGAGAAAAAGGGTCTTTTCAGTAAGAAAACTGGTTGAAAGTGCGCAGGGCACTTAAAGCCGTCGAGTGAAGAGAAAACAGTTGATAGTTGTAGAAAGCATTTTGATAAAAAATTGCCAAAAAGTGAACAGCTCAGTGAACCAGGATCCTTAGTGAAGGAGCTGGAAAAAAGAACTGGCCTGTCACCTGTGGGGCATGATGGGAGTCAGGAGGTCTTAAAGGCACGATGCAAGTTTTTCTGTTATGATTTTCAATGTAGCCTAATGGCTAACCATGCCTTTTATTTCCTTGCCTTTTTCCTTTCAAATAAAGGCTATGTTTTAAACTTTAAAGTTTTAATTTACTGTGCTGCAGAAATGTTAAAAAGTAGATGTAATTTGGACATTGTTTTTTAGCCTCCATTTCTTAGGCTGCATGTTTACACACATATATGTTTATATATCTATGTTTTAGGAAAATAAGAACCTAGGAGCTCCGGGTCACTGCGCATGGGTGGGACTATTCCATGCTTATGACTATTGAGGAGTATCCCCTGGAAGAGAACTAAGACTACCAGGTTCACTTGGAGTTAGTTTAATTCTATGCAGGAGATATTTCTGGCCCAACGGCAGTGACAAGTAAATAAATCTTAGTGAAAACAGGTCAAATTTTTTATATGTGATGTACAGGAACCCAGAAAACAACAGTTAAAAAAATCAGATTAAACAGTTCATGGATCACTATGTACCTCAAATATGAGGAGACAACAAAGGGCTTTATGCAGGCTCATGAAGATATTTGTTAATTAACATGTTTATAATAAGGCATTTAAAAGCAAAAGAGAGAAAATTGAACGCTCCGTTTATAGAGGTGACAACGTAGTGTGAACATTCTTTCCTATTTAATAGATGGGGGGGGGGGGGGACTTCGTATACTGCAGGAAACAAAACCCCTAAGTACATGTATTTATTTCTAATAAAGTGGAAAGAAACTTTAGATTGCTTTAAATGTCTTGATTAACAAATTCTCCATTATCAGCCACGCCTCCTATTCTCTCCCCGGCTATTTATAATAAATAAATTAGACATGAAGGGTATTAAACCTAAAATCGATTTACCCCATGCCACTTCTAAAATCCCGGAAAAAAAATGCCCTAAGCCAGCCAAGCGTAGTAATAAACAAAAACCACTCATTTAAAAAAAAATATATATTTAAACACACACACGGACCCGAACCTCTAAAGTGGCTTCTAAATCCCCACCCTAATCCAACCCATCCATATTGTCCCCTAAAAAGAGCACAACTCCACTAAAGAGTAAACCATCAAGCTTCACTATTTACACTGCAGCCACAACACTACTAAATTCCTAAACACCTCAGATCAAAGAAACGACTCACCCGCTAAAAAGTCTTAAACACATGAAGAATGGACGCAGCATACTCACATAAAACACACCAATATCCTTAAAAGAGCGCCCAGTCAGTTTAACGATTTCAGATTTTGACGACTGTCAGAAGGTCTCAAAAATACCCCTCTTTAAGATATACTTAAAGCATTAACAACGTTGTCTCGTGAGCGCCGCTACTTTCTCGTTATAAAGAAACAAAGTATTCTAACTCGGGGGCTCTGTTTCTTGATGGGGTTGGTAATGTCAAAATTATCACATACTTACGTACAATAGTACTCCGTGTAGGCACAGCTAACGGAACAGCTCTGCAGCAGATGAAAATAACACGAGACCCGCCCCGGATATTAAACCGGACGAAGCGCGAAAGCCCAACCACCGCTCCCAGTGGGGCAGCTGGTGCGGTCTGCTCTCTGCAGTAGCCAATCAAAGATCACGCCGTTCTTCGAATCGAATCATAGAATTGTTCGGCTCAATATGCGATGTAGTCTGCTAAGTAAACATTATTTATTTCAATCGAGCTTCAATCTACCCGGGGGAGCGGGGGTGGGGTTTGTTTGGACTCCAGTTTCAAATTTCAAGAACCTGCATTAAAGTAAGACGCCTTCTCATGTGGAGCGACAGCCTTTAAATGAGTACAAAAAACTAGAGGGCTAACTTCGTTTCCTGAATGTACCATTAGTGGGCGTCATGAATCTGCAACACAATAATATCATCGTTAAAATCTCTCACCTCCCGACACAGGAAAAATAATTTTATGCCTGTTCGGTAGCGGAGGATAATGCGTTCTTTTCTTAAATGTGTATACTAAGTGGCCATTTAAACATTCACATTTAGAAATGAAAGATTATGGCCCTACTGGTTCGAGCCTTGCAGCTGCTCAGCTTTCTTGACTATGGGCAAATATATATATAGATATTATATATCTTATATAATATAAGATTTTGTGCTTGTGTAACGTAATTGGTGCTCATGTAAAGCCCTCTAATACCTACAGGTCGAGCTCCCGCTATATAAAATCTGCACACAACAAAAAAACTACAAATCCCATGAAACTTTAAACTTGTGCCAGACCTCATAGGAAAACAGCAAAGCAGAGAACGTTATCAAGCCAGCCACCAAACACGTAACCTCCTGTTTAAGTGTTATAATTTTTTTATTAGCATTTCATAAATACAATCCAAAAAATATATGAAAATATTGCATATCTTAAAAAACGTTATAGTAGATGAAAAATAATGACTATAATTGTAAATATAAAAGCAAATGTATCAAAATCCATAGAATAGCAGAAAAAAGAAGGAAATTAGGGGCAAAACATATTATATCAAATAAAGGGAATACAAACATCATTAAATATTAAATAGTGAATATAAAATATTAAAGCATTAAACCATTTGACAACAAATCAATAAAAGCTGAATATAATAGAATGGCAAGCTATTAAAACATAAGTTACATATTCATTAAAAGAATTCATTTGGAATATTATAAGGGAATGCATTATAAAGAATACAGAATCACACCAGTAGTAAGTATAAATATAATATTAAAAAGTTGACTAATTGAATACAATACTGCATAGTCATAAGTCAGTGAACTAACCGTACCCAAAGATCAATACAATATAATGAACAAAGTAATATAAGAAGTAAGGTTAGCAATAGATATATCTTTTACCTGCAGGAAAGGATCCCACACCTGTAAAAACAATTCAGTTTGATCTTGAATGTTATAAATGACTTTCTCATGTGAGGCAATTTGGATCATTGATGCTAGCCAAGTCTCTTGTGATGGCGGAGATGAGGATTTCTATTGTCTTAATATACACATTTTAGCAGTAGCTAATGCATTGTGAACTAGACGACATTGCGGTTTGGAAAGGGTAGGGCATTCCTGTAAACCATGCAGTAAAATTGTTGCTGGCGAGAGTGGTAAATGTAAGGGGACGGTGTTACGTAGAAATCGACCTATATGTAACCAGTAATGTTTCACCATGGGATATTTACATATGATATGCACAATGTCACAACCAGAGGCATTACATCTCCAACAATTAGTATGCGATAATAGACCTGATTTATGTAATTTTACCAGAGACCAGTGCCAGTCATGAATTATTTTAAATATACAAAATTTTAAACGAGCCGCTCGGGCACCTTTAACTAAGTTTTCCAGTAAGGTTGTCCATTGTTAATTTTCATAGGAAAGTCCTAGGCGTGATTGCCATCTGGAAAGAAGGTCATGAGATAAAGGATGAGAAAATAATTGTGTTGTGAGTGTTTTGTACAGACCAGAGATAACCCCTTTGTGCCTCCCCAAGTATGAAGATAAAATGTTATTGGTGAAATTTGCAGTGCCCAGGGTTTCAAGCCTAAAGCCTTAAGAAGAGAGTTGTATAGCTGTAAATAGTTATACTTTTGTAATAGGGGAAGATTAAACTCTTCAACCAATTGTGAAACGGATTTGAAGTCTCCATTATGAAGAATCTGATCTAAGGTCAGAAATACCTGCCAATTTCCATGTAGGCCAGAAGAGAGTTTTACGTATTCCAGAGTTATTCCATATTGGAGCCTTTACACGTAGACATAGATTAAAGCCTAAAATACGGTGTGACCTTTGCCAAATTTTACGCATTGTAGATAACATAGGATTACGGGGATCAAGACGGCTGGTACCTGACCCATATAAGGCAGAAAGACCCGATTCAGAGGATAAGAGAAATCTTTCAGTATGTACCCATTGTGGCATGTTAGAGTTATCGTGAAGCATGTATGTAAGTTGGGATAATTGTAATGCAATTGAATAGTGTTCAATCAAGGGGAGACTCAGACCACCATTGGAATGATGGGCAATAAGTTTATTGACGTCTAAACGGGGTTTGATGGGGCCCCATATAAAGGATTTAATCTTAGAATCTATGAGATGTAGTGTGGATAAAGGAATATGGAGAGGAAACATTCCTAGTGTGTAAAGAAAACGTGGAAGAGTGACCATTTTCACAGCTTGTACTCTACCCCACAAAGATAAACCCAAGATTTTCCACTTATCGAAATCTCAATGCAGTTGGCTAAGTAAGGGATTTATATTATCCGTAACCATGGCTTCCGTTCCCTTATTCACAAGAATACCTAAATATTTTAAACGAGAAGACTGCCAATGGAAGGGGTAACCTTGTATCACATGTTTTGAGGTGCCATCAGATATAGGAAGTGCTTCACACTTATTCCAGTTCATTTTATACCCAGAAAAAGAAGAAACATTCTCTATGATTTGAAGTAGTGATGGTAATGATCTTGATAAATCAGTAATGGTAAGTAGAATGTCATCTACATAGAGATAAAGTTTAGATTCTCCCAGCGGAAGAGGAATACCAACAATCGAGGGTCATTGGCGTATTGCAGCTGCCAAAGGTTCAATAGCCAATAAGAACAAAAGAGGCGAAAAGGGGAAACCCTAGCGAGTTCCTCTATGGATTGGGAATGGATCAGAAAAGAAACCTCCACAGTTAACTGATGCAGTGGGTTGTTCATATAGCAATTGTACCTTATTTATAAACTGGTCTCCTAATCCAATTTGTTTTAAAATTTTAAATAGGTATGTCCATTCTACTCGATCGAATGCCTTTTCGGCATCAAGCGATAATGCTATGGCATCTTCTTGAAGAACTTTAGCAGCGTGAAGGGTGTGAGTTAAAGAACGCAAATGATTTCGAGAGGAGCATCCAGGTATAAATCCCACTTGGGTATGATGAATTAGGGAGGGAATAACTTTACGAAGGCGAGAGGCAAGAATACTGGCTAGGATTTTTATGTCACAATTGAGAAGTGATATAGGATGATAACTGCTACAGAGTAATGGATCTTTCCCCGGTTTCGGTAGGACTGCAATTATAGCTTTATTAGAAAGACTTCCTAGGGAAGATGCGTGTTCAGCTTCTTGGAATGCAGCATGTAAACAATCCACTACATTGTCACCTGACCAACGATAAAATTTCGCAGGGAATCCATCCTCCCTCGGGGCTTTATGATATAGAAGTTTGGCTATAGCTTGTGATATTTCCTCTTTACTGATTTCTGTATTTAAAAGTGCTCTGTATTTAAAAGTGCTCCGTCCTCTGCAGAAAGGAGAGGTAAATCAATTTCTGCATGAAAGGATGTCAATTTATCTTGGTCTATTTGGGTACCTGGGGTATAAAGGGATTTATAGTAAGAAGCAAATTCATTAACTATATCCTGAGGGTGAGTCAGCATGTTACCTGTAAGCATATTCTGCCTTGGAGGTGAAGAGACTGGTCAGTGCCATACAGGCTTGTTCTAATGATTTACGATTTTGTAAATTGGGTTTTTTGGTGTATAAACGGGTGAAGGGCTCAATGTTTTGTTCTAAATCTATCTGTCGAGTAGCATTTTTCCTATTGGCCTGAGCTGCATCCCGCATAAGTTGCCCCCAGATGGTAGCTTTAGCAGCAGCGCACATAGTCCTACCAGAAGTCACAGAACCTTGATTTAAGGAAAGATAATTGTGAAGATGATCCTGTAATTGTGTTTTACCCTTAGGCGTTTTGTGACGTTGAATATTCATCCTCCAAGATTTGCGACCTGGTCTGGTCATCCCTGTTTGTAACTGTAACAAGACTGGAGAGTGATCAGATATTGATGCTTCCAAAATATGGGATTCCTGAACTGATTGGACTATACCATGGAGATTAAAAAGTAGGCCAACCGAGAAAGAGTTCGATGAGTGGGGGACGTGAAGGTATATTCAGTGTCATCCGGGTGTGCAAGACACCAGTGATCAACAAGGCCGTTATCATCAATTATGTCATTCATGAGGGCCCTGTCTGCAGCATTATGTTTATCAAGAGGGCCTGTCCTGTCAAGAATCGGATCTCTCACCAAATTCCAATCACCCCCTATAGGGTATTGTGAAGCATCAATCTCTGACAACAAACGATTCAGATGTGGGAGAAAGGATTTTTTGGAACCTGTCGGGGCATAGACTGATCCCACACAGATATGAGTATCACCAATACGCAATTTAGCAAAGACATAACGGCCGTCTGGATCTACCCATGTTTTGGATACCATAACTGGAAGGGTTTTTCGAATGAGAATTGCCACACCACATTTTCGAGTAGGACCTGAGTCTGAGGAGCTGTCGCTATGGATGCTGCTGTGGAAAACCTTTCCTACCCAGTACCTATACAATTTGTTTGATTCAAGTTCGTCAAGATGTGTCTCTTGAAGAAGAGCCACGTGTACTTTTTTGGATTGGAGATATGAGAGAACTTTTTTCCTCTTAATATAATGCGTCAAACCAGAACATTCCATGATATTCCACACAAGGCATGGGAAACAACCATATTTGCAGGAGTATTGGTAGTTTTGTTTAACTTTTGTAGACAGAATAAAATGAGTTATGGAGGAAAGGTTTTCCAGTAACAAGTATAAAAATTGTTTTAAAATCTGCTCGTCAATAAGAAGAAAGAATGTATTGTGTAGAAAGAATAGGAAATACGTTCACGTTACAATAAACTGGTGTACAGAGTACTACAAGATCAAAAACTTTAACTGCAGGTCTGGGTTCACAAGAACACCGCTCCAGGTAGGGCCCCCACCAGGAGTATTAAGCAGAAACCAGGACCAATTATTGAAAATATTAGGATCTATAGAACTCAATTATACTTGATGGTGGTCTGTGAAGGGAAGGACCAAATATTATAAAGCATGTAACTGGACGTATCTAGGAAATATAGTAAAGAGATCTAGAAAATATTCTAAAGGGACATACGTGTCAATAATATAAACAAGAATTATACAAGTTAGAAAAATCAGAAAAATCAGAAAAATACTTGAAACATGAAAAACAAAATCTGACCAAAGGTGAAAGAGAGGCACTGAACAGATTGGAGAATGACAGCTCTATAGTCATCAGGAAAGCCGATAAAGGCAACAATGTGGTAATGATGAATAAGGTGGACTACATGGGTGAAATAGACCGACAATTAAGCGATAAAAACTGCTACGAAGTCCTCAAAGGCAACCCCATAATTGAACTCACCTCCCGAATAAATTTAATGCTGGGAGAGTGGAAAGAAATATGTCTCCTAAATGATTTAGAGTATAGATTCTTGAAAGTGAACAATCCACGCTATCCATGTATTTATATACTTCCGAAGACACATAAGAAAGCTAAATTTCCACCAGGAAGGCCAATAATATCAGGAGTAGGATCACCTACTGAGAAGATGTCTGAGTTTGTAGATCACAAACTACAAAAGTATATGTTTAATCTTCCATCGTTTCTAAAAGATAGTAAGGATGTCCTGTCCAAATTGATGGACTTTGCCTGGTCAGATGAACTTTTCTTTGTCACGTGGGACGTTGTTAGCCTATACACATGCATTGAGCATAAATTTGGCCTTCTGGCAACACAGTCCTTCTTAGACAAAGACAAAGCGGATACTTTCGAACACAATAGGATGATTCTGAAGATGATGGAACTGATTCTCACCACGAATGTGTTTCTCCATGACGGGAAATGGTATCGCCAACTTCGCGGTACAGCAATGGGCACCAAATTTGCCCCCTCATACGCATGCCTATTCATGGGATGGTATGAGGCGCTTCATGCATGGGGCAGAGGGGCCTCCCCCTGGACACAGTATATTGTGTTCTGGGGGAGGTTTATCGACGACATTATCTGCATATGGTCGGGGTCTGAAACTAGTCTACATGATTATTTCAATCATTTAAATAATAACTCTTATAATGTGACCCTAACAATGAATTACAACAAAACAAAAATAGACTTCTTAGATCTACATTTATATGTAAAGGATGGAACGATACAGAGTGCTCTGTATAGAAAGGAGACATCCTGCAATGGAGTACTCCATGCCACGAGTGCCCATTCTAGATCTGTCATTAAGAATATTCCTTACGGTGAGATGGTGAGGGTAAGAAGAAACTGTTCAGAAACAAACATCTTTGAGAAAAATGTATCAGAGACAGGAAACAAATTTTTGGAAAGAGGATATGAGGAGAGAGACGTAAAAACAGCCATCTCGAGAGTACATCAAATAAGTAGAGAATCCACACTGGAGAACAGCACTAAAAAGATGAGAACTAATAATGACAAACCTAGATTTATCACAAAATACACCTCGCATAGTCAAAAGATTTTTAGCATTCTGAAAAAGAACTGGCACATGCTACTAGAAATACCTACTTTCGGAACGACTCTGACTAAAAATCCAAGTATCTCTTATAAGAAGGGTACGACTTTAAAAGAAAGACTATGCCCGAGTTATGTGACTTCATCAAGAACAACTCAAACATGGCTACCCACGAAACCGGCTGGTTTCTTCACATGCAGCTCTTGTAATATGTGTGTCTTCGGAAAAAACAAAACTAAGGAGTTTATGTATAACAACCAGAAACAGTATAAAATTAGAGAATTCATCAACTGTAAAACCTGTTTTGTAGTTTACATATTGGGCTGTAAATGCAATCAAATATATGTAGGGAGCACGACGAGAAACCTGAAATTAAGAATACAAGAGCACAGGAGGAGCCAAGATGGCGACCGGAGCAGACGCTTGAGCGCCCGGCTCCGTCGGCCCTTGGCCTCGGACTATCATCCTGATTCCTATCCTCGCCGATTTTCGAGGTGCACCATGTGCGACGACGCGCTGACCGCGCCGCCGCTTTCCCGGAGTCTTAGCCCGCCCGGATGCCGGAGTTCTTGGTGCCTTTGTTCTTCGCACTGGACCCCTGCTCTATTGTGGCCTTGGCCGGCCCCCTGGAAGCTCCGCAGTCACCGGACCCGCTGGCGCAAACCTGAGCCCCGCGGTCCCGATCCCGCCTCACACCACGGACTGTCGCCAGATGAGCCGGGGGAGAGAAGCCCGGACACCTCCTGCACCCTGCACCTGACGGGCTGGAGCTATAGGGTAGGCCCCGGTGTGGCGGGTCTTCTGGCCCGCTCTGTGGACCGCGCTGTGGGAGGCTGCAGACCCCCTTCTTCTATCGCCTAGTCGGCGGCACAGAGAGCCCGAGGGAGGGGAAGCGACTGTTGGCTTTCACCTGTTGCGGCGCAGACCTGATGGGAATTGCCTCCTTGTAACGACCCCCCCCGGCCACTGCACCGTTCAGCGGTAAAACATGGCGTTGATTGCCTGCCTGCTGCTGGGGGGGGATGCTCCGGTCTCGCCCGCTACCCGCCTCGCCCTCCCTCTACCAGACTCTAGCTCCACAGCGCCGTCCCGGATTGCTGCCGATGTGGGGGCGCAGCTTCCGCTGACATGCGGCTCCGTTCTGGCTGCCCTGCGGGACTTTCGTCTGCAATTGTGTGCTGGCTTGCAAACACTGAGTGAGCGGTTCGACTCCATACTGTCGGCTGCGGGTCGTGAGCGCCCCGTTTGTTATCAGCAAGACATGGGTCGGCCGGTGCTTCTGTCCTCTTGCGGGGCCGCAATGACTGTGTATAACCGTGCTACGCTGGTGTCTGCAACTGGCTTTCCCGGCATCCAGGATCAATCGCTCTCCTGCTCAATTGCGGATACTTTGTTTCCCCGTTCATCGCGGCCTGCCTTGTTGTTGCCTGCCCCACCGCGCCCGCAAGAGTATCCAGCTGAGCGACACCTGACGTCCTCGAGGAATCGTTCACGGTGGCCTACGGCTTCTTTTATGTGGAACTCGTGTACTTTACAGGCCAGGTCTGGATTTTATATGGTGCACAAGGGGACCTCAATAGCCGATCGGCGGCCATTTTGTGACTCTACTTCTCCATCTTCTCCCCAGCGGCCATATTGTCTTTGTCTGCACGGGATGCGGGGCCTTCATGTGGGGGCTGGTCTAATCTTAAGCCCGCGATCGGGCCAGGGCTAGGTTGAGTTATATCACCATGGTTTCACGGCTGGACTGGACTCGGACTGGAACTGTTTGCATATGTTGTGCTCACTCGTCGCGAATTGTCTGCCTTCATTTAAATTGCTGTGACACGTTATCTTCACACGATCGCTTTTGGGTATAGTGGGTTTTCAGTGTGTGGAGGCGTGGCTGGCCGGTGGTCCCGGGCGCTCCGAGGTTACGTGGGGCTCCTCCCCGCTTTCTTTCTTCTTTGTTTTCTTATTTTCTTCATTCTATTCCTACTTTCTCTCTTGTCTATATTTCGGGTTCATTGGGCGACAGGCACTATGCTGGGGGGGGGGCAGGCCGTAGCCTCCGCATTGGTGTAGGGTGGGGGGGTAATTCAATGTTTTTTAGTTCTATGGGCCTTTTTCTTCTATGTCTCTGCGCTATACTTGTTTCGATTCGGGGTCCGGGTGTGGGGTGGATTGAGTGGGGGCGGCTTTGGAGGGGTGCGTATTTACTCACGTGACTATCCTGTTATCTAACTGCACCGCCTCACTGTCTGAGATTTTCTATGGTCGTTTTAATTATGCTGCTGCTCTCCTGTGTGGTGAAGCCATCTTGCGGACTCGAATCTCCTTGGTTCTATCCTTTACTGACTTTTTTCTCGAAAAAACTATTTTAAAAACCTTAAAATTAACCTTCACTTCTCCTTCCCCTGGTGTCAAGGATCTCTCCAGTGTATACCTCGTCAATCGTAGCTAAGCTTGATCATCAATGCACAAGGGATGTAATGTTTGACTCAGTGCTTAACCGTATTGTGGCCGGCCGGATGGTTGTAGGCCCGTATTTGTTCTTTTACTATGCACAAATAAAGGTTTTTTTAAAAAAAAAAAAAAAAAAAAAAGAATACAAGAGCACAGAAGAGCAATAGTGGCAGGGGATTCAAAATACCCTATGGCGGAGCATTTTAAAAAAATCCATCCAAATGATAATGCATTCTGGTTCTTTGGCATTGAACATGTGGCGACATGTAATAGAGGTGGAGATAGAGCCCTCTTGCTAAGACAACGTGAGGCAAAATGGATCTGTAGATTACAAGCAATTAAGTTTGGCCATAATACAGATAACGAATTCCATTATTTTTTGAATTAGGACATTTATCAATGCTTTAAATGTAGTTAGATTGATTGTTTTGAAAAGCCATCCAATTAACTGAATGTTACAAATGTGATATTATTTGTACAATAGGATGTGGAGATATATCAATAACAATATGCCTTGCATTGATTTTTGTCTTACGCAAAGTGACATGTGGTCACCCCAGCAACATTAGACTTACTTTCAACGCATCTATTCCATCTTTCTCTCCTAAGACGCTACTCGCCGTACATTTTCATCTGTAAGGTATTTGCCTTATCAGTAAATTCATATTATTATGTTTAGAATCAATTATCTCAACAGCTATACACGCACTGGTCAATTCATCTATTTACACTTCCTTAATCATCTGATATTTAAAGATAGCCAATCAAATTCCGTCGGAGCTTTTTAAAGCCTCAATTTAATATTACCTCTCTGTTGTCTTTTCTTGTCTACTAATATTCATAAATAGTTGTCCTCTAATTCCGCCCCTAACAGTCAATGGGAATCAGTAAGAGGTTATAACAATTTGCATTAAAACTGTTATTTAGGACGAGCATCTACCCACTCTTGATGCATCTAGAATTAAATATACTGCAAAAATATGTCCGCCGTGTTAATCATAAGGGAGTATTTCTCCATTCTGCCCCTTTCCCTTCCCCCCTTCTTTTCAAAATAATTCTTTGTGAATCGTTATTGAATCCCTATACTCCCAGCAATCGGTAAAAATTCGACCTTCAATGATGGCTGAACAAAAAATGTTCTCCATCACACTCGAGTTGGCACGCATATGGACGACTTATGATGAGGATTTCCTCTAAAAAGCGTAAGACTAGGTGTTCTAGATCTGAATTTATCTAATCAAGTATCTAAATATATCCAGTAGGAAACAGTCTGATCATAATCCCCGGAATAATTTGACCATTTAAAGATGGCCGAACGATTTGTATCATCTTATCATATTTGGGCCGGCACATATGCGGACGTCGCGTCACGACGATGTCATCAATAAACGTCAGACTAGGTGTTCTGGTTCTGAATCCATCTTTTTTTTTTTTTTTTTGGAAAAACCTTTATTGACATTTCAATCAATAACAAGTATGGGCCTACAACCCCCCGGGGCCGGCCGCTAGGCAATCAGAACAATAAAAATCAAATGTGAACACAGGCGGCACCTCGGAGAGCAGAGTATTCATGCTAGTATAGTCCAGCCAGCGAGCAGCCCAGGTAGGACACCAGGAGAAAAAGGGTTTTTCATTTTATAATGGAACGAAACAGTAGGATCAGGTGCCAGACAATTTCCCAACAGCGATAAGAGGCAGGCAGAATAATAGACGTAATCAATAAACAGCAATCTATGGGATCAATGGCGCAGACACAGGAAATTCAGGATGGGGAAGAATATCATAAACAGTTGCGCCTGCAAGCCCCCGCCCTAACGCCCAGAGAACAGCCCGGAAACTGTGGGACACATGAGAAGGCAACTATTCACAACCAAGGAGGTGTACCACGCTGATCCCAGAAAAGAAAAAACCAAGAAGAAGCAGAGAAGAAAAAGGAGGCCATAGAAAAAGAGATGAAAGACTAAAGAATCCCCTCCCCCAACCCCCCACCCTGCACCTCTGCAAATGAGTACGGCCCCCCCCCCCAGCAGTGTGCCTGTCGCCCTGGAACTAGACCCGAAATATAGAAGAGACAGGGAAAAAGGAGTAAGAAAAGAACCCCACCAGACGGGGGGGTAGAGAAAATATAATAAACTGGAGGAGGGCCTTCAAAACCTACCCCCGGCTTCTCCCTCCCGCACGGTGAGGTCTCCCCACAGCAAACAATAAGCAGCACCAAAGCGACCATATCAAAGAGAGATGGGGAGCATATATGCACCTAATATGCTAACAGCTATGCCATGAGAGTACGCAACCCCGGAGTCCGCCCGTCTACTGGATGACCACCCCCGAAGGATCAGCCTTATCCTTGACCTCTCTTTGCAATTCTGCACATGCCTACCCCTCGACCCAGCGCCATGTCCAATGTTCCCAGGTATAGAAGTGTCCAGAAACTACCGGGAAGCGACACACACAGATGGGGTGGAAGTCTCTGAGTTCCAACACAGTCCGCATCATGGAGGGACGTCTTTCCCAGTGCTGCCCCAGGATCTGCACTGCACACAAGGTCCAGGAAGGCGGAATCAGTCAAAGCAGACAACTGTTGCTGGAATTGTCCCTGGGTCGCCGGGGGCCGTGCACGGGACGAGGCCACCACCTCCCACTCAGGTCCAATACCTCCGGAACAGATCAAACCCTCAGCCAGCCGATCACACGGTAGCATACTGTCCGGAGTGTCCAGGTGTGCACTAATCGCAGGGGTGGCCGCGACATTGTCCTCCTGTGTGCAGTGTGGGAAGTCCTCGTGTACCTGAGGACAGGCAGGCCGCCACTGTCCCAACACTGATGCCACACCATCGAGCTTACTCCCCAAGACCCCGACGCCACGAACCAAGGAGAAATGAAGGGCACCAAGGGCCTCTAGGAGGTCGCCGTACCCAAGCACAGCTCTCCGCGAGCGCTCCGCCACACTCCCAAAAGTCCCACACTCCCATTCCCGCTGCGGCCCAGCGGACAGGATGGTAGGCTGCATCGCAACAAGATGGCCGCCGGGGAGGCCCGACCCGTGTTGGGGCCGGGACCCAGGGACAAGCGCCTCGAAGTCCACGGCGCTGGAGACCGGGTTCCGGGGGCAGGCAAAAAATTATCCGTTGCGTGGTCACGGGCAACAGTCGTCCCCACCACGGACCAGCTCCCGCGAAAATCCGGGAGCAGCCCGCAAGGATCAGGGCGAGCTACGGGCGGCGTCCGGGCAGCTCACCGTCAAAGGCAGGGGCAATCACCGGAGAATCTGAGAATTGCACCCCCGGGCATGCCCTCGGTCCGCTACGCTTAGCAGTGGGAGCGACCACGGCGAAATGCAGGCCGAGGTTAGCACCGCTCCGGTGGACCGACTCCACCCAGTCGCCGCAGGCCGCTGTTATTGAACTGCCACCCGGCCAAGGCGTCCACTCGAGGTCCAGGCTCCAGGGCTGCACGGGCCGCAAAGTTCAAATGCCCATTTCTCCGGCGGTACCGCAGCCAGAAACCTCGGAGTCACACGGTCGGGTGCCACTCTCGTTCACAAACACGATCGCAGAGCGCAGACTGAGGATCTCTTGCAGGATATCCGTGCGGGATGCGGAGGTTCACGGAGCCGGGAGTCTACGCTGCCGTCCCGGTCGCCATCTTGGCTCCTCCCCTGAATCAATCTTATTAGGTATCTAAATGTGTCCAACAGGACACAGTCTGATCAAAGAATAATTTGACAATATTAGGACCATCAATGTATAACCCTACACAGATTAATTCTCATACTCCTTGCCACCCGTTATAACTTTGAACATTCAAAGATGGCGGAACGATTCTTATTAACTTAGCCGACGTCGCGTAATTACTGTGACCTGGAATAAGCGCTAAACTAGGTGTTCACGATCTGGATAAACTAATCTAGACATCCAAACAAAGTCAATAAGATATAGTCTGATTAGAAAGTAATTTGCGGAAATTGGAGTAAGAGAAAGATTTTCTCTCCATTCTGCCTTTTATCAGAGGAATTGTTTTGAAAACAACTAACGTGGTCCCCGCGTCAAATATTAAAGAGTCGATCTCCACTCTTCTTTCTTTCTTCTTAAAAATAACTAATTCAGATCCATTTGTGCACAACTAATACATGGAATAATTTCCATGTTCCGCATATAATATACGAAATCGGCCATTTCAAAATGGCGCAACGATTCGCGATAGGCTATCAGACTCGGGTAGGCGTTCGTGTTGACGACGCATATTCATGACATCATCAAACATGGGCCGGACCAGGTGTTTCTAATTAAGAGCAATCAAACAAACTATTTAAACACGAGAAAAGCTGGGTAAAACGGTCGGAGAATCTGGATGTGACTGGAGAACGCTTAATAAGGTACCTGGATTATTTTAACATCCTCCTTGTGATTTTTGTATGTGAGATAATGAATAATCCTACTTAAAAATTTAAAGTTTATAATAAAACAACATGCAATTCTAGGTGAAGAAAATGGTCTGGATTAAATAACTGTGTAGAATTAGGGGGTTTTCTGCGATTTTTTCTAGTCTTGAGAGACTGTGACCTTGGAGATACATTAAGTTGAGTGTATACTCTGTTAACATACAAATTCTAATGGAAACTGATTACTTAAGACTTCTGAAGGTTATTCCATTTAACCTCAATAATATCCAATTTTGGGTTTATTATCTTCTTTTCTACTTCCCTTTTATCCTTTTAAAAAAACATAAAGGTTATTTTACCATTTATTAAATGATTTGATATTTTTAATTTGGAGTATTCGTATTTAGAATGATGTTATAGATAATTTCAATCAAATTATAGAATATCAATTGGTTGGTGTTAAGCCATTAATGTGTTTTGTATATTCCCCACTAGGTGTTTATTTAATAAATATACTGACATTAAACTGAGCATCTACTTTAGATGACGTTTGAAAATCTGCTATATGAACAGAATTAAAGGAACAGTACAGGTGAGATCACAACACATCTTAAAAATATAGATCCAAGCACTATTTCTGGATTATTTTATCTTCTAAGAGTTGTAGATTGGCTTTGTGTTTGGGGTCATTTGAACTTGGAATTACCATTTCGAGGGACATATAACAACACTTTGGCGTCTATTATGTTCTTTGTGATTATTATCCAAAAGTATCTTCTCTTGAAATCTATTTCATAATAAGCAGTTCGTCTATCCATGAGGTCTTCTCAAAGTAGAAACCCCCGCAAAAAACTCTTATAATAAAAAAATTAAAAAACTCTTGTACTAAAAGTATTGGCAAAAATCGTTGAGCCTGTTATGCACTTGAAGCAATGTACCCCCATCACCTCAAATCAAAAGTAATTAAAAATGAGATAATAAACATTTGTTTTCTTTTCTATATAGTAAGTTTTTACTTTGCATCTTGTTTCAGATTCTCATTATGAATCTCGGTAAATCACCATTCAAATGGATTTAAATATTTTACACTTCAACCAATGGCATTTAGCTTTAATCAGACCCTCCACGACCTATCTGGTGAGATACTTGACTTCACCCACCCCCTTTTTTCCGCTCAATTCTCAAACATCATAATAATTAATTTAGATTGTTCTAATTTGGTCTCCGTGTCACACTTTCTCTTTTAGAATTTCTTCTGATCTCTGGATAAGTTCCATTATAAAGTTGAACAAACTACTTATTCGTAGATTTTCGAACTCTAAAGGCTGCATTTAATCTGCCTTCACTTTGAGGTAAGATGATGGCCAGAGCATTATGAGTTTTATCTTTGGTTAAATAGACGGAAAATGAAAGATTGTCTAGATTTTATATAAATCATGTAATACGGAGTCTTTGAATACTTTGTTGGTGTATTAGAGTTCCTTCCTCTTTCAATATTCAACCATGAATTTTTGGAAATTCCGTGTCTATATATTACAAGTGGACGTGTATAAGAAAGAAAAAAAAAATGTGTATAAATTTTGTAAATATAAATCCCATTTCGGTACAACCGGAATGATCGAAATGACACTAAACTTGTTTTTAATGTTTGTAAATATATGTGTATGTCCGTCAGTTTTAATGATTGTATTATATATATATTTTTTCTATTCCTTATTACAGCCCTGAAGAAGTTACATTAAGAAATTATATCTTTAAAGGAACGAAACGCGTTGGCTGTGGTTTTGTATCTATCTACTTGAAATAAAAATTAAACAAAGAAAAGCAGAAAACAATTTTGGACTTCGTTTCTATGTTCAGTGCACCTCCATTTAATGTAAATTATTGGTCAGAATTTCCCACTGAGGCATCACTAGGTGAATGGTGCTGGAGAGTCTGTGCACTAACAGCCAGATAAGGCAGCAGCTTATTGGAAGTGAGGTGCTACCATTTGAGTCCGTCACCTTTTGTTAGTTTGAATATAAACAAGAATATTTCATTCTAGATATATCATAAAAGATCAAATAAATAATAGATTGTATTCATAACTATAAATATTATTTAGCATGCATAGTTGTAAAAAAAGATTACCAGTAAAATAAATACAATTCAAATGACAGTTACTCTAGCAATTGAATAAATATGAGAAAAGAAACAGTAAAGAGAGTATTATCCAATAAATACCAGCATTAATAAAGAATGAAATGGCCAGTGTAATAAACATTCACCCTAAGCGGAACAATTAATATATGTATATAATAATTATTAGAATATATAAATTCAGACCCTAAGGTGTATAGAAGAAAAAGATAAACATCTTATGTTGAACACTGGCAACAATAATAAGGAAATAGAGAGAGAAATAGTATAGATAATGTCCATCTACTGAATATAAAGGTAGGATCTTTCTGTGAAATATGAACATGGGAGTCATGAACTAGAATAGTTATTAATTATTTTTAAAAAAACATGCTACTAAGAACCATAATCCATCTTAAAATTAATAATAGGTACGTAGAAAAGTAGATTATAAACAGATTTATCATTAGAGTTAATTCAGATATATCTATTGGAGATAGCACATAAAAGCCTATGAGGTACAATAATGAATAATATATATAAAAATCACTTTTATAACAATTGGAAAATGCTTAAACAAGTTTCAAATCGAAGGCATACACAAATAGATATTGGAAACCATTAACAATAATGAGTAAATAAATACAGAAAGAGTGCGGAAAATACTCATCTGGAATGTTGAGGATGCTTTTCTCCCGTATAGCGTAAACCTGATAGTTTTAAGCTAAACCTTGTAATTAGCAAGAGAAGAGATACGTCGTCAAGGACTACTCTCCATCTGAAGCGGACTTTAAAGGAGAGCGATATTTGTCTCTGTGATGATCTTGAGTAAAGTTAGATACTGTTAGTAAAGGTGAGTTTTAATCTTCTTGGGTGCGGTTTAATCGCCCAAGCTCTCTACCAGGTTGACGAGCTTCACCTGTGATACGACATCTACCATCTGGAAGGTGATGAGTAGATTGAGGACTTTGAGAAGTCTGAGGTGTAGACGTATGTTGAATATCCATATCTTGCAGCATCATGTCATCCAAGAAGCGCTGTAGCTCGTCTGGATTGTAGAAGTCTCTTGATTCTCCATTT
The DNA here is from genome assembly GCF_964204655.1 of Triturus cristatus. Taxonomy (NCBI): domain Eukaryota; kingdom Metazoa; phylum Chordata; class Amphibia; order Caudata; family Salamandridae; genus Triturus; species Triturus cristatus. The sequence continues at coordinate 647,442,061 of NC_140594.1, read as the reverse complement.
TTAGTGACACGAAAACGGGCTGGATCAAACAAGCTGTATTTGATGTCCATATTTCACAGCAAAGGCCTCATGGATAAAAATGCTTTTCGTCGTTCATTAGTTTCTCGGGAAAAATCAGCAGCCATACGAATTTCATGACCCTCATAATTATAAGAACCCTGTGTATGTGCCGCAATCAGTAGTTGTCAAACCTGGTCATGCCGCAAAAAGCAAGCAATGAAGGGTCTTGGGCGGGAATTTAGATCCTTACGCGGAAGGCCAAGACGATGTGCACATTGAATTTCAAGCATGGGTTCAAATCGAATACCAACCAATTTTGGAATAATTTCACACTAGTAGACTCCAATATTCTGGCCTTCAATTCTCTCTGGAAAGCCAAAAAAACGGATGTTATCTCTCCTGCTGCGATCTTCCAAATCCCCCAGTTTGCTACGGCGAAATAATAATTCTTGGTCTCTGCTTTGTAATGTGTCGAATTTATTTTCAACAGCAGTCAAGCGTTGATCTAAGCCTTCTGTTTTAGTATGAAATTGCGCAATATCTGCTCTTATTGATTTGGTTTCCAATGCAAGGGAAGAAATATTAATGTCCATTTCTGTTAGGCGGCTACTAATGGTTGAAATTTCCTGAAAGAGACGGTCCATAGTGTCACCTGATATTACCTTGGAAGTAATGCGAGGTTAAATAGGTGGTGATGAGGCAGAGCTCTTCGCAGACATATTACTTGATTGTTTTAATGCGTCAGCGAAAGGTAACTGCTTAGTAGGCTTGTTTTCGTTCTTGTTATTAGGCATTACCAAAGATACTTGAAGCAGTAAAGAAGAATAATGAGTCAAGCTTGCCAATAAGAATGAAGTGAATTTTAGTTATGTAACTTGTTTTGACATAACATGAAACATATCGATATTTGTTGGGTTTTGTTGTTTATTTTTAAAAATAACCCAGTATATTGACTCAGGCAGCTGATGTTGTGAGGTAACACAAACAAATTGAGAGGCGGCGATTATGCATTGATGAAGCAAGTTGTGCCAAAAGGTTTAAAATTACAAAGAAATTCGATTTGCTCTTTTTTCCTAGTCAAAGGCAGTTTACATAGAAATTCCAGCAGTCTGTATACTGTTAAAAGGAAGACGTAAGGCTTTCATTTACCCCCAGAGACAAGCTGACAGGAATTAGAGCGAGTTTAGCTCAAAAAACAGTCTCAGAGACAAATAGGTGACACATGAACCAGCATTTATTTAGAAATAGAATGTTGCAGTCCAGAGGTGCTGAGCGCAGACACGACTCTGAGGTGATTCAATGTGTGGTAAAAGCGTCATTTATCAAGAGCACTGCGTATGGAAAGTCTCAGCTTTACTCTGAAAATAACTTCTTTGCCAACGACTTTCATGTATAAACTCCCACCAGCAGTTGTTGACTGGAATAATGGTAGCGCGCTGTGAGGGTGAGAGCGGGAAGAGCGCCTACCTCATGAATCTTCACACGTCAATGCCACAAGCTCGTCATATAAGCGGGCGCGATGACAGCGCGAGGCCCGGGGCTTCAAAGGCTTCACAAGGCCCGACATGTGCACTTTCTCTCAGACATTCCACAGCTTGTAAAAGGGGTCAAGAAGAGGTCGTTGGGCTACGGAAACATATCCCAGGCATGGCCACAACTTCAGCTTGCTCAGGAACTCCTCAGCGACAGTCCTGGAGACGCTGTAAATAATACTGTCTCCATATGGGTGCCGGCCCGGAGCGGAGCTCTTCAATTAGGCGGCCATCTTCCTACATGGCCAGACCACGCCCCCGTAACCTCCTGTTTTGTAGCTGCTCATCAGACGATATAAGTGCCCACTTATTGTCTTATATGTGATTATTGGGCTCACTCACGGTGTAAACCGTGGGTTACCCTTATGAATTAGGGGTTACGCTCTTAGTTTCTTATTGTGAAGCTTACAGGTTTAAATTTTTCAGTCTCCATTGCATCTCTGAAGGAGGCTTGCAAATTTTTTTTACGGAGACCGAGGCATCTGTGGAGTTTCGGTTTTTAATAGTGGGGGGTGGGCGTTGGAGCGTAAATGGGGACACTGCTGAAGTCAGAACATATGCCCAGCAAAGGAGGGACCGAATATGTATGCATTTTTTTATAACTCCAGGTCACAGAGGTGTGGAGAATTTGTTTAAAGGAGCTGGTGCACTCAGTCTATTTAATGAGCCAATTTGAGTTGAGACTTAGTTGCAATACTGCTCAGTGTTTGAAGGAATTAAGACCTGTTTCCGTGGCATTTTTTTACCCCACTGTTTTATCAGCATGGTTAAACATCCTAGGAAGAGGAGGGTTTCAGACTCCTCTCTCTAGGAGCAAAAAGCCTAGGTAGTAGGCATGCTCCTTGGAAGACAAAAGTAGGACAATTGTACTGGAGACCATGTCTCATCTTAATGCTCCAAAACCAGTGCTGCCAGAGACTGACCATTATGCTAGTACAGCTGTTAAGCTTGTTTTCTAAAGAAAATCGTTCACTTTGTGATAGCAAGTTGAATGTTGGTACAGACATTTGTCTTTGTAATTGTAATCATACAAGAGCAAAACCACAAGTGGATCTTGCCTATGATGTCATTAATCTAATCAAAGTCTAAGATGGTTCGCAAATATATATATATTTGTAAATCTTCCAATTTGCATCAAATTTGGCACAAAAGTTAATGTGTACACTAATAAAACGCCACCCACACATTCACTCAGAGTTTCGTAACGAAAGTTTGTTGTCAACAAAAGCAAATTCACATCTCATCAATTGCTCTAGTTCAAAATCATGATCAGGAAAATGCTATCATCAAGGGAGATGGAGGTGCTGTAGGTCTGACGGAAAATCCAGGAGCTCAAAGAACATGGATGATATCTGGGCTAAAGATTTCCAGCGTTGTCATTGAATTTGAACAAACATTTGTGAATGCCAGAAAAAAACAGCCTTTGCCACCATGAACACATACCTAGTGTACTATAATCTTTCGCAAAAGATGCCAAATTTCTAATGTACACAATTGAAGAAGCTGGTAATCTTTTTATGGAGGAGAGCTGTGATCTATTCAGTCTGGACTGCAACAAAGTTATGCCTGCTACAATTATCACATTAGTGAAGACAGCACATGAAAAGGGTAGATCGCAATTGTATGAAAGTACACTTTTTAATATGGTCATCCCCCACTTTCTACCATTGTACTGATGCTTTTTGACTGAAACTACACTGCGTTCCTGCTAACAAGGCCCCCAGTGCTCTTTCCCTTAAAACAATGTCTGATTGTAACCCAACTGGCAAGGAAGAACTATAATACAGAGCACAGCAACTATAGTTAATGAACTGACCCTGTTGCCAGTAAAATTTATTTCAAAATACAACACCAAAGATAAACCAGATTGTGGCGGGGTATCGGTGACAGAGTCGGCAACCAGACCAGGATGGTGTAAGGAGGGTTTTATTTTGTACAACACTTTCTTTTGGCGGGCTGCCCGTCGTGATGCTGCAGAAGAGGGAGAGTCCGGTTTGCTCCTTCTTGGCGACTCCAGGCTGAGAGGATGGGGGTAGTTGTTTCACCGCCGTATACTCGGTGGACTTTTCGGCTCTCGTGGAGGTTCCGGAGCGGTCGGTACAGGATGCCCACGTGGGACGGCACAGGGAGAAAGGAAAAAGAAACCAAGGATTAGGACAATCGTCCTGTATTTCTGACAACAGGGGCCGGGAGTGAAGGAAACCGAGTGCGCAAGTGCTTTTATCGCTCCGGTAAGTGTAAACGGGGTTAGTGCTCAGTGAGGGGAGGGAGTTTGTCGGACCACACGATATGTACAAACACTGGCTCGGTACGGGTGCTCAGAGCGTAGGCGGTGTCCTTCTTCCCACCCAGCCCGCTACCCGTCCCCGCACCTGTTCGAGTTACGCTCCTCCCATAGGAACGTGGCGGGGCGGCTCGAGGAGTCGTTGGCCTCCTGGCTTGTTGGGGTCTTCTCCACTCGTCTCCTCTTCCAGCGCGTCGCTCGCTCCTCCTCTCCACTCCTGCTCACGGTTCTTCTTTCGCCTCCACTCCAACTCTCCTTCCGCCTCCAGGGAAACGCCGTCCGTCTTCTTCCGGGATTCCGCTGTCTTTGTAACACCCACCACCGTGACGTTAGCAGGGGGCGGGGTCTCGTCGTGCTGAAAGGCTGAATTAAAGGAACCTCGTTCCGTTTCTTGTGTCCAGTCTTGTGAGCGATACGGGTACCACTCGTCCGTTGTGCAGGGTACCGCTGGCCGCTGTAGGGGAAGAGAAGGTGGCACAAGATCGCCTTGTGAACATGGTTTCCATGGACTCGTTGCTGTCTCGGATACGTTCTCCGCCCCGTCACACAGATGTACATAATGACGCTGTCCAAATACAAATATGAAAAATGTAAAAGCTCTTGACATTGTTGTCACAAGGTTGTAGCGTGGATGCAGCCAGCTGCCACGTATTTCGTCATGTAAACAACTTTTTCAAGGCTGTGGATAGAGATATGTGCTGCAACACTAAGCATTATAAGACTCTATGGAAAATAAAGTATTCTCCATGTGTTAGCCAATTAGTGCTTGTGTTAGTACAACCACCAAGAAGAGTGATTCATGAGAATAGCAACAAAAAAGAGTGCTTGATAGAGACAAAAACCAAACCTAGACCATTTTACAGAATATAGATATAAGTACCCCATGTGCGTGAAAAGAAAGAGGGAAAGGACCAAAAGAAAAGATGAGTAGAGGAGCATGTACTGAAAGATTGTATACTATTTCAAAATGTCCCATTGTAAATATACCTATAACAAAGTATTTGAAAAAAGATAAAACCACCAACCACTAGTGGATTGGAGATGAAGCATACAATTTTCAAAGCAAGATGTTTAATACTTTCAAAATGGACTGTATAGACACAGGTGAGGTCCACAGTCCCCTAGTTGTAGTGGAGAGTTGAGACTGCAGTTAGAGAAAGTCCCAACATCAGACGTCACCTCTTAGGTGCAAGAGCAGCATTACAAAAAAAAAGGAAATTTTCCATTACTATTGGATTAGAGTACATAGGTATATATCATTTGAAGAACCTGATTGGATCTGTGTTTCCAAGAAATATACGGAAACAATGGAAATTCACCCTCTATACCCATAATGGAATCGCAAGTAGAACATTGCCTACCTAAAGCGTTTATGATAGCGCAACTCTACAGATAGAATAAACCCTCATAGGAGGAAAGCAGCAATGAATGTTAATCACCAACGGTATTTGCATGTTAACGTATAAGGCGATTATACCAATGTAAAAAAGGCTAATTGAAAATATATTAAGATTAATGTCCCATCTCTGAAAGAGACTAACAGTCAGAACATGTTTGCGAGAGGCACAAAGATAATCTAGTAAATTTCTCGTACCTCATTGATACTTGAAGATGCTGCACTAGTTGTAATAAACGAGACCGCAACTCGTTTCAATCAATCTTAAAGTAAGGCTTTCAAGGTAAAAGCGGGCAACATCTGGGTCAGTGCACATAGAACGCTGTAAGTAAACAAAGAAGAAAAAGAAACCATCTACTCTAAGTTTGAGGTCGTTTTGGTCATTCGATAAAATTACTAAGGAAGTACTCATTTGTATTTGCCCAAACAATTCAGGCATCCATAAAACCAAAAGGAAAATCACGTCACAGGTATAGCGAAGAGAAAAAAATTACCTAAAATGTTCTCAATATAATTAGAGCCCATTTTTTGGGACCTTACGTTAAAATTTATAGCTCCCGATACACTGCCTCGGTTATCACCGACCAGCTAGTCATTGATTTTGAGGGGGGCCATGTCCTTGTTTTATAACTCGGTTTATATATACTCTTTTTACTTACCAAGGGATTTGTACCCTGATTGATGTAGGCTACCCCCGTTTTGATACTGACACAATTATTCAACGTGGACTTGAGGCTTTGTTTACCATAACAATGTCTACACTTGTAGAATCCGGGTGGTAGGGACCCAAGCCAATGTATATCCCTCTTGGATTTCTTAGGATTAAAAAAACTTGGGCAGAGAATGTTTCGAAAGGTTTGACCCCGTCTATAAATAACAAATGGTCTTGCAGTTATGACGTCATTCACAATTGGATCAGCTTGTAAAATGTGCCAATGTTTATTCAAGATTTTATAAAGTACATGGCTAGCCGAATTGTATGGGGTTATCAGGGAATCCCTGTCCTTAAACTTTGTTACCTTCTTTGTCTTGTTTTTGTTAGTCAAGCTAAACTGATCACCACCATTGCTGCTACTGCGGGGGGCCGCGGGGGAGCCCGTTTGTACATTTCCTGCCGCCATTGTTGCTGTGTTCGCGAGGGGGGCAGGAACCACAACCCCAGCCTGCTTTGAAGCGAGGACGCCGCCGACGCTTTCTGCTCGCGACAGGAGGCGCTTATAATCTGGCCAGGGTTCCCGCGGCGCTGGGCTCGCACGGGCCAAGGGCAGGCCCGTCAGAGCCTGGAGGAGGCTGGGCCACCCCCTTAACAGCCATGCATCCACTAACAACCATGGGTAAGCGCAAACAACCCAGTAGCCAGGGCCAGGGGAGTGTTAGAGTTAAGGTGCCCAGGAACTCAGCTTCTATTATATCGTATTTGACCTTTGCAGTGGGGGCTATAAATAAGGAAATTCAAAACGCGGAGGTTGAACTGGGCCTGAGTTCTGATCACCCTGGGACAAATATTCTACCAGTCGCCTCTCCTCAAAATTCTGCCCCTACCGAGCCAGGAGCGCCAATTATTGTGCAGGGAACATTGGGGGGGAGGACCCACAACATGACGAGAGGATGCTCAGGGTGGCAGAGGGAGAGACCAAGGAAGAGCCTCTCAGAGTGGATGCTCCCTTGCAGAAGGCCCATCTGATACACCCAGGTAAAAAAAGACCAATTAAATTTGGACATTTAACTGCTGACACGTCCTCTAATCATGCTAATCTTGCTGGCGACTAGGACTCATGCGTTCAATCAGCTGTTCGGAAAGCTATGGAGGACATTTTTAACTCACGGCTGGAGTCCGTATTCTCGACTATTGCTAAAGATATTATAGACTGGCTGAACACTCTAGTAGAGGGGGTAATTGGGAAATTAGAGTGCCTTGAGATCCAGTTAGGGGTTCCAAAAAATACCTGTGTGATTTCTAATCATTGTGGCAACCCCCAGGTACAAATGCAGTTTATAGCTAACAAAAGGGAAGAGGGACTCATTATTCAAACTTTACCAAAGAACAGGCAGGGTTCTATTCCCATAACCAACTTTGTTGCAAACTCTGGGAGACATGCAGCGGGCATTAACTGCGATCACATTCAGGGCCGGACTGGAAACCAAAACCGGCCCTGGCAAAGTGCTCGCCGGCCCCCGGGGCTTGGGGGTGCCGCCCTGCTCTTTGCCAGGGCTGGTTTTCCGCCGATTTTGTTACAGGGCCGATTTTGCAGCTATGCTGTAAAAACGGCCCTGTAACAAAAACGGCCCCCAGGGGCCCAAAACCGGCACCCACCCGTGCGGCACACCGGGGGATTGCCCGGTGCCCGCTATGGCCAGTCCGGCCCTGATCACATTCAGACAGCTCCAAGTTCTGTGCCCAACCACGAGCCCCCGGCTCAGGGTAGGATTCATGGTAATCATGAGGATAACAAGGTGACAAATAGCGGTAGACTTCGCCACCAGAAGCCACTCCCCGAATTGCTATTCTCATAGGGGTTCCTCCACTGTATGGAATACACTACTGAGTTGCTACGTAAAACTAAACATTGGTGTGATCAACATTCTAGTATCAGGGCCAGGGTTTCTTCCCATATTATAATGGCCAGGCGAGTGGGTTGGGGTGGCCATAGGCCTAAACAGGTAGTAGGCGACTGTATCATCGTTGTCAACTTTGACATTGCAGATATAGTGGGGCAGTTATTTTGGGAAGGCCCTAAGGAGGGCCAGGGGGGTATTAGGGCCCTACCCCAGGGCTTTTCGACCACCACCCAATGGGGTACAGCTTTCTGGTAGATCTCCCCGGGGGACTTAGCGCTCAGCAGATAGACGGGGCGTCCCTCTCTCCGTCCAAGCCCCAGGGAGGAGATTTTATCTGATACGTCCACCCGCAGTTTATCGACCACATTTAAATTGCCAACTCTGCGCATTGAGATGGCAGAAGGAGAAAATAGTTTAGCTTGCCAAAACAGATTCCTCCCATTAACTTTCCTAGATGAAAACGACTGACTGGAGCCATTTTTCTGTCATTGGAGCTCCATCAGTGATACCATTAATGGTCAGGGGACTGATGAGAAGAAAATCCTTAATTGTAAGATTATTAGTTGGAATATAGGGGGCTTGAGAAGCAAGAAAGATGATTCCCAGTGGCTTGATTTTATAAAAGATTAGGACATAGTTAGCCTACAGGAGACCTGGGACCTGGAGAATAATTTCTGGGTGGATGGGTTTAAATCTTATGGTGTGCCCACATGGCCTTCCTCGTCAGGCAGAGCAAAAAGGGGCCCCCTAATGTTATTCTCACTTAAATTGAGAGGTACCCACAGTATGGTGGACGTTGGTTCACATAATTGTTTGGCAATTGAATCCACTTCTTCCAACACATCTAAATTATTGTTTGATGATTTTTATAATTCTGGTGAGAGCAGTTTTTTTTTTTTAAATTAACATTTTTATAATTTAAAATGTTTTTTAGAGAAGTACAGATTGAAGCAAACCACTTATTATTCTATTATAATTATGGGCGATTTTAATATTCATGTATGTGATATGAATTGTCAGGTTAAAGACTTTTTAGGTCCGGCGCACTCCGCCACCTCTCATTTTGAGCATACACAGTATGGGGAATGTTTGGAGGAGCTCTTGGCTGTTGTAGACCTTACTGAACCTAGCTCTATCACTTCAGAGGAGAGGATTCCCAACTTTAAAGCACGAGGGCAGGAAACTATAATAGATTTTAAATTTATCTCCCCCATCTTATTATCTCAAGTAATTTTTTATAATGATAGGTGGTCCCATTTTAGTGACCACAAACCAGTCCTTCTTGTGCTGGGCAGGGGAAATTTGAAATGCAAGGTTCTGACATTTGTCGAAAATCATCTGATCCGGGACAGAGGTTAAAAAGGGCCAAAGTAATCCCGGATCTTTTTTTTCAGGACCTCTGTGAGAAGGTTGATGAAAACCTTGCAACCTGCCTTGATAATGCCAAACAGGGGCGGAGTTTCTTACAGCTTACGAATGCATTTGTGCGCCTGTAGCGTTAGACCTCTCTTTGCCCACTCTAACTGGGCAACCAACATACTGGTGAGAGATGGTTCGATAGTAACTGCTCTGAAGCGCACCGTAAACTGGTAGTCACACTGAAAGAGGTCCCACGAGACAAGGTTCATATAGCCACTTTAAGAAAGTTGTATAAGTCTGCCCGAAACACCCGCAAAAATGAAATTAAGGAGGATGCAGGTCTGTTCTTTATGGTGCCATTCATTTGTTCCACCACTCCAGAAGCCTCTGGTCGGTAGGCACAATGCAATTTTTGTTGTACATTTAATGATTCACAAATCAATTTTATAATTTCATTCTGGAAATGTGTCCCTCTATGTGTTTCAATTGTTACTGGGAAACCAAATCTAGGGATGAACTCTCTCAGTAAGAGTTTTGCAACGGTGACTTCATCATTTTTTCTGGTCGGGTAAACCTCAACCCATCGAGAAAATAGACAAACAATCACCAATGCATATCTTAACCTGTTGCATGAGGGCATTTCAATGAAATCAAGCTGCATACGAGTGAAAGGACCTCCCTTCCATCCTATGGTTCCCCTGCTCACCATAGTCTTCCTTCCTGGATTAAATTGCTGGCATATGAGACATCTCTGAAAGAGGCTCTCAGCAATAAGCCAGAACTTTCTATTATACCAAGTTTGTTTGAAAAGTCTAATCATGGCATCACTTCCTATGTGGGCCTGCCCATGGTACATCCGTGCCATGGTAGAGATCATGCTATCAGGCATTACTGGTCTTCCATCTCTATAAACCCAAACTCTGTCTACCTCTTTGTAGGAAGGTGGAATCTGACTAATGGTTGCCCCCAACTTTGTGCCTGGTATTTGAGTGGTTTTTGACTAGTCTGGCTGGGATCCTGCTATCCAGGACCCCAGCCTATCTGCTTTCTCCCTAAAACTAATGTCAAGTACCCTAGGTACAACCTAATGGGATGCTGAGGATGCCCTGACAGTCCCTTGTAGATGGTACCCTAGGTACCCAGGGCATGGGTCCCTCAGTAGGCCTACCAGGGCTGCAGCACTTATTGTGCCACCCTGGGACAGCCATACAAACTGACACCACCAGACCACTAGTGTAGTCTGGGTAAGGTGGTGCTAGCACCCCTTACAGGGATATAGGTATCCTATATCCCACCCCATTACAACACATATGCTCTCATAGGTCACCCCTATAGCAGGCCTTGGTAATCCTACAAGGCAGGGTGCTGAGGTATGCGCGAGGGGGACCCCTACATGAGTAGGGCCTCTCTGCAACCTTCGTAAAATTGTTACTGGGTTGTTTGTAGTGTAGCCATACCATATACTCTTAACCGCATTATAAGTCTATTGCGATAGCGCGATAACTTGAGAATGGCTACACAGAACCATATCGTGTTTGGTGTCAAACATGTAGGAATCATACCCCCAGTCCAGCCATGGGCATGAGGGTATGATTCCCCCTTGCTAGAAGGGCGATATGGGAAAAGCGGTAGAATTTAGACACCAATTTAAAAGTGCACAAGTTTCACAAAATGGCTACTGCCCGCCACCTACACGACCCTGGCTGGCTGTTGCTGGGGAAAATCCCAGCCTCGCCAGCTGGACAATAGGGCTCCTGTGGCAGGGAGGTGCTAGCATCTCCCCAGACAGGATCATGTGGATTGGAACAGGATGGGTGCACCAAATGTCCTTTCAGAGTTGCACATAGGCAGCTGCAGAGACCTAATTCTGCATACACCGCTTGGAACCGGTTCAGGGGCATCCTGCCCCTCGCCCAGGCGGGAAACACACAAAGGGGAGAGGGTGTAGCCACCCTTTCCCGCCTCACCACTCATTGGTGGACACTACTCTGGACACTCCCCTAATCTTGGGGATAAAGGTGAATAACGTGGCCCCAGAGCCTCAGATTAATCTTGAACTTTACAGTCTTGACCTTCGACTTGCTGCTGCCCAGCTGACGGAAGAAATCTCCCTTGGGATAAAGGAGTTATCCCCCTGCTTGGCAGGCACCTGAAACACTGCAAGTGACCCGGTTGGAACTTTGCTGCTCTCACGAACTTCGACGACTTCCAGAAACCTTGAGGTGGGTTTCCAGCGCATCCCAGAGGCCAGTGAGTGTGCTCAACGAGTTTGGGCACCGTGGACCGTGTGGGTGCCGAGATCCCCAATACCCCGAGATCCCGGCCACCTCTTGCATGGCACACGACCCTGACCAGTGGGGAAGTTGTGCTTTGCCCGTTTATGAGCCAACCACTCTACAGCAATTGTGCCAAAGATCAGCGCCCTAGTCCCCTCCGGTGGCCCGTGGGTGCCCTTTTACGCACGCCAAATTGCCGCCTCCCGCGGTCCCTTGTCTCTCGACTTGTGGGCCCTAGCGGAGGTCTATCTTTGAAAACAAGAGTTCCCCTGGTTGCTCCAAGCCTGCTCTATAGTCTCCTTGAAGGAGACCTCTCCCAGACCTCGTGGGTCTGCACTGTAGCAGATTTGTTTATTCTTCGTGGGTTGCGGTTGCCAAGGCTTAGTGGATCCATTCCGGACACTAACACCGCAGTGACCCTCATCCAACGTGGGACAGTCGCCCTTCTGAATCTGGCCTTCCTTGAAGCCTCCCGGAGCCCGTGGCTGCAGATCCAAGCTACACCACTTTCCACCTGAAGCACCCGACATCGAAGGGCTCTTTGCTTTGAGCCTCCTGGTCACTTTGCCGTGACCCAGACTCTGTCCCCTCTGCTTTCAGGTTCTTCTCTACATTCTTCACATCTTTGATCTTCACGGCATCATCAACGCTTTTGGCTAGCAGAACCTTTGACTATTTTCCCATTGAAAATCAGCCCGCGACCCGACAGCAGAAATGACCTATGCACCCGGCTTCCCTGGGGCAGGTAACAGTGGTACCTCTGTACTCTCGTGGTTGTGGGCATCTCAAAAGCTTAAGTCTAAAGTTTTAACTTTGTACTCCTGCTAGAAGTATTTTTAAACTGTTTATTTCCAACCGCGACATTCTCCATAGGCTGTAATAGAGATCCCGATAGCAGCTACTTGCACTGCACGCGCCTCCCGTGGGTCCCCTTCCTCATAACCTGGGGTGGATTCTTAAGGGGCCAGCGATCCTGAATGCCCTAGGCATTACCTGTAGAATTGTCGTGGTTCTTATACCACTTTTTTAGTATATGGTTTGGTCCCCCCCTGGGGCCCAATGTTAATAGTGCTATTTATTGTGTCTATCAATGCTTGTTTGATATTGTAACTTGGCCACAGCTTCATAAAGAGACTGTGGGATTCTGTCTAGAATAAATACATATATTTTATATATATATACCTGTGTGGGCTACTCTTTCATTTGGTTATTCAAGAGGTTATTATGGTAAAACAATAAGCTTAACACTCCTTCAAGACTTACCCTGAAGGCTGCTCTCCACAGCTACCACTAGGATAGCTTTCTTTAAAGGTTGTCTTAAACCTATCATCAATAAGAGTCGAATTGGACTGGTGCAAGGTGTCCCTATAACTAGGAACAGCATATGCCAGGCCAACTTCTCACACTCTTGTTGTGTACATCGGGATTTTATCCACTGTCTCTTCTCTTCCCCTGCTTCTTCCTGTAACTGTCTCTCCTCATCCCCTGTACTTACTGTGTTAGTAAAAAGCAAAGGTACATAAATCCTCTTTCTTTTCCCTGTTACAATATGAAGTCTGATTTTGTGCACAGTATTGAGCTATGTCATTAGCAAATTCATTACCTGCTGACACATAATTTGTTCCTTTCTTGTGTGCGCTACATTTCACTACAGCTATCTCTTTAGGAAGCTGTATCGCCTCCAGTAACTTGTCAACTATTTCTGCATTTCTAATTGGAGTTCCACTCGACGTTAAGAAACCTCTTTGGGACCAAATTTGCCCAAAGTCATGCACCACTTCAAACCCATACTGACTATCAGTAATCATAGTAACTCGCAAATTCTTTCCCACCTTACATGCTCCAATCAGTGCAAACAACTCAGCAACTTGAGCAGATCGTACTCCTCTCAAACAAGATGCTTTCAAAACGCTTGCTACAGTGCACACAGCATATTCAGCACTCAAAATCCCTTCTCCAGTTCTTAGGCATGACCCATCCACAAACATCACATAGTCAGACTCTTTCAGAGGCACGTCTTTTATATCCGGATGCGGTTTGGTGCACAAATCAAGCACTTCCAGACAATCATGATCAACTTCATCTTTCACTTCTGCATTCACAACTTCAGGCAGTAATGTTGATGGGTTCACATTAGTGCATCTTACAAGACTCACATTTGTAGCACCCAAAATCACTTTTTCATATTTAGTTAGACGACTATGCGTCATGAACTGTGTTTTACTTCTTGTCAAAAGGATTACCATATCATGTGGGACAAACACTCTCACAGGATATCCCATTACAATTCCTTCACTTTGTTCCAAGCTCTTACATGTGGCAGCTACCGCTTTCAAACATCCAGGCAATGCTACAGCCACTGGATCTAGTACAGCTGAAAAATAGGCAATAGGTCGTCTCAATTTTCCATGTCTCTGTACTACCACGGAAAGAGCACATCCATCTCTCTCACTGCAATAGAGCGCAAATTCTTTTTCATAATCAGGCATTCCAAGAGCCGGTGCTTCACACAAGCTGTCTCTCAATTGTTTAAAAGATTTAGTCTCTTCTTTATTCAGCTCAAGTGGATCTCCCACATCACTCTTTGTCAGACGTACCAATGGTTTTGCAATCAACGAGAAATTGCTGATCCACTGACGACAGTATCCCACCAGTCCAAGAAACATTCTGACTTCTCTCTGTGTCATTGGGGCTCTCATTCCTTTAATAATTTTATTTCTGTCCATTGTTACTTTCCTCAGGCCTTTTTCAATCTTATGACCTAAATATTATACTCCTTTCTGACAAAACTGCAATTTTGATGGTGATACTTTAAGTCCTCCATCTGCCAAATGATTTAACAGTGCAACTGTATCAACCACACATGCTTCTCGCGTCTTCGATGCCACTAATAGGTCATCGATATATTGGGCGAGCCCTGAACTTTCTGGCATCTTTAAATCTTCCAGCAATTTCATTAAGATCTGATTAAATATTGAAGGACTCTCTGTACACCCTTGAGGGATACGGCACCATGCCAAAATACGCTCGCTGAACCGAAACGCAAAGATGTGTTGGCTATCAGGGTGCAACGGAATAGAAAAAAAAGCATGACACAAATCAATGACCGTGTACCATTCTGCGTCATGGGGAATCTGATATAGAATTACTGAAGGGTTTGGCACAATGGGACAGCAAGGAACAACAATTCTATTCACCGTTCTCAAATCCTGCACTATTCTAAATGTCCCATTTGGCTTTTTCAAACCCATGATCAGTGAATTACATGGACTGCTCATTATCTCTCTTAGAATTCCTTGTTCAATCATTTTGTCTATTACAGGCGTTACTCCTGCAACTATTTCCGGTGTCAACTTGTACTGAGGGGTATTCGGGTAATTAATTCCTTCTTTTAGGAGTTATTTTCACAGGATCTACTCTTTTCATTAATCAAACATCTTCTCCGGTGAAGTCCCACACTTGTTTTCACCGTTTCTTGTAATTCCTGAGGTAATCCGTCTGGATCAAATACAACAAATGCTTCTGTAATTTCTGGTTCTAGGTTAGCCATTGTCATTCTATACAGTACATCATCGTCTGGAGTTTCAAAGGCTATACCATCAGGTGTACAAAAGATGGTGCAGTTCATTTTACCAAGTAAGTCCCATCCGAACAGATTTACAGGACTAGTGTCACACACTACAAAACGATGCATATCAGCAAATTTCCCTATTCTAACCTTCACAGGATCAGTAAGATAGGCCTTTATCTGTTTATATGAGAAACTCCAACTACTTGGATTGTCTCACCCGAGAGAGGAAGATTTTTCACTTCAGCTGATCTAACAGTTGAACGAGTAGCACCAGTGTCCACTAAGAAAGTAATATTTACTTCATTCACCTTTCCATCCACACAGAGTCCCATCTGGTCTACCTCTAGAGTTGCGCCAAGTAGGCACTCCTCTTCCTCTCCTAGGCACCGTCAATAACTCTCTTCTGATTCACTTTCATCGCGTTGCAGCCAATACTACGAAATGGCACCAGTGCGTAGTAGCTTTGTTACCTGTTCTTCGTTGTAGAATCCTGTCTCATTACTGTATCTTTGTGGATTTAGGTTCTGTGGAATAGGTGGCTTTGGCACCTGACACTGTTGGGTAACAACCTGCTGCTGTAGCGGCGGTTGGCAACTCACCTCATTCTGCACCTTTGAATTTAATGATGAATTATCACCATTAGCTTTCGGTGGCAATTTACACTCGGATTTCCAATGCCCTAATTTTGGCCACTTCTTTTTAGCTTCATCTATGCTAATCTGACCTTTTCCTTTTCCAATATTCGATTTTTATTTACTTGCCCTATTCCACTGGCTTGTTAAATTAACTGGGCTTCTTGTCGTTCCGCTACTTTAACCTGTGCCCACATTGCCTTTTCCTTTAACTTACGTTGTTTGGCTTCAATTTCATCACTAAAATATTTTGCATGTCGTAATACTTCATCTATTTTCTTATTCTGCCAATCTACCATATGTTGTTTTATCATTTCACTAACTTCAGGCCTTAAACCATAAACAAATCTGTAAACAAAATGACTCAAATCCTTTTCACTTAGTTTCTCATCTCCACTGTATTGCTTAAAGTCTAACAGTAACCTCTCGTAATATGCATGCACTGATTCTTTGACTTCTTGATGAGTTGTGTCAATTTTTACCCAATCAGTTTCTTTCGGTGGTACTTTATTTTTCAGAAACGTAATTACTTGATCATATTTTTTTATAACTTCTGGATCTGGGGCTCCTGTCTTAGGATCCCTAGGATACTCTTGTGTTGGCCAATCTATTGTTATCTTACATTCTGTCCATAAATCTGCAGGTACAATTATATTAAAAAGACCATTCAGATCTATCCATAACACCTTTGAAAGTTTGACAAACCTATCTACCTGTCTCTACCATTCCACTGGTTTTGCTCTCAACCTTGGCAAATCATTAGTAAATGATAAAATATCCTGTCTAGTCGAAGGAACATGTACATATCCTCCTCCAGGAATTTCTCTCATGGGACATTCTGTTACCAATGGCTCTTTTTCCCTCATAGGAAAAGCTAGAGAGGCTTTGTCTGTAGTGTCCTCTCTCCTTCTAAACCATCTACTCTTCCATCAATCCACATCAGCCCATTTTCTAAACAATGCAATTGACTCTTTAATTTGGGTTAACCTCCGTGCAGTATTCAAGTTTTCAATATCCTTTTCAGAAAAAGCTACTCTGTATGGCTTCTGTAAAGACCTTATTTTTTCAAAATCTATTCCCATTTCACTCGCCGTCTCTTCTAACTTTTCATGCAAAGTCCTTGCTCTCCAAGTAATGCTTTTATATAAAAGCATTAATTCCTCATCTTGATATTCTTTTAATTTCTCGGTTGGAATTGTTCCAACAATTAACTCTTCTAAAGTTACTTTTAATTTCACCACATCGAATGGTTGTGGTTCTGTATCCTTTTTCTGCAAACTTCTTAACCAATCGCTTGGTCCTATAGGGGTTGTCACCTTTCCCATTTTATCTACCATTTTCTCTGGGGTTTCTGTTGCTGATTCTGTTGCCATAGGTGTCTTACTTGCTGGACTCTGGTTTACAGTCAAATTTTTAGGTGTACTTAATCCTGATATTCCTGCAGTAACCTTCCATTAATTTCTCCTTTCTTTCTCCTTTTGCATACCGCCATTATATTGGATGTTAAGCAATGCTCATTATGTTTTTGTTTATCAAAAACTGGTATCACTGGTCCTATAGTTACAGGCACAGTCACTGCTTCCATATTCTTTGTTAATTCTCTAATCTTTTCAGTTAATTTCAGTGTTGTTCTAGCTAATTCCGCAGACTTTTCATTTTCAGATCTTACCGTCTGTGACCTACCTGAATCATTAAATGGATTATTTTTCCCAAAATTATTCGGCATTGGTTCAAACCTTTTATTTGTTACAGTTTCCTTAGGCGGTGCACTTGGCGTCACCATCGCAGAATCCTGTTGATATAGAGGTGTGTTTTTATAGAACATGTCCTCCAGCACTTCATCCTCTGATTCACTCACTCCATATCTGTAACCTTCTGACTCTGTATTATTTCTTTTTTACGTACATTTCCTACCACCAGTATCTCCAGTACTTCTCAGAGGAAACATTCCTTCAGTCATGCTCGCATTTCACCATCTTCTCAATCACCATCTTCTCATTCTGTCATCATGAATATTCGAGTCAATCTAATTTGTGCCACATTGTTTTTAATTGAAATTCTTTCTAAAACATTATCTGCTATTTATGTATAATTTGTTAATAAATATAATGTTTCTGTATAATTGAAAGTACGATTGGAAGTGTGTATGTAGGACACGCAAGTTCTTGTATGAATGTGATAATGTCTGATTTTTCTATGCTAAATAAAATCTATTCTGTATTTTCGTCGTATCTACTGTTGTCTTTGGTTCAATTTGACAGTATATACATTATCATTCATTATTGTGTTGATTGGTTGCCTTAATTCTGTACAATTATTGTGATTTTCCCTACGTTAAGGAACCAGATCCTAATAGTAGGGGGCCTCTTTCTTTGTATTTATCATGACTTTCTTGACCATAATGTCTACCAAAAACATAATTATACCTTCTACCACTCCGATGCCTTTCTCTTTCATGCATCTCTTCTTCCCATTCAGTCAAAGCCTCAAATTGGGTAGGTCTGGGTTTTGGTTCCAATCTCATCATTCTATCTCTCAAATTTTGTAGTACTGCCAGACTAAATGAACAATTTTCCGGAAACGCTAGTACTCCATCAGCTTTGGTATACTTTGCCCAATTTTCCAACCACATGCATGTATGATAACCATATTTCGCCACCATAAAAGATGCCGACGTTTTCGGTGGAGGAAGTATCTGTCCTTCTCTAGTTACAATCGGCTTATCGTTCTTAAATAGGTCTTTGATTTTTCCAAATAGTGACTTTTTCTCTTCCTCAGGTGGATCGTAATACATCATTTTATTTTTCAAAGCTCTTAATCAACTAAGCTCCGCAATTTACCTTTTCAGGGCTTCTCTGTTTTCTGACCAATCGTAGCGTGACTCACACTAACGCACGATTCCGGAGCGTCAACGTCACTCTTGTAATTCTCCAATTCTAGCGCGTCTCACACTAACGCACCAATCAGTGAAAGATTCGTCTTTCTGCAGCTGACCAATCCCAGCGCAGTCTTTCTGACGTCAGCCTTTCCTACTACTCCTGCTCTTGCTGACCCCTCCTTTACAAAATTTATCGGTGGACTTTTCTTACGTTCTCTTTAATCATAATATGTTAGTAACAACATAAAAACATCTCCATTTCCTGTTTCGCTAAATCAAAGAGATAGCTTTGTCCATTTTCACAAGAATTCTGACTTTCCAGTATGCAGCCCTTACCTCTATCCTACCACAGACTTTTTCGTTTCGCCGATAAAGTAGCACTTCCCTCTACCTTACCCTTCTAACAAGCTAAAGAAAAACCCGTTTCTCTGGGGATAAAACACATGTGGAGACTACAATGCTCCTGAGAATTAAGGTCAGAGTTTCACAAGAAAACCTATTGCTAATCCACTCACACACATCCAGAGATTTCCCTATCATAACACAATTCTGTGTTATCACAATTCTTGAAACCAGACAATGTTCAATTCCATGTGACTTCCCTTGCCACATAAACCCACGTCCTACTTCCCGGAAGCTTCAAATTTTCCGACTACACTTAACATAAACAATACTCATCATAAAGTGTTAAACATAAATCGATAATCACCAAACCAATACAATAATAACTATCAATCTGCTACCAAGAAATACTGATCCAGCGCGGAGGACAAAATTTACATTTTCTCCTTATGTCACAGATTCTTATTCACAACGGCTCATTCATACATTTATTCATTAGTAGGGCCCATAACACCAACACGCTGCTCATTCATACACACTCTCTCGAATCAGTACACAGGAGAAAGGCTGCTGGACCAAGTGGGTACCTTATTACTTACCGGGATTGACTTCTTACTACTTTATGTACACATTTTGTGCAACGTTGAGAATCCTGACTTTATCATCAAGGCACTCCACTGTTTGGTCGATAGACCAACTAGTTGGACTGGTTGATGATGAATTAGAACCAGCTAAAACACAATTAAAGCCTAGGAAACATTTGATATTTTCTGTAATTAATTTAAGAACCACAAACGAATTTCTTATTATTTCAAGTTTGTTTATCTCAGCATTAATTGAACTCCTAAATCTTGCATTTATTGTCTACAGCTCATTATTTAATTTTAGATTTATGAAAGAGAAAAAATGAACATTCAAAAATTACTCTTAGACATAGATTTAAGGAAATGCAGTGAATCATTTACCAATTGACAGATGACGATAGCTTCAGATCAAATAGGGAGTTATCTGCATTCTCAAGTGAAGGCTCCCTCGAACAGGCAGTCCAACCCTCATCAAAGGATCAAACCGTTGTGCGAAATACAGGATGCAGCGTAATAAAGTTCAGAATTTCAGCACAGTCCAAACACCAATCCGGAGCATGGACCAATTCCACACTCAGACTGACAGCATAGAATTTAGGAATCACAAAGAAATAACCCAAAGATAAATGTAGCCGCAACTCCAACTCCAATGCAGCAACACCTGCAACCCAACGCCACCAACACAACACCCCAACGAATGAACGAACACTGCCAATCAACCAACCCCCGTAATGACTGATGAGAGGGTTTTCATACCCTTTTTCACCTTACTTCATACTAGATATGGCAACTTTAGGGGCAGACCAAATGTTCTGATTGGACATTTTGGGGTTATCAGTAGTTCAGTGCACTTTTCCCAGTGCAAACTGGTTCTCCATAGTGACTTTGCACAAAGTTCATAAATTGTCACTATCCTTTCAGTTCCCATGCGGGAAAAAGTAGACGTATCCTTTTCTCAAGGCAAAAGGGTCCAATTGACAGGTTCACTCCTTGTCTCTTCCTTGATTCTCATTTTGTCATCTTCTGGCTTGCGGTCAAGTTCTCAACTTTTTGTCCTTGGCAAAGAACATGATGTCAGGAGTTCAAGCTACCTCGTGATCTCAAGAGCCATCTGGGCATGCGCAGACGTCATCGCGCGCACATGGTGGCATCGGCTTCAGAGAACGCCATCTTGGGTACTGCGGCCTAGTAGGCCCGAATGTCAACTTAAGCAGAAATAGACATAACAGCAATTAAAATATAGAAATGAAAGTTATAATGTTCAAACCCATACTAATCCCAATATATATTAGTATTTTCCTAGCCGTAGCAACATTTAAAGCGATAATACTTACCATTCGGTAACTTGAAGCCACAATACAACCACAAAGCAATATAAACCATGCAATTTTACTATTTTAAAACATTCTAAGGTTAGTCTTCGTACCATTGTAATTATTTAATTTTGCCATGCAATTCGCAATTTAGTCCCACGTATATTTGTGTTTATCAAGGTGCAAACGTTGATTAGTATCACTTCCACTTCAAACAAGTTATGTAAATTAATTTTAGTATGGTTACATAATTAATTTCATGCAAATTAGAGGAGGTATACAAAATTTTGTTTTACCTGCTCCATCGCAGGGAATGAAATATTAGCAGTGGAGGTCCTAAAGGAATAGAGAATGCCCCCCTAGAATGTAACATCACAAAAGTATAGTAATTCTTTCATTTTGAATCTATATATGAGGCCTCTGCCACTTCGGATTTACCTGCTAATCTAGAACACAGAAGGGAACCCCCTGAAATTGCTTTTAATGAAGGCGAAGTAGATCTGGCAATAAAGCAAATGTCCCGTAACAAGGCCCCTGTCCCGGACTGTGTCCTGGCCGACTAATATAAACAAAATCCAACTTTTTTTGCCAAAATGTTGACAAATGTCTATAATGTGCTTAGTCATCAGGGTTTCCCGTCATTGTGGTTGTCTTCCATTATCATCCCTGGTTTTAAAAAAGGCCAGAGAGGGGACCCACGCTGTTATAGGCTGATATCTCTAATTGACTCTGCAGTAAAAGTTTTAGGGAGAGTGGTTTTAACTAAGTTAATGGACTGGCTGAACGAGAGTGAGGTTTTGACAAACCTCCATTATGGTTTTAGATGAGGAAGGGGTACATTGGATTAGTGTTTAAGTTTACAACTAATAGCAGGGAAATACACATTAGCCAAAGCGGGGACACTACTGCTGGGCTTTATGGACCTTTCCTCGGCTTTCAATCTGGTAAATAAATCTAAGCTTTGGTCTATCCTGCTAGATATGGGAATAGATCCATGTTTAGTTCACTTCTTGGCTGACTTACATAGGGATCTCTCCGCAAGGGTGAGGGTCAACCAAGAAGGTAAATGCACAATGCACTTTAAATCCGGAAGAGGCATCCGTCTGGGCTGTATTCTAGCTCCATTGCTTTTTCCCTTATATATAAATAATTTAGGAACGTTTTTAGACTCTGCCAGCTTAGATATACAGCGAGTAGGGGACAGGGCTATCTCTGTGCTCCTATACGCGGATGATGCCGTTTTATTGGCCCGTACAACCGTAGGGCTTCAGAGGCTTCTGGACTCCTTTGGGGCCTATATGAAATCACTGGACCTAGTAGTCAACATAGCTAAATCACATACAATGACTATGGGTCAGCAACAAAGAAGACCAAAAACCTTTTATTGTGAAGGTGCAGAGCTGTCTAGGGTTACCTCTTTGACCTATCTGGGGGTATTACTTGAATAGAGGGGTTTGTGGGTCCCCCCAACAGAAAGCAAAAAGAAATGCGATGGCAAGGTCCACGGCTGCTGTTCATGGTTTTGCACAGCAATTGGGGGCCAGGCCAATCGCAGCCATGCTCAATATCTATAGGTCCAAATGCATAGCCATCGCACTGTATGGATCTGCCATCTGGGGATACAAGCCGTTGGAGGGGTTACAGACAGTTGAAAATAAGTTTTTATGTACTCTCTTGTCAGTCCCCCAATCTACCTCTACTTTTGTAATACGCCTAGAGCTAGGTGTTAGTTATGTATCAGATTGGATGAGGTTGGCCCAGTGGTCTGCTGGCTTAAGACCTGGATGAATCCAGAATTAACCCTGAACCACAAGCTCATTAGGGATTGTGTCTCTTTGGAGCAAGTTAGCTGTATCCCCTGGCTACAATATGTCAGGCAAACCTTAAACAAATTAGGGCGCCCAGATCTCTATGATTTTCCGGATAAAATAAAAAAAGAGGACCAGGCATGGATACAATTTTTTTTTTTTATTCAGTGTCGGCTGAGAGACAGGCAACTGAGCTAATGAAATGCTCAGTAAAAGCCTACTTTTTGCTAATAACCTCTCCCCAGATCGAACCTTATTTGACAATTGTCACTAAGCCCTTCCATTGCCTGCTTTTAACTAGGTCTCGTTTTAGCTTAATTAATTTTTTCTTAGGCGACTTGCAAGGCTGGAGCAGGGTGTGTGATTTAGGCCTTTGCACATGTGACAATTTCTCATCCCAGGACACTATGCAATATGTTATGTTTTGTGATCATTACAGTGTTATACATAGGAGTTTTTTATTTCCAGTTTTAAGGGGAAAAGGTTTTATACAGGTTAGACTCGCCTTACTCTATCTTCAGATGCTGAAAGACCCATAGGAGATATTTAACATTGCGAGTTTCCCAGTCGCAGCTGTTAGACTTAGGAGAAAACGGTATCCCATGACAAGTGTTTTAAGAGTACCCGTTATGCTTAAATGATTACCGTTCTTATGCTGGCATATTAACTCTGAACTGTTTTTATCGAGGCGATTTGTTACCATATATGTACTAATTGCAGCTTGGGTTTTTATGTGTGTTATTGAAATCTGGCTTTGTAACCTTTTTTTCTTTTTTAGGTCGCCCATATTTATTGATGATTTGAATTTTAGATGTTTTTATTGTGTAGCGTGATTTGTCATATGTGTTGTACTTTTATGGTTTTTATTAACCGAATAAAGTGGTTTTGACTGACTGACTAGTCAATAACTTGTGACGATTGAGACCCAAAGCTTTGTTCCTCGCCTTGTCAACTGCTATTTTGGCTATTGCCCCTTGCTTTAAACCGGGTGATTGCCTCATCCATTTCCTTCTTGAACACTGCATCTTCACTACAGTTGCGTCTTATACGTGTAAGTTCCCCAAAAGGTATGGATTCTAGTTGTGATTTGGGGTGTGCAGTATCAGCACTTAGGACTGCATTACAGGCAGTTGGTTTTCTACATAGTGCCGATAGAATGGAGCCATCTTTAACATAAAGCTTTAAATCTAGAAAAGAGATTTATTCGTTGCTATGTTGGTAAGTAAAGGCAATGTTGCAATTGTTTGAATTTAAAAAGGTACAAAAGTCATGTAACATGTCCATGTCCCCAGTCCAGATTAGCAAAATATCGTCTATACATCGCCCCAATAGATCACGATTAATCAGATTGGCAGGGCATTTGGACCAAACACAAGTTTTTCTAGCCAGCCCATAAACAGATTCGCAAAAGAGGGTGAAAATGTGGACCCCATTGCCACCCCTGGTGTTGTTTAAACCATGTGCCATTGTGTAAAATTGTTATCCAGGACCAAAGTAATCATTTCAATTAACATCACAGTATGCTCACAAAGGGAAGCATCTCTACTTAGCATGAAATGTTTGACCGCCTCTAGTCTCAATTTGGTAGGAATCGAGGAATAGAGGGAGCTGAGGTCCAGTGTGACAAAA
The DNA here is from genome assembly GCF_964204655.1 of Triturus cristatus. Lineage (NCBI taxonomy): Eukaryota > Metazoa > Chordata > Amphibia > Caudata > Salamandridae > Triturus > Triturus cristatus. The sequence goes on along the minus strand of NC_140594.1, from coordinate 647,417,898 downwards.
CAACATTCCTCCATCCAGTTAAAGTCACTAAGCTGGTTAAGTAGATATTTAGTGTCTAGGACATATGAAGGGAAGTTCCTCAAATGTTGTAGGAAATGGTCAATATATTCTTAAATGTGTTCGGTAGAGGAACCAATTCCCGAAATAATGGGTCTACCCGATGGAAACCCGCCAGGTTTATGTATTTTTGGAAGGACATATAGACAGGGTGCCACAGGATATGGGACAAACAGGTATTTAAACTCTAGGTCATTGATAAGGCCAAGTTCCCTCCACCTCTTGAGATTAGTTTCTACCAAAGTGGTAATCTCCCTCATTGGATTGGATGTTAGTTTAGCATATGCATTGGCGTCAGACAACTGTCTATCGATTTTCATAAGATAGTCATTAGTGCCCATCAGGACCAAGTTCCCGCCTTTGTCTGCTTCTTTCAAAATCAGCCCTGGGAGTCGGTTCAGTTTTTGTAGGGCTTGCCTTTCCCCCTTAGAAAAATTATCTTTCCTGTTAAAGTTAATTGGTCTATAAGAATTCTCCCATTGATACAGATCTGTGGTTACCAGTCGATGAAAGGTTTCAAGGACATTGTCACTCCCTAACATTGGTTGTAAGGTAGACCTAGGTTTGAAACCACTATCTGAACTAAGATCTGTGGGGATATCAAGATCAATTAGAATGTGTGACTTTGTGGGAATGTTATATTCATATTCAGTTATGGAGACAAGAGTTTGAATATCCTGTATCCCCCAAATTGTCCTATCGCTACATATTCCTTGCTGTATCTCCCGATTGTTCTTGGTATTTGGATTCATCGCAAATAAAAAAAAAACATTTGCTTCAATTTGCGTACAAACTTGAAAGTATCAATATGTATTTGATTGAAATCAGGTCTAGAGGCTGGACAAAAGTTGAGACCTTTGGATAACAGTTACTTAGAACATGTGATAAAATAACTATTGCAATTTCATCATTCCTGTCATTATTCAAAACATCACTGTTGACAATCATGGCTCCCAAACATTTTCTATCTATTTCTTCTGTGTTTTGGACCTGGTAAAGTAACCCTCTATTTTTCTGTTTCTGCTCGATCTGTTATAGCCCCTCTTGGTCTTTTTGCTATGTTTTGGAGTTTGTTGTACTATGCCTTGGTCCCTTTTCTGTAACTTTCTATTTCCATTAAAAAGGACATAGATGTAGGTGCTGTTTGAATAATCCCTGTATTAATACTAGTGCTTGGCCCCTCATTTATTTCACTTCTTATGCTCGAGATGTCAGACTCGCTGTTAGAAGGTCCACTAATTAAATCCCCTGTGTTAATCTGTTCTTTCTGGGGATTTATTTGGATATTGTCGAACTTACCGGCAAAGGTGAAAACTCTCCCTGTACTGTCATCATTTTCATCCCTTTTGAGTTTGCAAGATTTCTTGGGCCTCATGTAGGTAAATAAATTTTACCGGTTCTTAAATACCGAGCCGTACCGAATCGGTAAATTAGAATCGGTAAGTTATATGTAGGTAAAAATTCGGTAACAGTTACCGATTCGGTAACATTCGGTAAATACGAATCGGAATTCACCGATTCGGTAAATACCGAGGTGATAATTACCGATTCGGAAAATACCGAGGTGGTATCTACCGAATCGGAAAATACCGAGGTGGTATCTACCGAATCGGAAAATACCGAATCGGTACGTACGGATTCGGTAAATAACATCACATGACTTGACGAAACAGCTAATCCTGTGCAACGACAGCCCACCCAACCAGGAACTGCCCACACCCAGGCAGGTGTACACAATTAGCCGAAGTGGCCACACCCAGGCAGGTGTACACAATTAGCCGAAGTGGCCACACCCAGGCAGGTGTACATAATTAGCCGACCCTGGAGAGGCTTGGAGTGCAGAGGAGAGGCAGGGAGCAGTTGCATGTGCGAGCGGGAAACGAACAGCATGTCCAGCCAGAGAACACAGAAAGACGGAGGGGAAAGGAGGAGGAAGCTCAAATTCAGCCCCAAGGAACTCCAGGTGCTGGTGGAGGAGGTGGTGAAGCAGCACCAGAAGCTGTTTGGGAGGCAATCCCTGCAAGTGCCTGAGGCCGAAAAGCGCAACATATGGCTGGCCATCCAGGCGCAGGTCAATGCTGTGGGAGTGACCCACAGGGACATTGAGGTCCTCAAAAAGCGCTGGTATGACCTGAGGGTTGTGACCAAGAGGAAGATGGGCGACATCCAGAAGGAGGCCAGCCAGACCGGAGGTGGAACCAACAGGGCACCTGCCCTCACCGAACTGGAGGAGCTGGTGGCGGCCACACTCGAGCAAGAGAGCGTCGTGGGTCTTGGGGACGCCGACAGCTCTGCCAGAGCCGCAACACACCAAGGTAAGACGAAAGCACAGCAATGTAGCCTCCCCTACCCCTATCCCACATCCCCCATTGTGAAACGAGAATCACACTGCAGTCCACACGTGTCAGTGCAGACAGGCAATGCATTCCGGGAGATGTAGTCAGGGCAACACTAACCATGACGTAAATGTTACAGGGCAACAAGGCATGTCACGCACTCGAGGCACAAGGAGACAGAGGACAGATTGGAATGTGAAATGATTTATTGTGACGCTTGCAATGCAGCCCTTCGGGGACACTGAGCCAATGTTGTTTTTCTGTCCACAGATGTGACATCATGCAGTACAGGGCATGCTGCAGGGGAGACGGCACACCGGCCACAAAAATCACCTCTAGCCAGCACGAGTTCAGACCAGGGAGCAGGCCCACTTGCAGCCGCACCACCTACGCAGCCAGCCTCGCCGCACACAGAGCCAGCATCACCTCACCGAGAGCCAGCATCACCACCACCAGAGCCAGCATCGCCACTCATGTTCGATTCACCGGCCACATCTCCGCTTGCAGGTGTGAGAATGAGGAGGCGTCCAGCAGCCAGGCTACGAGCCTTAGACACCTCGTCAGACGACAGCATGGGCCCAGAAGACCGCACCGGGCCCCAGGAAGGGAGCCATCCCACTGTGCCCCACACCTCACAGGCAGCACAGACGGGAGCAAGAGGGCGCCGCAGGTCGCGTGTCCAGAGTCCACCAGCACCCACTGACGGCCATGGTGTCTTCTTGGGGCTCGAGGGCCAAATGTTGAAGCAACAGCGCCTGCAATCAAAGGCAGTTATGTCAGTCCAGAGGCACATGCGGGTGATGAAGACAAGCTTAGTCAACATGGACACAAACATTGGCGGCATGGCTGCGGGCATTCGGGACATGTCCCAGTCAATCCAGCAGTTGTGCAGCAAATTAGATGCTGACATCGAAGCACGGCGCCGGGAACGCCAGAGAAGGGACACTACCAGCAGGGCACTCAACCGTCTGGCAACTGCGACTTCCCTACTTTGCCGGCGCTCTGTGACGATGCAGGAGGGCCTAACACAGTGCTGCAGCGACCTGTCTCGGGGGATGGTGCAGGTGACAAGTGCACTAGGGGTGCTATTGACTAGTCAGGCGTCGACAACTGCTGCAGGGGATGCTGCGGAGAGCATCGACACCAGCAGCAGCATCACACCCCCCGTCCCCGAAGCACGCAGGAGCAGCAGGCGGCTTGGGGTTGGCTCTAGTGAGGATGCACAGGCCGTGCAATCCACCACTGCAGCGCGTATGCGCAAACATTGATGTGGCCCTGCTTATCCACTTGCCATTGGGTGACGTAACCCTGGACATACTCATTGTATAGATGGCATATTGCCAGATTGGCCTGTTCATGTGTTCATGGCGTGGTGCCACATTAAACTACGTCATGACTTCTCACAACTCGCTGTGTCCCCTCACTTACTCAGAAATAGTTGCATGTGATCTCTGCCCGTCTCTCTCTCCCATCGATTGCAGTTGGCACTCTAGCTGCGCTGCCCTCTGGCTGGCCTGACTCATCCTCGTTGTCCTCAAAATATGTTAGTTCCACATCTGTACCTTTTTTCGTGGCAAGGTTGTGCAGCATTGCACAAGTGGCAATTATCTTGCAGCAGGTGATGGGTTTGTACTGGCGTGCGCCTCCGCTCTTGTGGAGGCAGCGGAACCTGCTCTTCAGTAGTCCAAACGTGCGCTCCACCACATTGCGTGTAGATTTGTGTGCCACGTTGTATCGTCTCTCACTCTGGGTTGCTGGGTGTAGGTAGGGAGTGAGGATGAATGAACGGCATGCATATGCACTGTCGCCTGGATGAGTAAAAGGGAACCATCAGTTACATGCCTCTATACACTCTGATTTGCAGGTTTCAAGGGGCGTCACTGTTACTTACCCAGCAGGTATCCCTCTCCGAATTCGCCGGCACTCAGTCGTGTGTAGATCCCACTATTCTGGAAGATGTAAGAGTCGTGGGTGCTCCCAGGAAACTTTGCAACAATATCTGTGATGATGTTCCCTGCATCACAGATCACCTGCACATTGATGGAGTGGGTGGACTTCCTGTTCCTGTAGATGTGCTCTGTATCAGCTGGTGGACAGATTGGGATGTGTGTACCATCAATACAGCCGATGACATGGGGGAACTGTGCCATGTGATAAAAGTCTGTTTTTGTTTTCTGCAGTGCAGCCTGTGTGTTTGGGAAGCTTATGTAGTGGTGCATTCTCTGCATCATGGCATCCAGGAACTTCCTGAAGAAACGGGACAGGCAACTCTGGGATACACCACCCACCGCAGCTGTCACCACCTGATAACTGCCGGATGCCAGTAGATGTAGGCTGCAGAGCACCTGCACATGTGGTGGTATGGCGTGCGCCCTTCTTGTTGGCTGGTCCAGGAGTGGGTGCAGGTCCCTTATCAGGTCCATGATGGTTTCGGGGTGTAGCCTGTACCTCTCATGTATCTCTGCATCAGTCAGCTGGAATAGTGTGATGCGCTGTCTGTAGATTTGTTCCTCCCGTCGCCACACCCTCAGTCCTGCTGCCTGTAGACGTAGGCGCCTTGCAATGACGTACATGGCGGCCATGTTGTCCACGCTGTTGCATTTTGGGATTGCTTATGTGCATTGTTGATGGTTACCACCTGCTTTCCATCCGTGTTAATTACCGACTCTTATTTACCGATTTTCCTGGATTTCTTAATTACCGACTGCTCCTACATGTCATTTTAAATTTTTACCACTTCATATTTACCACTTCATATTTACCGATTCGTTAATTATGTATTCGGTAAATATGAATCGGTATTTTAGAATTCGGTAACTATGAATCGGTATTTACCGCCTCATATTTACCGAAAAGTGGTTTTTGGACTCCTACATCTCACTTGTCTGAATACCGGTCGGTAACGGCATATTTACCGAAAATCGGCCGTTACCGACCGGTATTTCGCTACCTACATGAGGCCCCATGTCTTTTAGGTAAATTTGGTGTTTCATAAGTACCTCTTCTAGTATTTTGTAATTTCTGTCTGTAGCAGCAGTTAAGTTGAGCTGACTAATCTCCTCTTCTAATGTTCGAATCTCCAGAAGTAACTGGTCCCTTTTTCTCTCGGCATGATAGACATCATGTCGTAGGAGGAACTGGATAAGAGGTCCTCCCATTCCAATAATAAATCTTCATTAAGATCATCAAAGGAAGAAAAAATAATAATCCTCAAGCCATGAGGAACTTGTTTCCTACCTATATACTTTTTAAGTATGGTGGCATCCCACCATTTGGAAGACTCTTGTTTGCTTAACTTCTCTAACCTTTGAAGCTTCCCCTTAAAACCCTCCTCCCTAGCTGCAGAAGTGGCCACTGTGGCATTTCTCTTGTTTTGGAACAATTCTTGGAACAACTTGTCTCTATCATCCTTAAAACTTGCCATAATTAGAGTAATTCTGAAACAGTAATACTGGTAAGCAAAGATGGAGTGCACAACAAAACCACACAATAATATCACACTAGAACCAAGTGGCAGTGGTTTAAAGAGAAAGGTCAGTACCTCAGTAACCTTTGCAGTGTGTTTTATTCTTAATATATAAGCATGCTCAATGTAAACACTGTGCCACCCAACCAGTGTTACCCTGTATAGGAAAAAAACAATTCTTCCTTATACATGTACAATCAAGAACCAGTGGCGGCTGGTGACATTTGAAAGTGGCGAGGCGTAAAATTAGTGGTGGAGCACCCCGCGGTGAGCGAGCGTGGCGTGCGACCTGAACGACCTAAGGAGGGTTTGAAGGGGTTTTCCCCCCCCGAAATTTTTTTGAAAAATGAGTGGGCAAATGGTGCATTTTCAAGCCACTGCCTACGTGAGATAAAGTGGCATTCAAGATGGCCCAACAGAGTCAAATGCCTACTTTTTCCACATAGAATATCATTACTGCCAGTACTTCCACCAATCACTGGCATAACTGCCACCAACCTCCAGTATTACCACCTTTCCCTCCAGCATCACTTCATGTGTCTTTACCATCAGTGTTAACACCTGCAGAGCTATCATGGATACCAAAAGCACCAAGTCCACACCCTACTGAAAATGGTCTCACTGCCAGTTCCGTGCTCACTGCCATTACTGTTGCACAAAATGTCACAGCATCTCTGCCAGTGCTGCTGCTACTCCCACCAGCAGGCATCATTTCCACCATCATGCCAGCTGAAGCTGTGCTTTCTTCACCCAGTGCCCCAGCCATCACGGACACTTTGATCATTGGCTATCGACGTCACTGCCACCGTCAGCACACGCAGCATTGGCATCCCGATGGAACTGAGGCCTTCTCCATCATTCATGCCAGGTCACCATCAACTGGTCTGCTGGTGACACTGACCACACCTCTGTTAGGCTCCCCATTACACGGTCCCTCTTCGACCTGCACTATCATTCACAATCCCACTGACCTGAACACAAATGTAATTGCCGCTATAATCAGTGGTAATGGCACAATTATTCATGGCACAAGCCCAATGTTTTCCAGTGGTCTCATTTTAACTGACAACCAACCCTTTCAGTGACTGACGTCCTCTACAGCTTCTTCTAACTTGCTTCAGGCGCTGTATACACTGGAACATACAAACAAAGATTACTAGAGTCTGACTTGATTGTAACCCACAACAATATTTTTATGTGCCCTTTTTTCTTTACTCCTATTCTACCTACCCAAAGGAGACCAAGTTATTGCCTCTCTTCTAATGGAAACTTGTAGCGATAGTTTTAAATACGCCTCAATTAAAATGAGGTTGCTAATATATTTACAAACTGTGTCTGCTACTTGAGACATGTAAACGATGAACAAAACTAATTGACTTTTCTTTGTTTTTTTCCATAAGCGTACTTGCGTGACAGGAACTTTTCTTCGCAGACACTGTGCAGATGTCCTTGTGACTGGTAAGCTCCTTCTTTTCCCACTAACTGACTCAAGAAATATTTTAAGTATTCTTAACTGCTAAGGACCGACCCGTAGAAAACTAACTACCGCTGGTGAAGAAACTAGAGAATTTCGCCTGGCTACACTTTCACTGACGCAAAGGAAATTGAAATACACCTCTAACTGCCTTAACTGTCTCGGTGAAGTGCGCGGTACTCAGAGCCAGCGCGAGCCTCAGCTGTGCTCAAGGGCTTGCGCAAACCAGCCAGAGACTGCAGCGCCTACCTCACACTAAACGGCCATCTTGGGGAACCGCCTTTTGATTAAAGCGGTCCAAGATAGATCACCATGTCGTCTGAGGGCACCAGAAGCATTACTGTGCCTTTTGCGCAAGGGGACAGAGATCGTCCCCACAGACTGGCCTACTTGTGTGCCTAGGTTCCTGACATGACTATAGTGAGCAGATGGGTCATCACCTCGCTCTCCGAACCAGACAACAGACTATGCTAAATACAGTCCAGGAGATCAATGACCCAGTGTTAGGTCGTGTAACCGATTCAGTCAAAGTAAAGGAAGCATTTAAACGATATTATCAATCCTTGTATCTGTTTAACATGTGGGAGGAATCCAATCTGTCAAGGGAATATTTATATATAATTCAGTGTGTGAAATTCCCCACAGGGGGTTGAGATTTTGCTTACATTGAATAGTCTTGTGGGGGACATAGCCACGGGTACTGACTGTATCCAAACAGAATTTTATCGTACATTTGCTCCCCAGCTCAAGGTTTGTGTGACCAACCTATTTGAGCAGATCTTTAAGGGAGGTAGGCCTCCCTTATAATTGTGTGTGTCCCCCCAAAATAAAATCAGCACTTGAACTCGGTTTGTATCGCCCAATTACCCTGATCAATGGCGATTCTAAAATTTACTCCAAAGTTTTAGCTTCTTGACTTGCACCATTTACCCATAAAGTTAACATAGGTTTATCCCCGGAAGATCCACAACCAACCATATCTGAAAGGTTATTTAGTTGTTTGATGCTACCAGTGTTACCGGGGACCCTATGGCTTTAATTCTGCTTGACACTAGAAAAAGCCTTTGACAGGGTCTCATGGCAGTTTCTCTGGATAGCAATGGCAAGAGTCGGTGTCGGCAAGGGCTTTGTCCAAGCAGTCAAAATGCTATATGTTGATCTGGTGGCTAGGGTAGTTGTGAATGGGCCCTTGTCTGAGCCATTTGGGATCTCAGGGGGTACTAGGCAAGGTTGCCCATGTTCTCTGCTGTTGTTTGCTATATATATAGACCCTGTTATAATTAAACTGGAGAGAAATGTTGTAGTCTCACCGATTCAGTCTTAAGGCTGTGAGACAAAAACCCTTGCTTATGCTGATGACATAGCACTGGTAACCTCTGACCCGATAACAGCTCAAAGGCAGTGGAAGAGGAGGCTGGACAATTCAGAAGACTCTCTGGTTATGGACCCAGATAGTCATTAATAAAGAAATTAAGATGACTGCCAACCGGGTGGTGGGCAAAACAAACTACCTGGGCGTTAGTATGATGGCTAAAACAGATAATATTGTTAGAGATAATATAGAACCCCCATTAAGTAAAATAAACAAGATCACGGCAGATTAAATAATCTGCACTTATCATTAGGATGTAGATGCAATGTTATCAAGATGCTCTTTGTTCTAAAAATTTATTTTTTCCAGGCCATTCCCTTAGAATTTTCAACTCAGTGGTTTCAGATAATGGAAAATATATTTTCTGGGTTTATCTGGGTTATGCTAGACCCAGAAGGGCATTGAAATTTCTTACATTACCTAGAGAGAGAGGAGAATGGGTGCTCCCTAATTTGAAATTGTGTTATTGGGCCACTACATTTGTACACAGTTGAGTGTTGTTACAAGAAGATTATTGTAGAGGGGAAATCGAACAAGTACTCTCCCGTATTAATTTGTAATAGAAAAAGAGGTGTGTCTATGGCGCCAATCAAATAATAGGTATTACAAAAAGTACGCTTTAAGACCCTCCATGGAGCATATAATGTATGGAGTTCTTTACATAAAATATTATTGATCAGTAGATTAAGTTTTTATACTCCCAGTGGGGTAGCTAGCCATTCTGCCACCCGTGGCGGTATCTGACTTTGCCACCCTGTGGCCTCATGTAAGGGGGGTAGGCTGCCACCCCCAAAACTTGTGCCGCCCGGGGCGGACCGCCCCCCACCTCTCCTTCTTGCTACGCCACTGTATACTCCTTGACTAATCTGAATTTACTAGAGATCAGTTTATGAGTAATTGGGTTCAAGTTGGGGTGTATCAAGTGGGGTGTTTTTTTCTACATTGGGCATAATCTCCTTTGATGATTTGAAAATGTAATTTAATTTTGGGTCAAAGGATTTTTTTTATATTTGCAAGAGAGAGATTTTTTGCTATGAAAAGGAGGCGGTTCCGCCAGATTTACGAGATCTAAAACCACTGAGAGATTATTGGGTGTAAAAAAAAATGAAATTGGAGAGATTTATGGGCTTTTTAATTCCACCATGACGGATGATATGGATAAACACTCCCTGAAGTGGCAAGGTAAGGTAGGGATAACAGATCAAACATATTTTCAATCTTTTGATTTGGCACAATGTATTTTAATGTCAGGTCGACTACAAGCACAGTTTTCTTAGTTTTTTTTTGTATAATACCCCGGATAAGATTGCGAAATGGGGAGAGGGTAAAGGAACATGTTGCCCCTGATGCCAAAAGTAGATATTGTTATATATTTGTTCTACTTGTGGCAAATTACAAAATTTGAAAAAAGAAATATCCAGGTTTCTATTTATCTGGCAGTAGTGCTACCACCAGATGTAATTTTATTGGGAGTAGCGGAGGTGAATCAACCAGGATATGGACGTGAGTTGATCTTTATTTCTATGGCAATCTAAAGGCTTTGCATTACTTCAGAGTGGTTAGATTATAACCCGCCGGGGTTCCAACAATGGTTGGCTGGGGTTTTGGCAGTTTATAATTTAGAAAAAACAAAATACATGCGGAAAGGTAGTCGTGTACAACGAAAGGGCTTGAGAATTTGCGCCCCTTTAATAGAGTGGGTTAGAAAGTATCGTGAGGAGGGGGTGTTAACTCAAGAGGGATAAATGTCTATATATGGTTCTTTGCAGTGAGCACTTTCAGGTATGGGGAGTGTTTTGGGTGAGTCGGGTGAGTTTTTTCTTCTCTGGGTTGTTTTTAGTGTATAAATTGTGGACCTTTTTGTGGTGATATATATTATAATTAAGGCTCCCTGTTTTCCATTTTTACTGATTTTTACAGATAAATACAGACAGAAACAATTTATTTTCCAGTCTGTATTTTTAAATGTGTTTAAAAACGGAAATTGTTTTTTTTTGGAGTGATTCTAAATGCTGTCAGTCATGACTGCCACACCAATAGGTGTGCGAATTGACAGGCAAGGAGATTAAAAAAATAAAGGGTTTTTAGTAAAGAGCCTTAAACAGCAGTAGATTTGCACAATCTTGGTACTAAAATTTACATATTTTCTTACACGTGCATATTTTACCACCTGAGTGGGTATAGATCATTGAAACCTGTCAGGCGTTCAGGCACGAGTACACATTAACTGGTTAAATAAATGCAGAAATATACACATTTCAGATTCGTTTTTTCACAAAACCTAAAATAAATATTGATAAATACAGGTAAAATTTACAATAAATAAATACGGATAAATACAGACGGAAATGACAAAAAAATAAATACCATAAAACCGGGAGCCCTAATTATAATTTATTTATGGGAGCAATGATTACGAAGGAATTGTGCTATATATTTCTGGTATGCCACCAGCTGTGTGGGGGAAGGTTAGGATGAATTTTTTAAAAACAATACAAATATTAAATTTAAAAAAGAACCCCGCCTGCAGCAAAACATAGATCATTTGGGTCTAGAACGTCTAGACCTCAGTGCAGCTCATAAATAACACAAGACAGCAAATAAAACATATTCTTTAGGGAATGTCTGCAGGTACATAAGAGCGGGAAGTACTTGAGTAAAAATCAGAGATTTCAACAGTGGGACTAGAACTGCTTTCTTGGCCTACTGAAATAATTGTAGAACATTACATTATGTAGAGTGTCCTGCGTAGACCTATTGTCACAGCCGCAAGGCAACCTGAGACCTGGTTGGGCCCATCCGCTAGGTGGGGCCAGGACAAAAATAAAAATCTGTCTCGTAAGTTGCACACTTGCGCTAAATAGGGCTCCATTCCCTGAACGGTCTTTAAAAGTATATGTCCCCTCACTGAGGGCTTCATCAACTCAGCCTGCTCTCTGATTAACGAGGCCCGCTCAAGAAACAGAACCTTTACTCTTTTCAAATCTAGGAGCAACAGTGAGTAGGGATTAGAAAATATATCCACTCTCCCTAAAGTGGCCAAAGCTGCCTTCACGTAAGCTATCCAGAGGATTCCATGCAGAAAGTCAAGAAACAGACAATCCGAGAGAATCAATCTGTTAAGCTTTAGATCCTCCCTGGACAAGGTCTTGATCCAACACAACAAAGAGCAAATATATAAGCTAGATGACTTATTCCAAGCCCCACATGAACTGAGAAAGCCGGGGTGCATTGCGGGACCTGCACAAGTCATCTAAATAATTGATTTTTCACTGGATTTTATCCCTTTTCACATATCCCCAAACCTCGCTGCCATACTGGATCCGAGACACACATTTTGCTTGGTAAATCTTAAGTGAAACATGCAGTGACCAAGAATCCAGCCTGGGCGTAAAGCTAGCCACTGCCCCAGTCGTTTTGAAGAACTCAGATCTCCTTCCCTCAATCAGGGGCTTCCAATTATTATTCACATCAAATAACACCCCTAAGTAATGAAAGGCCTGGACTTTTGTCAGGTCAGGGTGTGGTTGGCCACTTTGAAGGTCTTAGAGGTGGCAGACAGCGGACCAACCTTTATCAGATAAGATTTGGTAAAATGTACTGCCAAATCCAAACTCCACATAAAGGAAACAAACTTATCCAGGTGTAGCTGTAGCCCTATGGCCTTATGGGCCATGAGAACTGCATCATCGGCATATACCAATAACGGAGGCAATCTTACTCCTACCCTCGAATGATCAGCCTGGACAGAAAGAAGAGCTTGCAGAAGCCCGTACATATAGAGGGTGAACAGAAAAGGTGCAAGAATGCAACCCTGGTGTACACCCCTACTAGTAATACGGACCAAGTGCGAGCAGTGCCTTGCGAAAAGCGCACCAATGCAGAGGCGTCAGAGTGTAGGTCAGCTAGAAGGGCCACTATGTTCAGGTCCACCCCTAACGCAAGAAGCAAAGGCCATAATTTTACACGGTTTACTCTCCTCAAAGCTGGCGTAAGGTCCATGAACACCAGATGGTGGTATTCAGGCCAGGCAACAGTGTTAATAATGAAATAAAGGTTCAAACATTGGTCAAAAGTTGACCTGCCTGGCAGAAACCATAATGGACCGTGGAAAAGATGCCATTGGCATCAGTCCACACCATCAGCCTATTGTGGATTACAATCTCTAGGACCTTAACTACTGCATCTGTCCCTGAAATGGGGCGGTAACACTGGGGGTTATCCTTAACCCCCTTCTTTTTTACTCTTTTTATTGAACAAATCAACAAAAGCACAGCAATACAGTTAGTCATTTGCAAGTATCCAGGGACAGTACAGGTACATTTTGCTCTCAATGCGACATTCCAAAAACGTATTAGTATCATTGCATCTCCCCCTCTGTAATTGGTAAGTCTTGCAGCTTCACATCTGTCTGGTGTAACTCAACCATACGAGACAAACATATTTCGCCCCGGTGTGGGGACATCCTCTATTTTTATAAAGATCTCTCTCTGCTATCATGGCTCTATCCATGTCAGTTACCCATCCTGTTATTAGTGGCGGTTCCCCAACTCCCTATTTTTGTGCTATGTGCTGCTTTACGAGGGCCCATATCAATGAAACCCATGATTGTTCAGTTTGGGTTAAGTCCGTGGCCTCCCATATATTTAGTAGACATGGTTTTGGGGTGGCATTCAGTTTTTTGCCCCCTACCTTCTCCACCTTCCTATGACTGCTGTCCAGTATGTTTGGAAGATCAGACATTCCCACATTGTGTGGAAGAAAGTTCCCCCTCCTGGGAGCATTGACTGAGGCAGTGCTTATCCCCCTTCTTTACCACTAGAAAAATCACTGCTGCTGACCACGAGGGCAGTGCCCCTACTCGCGCCACAGCATTCAACGCCTGGGTCAAAAGGGGACCCCAAAGGGGAGGAGCCTAGCGCCCAACCATGATGGACGCGTAGGCACAGGGCTCCCGGGGTCCACGCAGCCTCCCACGATTATCCTGGATTTCATCCTGATATTTTGAAGGAATACTACGGGCGAACCTACGCTGAGGATACTCCTGTTCTCAGAACTCAAATCGGACTTTGGGAACTTTACTTCTTCGGTCTTTTGAAAAGAGGCCTGCTCCGCGGCGCTGCCCCGGACTCGGGTTGGCATCTTCCCTGTGTCCCAATTGAACAACAACGGATCCGGAGCTTCGGGCTGACCCGTGCCCCCCGGGTTTCACTTTTGCTTTCGACTCTCCTCAGTGACGTGGAGGGCGGGCGCCTGCGGAGGCTCCACATCTGAGCAGCTCGGAGGCCGGCGGGTGATATCGGTAGCGGGAGCTGTCTACCACTGATTGCGGTGTGCCCCCCCCAGGGAACCACTACAACACACGGGCATCCAAGAGTTGGTTTCCCCGGCCGTGTAATGGCGGCCCGACTAGATGGGGACAAGCTAAGGCCCAAGGTTACCCGGAGAGGTGGCTATGTGCAGACGAATAATATGGATCGGTATGCCCATCAGAAGGGGTCTCCTGGTCCGAGTGGGCTCGCAGAGGTGGCTCAGGAGGGACCGTCATCCTCGGCGGAACTGACACTCAACGATGTCATGGGTGCCATCGACGCCATGAAGGAGTCGGTTGGCCAGCGGTTTGACTCTCTGGCCCACAAGCTGGACACTGTGTCAATTGATGTTAACCTACTCAGAGCGGACCTTTCGAAAACCAGCGACAGGGTCAATTCATTTGCTCTCACAACTTCGGGCCTTACGAAAGATGTTACTAACCTGCAGACGGAGCTTCACAGTCTGAGGGCCCTCACCGACCTTTCGGTCAAGCGGCTGGAGGATTTTGAAGGCCGGGCACGGCGCAATAACGTGCGCATTGTAGGTGTGCCGGAGAGGTCGGAGGATGGGTCAGTGGATCTTTCTGTGGAGGAACTGATCCTGAACCACCTCGTGCCAAAGGGCCTCAGTAAATACTTCATGGTGGAGCGGGCCCACAGAGTTCCGGGGCGTCGGCCGAAGCCGGGGGCCCCGCCGCGACCCATCATCGCCAGGATCTTTAACTTTAGGGACCGCGACGCCATCCTACAGACCTCCCGTGTAAATGGCCCGCTGAAGTATGAGAACGTGGACGTTAGCTTTTATCCTGACTTTACTCAGGCGGTCCAAAAACAGCGCATGGGGTTTCTGACTGTGAAACGGCGATTAAGAGACATGGGACTGAAGTACGCCATGCTTTTCCCGGCTAAGCTTCGTGTTGAACTGGAGGACCGGACCCACTTTTTCGACCGGCCTGATGCGGTGGAGGAATGGCTTGATACATTGCATCGTCGACGCGGGGGAGAGGAGCGGGCCGAGGACGACGGAGGTGGCTCGGCGGAGCACCCGTGAACTACTGAACTATGGTTCCTGGCTAATCGTGTGTTGAACTCAGACTTTGGTCAGGGGTGACCTAGTACATGGGACTGCATTGCCCTTCCTTTTGTGTCGGGTGGCTGCGGGGTATCTGGTGAGACTCTTCCTCCTCTAGGGGGGTTTTCTTTCTTTTCGTAGACTAGGTTTATGTCGGGGCGACAGGCACACTGCGAGTTGGGGTGGCTAGATGTTCTAGTGCAGGGGTGCAGGGTGGGGGGGTGTGTCACGGGAGTTGGGGGGGTGGTGGTGGGGGAGTTGTTGTTGTTTCAGGTTTGTTTTATACCAGGTGATCGATGTTCTGTTTTTTGCTCTCGTAGTGGGTGGGATGATCGTTGTGGTTGGGATGGGGGGTAGGGGGTTGCATATTTTAACATGGAATGT
The DNA here is from genome assembly GCF_964204655.1 of Triturus cristatus. NCBI lineage: Eukaryota > Metazoa > Chordata > Amphibia > Caudata > Salamandridae > Triturus > Triturus cristatus. The sequence goes on along the minus strand of NC_140594.1, from coordinate 647,402,425 downwards.
CAATGGTTTGGGGGACCGTGTGAAGCGAGGGGTGGTGCTACAATATCTGAAGCGTCTCTCTCCAGATGTCATCTTCCTACAAGAGACGCATTTGGTGGGCAACTCCTGTCAGGCATTGAATAGACGGGGCTACCGTTTGGTGGCCCATTCCGGCTTTACCACTGGATCCAGAGGGGTAGGCATTCTGGTCCGAGCCTCTCTCCCACTGGAAATTGACGAGGTGAAGCACGATGATCGGGGGCGTTACGTAGTGCTGGTTGGCCGGTGGGAGGGTAAGACTTTGTGTTTGGTTTCAGTTTACGTCCCCCCTGGGTTGCAGACTACCACCTTCGCGGATCTGGGAGGTCTATTGCTCGGGCTCCCTGAGGGCCTGTTGCTGGTTGGTGGGGATTTCAACTCTGTTGTGTCTGGTAGAGAGGATCGACACCCGCCCAGAGACCTCCCTGGGGCGCATTCTTGGTTAGGTGGTTTTATTGACACTATGGGACTGGTTGACTGTTGGAGAGCGATGCACCCGGGGCTGGCTCAGTTTACGTTTCACTCTGGGGCCCACGGCTCCCTGTCTAGATTGGACTATGTGCTGATGCCGGCTGCCCAAGCCCCAATGATTGGGGAAGTTAAACATCTTGCTCGTGGAATCTCGGATCATTCCCCGGTGCTGCTCCACTTGGATATTGCCTTGGGGGCTGGGGGGAGGGTGGCACCGATTAACCCCTGGTATCTCCGTGACCCCACAGTTCGTGCCCAATTGGTGAAGTCTCTGGACCGGTTTTTCGCGGAAAACCAAGGTTCCGTCTCGTTAGCCTTGACATTGTGGGAGGCCTTTAAGGTGGTGATCCGTGGGCAGGCCCTATCCCTGATCTCCCTTGCTAAAAAGCGTAAAAACGAAGAGGTGGTGCACCTGGAGTCTGACATAACTAGTATGGAAGGGGATCTTGGGCGGGGAGTCACGAGGGAGAAACTTCACGCCCTTAGCCTTAAGCAGTCGGACTATAGGGCGCTGGTTACGAATGCTGCCAAGCTCACTAGTCGGGAACAGCAGGGGCGCTTGTATGATGTGGGTGACAAGGCTGGAAAATTGATTGCGTGGCTGGAAAAGAGCGAAAGAGTGAATCGTGTGGTTCCGGTGATTGTGGCGCTGATGGTGTGAGTGTCACAGATCCCGGAGAGATAGTGACTTGTTTTGCAGATCATCTGCGTGACGTCTATACGTCGGTCTCGGATAGGCCGGAGGATGACTCTCACCAATTGTTACGAGATATTACATTGCCATGCCTCTCTGTCTCCGACAGAGAGTTGATGGATGCGGCATTGACGAATGATGAGATAGCACTGGCAATTCGCGCGGTCCGCTCCGGAAAGGCCTTGGGCCCGAATGGTCTGCCGATCGAGCTGTACAAGCTTCGTCCAGAGAAGCTGGCGCCTCATCTCCGTGAGATGTTTAATGCGTCGTTTGAGGTAGGCTCCCTTCCGCTGGACCAACGGCTTGCAACTATTGTGGTTCTCCATAAAGAGGGTAAGCCGCGAGACTGTTGTGCATCGTATAGGCCTATCTCACTCCTAAATGCCGAACCAAAGATTCTTGCGAAGGTCCTGGCAAATCGACTGATTACTGTAATTGGCGACCTGGTTCATCCGGATCAATCTGGTTTTATTCCGCATCGCAACACCGCGTTGAACCTGAGGCGCCTACATGGAGTTCTCGCAAGGGTCGATTGTATCCAGGAGCCCACCATTTTGGCGTCCTTGGACGCCACGATGGCGTTTGATACGCTGGAATGGTCGTATCTTTGGGCGGCACTGGCCAAGTTGGGTTTCGGACCCGGATTCATTAAATGGGTGAAACTGTTGTATGTGGAGCCGCTGGCGCAGGTGGTGGTGAATGGTAGGGTGTCGGCCCCCTTTGTGCTCGGGAGGGGTACCCGCCAGGGTTGCCCCCTGTCCCCGCTTCTTTTTGCTCTTGCGTTGGAACCCCTGGCGGCGTGGCTGAGGTGGGAGCCCTCTATGGCGGATATCCGGTGGTCTCCGACGTTTGAGGACCGTGTGTCACTATACGCTGATGATATTTTGCTCTACCTCACCTTGCCGCGGAAATCATTGATAGTGTTGTTCGATGTTTTGACCTCCTTCGGCCGCAATTCTGGGCTTGTTATTAATTGGGCCAAGTCCTGTGTATATGTGTTGGTTGGCGACCCCCCTCCTCTCCCTCGCGGCTGTCCGATTCAAATCTCTCAGTCTGGATTTAAATACTTAGGCATTCACGTCTCCTTGAGTTCAGCGGTTCGTTACTCTCTGAACCTGCTGCCACCGCTTCAGCGGCTTCGGGCTGACGTAGTTCGTTGGCGGAGGCTTCCGTTATCGCCGCTGGGCAGGGCGGCCTTATTTAAAATGATGTCTCTGCCACGTTTTTTGTACGCCCTACAGAATACGCTGGACGTGGTGCATACACGGTATTTTCGGGAGGTGGAAAGCCTGCAGCGACAGCTGGTGTGGGATGGGAGACCACGTATCGCTCTTGCTAAGCTGACTCTTCCATGGTACGATGGTGGCATAGCTCTTCCTGATATCAGAAGGTATTATTGGGCGTCCCAGCTGGTGGCAGTGAACCATGGGACGTATGGCCCAGCTTTGAACCCCGCGTATGAGATGGATAAGTTACTGTTGCCGGGTGGGGATTTCAATCGAATGCTTTACTCCAAGAAGGGACGCACTAAACTTACGGGCCCCACGAACAATGCTGTACGCGCATGGCACGGCGCCACTGCTGCTACGGGCTGAAAGGGCCGCCTGACTCGTGCGACTCCGCTGTATGCTTCTGAAGAGTTGGGCGGGCTGTGGCGCACTAAGGGATTTGAGAAGTGGGACACGATCAGTATTAGCCGAGTGGGGGATCTGTGGGCGAAGGGCGCTTTTAAAACGTTCGATGTCCTTCGGACCGAATATAGCCTGAGCAATAGGGAATTCTTTCGTTACGCGCAGGTCCGCCACGCCCTGCTTTCTGCCTTTCCGACCCCGGCGGATATTCCTGAGGCCTCCCCCTTGGAGGATCGTATACTTGATGGTTACTTGCCAGACAGCACCATTTCCCTGATCTATAAAAAATTGATTAATACCCGCGCGGACCTCCTCACCCGCCTGCGAGAGGTATGGGTCGCGGATGGCCTAGAATTGGACGACGAGGACTGGGTTGCGGCTATAGCCTCGCCGAGAGAAGTGGCCATACCCGCTCGCCTTAGATTTGTGCAGTTAAAGATACTACACAGGGTCTATGTTACCGGTCCCCGTTTGCTTCGCTTGGGCTACTCGAGTGATGGTTTATGTAGGCGTGGCTGTGGCCTGCTTGGTACCTTTTTCCATATTTTGTGGGAGTGTTCAGTGGTTGTCCGGTTCTGGACTAGGGTGCATGCAGTGATGGAGGAGGTCACTGGTGTGGCTTTACTCCCGCAGGCGCGGCGCTGTGTGTTGAATGTGTGGGAACCGACTGATTGTAACGCGGCCCAGGAGCGCTGGGTGACTCTGGGCAATATGATAGCCAAAAGGGACATCGCGCAGCTGTGGGGCTCGGGTAGGTCTCCTACGGTGTCAAAATGGAAAGAAAACATGGATTGGTGCATGTTCCGGGAGAACACATGTATGTTGCTAGAGGCAAACCCAAAAAATGGAACAAGATGTGGGGTCCGTGGAATTCTTACCGCGGAGATATATGCACGCCCCCCCTGGTGATCGCCTCCGATGTAGCTCTGTCCCCTTAGCTCGGCTATTCCTGTTCCTTCCTGGAATTGGTACTTGGGTTTTTCCCTGCCCCCCCTCCTACCTCGCCTAATACTAACTTTTGCCTATAGTGCCGCTGAGTGGCGGCTGCCCCCCCCCCCCATGTGAGAGCAAGTTCCTGCTTATGTAGTTTCCATGCCTGGTTTTAGTTTTGTTTTGTTGTTTCTTTTTCATAAAATGTTAATTCAAAACCTTCTTGTTGGATGGAGTCTAGTTGTGGGCCTGTTGGCCACCCTCCCGTGTAGGTTGCTCATTTGTTGGCTGTACTGTGTTTCCCTTTTGCATACTAGCGGCCGGCCTCGGAGGTTGTAGGCCCGTGACTGTACATAACTGCTGTGTCAATAAAGGTTTTTCAAAAAAAAAAAAAATGGGACCCCAAAAATAAATGTCAGCCAGAAACAAGCCCCTTCAGGGCCAGGAGCCTTGTTACGTGATAGCACATGGATCCCAGGTTAACTTCATCTAGCACAAACACCACAGAGGAGCTCCTCTTCTGTGCTTCTGCCCTAACAACACCCTCTGCTAGCGCACCAAAATTGTAGACCCCTTCAAAGTGGTCGACCCATTGTTGCTCTGAAATGACAGAAAATTGCCAGCCCAGTGCCCTCTGCAGAACAGGGCCTATTTTCCACTCTCGAAATTAGAGAGCTGTCTCTGCTCTCACTAGCTTGACTTAGCTCCTCCCAGGCAATTTCCCACAATGTGGATGTGCGGTTGGCTGCGGCCTGTGTGTATGTCTGCCTACAGGCTGCAACAAGGTTCCTATTACTTGGGTCCTGCTTAAGAACCGCCTTCAAATGCCAAAGTCTCCTTGAGCAGTCCCTATCGAACCACTTGAGGTCTTGTAAACTCAATTTAATCATCAGCACTGACAATAAATTAGTACTTTTTGAGCAATACCCTCAAACGCTTGTAAACGTCCCTAGACTCTAGACAAGTAGAGATCTCCTGCACACAGCTAGAGAAGAGGGAGCCTTTCAATTGCATTGGTCCCACACGAGTCCATGTAAGTCTTCTGCCTTGATCAACAAGGGAAAGCCCCCTGTGTTGCTTGCTCCGGATACTAACACCAATGATCCCATCAATAACTAGGGTCAATGGATCATGATCACTGAACAGGCTACAAATAATGCTAAAATTAGAAATGTACACAAACAGGGGCACAGAAATAAAAATTAAGCCAATTATTGACATACATTCCCTCCCCCTTGATCGTTGGAAAAACAAGAGGATTGGGGGAATTTAATAGTTTTTCCAAGGCAAAGACAAGGTTATGAATAAAATAGCACAAAGCTCTAAGCCCTCCTTGGTATGGGCAAGGCGAAGCCCTCAGGCAGCATGCATTTGGAGAAGTGTGGCTCACTGGTTAGAGCAGGCAGACCCTGAAGCAGAGGTCAGACCCGGGACCAGGGTTCAATTCCCGACGCGGCAGGGTCTTGAGCTCAAATGTCCATGGACTCGATAATTCTCGCTTCGGTGCCTGACCTAATCATGGGTTCACACTCTGCAACTCTGGGCATTAAGCTTGCTTAATCTCCACAACGGCCCCCCGCGGCGGGATGCCTGGCTTTCACCTTGGGGATGCCCTGTAGGGGCTATCTCACAGGGAAAAGCCAGGACGGGTTCCCAAGGCAAGCGCGGAGATACCCCTTCGGGGGTCGATTCAGGCACTATATAAGAAACATAATAATTTGGGTTTGGTGACATCAAATGCTAATGAGCTTTCGCATAGATGAAAATCCCCCACTAACATTACCATTGCCCTCCCAGTACCAGGCTCCAACAGGGAATTCTAAGTCATGTTTAAACAGTGAAGGCTGGACACCCTGCCTAGCCCTGGGATTATAAAAGTCAATAGGTACTATCGTAGTGGTACCCGGCACCAATATCTTTAGCCACTGTAGCATCTGTGCATCCCAGTTCAATTTCAGAACATGCTCACACTGTTCTACTGCTACAAAGGTGATCAACCCCCGCTAGCCCTCCCTGCCACAGAGGGCACTGTGGGTGAAAAATAGGTCTTATATCCTACCAAAAATAAGGTATTCTTTACCTCCCATGATTCTTGGAGACAGACGATATGATGGAATTTGACAAACTGCACCCAGTTAGGATCAGTAAACCTGGTAGAAAACCCTGCAACATTCCATGATAACAACTTGAAGCCCTTCGGGTTCTCAACTAAAAAAGCCTCAGGGAAAGAGGTAGGCATTGAGAGTAACGGGGATGAACCAATAAAACCTAGTCAATCGCACAACTCAAGATTACTCAAAGGGGCAAATCTGTTTGGGAGGCTCAGTGGAAGGCTGCGGGGGGGGGGGGCTGAGGAACTACTATTATTAGAAACTTGCGTCTACCATCCCTGGTTCCCTAGAAGGCGACAAACCTTCTTGGGCTTGTAAAAGAACCCCAGGGGAAGAGCTACGATGTTAAATGGATCAAAAGACCGACAGAAAGAAAGAAAATGTTCTTGTTAAAAAAAAAAAGAAACAACTAGTTGATTGTCCTTTAATACAACTCAGGGAAGATTGAGTGTGTCTCTCTCCTGTCTCTGTCCCTTTTGGCCTTTTCTTGCTCTTTCTCCTCTCTGGTTCTCTCGGGGGTTAGGTTGGCTCCGTCGTCTCGTGATGAGGGAAACAAACAAAAAAAAAACAGGACACGGGATCAGTCTAAGGGCTTGTCAGCCACTAAAAGTGCTACCGTCACCAAAACAACAAAAAAAGGCTAAGACGTCACCAGGGTAAGGGCAAGGTGTGAGGAGGCGATCGATAGTCGGTGTCTTCCTCTCCCCCCCTTTTCTTTCCCTGCTGCTCACTTATCCGGTCTTCCTCTGACCTCCCTGCCCCGTAAGCCTTTTCCACATTTGTACCCAGTGCACTTGCCTGGAGCTACGGCCCTCTTGGACCGTAGCGGTGGGTATCGGGGCGTCCTCCTCCTCTCTGGAACGTCCGGATACTACAGCGTCTCTCCGCTCTGATAACGGGCCTCCACGCGGTCTCCTCCTTCTACGCTACTAACCTCCTCCGTTGTCTTGCGTTCCGTTGGGCTCCTCGTCTCGTCCGTGTCTCCCTCTTCCGAGTCCTCCTCTTCTCTGGCGATCGTCGAGTCCGTCTTCTCTGCCCCTTTTCCATCGGCGTCTGACATCATCGGGGAGCGCCGGTCATCGTCTAGACCACCAACCGCCGCGCTGAGGAGAGGAGTGTCACGGTCCACGCTGGAGCTCCCGGTGAGCGTGGATTCCGTATTACACTGCCTTCCCTCCTGGGATGGACGTTCGGGCCATTCAGTGACAGGGAAACAAGATAGATAGTCCACATTCCCTTGCAGTTTCCCGGGGTGATATAAGGTCTGAAACGAGAAGGGCTGTAGAGCTAAGAACCAGTGCAAAACCTTTGCATTCGAGTCTTTGTGCGTGGCTAGCCAGGTCAAAGGAGCGTGGTCGGTCAACAAAAAGAATGTACGACCCAACAGGTAATATTGCAAGGACTCCATGATCCATTTTACAGCCAGGCACTCCTTTTCCATGGTGGCATACCGTCTCTCTCTCGGGAATAGTTTTCTACTGAGATATAATACAGGGCGTAAGAGTCCTTGAGAATCAGGTTGCGATAGGACTGCCCCAAGACCGTGGTCTGAGGCATCAGTCTGCAGCACAAAGTCTTCCTGAAAGTCACGGCATGTGAGGATAGGGGCGATGCATATCAGCTGTTTTAGGGTCTTAAAACTGTGTTCCTGGACCGTCCCCCATTCCAACTTATGTCGGGTGCTGGTGAGTCGAAGGAGTTCAGTGAGAGGACTGGCTACCTCTGAGAATTGTGGTATGAACCTCCGGTAGTATCCAACTAAGCCGAGGAAGGCCCTTACGTCTTTCCGGTTCTTAGGTGGCGGGATGTTTTGTATGGCCTCTAGTTTATTATGTTGAGGTTTAATTTTCCCCTTAATGATGGTATATCCTAAGTACTCAATCTGATGTGTACCTAGTGTGGTTTTGCTGGGATTGAACGTCAGCCCTGCTTGGACTAAGGTGTTGAACACTCTTTGTACATGGTGTAGGTGGGTTTCCCAATTCGGGCTATAGACGACAATATCATCTAAGTACGGCACAGCATAGGAATGGTGGGCTTTAAGTATTATATCCATCAGTCGCTGAAAAGTTGCAGGTGCTCCGTGTAACCCTAAGGGCATTACCTTAAAATGATAGAGCCCTGACGGGGTGGGAAAAGCAGTCTTTTCTCTTGCTGATTGGGTTAAGGGGATTTGCCAATATCCTTTGGTTAAGTCGATAGTGGACATAACTCGGGCCTCCCCTAGTCTTTCTATCAATTCATCCACCCGTGGCATGGGGTAGTTGTCGAATTTTGAGTGGGCGTTTAATTGACAAATGTCTATACAAAAACGGATGCTGCCATCTGGTTTGGGCACTAAAACGATGGGAGAACGCCAAGCACTCTGAGAGGGCTCAATGATGTCTGCTTTAAGTATGGTCTCTATTTCTTGTTCTACCGCTATCCGTCTTGCTTCTGGTATTCGGTAGGGTCTTAGGCTGATGACCTTTTCTCTTGGTGTTATGATATTGTGTTCTATTAGCGAGGTTTGTCCTGGTTTTCTAGAGCTTAATCCCGGGAATCCCTTGAGTAGTTGTACTATTTGTTTCTTCTGTTCGGGGGATAGCTCTGTTCCCAAATTGGGTATCTCGTTCCCCGTGTCAGTGTCACTGCCTACGTGTATATCTAAGGGTTTGGAGAGAGTTACCTGTTGTATGGGGATGACTGGATCTCTTAAGGGAGGGTCAGGAGGATCCTCCCATTTTTTAAGGAGATTTATGTGGTATGTTTGCCCATTCCTCCCTGTATGGGACACTGCAACTCTATAGGAAACAGGGGTAACTTGTTTTGTGACTACATGTGGTCCTTGCCATGTGGCCAGTAATTTTTTGTCAGAGGAGGGTAGTAAAATCAAGACTTTATCCCCTATCTCTAGAGACCTCATTTTGCTCTGTCGGTCGTATTGTCTCTTTTGGGTACTTTGTGCTTTGTCCATATTCTGATGGACGGTATCCCACAGGGACGCCAATGTTTCTTTCAGTGTTCACATATATCCTAGGAGGGGCTTGCTATCATCTTCCTCTTCCGTCCATTGTTCTGCTGCCATCTCAAGTAGTGTTCGAGGCTTCCTGCCAAAAAGGAGATCAAAGGGGCTAAAACCTGTTGATTTCTGTTCATGAGTTCAGATGGCAAAAAGAACAAGAGGAAGTTTACGGTCCCAGTCTTTCCCTGTTTCGCTAATTAGCTTTCGGAGTATGGTTTTTATTGTGCGGTTGTACCTCTCCACTAGGCCATATGTTTCGGGATGGTAAACTGCCGTTCTAATGTGATGTACCCCCAACAACTTACAGATGTCTTTCATTAACTTTGCCATAAATGGAGTCCCTTGGTCTGTTAATATTTCCCGGGGAAACCCTACTCTGGAGAAGAAGGATATCGTAGCCTGTGCTACTGCAAGGGTAGTCATACTCGTGAGTGGTATAGCTTCTGGATATCGGGTGGCATAGTCCACCAGGACTAATATATATTGATGACCCCTTGCAGAGGGGATCAAAGGACCAACCAGGTCCATACCTACTCTCAGGAACGGTATGTCAATCAATGGCAAGGGCTGTAAAGGTACCTTTCTATCTTGGGAAGGGTTGATCAATTGACACTTTGGACAGGAAGCACAGAATCTAGCGGTCTCCTTATAAACCCCTGGCCAATAAAACTGCTCCAACAAATACCTCAGGGTAAGTTCTTGTCCATAGTGTCCCCCTCCCCTACTTGCTGATGAGCTAAATTTAAAGCTTGTTCCCTAAACGCTATCGGCACTACCAGCTGTTCATGGAGTTTCCCATTGTCTGCCGTGGCTCTATATAGGAAACCCTTTTTTATAAAAAAGTAGGGGCCTACCTTAAGGGGGTCCAGTTCTTGTACTTGACTCCAAGCATTCCCTAAGGTCCTGTCTTCCTTCTGTGCTGCTCGAAAACTCCGGGAGGGGTTGTTCCCATCATCTGGGGAAAAAAGCAGACAGGGGAATAAAAAAGACGAGCCTGATTGTATGCTTCTTTGTCCTTCCTTTTCTCATTTCGAGTTTTCTTTTCCATGGTTCGGGGACCCTGTATCAGCTCCTCAAAAAAAGGGGCTTCTTGCAGCCATTCGTTCTCCGAGGACGATTATGTTACTGTTGTTAAGTACTAATGAAAGTGTGGTAAGTCGGTGCCTAAAAATGCTTTTTCAGGAAGCTGAGGAACTACTCCTACCTTCCGCACTTGTGGGTAACCATCTATCTCCAATAATACTTCAACCAGGGGATAAGCTTTGATGTCTCTATGTATACATGACACTATTACTTTTTCGTCTCCAGTTATTTTCACAAGGGGAACCAATTCTTGAGAGATCACTGTATGGTGACAACCTGTGTCGAGTAAGGCTTCTAGGGTTCATCCATTTATTCATATGTATTCCTTGTATCGTTCTCTCCCTGTTCCTGTGCTAAGGATTCGGCTTCGGGATACTCCTATCTCCATGGGTTCTACGGCGTCAGGTTGCAGGGGGCAATTGTGAGCTATGTGACCCCATTCGGCGCACTTAAAACATTGGGGTCCCACAGGTAATTGGGGGGTTTTATTAAGGGGTTTAGCTATAGGTCTACTCCGAGAAGGAGTTTGCCTATCCCCGCCATCGCTAGCGGTACAGGAAGTAGGTCTAGGGAGAACAGCAGGTCCTTTTCCTGTGTATGGTTTAAAGTCAGGTGCACGATGATAGGCACAAGCTAACTCTACTGCCGTGTGTGCTGTCAGATTTGGGTGTTGTTTTACCCAAGCCCTGGTATTTAGAGGCAATGCTTCTAGGTACTGTTCCAGAAAGACCATTTCCGTGACTTCTTCCATGGTGGAAGTGTGGAAACAGGTTCTGTAATAGTCACGATCATAACCTAACCTCTCGAGAATGGCCTTCTTTATATCTGGATATGGAGTAACCCCAGCTGGGTTGGCAGCCTGATACGCTGCTTGTAATTCACCAGATAACAATGGGGCAATATATTGCCCCCACCTTTCTTGGGGCCATGTGGCAGTAGTGGCTACCCTTTCGAAATTGGTAAAACAATAATAATAAGCCTTGTCACCCTCTTGAAACTTCTGTAGCACGCTACCGGGGACAGTGGGGTGGACCCTGGCACTGGAAATGGCATCGGTGAGGCGTAGTATAGCCGTGTCTTGTACTTTTTGGTTATTCGTGAGGAGTATTGCCTGTTCTTTTAGGGCTGTTTGAAACGCCTCCCTCTATTTTTGGGCGTTTTGGCTCTGTTGTTCAAGGACCAAGTGCAAGTGTCTTTGTCCTTCGGCTAACTGACTCCTCATATCCTGTAAGGTTATAGGTTGGGTCATCTTCCAGCTTCAGATGATGGTATCCCACTTCTGACACCACTTTATTATATTGGAGGCTTCACCTATGAGGTTTTTAATGACGTCCAGCAGTCGGTGGCTTATATATTGAGGTTGTTCACGCCTCAAGGATGGTTTATTAGTTCAAAACAACAAAGAGAATTAATGCCGAATACATTAATAATGTCCAAAATAAACCGACAAAAAGAAAGAAAATGTTCTTGTTAAAAAAAAAAGAAACAACTAGTTGATTGTCCTTTAAGACAACTCAGGGAAGATTGAGTGTGTCTCTCTCCTGTCTCTGTCCCTTTTGGCCTTTTCTTGCTCTTTCTCCTCTCTGGTTCTCTCAGGGGTTAGGTTGGCTCCGTCGTCTTGTGATGAGGGAAACAAACAAAAAAAATACAGGACACGGAATCAGTCTAATGGCTTGTCAGCCACTGAAAGTGCTACCGTCACCAAAACAACAAAAAAAAGGCTAAGACGTCACCAGGGTGAGGGCAAGGTGTGAGGAGGCGATCAATAGTTGGTGTCTTCATCTCCCCCCCTTATCTTTCCCTGCTGCTCACTTATCCGGTCTTCTTCTGACCTCCCCACCCCGTAAGCCTTTTCCACATTTGTACCCAGTGCACTTGCCTGGAGCTACGGCCCTCCTGGACCGTAGCGGTGGGTATCGGGGCGTCCTCCTCCTCTCTGGGACGTCCGGATACTACAGCGTCTCTCCGCTCTGATAACGGGCCCCCACCGCGGTCTCCTCCTTCTACGCTGCTAACCTCCTCCGGTGTCTTGCATTCCGTTGGGCTCCTCGTCTCGTTCGTGTCTCCCTCTTCGAGTCCTTCTCTTCTCTGGCGATCGCCGAGTCCGTCTTCTCTGCCCCTTTTCCATCGGCGCCTGACGTCATCGGGGAGCGCCGGTAGTCGACTAGACCGCCAACCGCCGCGCTGAGGAGAGGAGTGTCACGGTCCACGCTGGAGCTCCCGGTGAGTGTGGATTCGGTATTACATAGACATTCGCATATCATATGTTCAGATGATCCACAGTGCATACACAAGCCTTACTTCTGTTGGGTTTCTCTTTCAACCTGAGAAAGAGGGCTCCTGGCAGGGCCTATTCGTATAGGCTCTTCATTGGGAGTTGAAGATGAGTGTTCTTTGGAAGGAACCTCAATCCTCAGCCATGGAATTCAAGCTGGACCAAGGCCAGAAAGAGGATAAACCCTTTGTCTTTCTGCGTTATGCTCATGTAGGTGATGTTCAATCTAAAGACGATGATCAATCAAAGCAGATAATGAGTCTGCTCGGGCAGAGTGAACAAGTGAACCCTATATTTCCTCCTTGACGCCTCTGCGAAAGATGGTTATTAGAGTTTGTTCGACCCAACTCCTTTTGGCTTCCAGTTGACACAAGAAAGTTATGTATGTTAAAACATCCTGATTTCATCGGCTACATATTCCACATTTGGTCTTTCAAACATTCACTTAAAGGCAGTGAAGAAGGTGGCATAGTAAGAGAGACTGGAATCTTCTGAGACTACTAAAGGGGGTTGCCCAAACTAGTGCTAGTCTGCACAAGGCACTGATCAAACATCCCACCTTAGCCCGATCTAGTGAAAACTGATTAGGATGAAAGGTCGAAGAATACTGTCAAAGAATCAAGAAACTTTTAAAGTTTATTTGGGTCCCTAGAACACCCCAGATAGCGAGGATCGTAGAACTTCTCTGAGCCTTGATTCAAGCCATCCTCCCAAGCCTTCTCCATTACAGTCTCTTCAGCGACTGAAAATAGCGCATATACGCAAGAGTCTCTCATATGGCAACGTAATTCCTGTTTGAGGGTGATAAACAAGAGATGCTCGGTGGCTGACCCATATGGAAGAATGGAACAGCCAGGCAATTTTTGGTTCTCTACCAGACTTTGTGACAGAATTGGAAGTCAGCAGCACGGGCTGAGGTGTCAGGTGTGAAATGATATCCACAGAGTGGAAATGGTCCCTAGAGGAAATGGGAATGCACATCAACTGCCTGGAACTATTTGAGGGCTCTTTCGCTGTCAAATTCCTAACAAAAGAGCGATCAAATTTTTGCGTCTTCCTGAAAATGGACAACATTTCAACAGTGAAGTATATCAACAGTCTCTGGTGCACAAAGTCTAATATGTTGGCCATATTAGCAATAGATGTTTTTCATTCAGCGCAAGATGTTGTCAATGCAGAGCATCTGCTCAGCTCCTTCAATCAGATTGCAGACTGAAATTCCAGATTTCTTTTATACAGCAGCGACTGCATGTTAAAAAGGGACATTTTCGTTTATCTGATGGATCTAAAGGGTCCATGCCTCTTAGATATGTTTGCCACCCCACTCAACAGACAGCTCCCCAGATCCTTCAGTTGGAAGTTGGGTCCAGAAGCAAAAGCAACAGACGCCTTCCTACAGAATTGTTCCAAAATGCTCTCTTGTGCATTCATCATGCTTGCCAGATTTGACGTCTCAGGTGCACAGGCAAGCAGCAGGTCTGGTTGTTTTCTCTCCACTATTTTGTGTTTTGTCTCAGGCATCCAATCCTATTGGAACTTTTGTGCAACCATCAAGTCCACCTTCCAGTAACTAAGGACATACTGAAGGATCCTTTCGGGCATGCTCATCCATTGATACTGGAAGGTCCATTAAAACTTATTGCTTGGAGGATTTTTAGGAAGGATGGAATGTCAGACCTATCGAGAAAGGCGCAGAATATATTTCTGAAGCAGGGGCAGATAGCACTAGCAAGCAATACAATTTCAAATGGAAATCATGGCTTTTCCAAGGGTGTGTAGCCCCTTGGCGGCCACACCTCTGGGGGCAGGCTAAAGAGCTCTGAGTGTCGAGAGAGGGGTCTCGCCATGTTGGGAGTGGCAGAATGGTGCATCCTGGAAAAGTCAGATGGCACACTTCCAAGGAAATGGTCATCAGGAGGGAGGTAACCTGGTAGCTCATTTGCTACCAACCGCATCCTGCCCTGAGGGCATTCTCTGAGCATAAATAGGGCACTCAGAATTCGGATCACAACTGAACTGGAAGGAGGACTGAAGAAAGACTGCCCTGCTGTACCGAGGGACCAGCAAAGAGAGGTTGCATCGTTGAAGACTGCACCTGATGGCTAGCGAAGAGAAGGACTGTGCCTTCTGTGTTTTGCCCGAATGTATGATGTTACAACGCAAACATTTACAACGCATGCCTTTACAATGCAGTTTTTACATCGCAACATCCATTACAACGCATGTTCTTACAACGCATACCATTACAACGCATACCATTACATCACATAATTTTTGGGGGTAACAGTAGGGTAAGTGTTGTCTAGTGTAGGGGTAACAATTAGTATTCCCACTCCAATGAGAGAAACAGTAGGGTAAGTGTTGGATAGTGTAGGGGTAAAAATTACAAATTTGATGAATTTGCCGATGCTTGTTCACAGTTAAGTGAAATGCCTTGATTTAATAATACTTGAGAATTCCATATCTCCGGAACACTTCAGTGGATTTATTTAATTTTGGTGTCTAAATTCTTATACAACACAGTTTATTTTTATGAATTGGTGTTGGATTTCTTGAGTGTCTTATCAATTCCCTCTTCGTTCAAATCTTTTTATTAAAGATATGGCAAGTTGACAACAGTTAAACAAAAAGAGCTCAGTCCCTCACAGCACTGGTGTCAAGTTTTCACAGATGTTCAACTTCTGAATCAGATTACACTATCTCATGCCTTACTTCTGATACACAGTAGAAAGACTGTACTTGGCATTTAACTTTTAGCTACATTCCAGAGTTTAGGGATAGGGAGTCAGAGACTGCATGTTATACAAAATAGAAAAGAAATCCCAGAGATTGGAGAAAGGGAGACAAGAGTAAATAGGGGCTGCTGTAGTCGGTATGTTAGGGACTGGGCAATGGGACTTCTGTATTATACATCTGGTATGTTCCTAGGAGCTCATCAGTGCGCTGAAGTGGGGGGGTTGTCTTCGAAGAGTTGCAAGGCTCGAAGTTTTGGTGGCGTGAAACAGGTGCATTCAAGTCTAGAAAAATAGTCTACCAGTGGCTGCCATGTGTTTGTGAATCTATTTGCGCTATAAGTGATCCGAGTTGTGAGGAGTTCCATCGCCATGGTATGCCAAAGGCGGGTAAACCAAAGCGCAGTAGGCGGCGTATCCATTTCTTCCAGTACACCGCTATTGTCTTTTTGGTTGCTCCAAGCATGTGAGATATTATACGCAAGTCAGTTTGAGTCACGGCAAGGAGGGTTGTAGGCCTAAGTCCCAGGATAGTCACTATTGGGGTCTCTGGTATGGGGTAGCCAACTACATCTTTGATATGACTGAGGAGCTCCTTCCAATAAGTGGTTAGCAACAGACAGTACCACCATTTATGTAGAAGGTCTCCAATCGCGCTCTGGCATCGATCATGTGGGCAAGGCATTGGGGAACAATTTATGAAGTTGTTGAAGGGTGTAGTACAACTGTGTCATAAGTTCATAGGTGGTCTCTCGCTGTGGTATGCGTCAAAATATTTTCGCTATGTCCCACCAGACTTGTTCCCAATGCTTGGTTTTAATCTCATCTGCACTGATTGATTGCCAATATGTTTGATATGTGTGGGGTTTGATCTGGGCAGAGTGTTGCAGTACTTGGTATGTACCCGAAATCAGGATTCGAGACCGGTCGTACGGTGGACCAGTGCTTCAAATGGGGTAAAGGGACGGGTCGTCCCCTGCATGTTGAGTGTGTGTGCAACCAGTGCCGAATGTGGAGGTATTTCTGTCGAGCTTCCTCCGGACGGCAGAATTCCCTTTTACACTGTTCAAAGGTTTTGAATTGATCCCCCTCAAAGAGATTTCAGAAAATTTGACATTCCCCTTCCGCCCATGCTGGTAAAGAGTGGGGCTGCGTTTCAGGCGAGAAGCTCGGATTGGGGAACGGAAAGGAAGTAAGGCCCCTAGGAATTGTGTTGTAATCTTGAGCATGGTTGGAAGCTGCTGATGTCAAGTTTAGAACTCAGCTCTGTCATTAGAATGTGTTGAGGATGCTCTGTGATTCATTTGTCAGCTCAGAGTCCTGCTGTAAAGTTGGTGCTGTTCACCTATGTTGTTATCTACAATTAAACTTCTCTTCTACAACTTCACCTTGAAGAAGTGTTATTTTAACACTGGCGAAGAGCTGTTTTTGACCTGATTGGTGACAGGCACCTTCAGCACCAACTCCCCTTCACAATTACTCGGATTGCCTGCCTTCGCCCTGTGGTCCGTGATCTTCGAAACCAACTTTTCTGCTTTACTGAAGACTTCTCTCCGCTCCGCCCGCCCCGCAATGGAAATGTGAGTTGTTTCTACACCCTGAAACAGACTTTTCATTACTAAACGCTTTGATTATCGTCTCACCGTTAACGGCTGCTCCGCGAGCCGTGTCTCGCACCCTCGCTTCTGCCTGCATCTCCAGAGCGCATGCTGCGCTTCAACGCATCAGAACGTTGTGACTTCGCAACGTCTGTTATCGTCATTGGAACGCACGCATTCACGCAGAGCCAACGCAGCTTGCAGCCATTTTTTTTTTCATTGTTTACTTCATGTGGATATCATTCACCGGCAGGCATCACAAACCTTCTGCATTGAACCCACGCTCTGTCATTAGAATGTGGTGAGGATGCTCTGTGATTCATTCGTCAGCTCAGAGTCCTGCTGTAAAGTTGGTGCTGTTCACCTACGCTGTTATCTACAATTAAACTTCTCTTCTATAACTTCACCTTGAAGAAGTGTTATTTTAACAAATTGCAATTTTGTCCCACAGGGTCTGCAAGCTACCGCCCTATCCATATGTAACCCATTTTTCTCTCTTTTGTGGACCCCCCACTCAGAGATATAGTGCAGATGTGACGCCCAGTAGTACTCTAGTATATTTGGGCACGCTAGTCCACCTCTGTCCCGGGGCAGCATTAGAAGTGTATTTGAAAAGCGTGGTCGCTTCCCCTGATGCAGCGTGGAATCTTAAATCCTCCCTTCGTCACAGATCAAATATCACATTAGCTCATTCACTCAATACATTCATTGGTGGGGCCCATAACACCAACACTCACACTTCATTGATCCGTTCTCACGGAAGAGATAAATTGTCCAAACGCTGACATGAAAGGAATACCTTTTCAACTAAAGAACCTAATTTACCTGAACATACATTAAGTACCTTTATTAAACTCAGAACCTCGAGATTTTCCCTTCATTTGATCGATAGATCAGTTAGTTGAATTTGGATATTTGGTGACTCAATTCTTTAATCTACATTTAATCTGATTCTAGTCTCTTCAAATAAATCACCCAACACATTTGTTTGTTTAAATAATAATTTTGTTTATCTAATTAATTGCAAATTTAATAAATCATAAACCAAACCACGGAACATCATATTTACCTAATCTGGCTATTAGTCGTCCTCTAAGTTAATCAAGTCGTGAAAAGTCTTTAATTCATCAAAGTCAGGCATCAATTCAGTCTTTCAGCAGTGTCACCGTCCTCTCCGTCAGCATAACGTCAGGAAAAAGAAAAGTTCCGCTCTCAAAATCTGTCAGCTCAGGGAAAGTCCTAATTCGCTTTGTCTACAAACTTTTAAAATGTAACAAAAATCAGTTTTAGGCAGTCCTGATTGGCTGGTTTGGGGTCAATCGGTAAAGTTCTCAAATAGTCCGTTAGGTTAAGTCATCACACTTGCTGGTTCCGGTTTTAAAGACAGTCCTTTGTTTCGTGAATTTGGCGATTCTCCCAGTGTGACCTTGATGGGTACATCTTGCCTGGGGTCAGGACGAGGCCACTTGTTGCTGGCGGTGGCGCAGGCGCACTTCACCCAAAACCTCGTGAAACGGTAGTAGTCGCGTCGTGTGTCTCGGTCAGCCATCTTTTCTTAGGCCCAAATGGTCAACTTAAGCAAATCAAACACAAAACGCAATTAAAACATTGAAATGGCTAATAAAATGTTAAACCCTCACTAATTCCCCTATGTGTAAGTAATTGTCTAGCATGATAGCAACATTCAAAGCGTTTATATTCACCCAGTGATGTCATCTGGTGCAATTTACAATTACGTCACAAAAGCAACATATATCATGCAATATTCTAATTTTCTACCATTAGTATGCGTACATAATATTAGTATACAGTTAGTTTAGCCATGCAAATGCAAATCCCATGTGTAATTCTTTCATTAATATAATTAGTGAGTTATCACTCCAAACAGATTAATAATATTACAATTAATATAAACATGCAGAAATGGGGGGGGTATACAAAATTTTGAACTACCCGCTCCAGCAATCCCCCCTTTGATGATTATATCACCACACCATCAAAATGTTGTATCCCTTTTACGGAATTTCAAAGTGATTTCTTGTTTTTATTCATAATTCAGTTTCCCCTGTCTCTTCTCTCTTTGCTGATTTGTACATACTCTCCTTAATTTCCTCCAATTCTATCTCATCAAATTCTCTCTCTTGTTTTACGTCTTTTCTCCTTAAATTTTCTCTTTTTGACTTTTTCTGGTTTTTATTACTTTTACAACAAATACACCCTAATCTTATTATTAATACTATAAAAATCACACATGTTAATGGAAATAATATCTTACCTAAAAAGGTACTACATAAATTTACTAAGAAATTTTTAATAGCTGATATCTTCCTTCCAATCTTTTCCCATACACCTGCAACCTCCAGTGGTACAATTTCGTCATGCAATTCTGTAATATTTTTAATATACATTTTCAAATCTTTACTTTAGTCAGGAATGTAAGTACAACAATTTTGAACTTTCAGCATTCCACAGACTCCACCCTCTTTTGCCAATAATATATCAAGAGCAAGTCGATTTTGCATTACCATAGCACGCATGGCAACCATTTCACAGTTTACTAATAAAAATCCTCCTGCGGTGCTTGTTGACAAGCGATCCACTACTTTTGAAAGTCTTCTAATTTTGTTTGCATTCAGAGATATTCCCACTGCCGGTATCAATGCTCCAAAAATATCACCTACAATTTCTTCCCAAGATTCTCTCTTACTACGTACTAAATTACTACCTAAGTTATGTACACCATCTTCTCCTCTATCCATGTGAAAAATCTTTGGAAAAACCAGGCCTACATAACATGTGCCATGCCAATGGTCTGGCAAACGATAATATGCCCTGTTCCCACAAATGAAATATAGTCCAGGAAAAACTGGATCTTTTCCACCTTTAAATCCCCATCCACCCATGATTCGGTATATATCATGGCACTCGCTATTCCCTAAAAAATGATTATCATATGCAGTTTGATTCCTTCTAATACACAATTTTCCTTTGAGGCCAATCTAAAGCCATAGTTGGACTCATTTCCCCTTTCAAGTGTTTTTCCATCTCTACATCCCATACTGTTTTCTCCACCTTTCCTTCTGAAGCTTTTCTTTGCATTTTCAGTCTCCTTTCTTCAACCATATCTAAAAATGTCTTTTCCTCTTTCTTTAAACTACAAGTCAAATTGTTTTTAAATATTTATTCTAATGTTAGTTCTTTAGTCTCTAGGAAAAATTCACCTAACACCTTTGCAGGTTTTACCTCATTTAACTTGTTAATTGACGGTACTTGTGAAAATATAGTATCTACATCTGAAAAATAATATTCTAATTTTCCTGCCTGATAAAATAAACTAGCTATTACACTACATGTTATTCCATAAGTTACTGGAAGGTGGTGATAAGTCACTCCCTCCGATATAGAAGCAGGTAACTGCATACAGACATAGCAGTCCCTTACATCCATTGTTTTTACATATTCATACAACAATTTCGAAAACACATTATTAGAAAAATTAGTTATAGACCTGTCTTTATGTAAATAGTTTTTATCTATTCTAGTCGGAACTACTTTTTGAATCTTCCCTATATTATTTATGTTTTCACTATGTCCTTCTAATGTATCTATAGTAACTTTAAATGAGATCAGGAGAGCAAGTACACTCCATAGAAGCATTAATAATCCTGTACAACAACAACACATTTTACACCATCTCTTCAAACATTTACATCTATCTTTTCTACCATCTATGTTTGCCATCTTTGCTAAAATGGACTGTGTCTTTTGACTTAGCCTCTTCTACTCCACAACTAGTTTTCTAACCCAAGGCTCTAAGCACCTACTTGGTTCTACCAGTTTTTGTCTTTTTCGGTATTTTATTGTCTTTCTTTCAGTTGTTTTCTTGTCTCATTCAGTTTGGCATTTCATCATTTTTAGGTCTCGCCTGAGACAGCGCTTTAGCGTTGCTCTGGCGAGACTTATAGTAAGCGAGTTTTGGAAGTGCAAACGAGTGCTTTCAGGCCTCCAAATACAGTGCATGTGTGCAGGGCGCGCGCACCATTTGGAGGCCTGAAAGCACTCGTTTTCTTTCACTTTCGCCTGTCACACGGCCGCGCTTTGAAGTGTGATCGCGATTGCGATCACTTACATTTCGCGGGCGCTTTGATGTTTTCAGTGAGCCGCGCGGCCACTGAGGACATCAAAGCGCCCGTGAACACCATTTGCCACCCCCTTCCTGCTTGTTGCCTAGGAGCTTTGTTTAGACGTTTCTTCTCTCATGAAAGGCGCGCTTCAGAAAAAGAATGCAGGCTCAAGATTTGTTTCGTAATCAGCATGCGTTTGTTAGACAGGATTATTTCAGTAGCTCGTACCGTCCACGAGATTGATACATTGTTTCACACACGCTGTGTGAACGAAAGACCAAATACACTCGCAACTAGAGTCTTTAATGGAAAGTCCGTGACATGTCATAAATTTGTAAGCACACAACGGGGAAAACTTCAAGACTTTCATTACCGTGCTGTTGAATTTGTTAGTCTTATTCAGCCGGTTAACTTCAAATGTATAAGCAGACTTAACCCTGGTGCAGCTAAATTCTTGACATTAATGTGAAAGAAACGCACATATGGCTTAGCTAAGGACTGTTAAAGCTCTTACTTCTCTGATACTAGATCCGTGATTCGCTGCCAAGGCTCATTCCAATTAGGACGTCAAAACATGGCGCCTTGCTTCAGTAGCTTTAAAAATTAAGACATGTTCAATCAAGCGCCAGAGTCTCACCCTAAGAATTATGGGAGTTGTAGTGTTAATTAAATCCGCAGGACGTGAGTCTCAGTTGCAGCTTATAGACACAAGAATTATACGAGTTGCAGTATGAACTGAAACATTAGAACGCGAGCCTCTATTGTACTTTGTTTGTCTCGGACATTTCATTAAGCCCTCTACAGGCCCCAAAATCATTTGCAATGCAATGCAATGCAATAGGCCTCGCAGTTACACAAGTTAAAGCTATTGGCATTGTAAATGACAATGCCAATAGGCATTGTTATTTTCAATGTCAATAGCTCAAACTCGCGTAAATGCGAGACCTAATGCATTGCAAATGCTTGTTTACTTTTCCTTCGTGATCGGTATACAGAATGTCCTGAACATCCGCTTCTTCTCCAATATCGGACAAGATAACTCTCAGGATTTCCGATTCTTCGTCTTCCTCAACCTCTGGATTTCCTTGGCTATCTGCCTCTTCTTTTACTTCAGGCAGGGCCACATACGTCCATTCTGGTGATTTATACTTCTGGTTAGGTTTTCTGGTTCTTTTGCTCTCTTTAATTTCAGTGGTTTCTTCGTCTTTAGATTTCACCTGACTTGTCACTTCATTCACCTGTTCAGCTCTTGGGGAAGTTACTCGTGTCAGTCGGTATCTCAACCTTTTTATTTTATTCGACCACACATCATCTTTTGCTGCTCTTTTCAATCTACTTCCTTTATCATTCTTTTCAGTTCTCCAAGCTCTCTTTCTTAGAACTCGACCTTCAGGTATTTCATCTTCGCTTTCTTCTGACTCTGTTTCAACTTGCTTTTTACTCTCAACAGTTTCTTCTTCCACCACTTCTTTAGTTTTCCCTACTTCTGTCCCTCCTCGAATCTCCGTCACGCAATCTTCCTGCTGACTACTTGTCCCTGTTTCTAACTGGATGTTGGAGTTCCCTACACCTCCTCGGGGGTCTTCCGCAATAATCTTTCCTTCTCTCTCTGTATCTGGCACCTGTCCATCTAAACGTGTTGTTTCAGGTGGAATTTCTCTCAATCTTTCATCTAGCACTTACTTCTCATGAATCTCTTTTATTGTCTCTTCACTGTCTTTTTCTTTGGTTTTCTCTCGTATTTCCTTTGAACACTTCGCTCCTTGTTCAGTCTCTGAGTCTGAACTGGTATCAGAAATCTGTAACCTTCTTCTCAGGGAAATACTTCTTGGAACGTGTTAGATTTTGTTCTGCTTCCCTCCTTTCAGGGTTTTCTTTTGTTTTTGGCTCTTCGTCATCTGACTCAGTACTGGATTCTGATTCATCAAAATACTCCTTCTCCTTGCCGTCTACTGGATTTGGAATTCTCAATGTATGGCTTGCATGGATCCAGTTTTTCAATCCAGCACACTTTACAGCTGTTGTTGTGGTCAAGATGACTTGTCTTGGTTTTCCCCTCCTTGGGACCAAACAGTTTCTTCTTCTGTGTACTTTTATTCTCACCCAGTCCCCTGGGCTTAGATCATGAGCTGGCTTCTTTTCAAGGGTGGTGGCATCCGCTCCAACCTGATGAAACACAGAATGAACTGCGTCAGCCAGGCTTTTACAGTATTCCAACACCATGTCATCAGTTATAGTCATCAGCTTGTTGACTGGTATAAACACGCGTCGCATGGCTCGTCCCATGATGATTTCATGGGGGCTTGACTCTGTAGTTCTATCTGGAATTGATCTAATAGTCATGAGTACCAGAGGCAAGACATCAGGCCATTTCATACCTGTGGCTAAACACATTTTCCCTATCCTGTTTTTGATAGTACCATTCATCTGTTCCACCACACTCTGGTCAGTAGGCACAATGTAGTTTTTGCTGTACATTCAGTGCTTCACAAATCAGTTTTATAATCTCATTATGAAAATGTCCTCCTCGGTCTGATTCAATTGTCACTGGGAACCCGAATCTAGGGATGAATTCCCTCAAAAGTAATTTTGCCACTGTCCTCCCATCATTTCTTCTTGTTGGGAATGCCTCTACCCATTTGGAAAACAGACAGACCATAACCAAAACATACCTCAGTCTGTTACAGGGAGGCATCTCAATGAAATCCACTTGCATTCTGGTAAAAGGCCCTCCTTCTCGACCTATTGTTCCTAGACTCACTACTGCCTTTCTTCCTGGATTGTATTGCTGACATATTAGGCATCTCTGACAAAGACTTTCTGCTACAAGTCTGAATTTTGCATTATACCAGGTTTGTTTAAATGACCTGACCATAGCATCTCTCCCTATGTGTCCCTGACCATGATACATCCGTGCCATGGCAGACATCATGCTATCAGGCATAACTGGTCTTCCATCTCGATAGACCCACACATGATCCTTCTCTCTTGGAGCACATCCTGCTTTTACCCACTGCTTCATTTCCTCATTTCCTGCTTCTTCCTGTAATTGTCTCACTTCTTCCCATGTTCCCACAATGTTAGTAAACATCAAAGAGCAAGAAATCCCCTCTCTTTCCTTAGCCCGATTAATGGAATTCTGATTTCGGGCACAGTATTGTGCCATGTCATTTGCATATGTGTTGCCAGTGGCGATAAAATCACCACTTTGACTATGGGCGGCACACTTCACAACAGCCAATTGCCTAGGTAACTGTATCGTCTCAAGCAATTTTCCAACCACTTCAGCATTCTTAATGGGAGTTCCACTTGATGTCAAAAAGCCTCTCTGCAGCCATATTTGACCGAAGTCATGTACGACTCCGAATCCATACTGGCTGCCAGTCATCACAGTCACTCTCACACTCTTTCCAATCTTACATGCTCTAGTCAAAGCGACAAGTTCAGCTACTTGTGCCGATTTTACTCCTTTCAGATATGATGCTTCCATTACTGCTGCAACCGTACATACCGCATAGGCTGCACTTAACACTCCATCATCTGTTCTCAAACAAGACCCATCCACAAACAGAACAAAATCACTTTCTGGTAAGGGTACATCTTTTATGTCAGGTCGAGGTTTTGTACAGAAATCAAGTACATCCAGACAGTCATGATCTGCTTCATCTCTGACTTCCGCATTCTCAGCATCAGGCAGTAATGTTGAAGGATTCACATTCAAACATCTCACAAGACTTACATTTGTGGCACCTAGTATAACTTTCTCATACTTAGTCAGCCGACTATGTGTCATATACTGAGTGCGACTCCTTGTTAAAAGGATTGCCACATCATGAGGTACGAACACTTTCACAGGATATCCCATCACAATTCCCTCACTCTGTTCCAAACTTCGGCATGTAGCAGCTACTGCTTTCAAACACCCAGGTAAGGCTACAGCTTCTGGGTCCACCATTGATGAAAAATATGCAATTGGTCTCCTCAGTTTTCCATGCTTCTGTATTAGCACAGAGAGCGCACATCCATTTCTCTCACTGCAATACAACTCAAACTCCTTTTCATAGTCAGGCATACCTAATGCAGGTGCTTCACACAACCCATCTCTCAATCTTTTGAATGCTGCCAATTCTTCTTTGGTCAAATCAATGGGATCTTTCACATCACTTCTTGTCAGTCGTACCAAAGGTTTTGCTATCAACGAAAAATTGCTAATCCATTGATGACAATATCCAACCATTCCCAGAAACATTCTCACCTCTCTTTGGGTCATGGGTGCACTCATTCTTTTTATGATCCTGATTCTATCTATCGTTATTTTTCTCAGTCCTTTTTCAATGTGATGTCCTAAATATTGTACTTCTTTCTTGCAAAATTGTAATTTTGATGATGACACTTTAAGTCCTCCATCCGCCAAATGATTCAGCAAGGCTATCGTGTCAAGTTCACAAGCCTCATGGGTTTTTGACGCCACAAGAAGGTCGTCAATGTACTAATACTGAATTTTCGGGCATTTCTAGACTTTCAAAAAACTTCTTCAATAGCTGATTAAATATCGAGGGGCTTTCTGTATACCCCTGTGGAATTCGGCACCAAGCCAAAATACGCTTGCCGAAACGAAATGCAAAAATTTGCTGACTGTCATTGTGCAATGGGATGGAAAAGAAAGCATGGCATAGATCAATTACTGTATACCATTCAGCGTCATGGGGAATCTGATATAGAATCACAGATGGATTTGGTACAATAGGACAACATGACACAACAATTTTGTTTATCTTTCTCAGATCTTGTACTATCCTGAACTTCCCACTAGGCTTTTTCAGTCCCATTATTGGTGAATTACATGGACTACTCATTATTTCTCTCAAAATACCTTGTTTTATCATATTTTCAATCACAGGAGTCACTCCTTCAATTATTTCAGGTGTCAATTTATTTTGAGGGACATTTGGATAACTTACTTCTTCTTTTACTGTTATTTTGACTGGATCTACATTTCACCTTAATCCCACGTCTTCTCCTGTGAAATCCCATACTTCTGCCTTAACAGATTGTTTTAATTCTTTAGGTAATTCATCAGGATTAAATACAGCAAAGGTTTCAATAACCTTATTTTCCCTGTTTGTCATTGTCATTTTATACAGCACATCTTCATCTGGGGTTTCAAATGCTATTCCATCCGGGGTACAAAATATAGTGCAGTTCATTTTGCACAACACATCTCTACCTAATAGATGCACAGGACTGGTATCGCACACGACAAAGCGGTGCATTTCCGAAAATTTCCCTATGCTAACTTTCACTGGGTCTGTAAGGTAAGTTTTGATCTGCCTGTTGGATACACCAACTACTTAGATCGTTTCATCCGAGAGAGGAAGATTCTTAACATCAGCTGATCTGACAGTTGATCGAGTAGCACCAGTATCAACTAGGAAAGTAATGCTTTCACCATTAATCTTTCCATCCACAAATGGGCCTGACTGGTCTATTCTAGAGTTGCGCCAAGTACGCACTCTTCTTCCTCCCTTCGGCACCGTCAATAACTTTCTTCTGAATCACTCTCATCGCGTTGCAGCCAATACTGCGAAGCAGCGCTAGCGCGCGGCGGTTTATTTACCTGTTCTCCGTTGTAGAATCCCGTTTCACTACTATACCGCAGAGAATTTTTGCTCTGTGGAAAAGGCGGTTTTAGCACCTGATTCTGTTGGGTAGCAACCTGCAGCTGTCGCTGCGGTTGACCACTCACCTCATTCTGCACCTGTGGATTCAATGATGCATTTTCATCGTTAGTACTTGGGGGAAATTTACACACGGATTTCCAATGCCCTATCCTACCGCAATTATGACACGGGAATTTTTTCTTAGCTTCCTCTATATTTCCTTTACCTTTCCCAGGACTACATTTTTGTCTTGATCCTGTATTATTCACTTGTTCTGCTAATTGTGCTTCCTATCTCTCTGCTACCTTTACTTGTGTCCACATAGCCTTTTCTTTCAGTTTTCGCTGTTTAGCTTCAATTTCATCACTGAAATATTTTGCATGTCTCAATACTTCATCTATTTTCTTATTCTGCCAGTCTACAGTATGCTGTTTGATCATCTCACTAATTTCTGGACGAAGACCATATACGGACCTGTATACGAAATGACTTAGATCCTTTTCACTCAGATTTTCATCTCCACTAAACTGTTTAAAGGCCAAGATCAGCCTCTCATAATATGCATGTACTGACTCTTTGCTTTCCTGATGCGTTCTGTCAATTTTTACCCAATCTGTCTCCTTAGGTGGAACCTTATTCTTCAGAAAGGCAATAACCTGTTCGTATTTCTTCATTACCTCGGGGTCTGGAGCCCCTGTTTTTGGATCTCTTGGGTATTCTTGTGTTGGCCAATCTATCATTATTTTACACTCTGTCCATAGATCTGCTGGTACTATTATGTCAAACAGACTATTTAGATCAATACATAATACTTTGGACAATTTCACAAATCTGTCTACTTGTCTATACCACTCAACGGGTTTCTCACGTAGTCGAGGGAAATAATTTGTGAATGACAAAATATCTTGCCTAGTCCATGGGACATGTACATTTCCTCCTCCTGGAATTTCTCTCATAGGGCATTCTGAAGCATCATCTCGTTTTCGATTCCATCTACTTTTCCATTTGTCCACATCTCCCCATTTTCTCAACAAAATAATTATTTCCTTAATCTGACTTAATTCGTCCTCTGGTATTCATATTTTCAATGTCCTTTTCAGTAAAATCTATTCGATATGGTTTCTGTAGGGCTTTTACCTTTTCAATATCTATACCCATTTCATTTGCCACTTCTTCTAATCTTTCATGGAGACTTTTTGCTCTCCAAGTTATGCTTTTACACAGAAATAACAACTCCTCATCCTGGTAGGTTTTTAACTTCTCCGTAGGGATAGTTCCTACTATTAACTCTTCCAGTACCATTCGTAGTTTGGCCACATCTATTGACTGAGATTCTTTGTCTTTCTTCTGCAAGCTTCTCAACCATTCATTTAATTCCTCTGTAGATGGTCCTACTGACTTCTCTACATTTCCTTGTCCAGAATCCTTTTGTGTTTCTAATATTGACTCCACTGTTGTTATACGTCTTTCTGCACAATTCTGGCCTACAAACGGATTATTTGAAATATTTGGTTCAATCATACTTATTGTCTGTCTCCATGGATTGTCATTTTGACTCATGTCTATTGCTTTTATAAGGGACCGTTAAACAATGTTCGCCATCTTTTTGTTTATCGAAAATAGGCATTACTGGACCTATCGTTACTGGAACTGTTACAGCTTCCAGATTTTTGATTAATTCTCTTATTTTCTCTGTTAATTCTAAGGTTGTCTTTGCTAGTTCCGGTGAATTTTCACCATTTATTCTACTTCCGGACTTCCTTTCTGCCTCTCTACTCGAATAGTTTTTTCCCAAATCTTGGAACTCTGGTTCCGTTTTTATCATCGTAAAGTTTCTTTCATTGGGGCACTAGGTGTTAATATTTCTGGTTCTGGCCGATATGGGGGTGGATTTTTATAGAACATGTCATCAAGAAGATCATCCTCTGATTCATTCACTCCATACCCTTTCGATTCCACATTATGTCTCTTTTCTGCGCATTTTCTTCCTTCATTTTCTCCTGCAGTTCTTACGCGAAACAAACCCTCAGTCATACTCGCATTCCACCATCTTCTCATTCGATCATCATGATTCTCATGTCCATATGACCTACCAAACATGTACCTATACCTTCCGCCACTTCTCTGTCTTTCTCGGCCATGCATCTCATCTTCCCATTCTGTCAATGCTTCAAATTGTGTCGGTCTAGGTCTTGGTTCTAAATTCATCATTTTCTCTTTTAAATTTCTCAAAACTACCAAATTAAATGAACCATGTTCTGGAAAAGCCAAAACTCCGTCACTCTCAGTATACTTGACCCAATTGTCTAACCAAATACAGGTGTGATATCCATATTTCGCAACCAGAAAGGATGCGGGGGTTTTCGGTGGAGGAAGTAATTGTCCTTTCCTAGTTACAATCGGTTTGTCCTTTTTAAACCACTTTTTAATTCTACCGAACCAGGACTTCTTCTCCTTTTCGGGGGGGTCGTAATACATCTTTACTGCCTTTTCGTGTATCTCTAGTGTTCTCCTCTTGACCGTACCGCTTTTCTGTACAATTGTAGCGCGACTCACACTAACGCACCAATCCGGAACGTCTTTGTCACTGTAATTTTCCAATCCCATCACGACTCACACTAACGCACCAATCCGGAGCGTCTACGTCACCCTGTGCTTCTCCACTCCTAGCGCGGCGTACACTAACGCACCAATCCGGAGCGTTATACGACTGACTGGCCAATCCCAGCGCGGTTGTTCTGACGTCGGCAGCCGCTGCCGCAGCTCCAGCTCCTGTCTACCCCTCCTTTACAAAATTCACTCGGTAAGTTTTGTTTCAAATTTACAATTCTGTTAGTAACAACACAAAAACACCACCATTGTCCGCTTCGCTAACCAAGGAATAGCAATAGACCTTTCTCACGAGAATTTCGTCTTTCCCGAGAGCAGTGCTTACTTCTGCCCTACTACAGAATCGTTACTTCCATTGATAAAGTTGCACATCCCTCTACCTTATCCTTCTAACAAGCATTAGCTAACCGTTTCTCCAGAATTAAGACACTTGGTTGGAGACCCAATGCTCCTGAGAAATAAAACTAGAGTTTCACAATTAACCCGAATGCCTTCACATTCACGCACTTTCACACGAGAAAATGTAGTACATTCACACAGAATCCTGTCTTTCCCGAGAACAGCGAACAGTCTGTCCTACTACAGAATTATATCATACGTTGATAAAGTAGCACTTCCCTCTACTTTACCCTTCTAACAAGCTTAGGGAGCATCTATTACCTTTCTAGTGATAAGCGTTATCGGAGTGCCATTTGGACTCCTGGTAC
Organism: Triturus cristatus; assembly: GCF_964204655.1. Classification (NCBI taxonomy): domain Eukaryota; kingdom Metazoa; phylum Chordata; class Amphibia; order Caudata; family Salamandridae; genus Triturus; species Triturus cristatus. The sequence continues at coordinate 647,372,777 of NC_140594.1, read as the reverse complement.
CTAAGACCAAAACTTCACAGGTGACCTTCGCTACCATACACTTCTTTCATACAGGAGTTATTTCTAATGGCAACACGCGACAATGTCACCGGATCGAACCCAGACAATGCGTCGTGCAACTTCAATCGTTACACGTTTTTCCCTGTGTACCTACAGGGCAACAACAATTCCGTCTTTCCCGAGAGCAGCGCTTACCTCTGCTCTACTACGGAACCGTTACAAACTTCCGACTTCCTACATCCCAGAAGACGTGCAAACAACATAGAACTCGACACGACTCAACATAGAGTGTTAAAACATAAACCAATATCAATTAATAACCAATAATCAATAAGCAATTTACAAGCTATAATCACCAAACCAAAACAATAACAACCATCATGCTACCAGAAAAACTGATGCAGCGTGGAATCTTAAATCCTCCCTTTGTCACAGATCAAATATCACATTAGCTCATTCACTCAATACATTCATTGGTGGGGCCCATAACACGACACTCACACTTCATACCTTTTCAACTAAAGAACCTAATTTACCTGAACATACATTATGTACCTTTATTAAACTCAGAACCTCGAGATATTCCCTTCATTTGATCGATAGATCAGTTAGTTGAATTTGGATATTTGGTGACTCAATTCTTTAATCTACATTTAATCTGATTCTAGTCTCTTCAAATAAATCACCCAACACATTTGTTTGTTAAAATAATAATTTTGTTTATCTAATTAATTGCAAATTTAATAAATCATAAACCAAACCACGGAACATCATATTTACCTAATCTGGCTATTAGTCGTCCTCTAAGTTAATCAAGTCGTGAAAAGTCTTTAATTCATCAAAGTCAGGCATCAATTCAGTCTTTCAAAGGTTCAGGATAACAGCTGTCCAGCAGTGTCACCGTCCTCTCCGTCAGCATAACGTCAGGAAATAGAAAAGTTCCGCTCTCAAAATCTGTCAGCTCAGGGAAGGTCCTAATTCGCTTTGTCTACAAACTTTTATAATGAAACTAACGTCAAAATGTAACAAAAATCAGTTTTAGGCAATCCTGATTGGCTGGTTTGGGGTTATTCGGTAAAGTTCTCACATAGTCTGTTAGGTTAAGTCATCACATTTGCTGTTTCCGGTTTTAAAGATGGTCCTTTGTTTCGTGAATTTAGCGATTCTTCCAGTGTGACCTTGATGGGTACAACTTTTCTGGGGTCAGGACGAGGCCACTTGTTCCTGGCGGTTGCGCAGGCGCACTTCACCCAAAACCTCGTGAAACGGTAGTAGTCGCGTCGTGTGTCTCGGTCAGCCATCTTTTCTTAGGCCCAAATGGTCAACTTAAGCTAATCAAACACAAAACACAATTAAAACATTGAAATGGCTAATAACATGTTAAACCCTCACTAATTCCCCTATGTGTAAGTAATTTTCTAGCATGATAGCAACATTCAAAGCGTTGATATTCACCCAGTGATGTCATCTGGTGCAGCTTACAATTGCGTCACAAAAGCAACATATATCATGCAATATTCAAATTTTCTACCATTAGTATGCGTACATAATATTAGTATACAGTTAGTTTAGCCACGCAAATGCAAATCCCATGTGTAATTCTTTCATTAATATAATTGGTGAGTTATCACTCCAAACAGATTAATAATATTACAATTAATAGATTATTCAAATTAATATAATCATGCAGAAATGGGGGGGTATACAAAATGTTGTACTACCCGCTCCAGCACCCCCCCATATGAAGATTATGAAGATGGTGAGGTCACGTTGTAAGTGTACTATGTGGGGTTGCGGTATTGATGTGGGTTGCATTTGGAATAAATACAATATTTTCGGGAATACAGACATTTTGACTGCATTAAGTCTCCCCAGCCATGAGATTGGTAAGGACTTCCACACATGCAGGTCCATCAGGATTGCTTTTCTATAGTCCTACCAGTTTGCCTGCGTCCATGTGTTGACCGTGGAGGTTAGGTTGAGTCAAAGGCACCAAATCGAGTGCTCGGCCCATTGGCAAGGGACAAGGGATTAAAGTTCCGGGATCTCCTCTACGGCGATTGTAAGATTTAACGCCCAGGATTTGGTGGGTTGATTTTAAGGCCAGAGGATGCCTCGAAGGCTTGTATAAGAGTAAGGAGAGCTGGCAATGAGGTATTTGGCTTTGACAGTGTAAGTAGTAGGTTCTCTGCAAATAGGACTATTTTGCGTTCTACTCCTCCAAAAGTGATGCCAATAGTGTCACCTGATTGTCTTACAGCTATAGCCAGGGGTTTTACTACCAGAGCGAAGAGCAAGGGGGAGAGTGGGCAGCCTTGTCTGGTGCCCCTGCGTATATGTAGCGGATTTGTAAGCTGACCATTTACCCTGACCTGAGCTTGGGGAGAGAAGTACGATGCCATTATCCTAGAGATCATCTTAGATCCCATCCCGATTTTCTGCAGGACTGCCCTCAAGAATTCCCAGTCCACTCGATCAAAGGCTTTCTCTGCGTCTAATGACAGCAGACAGGCAGGGATGTCTCAGTTGTGCGCCTTTTTTACTAAGTGCACTATCCATCTTAGATTGTCAGCTAGCTGACGATGTCCAATATAGCCCACCTGGTTCGCATCTATGTGTCCCAGCAGATATGGCTCTAGGCGGTTTGCTAGTATTTTTATGTAGATCTTAAGATTCGTGTTAAGAAGTGCAATGGGGCGGTACGAGGAGCATAGTGCGTGGTCCTTGCCAGGTTTAGGAATAAGCGCTATTTCTGCCATAGCCATAGTGGCTGACGGACCAGTGGCATCTGTGAATCAGTTAAAAAGGTGCAACAGTTAGTCTTGGATTTATGGGAGGAAGATTCGGCAGAAGTGGACTGGCAGACTATCCAGACCCACGTTTTGCATACCGGTTCCTCAAGAAGCTGTGTGTGTTGCTTATCTAGTGGGGTCCATGTGCAGTTAGCAAGCACTGCCTTAATCTGAGTAGGCGGGGGATTCTCCTGAGCGTAAAGGACAGAGTAGTATGTGTAGGAAGGTGGATATCTGACTATGGTTACCCCCAACTTTTTGCCTAGTGTCTAGCTGGTTTTTCGACTTAGTTGGCCTGAGATCCTGCCATTCAGGGTCTCAGGCTGTCTACTCTCTCTTTAAAATGGACTCCATGTACCCTAGGTACATAACCAATTGGTAAGGATCACCTTATTGGACCCTGTACAGTGTACCCTAGGTACCCAGGGCATAGGTGTACCCTAGGCCTCCCAGGGGCTGCAGCATGTATTATGCCACCCCTGGTCTGGCCTTCCAATCAGACACAACTGGCTGATCACTCAGCTGGGGCAAGGTCGTGTAATCACCCCTTGCTTAGATATAGTATGCCTATATCTGCCCTTATATATAGACACATGTGTACCTATCAGTCACTCCTATGGCAGGCCTTAACAATCCTGGAGGCAGAGTGCTTGGTAACATGTGAGATGGTGCTCTAGCATGAGCTGAGCCTGTCTGCAGCTTTCGGAACCATGTCCTTATAGCTGTTCTATGATATAGCCTACCATATACTCTTAAAGTGCCTTATAATCTTAAACGGTTATGGTAACTATGGTTGGGCTGTATCAAAACATGTCGTGTAAGGTGTCTAACACTTTGGAATAATACCCCCATACCATTTCTGGTGATGAGGATATTATTCCTCCCTTCTAGAGGGAGAGACATGTTAAAATCCTACTTTGCTGTGTAACCTCTGACCAAAGCCTCAGCATCACAAAATGGATGCTGCTGCCACAGACACAAGTCTGACCTCCTGCAGCTGGGAGTGATCCCAGCCAGGGAGGCCTGGACAATAGGTTTCCTGCTTGGGGAGGTGCTAGCACCTCCCCAGACAGCCTTTAGTGTATTGGGGCAGGGTGGGCTGAAAGGAATGAGACATGCCTGGGGCACACAAGGTGTTCCTTGCATAGTCCAGTTCAAACCGGCGCTGGGGCACTCCAGCCCCAGCTCTGGCGCGAAACTGGACAAAGGGAAGTGGGTGTAACCACCCCCTCCCAGGTCCCACCCATAAGGCGTGACCTAGCAGGTATCCCAGCCCCCCAGATTAGTATAAGAGTGGGAGTTGGGCCTCAAGACTTTAGATTATCCTGAACCTGCAAAACTGAACAGAAACTCTGGACCTTCGACATTCGACGAAAGAAGAAGACTGAAGAATCTCCCTTGTAGCCAAGGAGTGGCTACCCTGTGCAAACAGGCACCATCAAGAGACTACCCTTTGCTTTGTGAAACGTTCGACGAGGAACCGACTGCAGAGCCCGACCAGAGCCTTGATTTCCAGACTTCTCCGACCCTCATCCACATCTGCAGCAGAGCTGAGATCCGTGGAGGCGACGAGCGACGTGGGACCGGCTACCTGGGAAAAGTGGCTAGTAACTTACAGCGCAGCTTCTGAGGTACCCTCGAAGTTGTGCACCGGGGATTGAGAAGCCCCAACCCCAAGCACCATCTGCACCGAAGACCAGCCCCCCACACTCCACGAGTCCTGCGTGGGGCCCTTCAGCATTTTCCTGCTTGCCGCGTCTGTCCGGTTGCTTGCCCGCTGGCTAGTGGCCTCTGTGACGACGCTCCCTGAAATCTTCTGCGCTGGTTTGGCTCCTCCAGACTGGCTCCCGCTTCTCTGCAAAGAAGAAGCACCCCAGACCTTCCTGGTCTGCACCAGAAGCAAGTCCCTTGTTCTTCGTGGGTTCCGCTTGCCAAGGCTTGGTGAGTCCTAGTCCAACTTCGACGCCGCCGACAGCAAGAGCCTTCGTGGGACAGCTCGCCTCCTGGTCCTGGTCGTCCTCGACGCTTCCTGGTCCTCCTGGCTGCAGCGACAAGCTTCACCTTCACCTGCAACTCTTCACGACATCGCCTGGTTCCTTCCTGGTTCCACGTGGTCACTGGCTAGTGACCTTGACTCTGTCCCCTCTGCTTGCAGGTTTCTTCTCTTCTTGATCCCAGCCTTGGGATCCACCGGACACTCTCCCCTGACTGCCTGTCAGCATCTTTCTTCAGGCATCCATAGGAGTCGACGACGAAAACGACGCATCTTCACCCCTATGCACCCGCAGCCTGTGGGCTAGGTAACTTGGGTACTCCGGTGCTCATCAGGATAGTGACTATCCTAGTGTCTAGTTTTCAAGTCTCAACTTCCTAGCTACTCCGGAAGTGTCCTAAATCTATCTATTTCTAAACTGTAACATTGCTATTGACTTTTACGCATTACGCGTGAGTGTTTCCACTCTGCACACGAATCCCGTGGGCCTCCCACTTCCTAACTAACGCTAGTGTAGTGTAGCCCCAGCGATTCCCTAGGCCTAGGCCTATTCTATTTCCGTGACAGTGGTTCTTATACCACTTATTTAGTATATGGTTTGCGTGGCCCCTAGGGCCTAACTGTATTACTTACCTGTGTGACATACTGTATGCATTAATAAGACTGTGTTGTACTTACCTCTAATCTCATAAAGAGTGCTGAGGGTTTGCTTAGAATAAATACACTTTATTTTATATATATATCTGTTGTGGTGTCCTTTCATTTGGTATTCAAGGGATTATATATGGTATCACAGCTGGCTTCACATGCCATTCAGAGTTTAGCCTAAGACTGCTCTTGTCCATGCTACCACTAGGATAGCTGGTCTATAAGGTTGACTTTACAACCAATCACCATAAGGGTATTTGGACTGATATAAGGTGTACACTATAACTAGTGACATCATACATCAGGCCAACTTCTCACAGTATGCATGGAAAGCTGTCAGTTTATCTTTTTCAGTTGTAGCCCACATGTCTTCTGCAGTTTTAATTTTTGCTGTATGTGCGGCCCTCTTTCTCAGCCGGCGTGCCAGGATTGTTTCCACCTTGTCCCCCTCATCATAGTATTTCTGTTTTAGCACCAGCAATGCACGCTCTACCATGTTCATTCTATGCGCACTTAGTTGACCCCAGAGTATGACCAGGCGTCGTTTATTGGAGAGCGAGGGTGCCTCATGGTCCAGTTTCTCCAATGTTTTTATGGCACTGGTCAGTTTATTCTCAACCAGTCTAGCTTCTCGCTTTGGACGTAATTAGTCCTCTAATGGTTGCTTTAAAATCATCCCATAGCTCTGGGAATGGTGTTTCCAGGAGAGCATTAGACATAAAATATGCTGTGGTTGCCGCCCTAATTTCTGCTAGATCTACTGGGTCGTGCAGAATATGTGGTTAAAAGGCGCCAAAGAGAATTATGCCATGGGGAGTGGACGTGGCTTTGTAACTGTAATTCCACGTGGGCATGGTCTGAGACTGAGATGTCTGACATGGATGCTGAGATTACGTCTCGCACTAAGGAATGAGAGAGAAACAGGTAGTCTATGCGGGAGTAAGAGCGAAGCACGTGCAAGTAATAAGAATAATCTTGTGCAGCCAGAGAGTGATAGCGACAGGCGTCAAAAAGTCCCAGGTTCCCAATTACTCGTTTCAAGCTGCAGACATGGCCCCAGTTCCCTGGAAAGAGTTGGTGCTCCGATCCAGTTCTGCATCCCACACTAATCTCAGATCTCCCTCTAAGATAAGGTGGCAGTAATCATGCAGCACTTGTTCTCTCAAGAGATCTCTAAAAAAGAGGTCCTGCGCTTGTTTAGGTGCGTAAAGTTTAAACATTAAGAAGGGTAAGTGTTTGTGCCCCCAGCTGGACAACAAGTTTAATATATCTACCCTCCCTACAATTTACCTCTCATGTTTTACCTGGGGTGATTCCTGCCTTACAAAGTATTGCTGCTCCAGCTGTCTTTCTGTTGGTGCGGACGCCCAGCATTGGGTTGGGTACTTGGGGTGGGCCATACAGAAGGTGTCAGTTTTTAAGAGGTGTTTCTCCTGTAAAAAAATAATGTCAGGGTCCTGATGCAGCAAATGGCGCCAAATCTGATGGCGTTTATTGGGGGCATTAAGGCCCTTTACATTAGGGGAGAGAATCTTCAAAAAGGGAACAGTGGTCATTGTTGGTGTCTAATGTGCCCATCTATGTCACAGCGTTGGGTTAAATGGGGGTTGATCCTGGAACAGTGTCCTGCCCCACTGGGACACTGCTAAGGTTTATAGCAAGGGGAGCCATGCCTATACCCATAGGAAAATACGTCAAGACAACCTATCACTCCAATAAGTGCAACTGAAGGGTCTGTTTGCTCAAGGTGTGATGTCCCTTCCCCTCTCCAGCAGGGTGAAATAAGTAAGAAAGAAGAGATTCGAGAAAAATTAGGGCCCAACAAGGCCAATAAGTCCCATTCCAGTCCAAGAATGGGCAAGGTGCCAATGCACAGTCCATTCCAGAGATGTCACTCTTTTAGGAATAGGATTGGGGTGAGGGGGTCTTGAGAAGAAGGTAGTTCTCCATATGGGGTCCATCTGCTCCACTGCCTGGTCAAAACCGAGTAGGTAGAGCGGTTCTTATCTGTGCAGAGCATCTCGGCATCCTCTAGAAGAGTGCTCCCGGAGTGGTCTATGAGCATATGTTCTGACGCGCCAGTTATGTTATTCTGATGCTGCCCGCGGGCATACAACCTTTACAACGCAGTCATAACAACGCAGTCATTACAATGCATGTCACTACAACCATGTAATTGCAACACATGTCACTACAACGCATGCCATTACAACACATTATAAGGTAAGTAATGGGGAATAGTAATTTTTTCCCTACACTACCCAACACTTACCCTACTATTGCACTCACTGGAGTGGGAATAGTAATTTTTACCCCTACACTATCCAAAACGTACCCTATTGTTGAACTCACTGGAGTAGGAATAGTAATTTTTACCCCTACACTATCCAACACTTACCCTACTGTTGCCCTAAAAGTAATAGTTTCTAAAACTGTGTTGTGATGGCATGCGTTGTAAAATCATGCGTTGTAATTGATGTTATGATGTAAAAACTGTTGGAAAGGTATGCGTTGTAAATGTTTGCGTTGTAATGTCATACATTCCTGCCCCGAGGGGGTGGGCGACTTCTCACCTTCCATGGATCGGAGATGCTGAATAATGTCCTGCTTAGTTTGGACAGAGGAATGCTCCCTGTTTCTGGCCCCACGTCGCTGTCTAAGGACCCTGGCCCATTCCGGACATGTGGGTTACCTGTCCGTTGGCTTTAAGGTATAAGGGCTGGCCGCTCCATAAGACATGGGGAGTTGTAGCAGTTGCTTGGCTTCTTGGAGAGAGCGCAGCACCCAGCGTTTGCTCTACCAGGTGAAGATTAGGGCAAAGGGGTGGCCCCATTGGTATTGAATGCCCAGTTCGCAAAGTTTATCAGTTATTGGTTTAAAGTCCCTGCACCGTCGGAGCGTGACTGGAGCAATTTCTTGAAAGATTTGAATGGCGGACCCTTTGTATGTCAGTTCAGCTTTATTCCATGCTGCCTGTATTATTGCCTCCTTCTCCGTAAAGAAATGGACTCAGGTTAGAATATCTGGGACCAGTTCAGAGCACCCAGGGGCGCCGCCACTTGATGGGCACTGTCAAGTGCTGGTGGGGATGCGCTGCTAGACCACGCCCCCCCAATTCCCTTTTCAATTGTTCTGGTGCTGTTTAAATGCTTTACACTTGTTCCTTTATGTAAGCCTTGCTGCTCAGCGCCACAGCTACCCAAGGTTGAGCCGAAGGTTGAAAAAACAAAACCTAAGGGTCTTAAAAGGTAAGTGGTACGTGTATTACAAGATGAGGATGCACAACCACACGTATAATACACCCCTTTTCCTCACAATACAGATCCCTAAATAACTTCAGATATGCCATTTCAGCAGAGCATGCTCTGCTGTTCCACCATCCTGTCGGTCAACATCCCTTAGTTTATAAGCTTCTCTGAGGAATTAGATTTACAATACATCCTCAACCAAGGTATAATAAACTCTGTAATGCCAACGCTGTGTTGCAGTTCTTTCAACATTTGCCTTCTAATGAATACCTACACAGGAACTGGTTGCCAAGTTAGCAACCCTTCTTTGCCTAATTTCTTACAGAATGGATGTAGAGCTCTAGACATTTTACGTAGGACGTTTACACCAGGAGTAACTTTCCCCATTGGCAGAAGAACAAAGCTATTTTCCAGATCAAGTTCCTATCTGAGTTTTCTTGACCACAGCATGTGTAGTCATATACTTTAAGGAATATGAATCACATACAGGTGAATACAGGCCAAGTAACGTGAACTGACCTTTCATGTAATTTTAAAAGCCTTTTGCACTGGTGTCTGCAGTCACTTTATCCATGTTGGCAAGATGGATCATGGCAGAAGAAGGAATTGATACCTCTCTAATCTGTGTGTACTGTATTGGAGGCATCATGTCTTTGAAGTCCATGATGGATGGTTTTCACCTGAAGGAAATCTTGGAATGTGGAGCTCAGGCTTCAGAATCTATCTAGAATATAAGATTTCCTAGCTTTCTGGTCTGAAATGTTTCAATTCTGTTAAGGACACGGATCTCTGCCCTAGATCTCAGCGCTTGCAATAGAACATTAATCTATTCTCAATCCTGCCCATAATTTATAATTACGGTAGTATGTCTTGTTGAAAATAAGCATTCAGAATGTAATGCTTTGATTAATACAGTTACAGATTGTCAAAAAATGAGGTGGATTTTATGGTGTGGTTATGCGACCTTGTTGTGAAATAATTCCCAACCCCTTTAGGACCCTTAGGTTTATTTGGCAATCCTTCAGCTCAACCGTGATTAGCTATGGCTCTGAGTAGCAAGGCTTACACTCAAGGAACAAGTGTAAACCATTTAAACAGCACCAAAACAATTGAAGAAGAAATCAATGAGACACCGAAGATATCCGATGTCAATTTATAAAAATAGACAGTATTTTTAGACACCACAATGAGAAAAGATCCACCGGAGGGTTCTAAAGATATAGAATTTACAAGCTATAGTAAATAAAAGTATTTCACTCAACCGCGAAGAAGGATTAGCAAATTCAACACATCTGGCCCTTAGAAACGTTTTCACTAATAAGTCTGGGCTAGTTGTAATGCGCTCACTTAATGTCCCCTTAGGCGACCAACTCCAGTAGGGAGTCATTCAGGGGGAACAGCAAGGTTCTCAGAAACAGTTACCTCAGCAGGTGAAGCAATCTTCAGTAATTTCCAATCACTTTTATCCTCTGCAGGACTTTGTTATAGAAGTGGTTCTGATACAAGGAATGAACGATGCTGAAGTTGCTCAGAGAATGCTGTGGAATGTGATGCGGTCGACGGAAGTCTTGCTGTGACTACTCCTTGGTACATGAAGGGGATGATGTGATCTGGTCACTGGGTTGACAGTCCTTGAAGCCCTCTCAGTGCTGGCAGAAGTCCAGTTGCCACACGTCTACCAGTCGCCCAGTATAGTGGTCACCGGTCAATCCTTTCTGGGCCGATAATTCACTCTAAGGATCGCAGCTGCACTTCAATGACAGCCTTGAGCTCAGCAAACTCGGATGCAACTTTGTGCATCGGGCCTGGTCCCTGGTGCTGCACAGTGGCAGGTAGCAAACTTTAAGCTACCAACTTGCCCCAGCAGGCTTCTTCAGCTGTTGTGTCCCTGAGCTGCACACAGGAGGCCAGTCAGCTGGCCCTTGGAGGCTGTTGGTTTTGACTGAGCACTGGAGACAGCTTCCCCTTGATCAGGACATGGCAGACACAGTCCCTCTCCTTTGCTAGCCACCAGGTTCAACATGTGCAGTCCACAAAAGTGCAGCCTCTCTTTGTCTGGTCCACAGTGCAGCAGGACATTCCTTACTTGGTCTTTCCAGTTCAGTTGAGATCTGAGTTTGGGATGCCCTACTTATGCTCAGAAAATGCCCTCAGGGCAGGATGCAGTTGGTGGCCAATGGGCTACCAATTTCCCTCCCACCTGCTGACCACTTCCTACAAATTTCCCTCCCACCTGCTGACCACTTCCTACAAAATGTGACATCTGGGCATTCCAGGGTACACCATTCTGTCTACTTCAAATATGGCTGGATCCCTCTCTCAGTGTGTGGAGCTCCCTAGCCCAATCTAGAGATATGATTGCCAAGGAGGCTACTCGCCCCTGGAAAACCGGTTGGTCAACTGATTTCCCCTCTCCTGTCCCAAGTGCCAGCTTGTCTGCCGGAACAATGGAGCAGTCCCTCTCCCAAGTGTTACCCATTTGCCGTTCAAAGGCGGCTTAACTTTGAAGGAATATAGATTTCTGAAGTTAGACCTTCCTGAATTCCTGATCTTTTATTTGATCCCTTAAATTCATGAAGATGTTAAGGAACCCCCAAGTAGACCCATTATAGCAGCTCAAGAAAGTTTATTTGGAAGCACTTCCAAGTGAAAAAATACATTTGTAAGTCCTTTGGTATCAATCTTACCTTCATACAATAAAGATCCCTCAGATCTCCATAAAAGAATATTTTATAAATTGGGAAGAAGAAATGCTATAAATCATGCTGAATGTCTCTGCCTTATATACAAGTATACAACATAAGGATGGCGTACAAGCTATCAAACGTTTTTATGTGTAAGACCTATTAAATTTACTGGGCATTCAGGTATGCGTATAAACATAATTAATTGGAGTCAGATGAAAAATATCTTTCTCTTTAATGATAAATTGTTTAAGCAACAACAAGGGAGTGCGATGGGCACCTGCTTTGCCCCCAGCTATGCAAATTTGTATATGAGCTGGTGGGAGGAACAGATGTTCAATGGAATGGACAGTAGACAAAGGGTGGACCACATATTTTTGTGAGGCCGCTACATAGATGATATCTTCATCATTTGGAGTGGAACTAAAGACAGGAGGAGGCTTGTGTAGAAGATATTAATGTCAATGACTAGAATCTGAATTTTACTTATAAAATGAGTGCTAAGGTCAAGCTCTGAGGCTCTTCGTAGAACAGGGGACATTGATTACTACATTGTATTGGGAAACAAGTGCAGGAAACAGTGTGTTACATGCATGTACCTTTCATCCAAAACCTTTGAAAACAAGTATACTTAAAGGGGAACTCAATTAAATTAAATTTAAAAAGAGCTTTATTCGATTGTAAAATAATGCAATCATAAAAGCAGTAACTACACCAAAATAATCACAGTGACAATATAAAAAAGTAGAGGTCCATTAACATCAGTCATACATAAAAATTAAAAGCATGGATATTGCCAGGGATAATAAAATAAAGTCCAAAATTCATTAAAACACTATACTCTTCCTATAGGCAAACGCCCTTTTTAGAAACATCGCGACTTTCAAGATCATATCCGCATTATCCAGGGTTTGCAGTGCAATATACGCAGGTCGGCAAGTCCTAATCCCCATCTTTTTTAGCATTGGTCGAATCCACAATTTCCTAATACCAGAGTAAAAACCACAAAAAAGATGACATGGATGGTGGATTGACATGAGCAATCATCACAAGGACAAGCTATCATAGTGCGGCTCCAATTATTCAAGTTAGGAACGCTGGTAAGTCTAAGAAATATGCTGAGTCTAAATCTCGTTAGTAAAAACCTGTCGTACCCTACTGGAACTATAGCTAGGTAAGGCTGCATTTTAAAAACACTTAAGATCATTTGATTTTCTAATACTGTGGGCTCTCAGTCGTCAACCTTATCATTTCCAACATTGCAATACCTTCTTTTTTTAATTCTTTCCTGCTTATTAATTGCAGGGATTCAGGATCAGTAAAATACTCCGGATGACCCAGATTCTGCATAAAATTATAAACATAATAAATCCATGGAATCCTTAGTACTTTTTCCAATTTTAAAATATCCTTTAAAATATCCCTATTTAATGTGGGTTCTTCTTTAGACTATACTCGATACCACAATAAAACTGGCTCAAGTTTAATAATGTCAGACAAATACGTTAAACCCAATTCGGCATGACAGATATAAGCAGAAGTTGTTCTGGGTACCGACAATAGATATCTTAGGAATTTATTTTCCACTACTTGTAGAGAATGTGTGTTTGCAATGCCCCAGGCCCCGGAACCATAGGTTGCGGTGGAGATACTTTTAGCCCGATAAATTTGTAAAAGTTCCACCGGTGGTCTTTTCCCTTATCTTTTCGAAAACTGGGTGAGGGCAGATATGGTGTTCATAAAGCTAAATTTTTTAGATCTTATTGCCTGTGCCCACGTATCTTCTTGGTGAAACATGACACCCAAGTATGAATAAGATTTTGTTGTTTCAATCTTTTGGTCCGCAATAAACATGTCACGAGATTTCCCCCCCCCACATCTCATGACATAAGTCTTGGAAGTGTTCACTGATAGTCCTAAGTCGTACATAAAATCATTAAAACCATTTAATACTCTCTGTAGACCTACTTGTGTTCTGGACACTAAAACCGCGTCGTCGGCGTATAAAAGGGCAGGAATTGAACAGCCATTAATCTTAGGGAAGTCAACGTTTAGCTCAAGTAATGCTCCCTCAAGATCATTAATGTACAAATTAAAAAGAAACTGTGCAAGGACACATCCTTGACGGACTCCCCGACATATTGGGATTGGAGTTGTAGATCCACCCTTAACTTCAAAACAGACTCTCGTTTGAGCATTACTAGAAAATTGTCTTAAAAAGTGAATAATTTGAATGTTCCACGCCTATCTTTTGTAAAATCTCCCAAAGTTTAATGTGTCTTACCGAGTCAAAATCAGCTGTCAGGTCTACAAAAGCTAAAAACAAGTTACCATTTTTTACACAAACATATTTTCCCACCAATAAGGCAATGTTAATTGTCTGCTCAATAGTGCCCACTCCTTCACGGAAGCCGTACTGTAAATCAGAAAGGATTCTATTATCAGATGCCCAGGCTTTTAATCTTAATAAAATTACATGACCTAGAATTTTTGTCATTGAGTCTAATAACGAAATAAGCCTGTAGCATCTTGGGTCTTGGCGGTTTCCTTTTTTAAAGACGGGGACTATAATTGACTCTGTCCAAGTTGCCAGAAATGAAACATGGCAACTGGCATTCGCTACTTGCGTAATGATTGGGGCCCAAAGAGATAAATTCAATTTAAAAAGTTCACAGGGAACACCGTCTGGTCCAGGTGCCTTTCCTCTGCGGGTGTTGGAGATCGCAGTCATTACCTCATGTAGGGTGAAATTAAGGTCAGTATTTACTGATTTATTGTTTAGTAATGAGTTACTTGATTCGTTATCCAACTGATCTATCCCCTTAAATACCCCTGTGAAATGCTGAACCCACTGTTCCTACGGTGATGGCGATCTCAATGGTGGGGCCCCCGTCTTGTTTCAAAAAAGGTGCTTTAGCTGCCTTCCAGAAAGCACAACTATCCCTACTTATAGCAGCCAAATGGAGGGACTCCCAGGCTTCTTTTTTCAAGCTATCTCTCCTCTCCTTTATAGCTAGATTATACGTTCTCCTTGCCACCCTAATAGCCTAATGATCTCTCGGGATAGTATAGAGAAACTTTTTTAAGTTTGAGTGTGCTTTCGTGCACTGGTAGTCAAACCAGACAGTTGGTTTTGCTTTCCTGGGATTATGAACGAAAAGGGCCTCCCTCACAGTGCTAGATATTAGCACAAAGGCCTCTAAAATGCTACTTGGTCCAGCTAAGTCCTTCATACAAACATCGAATTCCGGTTTACACTTAGTCACCACAGTTTTCAAAACACGTTCAGGATCAACCATAGCCCAGTTCAGTGCAAAAGCCATTCATTCAGCCCAGTACAACTGACTCCAAGGGCTGGGGGACAGTGTAAACTCTTTTACTACTTCTTAGCCAACCTTTAAAGGTGGCACACAATGGGAAATGGTCACTCAAAGATATATCTCCAATGAAAATGAACTAACTTGAGAAGCATAGCGATTTGACAACAATAAAAAGTAAATTGTAGAAAATAAACCCCGCCCGTTAAAGGTATACCCCAATGATACTGGTTCTAAACACATTTCATTAACAAATCCTAAGTGCAGGGTGTATATCGACTCGTTTAACCGCTCCCCAAATTTAGAATGAATAAAGTGCGTGCAACTAAACCCTTCCTCCACATCAAATCCGCACACATTTGGATCAACGATAGGACATAGACCACAATTAAAATCTCCTCCAAAAAGAATCCTAGTATCTTGAGCACATTTATGCCATTGAGATTGAACTTCGATTACTAACTCTTTAAAAGCAGATTCTACATCCGGCATGGCAATATTGTTGTACAAATTAATCAGAATTATCGATCGCTTGTTATCAATTTTAATATTAATTATCTGATAAAAAACATTATCTAACTTAGATTAAATTTTACTAAAGTTCAGGATATTTGCGATGTATGTACAAAGGCCTCCCTTTAATCTGCCACCTTTGCCCTAGTGTGTAATGTTCTGTACCCGTTAATATGTAACGGGTCTCTTGCCCACGTCTCTTGTAGGCAGATGATATCCTGACTTTGTATACATTTGAACCAAATTGGGTTTGGCAGTTTTTGGTATAGACCTGCTATATTCCAAGATACGAATTTACAGAGGGTTTCCTCGCCTAACTTATCCTGTGTAAACGTTGGCGATTTTGGTGGAACAAGATTAATAACAGGCTTCCTTGCAGACTGCATTACTTTTGAGCTTATAGCTCCTTCTGTTATGATAAACTGACTGGCACAAGCCAACAATAACTGGTGAGGGTCACAATCTAACAACCCTTGCCGAGAATCTTCATATCTGGGTGAGATATCCTTTTTAAGCCTGTTCTCCACAGTAGTGGGATTAACATCTTAACCAGGTATGGGTAATTTAGGCATACTGCATATCGACCCTTGAGTAAAACTGGACAAATAGTCATAATGAAGTATGCTAAAATCTTGTTTGGTTAGTCAGTCAATTGCTTCTAAGGACTCAAATATTTCAAAGCGATTGCTGGCTGGCACTGAATAATGAGAGGTTATACTATCAAAAAATAAATCCTACTGATAATGGCACTGTTAATCAATTGCAGGGAGATAGAAAAACCCCAAAGGGAGAATATTAATACCATTTACATTGGTCTCCCCACTTCTTGTTCTGTCGAAAATAAGCCGCACTAAATTTGGTGATCTAAACGATAGAACAACGCAATCACCTTGTAACCGTTTGTTGGACTTACCAATCCATGAAACTCTACGTGCCATTTTGAATTAACTAAAAAGAACATTATTTACTCAGAAAATGACAGGCTTTGTTATGTAGAGTTGACCAGTGTTCAAACTCGTTTTCAGGCAAAGGGGGGACATTTGCTAAAACCACAGTGTACGGGGTCGCTTCAGGGGGGAGGTTTAGAACCACATTAGACGTGGCCTCAGACACCCTACTCCCCTTGTGTGCCACAGAACCTTGATCTGCTGTCATACTTCCCCGACCCTGACCCCCCCAAATTGGGTGGAGCGGGATTTTTTAATGGTGCTGACTATCATTAAAAAGTTTTGGCGGGAGGAGCCTAGCGCGCAACCAAGATGGCCGCGTAGGTGCGAGGCTCCCGAGGACCTCCGCAACCTCCTACGTTTATCCTGTCTTCATCCTGTATCGGTTGAGGGGACTGTGTCGGTGAGCCTGAGCCGAGGTGGTACCCGTTTCCCGTTTTCGAATCGGACCTCGGGTGCCGGAGTGAGCACCGATTGAGGTTTGCGGCCTACTTCTCTCCTGACCCCGGATTCGCGTTTGGGGGTGACCCAGTGGCAAAGTGAACAACAACGGCGGGCTGGGCCTGGCGAGTCGCGTACCCCGCACTTTCACTTTCACTTTCGCGCCCCCTTGCCGTTTTCGCAAGTGGGATCACGGCGCTCTTTGTGTTGGGGTGGCCTCGCTGGGAGACCCTGCCTGCCTGCCTGCTGCGGCCCGCTCTGCCGTCCTGGGGTGGCCCCCCGGAGCTCGTGGCCTTGATTGCTTGCTCTCCACTGCGTGGCTGGTGCGGGTGTGAGACCCGCGACGATGGCCACGAAGCAGGATGGGGATCGGTTAAAGGCCAAGTCAACCCGGCGTGGCGCCGCACATCAGGCCAACATCATGGACCGCTACACCCTCCCGAAGGGGTCTCCCGGCGGATCGCACAAGTCCTCTGAGTGCCCCCCGGATGCCCCGGATTTGCCCACGGATCTGTCTCTGCAAGACGTCATGGGCGCCATTGCTGAAATGAAGGCCTCGGTGGGCCAGCAGTTCGACACTTTAGCGCACAAAATCGACGCGGTCCTCATTGATATCAACCTTGTGAGAGCTGATCTCTCCAAGACTAACGACCGGGTCGATTCTTTGGCCCACACCGCGTCGGGCCTCACGACTGAGGTGGCGGCCCTTCAAACGGAGGTGCACCGGCTCCGTCAGGCGAGTGCGCTCATGGATCGGCGCCTGGAGGAATAATATCCGCATCATCGGAGTGCCCGAGGGACGGGAGGAGTCGGCGGCGGATCTCTTTGTGGAGGATCTGATCACTACCCATCTCCAGCCTCGAGGACTGAGTAAATTCTTTGCCGTGGAGAGGGCCCATAGAGTTCCCGGGGGCAGACCGAAGGTTGGAGCCCCTCCGCGGCCTCTTATTGCCCGTATTTTTAACTTTCGGGACAGGGATGCGATTTTGCAAGCTTCCAGACTGCAAGGGCCGATTAAGCTGGAGAACATGGAGGTGAACTTTTATCCTGACTTCACCCAAGCGGTCCAGAAGCAGAGACTGAGTTTCCTGGGCGTCAAGCGGCGGCTTCGAGGCATGAACTTAAAATACGCCATGCTCTTCCCGGCCAGGCTGCGGGTGGAGGTGGATGGTCGCACTCACTTTTTTGACCTTCCTGAAATGGCCGGGGACTGGCTGGACACTCTGTCTGGGGGTCATGATCGGGAGGGCGGGGGGGGGGGGGCTGCGGGAGGAGACTGCCCACCGGACCGGGTCTGAGGTACTGATGCCGGGGCTCACTCCGGATGATGCTGCCACTTTCGGCCAAGCTTAGGGTCTTTTGTTTGTTGTACTCGTCTTCCCTCTTTTGGAGGCGGTGCGGGGTCTTGAGGGGGTACTCTTTCCTCCTCTAGGGGGTCTAACTAGTTCCAGCTATATAGGGGCGACAGGCACACTGCAAGTTGGGGGGGCTGTCTGGGCTCATGCAGGGAGGGGGGAGTTTTGTTGGGGCGGTTGGGTTGGGGTGGGGTATTGTTCATTTGTACCACAAGGCAAAAGTATTGTTGTGCTATTCCTAAAGTGCTCTCGGGGGGACGATTGATCGCTTTTGGCTATGATGGGGGGTAGGGGACTGAGTCTTTTGTCCTGGAATGTTAATGGACTGGGGGACAGGATAAAACGGGGTGTGGTCCTGCAGTTCCTGAAACGAATTTCACCTGATATAGTTTTTCTGCAGGAGACACACCTCATTGGCAACTCCTTTCGTGCTATGAATCGACGGGGCTACCGCCTTCTGGCCCATTCGGGCTTCACGTCTGGTTCAAGGGGTGTGGGCATTATGGCTAAAACCTCGCTCCCGTTGGAAGTTGATGAGGTGCTCCATGATGACAGGGGACGTTACACGGTTCTGGTGGGTAGAATGGAGGGCAGAGTGATTGTTTTTGTTCCTGTCTATGTCCCGCCAGGGTTGCAGACGACTACCTTTGCGGATCTGGGGCGCCTCCTCCTTGGCCTTCCGGAGGGGATTCTAGTGGTTGGGGGGGATTTTAACGCTGTGGTTTCCGGAATTGAGGACCGTCACCCCCCTAGGGATCTCCCCCGTGCCCAAGCGTGGTTGTCTGGCCTCTTGGATACCTTGGGGCTGGTGGATTGTTGGCGTTTGAAACACCCTACACAGAAACAGTACACCTTTCATTCCGGGGCCCATGGCAGTCTCTCAAGGCTAGATTATGTCCTGGTGCCGGCGGCGCATGCGGGGAGGATCGGGGAGGTGCGCCATTTGGCGCGGGGTATTTCGGACCACTCCCCGCTCCTGTTGCACTTCGACATTCTCCCGAGGGGGGAGGGTAGGGTGGTCCCGATTAATCCCTGGTACCTGCGTGACCCCACCATTCGCGCAGAGTTGGTTAAATCCCTTACGCGATATTTTGACGATAATGTGGGGTCTGTGTCATCGGTGATCTCTCTGTGGGAGGCGTTCAAGACGGTACTCCGGGGGGAGGCCCTGTCCCTTATTTCCCATTCCCGGAAGCGCGAGCGGGAGGAGGTGACCCGTGTGGAAACTGAGATAACCGAGTTGGAGGGTGACCTAGAATGGGGGGTGACGGATGACAAATTACATGTTCTCCGACTTAAGCAGGCGGCCTATAAGGCCCTCGTCACGGAGGCGGCCAGGGGCCTCAGTAGAGAGCAACAGGGGAGACTGTATGATATGGGTGATAAGGCTGGGAAATTGATTGCGTGGCTGGATAAAAAGGAGAGAGCGAGTCGAGTTGTCCCGTCGATTGAGAAACTGGATGGTGTGTGTGTCACTGAACCGGGAGAAATTGTTGATTGCTTCGCTGAATATTTCCGTGGGGTGTATTCCCCAGTGTCCTCCCGCTCGGAAGAGGATTCCCATGCCCTGCTCAGGGATATCGCGCTGCCTTCCCTTTCAGAGGAGGACAGAGTGTCGTTGGACGCCGCCCCAACATCTGAGGAAATTGCCCTCGCCATACGTTCGGTCGCTTCCGGCAAGGCCATGGGTCCTAATGGTCTTCCTATCGAATTGTACAAGCTGCGACCGGATACGCTGGCGCCGCATCTCCGTGCAATGTTCCTCGCTGCCCGTTCGGCGGGTTCCCTCCCGCTGGACCAGCGTCTGGCTACTATCGTGGTTATTCACAAGGAGGGGAGGCCGCGGGACCGGGTCAAGTCCTACAGGCCCATTTCGCTGCTGAATGCGGAACCCAAAATTCTCGCCAAGGTGTTGGCCAATCGGCTGGTTGGCGTGGTGTGCGACTTGATTCACCAGGATCAGTCCGGTTTTATTCCTCATCGCAACACTGCGCTCAACCTGCGGCGCTTGCATGGGGTGCTCGCGCGTGTCCCGTACATACGGGAGCCGGCTATTTTGGCGTCCCTGGACGCCACTATGGCGTTTGACACACTTGAGTGGCCATATATTTGGGCGACGCTGGCGAAGTTTGGGTTTGGCCCGGGATTCATCGGTTGGGTGAAATTGTTGTATTCTGGACCGCTGGTGCAGGTGGCTGTAAACGGTAGAGTGTCGGCTCCGTTTGAGCTGGGCAGGGGCACGCGGCAGGGCTGCCCGTTATCGCCGCTCCTCTTCGCGCTTGCCTTGGAGCCCCTGGCGGAGTGGCTGCGGTGGCATCCTTCTATCCGTGGTCTCCGATGGACCCCCGAGTATGAGGACCGCGTATCTCTTTACGCTGATGATATTCTTTTGTACCTGGCTTCCCCGCGTAAATCGCTGATAGTACTGGTTGATGTATTGCACTCATTTGGCCTCAACTCCGGCCTAGTCATCAATTGGGCTAAATCTTGTGTGTATGTCCTCTCTGGGGAGGCTCCTGTCCTTCCGCGGGGTTGTCCTATCCAGATTGCCCCGCGGGGATTTAGGTACCTGGGTATCTTCATTACCCTGGACGCGGAGGCCCGGTATAAACAGAACTTGCTTCCCCCCCTCCAGCGCCTGAAGGATGATGTCGCGCGTTGGAGGCGTTTGCCGCTCTCGCCGCTCGGCCGGGCGGCATTGTTTAAGATGATGTCGCTGCCACGTTTCCTGTACGCCTTACAGAACACAATGGACGTTGTCCCGGCGCGCTACTTTCGCGAGGTGGAGAGTTTGCAGCGCCGCCTGTTCTGGGAGGGTAGACCGCGTATCGCCCTGACGAAGCTGACGCTCCCGTGGTACGACGGGGGGGTTGCCCTCCCAGACATCAAGCAATATTACTGGGCCTCCCAGCTGGCTGCGATAAATCACGGCCTTTATGGGCCCGCTCTAAACCCGGCCTTTGAGATGGATAAAATGTTACTGCCGGGCGGCGACTATAATCGGGCGCTTTATTCTAGCTCGCCCGACGCACGTCTGACGGGCCCCACGCGGGTCATGGTGCGAGTGTGGCACGCGGCTAACTTGGCGATGGGGTGGAAGGATCGTTTGACCCGGGCGACGCCACTATACGCATCTGAGCGGCTGGGCTCCCTGTGGACCTCGAAGGGCTTTGAGAAGTGGGACATGATAGGCATCAGCAGGGTGGGCGATCTCTGGACGAGGGGGGGATTCAAAACGTTCGATGTGCTGCAGACGGAATTCCAGTTGCAGGACAGGGAGTACTTTCGATATATGCAGATCTGTCATGCGTTGTGCTCCGTATTCCCGGACGTTGCCTCCATGCCGGAGTACTCCCTCTGGAGGATAGAGTGCTAGATGGGCATGTACCGGACGGCACGATTTCACTAATTTACAAAAAACTCATCAATGATCGCTCGGGACTGCTGACTGGCCTTCGTGAGGCGTGGGGGGCTGATGGATTGGAGCTGGATGACGAGGACTGGGTGTCTGCGGTGGCCTCCCCGAAAGAGGTGGCCATACCGGCTCGCCTTCGCTTCATCCAGCTCAAGATACTCCATAGGGTCTATGTTACGGGGCCGAGTCTGATGCGTATGGGCTATGCTGTGGACGGGTTGTGTAAGCGTGGGTGTGGTTCTTTGGGGACCTTTCTCCATATATTGTGGGAATGCCCGGAGGTGGCGCGATTCTGGCGTGGTGTGCACAAGGTTTTGCAGGCAGTTACGCATGTGCCGCTGCTGCCCGAGGCGAGGAGATGTCTCCTGAATGTGTGGGAGCCAACCGGCTACTCAGTGCCGCAGACGTGGTGGGTGACTCTGGGATATATGGTGGCCAAGCGTGATATTGCGCAATTGTGGGGTTCCCAGAGGTCACCGACTGTCTCGGCGTGGAAGGAAAACATGGATTGGTGTATGTTTCGGGAAAAGGTGGTGTATGTTGCGAGAGGTAAGCCTGGGAAATGGGTGAAAGTGTGGGGCCCCTGGAACGCCTACCGTGGGGGAATCTGTACCCCGCCGCTGATGCCTGATCCGTCACCGGCCCCGTCTCCGTAGCCTGCTTGTCTTCCTGGTTCTGGGCATTGAGTTCGCTTTGTCTCCGTCCCGACCTATCCCCCCCCTTGATATTCCTGTGGATCGGTAGGGTCCCCCCCAGGGGAGCACATGCTATTGTTTCCGATTGTGGGTTGCCTTGTGGACTTGTTTCTTCGTTATTTATATAAAAATGAAACCGTTGTGTGGGGTCCGGATGGTGTGGCTGCCAACGCTTCTTTCAACTCCTGTGATCTCTCTTCCGCAGCGTGTGTTCTACTGTTTGTATTATATGCTCTTTCTGTTTGCTAGCGGCCGGCCTGAAGGTTGTAGGCCCATCTTTGTATATCTTTTGGATTCTGTAATAAACGGTTTCAAAAAAAAAATAAAAAATAAAAATAAAATAAAAGTTTTGGCCCTGGTCAGTCTGGTTACGTGCACTTGACAAAGGTTCAGTGCTTGTATGAGATGTCATCAGAATCTTCGGATCTTGGTTACAGACCTGTCTACCTTTAAGATATGGGCAATAAGTTGTAGTAGTTATTCCCTTATCCGTAACACAGTCCCCCCTTAAAAGCATTGGCCCAGCACCATTACCATTATTATCACCTACAGCAAAGCTAGTTACTTGAGAAGAGGTTCCTAACTTTACAAGTGAGATTAATCTTTGTGCAATACTGCCCAACTTCTGTACCAAAGGAGCAAGGAAGTTGGACATCAGTAAACTCAAACATTTGCAAAAATCATCCTCGTTAGACCAAACAGGAGGGCTATTCCCGTTAGTATTGTCCTTAACGTTACTGGACGGTGACGACAAAGAGGAACAAGCTTTGTTATTCACAGCCGGGGAAATCGGTCGAGAAACCGATTTGCGTGTTACGCAGTAGTTTAGTTTTTGGGCCACACATCTTTTCTTTTTAGTTCCCTGGTCAGTTCCCTTCTTGACACCCTGGATTCTTGTTGCTTGCTGGCCTCTGGTGCTGACACCGGTGATCTGTATCTCCGGCTCTTGCTCGGTCACAAAACTTATGTCCTGGGCCGAGGGGTGCACGTTAGTGACGGGGCCCGATGAGTCAGCAGCGCTATCAATCGGTCGAGGAACAGTGAGAATTTCCAGACCATTGCTTATAACTAAATCTGTACCCTTGTCAGGCTGAAATGCATATAGGGATTGCGGGTCCAAGGATAGCCTCCGTTTAGTTAGGGCAATTTCATGCATCAATGCAGATTCGGCCCTTACAAGGAAATCGTCTAAGGTCCCCGCCACCTCGGACCCCACCCCCGATTTGCGTCTATTCATTTATACAAATTGAGTCACAATTAGTTTGAGTTTTGCTCTACTCATTAGGGAATGAATATCTGACTGCGAAAATACAGATGTTAGAGGTCTGGCCCAGCCCAGGCTCCTTCAGGCGCTGACGGGCACAGACGGGCCCGCCCTCAGTCTGTGCATCGTCCCGCGCACCTCCCGAGTCGCGGGTGGAAAGGCAGCACTTTATGCGCGGTAACTACTCCTCCCCCTCACTCGCGGCAGGTGAAGAGTTACTGGTGCACCCTGGGGGCTGTAGTCCTCATCCAGGGTGTTATGACAAAATAACAGCTGGGTGTGGCGGCGCTACAGGGTCCTGCACAGCCTTCAACCAACAGGGCAGCAAGATGTAAAAAAGGATCTCCCAGCGATATTTCTGAAGAAAGGCACGGCCAGAAAAGACTCCCGCGCCGCGGGGGGAGAGGCAGCGCTTTATGCGCGGTGACCACGCCTCCCCCTCACTCGTGGCAGCTGGAGAGTTACCGTTGCACCCTGGGGGCTGTAGTCCTCGCCCAGGGTGTTGTGACAAAATAACAGCTGTGTGTTGCGGCGCTACAGGGTCCTGCACAGCCTTCTACCAACAGGGCAGCAGGATGTCCAAAAAGGATCTCCCAGCGATATTTCTGAAGAAAGGCACGACCAGGAAAGACTCCCCTCTTAAGAATAAGGAGATCATGTCGTACAGAAGAAGAATACAAGTGTAATGAGTAGAATATGTTGACCAGCTTTAAAATGAGAGGTTATACAGCGGCAACTCTTGCTGAGTCAGTAAGTAGAGTGACAAGAGATAAAGAGATGATATTCTATTTAAACCAAACAAGAAGAACAATAGTAACAAAAATTACACTGGTTGTAGATTCATTACTATCATAGACATGCCCAAATGAGGTCGATATTTGGGAAACATTGGCATCTGCTGAGAAGTGATCCAGTGATAGGTCCAGCTAAATCTAGGAGAGCTTTGATTACATATAGAAGAGCACGATCTCGGAGAAATGCTTTAGTGAAGGGTGACATTATGTTGGGTAAGAAAAATATCATGTTTTTTTAAACCCACAGAGGGCTTTTTTAAATGCAGCAACTGTAAGGCATGTAGGCAAGGAGTAAATATAAAGAAAATCGTTACCCCATTCAACAAAGTGGTGTAAGTCAGTAAACACCTCACATGTGAAAGTGAGTTTTTGGTGTATATGTTGAAATGCCCCTGGCCGAAGACCTATTTAGAGAGCACTATTTGACCAGCCCTTTAAAGAATCCTCCAATATCTTAGAGGCATTAAAATTGGGACAGTAGCTATTGAGCCTCCAGGCATTTCCATGAAAGGCATAGGGGGGCAGCGGGATACCATGAAAAACAATTACGTAGGTTAGAATCTCGTTACATTTTAATGATGGGTTGCAAAGAACTGAGGGGTCTCAACTGTGAAGAAGAAATCTACACACATCTATGATTATGATTCACAGTCAGATCTATCCAGCCATTGCCAGTTGTATTTTAATTAGTTTTTAAATAATCCTTAGAAATGTATTTAAATATTTTTTTATTGAGTTTTTTCAATAAAGAGAAATAATGGCAAATATACATTAATTAAAAGCAATTATCACACACAAAGTACAACACAGGAGACTTCATAGAGGGGGGTGGTGGAGAGGCGGGGGAGAAGGGGTAAGCCTTCTATTGGTGCATATGATACATTGCATTCTATCAGCCGCGCTGGGGGTACGTTATGTATGTCTCTCATAGTGGGACCCAGAGAGCCTAAAGGTACTTGGTCCACATGCGTCACAATCGTTATAAGCAGGAACGTGTAAGGTGCTATGGCGTCTAAATGTCAGCTGGTGCTGGGGGGATGTAGGGTGAGGAACCTTCCAAGGCCCATTGATCCTCAGAAGAGGGGGTTGGGGAGGGGTGCTGCAGCTGTCGTAAATAGCAACAATAGATGTGCCATATGTCCTTTGGTCATGAGGCCGGGGGTTGGAGCGTAGCATATATCTTGGTCTGTAAGTCACAATATGACATGCTGTGTATCCAAGCTGTTTTTTAGGGGTAGTGTTTGGTTCCCTAATGTATTGCTATTTCCCTTATTGCCAGCATCAATGCTATGGCGACAAATCTATGGTACCAAAGTTTAATGTTGCTGACCATCCCTAGCAAAGCTAACTTCGGGGAGGGAGGGGCGTGGCAATTATGTTGGAGATTGTCTGGAATACTTCTATTCAGTATGTGTTTATATGGGTGCATGTCCAGGTCATATGAGCAAAATCAGCCTCCGACGTTTTACATTTGTGGCAGTGTGATGACTTAGTGGGGTCGTATTTAGCCAACTGACATGGGGTGATGTATACTCTGTGTATGAATTTGTCACAGTTTGCAACCTGTTAGGAACATAGGCATCATAGGTATGGTGGCCTGCTGGGGTCAGCAGATCACCATGCTTGTGATTGCTTTTTAATAAAGCAATAATTATTTTTAAAACAGCATCCCATTTATCTCAATGAAAAAAGGGATGCTTAAAAAAAGTGAAACCACTGTCTGCTCTTAATAAAATATATGTTTTCAATTATCAAAAAGGAATGGATCCCACTGGGACCCCTTCCTATTTGTGAATGGATTACCTCCTCCTTCAAAGAGTCATTCAATTATAAATGTTTTGCGACCAGAATTCGGTAGCAAAACAGACACATTCCATTTAGATTCAGTAGTTGGAGGTAATGCCCAAAACACACCCCTTCCAAATTCCGAATCGCAAACAGAAACCGTGACTCAGCAACGCGCTACCAAATTGCAATCTGTGCTCTGAACACATGCAAAAGTTGGCAACAGCCCAAAAAATGCTCTGTAAATATGGCCCTTAGTTATTTCCAAATGACGTCTTACTGTAGAGAGGATAGATGACATGAAAGTAAAATAAAATTTAGATGTATCTTATCTTAATAATATATGGATCTGCATAGGAATGGCAGTTACATTGTCATGAACAGTAAAGGTAGATAAACCTGCAAGTGTTCCTCCAAACACAGACAACCTAGGACGTTTATTGTCTACGTAATGAACTTAAATTAAACATTCAGGAAAATAAGTCAATACAGAACCATATCCTTTGGAGCAGGTAACAGCAGCCTGCGTGCCCATGTGTTTTAACAGTAGGATTTCAAACAGAAAAGCAATTGCTGGTCAAGTACAGTAGAAATTTAATAAATAGCAAATACCCTTTAACAAGAGGGTTTAATTATTAGGAATTGCACTAAGAGTTGCTGTAGCATACATTATTTACTTTGCCTGCTTGTTAAACATTTCCCTGAACTGAAAATTCTGAAGTCACTATTTTTATGTTGTATGCATAGTAATAGCTACTGATCCACTTTGAAAATTCTTCACCTTTGTATGTTAAAAAAAGCAGGGGACTTTAACAAGACGGCGATCGGGACGGCAGCGTAGGCTCCCGGCTCCGTGAACCTCCGCATCCCGCACAGATATCCTGCATGAGATCCTTAGCCTGCACTACATGCCCGTGTTGGTGATTGAGAGCGGCAACCGATCGCGTGATTCTGAAGTTTCTGGCGGCGGTACCGCCGGAGAAATGTTCACCTGAAGTTTGCGGCCTGTGCAACCCTGAAACCGGGACCTCGAGTGGACAACATGGCCGGGCGGCAGTTCAACAACAGCGGCCATTGGTGACTGGGTGGAGTCGGAATACCGGAGCGGTGCGGATATTGGCCTGAATTCCGCCGTGGTCACTCCTACCACTGGGCGTAGCGGAACGAGTGCATGCCCGAGGTGACAATTCCAAGATTCTTCGGTAATTGCCTGAGCCCTCGCCGGTGAGCTGCTCGGACGCTGCCTGTAACTCGTCCCGATTTTCGTGGGCTGCTCCCGGATTTTTGCGGGCGCTCGTCCAGGGTGAGGGTAACTGTTATCTGTGACCATACACCGGATACATATTTTGCCTGCCCCCGGAACCCTGTTTGCAGTACCATGGAACTTGATGCGCTTGTGCCTGATTCCCGGTCCCAATCTGGGGTGGAACTACCCTGCGGCCATCTTGATAGGATGGATTCTATCATCCTGTACACTGGGTCGCAGCAAGATTGGGAGTGTGTGGCTAAGAGGAGCGTAGCACAGCGGGCGCGAGGAGCTGTTCTGGGGTACGGTGACCTTCTCGAAGCTCTCGGTGCCCTTCGTTCCACCCTGGTCCACGGCGCCTGGGTACTGGGGAGAAAGCTTGATGGTATTGCGTCAGCGTCGGAACAGTTGCGATCTGCCTGTCCCCAGGTAACCAGGGACTCGTTTTACTTCACACAGGAGGACAGTGTCGTGGCCGCCCCTGTGAATAGGGGACAGCTGGAAATTCCTGACAATGTGCCAACGTGTGGTCGGCTGGCTGTTGGTCGGGTCTGTTCCGGAGGTCTTAGAGTTGAGCAGAAGGTGGTGGCTTTGTCTCACGCGCAGCCTCCGGCGACCCAGGCAATAATCAAGCAATGGTCGCCTGCTCTGGCTGATTCCTACATCCTGGACCTTGTGTGCAGGGCATGTCCTGGGGCAGTACTGGGAAAGATGATCCTCCATGATGATGACTGTGTTGGTATTCAGAGACGTCCACTCTGCATGTGCGTGTCGCTTCTGGTTCCTTTTTGGACGCTCCCTTTCCTTGTAACATTGGACATGGCACTGGGTCGATGGGTATGCATCGGTGGATTCGCAAAGAGAGGCCAAGGATAAGACTGATCCCTCAGAGGGTGTCATCTAATAGGCGGGCGGGCACAGGGGTTGCGTGCTCTCACGGCATAACTAATAGTGTAATAGGTGCATAACGCTCCCCATTTTTCTTTGACATGGGAAAATTTTTTGTTGATTACTGTTTGCTTTGGGGAGGAACACATTGTGCGGGAGGGAGAAGCCGGGGGCATGTTTGAAGGCCCTCCTCCAGTTTATTAATACTCTCTCCACTCCCCCGTTAGGTGGGGTTTCTTTTCTTTCTCCTTTTTCTCTGTTTCTTCTATATTTCGGGTCTGGTTCTGGGGCGACAGGCACACTGCTGGGGGGGGGGGGCCGTAGTCATCTGCAGAGGTGCAGGGTGGGGGGCTGGGGGAGGAGATTTTTTTTTTATTTTTTTATTTTTTTATTTTTTTTTTACTTTGTTTCTATGGCCTCTTTCCTCTTCTCTTATCTTTCTTTGTCTTTCTTTTCTGGGGTCAGTACGGTAGGTTTCCTTCGCTGTCAATCGCTGCTTTTTCATTTGTGCCTCAATTTCCGTGGTGCTTTCTGGGTCTTAGGGCAGGGGACTGCAGGCGCAAATGGCTCGTGATATTCTTCCACATCCTGAACCTCCTGTTTCTGCGCCATTGACTTGATAGATTGCTGTTTATTGTTGACGTTTACTATTCTGCCCGCCATTTTTCGCTACTGGGAAATTGTTTGGCACCTGATCCTTCCATTCTCTATTATAAAATGAAGACCTTTTATATCCTGGTTTCCTACTTGGGCTGCTAAGTGGCCAAGAGTATACTAGCATGGAGATTCTGCTCCCCAAGGTGCTGCCTGTGATTAAAATTTGTTTTCTGTTAATCCAACTGCTTAGCGGCCGGCCCCGGGGGTTGTAGGCCCATACTTGTCTTTGGTTGAAATGTCAATAAAGGTTTTTATAAAAAAAAGGACCCATTTTTAAAAGCTGCATCCTTCATCGTCATATGTCTGTGAATGTCTCACCCATGCACAAGAGGTTTCATTTTGTTACAAATAGGAACATTGTTAGTACCTCCTTAGGTAGACAAAAAGTTACAGATTAAGAATCAGAGCCCACAAAGCAAGCCACCACCCGAAGGTAAACTAGAAGAGCTCCCCTAACATCTATGCTGTGTAGAAGCACCTCCTCCTCCGAAACAAAACTGTTGAAGGATCACCTCCTGTTCCTTTTAAAATGAAGAGTTAACCTTAGGCATGAAGGAAGGAAGAGTATGCAGCACCACTCTCTCCTCAAAGACTCAGCAAAAAGGGTGTCTGTAGGATTGCACTGCCAACTTCCCCAACCTTCTGGCTTTGGTGATAGCAACCAGGAAGAATGACCTAGGAGCCAAGGTCTTAATATCTATCTCATGTAGAGGCTCCAATGGAGGGAATTTTAATGCTTCCAAAAATCAAAAGCAGATCTCAAGGGCAAAAAAGACTATAGTCCCTCAAAAAATCTATTCAGTATGTGTTTATATGGGTGCATGTCCAGGTCATATGAGCAAAATCAGCCTCCGACGTTTTACATTTGTGGCAGTAGTGTGATGACTTAGTGGGGTCGTATTTGGCCAACTGACATGGGGTGATGTATACTCTGTGTATGAATTTAAAATGAAGGAGTTTGTGGCTGTGATTGGGGTACACCCTCTGTACCTGGTCAAGACAATAGGCTCATTATTTATCAGTCAGCGAATAGAACAAGTCTTCTTCCCATTGCCGATAATCTTTTTTGATACTTAGAAATTCCCATGTATATTTCTTTTAAGGTTTACAGATGATGTCACAGATGGTGGATCAGAAGGAAAGTTGCATAGATTGAATATTTCCTAGATACGTGTAAAGGTGTTCAGTGATTAATGAAGTTAATGAGCTACGATTTTATGAGTTGCATGATTGTAGTGTTGTATTGTATTGTACATATAATGTACTTATGCAGTTTTGGCCCTCTAGGGCTTGATGTCGAATACACTACACACCCTAGATTAATTCTAAGTTTTGATGTATATATATATGATTTTCTATTATTTTCATGTAATTATAATAAGATGTATTTTGCCCACTGGGGATGGATGTTATTTATGAGACTGGACTCAATTAAGAACTGATAAATTTTGAAAATCAGGTTGTCATGTTTGTTAATTTCATATGTGAAACTTTCATTCAATTTGAATAGATTTCGGGAGCTTTCCTTCTATTATTTTGTGGGTACTTTCTTAGCAGTCTGTTATCTATTTATGTGCCCATTGTGGTAAACTACAATTCAAAATGGCAACTTTTATTGTGATCAAGGTTCGGGTAAGAGCCGAAACGCATTGATGTCCATCTTGACAGCATTACAATAAAGCATCTAAAATGTTCCCCAAGTGCCGGTCTCTTCCTGATTGTGAGTCGAGTGACATATATATGTATCCCCCCGAGTCCGTTAAGTCCTCTTTCTTGGTGCTGCAAATCAGTTCACTCTGTTCAAATACGGGAATAAAACGAAGAAAATACAGATGACTATCAATAGGAAAAACACTAATTGTTGTCCCAGTTTCATTGAGACAGTTTGGATGACCATAGATTGTGGAACTGGGAATGAACCAATAATAAGTAATTATTTAGCAAAGGTGGGATGGGTTTTGACAATATTGTAAAGTCATAAGACCAACATTAAGGTGGGATAATGCTCACATCCATGTCTTCAAATTAATTCAGTAAAGTATACAAAAAAGTGATGGATGGCATGCTAGATTTAATCTCAGCCACTGGTAATCACTTCGGCCGCATCCCAATCCATTGTTATTCTGCACAGTACGCCCTCTAAGTTTGGAACCAGCTACATGCAGATAAGTCTTGACCCTGCTCAATTTGAAACAGTCCAGCCCGAACTGCCAAGCCAGGGTCTTCCTGAACCCAAACACAAGCAACCCTGGACTGTTTTCCTTCTAGTTATGGGCTCATCAGCTGGGTACAGCTTGGTTCCAGTAACAGTGTGCATGGGACCCATGTCTGGGCATACCCGTGCCACTTAGGGCGATACACTAAAGTATACAAAAATAATGATGGATGGAATGCTTGAGTTAATCTTAGCCACTTGTCACGGTCACCAAGTTATCCTCAGGGTCTGGCCGATGCTCTAAGGGGTCCACCTCTCAACCGCCCCAAGTCCGGATAGAATAAATCACCTCAGACTGGTGGGATGGTCAAGCATGGGAAGGAGAGGGTAGGAACAGCAGGGAGCGAGACCTGGAAACAACAGAAAGAAGAACTTTAATATGTCATTCCTGATATACCTCTAAAACATTCATGTACACAGAGTGTTCTTCTATACCGGTAGTGTTTCTATATACCTGTAAAGAAAACTGAGACGTCCCTATACCGGGAGAGCTGTGAGGGTGAAAATAGGGTACCAGCACGTTACTATCCTAGTGAACGAATAGGGTACAGTTAGCAACATATATCTATAGGTAGCATGATCAACCTCACAATGCGCAACAAACCAGAGGAAGATATCTCTCTATATGAAGTATTCGGGAATCAGTTTCCTCGTGGCAGAAGAAGCAATATCCTCGGGAGCGAAGAGCTGGCCCCCACTCACCCTTAAGGTACAGCCACTTTTTGCCAAAAAGGCGCACAAAAGATATGACTAATACCCCTCGGGAGAGAAGAGACGACTCAGGACCACCAGGAAGAATTCCAACAGGACCAGCAGAAGAGAGAAGCAAAACCCAGGAGGATGTATCCGTATACTGCAGAGTTCAGGAAAATAATAAAGCAAAAGAAGAAAAGAAATAATGATTAAAGAAATTGTTCCTCCGCAATCGTGCAAAGAGCTGGGCACCGTTATACAAAAGTCAGTGAATGCAGGTTGTTTGCTCTCCCATACCCACCTGTATTTGAAGGTGTGTCCCAGGTGAGGAGGGGTCTCTTCGATAGGATGAAAGAAATTTAGCGCAGTCTCACAACACTTTAATGTGTAATTGGCAAGGAAACAAAAGTTCACAGGCATACGTCTGCAAGTTGAGAGCCAGTTCTAGATTTCAGTAGAATTCCTAGGTTGCTGTTCTGTCCAGATTATCCCAATATGAAAAAGACGTGGGAAGTCTTGATAATCCTAAAAATTAAAGGCTCCACTGCCTCTACCAGAAGCGTCCACAAGGTGGAGCAGTTTAGCTACAAACTCTATGAATTCACCATAGTGTGATCAGAGGGCTGACACGAGAGTTAACATTGTATTGTTAACTTCAGAGCCCGAGTTAACCAAAACAAAGGAAAAGGCACATTCAAATGTGCACAATAGCAGCATTGCCATAAAAAGCAAAAGAAATGTTAGTAGCACGACCTCACGCTAATTGTAGTCTTCCCAGCAGGGTTCTGCCTGAACAGACTCAGGCGCGGCAATGAATGCAGCACGTCCTCGAGCTGCCAAAACACAATCCCAGCAGGGAGCGATGTCAGTTTCCTCGCAATGTTTGCTTAGAGAAGCCGGGAGAAGGAATGAAGAGCAAAGTCTGTAGGGAGGGGCTGGAAATGCCACAAACATCGTCTTGAAAGGGAAAGGAGCCTCTCAAAGAACAGCTGCAGGAGGCAAATTTAAACCAGACTCACAGAACAGGAATAATAAAGTTCCCAGGCGCAGGTAAGAGTTCCGAAGTGTTGCAGGAGTCTCCAAACACGAATTATTCAACACAGGGTGGCATGGTCCATATAAGGAAGCCAAGCACCTGAGAACGGGGGCGGGATGCTTATAAAACATAGAGGTCAGCTGGCAGCTTCTATAGTGCAGCATGGGACAGCACACAACCCACCCACCAATTCAAAGCATTATGGGAGAGGTAGTACTCTATTGGGAACAGGGATAAGGTACAAGAAGCCTGAAGTGTGACAGTTCTCCCTCCCAAGGGCCTATTAATCGGTCGAAGCTTAGAGAGGTGTAAGGTATGGAACCTCCGCACCAACTTGGGAGCATGCACCTGTTCAGCAGGTACCCAAGTTCTATCTTCAGGAGCATATCCCACCCAGTCTATCAGGTATTGTACTCTACCCCTATGTCTCCGTGAATAAACTATGTGTCTGACTTCATATTCTAATTCACCTTCTACGCTAATGGAAGGGGGTGGAGGCTTAGGACATGAAGGAGGTTTATATTTCTTAAGCAAAGAAGTGTGAAAAACAGGATGGACTTGTACTTCTGGGGGTAAGTCTAGTTTTACAGCAACAGGGTTGATGAGATGCAAAACCTTATATGGCCCTATATATCTGGGCTGTAACTTCCTAGATCCTGGTAGCCGGAGATTTTTGGTGGCTAACCAAACTTGATCACCTACCATGTAGTTAGGGGCAGGGCACCTATGTTTGTCTGCTTGTGTTTCATATACTCTTTAGCCTTGTGTAATTCTTGTCTAGCCTGATTCCAGATTGACATAAGCTGTGTGTGGTGTTCCGTGACCGCAGGTATCTCAGAGGTAGAGGAAGGAAGATGAAGGGGTAAGAATTTAGGGTGATAGCCATTAGAAAAGAAAAAGGGAGAGATCTTGGCGACAGAGTGCGTGGTGTTATTGGAGACAAATTCCGCCAAATGGAGAGCTTGTACCCAGTCACTAGTGGCTGTGCTCAATAGGCACCAGAGATATTGTTCTATGGTATGATTGGTTCTCTCCGTTTGTCCATCCGTTTGAGGATGGTAGGTAAAGAGAGGCGATGGTCTATGTGTAGAACCTTACACATTCCCTGCCAAAACCTAGACACAAATAGTGGGCCCCAGTCAGAAATAATCACTGAGGGCAACCCATGTAGCCACACAATTTGTTCTATGAATATCACTGTGAGCTCTTTGGCCTGTGGCAATCCCTTAAGGGGAATAAAATGTGCCATCTTAGACAACATGTCCACCACATATCGTGGTAAACCCCCGTGTAGCAGGTAAGTCTGTGATAAAAATCCATGCTAATGGAAAACCAGGGTAAAGGACGCAATAAACCAGCAGGAGCGCAATGTAGTGATTTCTGTTGTGCACAGAAAGGGCAGGCTTTAACAAAATGATTGATGTCTTGGGTCATACCCTTCCACTAGAACCATCTTTGACACGTTTGTAGAGACTTTTCCCCTCCAGGATGTCCAGCCAGAGGCAGAGTGTGACACCACCGCATAACCAAGTCACGGGTTTCCTCAGAGGGAATATACAGACGGTTATCATGATGATACAAGTCATTCACTATGTTGTTCAAAGGATCTGCTAACCACTAGTTGCGATTAAGCTCAGCGAAAGCATGAGCTAGTTGTGCAGAAAAAGAGTCAGACTCATCTTTAAGTAGTTCCCCTGCAGCTAATATCTTACTTTATGGTATTATGGGTACCGGGACTTCCACTGTATGTTTGTGGTCTCTTCATAAGCGGGACAAGGCGTCAGCTTTTTTCTGTGTCGCTCCAGGGCGAAATGTGATTACAAAATCATATTCGCAAAAAAAGGAAACCCACCTCATTTGTCTGGGAGTAAGAGCCTTAGCGGACTTAAAGAACTGAAGGTTCCGATGGTCGGAATAGATGGTTATAACATGAGAAGAGCCTAGTAGGTAATGGCACCATTCTTGGAAATCCAGTTTGATGGCTAAGAGCTCTCTTTCACCAATGGTGTAGTTTTGTTCAGCCGGTGAAAGGGTCATGGAAAAGTAAGCCACAGGATGGAGGGACCCCGTTTTCAGGTCTCGAGGTGATAGAACCCCACCCACTGCATACTGAGAGGCATCAGCCTCAACATAGTATGGCTGAGTCTCATCAGCATGTTTTATGATGGGAGCGGATGTGAATCTGTTTTTTAATGCTCGGAATGCTTGTTCTGCGGCATCATCCCACTCAAACACCACCCCTTTCTTTAAGAGTCTCGTAATAGGAGCGATGAGGTCAGAAAAATGATCGATGAACCTCCTATAGAAATTGGCAAACCCTAAAAAGGATTGCACTTCATTAACTGTTGTAGGACTGGACCAGTTCGTTATAGCAGACACCTTGGAAGGATCCATATGAATTCCTTCAGGAGAGATGATGAAACCTAGGAAATCGACTTTCTTTGTATGAAAGAGACATTTGTCCAGTTTCGCAAACAGATGATTGTCTTGCAGATGTTGGAGTATCATTTTTACATGTTTCACATGCTCCTGTTCATCTTGGGAAAAAATAAGGATATCATCTATATAGACAATTACGAAGAGATCTAGGTAATCTCCTAAAATCTCATTTACAAAAAATGTAAAGGCTGCTGGGGCATTGCACAAGCCAAAAGGCATTACACAATATTCGTACAGCCCAAATTTAGTGCGAAAGGCCGTCTTCCACTTATCTCCTTCTCTAACTCGAATCAAGTGATAGACGCCACGCAGGTCGAGTTTGGTAATATCTGGGCCTTGCGTACCTGATCCAAGAGGTTGGAGATGAGTGGAAGAGAGTATTTGTTTTTTATAGTTACTTTATTCAGGGCGCGATAATCTAGGCAGGCTCTCAAGCCCCCTTCTCGTTTGGGTATAAAGAAGATAGGGGAGGAGACAGGAGAAGTTGAATGCCGTATAAACCCTTTCTTGAGCATGTCTTGGAGATATTCATACAGATATTTAGTTTGGGTTCCGTAAGGGCATACACCCTACTGACAGGCAGATCAGCACCAGGGACCAAATTGATTCTACAATCATAGGAGCAGTGTGGGGGCAAGGCCACAGCCTTTACTTAATCGAAGATGTCTGCAAACTCATGATATTCAAAGGGTAAGGTGGTGGTGACGTTTGTGGATAGGGCACAACATACAGGGGATTGCCAATGATATGGGATAGGTAGTACTCTATTGGGGAACAGGGATAAGGTACAAGATGTGTGACATTAAGGTCACATACCATAGCAACATGAGGACTGTTCATGCCTGGACACCCCCATACTGATTTCCCCTACAACAAATGAATAACAAATAGACCATCATTAATATCATGGAAGAAATAGGTGATTGGTTCTGTTCAAAACACTAACACCAAAGATTCTGAGTTGCCAAACCTTTCCTTCACTCTTTGAGGACATTACTCAGAACTACCAGTCTGGGGGGGTACAGTCTTTCTAAAGGTGCATCAAAAAGGTAACGAAAAAGGATAAACCACAAATTATCAAAACAAAGCGTTCCACTTTTAAATCAAAGCGGACGATTCCAGGTCAAAGAACAGGGCTCCTGAAAGGTACGGGTGAAACCGCCCCTTCAGTCAACATGAAGCGGATCACCAATCCACTATCTCCTCTGCATGAGTGCATCCAATCCAAATGGGAAAGTAGAAAGTAGGGATACCTTTACTCATCATGCATGTCCTTAAAAGTGACAGGTGCCATGCCCCCTCGCTGTGTCCTTAAAAGTGACAGGTGCCACGTCCCCTAGCAGTGTCCTTAAAAGTGACCGGCGCCAAGCCCTTATGATGGATGTAGGTGCCGCTTTGAGCCAAGGGTGGTGTGCCGTAGGGAGGGGCTGCTTTTGGAGACGGCAGCGAACCAGAAGCTTATGACGACTGTATGCCCTGGTTGTTGTGTAGAGGTGTACGCCCCTTTTAGGGGGTTGTTTAGGATACATATAAGGCCTCCTTAAGAGCCTTGTACAGCAAGCAGACGCCTGAATACGAAACTGTGCCCACTGCAAAATGAAGAGATACAGCCCTCTTGTGAAAAGACAGGTGTTGGGTGGCTCCAAGGCAAGTATCAATAGATATTACCGCAGCTTAACACCCCTGCGGACAAGAATGCTCAAAAAGAAACCCCTAAGGATATGGGCTGCGACGTTACTGGTTTCGGCAATAACCTTTGTCGGAGTGTGGAAGAACTCAGTCTCAAGGATTGCGTATGACGGATGTCCCCGATTATGGGTGACAGCAGCGAAAGTGAGGGCTCGTGTAGTGGCAGCGTGTTTGCTGGCCTCAGTTTCGTGGACATGGAGGAAGATGAAGAATCGCTAGCTCCACCTAACACCCCCTTCGATGAAGACGAGCTTTCAGGAGGATACGGCGCCTGAGAGGGTCGCTGTGCAACAGCCGGGTACAAGCGTCGAAGATGATGGGGCATCGCAGGACATTAGCGACTCTCAAGATTTCAGAGCCGCCGCAGAGGGCGGGAAAAATGCTGAGGTTAGTAAAAAATGTTATGCGCAGTCAGCTACATAATGATGTATTTTATTTCTTCAACTAATGGCATGTTAATCTTTTTTTTCTTTTTGACCCCTAGAGAGCAACTTCAGCTGGATGCACCTACTTCATAATGCGTTATGGTAAAGAGGCTGTAGCACCTCCTAACACACCCATCTATGAAGACATGGACCTTCAGGAGGATACGGCTGCTGAGAAGGTCGTTCTGCAACCGCCGGGTACAAGCGTCGAAGATGATGGGGCATCGCAGGGCATTAGAGACTCAAGATTTCAGAACCGCCTCAGAGGGCGGTGAAAATGCCAAGGTTAGTAAAAAAATGTTATGCGCAGTCAGCTACATAATGCTGTTTTTTATTTCTTCAACTAACGGACTGTCAATCTTTCTTCTCTTGAACCCTAGAGAGCAACCCTAAAAAGGCCTGCGGCAGAGTGGAGGCCTGCAAAAGCGAGCAACGTAAGCTTCAATTGTCTATGGTGTTCAAATATGACAATAAGATAAATATAGATTAGAATCAATGCTATATTCAGAGTGTTCAGCCGGACAAACGATTTAATATAGGAATAAAGCAATAAACAATTATGAAAATAAGATTCTTGTGGGACACAGTCCTGTATCCCATGGGGAACATAACAAATACACAACACACAAGGACATTTCAGGCAAGACAATTATGGCTTGTAAAGTATCAATTGTGTCAAGCTTTGAAGAACAGTCAATACACTTTTTTACACAATGGATTAATGTGCAAGCTGTTTTTTGGGGTCGATGACGTTTCGATCCTTTCAGGAAATGCTAGGATCATCATCAGGACAATGATTGAGTACATGCCTGATTCAAGAGAAATTGCCTTGGTACGATGAACGGAAGCGCGCTTTCCGTGTCAATTGGTCTGCATTTGGCCTGGGTGTAAGGTTGTCGAACCACTAAAGCAGAATTAGCCGTGTAATGGAATCTCTGCGGGATTTTCGGGAGTCAATCAAGGTAAAAATGGTCCGGCAGCGTGAAAATGCACGATTTACTGCAGCGTTCGCAATGGAGCTTTGACTCGCTTGCACATTAATCCATTATGTAAAAAAGTGTATTGACTGTTCTTCAAAGTTTGACACAATTGATACTTTACAAGCCATAATTGTCTTGCCTGAAATGTCCTTGTGTGTTGTGTATTTGTTATGTTCCCCATGGGATACAGGACTGTGTCCCACAAGAATCTTGTTTTTATAATTGTTTATTGCTTTATTCCTATATTAAATTGTTTGTCCGGCTGGACACTCTGAATATAGCATTGATTCTAATCTATATTTATCTTATTGTCATCTTAATTGTTTAAGGACCATTGTTAAGATGGAGACAACACCCTTTTATATCACCCTGCCATCCAACGCTTCTAAAGACATGTTCCCCGACAACCAGATTTCTAATTATACCGTGAAATTGGCAAAGCCAGTGGACCTGAAATGGGATTGGGAGATAGCCCTAACCGAGATCCAATACCCTAGAACCTGGAATACATTTACACAGAGCGAGGCTAAGTTTTACTTAAAGTGTGAGCAGGACCCTGTGAGCATGCACAAGAGCATCCCATACGGCTACTACCCAAACGTTTTAGGTGTTGTCGACGCCATCAACAAAGCCATGGGCAGCATCGAAACATATACGAATACTCATCTGTCGCTAAATAACGTCAGAAGGAAGGTGTTTCTTAGAGCCCCAAGTCGCACCACGACGTTTAACTGCTCCGGTAAATTAAGAAGAGTTTTAGGCACAGTACAGAATGCGAAAAGTCAGATTGAACCGGATCACACATGCCCTGATATTAACAGGGGGTTCTACACGCTCTATGTGTATAGCGATATTGTGGAGGCCCAGAGGATCGGCGACAGTTACTTGCCTTTGTTAAGATGGGTCCATGTACAGGGCAAAAATAATAAGATGGTCAATATTCAATTCAACAAACCCGACTACGTCGCAGATGCTAAAAACCATTTTGAAACTATTTCAATTATGATCTTCGATGATCAGTCCGTCCCAGTGTCATTTAAATGCAGGAAAGTTATTGTTAAGCTTCATTTAAGGCCGAGACGTGACAGAGGCTATTAAGCAGGCATCATGGTGGTTGTGAAAACATACGGGGACCCGTCTATGTACAGGGACTATTACTGAAACGAGGCTGGCTATGGTGGCCCACCATACTTTCAAGGGTCCCCGGTTATGTACAGGGCTGGTCTAGGAGGTTTCTTCCGCAGTCTGTTTAGAAGAGCTATGCACTTCTTGAGAAAAGGCTATGAAATTGTAAAACCGCATGTTAAAACGGCGGCTATGAACATTGCCTAGGACATGGTAGGGTCTGTTACTTCGGCGGTTGCCGAACGCATGAACAAACAGCCGCAAGAAGGCGCTGGTTTGTTGTACAGGCCTCGCGCCAATATTAAAAGGAGGCGCCGCGCTTCAAGACGCAGAGGACCACCTGCCCCTCTATAAAAGGAGGAGTTCTTCAAAGCGCACTCAGAAAAATAAAAACCAAGACGGAAGAGAACTTCAAAGAAGAAGAGATCCGCCTCTAAAGTAAATATTTTTTAAAGCGGCGCAAACTAAAGTATGGCTTTCGTACACTGTGCATCGGGCGAGTGCGCCAAATCCGAGTTAGACTTGTTTACTCTAAAGCCCACGCAGACAAGCATCGAAAACAGCTTCTACATGGAGGTATCGCCTTTAGCCGCTTTGACGCCTCTGGCCCCTATTGAGTTTTATGTATCAGGGTCCAGGGATATGTATTTGGATCTCAACATCATGCTACTCCATCTTATGTGTAAAATCGTAAAAGCGGATGGTTCCGACATAGCAGCAGACTCTAACGTGGCGACGATCACTTACCCCCTAGCAACCTTGTTTAATCAGGTGGACATCATCCTGGCCGATCGGCTCATCACACAGAGCGATAACATGTACGCCTACAGAGCCTACCTCGAGAGTATTCTAAATTAGAGTAGCGATGCCCTCAACACGCAGCTTTCAGCGAGACTCTTCTACAAGGACACAGCCGAACACTTTGAAGCCAAGGAGCTGGACGGTGAAAATCAGGGTTTTGTAAAAAGAGCAGGTTTTGCGGGGGGCAGTCGCCAGTTTGACCTCCTGGGGCGCATACATTCAGACCTCTTCTTCCAAGATAAGCTGCTCATCAACGGAATTGATCTTAAGATCAAGCTCATGCGCAACAAGGACGCATTCTGCCTCATCAGCGGTGTTGCGGACCAGTACAAGCTGGACATACTGTCAGCGAGTCTGTTTGTAAAGCGTGTGAAAGTGTCCCTGAGCATCGGACTCGCTCACGCCGATGCTTTGCAAATATCAAACGCCAAGTACGCGGTGGAAAGAGTAGCTCTGAAGGTATTCAGCATCCCTGCCGGTACCCGGTTAACGCAGCAACAGAATTAATTTATGGGACAACTACTCAAGCTTATCATCATTGAGTTTGTGGACAATATAGCTTTTAGCGGCGCCTACGGCTCAAATCCCTTCAATTTTAAGCACTACAACATCAACTATGCTGCACTGGTCCACGAGGGCACCGTGATTCCTGCAAAACCCTACACACCCAGTTTTAGAACCTCCAACTACATCAGGGAATACCAGGGTCTGGTTTCGATAACCGGAAAGCATCTACTGGACTGAGGGGTAGCCATGACAAGAGAAGGCTATGGGACCGGATATACGTTGTTTGCATTCGACCTGAGTCCTGACATGGAAGACGGTGATCACTACAACCTGGTCAAAAATGGCAATCTAAAAGCTGAAATACTATTTAGTGATCCGCTAACTGCGAATGTGAACATGGTCGTATTCTCGGTATTTGACAGCATCATTCAGATCAACCATGCCAGACAGACTATCTTTAAAACGTTTGTGAAATGGACACTGTACAGATACGGGACTTCTTAAGCAGACAAATACGCTAGGAAATACTTTTTAGGTGTTTTCCTTAGCGATGGGCTACCAACCGAAATAGGGCCGGAAAGACCACGCACCCTAGTCTTTAAAACAGATCCTCATTACACAGTATCTATACACAGTCCATATTCAAGTTTGAGAAAAAAGCCACAGCGAGGGTTGAGTATAACAAGCTAAGGGTCCAGGATTCGTTAGTTATCACATGCGGGGAACACTGTATTTATTTTATCAGTAAAATGTTGGCGGGTGTGGCATTTAGAAATTTCTTAAATCTATATTCGAGTGACCTTGTTAACAATGACAGTCTAGTTGTGAAATATGTAAAAGAAAACACAAGGGCATCGGTCAGACCTGCCAAAACAGAATATAACGTTTGTCAAAATTGTAAGGGCCTGTAACACATGTATGTTTAATGATGAACATTTAAAATAAAGTCCTTTTTAAAACCCACATTCAGACTCTGTATTTCTATGCTGCCCCATAATTAAGTTTTTTTTTAAAAAGACGAGTGAGACGATTACAAACAGTTATGTAGGTTGCGCATTACAATGACATCTATTACTAAAGAAATATATGAAGAAAAATCAGACACGATTATACACGTAATAGGCACATTTATTCAAAAAGTCTGTAGAAACATTAAGGATAAAGCCATGTATGGGCTTTGGACAACGGCCTTTTACTCCGTACAGATGGCGCAAGTGGGGTACTCCAAGAGGGGGATAGTCGTGGGGCATCAGAGGCGGCCGGCGATGGAGGGAGGGGTGTCTTTAAACTTTCAAGCATGCGGCGGTGATCTTTATTACCCACAAGTGTGGAAGGGATGTTGAGTTCAGCGGCTGCTCGTAGAAACTGATCCCAACCTCTAGGAGCCTTTTGATGCGTTAAGGTCTTGGGGTGAGTGAGACCTTTGACTAGATCGTACATGTAACAACCGGCTGCCCCCTGTAGAGAAATTTGCCTCGCTCATTCCACGCTGCTAGGTCTTTAGAAGCGGTGAGTTTACTCATCAACATTTGCGCTGCCCCCCTGTGCCTCTGACATATATTTTTTAGGAGGTCGTCAACAAAGACATCCAAGGTCGGGGACGGGGACGACTGCAGCTGTTGGGGGTGCGTAGCAAGCGCCGGCATTGCTGGCTGATCAGAGTCCGGGGCATATAGAGTTAGCTTATTTTTTTCGGTATCCCACTGCTTGTAGTAACTTAGACATTTTTTAAGGGTGGTGGTGTAAAGGGCTGCTTTGTCGTACGGGTTTAGATCAGTCCGGTTCAAAATGTCTTTAATTTCAGCATCCAGTCGTAGAGTCTCATTTCGCCGTATATCCCAGTCATTGTCCGCAGAAGAGCCCAGTTTCTCCCACTGTTGTCTAGGAACCAAATACATCTTTGCGGCATGCTCCATTACCGTCCCGAGAGGAGGCTTGTAATTATGGGTATAGCTATGCCCAGCAATGAACCTATAAAACCCCCAGACTGTTTCACCAATTTCTTCTTGGTGATGAGTGAGGCCCTTTTATTACTGAGCTTCTTGATAAGATGTTGCTTCTTCTTCAACACCTGTAACTGGCTCTTTGAAATAAGGACGTTGCCTTTTAGGGTGTTTAGGGCTATTTCTGAAATGGCCGCCACTAAATCGTCAGAAGCAGCGCAGAGGAGGGCCTTTCTGTGCTGGGGACTGGCTGTAACCAGCATTTTCAGGTGGGCCAAATTGCGGCGTAGGCGGTCAGACACGGTCAACACCTGGGTTATAGGGGCCGAGTTACAAATGTCTCTAAAGGTCTTTAGTGCCGTTTTTTATAGACTCAGGACTCAGTCTTTGGGGTGTAAGTGACGGGGAGACCAGGGGGAAAATATCAGCCCTCAGTCTGTAGCTTTCTAGAGTGTCAACCAGCAGGTAGCCGTGGGGTTATGTTGTAGCATCGTTAAAGGCCTCCATGAAGAAGTGTGTGTTTCCCGGGTACATCTGCTTAGCTATGACGGATATTTGGTGTTTGCCACAGGGATTTTTAAATAAAACAAGGTATGAGGCATTGAGGGCTATAGAGTGACTGTTCTTACCCTTGTAAAACAACTTCTGGCCAATTTAGCATATGCTTAGATTACGGTGGTGTGAATATTGAGTAAAAGCTCGCTCTAGCTCAGGATGGTCACCACCTTCACGCATATGGTCATCGACAATTACCATGTTTACAAGGGTTGGGGGTAGCAGCTCATCATGTTTGAGATTATCAGGTATAGCTTCTATAAATCCGATATGAGGGAAGCTGCGGGACAGGTCGGTATAAAGTTCTTGCCAACACGAATAAAGCCACACAATGTTATTAGGTGTTTGGGATAAAGCACCAGCAGCAGTTTCTAAGAGCTTTTTTATAAAGTAGCTTTTACCACAGTTTGAGGGTCCTGCTAACACTCAGGAGAACGGATGCTGTAATCAGGTGTCCATTGTGCTGATGGTGCCCTCTCTAATGCACCCAATAACCGTACGGCAGTGTTTTATAGTCCGTGGTTAGGACCCTTCTGTCAAAACAACGCGTAAGGTTTTATGTAGGGGCTGGGTTGTAATTTCCCACGTCTTTTTGGATCTGACTATGCAGGGCTGGTTAACAACTATGGTTTTATCATTTTCACGAGCAGCCGATGCAGAGTATTCGTGCACCAGATCCATCAGACTGTCAAAATTATTTTTTAGAGTGTTGCTGCTGTTTAATGTTATACCTTTGATCTTCATGCACACTTTGTTGTTGTTTGTTTTGTACGACTATGTCTTAGGTCTGGCTGAGGTATATTCTATTATATGCTCATCCTTATCGAGCTCGCTGGTCGAATTACCTAGCTAATCCCCAAGAGGAGGATCTTCATCCCCCGGTTTACTCAGAAAAATCAGAGTCGGTATCATGATACAGACAGCGGTCCTGGAGTTTATCCATGACCCTGTAAAGCTCTATACGGGCATGTGCGGTAGTGAAGGACACTATGAAGATATTTATGTTGTTACACATTGTGGGGTAATCTTTTGTGTATTTCCAACACACAGCAGCGGTCTTCTCATTGATAAACTTGAGGCTGGACACCTGGTAACAAGGGGCAAAAAGGTACTTAAACAGTTCGTCAGGATCTGAGCATGTTGGTTCTTTAGGGGACGGCGTAGGCCTAGTCACGCAGCGATACTCCATATGTTGGCTGCTGTTTGACACATTTGGAGGATCACCCTTTTACACTGGTCAACCATTTGTAGTATCTTCCGCTGCGCCTCCAGCCCGGACCCGTCATCGCTATCGCCCAGCCCTAGTTTTAAGATGGCGGTGTTCACTTGGCGTTAAGGCTTTCTGACTGCCGTAAGTCTTTCACATGGGCCCTGGTACCTCTTTTGGGTTTACAGGATCATATTGCGGCGGATTAGGGATTAATACAGGGCTTGCTTGTACAACTGCCTGTAACACCCCTGGATCTTCTCTCGCCGTGTCTGCCACAACACCGTTCTGTAACTGAGGGACAGGTGGGATCCTAGAAACAGGGTCCCAGTGTGAATATCCGGGCGGCCGTGGAAGGGTCCTCACTAAATACGCCCTCCA
Source organism: Triturus cristatus (assembly GCF_964204655.1). Classification (NCBI taxonomy): domain Eukaryota; kingdom Metazoa; phylum Chordata; class Amphibia; order Caudata; family Salamandridae; genus Triturus; species Triturus cristatus. The sequence goes on along the minus strand of NC_140594.1, from coordinate 647,328,099 downwards.
AACTCTGATTTGACCATTCGTCCCATCCCGTACTATTATCGTTGTATATTGCGGATGGTGATGTGTGGTTTACACTGGCTGCGGGCCTGGTTGGGTCGTACGCTCCCAGAGGGGTGATAGGTGACATAATGGTTGGAGAGTGTAAATGGTCGTTGAAATAATCGAGTGGCCCTATCGGCTAAGGAATTGTCTGGGTTTTGGTCGGTTGAATGTCTAACAGCCGTATGCAAGTCCCCATTATGCATGTTAGAAGGACCCTTGTGCGCTGCTTCTGAGGGTCTATCAAGTATGTCTATCAACCCCGCCAACGCCTTGAGACACCCACTACTGCCATTATAAGTGTGTCCTGAGGGTTGAGCATTTACAGACTCTGAGTTCCTAAACCCATCCGACATGATTATAGCAGGTTTTGGGGGTTGGTCTAGGGGGAGCCCCTCTACAGATGCTGTTAGTTTATTTAAAACTGTAGAGAGCTTCAGGGTATGTGTATGGGCCTGCGGTGTAATGGGCTTGATTAAGGAATCTGCTACTGTTTCCACGTGTAACGCCTGTACCCCGTGCTTCCTCTTAAGATATTTTCTTTAGAGGCGATTCACTTTAGGGGTTTGGGGCTGTACCAGATCTTCTGCAACGGCCTTCACAGCTGCTGGCCCATTAGAGATCAGGGATGTAGAGATCTCATTCACAGATGGCACAATATTCTTTAATGAGAAATCTAGAGGCATAGTTTGGGGTTCAAGGACCACAGGTTTCTTCTTGAGGTCTAAAGGACATGTTTGGGGTTCCGCATCCCTTGGTTTCTTGTTAAGGGTGGATTTGCTTGAGAGAGGACGACCTTTTGAGGCATGGAGAGAGTTCAGATATGCAGCATCGCTTTTACACCGAACAGGCATTACGTTGTCTGGGCTTGTAACCACGTCTTCGCGGTTGTCCCCTTCCCTGTGTAGAATAGACATTCCTGTAAGAGTGTTCAACATTTTGGAGGAGGGCTTGATTTGACATTTCACCGCAGTGCCGGTTCTCTGTTGTATGTGCGTGTAGTATGTACAGAGACGGTCCTGGCGTACACGCCTACCCACACATTTTGCTGCAGGCTCTGCATTCTGAACGGTCTTTGTTAAGTCCCTTAATGGTTTCGCCTACCTCTTGACCTTACACGTATTTTTGCCGGTGTTCTTTTGAACGGCTCCTAGAATATACGATAAAAAATATATATATTAGAAAAAATAAAGAACCTGTATAAGCTGCTTACACTACCCACAGACACCCCGCCGCAATAATTTCTATGCACCCCCCCCCATTATACATCCAGTACTACATGGCGGCGGTCCCTTCTACTTGCGATACTAAAACCCAGAGAGTTCTTTTTTATCGCACCCTTTTGTAAAAACACACCTGTTAGAGGTCTTTTCCCAGCTCCTTTCTTTGTCGACGGTCGCTTTCCAAATGTCGAAGATTTCCTTTTTAGCGGTCTTTCTTTTGTTGGCTGAGCCGTCTCTTGCACAGCAGCGCCGACCGTGCATGACTCTGGGGGCCCTGCAAAGAAAAAAATAATCACATTTGTGGAATGAACACAGCCTTAGCAGCCCCTTCTGAGGAGCCCTCCTACACTATGCCCCTGGGGTTTTTGGTCTAACAATGTCTAAATCTTAGACAGTTTAAAGAACTCTGGCATTTTTGATTAATCTGTAAGGACAGCGTTATCCTGCACATTCAGCGACGCGCTTTGAGCCCTCAGGTACTGCTGTAGATCGTCAAGATCTAGTTGTAGATTGGCATCATAATCTATACAACCATACACACATGCGAATACCATTAGAAAAGCAGAGCTTCTGAGACAACGGTGTAGAAAAAACTACTCGGAACTATACAACTCTAAATGCATATACTTGTTTGCAGGGTGAGCACTTCTGCGTCGGTGATGGTTATTACCGGGATGTCCTGTGTTTAGGGTTAGATAAAAAAAAAGGCTGTTTTAAAACTACGCCTCTTAAACAAGGCATTACAGTTTGTTACATACACCTTAGAAACCGTAAATACATTACATAGAGAAACACATCCTTACACAAGGTATACGTAAAACAAACTCTAGGTACATGCCGCTTCCTTTTTAATAAGAAACCCCATGGTTACCACCCACAGACCACAACATATGTACACCCATAACATTTGTGCATAGCCATAGTATACAGTCCTCAAGTTGTTCTGTGCAACCATTTAATAACCACTGCGCCATGTTAGGATATTAACTTATAAATTGCAAGTAGCAAAAGGATATCTCCTAGGAAAAAAAGCAGTCACAATCTGATCCTAAATACATTATGCGCAGCAGGGTCTACAGGGTACACATTCTTTACAACATACCTATTAACCTTCATGGGTATTTTTAGGAACATCCAACACCATGACCACTAACAAAACCACATGTCTCACCAGAAAGAGCATTAATCAGATGCGTTATCCGGACATGTATTTATTTATTTATTTTATGTTTCCCTGGAAGCAGGGCAAACAATGATCTTTGCAGCTGTGGCTTTTAAAAAGGGATGTCTGGTAGGGGAGCAAAAAGCACGCATTTTAAAAGCGCTACCTTGTGGTAAGAGCAAGAGCATGTATTTTAATAGCGCTGCCTGGGGGAGAGCATTAGCATAGATTTTTAAAAAGCATGAGAAAAACCCCTGCTCAACAACATGTGCTTCTGGGCAAATCACTTAATCGGCCACTGTCCACCTGAAATGAATGTGCCCCTGTGTAACTTAACAGTGGCTCCAAAAAGCACTCCAAGACCTTCAGGTCGAGTTTGCGCTATATAAAATGCCCCTATTAGGAGAAAAAAAAAAAAAGCAAACAAACAAAATAAAAGCCACATGGACGCTGCTATACGGTCCCTGTGGCTGTAAATACATTTTTTTTTAATTATTTTTTTTTAAATTTTATTTTATTGAAGGCCCCCTTGGGGCACAGCTGCCGCGGAGGAACCCCCAGCCGGGTGCTTCCACGCCGCATTTGCGAGGGCCGCCCGCCCCTCGGTGATGTCAGGGGTGTCCCCGTTGACGTCACGGAGGGTCGGGCCGCTCCTCATAGATACGAAGAGGAAGCGCCCTGTGGCCATGCCGCCGCTTTAAAAAATTTATTTATTTACAATGAAAGGCCCTTGTGGTCACAGCAGCTGCAGAGGAGACCCCAGCCTGGAGCTCCCCCTCTGTGGCTGAGGTGGAAGGCCCGCCCCTTCAGTGATGTCAGGGTAGTCCCCGGTGACATCACTGAGGGGGCGGGTCCTTCCACCGTAGCCACGAAGAGGAAGCTGCCTGCTCCCCTGACTCAGCCGCCATCGGGATCCACGAGGAATCCCTGGAACCGTCGCCATCCGCCCCAGCCCTCAGAGCAGCGCCTGTGGTAAGCCATCCCACCACTACAGCACAAGCCACCCGGAGCTCCGCATGGAGCACAGCGGGCTCTGGGGGCTTTAATTTTTTAAAACCCGGCCTCAATCCCAAGAGCACCACCATTGGACAGCGTGCTCTGGGGCCGTTATTTTTTATTATAAATAACAGGGCCTCTAGCCCCTCACGGCCTCACAAGCCCCAGAGTCCCGCACTTGGTCAGCGGGTTCTGGAGACTTATTTTTTTATAAAACGGGGCCGCGAGCCCCCACACGACGCGAGCCCCCACACGACGCCTGGCTGATTCCCCAGAGTACCGCACTTAGCGGACTCTGGGGCCTTTATTTTAGAAAGCGGGGCCTCGAGCCCCCAAAGCACCTGCACAAGCCCCCAGAGTACCACGCATGGAAGTGGACTCTGGGGGCTTTTGTTTTTTATAAATAATGCGACTCCCTCCTACCACCGCCACACTGGTGCACAAGCCCCGCACTTAGGCAGCGGACTTTGGGGACCTTTATCTTTATAAAACAGGTCTTGAGACCCCACCACCACCGCACAAGCACCCAGAATACCATGCTTGGAAGCGGACTCTGGGGGCCTTTCTTTTTATAAAAACGGGAGCCTCGAGCCCACCCCAGCCACCATGCCTGCACAAGCCCCACAACCCCGGAGCACCGCCATGTCTCAGGGTGCTCTGGGGGATTTATTTAAAAAACATGCTGGGGGCCTGCTCTCCCCACACAGCTGCACAGCACACCGTACCCTGACACACGCCCCCAGAGCAGCTTTCGGGCCACCACGGACTCTGGGGGCTTCTATTTTCATTAAAAATGAACGGACCGTGCCACCTATGACCCAGACCCCTCCCGGACCACAGAGGGCTCTGGGAGTTTATTTAAAACACAGGGGATCTCGAGCCCAGACACAGCAGGCCTCAACAGCTTTTGGCCTCTGGACCCACAACATACACCTCCCCACACAGCTACTCCCAGAACACACGCCTTGGAGCATCGACCTCCTTGACTCATGCAATGTGACCGTGACACAAAAACCCTGGAGGAACATGTGCCAGAACCTGCGCCACGGCAAGCCTGCTCTCCGGCATGGACAAACGGCCTTGGCTTCCAGAACCCCAGAACAACCCAGCAACACACCTCCTTGAGAACCCACGACATGCACAGGACATCTGACTGGTGAGTACAAAAACAGTGCTTTAATTGTTAATTTATAAGGTTTCTTTTGTTGCCTGTGGGGCCCTTAAAGCCATCAGTGATTCCTGTAATATTGTTTCGAGGCGCTGTACAAGTCTTAATGCTATAGCCCTGTGTGTACACAAAACTGTTAGTGGCATTCACTTTTAAATGCATGCCTTCATGGTAAAATGTTTCTATAACCTGCATAATCTTAAGGTTACAACCCTGCACCACAACCAAAACCAGCCTTTATTCACATTACATACAGTTCCCTTGCACTTTAAACATTATTTAAAGCACTATAAACACAGTCCTACATAGCGCTAATCCCCTTTTAAAATGCAACCTTGTTCTTTTTAAATGCATTCCCCATATACTTTAAATAAGCCCTTAAATCCTTAAACATACAACATTGTGCCAACCCCCCCATTTTACTTACATCGATTAACGTGTACTAGGCGGCGTCAATCTGTGATAAGTTGCTCTGATCCATTGTGGCCTTAAGTTTCTGATGCAGGTCTGCGCAGCAACCAATCCAAACACAGCGTTCCAGGCGGGATTTTGTTTCTGAATGGCTATTTCTGCTGACCCCCCATAGTATGCTTTTTATACTTGTCCTGGCATGCTAAGTAGGTCACCTCCCTTTATGGAGGTGGGGTTTAGAACCATGTAGTGGGGTCCCATGGTGGGAACATTTCTGACCGGTGTACAGCTTATGCTAGATGCCACGTTAACATTTGACCTCTGTTAATTAAACCTACGTGCCTGGTGCTGGGTAAGCACCTGTGCTTAGGAATCATTCACCTGGGAAGGATGGCTCCGGTTGAAGTTTGGGGACATGACGGATGACCAGGGTACATTTTTCTAATCAGGGCTTTGTTTGTTAGATACACCCATTAGCATTTTGACAGCTTTTTGTTAAATCTACGGCCTGTCGTGGGAAGAGCTGCGTAATCAGCTGTGCTTGGTACTCATTCTCCTGGGGAGCTTGGAACTGGCCAATTCGTTTTTTTCTTCCTCTTCTCAGCTTTGCTCTGCACACATTTTAAACATGCCTCAGGTACCTCCCTCTTACATGTAGGCACTTTTTGCGCACACATTTCTCTTTACATAACCTAAATGCCCTGCTAGCCTAACACAGCCTTCAACATGGTCTCACGCTCTGACACACCCCCACACAGCTCAGCTCCAGTTAGGGTTACCACACAAACATCATGTCCCGAAACTTTTTGCGCACAAGCTGTCACTTTTAAGGACAGGAACACCCTGGCACTTTTAAGGGCAAGCGTTTCATAAACCTCACACTGACACCCTTGGGGGTGGGGGGATTTGAGGATGGCCTGCACATTCACAGCTCAGCATGCCTAAACAGCATATGCCACAGCCCTGCCGTCAACATTTTAAAAATGCCCATGAAGACACTTTTACGCACACCCCTAGGAACACAATTATTTTCCTTACATGACCCTACTAACCTAACAAAGCCTTCAACCCTTGCTCACATTCTGACACAAACCATGTGCCACACCCCACAGCTCAGTTCCTGTTAGGGCTGCCACACATTCATTATGTACCCAGGTGTCACTTTTGGGGACACACAGACCTGTCACTTTTAAGGACACGCATTGTAGGAAGGTGGATATCTGACTATGGTTACCCCCAACTTTTTGCCTAGTGTCTAGCTGGTTTTTCGACTTAGTTGGCCTGAGATCCTGCCATTCAGGGTCTCAGGCTGTCTGCTCTCTCATTAAAATGGACTCCATGTACCCTAGGTACATAACCAATTGGTAAGGATCACCTTATTGGACCCTGTACAGTGTACCCTAGGTACCCAGGGCATAGGTGTACCCTAGGCCTCCCAGGGGCTGCAGCATGTATTATGCCACCCCTGGTCTGGCCTTCCAATCAGACACAACTGGGGCAAGGTCGTGTAATCACCCCTTGCTTAGATATAGTATGCCTATATCTACCCTTATATATAGACACATGTGTACCTATCAGTCACTCCTATGGCAGGCCTTAACAATCCTGGAGGCAGAGTGCTTGGTAACATGTGAGATGGTGCTCTAGCATGAGCTGAGCCTGTCTGCAGCTTTCGGAACCATGTCCTTATAGCTGTTCTATGATATAGCCTACCATATACTCTTAAAGTGCCTTATAATCTTTTTTTTTTTTTTTTTTTTTTTTTTTAAAACCTTTATTTGTGCATATTAAAAGAACAAATACGGGCCTACAACCATCAGGCCGGCCACAAAACGGTTAAACACTGAGACAAACATTACATCCCCTGTGCATCAATGGTCAAGATTAGCAACGATTCAGAAGTTATACACTGGAGAGATCCTTGACACCAGGGGAAGGAGAAGTGAAGGTTAATTTTAAGGTTTTCAAAATAATTTTATCGAGGAAAAAGTCAGTAGAGGATAGAACCAAGGAGATTCGAGTCCGCAAGATGGCTTCATCACACGGGAGAGCAGCAGCATCATTAAAAACGGCCATAGAAAATCTCAGACAGTGAGGCGATGCAGTTATATAACAGGATAGTCACATGAGTAAATACGCACCCCTCCAAAGCCGCCCCCACTCAATCCACCCCACACCCGGACCCCGAATCGGAAACAAGGATAGCGCAGAGACATAGAAGAAAAAGGCCCATAGAACTAAAAAGAAACAGTAAATTACCCCCCCACCCTACACCAATGCGGAGGCTACGGCCTGCCCCCCCCCCAGCATAGTGCCTGTCGCCCAATGAACCCGAAATATAGACAAGAGAGAAAGTAGGAATAAAGGAAAGAAAATAAGAAAACAAAGAAGAAAGCGGGGGGAGCCCACGTAACCTCGGAGCGCCCGAAACCACCGGCCAACTACGTCTCCACACACTGAGAACCCACTACACCCAAAGGCGGTCGTGTGAAGATAACGTGTCACAACAATATAATGAAGGCAGACAAATCGCGACGAGTGCGCACAACATATGCAGACAGTTCCAGTCCCAGTCCAGCCTATCCGTGAAACCATGGTGGTAGAAATCAATCTAGCCCTGGCCCGATCGCGGGCGTAAGATTAGACTAGCCCCCACATGAAGGCCCCGCAGCCCGTGCAGACAAAGACAATATGGCCGCTTGGGAGAAGATGGAGAAGTAGAGTCACAAAATGGCCGCCGATCATCTATTGAGGTCCCCTTGTGCACCATATAAAATCCAGACCTGGCCTGTAAAGTACAGGAGTTCCACATAAAAGAAGCCGTAGGCCACCGTGAACGGTTCCTCGAGGACGTCAGGTGTCGCTCAGCTGGATACTCTTGCGGGCGCGGTGAGGCAGGCAACAACAAAGCAGGCAGCAATGAACGGGGAAACAAAGTGTCCACAATTGAGCAGGAGATCGATTGATCCTGGGTGCCGGGAAAGCCAGATGCAGACACCAGTGTAGCACGGTTATACCCAGTCGTTGCGTCCCCGCAAGAGGACAGAAGCACTGGCAGACCCACGTCTTGTTGAGAACAAACGGGGCGCTCACGACCCGCAGCCGACAGTATGGAGTCGAACCGCTCACTCAGCGTTTGCAAGCCAACACACAATTGCAGACGAAAGTCCCGCAGGGCAGCCAGAACGGAGCCGCATGTCAGCGGAAGCTGCGCCCCCACATCGGCAGCAATCCGGGACGGCACTGTGGAGCTGGAGTCTGGTAGAGGGAGGGCGAAGCGGGCAGCGGGCGAAACCGGAGCATCACCCCCCAGCAGCGAGCAGGCAATCAACGCCATGTTTTACCGCTGAACGGTACAGTGGCCAGGGGGGGGGTCGTAACAAGGAGGCAATTCCCCGCAGGTCTGCGCCGCAACAGGTGAAAGCCAACAGTCGCTTCCCCTCCCTCGGACTCTCTTTGCAGCCGACTAGGCAATAGAAGAAGGGGGTCTGCAGCCTTCCACAGCGCGGGCCACAGAGCGGGGCAGGAGACCCGCCACACCGGGGCTTACCCTATAGCTCCAGCCCGTCAGGTGAAAGGTGAAGGAGATGTCCGGGCGTCTCTCCCCCGGCTCGTCTGGCGACAGTCCGTGGTGTGAGGCGGGATCGGGGCCGCGGGGCTCAGATTTGCGCCGGGGGTCCAGTGACTGCGGAGCTTCCAGGGGACCGGCCAAGGCCACAATGGAGCAGGGGTCCAGCGCAGAGAACAAAGGCACCAAGAGCTCCGGCATCCGGGCGGGCTCAGACTCCGGGAAAGCGGCGGCGCGGTCAGCGCGTCGTCGCGCACGTTGCACCTCGAAAATCGGCGAGGATAGGAATCAGGATGATAGTCCGAGGCCAAGGGCCGGCGGAGCCGGGCGCTCAAGCGTCTGCTCCGGTCGCCATCTTGGCTCCTCCCCTGGTGCCTTATAATCTTAGACGGTTATGGTAACTATGGTTTGGCTTTATCGAAACATGTCGTGTAAGGTGTCTAACACTGTGGAATAATACCCCCATGCCATTTCTGGACATGAGGATATTATTCCCCCCTTCTAGAGGGAAAGACATGTTAAAATCATACTTCACTGTTAGCCTCTGACCAAAGCCTCAGCATCACAAAATGGATGCTGCTGCCACGACACAAGTCTGACCTCCTGCAGCTGGGAGTGATCCCAGCCAGGGAGGCCTGGACAATAGGTTTCCTGCTTGGGGAGGTGCTAGCACCTCCCCAGACAGCCTTTAGTGTATTGGGGCAGGGTGGGCTGAAAGGAATGAGACATGCCTGGGGCACACAAGGTGTTCCTTGCATAGTCCAGTTCAAACCGGCGCTGGGGCACTCCAGCCCCAGCTCTGGCGCGAAACTGGACAAAGGGAAGTGGGTGTAACCACCCCCTCCCAGGTCCCACCCATAAGGCGTGACCTAGCAGGTATCCCAGCCCCCCAGATTAGTATAAGAGTGGGAGTTGGGCCTCAAGACTTTAGATTATCCTGAACCTGCAACTTGAACAGAAACTCTGGACCTTCGACATTCGACGAAAGAAGAAGACTGAAGAATCTCCCTTGTGGCCAAGGAGTGGCTACCCTGTGCAAACAGGCACCATCAAGAGACTACCCTTTGCTTTGCCCACGTTCTACGAGGAACCGACTGCAGAGCCCGACCAGAGCCTTGACTTCCAGACCTCTCCGACCCTGATCCACATCCACAGCAGAGCTGAGATCCGTGGAGGCGACGAGCGACGTGGGACCGGCTACCTGGGAAAAGTGGCTAGTAACTTCAAGCTCAGCTTCTGAGGCACCCTCGAAGTTGTGCACCGGGGATTGAGAAGCCCCAACCCCAAGCACCATCTGCACCGAAGATCAGCCCTCCACACTCCACGAGTCCTGCGTGGGGCCCTTCTGCATTTTCCTGCTTGCCGCGTCTGTCCGGTTGCTTGCCCGCTGGCTAGTGGCCTTTGTGACGACGCACCCTGAAATCTTCTGCGCTGGTTTGGCTCCTCCAGACTGGCTCCAGCTTCTCTGCAAAGAAGAAGCATCCCAGACCTTCCTGGTCTGCACCAGAAGCAAGTCCTCCGTTCTTCGTGGGTTCCGCTTGCCAAGGCTTGGTGAGTCCTAGTCCAACTTCGACGCCGCCGACAGCAAGAGCCTTCGTGGGACAGCTCGCCTCCTGGTCCTGGTCGTCCTCGACGCTTCCTGGTCCTCCTGGCTGCAGCGACAAGCTTCACCTTCACCTGCAATCTTCACGACATCGCCTGGTTCCTTCCTGGTTCCACGTGGTCACTGGCTAGTGACCTTGACTCTGTCCCTTCTGCTTGCAGGTTTCCTCTCTTCTTGATCCCAGCCTTGGGATCCACCGGACACTCTTCACTGACTGCCTGTCAGCATCTTTCTTCAGGCATCCATAGGAGTCGACGACGAAAACCGACGCATCTTCACCCCTATGCACCCGCAGCCTGTGGGCTAGGTAACTTGGGTACTCCGGTGCTCATCAGGATAGTGACTATCCTAGTGTCTAGTTTTCCAGTCTCAACTTCCTAGCTACTCCGGAAGTGTCCTAAATCTATTGTTTTCTAAACTGTACTATTGCTAGTGACTTTTACGCATTACGCGTGAGTGTTTCCACTCTGCACACGAATCCCGTGGGCCTCCCACTTCCTAACTAAAGCTAGTGTAGTGTAGCCCCAGCGATTCCCTAGGCCTAGGCCTATTCTATTTCCGTGACAGTGGTCCTTATACCACTTACTTAGTATATGGTTTGCGTGGCCCCTAGGGCCTAACTGTATTACTTACCTGTGTGACTTAATGTATGCTTAAATAAGACTGTGTTGTACGTACCTCTAATCTCATAAAGAGTGCTGAGGGTTTGACTAGAATAAATACACTTTATTTTATATATATATCTGTTGTGGTGTCCTTTCATTTGGTATTCAAGGGATTATATATGGTATCACAGCTGGCTTCACATGCCATTCAGAGTTTAGCCTAAGACTGCTCTTGTCCATGCTACCACTAGGATAGCTGGTCTATAAGGTTGACTTTACAACCAATCACCATAAGGGTATTTGGACTGATATAAGGTGTACACTAGAACTAGTGACATCATACATCAGGCCAACTTCTCACATTGGTGAGCAGCGGTTGGGATCTGAGCTTGCTGTTGTAATACCATTGTAATCTTGAGATACTAAATTGAAAGATCACACAGATATTGTCTAGGTACATATAACATAGATTATAATACTTAAGTCCTACTGGACTTAGTAGTTGTAGGTTGAAGGGAGTAACACACCCTGACTACAACTACTAGAGAGGTTTAGTAGATACAGCTAGTGTAGGTAGGTGCACACACCACAACCTCACTAGAATCATGTCCCTGAATGGAGATCACACTGATGCTCCCTCAGGAGAGGAGAATCCTAGACAGGTTCCCTCTAGATATGATGCATTCACTTTCCAGGAGATGAGACAACTGTGTACCTCCAGGAGATTAAAACAGGGTTCCAACCCTACCCTTAGACAGCTAGTGGAGCTTCTGGAGGCCTATGATGCTGAAAGAGCTGCCAAGTATGGTGCCATAGCTGTAGATAAGGGTCTACCCACCACAGAGGAGTCAGATGGGACTTCAGATGAAGAGGTAGACAGCCAGGACCAAGTAGGAAGACTTAGCCAGGCTAACCTAAGCTTACATGGGAGTTTGCATGGGGTCCCCCCATACAGACCCCCAAGTAGACTTACACAGAGAAGCAGGAGGGACAGATCCCCTTCAAGGGAATCCATCCACTCCCATGTCTCTAGCATCTCTAATGCTTCCTCTCACAGGGGAATGACTTCCCCTGAGAGAAAGGAGCATGAAGCCAGAATGAGGGAAGCTAATCTGAGGATTCAGAGGGAAGAACTTGCCCTTGCCAAGGAGAAGCTTGTTCTGGCCAGAGAGCAAAAATGGTGTGGGTCAGAACCCACTGGTGGCAGCAACATTCCTAGAGATAGGGATAGGTCTTATGACCATAGAAACCTAAGCAAGATAGTGCCCCCATATCAGAATGGGGATGACATCCACAAGTGGATGACTGCTTTGGAGAGGGCCTGCAAAGTACAGCAGGTACCCCAGAGTCAGTGGGCAGCTATCTTGTGGCTCTCCTTTTCTGACAAAGGTAGAGACAAGCTCCTCACAGTCAGTGATGAGGTTGCTAACAATTACAAAGTCCTGAAGAGTGCTCTGATAGATGGGTTTGGCTTAACCACTGAGCAATATAGGTTGTTGTTCAGAGACACCCAGAAGACACAGACACAGGACTGGTCTGATTTTGTGGATTGTGCCACTAAGGCTTTGGAAGGTTGGTTAACTGGCAGCAAGGTGCAGGACTATACAGGATTGTACAACTTGATTATGAGGGAGCAGATCCTTAGTAATTGTCAGAACCAGCTTCTCCATCAACACCTGGTAGACTCAGATTTGACCTCTCCCCAAGAATTGGGAAAGAGGGCAGATAAATGGGTCAGGACCAGGATTAGGCCTAAAAATCAGGGTGGTGACCAAAAGAAAGATACCACCAAGCCTCAAGAGAAGGGTGGGGATAAAACAAAAGAGAAATCTTCCTCAGGGCCCCAAAACTCCACACAGGGTGGTGGGTCCCAAGCTCCCTCCTCTACCACAGTTAAGAAGCCTTACTGCCATGAGTGTAAAACTCCTGGGCATTGGAAAACTGACAGCAGTTGCCCAGGGGCTAAAAACAAAACTGTTCCTCCAACTACTCCTGTCACACCACCTATTACTGTCAGCAGTGATCCCCCAGGTGGTGGGAGTGCCCCCAAAAATTTGGTTGGGTTTTCTTGGGGAACACAGGGGGACTCTGGCTTAGCCAATTCCCCTACAGCAGCTACTCTTGTCTGTGATGGTGGCATGGGGTTTGCCAACTTCACTGCCTGTCCCAACACTTTGGGTAGGTACAGACAGGAACCCTACATCAATGGTAGAAAAGCTGAGGCCTACAGAGACACTGGAGCTAGCATCACTATGGTGGCCCATAGGCTAGTTCCCTCTGAGCAGCTTTTGCCTGGTTTCTCATACCAGGTAACTGACATTGATGGCAAACAGAACAGTCATCCCATGGCAGAGGTATGTCTCAGCTGGGGAGGGGTCACTGGCCCTAAAAGGGTGGCAGTGTCTCCAACCTTGCCTGTGGACTGCTTACTGGGGAATGACTTAGAACTCTCAGCTTGGGCTGAAGTGGAACAAGACACCCATTCTAAAATGGTAGGCCTTTCACAAAAGGGTAGTGGGGTTGTGCCAGCCACAACCCCTGTCCAAGTAGATTTCCTCCCTGAAAAGGTTGGAAGGGCAGTGGTAGCCACAGCCCAGGCAAAGACAGACTTCCCTGTAGAGACTGGCAGAGCTGTGACAGTCACAGCTCAAACCCAAACTGAGTGCCTCCCTGAAAAGGTTGGCAAGGCTGTAATGGTCTCAGCCCATACTCAGACTGACATAGGTGTAGTGAAGCCTGAAACTATGGATCACTCCACACAAACAGAGAGTAGTGGGGAGGAAGAAAAGTCTCCCTCTCCCCAGACATTAGGAAAAGGTCAGCCTCCTCAGGGATCTGACCTCACCCCTTGTGAAGGAACTGCCCCAGAGGTAGCCAGGCCTGGCCTGGCAGAGCCTCTGATGTCAGTGGCCCCTTCCAAGGTGGGACCCAGTCTGGTGCAGGTAGCCTGCCTCTCTCTACCCTGCCTCAGTCAGCCCAGGGCTGCAGAGGTCAGGGAGGCCAGTGGACCCCAAGAGGGCCCCTGTCCACAAGAACCCCCCCATTAAAAGAATGAGGATTGCCTGGCTAGTAGCCCTAGCCAGGTGATGGGTAAAAACATTCCTGAGGGATCCCCTTTACAGGTAGTTAGGGACCTCCCCCAGAGGGATTCTGTTGGGCACAGGCAAACCTGGGACCTTAGGGCCCCAAACCTGACCTGTCCCTCCAGTAAGCCCACAAAAGGGACCCAGCCTCCAGCTTTAGGTAGCCAGAGGCTGACCCTGAGAGCACAGTGCAACTCAGTGAAAGAAAGAAAGGCATCCATGGTGGAGGATGATTGGAGGAAGCTGAGGCCTCACTTTGAGGACACTCACTTCAGTACTCCATCTCAACACCAGCCTTTTACTTTGCAAAGACACACCCAAGGTAGAGATTCCCTATGGTGGAGACCCTATGATACCTTTAGGATGAGGGATTGCTTAGTGGACCATGAGACAGGGGGTAACCATGCCAGTGCTGGTTCTTCCTTATATGGCCACTTAGGCAATAGAGGCTTACCTTGTCAAGGCCAGCCTTATCTCCTTTCGTTTGGGGGGGCGTTGTGTAGGAAGGTGGATATCTGACTATGGTTACCCCCAACTTTTTGCCTAGTGTCTAGCTGGTTTTTCGACTTAGTTGGCCTGAGATCCTGCCATTCAGGGTCTCAGGCTGTCTGCTCTCTCTTTAAAATGGACTCCATGTACCCTAGGTACATAACCAATTGGTAAGGATCACCTTATTGGACCCTGTACAGTGTACCCTAGGTACCCAGGGCATAGGTGTACCCTAGGCCTCCCAGGGGCTGCAGCATGTATTATGCCACCCCTGGTCTGGCCTTCCAATCAGACACAACTGGCTGATCACTCAGCTGGGGCAAGGTCGTGTAATCACTCCTTGCTTAGATATAGTATGCCTATATCTACCCTTATATATAGACACATGTGTACCTATCAGTCACTCCTATGGCAGGCCTTAACAATCCTGGAGGCAGAGTGCTTGGTAACATGTGAGATGGTGCTCTAGCATGAGCTGAGCCTGTCTGCAGCTTTCGGAACCATGTCCTTATAGCTGTTCTATGATATAGCCTACCATATACTCTTAAAGTGCCTTATAATCTTAGGCGGTTATGGTAACTATGGTTTGGCTTTATTGAAACATGTCGTGTAAGGTGTCTAACACTGTGGAATAATACCCCCATGCCATTTCTGGACATGAGGATATTATTCCCCCCTTCTAGAGGGAAAGACATGTTAAAATCATACTTCACTGTTAGCCTCTGACCAAAGCCTCAGCATCACAAAATGGATGCTGCTGCCACGACACAAGTCTGACCTCCTGCAGCTGGGAGTGATCCCAGCCAGGGAGGCCTGGACAATAGGTTTCCTGCTCGGGGAGGTGCTAGCACCTCCCCAGACAGCCTTTAGTGTATTGGGGCAGGGTGGGCTGAAAGGAATGAGACATGCCTGGGGCACACAAGGTGTTCCTTGCATAGTCCAGTTCAAACCGGCGCTGGGGCACTCCAGCCCCAGCTCTGGCGCGAAACTGGACAAAGGGAAGTGGGTGTAACCACCCCCTCCCAGGTCCCACCCATAAGGCGTGACCTAGCAGGTATCCCAGCCCCCCAGATTAGTATAAGAGTGGGAGTTGGGCCTCAAGACTTTAGATTATCCTGAACCTGCAACTTGAACAGAAACTCTGGACCTTCGACATTCGACGAAAGAAGAAGACTGAAGAATCTCCCTTGTGGCCAAGGAGTGGCTACCCTGTGCAAACAGGCACCATCAAGAGACTACCCTTTGCTTTGCCCACGTTCTACGAGGAACCGACTGCAGAGCCCGACTAGAGCCTTGACTTCCAGACCTCTCCGACCCTGATCCACATCCACAGCAGAGCTGAGATCCGTGGAGGCGACGAGCGTAGTGGGACCGGCTACCTGGGAAAAGTGGCTAGTAACTTCAAGCTCAGCTTCTGAGGCACCCTCGAAGTTGTGCACCGGGGATTGAGAAGCCCCAACCCCAAGCACCATCTGCACCGAAGATCAGCCCCCCACACTCCACGAGTCCTGCGTGGGGCCCTTCTGCATTTTCCTGCTTGCCGCGTCTGTCCGGTTGCTTGCCCGCTGGCTAGTGGCCTTTGTGACGACGCACCCTGAAATCTTCTGCGCTGGTTTGGCTCCTCCAGACTGGCTCCCGCTTCTCTGCAAAGAAGAAGCATCCCAGACCTTCCTGGTCTGCACCAGAAGCAAGTCCTCCGTTCTTCGTGGGTTCCGCTTGCCAAGGCTTGGTGAGTCCTAGTCCAACTTCGACGCCGCCGACAGCAAGAGCCTTCGTGGGACAGCTCGCCTCCTGGTCCTGGTCATCCTCGACGCTTCCTGGTCCTCCTGGCTGCAGCGACAAGCTTCACCTTCACCTGCAATCTTCACGACATCGCCTGGTTCCTTCCTGGTTCCACGTGGTCACTGGCTAGTGACCTTGACTCTGTCCCTTCTGCTTGCAGGTTTCCTCTCTTCTTGATCCCAGCCTTGGGATCCACCGGACACTCTTCACTGACTGCCTGTCAGCATCTTTCTTCAGGCATCCATAGGAATCGACGACGAAAACCGACGCATCTTCACCCCTATGCACCCGCAGCCTGTGGGCTAGGTAACTTGGGTACTCCGGTGCTCATCAGGATAGTGACTATCCTAGTGTCTAGTTTTCCAGTCTCAACTTCCTAGCTACTCCGGAAGTGTCCTGCATCTATCGTTTTCTAAACTGTACTATTGCTAGTGACTTTTACGCATTACGCGTGAGTGTTTCCACTCTGCACACGAATCCCGTGGGCCTCCCACTTCCTAACTAAAGCTAGTGTAGTGTAGCCCCAGCGATTCCCTAGGCCTAGGCCTATTCTATTTCCGTGACAGTGGTCCTTATACCACTTACTTAGTATATGGTTTGCGTGGCCCCTAGGGCCTAACTGTATTACTTACCTGTGTGACTTAATGTATGCTTAAATAAGACTGTGTTGTACGTACCTCTAATCTCATAAAGAGTGCTGAGGGTTTGACTAGAATAAATACACTTTATTTTATATATATATCTGTTGTGGTGTCCTTTCATTTGGTATTCAAGGGATTATATATGGTATCACAGCTGGCTTCACATGCCATTCAGAGTTTAGCCTAAGACTGCTCTTGTCCATGCTACCACTAGGATAGCTGGTCTATAAGGTTGACTTTACAACCAATCACCATAAGGGTATTTGGACTGATATAAGGTGTACACTAGAACTAGTGACATCATACATCAGGCCAACTTCTCACACGCATGATGAGAAAAGGTATCTTAGTGCCAGAGTAAACAGGGTTGTTTAAACAAAAGGGGATTTCTCCCACATGAGACCGTTTGAATTAACGCATCTCGCCAACGGGAGGAATCCGACCAACGTGCTCCAGAACCTCCGTAGCACTCTGTAATACAAGGAAGCAAGCGCACCCTTACCCGACTTTATCGCCAGCCAAATACGACAGGATCCACAGAATAATCGGCGTCTTCGTAAAGGCGCCTTCCTGTGATATCCAATCCTGCGGATGGCATGTTAGCTCAGCGTGCGTCGTCAGAACGCCTGACTGATGGGAAATGTAGTTTCTCGTTTTGCCACCGCTCTGAGTCAGCTGACAGTGCATTCAGACACCTTGCACCCTGACAGTACATCCTCCCCACGGAATGCACTGACAGAAGCAAGGTTTATTCAGATGTTTCCCATGAAAGGCCGCCACCAGACGGGGGGCATGAACAGCGGAGGATGGCTCCCAGGCATCCCCCTCAGAACCATACCCCTTCCAAGACACCAGATACCACAATTTGTTCCGGGTGATTCTCGAGTCCACTATACCCTTCACTTCGTACTCTCAATCAAAATCCACCCACAATGGTACAGGTTGTTTCTTGACTGGGCTATACGAAGGCTTCAACAGGGAAACATGAAAAACAGGATGTATGCGGAACTGCGCCGGTAAGCGCAATTTCACTGCTATGGGGCCCACCAGTTTGAGGACTTTGTAGGGACCTATGTATGTGGGATTCAGAAAGCTGTGCCTCTTGAATCTTATGTATCTTGTTGATAGCCACACCAAATCCCCCTTTTTATATACCTGAGAGGGTCTCCGATGCTTATCTTCTTTCTTTTTGTACAACAGTTTTGCATGCTGGAGATGTCTTTGTGTCGAGCAGTGTTTTTCGTATGTACACTAACCTCTGCTGCACTTCAGAGAGTTTCAGATTGTGGCTAGGAGCTAAGAAAGGAATGAAACGGGGGTGGAAACCATAAGAGCTATAGAAAGGAGAGTGATGTGTAGAGCTGTGTGAGGCGCTTTTATAAGCAATCTCGGCTATCCACAACCAATCCACCCATGCTTCGGTGCTAGTGTCTACATAACATCTCAGAAACTGCTTGTTAGCGGGTTTATAAAGCGCAACAGCTGCCCCGGCAAAGAGGCGTCCCGGTGCTGAAACAGCAGAGAGGTGACATAACTCTAAGAGAGTCCAGAGAGACCTACAGAGTGGGGAAGAGAAAGGTTTTAATGGGTTCCTGAATTCGATGTAGTTATTAAGCCCTCGAATGTGGGCTGGCAAAGAATACCAAAGGATGGCTGCTCTGTTCCGGAAGGAACGACCTCCGGTGCGAACCCTCCTGGCTCGGGGGACCACCACCAGGCATTGTTCCATGGAGCGGTGCTGGCCGGTAGGGACATAGGGTAAAAGCCAGGTTGGTCAGGATTTCCGGAGATGCCAGTTTCAAGATTTTAAATGCTATACAGAGTACCTTAAACTCTATTCGCCTGGCCACAGGCAACCAGTGGAGGCGGCAAATGGCGCTTGTCAGTGGGCAGACTCTACGCAGACCAAGGAGGGATCCTGCAGCCACATTCTGGACTCTTTGTAGCCTCTGTATTTCTGACTTGTTCGCTCCCAGATACAGTGAGCTAGCGTAATCAAGTCTTGACATAATCAGGGCCTGAAGATGATCTGCCTAGTAGCGGCATCAAAGAAGCGCAGGATGAGTTTGAGTCCACGCAACAAACCGAAGCAGGTTCCCGCCACCTTTTTAGTTTGAGTCTGAAAGTTAAGCGAAGCATCCATCCAGACCCCTAGATTCTTCACTGCTTGCTTGGGGGCAGGAGCAGTGCCTAGGCTCTTTGGCCACCAGACCTCATTCCATAGATCATGGTCCTTTCCCACCAACAACACCTCCGACTTGTTGGCATTCAGTTGAAGACAATTGGTGGTCATCCACTCGGTGACTGCCACAAGATCACCTTGAAATTTCATGGCGTCCTGCTTGGAGTCGCTCGAGAAAGCCACCACCAACTATGTGTCATCGGCATAGGAGACAATGGTCAACCCTCTGCTCTTGGCAACTTTGGCCAGAGGTTGAACATAGAGATTGAAAAGCAGAGGGCTCAGGGAAGAGCCCTGTGGTACCCCATGGCTTAGGGGAAGGATGCTAGAGGTAAAGGGGGGAGCTATCACCTGAAACATCCCATCCGCAAGGAAAGATGCCAACCACTTCAGGGCAGAGCCAGTGACTCTCGCCTCCTCAAGGCAACGTAGCAAAATAGCATGAGACACTGTGTCAAATGTGGCACTAAGATCCAAAAGGATCAGTGCCGACGTCTGCCCAGCGTCTAAGGCTTCCCAGAGTGGTTCAGATACGGCCAAAAGCGCTGACTCGGTGCTGTGGCCAGGGCGAAAACCGTTTTGGGAAGGGTCGAGCCTGTTGTTGGAGTTTAGGTGTTCCGAGAGGAGAGAGTTAACGTAGGCCTCCGTGATCTTTGCAGCCCAAGGTAGCAAGGAGATTGGGTGGAGGTTTTCTGGCTTTTTAGGGTCTAGAAAAGGTTTTTTGAGCAGTGGTATCACCCTGGCCTGTTTCCAAGCAGTAGGCACGACCGCTGAGCTGAGGGACCCGTTGATCACCTGTTCCAAAGGACGAAGGATGGTGGGTAGAATCTTCTGAAATTGGTCGGTCTTCAGTGGATCAACTGGTGAGCCCGACTTAACTTTAGAGCAAAGGATGAGTAATAGATCCTGAGGAATAGGGGGGAAAGCCTCTAGTGTGATATTGATATGATTACAAGATGCATCAAGGGGGCCCGGTTGGACCATAGGGAAGCATTTATAAAAGTCTTCTACCTTCCTAGTAAAGTAGACGACAAGATCTTCACACTGCGGATCAAATGTGATCAGTGGTCCTGCGGCATCTTTCTGAGTTTTAAGGCCTGAGACTATCGAGAAGTTACTCTTCGCCGGGTTAGTACTCTTCCTGATTTGCTCGGTATAAAATGCTGTGCGCTCAGCATGGATGGCCCTGTGGTATCTCTAGGCTATTTGGTTTTAGGTTTAAACCTATAATAACTGATAAAACCCCACCGAAAGGAAAATAGCCATCACTGTTGTAAACATATAAACACTGAAAAAACACCTTTGCAACCACAAACTAAGTGCCATTCATAGAAAGGAAAAGATGAGTGAAAGAGTCATTATTCCTGAAGGGGCCAATACAATGTGACTTTGTTATTCAAGGTAGCAACAAGAAAGACTGGGCTAACATTATTCTGCTTGAGTTTTGTTGTTTAGGGATGTCACTAAAACATGGTCTCTTCTTCCTTCTGCTTTTATCAGTTTTGTGGTCTTTGGTCTAAAGATGCAGTGTTTAGAAGCAAATGTTAGGCCTTATTTAGTTATTTTATAAACTGTAGAGAATCGGGAAATATCCGAATCATATTAGAAATGTTGGTTACATTTGATTTCACTGATAGGTAAAATGGCTGGTTTCATTATCATCTTTCCTAATATCTACCATCACATTTGCCCACAGACAGTGAATGGGTAAAATCCTTTGATACATCAGCCCCCTTTTCTAGTGAGTCAGTATTGATTGTAAGTGAATTGCCCCAGTCTTTTAACATTTAATACAGGATGTAATGACCGGTGTATATGAAAAGAAAGTTGTCACCAAGCATCTGAGATAGTGGTGAAAACATAACACCAGGCGTTTGGTAAACATGGAATGCAGTGTCACTTGGAATGCTGCTGAAAAACGTTCCTTTCAAGTTCAATAAAGATTGGAGTGATATTGTTTGTATTTGCAGTAATTCAGCTTAGCTACGTATATAAAAAAGTTGTATGATGGCCTGTCAAAATCGATACCTGAGCTGAAGTGCTTCCCTGTAAGAGATCCTTGTCACTTGCTAGATGTTATGCTGAAAGCATCTTTACAATCTTCAGAGTTAATGAAGAATGCTATTGACTTTGTAGTCTATTCTGGTGCAGTAAAAATGTATTTGGACATCATATACCGTGTGCATACGCTACCTATACACATGCACTATCAGTGCAGAAAGCAAGCAATAATTAAAATTCAATTAAAATTCCATAAACACCGGAAAAACACAGTTTCTGTTGTTTTTTATGGCGCGGAAATGTGTAACCACTGATAACCACTGTTTTTTAAGGCATTGAAAAAAACTGAAAAAACCCCACCAGAATTTACCAAAAATAGAAACTGAAAACAGGAAAGCCTAGGTATCTCTTAACGGCAGCCCGGTAAAGAACCTTAGAGGTTGGATCAAGATCTCTTCTCCAGGTTCGCCCCAGCTTTTTACAGATTTTAAGCAAAGCAGCTAATTTAGTGTTGTACCATGGATTAGATTTAGATTGACGATTCATGGACAATTTAGCTGGGATAAGGCTATCCAAAAGCTGACTGATCCAGTTGGTAAAGGCTGAGTTGGCCTCGTTGGGGTCAGCCGGGAAAACTTGAGCGTCTGGTTCAACCGTTCTGTCTGGCCATCAGTCTGCGGATGAAAACTGGTGGACAGAGCAAAAGAAATGTGTAACCTGGAACACCAAACCCTCCAAAACTGTGCCGTAAATTTAGTTTCCCTATCGGACACTATTACACGTGGAAGACCATGTAACCATACCACATTGACCAATAGGATTTTGGCCAACTGACCTACAGAAGAAAGTTGTTTACAAGCAATGAAATATCCCATCTTTGACAAATAGTCGATGACCACAAGGATGAGTGTATGTCCTTGGTCCTTGGGTAACCCAACTATAAAGTCTACGGAAATTCATCATTCCCATGGATGTTCTGGAATGGGCAATGGTTGTAAAAGACCTTGAGATTTGTTTTTATCCGTCTTCATTTGCGCACATTTAGCACAACCTTTCACCCAGAAGATGACGTCTCGGCGGATAGATGGCCACCAGAATTGTCGCCGAATTTTTTCGGTAGTCTTTGAAATCCACAATGTCCTGCACACAGGAGGATATGACACCATCGGAAAGCTTGTTGTCTCAATTCCTTTGTAGGCAATAAGACCTGTTTTTCTTTTACTGGAATACCGTGCTGTATTCTCCCTTCAGGATGATGTTTGAGCCACTCTCTCCAAGTAACCGTATGTACTCACCTTTAACAAGCAGTAGTTAGTTTGAGTTACACATAGAACCTTGCAGGGTTCAATGATTGCTCTTTCTGATATTGCTTTTGATTCAGTTTGATTTGTCTGTCGTGTTAAAGCGTCAGCTTTCTTGTTTTCTCTACCAGGCCTGAACATGATGATGAAATAATATTCGGCAAAGAACAGCATCCACCTTAGTTGACAAGGGGTAAACTGTCTGGTAGATTTCATGAATTGAAGATTGCGATGGTCCGTGTATACAATGACCTTGTTTTTGGCTCGTTTTATCCAATGTCTCCATTCCATAAAGGCTTCTTTGATGGCCAACAACTATTTCTCGGCAGTGGTGTAATTTTGCTCTGCGCAGTTTAATTTACGAGACAGGAAGGCGAAAAGATGTAACTGCCCTGTTGTGGGATGTCTGAGACAAAACAGCTCCTACTGCCACATCGGAGGCATCTGCTTCTACCACAAACGGTATTTCGGGATTAGCATGAGCCAGTACAGGGGCGGAAGAGAAGACCATCTTGAGCGAATCAAAGGCGGTTTGAGCCTCACTGGTCCACTGGAAGGGAACATTTTTCCATAATAGGCGAGTGATAGGGGCCACTGTGTTGGAAAAATGATGGATGACACGCCTGTAAGAATTGGCAAAGCCTAAAAAACATTGAATGTTTCGAATGTTTTAAGGACTGGGCCACTCAGTGACTGCTGTAACTTTCCTTTCAGCCATAACTTGGCCTGCAGGGCTGAGCATGACTCCTAAGAATTCCACGGAGGTAACATGAAACTCACACTTACTGATCTTGCAAAAAAGACGGTTCTGTTACAAAACGAGACTGACATGTTCTTTGTGATCTTCGGTGTTTGCAGAAAAAACAAGTATGTCATCAATGTAGACAACCACAATTTGATCCAGATATTCGCGTAGAACATTAAACTGGAAGGCAGCAGGGGCATTGCCCAAGCCAAAAATCATAACAAGATATTCATACAACCCGTAACGGGTTTTGAAGGCAGTCTTCCATTCATCCCCCTCCCGCATACGCATCAAATGGTAGGCGCCTCTAATATCAAGGTTGGTATATATTACAGCCCCCTTTACTTGTTCCAATAAGACCGATATGAGAGGGAGTGGGTATTGGTTCTTAATGGCATTAGCATATAAGGCTCTGAAGTCTATGCATGTTCTAAGCTCTCCATTCGCTTTGGGTATGAAAAATAATGGAGATGCTGCAGGTGACTTGGAGTGCCGAATGAATCCCAAAGAGAGATATTTGTCAATGTATTGTCGCAGATGTTGATTTTCAGGTTCTGTTAATGCACATATCCGGCTACAAGGTACCACTGCTCCTGAAAGAAGATCGATTTGACAATGGTATATCCTATTTTGTGGTAATACCTCTGCCAATACCTCTGCCATGCTGTCACAAAACACGTTAGCGTACTCCCCAGTAGCATTCTAGAAGAGCCACTTCTTTTTCCGCTGTAGTAGCGATGTGGTGACGTAGCGCCAAAGGTTTTGAAGGAACCGTAGGTGGGTGTATACAGTGAGTACTGCAATTTCCGGAATCCATCCTTAATGTCATCTCACACCAATCAATAGTCGGATTATGTTTCTGGAGCCATGGTAATCCCGAGATCACAAACGTAACAATAAATTAATCAGAATCGTATGACAATCGTTTAACAAAACGTATTCTCTCCTTCAAATTTTGTTAATTCCACAAGCAACATAAACAATGTACTCTTCGTTACAAAGAGAAGTCCCAATGCATTTCGGGTTTATAAAACCCTTCTTCAGGGGATGCACATTGTCGAAAATACGTCAATTTCCAAATGGTCCACCATAATGCGAGCTACAACAAAACAGAAAGTCTCATTGACTATAATTTGAGATTGGATATTCATGCTAGAGAAGTACATGAACGCAAGATTCGAAAATTCAGACGTGACACTATTGATTATAAATTAGACGAAGTCTATACATGGGCTGAAACTTACACTCAAAAACGTTTCTTTAGGAAACCAGGTCATACCTCCTCGGAAGAGAGTGTAGTTGAAGACCAGGAACTATCTACACGAAGACCGCCGGCAAAACAGAATGTTCAGCAGACGGATATATCCAACAAGGAAACAGCTTCGACTTCTGGGTTAAAACCGTCTTTTTTAGCCGAAGGACAATCATCGAGTCTACCTCCAGACAGGAACGTACAAGAGTCAGACACCGCATCCGCAGGGGACAAAACAAAAAAAACTGGAAACAGGCAGACCACAGAGAAACTTGAAAAAACCAACTCTCTCGTGATGAATATTTCAAAAAAGAGTTTGAGCTCAGAACAACTAAGGGTACTCAATAAAGGTACATCTTTTGTACCCACATACACATCCAACCCACTGGAGACCGAAATATCCCTTTTTAAATTCATGCGTAAGCTTAGATTGAGATGGTTCTTTTCCACTAATGCTCTAGAGGATAAAGAGAGACCTCAAGAACGATTTCGACCAAAGAGTAAATTTATGGCCCCCTTTTCACACAAAACTTTAGACAATTTTGAACTCTTGGTGAAAAAAGATTTGGAACACATCAAATATTCTAAGCACAAAAATGGTAATCTATCTAAGAAAGAACTAAGGATACTCAATGCTCTTCAACAAGACACAGATATAACTTTTCAACCAGCAGACAAAGGAGGTGCTCTAGTTATCTTGGACACGGAATTTTATGAAGAAAGTGTCAGTACACACGTAAATGATGAAGACACTTACATTCTTTTGGACAGTGACCCTACCAGACAATTCAAAGATCTGTTAAGCACCTTATTAACAAAAGCCATGGAGAACGGCTTGATTACCGAAAACACCAGAAAATTCTTACTCGTCGACGTTCCCAAAACAACTCACATATACATGTTACCTAAGGTGCATAAGAGTGTCACTAAACCACCTTTCCGTCCAATTGAAGTAGGATGTGGGTCTTTACATGAACCTATTGGACAATTCCTAGATTTTCACCTACAACCATTGGTACAATCATGGGAAACCTATGTTAAGGATACTACAGATTGTCTATTGAAACTAGAGACCATACAACACCTTATTGAGGATGACATAGTACTTTGTACTATAGATGTGGTAGCACTATACACATCCATAGCTCATAATGAAGGTCTCGAAGCGGTGGAATGGCGACTTTTGGAATCTTCTTTGGAACCAGACATGAGCGTGTTCCTTTTGGAGCTCTTACACTTTTCACTTTATCATAGTTACTTCAGTTGGAAAGAGCACTTCTATTTTCAAAAAACAGGAACATCCATGGGATTTCCCGGGGCACCAGCATATGCCAACACTTTCATGGCATACTTTGAACATCAATACATTCTTCAAAATCCCATATGGCGCAAGCATGCCATACTTCTACTACGGTACATAGATGACTTTCTGGTCATCTGGGAAGGCCCAAGACACATCTTGGAATGCTGTATTCAAGATCTCAACCAGTGCAATTCCAGGATTCAGTTCACTTCAGATATTCAAACTAACAAAATTCATTTTCTAGACATTGAAATTCTAAAAACACCTACTGGCCTTCAAACAGGAGTTTATAAAAAACCCTCAGATGTTAACAATGCGCTGCACTTTAACAGCGCACATCCACATTCTCTTAAAAAACATCTACCTGTATCTCAATTTATAAGGATTAAGAGGATAACATCTGACGAAAAGCAATGCATCAAACTCATAGAAGAACAAAAAACGAGATACACGGAACGTGGATATCCTGAGGATGTGCTCTTGGATGCCCAAAGGACAGTGACCTCTAAAAAACGTGAAGAACTGTTTCGCCCATCACAGAAACACATGAACCCACGCGAGGTGTTTGTCTTAAAATATTCATCACAAGCCTCACAAATAAAGAAAGTTATTCGCAAACGTTGGGAGATCATTTCACAAGAAATTGATTTCATGGACTTATATAGAGGCCCCCCTCTATTCGCACACACAAGGTCCAAGAATATCCGAGAACTACTTAAATCAAAACATTCGCCCAGCAGACAAACCTACAAAGGCATGCGCAAATGCCATAATTGTGGTCAATGTGGTAACGTCATCGTAGGCAACACACTTTCACATCCCCAGTCAGGTCAAAAAATCACATTGAGACACTCCTCAGATTGTAACACCGAGGGCGTCATTTGTGCGATTCAGTGTCCTTGTGGTTTAGTCTACGTAGGTAGAACCTCGAGAAAGATTAAGACAAGAATAGTGGAACACAAAAGCACAATACGCAATAAAAATCTCAAATCATGTCTAGCAACACATTGGGTAAACACCTCACACACTATACCACAATTACGTTTTACAGTTTTGGAAAAAATTCAATCTATTACAGGTACTGATTCAAATACAATTTTAGCACGTAAAGAAACAATCTGGATTAAAAAACTTGGCACGCTGACCCCGGGCGCCCTCAATGACCATGTGGAACTGTTATGCTTTCTGTAAATTGCCTTCTTAAAACAATGTCACTCATAAAATGTGTTTCTTTCTATGTCTTCATATAGGACATACTTTGGTCTGAAGTCACAGGTTTGCTATTTGTAAAGGATTTGCACTCTTTTTCCTCTTTTCCTACATTTTGGTTTACATTTGACTTCTCGCTCCTTTGCATTGTCTTGGGTTTCTCATTTCTTGAGCACACGCTAGAGCTACACGTTTTCAATAAAGTTTTTCAACCAAAGCCGCCTTATTGACAGTACGGCCCCTTTAAAACGTCCTGAGAACGCATGCGTCAATACGCACGCTTTCTACTCACGACGGAACACGTACCACGCCGACTTCTCCGACCTGCTGGTAAGCGGTGTCTAACTACACGCCTTGTTTTTACCTGGATCCCTTTTGGTTTCCTTGTGACTCAGGCTGAATCGTCTTTACTTTTCGTCTTTTCAGCTTCTTCGATCTAACGTGTGGACAGTACCGTGGGTCTCTTGGGTAAGACTTGAGATAAAACACATGGGTTTTTTAAAAGGGAACACATTTTATTGCCAGCACTTGGAGAGTATATTTACACTTAATATTTCTCGGTCATGCAGATGCCTGATTTCTTCGGAAAGCGGCTAACTCCGTTTTTCGCCACCCGCTTGCGATTAACTCTGTTGTGAGTATCATTCTATTTCACCTTAAGGGTTTTGCTCAATTCAAACTTAATCTTTAGCGACACGATGTCTTTATTAGATAGCGTTAAGCACCGAATCACTAGTATCTCTTTCTTAATCCTCCACAAAGCACTGGGGCACTTTTTCTGTTTTTTCTGTTTGCTTTCTGATTTTATTTTTCGTCACTTTACATGTATAATGCTATCTATTGAACTTTTTGGTTACACTTATAAGAGTCACGTGGCTTTTAACTCACTTATTGTACGTCTCTAGAGTGCAAATCCTATTGAGACTTTTGTAAACCCTATACATATAGTCAATGAGACTTTCTGTTTTGTTGTAGCTCGCATTATGGTGGACCATTTGGAAATTGACGTATTTTCGACAATGTGCATCCCCTGAAGAAGGGTTTTATAAACCCGAAATGCATTGGGACTTCTCTTTGTAACGAAGATTACATTGTTTATGTTGCTTGTGGAGTTAACAAAATTTGAAGGAGAGAATACGTTTTGTTAAACGATTGTCATACGATTCCGATCAATTTATTGTTACGTTTGTAATCATTTTTTGACACTCAGATAAGTTAAAACATCATGTATTTCGATGTTTAAAAACATTTAAAAGAATATTAAATTACATTTATAGACTTTTGCAGTCCTTGGCAGTGCGTCATGTAGGTTTGGGTCACTCCATTCCTCTTTTTTTGAATTTCGTTCACAGTGGGGTCAGGGCTAAACCCCAGTACATGCTTCACTCACTTTATAACATTGTAAAAATTCATTACACAATTGGTTAACCTATTTCCCATCTGGTGTGCAGGCTCACCCCATCCTTTATTCAATCCTGAGATCACCCCATATTTGGGAGCTTGAATAATGTTAAACGAAAGTATTTCACAATGGTCTTCCTGGAACCATATTTGGGAGCTTGAATAATGTTAAACGAAAGTATTTCACAATGGTCTTCCTGGAACCATATCTCATAATCCTTTGTGTGGTAACGTATGGGACCTGATTCCAGAATTTGCCATCAACAGCGAACACACTTTCAGGAGTGTTCTTCAATCTCAACTCCACTCCCAGTCTGAAGGCTTCCTTCTCATCCATAAAACAACCAGTGGCCCTAGAGTCGACCATCACTTTAATGTGTTCTCGATCAAGGTTTACTAGAATATCTATGGTGATGAAGAAATGTTCTGGGCCGACGTCGTAGTCATTCTTCACTGAAGGGATTTCACTAACGCTCAAGGATTCCCCTTCCTCCTCAAGTGATTTAGTTTTCAGACGTCTTGTTCGCCATGACAGTGGACACCTGCCCAAACTTAGGACGGCTAGTTTTGGGTTTAACAGGACACTCTCAGAGTTAATGCCCTTTCTTCCCGCAATACAGACACAATCCTTGTTTCCTTCTGTATTCTCTTTCATTGGGAGTGAGAGAGGCTCGCACCATCCCGATCTCCATTGGCTCTGAAGGGGTCGTTCCGTGATCCGGTGCTTTAGAAGGTTCAAAATGCTGGGGTATCCTATACCTTCTTCTGTGATTCCCTTTACGCTCCTTTAGGCGACGATCAAAGTGCATGGTTAACTCAATGAGCGCTGTAAAGTCTCTAGGTTGTGGGCATACTTGAGCTATGACATCCTTATGTTTATCCCGGAGCCCCTGAGAATAGAACAGATTGCTTAGTTTCCGGCCAATCTGTCTCAGCCACTAGTCTTCTGAAAGAGTTCAGGTATACTAGTAAATCCTTATTTCCCTGCTTCAATTCGAATAATTTCCTATCTGCTGAAAATATTTCGGCCCTGCGATCAAAAGTCTTTTCGAAGTCCTCCTTGAAAGCGTCCCAATCATAGAGGAGGGGATATCTCTTCTGACTATAGGGACTGCCACTGCCAAACATGAAATCAAGAAAGCTACTCAAGCTTGATTAGTTGAAAACATCTTTGGTTTGCAATTGAAATGTAGCATCACCTGGGTTAAGAACACCTGCACCGTGTGCATATCCCCATAAAATCTATCAGGAGGGGCCAACGGGATCTGTGAGGGTAATTCTACCACCACTGCACTTGTCTGTGGGTGAGAAGGACCTCTAGCATCATACAGATTCCTCTGCATCTGCTCAACTCTTGCCTGCAATGCTGCGGCTTCATTGCGTGAAGCAGTCAGCTCCGTCTGCAACAAAACTAGGTCCGCTAAAACATCCTCAAGAGTGGCCATTTCGAATTCTACCCGACCGGGAGGATAAAGTGTCGTGGGCCGATTATTCTGTCATGGTCACCAAGTTATCCTCAGGGTCGGGCCGATGCTCAAAAGGGTCCACCTCTTCACCGCCCCAAGTCCGGATAGAATAAATCACCTTGGACTGGTGGGATGGTCAAGCGAGGGAGAAAAGGGTAGGAACAGCAGGGAGGTAGACCTAGAGACAACAGGAAGAAGAACTTTAACATGTCCTTCCTGATATACCTCGAAAACATTCACCAACGGAGGAGAGGTGAGTGCACTCTTAGTGCCAGAGTGAACAGGGTTGTTTAGCAAGAGGAGATTTCTCCCGCATGAGACTGTTTAAATTAACACGTCTCGCCAACGGGAGGAATCTGACGAACGTGCTCCAGAACCTCCGTACCACTCAGTAGTACAAGGAAGTAAGGCTGGTGCATAGCGCACCCTTACCAGACCGTATCGCCAGCCAAATACGACAGTGAAGGCACCTTCCTGTGATATCCAATCCTGTGGACGGCATGTTAGCTCAGCGTGCGCCGTCAGAACGCCTGACTGATGGGAAATGTATTTTCTTGTTTTGCCGCCGCTCTGAGTCAGCTGGCAGTGCATTCAAACACCATGTGCCCTGGCACACTGAAAATTACTCTAGGTCACATCCAAATCCATTATTATTCTGCACACCATGTCACCTCAGATTGGACACAGCTATATGCAAGTCATTCTTTTTTTTTGTAAAACGTTTTTTATTGAATCACAAAGAAACAAGCATCAGCAATAGCATTACAATGCAGAAGGAGCAATACAATAGGCCTCAGCGGTACAGTAGGTAATATTACAATAGATACATGTGTATGGTGGAAGGTCTAGGGCGACGGGGGATCATCCCACACAGGGGCCAGGGGGGGCTGACAAATTTCTCCCCGATAGGGGTTCCACGGTCCCCATACTCAAGACCATTTTTTGGGACATCCACGGGACACATACACTGATTTTTCTCTAAACATAGCCCAGTCCATATCCTTCTCCCAATCTTGTGCCGTGGGCGGACCCGCCGCCCGACATCGCTGGGCAATATTTCTCTTGGCTAGCATCAGTCCGAGCATTACCCACTGCGTAAGGCAGACATTCAGGTTGGTCGGCTCCCATATGTTTAGGAGACACCTCCGGGCTTCCACCCTGAGTTGCACGGTCAACACAGTATTAATAATGTCATGTATTTCCCGCCAGTAGTGTTGGATAAGTGTGCATTCTGAAATTATGTGAAAAAAGGTCCCCAGTTGGCCACAGACCCGCCTGCAAGCACCCTCCTCTACCCTTCCCATTTGCACCAGCTGAGGCCCCACCACATATGTACAGTGAAGGATTTTTAATTGGACTAGACGGAGACAAACTGATATTGCTACCACTCTGGGAGAAGAGACCGCCTCCTGCCACTCCTCGTCGTCCATTTCAACGCCGTCCCTGATCCATTTGTCTCGGAGCGCCTGGAGATGATCCGAGATGTTATTGACCAGTTTTTTATATATCAGTGAGATTCTGCTGTCCGGGAGATGGCCATCCAGCATCCTGTCCTACAGTGGGAAAGATTCCGGGAGCGTGGTCCCGGGTTGTAAGTACATGCGAAGTGCATGTCGAACCTGCATATATCGGAAGCGCTCCGATTCGGCCAAATTATACTGCTGCTGAAGCGCTGCAAAAGGCTTGATGTCTGATTTGTCCCACAAATCCCCAAGACTTACAATACCTATGAGATCCCATTTGTCGAATCCCTTGCACTTCCATAGCTCACCCAGTTGCTCAGAATCCCACAACGGTATCACAAGCGTCAGTTTTCGACTCCATCCCAGGCGATTGGTGGCTGCATGCCAAATGTGTACTGCATGCTTAGTGGGGCCCGTGAGGGGATACCGTTGGGGCTTAGAATAAAGGGCTCTTCCAAAGATCCCTCCAGAAAGGAGCCACCTGTCCATGTTATAGCCCGGATCGCAAGGCTGGGCATAGGTGCAATGGTTGATTGAGGACAGGTGGGCCGCCCAGTAATACAGTTGTATTTCAGGGAGGCTGATACCTCCGTCGTACCAATTTAGGGTAAGTTTCCTGAAAGCGATGCAGTTCCTACCGTTCCACAGGAGGTCTCGTTGAAGACTTTCGACCTCCCGGAAATAGGACGTCGGTATCGGGTCCATGGAGTTCTGAAGGGAATAGAGGAAGCGGGGTAGGGACATCATTTTAAAAAGGGCGGCCTTACCCAGTAGGGAGAGAGGGAGCGACTTCCACCTGGCTATGTCTTTACGCAGCTGAAGCAGAGGGGGCTGGAGGTTACGAGAATAGCGAAGAGAGGGGTCTAGAGAAAGAAAGATACCCAGATACGTGAACACCTCGGTACATGTTTGCGGTGGGCACCCACGTGGTGTAATGAGGGGCTCACCCGCCACCACAAAAAGGAGGGATTTGCTCCAGTTTATGGAGTAACCGAAAGTACCGACCGAAAACCGTGAAAATATCCAAGACCACTATCAGAGATCTCCTAGGGGAGGACAAATATAAGAGGATATCATCTGCATAAAGAGAGATCCTGTCTTCCCATTCCGGGGACCAACGCATACCCCTGACCATCCGGTTCTGGCGTATCCATGCGGCCAGCGGCTCCAATGCAAATCATTCTTGACTATGCTCCCATCGGAACAGTCCAATCCTGAACAGCCAAGCCAGGTCCTCCCTGAACTGGAACACAAGCAACCCATGACCGATTTTGCCCTAGGTATGAGCTCATCAGCCAGATACAGCTTGCTTCCAGTGACACAGTGTGCATGGCATCCACGTCTTGGCATAACCATCCCACTTAGTGCGACACAAGAAGTAAACAAAACAGTGATGGATGGAATGTTTGAATTAATTTCAGCTACTGGAAATTACTCGGGACACATCCCAATCCACCGTTATTTTGCACACCGTGCCACCTGTTTGGACCCAACTATATGTAAATCAGTCTTGACCCTGCTCTAATAGGAACATGCCAGCCCGGGTATGTCCAGACATGGGTCCTGGGCTTACTGTGTCAGTAGAACTAAGCAATACCTGGCTGAAGAGTCCTAATTAGGGTGAAACTGGTTCAGGGAGAACCTGACCTGGCAGTTTGATCTGGACTGTTCCCATGAGAAGCAGGGTCAAGACTGATTTGCATATGACTGGGTTCAAACTGAGGTAGCATGGTGGGCGAAAAATTATGGATTAGGATGCGGCCCAGGCAATTGGCAGTGGCTGAGATTAATTCACGCATTCCATCAATCAACTTGTTGTTTCTGTATTTGATGCCCTCAATGCGCTGTGTATTCCCAGATGTAGGTCCCGGGCTCACTGTGCCACAGGAACCAAGATAAACTCGGCTGAAGAGTCCTAACTAGGGCGAAACCGGTCCTAGATTGGTTGTGTTCTGGTTCAGGGAAGACCTGGCCTGGAAGTTCGGGCTGGACAGTTCCCATGAGGAGCAGGGTCAAAACTGATTTGCATATAGCTGTGTCTAAAGATAGATGGCATGGTGGGTGAAAAACAATGGATTCGGAATTGGCTCTGAGCGATTCCAGCTAGCTTTAATTAAACCTAAGCCTTCCATCCGTGTTGTTTTTGTATTTAACAGACTTCGGACTTTGCAGCAATAGCTCTTGGAAAATCCATATTTTAAGACAAGATTGGTGGCTTACGTTATGTTGTTTTGAGGCAAATTAACCACTATAAGAGATAAACAGATTTAAGGCAGAAGGTTTTAAAAGTAGAAACATATGACCAATCAACTGTTCTCAGAATGCTTTTTCGTCTGCCTCCATGTCTTTAATATAATTAGTACGTCCAGCAATAGCTTCTAGAAAATCTGCATTCTCAGAATCGGAGACGAGGATTATGCATATCTATCTTTATTTGAATTGTTTAGCTGCAATTCCCAAGTTCACTTTTTTAAGATTAACAAAAGTACAATTCCCAGCAAAACAAGGGAAAAGGTAACAACAAAAGACCTGGTTGGGAGTTTAGCATTGAGGGTACTCCATTGCAAATGTGAAGGTAGTACCCTGTCTGCTACACTCTCAGTCTGTTTACCTCATTCAGAGATGAGTGGATTGTAAGGTTTCCATCAACGAAGCCCCAATTGGCTCCATCAACGGAAAGCTTGCTAGGTCAAAGGAAGTGCATTACACCACCTGCCCTATTTAGGGTGAATGGTGTAATGTCATTTTTTTTGGTCCCTCACTGCCACGAAAAAACAGGTGGTGAGGGGCAGAAAAAGTGACCCCACCACCCTGGGAGAAAATTTCTAAGGTGTGGAGTTGTTTAGATCTTTGTGTTTGGAAGTTTGCTATTAGGTGTATGAACGACCATGTAAAAAATTGCTTATTACTTTAGGGGGTCGGTACCCACCTCAGGTAATAACTGCAATCCTTATTAGGTGAACCATTAAAGTCACTACATTAACCTGAGCTCAATCCCCTTGTAGTTATGGCACATAACAGACAGTAAACTCACAAAATTAATTAGAAAAATAAAGTAAAATGTAATAACACGACAAAACTCCAAAAGCAGACCTTGAGATATGATTATTAAAGTAGAAATTGCACCAAGAATCACTAAATGCCAATGATAGTCAATAGTCAGAGTAGAACAGGATCTAGGCACAATTTAACGTTGATCGTGATGGAGTACGGTTCGGATATACTATCCTATGACTTTTGCCCTTTAAGACTCAATTCACCACAGGAGTAAATTTCTAAAGCTCCTCTGGACCCAAGGGGAGGCACATACAGACTCACAAGGTGGCAGGCAGAGGCCAACAGGAGGGTCCAGTCCATGTCCAGTTGCCACTGGTCATTTACAGGAAAAGGTCACCCTTTGACCCTTGGAGTCAACTTCTTTGTCCTGGGTACAAGAGTGTAGGAAAGTAGATTACTATGTGTATCGGGTCCAGTTGGGTTATTTAACAAAAACCCTTTGCTCAGCCCTGGGTAGCAGTGTTACAGAGAAGTCACACTTAGTCAAAGGAACTGGTGTAAAACATTTAGAAGTACCAAAACAAAAGATAAGTAAGAAAAACAACGCAATCAAAATTCATCACCAATTTGTTAAAAAAAAGAGTGTCTTTTTATTTCAAATTTGACACAAAAACGTGAAAAATGTTTTGAGGGGACCCGGAGATATGATTTTTAAAAGGTATGTAAATGTTTTTGAAGTTACCATAAATCATTGCAATTGGTGTCACGGGTCCTGAGCCAACAGCTAGCACACGGGGGCTACTTTAGTCCAGGGAGACAGTTACCTGTCGTGTCCAGCGGTCTCTGAGTCCTCAAGTCACATTTCATAGTGTTCAAATGCTAGAGGTGTGGAAGAGATGTGGTGAGTATTCCCGGGGCCACCCTGGGGTCCACAAACGTCTCCCTCAATGCCTCAGTGAAGTCCAGCACAGATCTAGTTGTCACTAATTGACTGGTCTCCAGTTACAGCGGTCTTCAGCACTTGTTCAGAGGAGAGTGTCTTTTTCTTGCTGGGGAGCCAGGGTCCTCTTTGATGACAGCCGTGGGTCCCACAGACTTGTGTATACCTCTGGCAGGTCAGAACTCGGTCTCCCAGCAGGCACTTCAGTGTCCAGCAGTGGGCAGGTGATCCTGGGCAGCTTGCTGGGTTCAAATAAGTGCAGGCTTTCTTCAGCTTTTATGTCTTGGTGCTGAACCGATGGCTAGCCACCTACCCCTTGCAGTCACTTATTTTAGCCTAGGACAAGTGAATCCTTTTTCGACAAGTGGCCACTGCAGGGACAGTCCTTTGGCAAGTCCCTAGGGTTCAGCAGGTACAATCCAGTTGTGGATGCAGCCTCTCTTTGCTAGGACCAGAGAGTAGCAGGGAAGTCCTCTTTCAATTCTGGGCAAAGGTGAAGCTCTTCCTCCACAGATGGGCACAGCAGACACAGTCCGCTTTAAAAATCCCTTGAGTTCAGTGGGTGCAGTCCTTCCTATGTACAGCCGCTCTTTGTTGGGTCCAGGTAGCTGTAGGGCAGTCCTTTTGTCTTTTTGCAATTCCAACAATGAGTTGAGAACTGTGGGTCTGGGGTTCCGACTTTTATGTCATCTTCTTGTTTGTGGGATGGGAGGACTCATTGGCCAATCGGGCAATAGCTCCCACAAGACTACCTTTCGCACATTATGCCACTTCCTGGGTGGTTGGCCCTCAATCCCAGGATATCCCTCTGCCCTAAATCATGAATAGCACAAACCTTCTTCCCACGTGAGGAGCCTTTGACACACCCATGGGGTGTACCCAGTATGAGCTACTGCTCCTGGAAAACTGATTCTGAAACAGATATTCACCCTCTGGAGGAGATGCCATACCATTGGTCCACACAAAGACACAAAGAACTGGGTGGGTATATGTGTGATCGCCATTTGCTTCACTGATGCAGTAGCTTCTTTGAAGCTGAGCCATCTGTGGCCACCGCCTGGTTGTCATCCTGCTGGAGTTCACGCTTCCTTTTTTCAGCAATTCATTTTGTTCCCTGTTCCTGGGGGCAATTCCCACTTCTTAGCAAGGGACTAGCATATTGTCTCGGGTGACAACTGTTGCAAATAAACAGAATAGCCTACCAAAGTTTTCTGCAACAAAGTGGTGACTTACTAAAGTCCCATTTCTATTAAAAGTCACCTTCAAAGTTCAATGTAATGATTAAATTGATATCTTGGAGTAATATCTTTAGTGGTCCCAAATGGAAGTTAGACTTAGCATGGTGCCTAATGATACTTCAGTGGAACCATCGGCCTTGCTACAGTTAAAAGCGCATTTTTGTCTTTTAATGTCAGGGCATGTTTAAAACAAAAGGAACATGCCCATCTTTTTTATATTAAGCAACCTGCCTTGTGGGCTACCAAGGGCTTCCCCAGGGGTGGGTTACTAATAGTCAGGGGGTTCTCCCACACATCAGCCATCGAGAACACAGTCTGCCCTTCCCAAAAACTCTGCTACACCTTGTCGGACTACTTCGACAGCAAGATAGCCACCATCTACAACTTTGAACCCCAACCCACTGCCGTCAATAACCTCAGCCAACCAACGGAACCCAGCCCCTCGATCACCTTTTGGAATCTGATCATCACGCAGACCCCTACAGCCCTCATGTCCACTATGTAGCAGCCATGGGCACCTGCCCCCAATATTTCTCCAACCTCGGAACACAAGAAATCAGCATCGAACTCACCAACATCCTCAACAACTCCATCACTATGACGGCCTTCCTTGACAGTTACAAACACAAGGAGATCAGACCTTTCCTGGAGAAACACTCTGCCGACTCCAGCAAACTCAACAACTGCCACCCCATCTCACTGCTTCTGTGCCCCACCAAAGTCCTTGAGAAGGCCATCAACCACCAGCTCACCAAACACCTAGAAGAAAACAACCTGCTCAACGCCTCCCAATACAGCTTCTGCGCCAACCACAGCACCAAGACAGCCCTGATCACCAACAGTGATGACATCAGATCCCTCCTTAACCACAGGGGAACAGCAGCCCTCCTCAACCAGTATTTGACATCGTATCTATCACACCCTCATCAACAGACTCAACTACATCGACATCCAAGGGAATCTCTTCAAATTGATCACATCCTTCCTCAAAAGACGAACTCGTCGCCTGCCACAATCCGCCTGCCACCCTTCACCTCAGAACCAAAGTCCATTGTCTGCTGAGTCCCCCAAGAATCATCTCTTAGCCCCACCCTGTTCAACACCTACATGACACCCCTCGTAGACATCGTCAGAACCCAATGAATTCAACATCATGTCCTATGCAGACTACCCTCAACTCATCCTCCCGCTCACCAAAGACCGCTCCACAACCAGAACAAACTTCTGTAACACCATGACCAGTGTCGCTGACTGGATGAGGGCCAACTGCCTGAAACTCAAAAGGGACAAGACTGATGTGCTGATCATCGTGAATAACACATCCCCGTGGGATAACAGCTGGTGGCCTCTGAGCTCGAACCCATCCCCACACTTACAGACCACGCCCGCAACCTCAACATAATCCTCAGCAGCAAACTCCCCATGAAGCACCAAATCAATGCAGTCACCTCCTGCTTTCACACCCACTGCATGCACTGAAAATTTTTCAGATGGATCTCCGTCATCACCAGGAAACCATCACCCAGGCCCTCGTCACCAGCCGGCTCATCTACGGGAACAGGGTCTACTCTGGCATCACCAACCAACTCCTTAATAGACTCCAGACCATACAGAACACAGCAGCCAGACTCATTCTCAACTTCCCCAAATGTACCCACAATCACCCCACCTCAAGAAACTCTACTTGCTTCCCTTCCAGAAGAGATGCCAATTTAAGCTTCTGACACACACCTACACAGCCCTACATGACTAGGGACCAGCACACATCAACCACCACATAAACTTACACCAATGTGCCCAACACCTGCGCTCCACCTCTGTGGCCCTCGCTTGCACCCCCCATATTAGTCGCAGCCACAGCGACGGTCACACCTTTTCCTACTTCACCACAAAAACCTGGAACGACCTGCCCCTCTACCTATGAACATCACAATCCCAAGAGGAATTCAGAAGAGGATTCAAGACCTGGCTTTTCGACTGAGACCAGCAGTATTTCAGCTACCGGACACCCTCATAGGTGAAAGGTAGTGCTTTAAAACCTGATTGATTGATTGAGTGATAAAAAGGAAAGCTTTGACCTGGCAAAAAAGTTTATTTCGCCATGTTGAGATGGCAGATTTACGCTACCCAACTAGGCTGCAATGGCAGGCCTAGAGTTCCATTTTCCCATGTCATTGTAGTTGTGTCACAACTTAGATGCTGCAGTCCACTCGTGACATTTAACTTACTATCCCTGGGTACCTCTTGTACCATATACAATCATTGGAGTGGGAATAGTAATTTTAACCCTCCACTATCCAACACTTCCACTACTGTTGCACTCATTGGAGTGGGAATAGTAATTTTTACTCCTACACTACCCAACATTTTCCCTACTGGTGCACTCATTGGAGTGGGAATAATAATTTATACCCCTCCGCTATCCAACACTTTCCCTGCTGTTGCACAGACTGTAGTGGGAAATTTAAGTTAAAAGATTTTTCATGGTTTAATGTTTTAATTTATAACAGAATTTTTTTTTTTAGATTTTATGTTATTGGTATATATATATATGTATATATATATATATTCACTGAAAAAACCATAGGTTTCACACATGTTATAGTTAGGAATTAGCATTTAAAAAACCTTGCAAATTCACTGAAAAAACCATAGATTTCACACATGTTATAGTTAGCTGGACATTTCACTCGTAAAAAACCAATGAAATTCCCCCGTTATAGTTAGTTCAGCTAACTATGACTCGCGCGCCCGCAATCCACTGCTGATGACGTCACATATTACATCACTCATGACATGGTCAGTGACATCACTCATGACATCACTGATGACATCTCAAATGACATCACTGATGACATCACTGATGACATCATCCATTGAGTATGTGTTTCTGAACAATTTTAATATGTTTAATATATATAGGGAAAGGCCTGTTGAAGAATGAGTGGGTGTACAAGTGTGTAAATGGATGATTTTCTGTGGTGCGTAACTGACTCTATAAGTGAGTCATTAAATGTATCTTACTGCAGACTAGTGACTAAACTGTGTAAATGTCTGTATGTGTCTGTATGTTGGTGTATAAGTGGCTGCATGGTTTTGTGAATAGCTATATGAGTGTCTATATGAGTTATTGATTGCTTGTCTCAGTATCTGTATGGGTTCCTGAGTGTTTGTGTGGGTAGGGTGTGTGTGACTCTATGCATAGATGTGTGAGTGGGTGATTCTATGGGTGCATGGTTTTAAGAGTGCATCTGTGATGGACTGTAAGGTTGAGTGAGTGTATGTATGGGTGTGTTAGGGATTGAATGTATATCTCAGTGGTACATTTGTGACTAACTACATATGTGAAAGGCAGTATATATGCGTGTAAGAGTATATAAGTTTGTAGATGTGAGAGTGTGTGATTGTGAGAGTGACTGTATGGATGAGTGTGTGCTTGTATCAATGATTCTATAAGAGCGTAAGAATGTGGTACTATTTTTATGAGTAAATGAACTTGAGTGTGTATAACCGCATAGGTGAGTAAATGGGAGTGTGATTATTTGCATGACTGACTAGGTGTGAGAGTACCTCTATGGATGATCGGTGGTGTGTGAGTGGCTATATAGGTGTATAAATCCATATGATAGTCTTGTATGGAGTGACTGTAAGTATGAGTGACTGTACAGGTGAGTGAGTGGAGGTGTATGTAGACCTAAGAGTTAATAAGTGGGTATGTAGTTATTGGTATTGGAGTATGTATGGTTTTGAGAATGGAACTCTGAAATTTTGAGTCGGTGTATCAAAGGTTATATTAGGGTGTGAGAAGATGTGGTAATTTATCACATGGATGACGTAATCAGTGATGTCATCAGTGATGTCATTTGAGATGTCATCAGTGATGTCATGAGTGATGTCACTGACCATGTCATGAGTGATGTAATATGTGACGTCATCAGCAGTGGATTGCGGGCGCGCGAGTTATAGTTAGCTGAACTAACTATAACGGGGGAATTTCATTGGTTTTTACGAGTGGAATGTCCAGCTAACTATAACATGTGTGAATCCTATGGTTTTTTCAGTGAATTTGCAAGGTGTTTTAAATGCTAATTCCTAACTATAACGTGTGTGAAACCTATGGTTTTTTTGGTGAATTTGTAAGGTTTTTTATATGCTAATTTATGTATGTATTATTATATTTTTTATATATTTATTTTACAATAAACTAC
Source organism: Triturus cristatus (assembly GCF_964204655.1). Lineage (NCBI taxonomy): Eukaryota > Metazoa > Chordata > Amphibia > Caudata > Salamandridae > Triturus > Triturus cristatus. The sequence continues at coordinate 647,287,623 of NC_140594.1, read as the reverse complement.
CTAGGTATATAGTTATAGATTGTCTGTATCCTGTAATATTGAATGGCTCAGCTCTTTTTTTTTTAATTTGGATAAAGTTGAACAGCATAAACTTATAAACACTTGATTTTTTTTTTAAGGGTTTTTCGATGCGTACGTCGTGCGTGCACCGTGTGCGCGTGCTCCGTACGCGCATGCATGCGTGCACCGTGCACGTATGGTGCGCGCACCTGCGTGCTCCGAGTGTGCATGCGTACGTCGTGCGTGCTCCGTACGCGCGTGTGCGCGTACTCCCTATGCGCGTGCTCCGTACGTGCATGCGTGCGTGCACCGTGCGCGTACGGTGCGCGAACCTGCGTGCTCCGAGTGCGCATGCGTGCGTGCTCCGTCCGTGATCCGAGTGCGCATGCATGCGTGCTCCGTGCGCGTACGGTACGCGTACGGTGCGCGCACCGTGCGCGCACGGCAAGTCATGTGATTACAAAACAACACTTTTCATTGGTTCATATTAGTTTCTGTTTCAGAATCTTCAAACACCACACCCACTCCCCTCACTTTTTCTACTAATTTCCTGGGAGAAAGTTGCTGAAGAGCTACTCCAGTGAAATGGCAGAACACCAGTCATCTTCAGACAGTGAGGAGACCTTTCAAGAACCACCAAGAAAGAGCAAACAGAAGCAAACAGAAGCACTCTTTCATTTGGAATTATTTCACTTTTCCAGAGGGGCAAAAAAAAGTGAATGCGCCAAAGGTCACTTGTACAATTTGCGGAAGTGTCCTGTCTAGAGGGGATCTGGCCACAAAATACTCCTTCAGCATTTATTGCATGCTCAGGCATTTTAAATCAATGCATCCAATTCGGTTTGCTCGTGAAACCACAAGAGCCCTAAGGGAGAACCCTCCACCTGTACCTTCTCAGCCGAGCACATCATCTGCGGCTGCAGATTCACCATGCACCAGGCATCTTGACATCCGGCCCCTGTTCCAAAAAGTGCACATTCATTGCAATATGTGCAATGAGGTAATTTGCTACGGAGAGAGTAGCATACATTTAATTGAAAACCGCATACAGCAGCACACATGCTCCAGGTCATAATTTTTTTCTTTTTTTTTTGTTCCTGTTGAGCAGTTTTTTGATTCCCAGTTTTGTTTTGGTGCTGTAAAAAAATCCCCCCAAAAATAAAAAATTGTTTAAAAACTAAAAAAAAATAGAAAATAGACAAAAAAACAGTTCTTTTATGAACTCACTTCACTTCTCCAAAAAGAGCTATATTCCTAATATACTGTTTTTTATTTTGATTGAATGAATGTGTAGTGTATACAAGAATGACTGAAATGACTGTGTGAAGAGGAGGAAAGGACAGACAGAATGAGTGAGAAAAGGAAATTATGATCAGTCATGAAAGGGAAGTGAAAGACTGACTGCAACAAAAGGACTAAGGGTAGAGGATACAGGTAAGAAGAGTAAATGAGTAAGGGAATGGCAGTGAGTAATGGAGAGTGATGGAGGGGGAGTGAGAAAAGGGGAGTAAGGGACGGAGATAGGAAAAGGGAGTAACAGATGAAGCGGATGAAGTACAGCAGGGTAAAGGGATTGCAAGTAAGAGAAGTGGAGTGATGGTGAGATAAGGGGTATGAGGATTAGAAAAGGGGGTAAGGGAAAGTGAGAGACGGGGAGTGAGGGGATGGAAGGATTTAGGAAACTGGAGTGAGAGAAAGGGAGTCAGGATTTCAATGGGCAAAGAAGCGTGAGGGAGAGTGAAGGAAAGAATGTGAAAAGATGAAGGGGTGTGAGATACAGACAGGAGGAAGTGAAGTAGGAGAATAGGAGTGACTATGAGTAAAGGATAGTGACAGTTAGGGAAGGTGAGGGAAGGAGAATGACGGAGAAGGTAAAAAAATTAACATAGATGGAAAATGAGTGATGGAGAGAGGAGAAGTGGTAGAAACAGAGATGTTAAGGAAATTAAGGGTAGGACAGACAAAGGGAGAGAGACAGAAACAGAGACAGAGAGCAAGGAACTGAGAAGGAGTAAGGCAGTTAGAATGACTGAGACATATGGAGACAGGGAGTGAAACATGGTTGAAAAAATAGTGATGGAGGCAGTAAACCTAGGGGAGTAGTAGAGAAGGAGTGAGGGAGTTACGAAAGAGCAGTAGAGGAAGAAGAGAGAGGGAAGGGGAATGAGAAAAGTAGAGTGAGGAGAAGTGAAGAAAATGGAGCATGAAAGTGAAGGGGTGAGAAATACAGATATTTGAAACTTACCTGACCAACAAAATAACTTAATTAGAAATAAATGTTTTTTTTTAATTGCTAGAAAAAAGGATTACATTTCCTAAATTTTCTTTCTTGATCTGAAAAAAAAGAAAAAAGTAGTAATATTTAACAATACATTTTAGAATACAGTACACATATTTTCATATTCAACAAAGTAATTTTTTGCCCTTTTTTTGCTGTTGTCAGAATATATTGAATTTCACTGAAAATAGTGATATCAATTGCATTCATCACTTAACAGCGGCCAAAAAAATTAACAATCTGAAAGATTGTATAAAAAAAGCCCAGAATCTATCCTCAGTAAAACATACCTTGATAGAAATGTAATATATATATTAAAAATATCTTCTAAGAACAATAACTATTTGCAATAAATAACGTCTGTAAATCTTGTTGCTTAAGCACATACACCAAAATAATATCTGTCAAAGAAGTCCACAATAGAAACAGTTACCTTTCCATGAGGCCAAATGGTAATTTTTAAATTCTTTTTTGGTGAAATATCCAATGGTAATCCAATAAAATCGAAATAATGGTTTCTTCAGATGCTGCAATTTGTATCTAAAATTTTGGTTTTAGAAACATTAAGTAGGAATTTGGTAATTCTGCAGGCAAACGTTGCTTGAAAATCAATTGTGAATCATTACACAGTGTCCAGCCTTTTTCACATTTTAGATAAACTGTGTAATGACCAGAAGTTATAGAAGGTCCATCATGGAAAATTATTGCAACTGCAACAAAAGTCTTTCCTGATATTGATAATTGATTTCCTGTAAACTTCTTTATTAAAGTGTCCAATTTGGTTCCATCAGCTCTACAACGTTGCATCATTAAAATTACATACTGTCCATATTTCTTTAAAAATAACGTTGATAACATTTCTGATTTACATTGAGAACATTCCATGTTGTGATTTGCATCTTTAACTAATTTACTAAAAGTCACTGATTTACTCTCTGGTAATGTTAAATATATGAACCTTTCAGAATCAACATTAGTGCTGCATGTGTTAAAACAATTTTCACAACAATGTTCCCATTTATAAGAGAGACCAAACATATTTTCTATTTCTACCCCTTCATCTTCCAGTACCATAAGCATAGACATTAAGAATTCCTGTGCATCTTGCTGGACATTTTCTGTAAACTGTATACATCCAGAACATACATCTAAAAGATTTCTAACATCAGAAGCACTTTCTATTTTAGTTTTATGATTACTCAGCTTCTCATAAAGTCAACTCAGCAGAGAACGGAATCTTTTTTCATGATTTAGTATTATCTGCTCTTTCAAACTTTCAAGATAAAATACAACATTCAGCACTACATTAGCGTAGCAGTTGACACCAGAGCTATTTTCAAAATGACAACCAACAACCTCTTCAGCATTGTCCTTTTTCTTTTTGCTTGCAATAACATCAGTCTCTATTTGTTTACTCTTCTGTACATCCTCATTACATATATTCTCAATTCTCCTTTTCCGACAAACAACACGGTTTTCAAACACAGGATACTGACCTAAATGAGGAGCATAGCTTCTTCTTAATCTATTATACTCCTTTACACAGTTTGCATCAGCACTAACTTTTGACTCATCAAAGTCTATCATGAATAAACCAGATATTTTTTTCACGCGTGACAAGGCAACATATGCCATACCTTCTTTAAACACACTAGATCCAATGTTTACAAAAGCACTATCTACAGTTAATCCTTGAGATTTGTGAATAGTTACAGCATATGCTAGAGAAAACGGAAACTGCTTCCTACGTACATATAAGTCTTTCACAAGCAAGAAACAAACTGAACAACGACTAATGTCTTTAACCTCTTCAATCTGATCAAATTTTATTTTTAAAAATTCAATTCCATCTTGTTTCTGGTAATTAACAAAACCCACAACTTTACCCATAGCTCCATTCACTAAACCTTTTTCTACATCCAAATTACGTTTTAAAATTACTCGACAGAGGCAAGATGGCCGCTGACTGACCGCCGCTGAAGGCAGCGTCGACATCTCTCCCTTCTTAATGATTTACTACGGCAAAAAATAACCCCAAGAGCTATGCTACAAGCCCTCATCTCTTCGTTATCTACACACTTCTCAGCGAGTAGTTTTCACCTTAAAGAAAATCTGCAGTTTGAGCTGCCGAGACTACTGAAGTCTCTGCCTGCCTACCTTCGCGGTCAGCCTGCTCGATGTGGCAGAACTAGCGGGTCCGGATACCTCTTCGCCTCATCTCTTTCCCGGCTGGTGCGGAATATTACTTCGCGTTCCCAACGTTGGGAGCAGTGGGGGATGGCTCCGAAGATAACTAAGACGCGGGAGGCTGCTGGGTCCGGAGACCAGAAAGAGCAGAGGAAGGAACGGCTGCAGGGCTCGGCTACAAAGACAGGTTCAAGTCAGGGACGGACACGGCATGGCGGTCCCAAGAGGAAAGGTGAGGGGAGCAGAGTGGTTGATGGCGGGACCACTGGAGTAGCGGGCGGGACAAGACTGCGGGCTGGCAAAATCAACGAGGGCGCTCTCAGGCAGCCATCAGTCATTGAGGCATTTAGCGTGGCGAATATGACAAAGGCACTCCCTGGGGGCGATGTAGAAACACCCATATGTTCCTCTGATGTATCCCTGCAATCAGAAGCAATTTCCCATAAGCTTGACACAGCCTTGCTAAGCGACAACTCGGCTGCATCGATTACTCTACCAGTGGATTCTGGGAAATGCAGTCCACCTATGTCTCTGCAACAACAGGCTGAGTCTATGGATCTGGACACTAGTATTATACAGCAGCACGTGGATATAATATCGGACGGCTCTTTTGGAAATCGTACAGCGGTGGTGATAGAGGGAGAAAATCCTGTGTTAAAACCCCATGACATAAACAGTTACAATAGCAGCCAAGACAGCAGTGATGGAGAGGAGCTAAATGAGGTTCGAAGTGGCTGTCAGAAGGCGGTAACAGACGACTGCTGCATAGAAGGTGCGGGTGAGGTTACGGACCTGCTCCCTGAAACAGGTCAAGATAACCTTATGACATCTGCACAGTCTTATGGTAATGTGGGGCCCCCTGCTCTTAAATCTGGTGATCTAAATGGCACATCCAGTAAGACAGATAATCAGGAGTCTAATATTCTTCAGGCATGTGCGCCATTGCTTTCTCCGGATGGTGATCGGTTTTTTTCACTGAATGATGACTCGGAGTCATCTCTGGAGAGTGATTTTGAGTCGACACAGGAGAGTGTCTCTGGAGAGGAGTCCCTGGTGGCTCAGCAGGATACTACTCAGTCCAAGCTGAAGTCCAAGACTATCAAGCGTCGGAGCAGGGGAAAAGGTCAATCTTCGGACTCAACCAGCAGGCGACTTGAGTGGGACTATTCTGCCTCAACCCTCATAGCTTACTCAGGTAGCGGGCCTGGGGGTGGCAGTGGGACAGAAGGTGTTAACAAGCCAGGTGCGCCCTCACCACCAACGTTGGAGTTGCTGTACGCAACACTAAAGCAAATGCAGAGCGAGGCCCGGCAGGAGAGTAAGAGATCTCAGCTTGCTACAAAAAAATTACAAGGGGCAATTCGTAAAACAAATAAATTATGTTCTGATATGTCTGAGCGGATAACCCAGGTTGAAGCAAGGACTGTTGCTGTAGAGGAAGATGTAGAGAAATTACTTGTGGGTAAAGGTGCTCAGGAAAAGCGCTCACAGGATGTGGATTGGAAACTCGAGGATTTTGAAAATCGACAGCGCCAGAATAATATCCGACTTCTTAGCTTGGAGGAAAAAGTCGAGGGGGAGAACACTTTGAGTTTTGTGGTGAAGCTAATGAAGGCAGCTTTCCCAGATCTGGATCATTGGAACTGGGAGATGGAAGTGCAGAGGGCACACCGCTTCCCAATGTTTAGGAAAAATCAGCCCAATAATCAAAGAGAACATCCTAGAGCGATCCTTATTTTTATTGGAAATGTTTTGCTGAGACAGGCAATTTTGGACCGTGCTAGACCTGATTCTAAGATATCAGTGGAGGGGCATACCTTCTTTGCTCGTCCGGATTTTTGCCACACTACGGTCGAGCGGAAATAGAGGATGCGCCAGTTGATATCTGCATTTAAAGGGGCAGGATGTGATGCCTTTCTGTTGTTTCCCGCAAGACTTAAGGTTATTCATAGAGGTCGGGCGAGAATCTTTTTTTAGAGATTAAAGCCCAAGAGTTTCTCACTGATTTGATTGAAACACGTGGGCGAGGGCACTGTCTGGCACGGGGGAAACTAATAAGGGCAATAAGGACGATCAAAGAAAAGTGTGATGTGATTTTTAAATGTTGATTATATGCTGAGATTTTTCTTCTATATGGTTGGGCCTATTTGGTGGTGATACATACTATTTGTTGGGATTTACACTAGTTTTTTTGATGGGAGGAAGGGGATGGACGCTGCCTTTACGAAAGACGTCTCGGCCATATTTAGGTCTGGGTGACCTAATTGCCTGTAAGGGAGGTAAGGGGGGAGGGGGGTGGGAGGGTCAGGGGTCAGGTTATAGGGGGTGGAGGGGGATTATGGCAGGTCAAGGTGTTTCATATTGTCAGGCAAATAAAGAGGCAATTAAAGAGGCAGAAGAGTGGTGGTAAATGTGTGCTGGATAGGATAATCGGTAAGGTTTGGAAAATGAAAATGAAAATGAGTACAGATGGCAAGGAAAGGTCTGTCGGACTAGCAGCCAGATGGGTCTACTGGGCGAATGTAAAGAGAGAAAACTTCAACTCTAAGACATGAATCTCCGGATTTTGACAATTAATATCTGTGGGCTAAGTGATCAGAGAAAGAGGAATAAGGTAGCGATCTGGTTGAAATCTTTACAAATAGATTTAGTATGTATTCAAGAAACCCATATAGAGGGTAATAGAGCTTATTTAATGGAGCACGTTGGTTTTAGATTGATTGCGTATACCACACAAGGTGCTCGAACTCGTGGGGTGGCAATCCTCACTCGGAGAAGTGATATAAGAGTTCTTCGTAAATCAGTTGATCAATGGGTAATAATTGAATGCTTGTTTAATAACTTCAAATTTACACTTTGCTCACTGTATGGCTCAACCGGTGACGATCCGGAATTGTTAGAGTATTTAGATGGAAGATTGGCATCATGGTCTGTCCCAGTTGTTTTATGTGGTGATTTTAACATTAATGGTTTAGGGGTACAATGGGATAGTCAAGGGAATAACTACTTAGGAAGGAAAAAGAAATCTAGCACTGCCCTATATAATCTAGTTCCCAATAATGGTCTGATAGATGTTTGGGCTCATTTAAAGCCTACTGATTTAGGTGGTACCTTTTTTTCAGCTCCACATAAAGTTATTTCCCGTTTGGATTATTTCTTTGTATCCAATCAACCTATTATTAATTTGGGTATCGAGAAGCATCCACGCATTTTATCAGATCATAATCCCTTAGTTTTGACAATTAATAATAGTTTGCTGGAAAAAAAGAATATTGGATGGACCTTTGAAAGGAGGTTATTACATGGTCCAGACTATATTGTCAACATGAAGGGGTGGGTTAAAGAATTTTGGGAGTTTAATCGAGGGAGCACACGGGTTGGAGTTGTTTGGGATGCCTTTAAGGCAGGGGTTAGAGGGGAAACTTTAAGTTTCAGCTTACGGCGACAAAGGATGGAAAGATTAAGAGAAAGAGAGATAAGGGAGGAATTAAATCATCTTGAGGGAATCTTAGCTTCAGCCATCAGCTCCGGTGAAGGAATAGATAGGATACTTTCACAACTGGCTATTAAAAAGGCCGAGATAGGCGAACATTTGGCTAAAAAGGCAGCAGAAATGTTTTTGGCTAAAAAACAGCATTGCCATGAATTTAATGAGAGAATAGGCCACACGTTGGCAGTAAGAGCTAGGCAGAAAACCTCGGCCGGGACGATTTCTGGAATCTATGATACTAGAAGAAAGGTTATTACTGATGCAGTAGGTATTCAGGAAGTTTTTAGGTTATACTATCAGCAACTATACTCCGGTGGACCAGCCGCTATACCTGGTGGTATTCGTGAATATTTAGATAATATACACAGTCAGAAGGTTGATCCTATAGATAGGGAGGAACTCGAGAGGGCTTTCTCCGAGGAAGAAATAAGGGATGCTCTACAAGAATTACCGTCCGGTAAGGCTGTCGGCCCAGATCAGATACCGTTGGAATTTTATAAAAATGTTTTTGATTCATTAGGACAGGATCTGGTGGAGGTTATGCTATCGGCACAAAGGGGGGATTCTACCCCCGAGTCTTGGGTGGGGGCAGATGTCATTATATTTTTGAAAAAGGATAAGCCAGATAAGGATCCTGGCTCCTACCGCCCCATCACCCTAATGAACAGTGATGTTAAATATTTTCAAAAATTTTGGCCATGAGATTAAATGGTATCTTGGGAAAAACTATCCATCCGTGTCAACATGGGTTCATTATGGGCCGGGGAACCACTGAGGAAATAAAAATTGTGAGACCTATGTGTCCCCTATGTGCCCCCCCCAACGCTTTATGTACACACGCATGTATCCCATGTTCTTCCCCTGTATGGCCTGTCTATCATGATGCTTATGCTATAACGTGGCCTGCCATCATCCAGTCTCCCATGAGAGAAACGACAAATCTGCACTGAGGCCTACACGTTTTGCATCATGTTTTCCCGCATTTTCATGAAAACCCATGTCTGTGGCTCAGCCAGAACCGAAAAGAGGTTTCAGGCCTCAGACGCTCTGAGAGCTGCAGCTGCGTATCCTTGGCCTTGCACACTTGGGCCTCAGCCAAAGGGGCCCTGTCCGAGGTGCCGAGACAGTATTGAGCACGGTTATCTGCTTACTCCTACTGAACCACATTCCTGCCTGGAGAAGGAGGAATAAACACGACCCGTCTGCAAAGGAGAGAGCCTAGCCTTTCTGTCTCTTTTCGTGTGATTGCAAAGCTCACGTCAGTGAAAAGCCCATAGCCCCCATGTAAGGCCTACGCAGTGAATGAAGAAATAGATGCCACATTGGCTCTTGGTGATGGGCAACCTATGTCACAAATCAGTCCCTGCCCCAGACTTTAGATATCAGATAATACAAGATGTGCTGGTCGTCCTGACACTGAAGGCCTCACTTCCAGACTCCCCGATTGCACAGCAGCCCTTCCCCACGTCAGTTACACGTCATGCTCGAGTTGAGCACAAGTAAGGCAAAGTTCCAGTAAAGTTCCAGCTGATCACGCAACCCCCTCCAGGTATCCACCCACCTATGACATTCACCAATGATCATCACGTGGACGCCCACATGGACGCCCACCTTCACGCCTACTTACACACCCACATGCTCTTATCTCATTCTCTCTTGCTCTGCCTGAAGCACTCCTGCTTACGTATAATATTGAATGTATATATACTGTACTCTGTGAATAAAAGATTGAGAATTATTGAGAAATCCCAGATCCTTCCTGATCCCTTGTGGTGATGGAACTATTCTCCCTATAACTCGAGTTATTTGAATAAAGCCCTTTTGAACCTGATACCACAGACTCAGACTCTTGCTTTATGCATGATCATATTGATACATATAGAAATTCTGAGTGCGTAATACTTTATTTACGACATTAATGGCGCCCGAATAGGGGCAAATCTCCTTCCCCACGCGCCGGAGATGAAGGTCCAGTTTTGCCCCCTTCCACAGCCGTGACGGACTTCAAGTGTACACGTCGCGGGTTTTTACCGCCAACTCCCTCAGGCCAACGAAGGAGACGGACTGCGACCAGGCATCCATACGAGGCGGTGAGGATTGCGGATCGTCCCGACCCAGAGCCCACCCTGCGAGAGAGCTGTGTCCGAGGTTTCTAGAGATCCACCAAAGATACGCCATTCCCTGCGCAGCGTCAAGTGTCTGAGGCCTTCAAGTTCTGCTTCCCGGTGAGTTTTTCATGGGGGTTGCATAAAGACGGGTTCATTTAATGAACACGGTAAAGACGTGTCTCACTTGTGAGACCGGTATGTTTTCAAGTTTTCAAGGATTCAAGAGCATGCATCAAGTATTAAAGAATTAAAGTAATCCAAGTATTCAGGTGCACCGATATAACTGTATGAATGTTATTGTCTTAGTCAGGTTCAGTTAGGTTTGAATGTGCCAGGTTTTTATGTAAGTTTGTTTCATTGTGATTTTTGTTTTTTGAGTCATTGTGATTTTTGTTTTCGGTTACATTCCAACATGCCGTTGTTTTCGAAACTGCGTAAGATATGTACCAGAAAAGGTGTACTAGAGGAACCAGTTAACATTCCGCCTAGAGACACACCTGGACATTTCATGTACTGTAAGCATGGTTTAGATGCCGTGTTGTTTTTAGAACTATGGGTGGATTACACGAAGGATTTAGAGACAAAGTATAGATGGCCTATCACGGGAACATGGGATGCGGAATGCATCATGAAGGTAGAGGAAGAGCTATGGAAGAGAAAATGTAGACCTGCTCAGAAGGATGCCATTGAGTTTTGGCGCAAGGAGTCACATAGAAGAACAGAGAAAGAGTTCCACAAAGCAGAGAGAAGTAAACAGGAGTCCGAAAAAGCCAAAGAAAAGAAATTACAAGAGGAAGGGGAACGGGTAAAAAGAGAACAGACTGAAAGAGAAAGAAATACTGTCGTTGCTGGTATTTATCCCGTCCTTTCAGAGGAACTAGCAAGAGTGGCCCCGGTAGAAAGGCCCATTAGAGTGCCACCGCAAGTACCCCGAAAAATAAAACCAACAGCATCCGAAAAGTTTATTAACACCTACCTAGAGGAATCCCCACCAGCATACGTGGACGGATCTTTCCCTGCACCCCCAACGCAATCCCAGCTCCAGGAGCTCGAGGACGGCGGGGAGGGAGGATCCGGGACAACATCAGGAGGGGGGCCGACAGTAAAAGTAGACATCTCCGAATGTATATATGATCCAGATCCAGGAAAGGGCAGAATGCTCGTGTTTTCACTAAGGCTTAGACGAGCAGTCGCAGATTTGGAAAAATTACCAGATATGGATAAACATCTAAAGAAAATGTACACATTCATAAGAACAGGGGAAGGTCCTGAGTGCATAGCAGAAGCCATACAAAATAGAAAAGTAATTATTAAGAACTATATCCTTCGCTTCCTGATTAACTGTCTGATCAGGGAAAAAGACGAAGGTGACGGGGACGTAGACCGTTGTTATATTGGTTGGAGTGATCACATAGATGCCGGTCAGCATGATAAATCAGGACAGACAGACAACATGTTGGCCAAAATCCGAAAGGCGATAATAGCTTCACACAAAGCAGGACCGGACGAAAAGGCTGAGTCAGCCTCTGATGACGAAGCAGGGGACAAAGACAGAGTACTATATGTGGGCCATGCCCGACGGTTCGAGAGGCCCAAGGGCCTCAATCACCGTAAACAGGGAACGGCTATAAAAGAAAGATATTCCCTTGAAAGTTTATTCCAAATCACAGAAAAAGCGGTGAATAAATGGTTAGGTAACGATCAGCCCCTCACCCCGACCGAAAATGAATTAGCACGGTCAGCCACCCTGTGGGTATCCCAATATGATACATATAATAATGATATCGTAGCACAGACATTCTTGAGCCTCCCACCAAACGAACAGCGCATAGCTGGTGTTTACATGGTCCAACATTTGATTATGTTGTATGAGAGTCAATATTCTGGTCCTGGTCTATTGTATAAGTTGCTGGACGACATAATACTAGACAGGTGGATGAACATGGGTACTGAATTGATTAATGTCATCCTGGATCAGCGACACAAATATATAGTATACGTGACTAGGTCCCTGCTTCCCGCTCCACCACAGGATAAGGGACAGTTATACGACAAGCTGAACCCCCTACGAGAGGTTCATCCTGTAAAGGATGCAAACAATGCGCTGCAACGGGTGTATGTCTACACCCCCTTGTCAAAATTAGAGATACTGGAAATGAAAAAATGTTTGCCCTCCCATGATAAAGACCCGGGGGGTTTTCACCGAGAACTAAAAGACATTCTCCGCTTAGGAGAATATACATATGCTGACATTCTAAAGTTATTAAAAGTACTATTGCCTGCTGGTATTTACGAGAAGCTTAAAGGAAAGGACTGGGAGGTGGGAGAGAAAAAGATTAGCTGGGATCTGTTGGAAACAGAGGAAGAAGAAAGAGGCCCGGGTCTGGGTCCCCGAGCTAAAGACTTACCTGAACTCCTTGTACAAGTTTTGCCTAAATTATTAGTTACTAAGAAAGAAGACTGGGATGCTATTTCAGCCTGTAAACAGAAACCAGACGAGGACACTAGCGATTTTTACTCTAGGTTTGAGAAATGTTTTACTATCAATAGTGGCCTTAAGCCCGGTAGCGATTCATATCCCCATCTGTTCGTGAGCAAACTAGTAGAAAATTCCCTACCAGAGGTAAAGTATAGGGTACTGAAGGTTGAGAGTACTTGGCAAGCAAACAGCCCTTCCCAAATGTTACAGATGTTACAATATCACCAGAACAGAATTAGAGAAGAACACGACCAGGAAAAGAGACGCATGAAAGACACAAAGATGAAGATGCTGGTGGCCCAATCGACACCGGCAAACACAAACACGAACAAGAATAAACAAACTAGTGGGACCTGTAATTATTGCAAGAAGCCAGGCCACTTCGTAAATGAATGTGCAGTCCTGAAACACAATATAGCTATAGGTAAAACAAAGCCACGTCCTTATCCTCCCAAGGAAAATAACACACATCAGGCATCAGATACGTTTCCACCGCCGCCACCGCCTGTCCATGCACCTGCACCAGCCCACGCCACAACACAAATGTATGAGCACGCTCAAACTAACTATCCAGAATACCAAGCATATTCATGAAACAGCCCAGAGAGGGAATTCGACTTGCCCCTTATTCCAGTTCCTGTGGACCAAGAGGGTCCCTATGTACATGCACGTTTACTAGGACAAGATAAAAAGTTTTTGATTGACACCGGGGCGAGTAGAACTACCATCAGTCATTCCGAGGTTCCAGGGGCACCCCTCTCGGGCTCAAAGAGCATATCCCTGGGCTTTTCAGGAAAGCCTATTATTAATGAGGTTTCAGAACCAGTCTCTTTAGGAGTTGGTCCATTAATACATACAACAGACTTACTGCTTACTAAATCATGTCCAGAAAACTTACTTGGTATAAAGACATTAAAGGAACTAGGAGCAATTATCTGTTGCTCGCCAGAAGGAGTGCGACTGTGTTTACGTGATTTCAAAGGACATTTTGTAATGAAAGATATTGACATCAGGCTCCGAAATGTACTACAGCACCTATGGGCAAAAGGCCCAACTGACGTAGGTTTCATGAACATTACACCACACCAGGTCACCCTCAAGGAAGGAGTAGTGCTGCCACGGATTAGACAATACAAAATCCCACCTGAGGCTGAAGTAGGGTTACTGAGAATAATCGATGAACTCATTGCACAAGGGGTGGTGGTAGAGACGGATTCAAACATATGCAACTCACCTGTTCTTCCTATTCTTAAACGAACTGATCCCAATTCAACACCTGTCTATAGATTAGTTGTGGACCTGCGAGAATTAAACAAATGTGTGGTGCCACAGTACCCTGTGGTCCCGGACATTTCTTCATTATTGACTGCTATTGATGCGAAGGCTACGTTCTTTACAGTTATCGATCTGAAGAACGCATTTTTCAGTATCCCAATACATCCAGACAGCCAATATCTTTTTGGTTTCAGTTTAAAAGGCCGCAGCTTCAGATTCACAAGAGCACCACAGGGCTTCACGGAAAGTCCTAGCATCTACAGTCAGGCACTCAAACGACAACTGGACAGTATTCATATGCCTACCACTACAGCTCTGATTCAGTATGTAGATGACATTCTCATCAGTGCAAGATCGGAAACTGACTGTGAAAAAGCATCACTCACGGTTTTACACTTCCTGGCTGACAAGGGGCACAAAGTGTCCCCTTCGAAGCTACAATTCTGTGAACAGCAAGTGGCGTACCTTGGGCACTTGCTATCCAAGGAGGGTAGGCGACTGACACCAGAACGTATTCAATTGATTTCTGGCCTTTCACAGCCCAAGACACAGAAGGAAGTACGTGCATTCATTGGCCTCACTTCATATTGTAGGCAGTGGATTCCCCAGTATGCTTACATAGCCAAGCCCCTAATACAGTTGACGACACAGGAGGCAGCTTCTACTAATGTCCTCCCTTGGACACAAGAACACACTGTGGCATTTGAAGAATTAAAAAGAGCTTTATGTCAAGCACCAGTGTTAGCGATCCCTGATTACAACAAATCTTTTATGCTTTTTGTGACAGAGCGGGATGGAACAGCACTATCTGTCCTAACACAAGATCATGCAGGAAAACACAAGCCCTGTGCTTATTTTTCTAGTACATTGGACCCAGTAGCACAGGCTTTGCCTGCGTGCTTAAAATCTGTTGCAGCAACGGCCTTAGCCATAAGACAAAGTGACTCGATAGTGCTGGGCCACCCCTTGACAGTACAAGTACCGCACGCAGTGGAGGTTCTCTTGAACCGAACACAAACCCAACACCTGACTGTAGCGAGACTGACAGGTTATGAGCTGACGTTATTTCAACCACACATGAGATCAGACGATGCAACATACTGAATCCTGCTACTCTTTTGCCCTCTAGTACAGAAAACGTTTCCCCACATGACTGTGTTGAAGTAATACATACCGTGACTAAACCAAGACAAGACTTGACAGATGTTGCACTCCCAGACCCTGACCTAACACTCTATGTTGACGGCTCATGCATGAGGACGGGGGCGGGAGAATTAGTGGCAGCATATGCAGTGACCACTGCTACTGAAATCATAGAGACTAAAAGAATAGACATACTGTCAGCACAAGCAGCAGAGCTCATCGCCCTGACACAAGCGTGCATAAGAGCTAAGCACTTGAGAGTAAACATTTACACCGATTCACAATACGCATTCGGGGTAGTTCATGATTTCGGAGTACTGTGGAGAGAAAGAGGTTTCTTGACCTCTCACGGGGCCAAGATACAGCATGGCCCCCTTATACAAGCCCTTCTGGAAGTGATACATTTACCAACAGCCATAGCTATCCTGAAATGCAAAGCACATACTAAAGCCACAGATACCATTTCTCAAGGCAATGATCTGGCAGACCGAACTGCTAAACAGACAGCTCAGACCCCACTAGACATGACAAACTCACAGATACCATCAGTGACCAAAGCCATGACAATCAGGGATCCTTCCAGGGATGTACAAGACATACAGACACATGCTACTCTAGATGAATTAAAGAAATGGTCGGAACAAGAAGGGGTACTGACTGATCAGGGTTGGATGACTAAGGGCAAAACAACATGGTTTCTTCCTGATTCGATGGTACAAGTGATCATAAATACCGCACATAGTCCTGCACACTTAGGAGAGAAAGCAATGCTAGACAGCTTACAGAATATATGGTTCAACAAGCACCTGCGTGCAGCAGCGAAACAAAAGGTCAGAACATGTATGATCTGTTGCCAATTCAATCCAGGTAAAGGCATTCCGATGGAACAAGGTGGATTCCATCCACCCGACCACCCTTTTGAAGTCCTCCAGATGGATTATATCCAAATGGACAGATGTAGAGGTTACAAATATGTCCTGGTAGTAGTATGTTCACTGACAAGGTGGACAGAAGCTTATCCAGTTCCTGATTATACTGCTGTAACTACCGCCAGACAATTGGTGCGAGAGTTTTTCCCACGTTATGGATTACCGCGTGTCGTATATTCCGACAACGGTCAGCCTTTCTCCTCTGAACTCATGAAACAGGTGTCCCTTCTGTTAGGGTATACCTGGAAGTTCCATTGTGTACGACATCCTGAGGCAGCAGGCCTTGTAGAAAGACACAATCAGACCTTAAAGATAAAACTAGCAAAGATTTGCGCAGACAAAGGTGTAGATTGGATGGTAGCCCTGCCGGTTGCCCTCTTTTACATGCGAATGGTAGCCCATTCTAGAACAGGCTTATCTCCCTATGAAGTGGTCTTTGGTAGACCACCGAATATGTGGGGCACTCCAATGCCTAAAAAGATTACTGATGTTGATAGTAACATGCTGACAGATTACCTGGCTTCCTTGATGTCTGCACTACTCTCTTGTCGTTCGCAGGTTGCTGCCGCCTTCCCTGACAACACCCAGGTCAAGGAACACTCCGTCGCTCCTGGGGATTATGTCCTAATAAGGAACTTTGATAGATCAAGCCCTCTTGAGCCGAGGTGGAAGGCGCCGAAGCTAGTGTTATTAACAACGAGGACAGCCGTTAAAGTCGAAGGACGGAAAGGATGGGTTCATCTTCATCATTGTAAACGCTACTTCGGGAATAACGATTCTTTTAAAAAGGACACAAACTTTTCAGACTTTGAGCCCCCTTTGCTAGAGGAGACTCCCCAGCAGGAGTACAAAGCTAAACTTAGATCTAAAAAGTCAGAACCCGTTTGATCAATTAAGTCCACTAGGTGGTGAAGCGGTTGAACATGTATTCTGGCTTGCATAAGATCTCGGACAATAATAATGATAAAAAGAGCAAGATGAAAAGCAAATACTTTAAAATATTACGTGGTAGATGTATAGTGACTTTGATTTTTCTATTTCTTCTGTGCATCACGATAATATGTATCAGCTTAATACTACATGCTATTTTTCCTCCTATTGCCTCACTCTTACACTCCTCCACTAATGATACCATAAAGCACACATTTAGTGATCTGCCATCCCATGAGCTATCATATTGACTTGCCTTATGCAACAATACCTTTATTCAGATGCTGCACCATTCACATCAGACTAGCAATGCTACAGACTGCTGGGTCTGTGGCCGACTTCCCCCGTATCAGAAGGTGAAGGGAGTGTTGCCTCTTTTCCCTTTTCCATTCTCCCATAATGGTTCTTACGGAGCATGGTTTGCCTTAATGACATCCATCAACGGTGATGCCAAAGAATGTCAAGACAAGGAGTGTAGGGGCGACTGGGTATGGGGTAACTTGAATAAAGTCATGAATGAAGCATGTTTCCCAGATGAAGAAGGTCTTCCCCAAAGGAAAGGTACAGATCTAGAAAATGAAGAGTATCTGCAAGGAAATGCGACCCTCGACTTTATAGTGTTGAATGTCAAGCCCATACACAATTTAGGTCCATCCTCAATTACAGTCCTGCCAGTAAAAGGGAACTTGTGTGTCAGAAAAGAAGGCTCAGTACATTTGGGGCACAGCGAGTGTAATACTATAATAGTGTTTAAAGACAAAGGAAAGTCCTATTTCAGAGCATCACGACACACCTACTTGATTTGTGGCCAGACAGCCTATGTGCAACTGCCCTTAGACTGGGGTGGGACGTGCTACATATCATTTCTTTTACCACCCGTTTTCTTGGCCCCATCGAACTATCATCAAGATCTCCAACTAGCACTTATCAGACACAGACGAGGGCTCGATGCCTCCGGCATTGACCAGACTGAGACAGCTTGGGAGCAATATACAGATTTCAACAAAGGATTCTTTTTCTTCATAGGTCCCGTCCAGAATAGTAAACTTATCCGCAGGCTAACAAGGATTCTAGAAACAGTTGCAAATGAGACTGCATCAGCCCTGGGGAACTTGACCCAGGAACAGTCTGCTATGAGAATGGTCGTTCTTCAGAATCGTCTTGTTCTTGACGTCATCCTGGCGGATAGGGGCGGGGCTTGTAGGGTCATCGGCTCCAGCTGTTGCGTTTTCATCCCTAATAACGCACCTTCTGTATACAAAGCAATAACAAGGCTCCACAAGATTGCCCAAAGCATACATCAAGACCCAGGCATGTGGACTTGGTCCAGTTGGCTCTGGGGAATAATATCGGCATGGGGATGGAAAGTGTTGACCGTCTGTGGATTAATACTACTAATGATATTCAGTTGTTGTCTATGTCTGCAGTGTGGCCCGGCCATTTGCGGCCTGTGTGCTACTGCATGTGTTCCACATCGCCATTTACAGAGCATTAAAAATGGAAAAAGAATGCTGCAAGAACAGATTGACTGTCTCATGAGAATAGATGTGACATGAAGGGTCCACTAGGGGACAAGGAGGGAATGAGGAAATAAAAATTGTGAGACCTATGTGTCCCCTATGTGCCCCCCCAACGCTTTATGTACACACGCATGTATCCCATGTTCTTCCCCTGTATGGCCTGTCTATCATGATGCTTATGCTATAACGTGGCCTGCCATCATCCAGTCTCCCATGAGAGAAACGACAAATCTGCACTGAGGCCTACACATTTTGCATCATGTTTTCCCGCATTTTCATGAAAACCCATGTCTGTGGCTCAGCCAGAACCGAAAAGAGGTTTCAGGCCTCAGACGCTCTGAGAGCTGCAGCTGCGTATCCTTGGCCTTGCACACTTGGGCCTCAGCCAAAGGGGCCCTGTCCGAGGTGCCGAGACAGTATTGAGCACGGTTATCTGCTTACTCCTACTGAACCACATTCCTGCCTGGAGAAGGAGGAATAAACACGACCCGTCTGCAAAGGAGAGAGCCTAGCCTTTCTGTCTCTTTTCGTGTGATTGCAAAGCTCACGTCAGTGAAAAGCCCATAGCCCCCATGTAAGGCCTACGCAGTGAATGAAGAAATAGATGCCACATTGGCTCTTGGTGATGGGCAACCTATGTCACAAATCAGTCCCTGCCCCAGACTTTAGATATCAGATAATACAAGATGTGCTGGTCGTCCTGACACTGAAGGCCTCACTTCCAGACTCCCCGATTGCACAGCAGCCCTTCCCCACGTCAGTTACACGTCATGCTCGAGTTGAGCACAAGTAAGGCAAAGTTCCAGTAAAGTTCCAGCTGATCACGCAACCCCCTCCAGGTATCCACCCACCTATGACATTCACCAATGATCATCACGTGGACGCCCACATGGACGCCCACCTTCACGCCTACTTACACACCCACATGCTCTTATCTCATTCTCTCTTGCTCTGCCTGAAGCACTCCTGCTTACGTATAATATTGAATGTATATATACTGTACTCTGTGAATAAAAGATTGAGAATTATTGAGAAATCCCAGATCCTTCCTGATCCCTTGTGGTGATGGAACTATTCTCCCTATAACTCGAGTTATTTGAATAAAGCCCTTTTGAACCTGATACCACAGACTCAGCCTCTTGCTTTATGCATGATCATATTGATACATATAGAAATTCTGAGTGCGTAATACTTTATTTACGACACCACGCAACATATAAGGCGATTGATCAGCCTTTTTGATGTAATGGAGATCTCAGGGGACCCTATGTCTGTGTTACTACTAGATGCTGAAAAGGCATTTGATAGGGTCTCCTGGGATTTTCTCTGGGAGGCCATGAGGTGGTTCGGATTGGGAGAAGGATTTATTAAATCTGTTCAAGTATTATATCTGGCCCCAACAGCTCGTTTGAAGATTAATGGCAACTATACATCTCCATTTTATATACAGAGGGGGACCAGGAAGGGCTGTCCCTCGTCTCCATTGTTGTTTGCCATCTATATTGATCCCCTGTTACGATTATTTGAGGCCAATGGTGGAATCCGACCAGTCGTATGCCAGGGGATAGAAACTAAAGTGCTTGCATATGCTGATGACGTGGCTATTGTCACAGCGGATCCTCAATTGGCTTTGGAAAGGGTTGAGTCAATTTCTAGTGAGTTTGGTATTTTTACAGGCTACACATTAAATAAAACTAAGACTCAAGTTATTAAGGATCGCTTTATTAATTTTGAAGATGCTCGGGTTGTTGATTCGGCAGTTTATTTGGGGATACGTGTAACTTCAGATCTTGGGAAACTGGTGGCCGTTAATATGGAACCAGTAATTAGCAAAGCGCAGGTGGACTTTGTTAGATTAAATAATCTCCATCTCTCTCTTGTGGGTCGGTGTAATCTTATCAAGATGCTGTTTTTACCAAAAGTATTGTATCTATTTAGGTCAATTCCTTTAGAATTTCATGTAAATCCTGGTTTGTTATTTTAGAAGGTTTAGTTAATAGGTTTATTTGGGCACATGGGAAAACTAGGCGGGCTCTTCGGTTTATGTGTTTATCACGGGAGAAAGGAGGATTTTCGGTGCCAGATTTTCGTAGCTATTATTGGGCAGCAGCTCTGCAATATATGAGGATATTGGTTGGGCCGTGCTCCGGGGAAATGGAAAGGGAAAATGATCTCCCGGATGTTTATAGACTATTACTGGGCCAAAATGCCGAATATTGCTTTTTCAAATTTACAGAACCCAGTTATTACAAACGTACAAAATTTAAGACGCTGATAGCTGCTTTTAAGATTTGGGGGGGACTAAAGAAAAAGATTGGATTAGGGAGGCTTAATTTCTATACAGTTTTGTTTAAAAATCCAATGCTTCCCGAGGTATTTTCGGATGAAGCTATGGCTGGATGGGCTAGCAAGGGTATCCGTCAGGCTGGGGATATAATAGAAAAACAAGGCTTTCGACAATTCAAAGATATACAGAAGTACTTTGGGTTGGAAAGTTGTAATTTTTTTAAGTATCTACAACTTCGTAGCTTTTTCTGTAAGAAAATCGGTGGGGCATGGGGGTTCGCCAGTAATAGCATAATCGATATTATGAAAAGTGGTGCTAAGGGGACGATTAAGCTAATTTATGCAGAATTGATTAATTTGAAACAAGATGATTTACTTAAACATGAGGGTAAATGGGCTGAGCGTGTTGGGGCTGCCCCCGGAACAGTTGTGAAATCTCTAAAGCTGGGTCAGTCAGTTCTATTCTTGGCTGGGCTTCAGGCACTGTTTTCTCTTTATATTATACCCCGGCCAAAATAGCACAATGGGGTGGCTCTATAGGGATTGTATGCCCACGGTGTGAGGGATTGGAAGCGGATTTGGTGCACATGTTTGCCTCCTGTCCGCGGCTGCAGGCATTGTTGGATTCAATTATGGAATATTTAGATCATACACTTGGGGTAAAAACAATATTAACCCATGAAATTATTTTGTTAGGATTAAGTTCTTCAAATCAAGATAAGACTGCTTATCAATTTATTTTTGTTGCTATGGCGGTTTTAAGGATAATCATTGCCTCTGCCTGGTTAGATCCCCTTCCCCCTACATTTCAACAATGGCTAGCTCGTTATATACAATAGAAAGTGCAATTTATGAAAGGAAGGTAAAAAAAGCGAAATTACTGGGCAAAAATATTTGGGCACCTTTAATAAAATGGAAGGAATCAGTATAATTTTACTTATTTTGTTTAGCAAGATAATGATGGTTGTTAAGAAGGGTGAATTAGATTTTTCCTTAATGCTATATAGGAGCTGTTTTTTATTTTATTATCTTTATTTGCTCCCCGCTCCTTCTTCTTCTCTTTCTGTTATATGTACACTTTTTGTTTCTTAAGATCTGTTATCTGCCTTATGAGACATAATATTTTGTGGATATTTGTTTGCTGTATGATATTATGTACCTACACTGATCTCTCATGGTTAATGGGGGATTAAAATCTTAATAAAGATATTTAAAAAAAAAAAATATATATATATTACTCGACAGTTCATACATACATAAAGATTCTTTTCTAAACCAGCTGTTTTCGATAAGTTTTTCTCTGGAGAATCCAATTTAGTTGTCAATTTGCTTGTCAATATAATAGTTATTCCTTCATGGTGTATTTTATCCACAGCTTCCAGTTTTATAATCTCTTCATTTTCCAATTTCAAAAGTTCTTGATTAAATATAGAGCATTCATGTAGTGTTGGCATTAAGCAGATTACAGTATTTTTTCCTGCAATTTTCTTGTATATTTTCTCTGGAACTATTTGTTCTGTTGGAAACAAATTACATAGCAATCGACTCTGTAAAGCTTTTCTGCCATGTTCTGTGAGTAGTCCAATTCTGATATCTGTGAGAATACTTGCATAATCATCATCATTTGCTTGCCGCATATTGGTAATGAGTTATTTGTACTCAAAGTATGTCCAAATATTCACATTACCTATACTTCCTAACGACTTTTTCGTGTCTTCATTTGTAAGAGTATGAAATACTGGTTGTCCTTTAACTGGAGTGAGCTGCAGTAGATCCCCAAAAACTATAACATGTTTTCCTCCAAATAACACGTCATAGTCTGTCTTTAGAATTTGCTGAATTCTTAAATGCACAAAGGCAAGCATTAAGTTTGATACCATGCTTACCTCATCAATAATGAGAACTTTCATTTTCTTCAATACTCTTGAAACTTCAAAACATGCTTCTCCTGTTAGCTTGTGGTATTGTATTTTGTTCTCATGCTCTACTGGTAACATTAGCAAACGATGGAGGGTAATTCCTTGTATGTTATATGCTGCTAACCCAGTTGGAGCAGTAACAACACAAGACAAAGTTTAATCAGTTTTTTTCTGTAGGTAGCTTCTAATTACTTTAATTAAGAAACTTTTTCCAGTTCCAGCTTATCCACTCACATACATTCTGATTGGTTCAAATGATGTGCATGAGCACTCTTTATTTTCATGTAGTAATCCATGATCAATTTGTTTTGTGACTTCCTCATAAATTTGTTGTTATTCATCATTCAGTTGTTGTTCCAAATTTGGTAAGTTTATTAAATCTTCCTGAGCTTGATTCATAGCTGTTTCCACTTCAGTCATGGCTATTGCAGCTTCATTTTCTACGATTGGTTGTCCTAGAGGATCTTGACTGAGCGTCCCAGAACTTTGACTGTCTTGAGAACTGTCTCTAGCTACTTCAGCTGCAATTGTTGCTTCTTGTTCAATTTCTTCATTTAACATTTGTACATAAGTTGTGAAAGTACTGCATTCTATGCTATCTTTGCATGCATTAAAGGAATCTTCATAGCTTTGAAAATGTCCAAGTAATTCATCCTCTGAACGCCATGGTTTAAACAACTGTAAAAGTGCTAAGTAGTAAAATTCCTTCTTGTCAGTAGTGTCGCAACTCAGCTTTCTGTGATTAATCAAACTTCCTTTTGTTTGTTTTACCAAACATCCTTCCTCACCAATGACTTTATATTTTCCAATGTTGATGTCTTCTGTTGCATTCCGTTTATAAATGTAGTTCAGCAGCACTTCATAGAGACACATGTTCTCAAGATGATGACTTCTCTTTGGGTAATATGTGTCAAACATGTTTCTTCTTAAAATGTCTGTACTTTCTGGTTCGTATTCTGCTAAATATTCAATTTCTCGAATAGATTTCAATACCCGATTTTGCATTCCTGCAAGGCCTAAACTTACCCAAATTATTCTTCTGGATTTGGAGTACAGACTTGCAGATGATAACCTATCTGAGCATTCGTATGACCCAATTTCTCGATGCGATAACATCTTTAAACTGAAACTGTATAGCTTTTTACTGACAGTCTTCTCGTGAGAAATCTCTTCCCACATTTCTTTCAATTCCGTTTTCTCAGATTTAGTGATGTAAGATGTGACATACCGAGCAACAGCAATAGAATTGTCAGCTACATACTGAATATCCATGCTAGCATTCCACATGGATAAAATGACTGGGTTGTAGTCATTTATATATTTTGACTCTTATTTTCTTCTTAGGTTGTAGGTATTTTTAGGCGATTTTCTTGTAATAGTATGTCGCACAGCTGACATAAAACTGTTTACTCTTCCTTTTGAAAGAACAGGTCGTGGAAATCCAAATCGACATTTTGTGTAGAATTTATCTTTACTCTTATACTTTCGTCGACAGTATTTTCCACACCGATGACTTTGAAAACGTAAAACTTGCTCTTTTAAGTTTTTTTCTTCTGTGCTTTTAGGTATAGCACATGTTGCATATCCTTCAATGAAAGATAAAACTGCATCATCAGAATCTGTTCCAAATTTTGGGGCATCCTTGATCCACAACAGCATATGAATATGAGGAGCACCTCTTGCTTGGTACCCTTTTCTCCAAAAGAAATCCACAACTTCTCCAAGAGGTGGATTTTTTTTTATTGCAGATGAAGGACATCATAGCCTCAAATCTATGATTGAAATATCTGCAAACATTAACCGGATCCAATGAGCACAATTCTCCTGCTGTCTTGTATTGGATGTTTTCAATATTTGAATTTGCCTCTTGAAGAAAATCCAGTAAATCATCCCAAGCGTACTCAGCACAGCTTAGGGTAAGGAACCATGTAGGAGTTCCTAAATTCCGTAACATACATTTCAATTCTCCATGGCGTCGGTACCAATATTCATTAGTCCCACGCTCATAAGCCATCAGATTAATCAATTGAGATTCCAAATGATCATCTCGCTGTTGCACTTTGTTCAGAAAATCCTGTGCAGACACATTATGTAGATGTACTCCAGTTTTTAAAATGTGATTTACTGCATAAGATAGTGCAGACAAGTCACTTTCAAATAAAAGATGGAACAAATAAGGAATACTTTGACGAAATCTTGGATCTTCTGCATATAATCTTGTAGTTCGATACTCAGAAGCAGGAATCTGTACTGGACGTTCATCATATCGTCCACCTTTTCCTGTAGGAAACAGCTGGGGAAAACAACGAGCTTCCAAGCTCTCCTCCCATACACTCACGGGAGTTCCTTTTGATCTTTTCATCTGAAACAGATCAATAGTGTTTCCCATAACTTCTTGAGAATGAAGAGGATGTATGCTGAAATGTTCATAAATTTCTTCTTCTTTTGACTTATCCACTTTTTCAATTTGCCCAGTTGGTATTCCTGTGTCTGCTAGTAAAACTTCTTCATCTTCATCCATATAAATTGATTCATACCATTTAATATTTCTTTTCAAATATAAATTTGCTCTTTGTACTTTTCGTACATCTACCAGCTCCTGCCAAATTTTCTTATTCTTTGTAGGTACACCATTAAACAGAATAACTAATGGTTCAGTTTCCAAACTATCTGCATCAATTGTTTCAATATTTTTTTTCAAATCTAATGGCAAATAGACAACTCTTCCTTTTAAACCTCTTTGTAAATCTGAAGGAGGTAATTTACCTGTTTTGGGCTCCATACGAACTATAGTCTGAAACGGATGGACACATTGAATGAGTATAGACTCATACGTATTTAAATCAGAAAGTTCTGCAGGAATATCAACCAATTCTAAATTATTATGTACAGCTCTAGCTGGCATTTTATTTTCTTCTAACTTGTTATAACAGTATTTACAAATACGCTGATCTTCACCCAAATCAAAACAATTTTCCAGAAATAAATATGTAGCAAAATCCTTCCACTTAGAATTATTTTCTTTTTCACTTTTTTTATAGAGATCAACATTCCTTGTTTGAGTTTTATAATGGCTTCTCCGGCAACAAATACAAGTAATATTAGGTCTTTCATTAGAGATGATAGTACATTTTGTCATTTGATCTTCAAACTTTTTTACTAACAGTGAGTTCTACATTCTCTTCCACATTTTCTTCAATAACTGTGTCATTTGCTGCACTTTCTTGCTCTGGACCAAAGTAACAAAACTCAATATCCTCACAAACCTTCTTCACATCTGATACAGATCCACGGAACAGAGCACTATTCAACTCATTTAACTTTACTTTAAAAATACAATCTTCTCACAAATGTTCTCATTTCAGTATGATGAACTGTCAGCATCCTAAAATGGTGAAAAACACTTTGACAAACTTTCCTAGAAAGACAAGCCAGAGAATGTCCTTGCAAACCAGTATTCTCTCTCACTCTCCATGGATCTAGTCTTTGAAGCACCTTAATCTTCTGTTTAACACTTTTTTTACTATATTCTCTTAGAAAGTCACGTAATTTATCAATAGATTCCTGTCGTACAGTACACATACTACTACAATTCCAAGTGTACACTGGGGCTTTAGGACGTCTCCCCATAACCTCATCAGCTAACACTTCTTCCTCATTTCTTGGTACCATTTTCTCCTTTTCCATTACACAACCATCGTTAACTTCATATGCTCGACCACTGGTGTCAACTGCATGCAGCAAACTATTACTTTGAAGATAACTCTCTTCATTAAAAAATGGTTCAGTACTTGAACTATGCTTCCATTCTCCTAAGAACACTTTACAAAAGTTTTTTTTCTCACTTCTCTTTGTCTTTTTCTTTTTGACTTCATTACATTCACTAATTCTTCTAATGTACGGATCCTGTTCAAAATTAAAATGAATAGTTTTCTTTTTAATTTCAAAGCCTTTGCAACAATTGATTCAATATGTGTCTTTTTCTTATAAAATTTGTCTTTCTTCCTATATTTTTTCACATCCTTTAGCAAATTGAACATCACTCTTCTCTGAAACATTTTTGTACGAATGTTTTTAAAATCAATTTTTCTTTTTAAGTCATTCTTTCTTACTTCTGATTGTACATTAGCATTTAGTATATTCTGTCGATTGTCTTGTTATTTTCTACTTGAAACACTATTTGCAGTGGATATATTTTTTACATTTTTTTCTTTGCTTGAGGATATTTTTTATAAAATCCTTAGTCTGCTTACCAGAAGACTTTTTTTTTTCCAACATGAGGTTCTTCAACTAATTTTTGTTGTCCAGTTGTCTTCAAATATAGATGTTTTTGCTGTTCTTTTCTCTTTCTTGATTTTATAGGCATCTTTAATTTATTTCAGTATTGTTCAGCAATACCTGAAAGAAACTAAAAAAAAATACCTTTATGTAATTTAAATATATTACTATATTTTTTATGAGCTTTTCAAATCCTAAGATATGAGCTGTCCCTTTCCTACGACTGCAAGTCTTACACAATAAAAGCTACACAAATTAAATCTCTGACAACAATTCCTGTGTGCAAACAGACTAATGGTGTGATTCTAGGCAGAAAACGATATTTAATTGGCAATTTCAAACCACATTTACTACTGTGGTAGAGTAAGTGATAATTACTGTAACAGCCTGACACATTTTCCTTATAGTTTAGAGAGGCAGAAAAGAGCACATGTCCTAACAGCTACTTGAGACCATGAGCATGTTGAACCTGGGTGAGTAATTAGACTAGAGCAAAGGAAATGAGCCTTGGTGACGTTGAATGTGTTAGCGTTACACACTGCTATCTGAAATACTACCCAGTGCTGAATACTTAGCATGGGAGTGCAGGAGAAGCAGCTGCCTGTGTGCTAAAAGTGTGTTTCTGGAGACTGTGTATTGTCAGGTGCAAGAGAGATCTGCATGGACGCTTGCACAACTGCATGAAGACTGCAGAGATGTATATAACAGTACATGTGTGGTAAGGGTTAATTGGAGTTTTGAACATGTAGGAACTACCTTACCCATTGCAGGAGTCTAAGGAAAATCTACCATGTTGATTTCAAATGTGTTAGCATTTGCCTTTCATTTGTGAGATAGTGATTTGTGCTGAATGCTAACCATCACAGTTCAAGAAAACAAGCTGCCCCTTTCCTACGAGTGCAAGTCTTACAGAACAAGAGCAACACAAATTAAATCTCTGACAACAATTCCTGTGTACACACAGACTCATGGTGTGATTCTAGGCAGAAAACGATATTTGATTGGCAATTTCAAAGCACATTTACTACTGTGGTTTTGCAAGTGATAATTACTGTAACAGCCTGACACATTTTCCTTATAGTTTAGAGAGGCAGAAAAGAGCACATGTCCTAACAGCTACTTGAGACTATGAGCATGTGTAACCTGGGTGAATGATTAGACTAGAGCAAAGGAAATGAGCCTTGGTGATGTTGAATGTGTTAGCGTTACTCACTGCTATCTGAAATACCACACAGTGCTGAATAGTAAGCATGGAAGTGCAGGAGCAGCAGCTGACTGTGTGCTAAGAGCGTGCTTCTGGAGACTGTGTATTGTCAGGTGCAAGAGAGATCTGCATGGACGCTTGCACAACTGCATGAAGACTGCAGAGATGTATGTAAGAGTACATGTGTGGTAAAAGTCAATTGGAGTTTTGAACATGTAGGATCTACCTCACCCATTGCAGGAGTGGAAGGAAAATCTACCCTGTTGATTTCAAATGTGTTCGCATTTGCCTCTCATTTGTGAGATAGTGATTTGTGCTGAATGCTAGCCATCACAGTTCAAGAAAACAAGCCGCCTCTTTCCTACGAATGCAAGTCTTACAGAACCAGACCAACACGAATTAAATCTCTGACAACAATTCCTTTGTGCACACAGACTCATGGTGTGATTCTAGGCAGAAAATAATATTTGTTTGGCAATTTGAAAGCACATTTACTACTGTGGTAGAGCAAATGATAATTACTGTAACAGCCTGACACATTTTCCTTATAGTTTAGAGAGGCAGAAAAAAGCACATGTCCTAACAGCTACTTGAGACTATGAACATGTGTAACCTGGGTGAGTGATTAGACTAGAGCAAAGGAAAAGAGCCTTAGTGATGTTGATTGTGTTAGCGTTACTCACTGCTATCTGGAATACCACACAGTGCTGAATAGTAAGCATGAGAGTGCAGGAGAAGCAGCTGGCTGTGTGCTAAGAGCATACTTCTGGAGACTGTGTATTGTCAGGTACATGAGAGATCTGCATGGACGCTTGCACAACTGCATGAAGACCGCAGAGATGTATGTAAGAGTACATGTGTGGAAAGGGTTAATTGGAGTTTTGAACATGTAGGATCTACCTCACCCATTGCAGGAGTGTAAGGAAAATCTACCATGTTGATTTCAAATGTGTTAGCATTTGCCTCTCATTTGTGAGATATTGATTTGTGCTGAATGCTAGCCATCACAGTTGAAGAAAACAAGCTGCCCCTTTCCTACAAATGCAAGTCTTACAGAACCAGACCAACACAAATTAAATCTCTGACAACAATTCCTTTGTGCACACAGACTCATGGTGTGATTCTAGGCAGAAAACGATATTTGATTGGCAATTTCAAAGCACATTTACTACTGTGGTTTTGCAAGTGATAATTATTGTAACAGCCTGACACATTTTCCTTATAGTTTAGAGAAGCAGAAAAGAGCACATGTCCTACCAGCTACTTGAGACCATGAACATGTGGAACCTGGGTGAGTGATTAGACTAGAGCAAAGGAAATGAGCCTTGGTGATGTTAAATGTGTTAGCGTTACTCACTGCTATCTGAAATACCACATAGTGCTGAATAGTAAGCATGGGAGTGCAGGAGAAGCAGCTGGCTGTGTGCTAAGAGCGTGCTTCTGGAGACTGTGTATTGTCAGGTGCAAGAGAGATCTGCATGAAGACTGCAGAGATATATGTAAGAGTACATGTGTGGTAAGTTTTAGTTGGAGTTTGTAACATGTAGGAACTACCTCACCCATTGCAGGAGTGGAAGGAAAATCTACCATGTTGATTTCAAATGTGTTAGCATTTGGTGTCAATCTGTTCAGTAGTTCCTGAGAAAATTACAGTTAAAAGTACATAAATATCTATAGGCGCGCACTGTGCCGCATCGTGCGCGCACGGTGCCGTGCGCGAGCATAATTCTGATTGTTGGTTACATGTCAGTCAACATTCGAATCGGTCGAAATCAGGAAGTGTCAGCTGCCAATTTGTGTGTTGTGTGTGTGACAGGGAAAAAGAAAGGTGGAGAACGTGAAAATGGGGCAGGGTAGAGAGTTCCTGACCCCCTAGCCTTTGTCAGGGGGTCCCTGAAGGACCCCAAAGGGTGAAAAACAGCCGCAATTTTGAGTTTTAGAGGCAGAAGAGAGTTAAAAACACAAGTGGAGAACGTTAAAAGGAGGCAGGGTAGAGAGTTCCTGACCCCCTAGTCCTTCTCAGGGGGACCATGAAAGACCCCTTAGGTCCCCCCCAAAAATTTTTTTTAAATATCGCGGTGTGCACGGCGGCAAAAAATTCGTAAAAAAAATAGAATTAAAAATCAAATTTAAGTGTTTAGATGTTGGTTGGCTCTAAAAAGAGCCGTTGTGTTAATTGAGTGTTTTTTTGTACCTACAAGTAAGTACCGATGCAGAGTCTAAAGTTCAAGAGGAACACTCTGTTGCCTTCATCTGTGAAATGTACACCGTCTCCTCTATAAATGCCTTGCATGTTGTAACGCAAGTTGTTGTGGTATATAGAACCCATACCATAGTCTCTGAGGAAAGCAGAAACAGACTTATTGACATGCTTTCTTGCTTTGTCAATCTGCGGACAATATTGGTTGGACCAGTTCCACTTTTGCCTTGGGCATATATTAGAATATACAAAGGTAGTTTTTGGCAAAAAACTGACATCAATTGCACAAAGGTGTCCTTAACAAGCATTTCCAGACCTACCCCAGTTAAAGTGCCTAGGTCATTTCCACCACAGTGCACAATTATAAGGTCAGGCTGTGGGAGATGTAGAAAAGATTTCACCAAGGGCATTAA
This sequence comes from Triturus cristatus, assembly GCF_964204655.1. NCBI lineage: Eukaryota > Metazoa > Chordata > Amphibia > Caudata > Salamandridae > Triturus > Triturus cristatus. The sequence goes on along the minus strand of NC_140594.1, from coordinate 647,256,984 downwards.
TTGGTGCCACTTTAACCCTCTCTGCCCAATCCATTTAATGTCTACATTTGGCAAAGCAAGGTCTTTGAAAATACCTCTTTTTTCTGCATACTTTTCACTCCAGAAGGCATAGCTATGACCTACAATCCACACTGTGAACATCTTTCAAGGAGATCTGGATGCACTCAGGAGGTGTCTTTCAGTAGAATGGCAATATGAAAAGAAAGATAGTTGTAAAATGGAGGCTTACATACTTTTTTTTAAATAAAAAGAACTCATTGGCTGTTTCAGACCATTCAACACTAAAAACTAGGCTGTATGTTATTAATTTTTAAAAGCATGTTTTGTATTGGTTCAGAAAAATGTGTTCCCACAGAACATTACTTTGGATTTGCTGTTAGGTTTGAAAAGTCAAGCACTCTTGCTCTTTGGATTAGAAACATTGTGTGCTGAACTTCTGACCTCTCTGCTCACACCAGTGTTCCATGACCTGTTGCTATGGTAGGAGGCAGAAGTCATGTGGGGGGTAGGATCATTTGGAAAGGGTTGGAATTTGCAACCAATAGAAATGTGCGTTTCCATTTGAAAAAATGTGGGAAGCACTGTGATTTGAAGTTGACATGTATATATGTGAAAAAAGAGAGGGAAACATTGCCATTTACTGGTTCTGCTGAGAGGTGTACAGTTCAGAGATTCTGGCTCTGATAATCTGCTGTGTGAGTGCCACATTTCTTCCTGAACTAACTACTTTTAAAGGTGAGTTATGAATTTGAGAGGGGATGTATGAGGTGCATTATGATATAAAAAATAGAAATGAGATTCTTGTTTTAAAGTTGTGTTTTACATTTTATGTTTTGGAAGATATTTAACTGCCTTGAACTTGTCAGATATTATGGAGTATGTCTTCACCATAAGTAAAGGTGTACTGGTATCACCGAGGAATATTGTTTTCTGCCTAGAATCACACCATGAGTCTGTGTGCACAGAGGAATTTGTTGTCAGAGATTTAATTCATTTTGCTCTTGTTCTGTAAGACTTGCATTCGTAGGAAAGGGGCAGCTTGTTTTCGTGAACTGTGATGGTTTGCACTGTGTGGTATTTCAGATAGCAGTGTGTAACGCTAACACATTTAACCCCTTCGCTGCGGTGCGAATTCTGCCGCAGCACTGGGAGGTTTGGGGGGGTCGACGGCGCCGCTGTGCTCATGACGGAACCACGCCGTCATGAGTCACGGGTGAGCTGTGCTCATGACGGTGTGGTTCCGTCATGACTCCACCCACTGCGCTAATCGCCCGCACAGGCGGGGAATTAGCGCCACGTGGGAGGAGCGGCCGCCAACGGCCGCAGCATGACGGAACCACTCCGTCATGAGCACAGCGCACCCGTGGCTCATGACGGAGTGGTTCCGTCATGAGCGGGGAAGGGGTTAATGTCACTAAGGCTCATTTCCTTTGCTCTAGTCTAATCACTCACCCAGGTTCCACATGCTCATGCTCTCAAGTAGCTGTTAGGACATGTGCTCTTTTCTGCCTCTCTAAACTATAAGGAAAATGTGTCAGGCTCTTACAGTAATTATCACTTCTAAAACCACAGTAGTAAATGTGCTTTGAAATTACCAAAGAAAAATCATTTTCTGCCTAGAATCACACCATGAGTCTGTGTGCACAGAGGAATTTGTTGTCAGAGATTTAATTCATTTTGCTCTTGTTCTGTAAGACTTGCATTCGTAGGAAAGTGGCAGCTTGTTTTCGTGAACTGTGATGGTTTGCACTGTGTGGTATTTCAGATAGCAGTGTGTAACGCTATCACATTTAATGTCACTAAGGCTCATTTCCTTTGCTCTAGTCTAATCACTCACCCAGGTTCCACATGCTCATGCTCTCAAGTAGCTGTTAGGACATGTGCTCTTTTCTGCCTCTCTAAACTATAAGGACAATGTGTCAGGCTCTTACAGTAATTATCACTTCTAAAACCACAGTAGTAAATGTGCTTTGAAATTACCAAAGAAAAATCGTTTTCTGCCTAGAATCACACCATGAGTCTGTGTGCACAGAGGAATTTGTTGTCAGAGATTTAATTTGTTTTGCTCTTGTTCTGTAAGACTTGCATTCGTAGGAAAGGGGCAGCTTGTATTCTTGAACTGTAATGGTTTGCATTCAGCAGAAATCACTATTTGACACATGAGAGGCAAATGCTAACACATTTGAAAACAACAGGGTAGATTTTCCTTTCACACCTGCCATGGGTGAGGTGGATCCTACATGTTCAAAACTGCAATTAACCCTTACCCCACATGTACTCTTACATACATCTGTGCAGTCTTCATGCAGTTCTGCAAGCGTCCATGCAGATCTCTCTTGCACCTGACAATACACAGTCTCCAGAAGCACGCTCTTAGCACGCAGGCAGTTGCTTCTGCTGCACTCCCATGCTAAGTATTCAGCACTGTGTGGTATTTTAGAGAGTAGTGTGTAACGCTACCACATTCAAATCACCAATGCTGATTTCCTTTGCTCTAGTCTAATCACTCACCCAGATTCCACATGCTCATGCTCTCAAGTAGCTGTTAGGACATGTGTTCTTTTCTGCCTCTCTAAACTATAAGGAAAATGTGTCAGACTCTTACAGTAATTATCACTTGCAAAACCAAAGCAGTAAATGTGCTTTGAAATTGCATATGAAAAATCGTTTTCTGCCTAGAATCACACCATGAGTCTGTGTGCACACAGGAATTTGTTGTCAGAGATTTAATTTGTGTTGGTCTGGTTCTGTAAGACTTGCATTCGTAGGAAAGGGGCAGCCTGTTTTCTTGAACTGTGATGGTTTGCATTCAGCAGAAATCACAATCTGACAAATGAGAGGCAAATGCTAACACATTTGAAAACAACAGGGTAGACTTTCCTTCCACACCTGCCATGGGTGAGGTAGATCCTACATGTTCAAAACTGCAATTAACCCTTACCCCACATGTACTCTTACATACATCTGTGCAGTATTCATGTAGTTCTGCAAGCATCCATGCAGATCTCTCTTACACCTGACAATACACAGTCTCCAGAAACACACTCTTAGCACACAGGCAGTGGCTTCTGCTGCACTCCCATGCTAAGTATTCAGCACTGTGTGGTATTTTAGAGAGTAGTGTGTTACGCTGCCACATTCAACATCACCAAGACTCATTTCCTTTGCTCTAGTCTAATCACTCACCCAGGTTCCACATGCTCATGCTCTCAAGTAGCTGTTAGGACATGTGCTCTTTTCTGCCTCTCTAAACTATAATGAAAATGTGTCAGACTCTTACAGTAATTATCACTTGCTCAACCACAGTAGTAAATGTGTTTCGAAATTGCAAATCAAATATTGGTTTCTGCCTAGAATCACACCATGAGTCTGTGTGCATACAGGAATTGTTGTCAGAGATTTAATTTGTGTTGCTTTTATTGTGTAAGACTTGTAGTCGTAGGAAAGGGATAGCTCATATGATATTTTTTGAAAAGCTCATAAAACATATAGTAATATATATAAATTACATAAAGGTATTTTTTTTTTAGTTTCTTTCAGGTATTGCTGAACAACACTGAAATAAATTAAAGATGCCCATAAAATCAAGAAAGAGAAAAGAACAGCAGCAACATCTATATTTGAAGACAACTGGACAAAAAAAATAGTTGAAGAACCTCATGTTGGAAAAAATAAAAAGCCTTCTGGTAAGCAGACTAAGGATTTTTTTAAAAATATCTTCAAGCAAAGAAAAAATATAAGAAATATATCCACTGGAAATAGTGTTTCAAGTAGAAAACAACCAGACAATCGACAGAATATACTAAATGCTAATGTACAAACAGAAGTAAGAAAGAATGAGTTAAAAAGAAAAATAGATTTTAAAAACATTCGTAGAAAAATGTTTGAGAGAAGAGTGATGTTCAATTTGCTGAAGGATGTGAAAAAATATAGGAAGAAAGCCAAATTTTATAAGAAAAAAAACATATTGAAACAATTGTTGCCAAGGCTTTGGAGTTAAAAAGGAAACTATTCATTTTAATTTTGAACAGAATCCTTACATTAGATAAATTAGTGAATGTAATGAAGTCAAAAAGCAAATGAAAAAGAGAAGTGAAAAAAAAAACTTTTGTAAAGTATTCTTAGGAGAATGGAAGCATAGTTCAAGTACTGAACCATTTTTTAATGAAGAGAGTTATCTTCAAAGTAATAGTTTGCTGCATGCAGTTGACACCAGTGGTCGAGCATATGAAGTTAAGGATGGTTGTATAATGGAAAAGGAGAAAATGGTTCCAAGAAATGAGGAAGAAGTGTTAGCAGATGAGGTTATGGGGAGACGTCCTAAAGCCCCAGTGTACACTTGGAATTGTAGTAGTATGTGTACTGTACGACAGGAATCTATTGATAAATTTCGTGACTTTCTAAGAGAATATAGTAAAAAAAAGTGTTAAACAGAAGATTAAGGTGCTTCAAAGACTAGATCCATGCAGAGTGAGAGGGAATACTGGTTTGCAAGGACATTCTCTGGATTGTCTTTCTAGGAAAGTTTGTCAAAGTGTTTTTCACCATTTTAGGAGGCTGGCTGTTCATCATACTGAAATGAGAAAGTTTGTGAGAAGATTGTATTTTGCTAAAAGTCCAGCTTTAAAGTTAAATGAATTGAATAATGCTCTGTTCCGTGGATCTGTAACAGATGTGAAGAAGGTTTGTGAGGATATTGAGTTTTGTTACTTTGGTCCAGAGCAAGAAAGTGCAGGAAATGACACAGTTATTGAAGAAAATGTGGAAGAAAATGTAGAACTCACCGTTAGTAAAACATTTGAAGATCAAATGACAAAATTTACTATCATCTCTAAGGAAGACCAAATATTACTTGTATTTGTTGCCGGAGAAGCCATTATAAAAATCAAACAAGGTATGTTGATCTCTATAAAAAAAGTGAAAAAGAAAATAATACTAAGTGGATGGATTTTGCTACATATTTATTTCTGGAAAATTGTTTTGATTTGGGTGAATATCACCATATTTGTAGATACTGTTATAACAAGTTAGAAGAAAATAAAATGCCAGCTAGAGCTGTACATAATAATTTAGAATTGGTTGAAATTCCTGCAGAACTTAGTGATTTAAATACGTATGAGTCTATACTCATTAAATGTATCCATCCTTTTCAGACTATAGTTCGTATGGAGCCCAAAACAGGCAAATTACCTCCTACAGATTTACAAAGAGGTTTAAAAGGAAGAGTTGTCGATTTGCCATTAGATTTGAAAAAAAATATTGAAACAATTGATGCAGATGGTTTGGAAACTGAACCATTAGTTATTTTGGTTAATGGTCTACCTACAAAGAACAAGAAAAGTTGGCAGGAGCTGGTGGATGTACGAAAAGTACAAAGAGCAAATTTATATTTGAAAAGAAATAATAAATGCTATGAATCAATTGATATGGATGAAGATGAAGAAGATTTACTAGCAGACACAGGAATACCAACTGGGCAAATTAAAAAAGTGGATAAGTCAAAAGAAGAAGAAATTTATGAACATTTCAGCATACATCCTCTTCATTCTAAAGAAGTTATGGGAAACACTATTGATCTCTTTCAGATGAAAAAAGCAAAAGGAACTCCTGTGAGTGTATGGGAGGAGAGCTTGGAAGCTCGTTGTTTTCCCCAGCTCTTTCCTACAGGAAAAGGTGGACGATATGATGAACGTCCAGTGCAGATTCCTGCTTCTGAGTATCGGACTACAAGGTTATATGCAGAAGATCCAAGATTTCGTCAAAGTATTCCTTATTTGTTCCATCTTTTATTTGAAAGTGACTTATCAGCACTATCCTATGCAGTAAATCACATTTTGAAAACTGGAGTTCATCTACATAATGTGTCTGCAAAGGATTTTCTGAACAAAGTGCAACAGCGAGATGATCATTTGGAATCACAATTAATTAATCTTATGGCTTGTCAGCGTGGGACTAATGAATATTGGTACCGACGCCATGGAGAATTGAAATGTATGTTACGGAATTTAGATACTCCTACATGGTTCCTTACCCTAAACTGTGCAGAATACGCTTGGGATGATTTACTGGATTTTCTTCGAGAGGTAAATTCAAATATTGAAAACATCCAATACAAGACAGCAGGAGAATTGTGCTCATTGGATCCGGTTAATGTTTGCAGATATTTCAATCATAGATTTGAGGCTATGATGTCCTTCATCTGCAATAAAAACAATCCACCTCTTGGAGAAGTTGTGGATTTCTTTTGGAGAAAAGAGTACCAAGCAAGAGGTGCTCCTCATATTCATATGCTGTTGTGGATCAAGGATGCCCCAAAATTTGGAACAGATTCTGATGATGCAGTTTTATCTTTCATTGAAGGATATGCAACATGTGTTATACCTAAAAGTACAGAAGAAAAAACCTTAAAAGAGCAAGTTTTACGTTTCCAAAGTCATTGGTGTGGAAAATACTGTCGAAGAAAGTACAAGAGTAAAGATAAATTCTACACAAAATGTCGATTTGGATTTCCACGACCTGTTCTTTCAAAAGGAAGAGTAAACAGTTTTATGTCAGCTGTGCGACATACTATTACAAGAAAATCGCCTAAAAATACCTACAACCTAAGAAGAAAAGAAGAGTCAAAATATATAAATTACTACAACCCAGTCATTTTATCCATGTGGAATGCTAACATGGATATACAGTATGTAGCTGACAATTCTATTGCTTTTGCTCGGTATGTCACATCTTACATCACTAAATCTGAGAAAACGGAATTGAAAGAAATGTGGGAAGAGATTTCTCACGAGAAGACTGTCAGTAAAAAGCTATACAGTTTCAGTTTAAAGATGTTCTCGCATCGAGAAATTGGATCCTACGAATGCTCAGGTATGTTATCATCTGCAAGTCTGTACTCCAAATCCAGAAGAATAATTTAGGTAAGTTTAGGCCTTGCAGGAATGAGAAATCGGGTACTGAAATCTATTCGAGAAATTGAATATTTAGCAGAGTTCGAACCTGAAAGTACAGACATTTTAAGAACAAACATGTTGGACACATATTACCCAAAGAGAAGTCATCATCTTGAGAACATGTGTCTCTATGAAGTGCTGCAGAACTACATTTATAAACGGAATGCAACAGAAGACATCAACAATGGAAAATATAGGGGGAGGAGCCAAGATGGCGACCGGGACGGCAGCGTAGATTCCCGGCTCCGTGAACCTCCGCATCCCGCACGGATATCCTGCATGAGATCCTTATTCTGCGCTACGAGATCGTGTTCGTAAACGAAAGTGGCAACCGATCGTGTGACCCTGAGGGTTCTGACTGCCGTACCGCCGGAGAAATCAGCGGTTGAACTTTGCGGCCCGTGCGGTCCCGAAGCCGGGACCTCGAGTGGACGCCTTGGCCGGGCGGCAGTTTAACAACAGCGGCCTGTGGTGACTGGGTGGAGTCGGTCCGCCGGAGTGGTGCTCCCCTCGGCCTGCATTTTGCTGTGGTCGCTCCCCCCTGCTGAGCGCTGCGGACCGAGGACATGCCCGGGTGTGCAATTCTCGGATTCTGTGGTGTTTGCCCCTGCCTTTGACGGTGAGCTGCCCGGACGCCGTCCCTGGCTCGCCCTGATCCTTGCGGGCTGCTCCCGGCTTTTCGCGGGAGCTGGTCCGTGGCGGAGATGACTGTTGCCCGTGACCGCGCAACGGCTGAATCTGTGCCTGCCCCAGGATCCCTGTCTTCAGCGACGTGGACCTTGAGGCGTTGGTCCCGGGGTCCTGGCCCCAATACGAGTCGGGCCTTCCCAGCGGCCATTTTGTCACTATGCAGCCTACCATCCTGTCCGCTGGGACGCAGCGGGACTGGGGGTGTGTGACGGTCGGGAGTGTGGCAGAGTGATCGGAGAGAGCTGCTCTGGGGTACGGCGACCTCCTGGAGGCCCTTGGTGCCCTTCATTACTCCTTGGCTCATGGCGCCGGGGTCCTGGGGAGGAAGCTAGATGGTGTGGTATCAGCGTTGGGACAGTGGCGGCATGCTGGTCCACAAGTACACAGTGGCTTTCCACACTGCACACAGGAGGAAGATGTTGCGGCCCCCCCCGCGATTAGTGTACAGCCGGACACTCCGGACAGTATGCTACCGTGTGGTCGGCTAACTGTGGGCTTGGTCTGCTCCGGAGGTATTGGACCTGAGCGGAAGATGGTGGCCTTGTCCCGTGCGCGGTCTCCGGCGGCCCAGGGATGATTCCAGCAACGTGTGTCTCATTTGACTGCTTCAGCCTGTCTGGACCTTGTGTGCAGTGCAGATCCTGGGGCAGCACTGGAAAAGACGCCCCCCCATGAAGCGGTCCGTGCTGATGCTCAAAGACTTCCACCCCACCTGTGTGCGTCGCTTCCCGACTGTTTTTGGACACTCCTGTACCTTGGGACATCGGACATGGTGCTGGGTCGAGGGGCGGGCATGGGCAGAATCGCAAAGAGCGGTCAAGGCTGAGGCTGATCCTTCGGGAGTGGTCACCTAGTAGACAGGCGGACTCATGGTTGCGTGCTCTCATGGTTATTCGCATAGTTGGTGCATAATGCTCCCCACTCCCCCCCCCCTTTTTTTTTTTTGATATGATCAACTGGGTGCTGCTAATTGTTTGCTGTGGGGAGACTTCACCGTGCGGGAGGGAGAAGCCGGGGGTATGTTTTGAAGGCCCTCCTCCAGTTTATTACATTCCCTCCGCCCCCCCGTCTGGGGGGGCTCTTTCTTACTCCTTTTTTCCCTGTCTCTTCTATATTTCGGGTCTAGTTCCAGGGCGACAGGCACACTGCTGGGGGGTGGGGCCAAACTCATTCGCAGAGGTGCAGGGTGGGGGGATGGGGGAGGGGACTCTTTAGTCTTTATCTCTTTTTCCATGGCCTCCTTTTTCTTCTCTGTTTCTTTTTGCTTGTTTTTCTGGGATCAGCGCGGTACACCTCTCTTATTGTGAATCGTTTGCTCTTAATGTGTGCCACAGTTTCCGGGGGGTTCGCTGGGCTTTAGGTATGGGACCTGTAGGCGCAACTATCTTTGATATTTCTCCCCATCCGTACCTTCCCGTGTCTGCGCCATTGATTCAATGTATTGCTGCTTGCTGCTTACGTCTCTTATCCTTGCCCCTTATCGCTGTTGGGAAATTGTTTGGCACCTGATCCTACTGTTTTGTCTTATTATAAAATGAAAAACCCTTTCTCTCCTGGTGTCCTACCTGTGCGGCTCATTGGCCGGACTATATTGTATTGTAGACTTTGCTCTCCGAGGTGCCGCCTGTGTTTACATTTGCCTTTATTGTTCTGATTGCTTGGCGGCCGGCCCCGGGGGGTTGTAGGCCCATACGTGTAAATGATTGAAACGTCAATAAAGGTTTTTCAAAAAAAAAAAAAAAAAAAACAATGGAAAATATAAAGTCATTGGTGAGGAAGGATATTTGGTAAAACAAACAAAAGGAAGTTTGATTAATCACAGAAAGCTGAGTTGCGACACTACTGACAAGAAGGAATTTTACCACTTAGCACTTTTACAGTTGTTTAAACCATGGCGCTCAGAGGATGAATTACTTGGACATTTTCAAAGCTATGAAGATTCCTTTAATGCATGCAAAGATACCATCAAATGCAGTACTTTCACAACTTATGTAGAAATGTTAAATGAAGAAATTGAACAAGAAGCAACAATTGCAGCTGAAGTAGCTAGAGACAGTTCTCAAGACAGTCACATTTCTGGGAAGCTCAGTCAAGATCCCCTAGGACAACCAATCGTAGAAAATGAAGCTGCAATAGCCATGACTGAAGTGGAAACAGCTATGAATCAAGCACAGGAAGATTTAATAAACTTACCAAGTTTGGAACAGCAGCTGAATGATGAACAAAAACAAATTTATGAGGAAGTCACAAAACAAATTGATCATGGATTACTACATGAAAATAAAGAACTCATTACCAATATGCGGCAGGCAAATGATGATGATTATGCAAGTATTCTCAAAGATATCAGAATTGGACTACTCACAGAACATGGCTGAAAAGCTTTACAGAGTTGATTGCTATGTAATTTGTTCCCAACAGAACAAATAGTTCCAGAGAAAATATACAAGAAAATTGCTGGAAAAAATACAGTAATATGCTTAATGCCAACACTACATGAATGCTCTATATTCAATTAAGAACTTTTGAAATTGGAAAATGAAGAGATTGTCAAACTGGAAGCTGTGGATAAAATACAACATGAGGGAATAACTATTATATTGACAAGCAAATTGACAACTAAATTGGATTCTCTAGAGAAAAACATCTCAAACAGCTGGTTTAGAAAAGAATCTTTCTGTATGTATGAACTGTCGAGTAATTTTAAGACGTAATTTGGATGTAGAAAAAGGTTTAGTGAATGGAGCTATGGGTAAAGTTGTGGGTTTTGTTAATTACCAGAAAAAAGTTGGAATTGAATTTTTAAAAATAAAATGTGATCACATTGAAGAGGTTAAAGACATTTGTCGTTGTTCAGTACGTTTCTTGCTTGTGAAAGACTTATATGTACGTAGGAAGCAGTTTCCATTTTCTCTAGCATATGCTGTAACTATTCACAAATCTCAAGGATTAACTGTAGATAGTGCTTTTGTAAACATTGGATCTACTGTGTTTAAAGAAGGTATGGCATATGTTGCTTTGTCACGCGTGAAAAAATGATCTGGTTTATTCATGATAGACTTTGATGATTCAAAAGTCAGTGCTGATGCAAACTGTGTAAAGGAATATAATAGATTAAGAAGAAGCTATGCTCCTCATTTAGGTCAGTATCCTGTGTTTGAAAAATGTGTTGTTTGTCGGAAAAGGAGAATTGAGAATATCTGTAATGAGGATGTACAGAAGAGAAAACAAAAGGAGAGTGATGTGATTCCAAGCAAAAAGAAAATGGACAATGTTGAAGAGGTTGTTGGTTGTCATTTTGAAAATAGCTCTGGTGTCAACTGCTACGCAAATGTAGTGCTGAATGTTGTATTTTATCTTGAAAGTTGGCAAGTGCAGATAATACTAAATCATGAAAAAAGATTCTGTTCTCTGCTGAGTTTTCTTTTTGAGAAGCTGAGTAATGATAAAACTACAATAGAAAGTGCTTCTGATGTTAGAAAACTTTTAGATGTATGTTCAGGATGTACACAGTTTACTCAAAATGTCCAGCAAGATGCACAGGAATTCTTGATGTATATGCTTATGGTACTGGAAGATGAAGAGGTAGAAATAGAAAATATGTTTGGTGTCTCTTATAAATGGGAACATAGTTGTGAAAACTGTTTGAACATATGCAGCTCTAATGTTGATTCTGAAAGGTTCATATATTTAACATTACCAGAGAGTAAATCAGTGACTTTTAGTAAATTAGTTAAAGATGCCAATCACAACATGGAATGTTCTCAATGTAAATCAGACATGTTATCAACGTTATTTTTAAATAAATATGGACTGTATGTAATTTTAATGATGCAACGTTGTAGAGCTGATTGTACAAAATTGGACACTTTAATAAAGAAGTTTACAGGACATCAATTATCAATATCTGGAAAAACTTTTGTTGCAGTTGCAATAATTTTCCATGATGGACCTTCTATAACTTCTGGTCATTACACAGTTTATCTAAAATGTGAAAAAGGCTGGACACTGTGTAATGATTCTCAATTGATTTTCAAGCAACGTTTGCCTGCAGAATTACCAAATTCCTACTTAATTTTTCTAAAACCAAAATTTTAGATACAAATTGCAGCATCTGAACAAACCATTATTTCGATTTTATTGGATTACCATTGGTTATTTCTCCAAAAAAGAATTTAAAAATTACCATTTGGCCTCATGGAAAGGTAAAAATTTCTCTTTGACAGATATTATTTTGGTGTATGTGCTAAAGCAACAAGATTTGCAGACGTTATTTATTGCAAATAGTTATTATTCTTAGAAGATATTTTTATTATATATGTTACATTTCTATCAAGGTATGTTTTACTGAGAAGAGATTCAGGGATTTTTTTAAACAATCTTTCAGATTGTTAATTTTTTTGCCCGCTGTTAAGTGATGAATGCAATTGGTTTTACAATTTGCAGTGAAATTCAATATATTCTGAAAACAGCAAAAAAAGGGCAAAAAATTACTTTGTTAAATATGAAAATATGAAAATATGTGTACTGTATTCTAAAATGTATTGTTAAATATTAAAACGTTTTTTTCTTTTTTTCAGATCGAGAAAGAACATTTAGGAAAATTAATCCTTTTTTCTAGCAATTAAAAAAAACATTTATTTATAATTAAGTAATTTTGTTGGTCAGGTAAGTTTGAAATATCTGTATTTCTCACCCCTTCACTTTCATGCTCCCTTTTTTCCACTTCACCTCACTCTGCTTTTCTCATTCCCCTTCTCTCTTTCTTCTTCCTTTACTGCTGTTTCGTAACTCCCTCACTCCTTCTCTACTACTCCCCTTGGTTTACTGCCTCCATCACTACTTTTTCAAACATGTATCTCTCCCTGTCTCCATGTGTCTCAGTCATTCTAACTGCCTTACTCCTTCTCAGTTCCTTGCTCTCTGTGTCTGATTCTGTCTCTCTCCCTTTGTCTGTCTTACCCTTAATTTCCATTACATCTCCGGGGCAGATTAACAAGGCCTCTGCGCCACCACTACGTCACTTTTCATAATGTACTGGTGGCGCAGGGAGCTCCTTCATATTTACAAGGAGAGGAAAAGCCACCCTACGTGACTTTTCCTCTCCTCGTAAATACAGCCACTTCACACGCAGCACTGTGTGTTGAAGGGGCGTTCCATGGGTGTTGTGTTTGGTGTTCCCACGCAACATACAAAGAACTAGACACATCTCCAGGTTTACGAGAAATCGTAACTCTGGAGATGCGTGTGAATGCTAAGCCACCCTAGAGGTGGTGTTGCGAGGCACAACGAGGAGAAATGTTTTTATTTCTCCTCGTTTTTTCCTCTTTTAGTGCGTCCTCCATTCTACAGCACGCATTGAAAGAGGAAAAATCCTCTTGTGATTGTTTTTGTGCAGGAAGGTGTCCCTTCCTGCACAAGAAAAATCTCCCCACCACGCAGGCATCCTTGTACCATGGTGCAAGGGAGCCTGCTCTGGCGCATGGCTGCAGTTTGTAGGCCTGCGCAGGGGAAGCATAGAGATGCGACAAAAAAATCGTATAAAAAATAGAATTAAAAAAAAAGTTTAAGTGTTTGGGTGTTGGTTGGCTCTAAAAAGAGCCATTGTATTAATTGAGGTTTTTTTGGTACCTATAAGTAAGTATCGATCCAGTGTCTAAAGATCAAGAGGAAGACTCTGTTCCCTTCATCTGTGAAATGTACTCTTGCTCTTTGGATTAGAAACATTATGTGCTGAACTTCTGACGTCTCTGCACACACAACTGTTACATGATCTAATGCTATGCTAGCAGGCAGAAGTCATGTTGGGGGTAGAATTCATTTAGAAAGGGTTTAAAATATGCAAATAAAAAAAAAGTGTGTTTCACTTTTAAAAAAAGGTGGAGAACGTGAAAAGGGGGCAGGGTACAGAGTTCCTGACCCCCTACCTTTTGACAGGAGGTCCCTGAAGGACCATGAAGGGTGAAAAAAACATTTTATTTTATTAAAAAACACAAGGGGGGCACGCACCGTGTGCGCACGGCGGGGAATTTAAAAAAAAAAAAAACATTTAAAATGTTAGGTGGATCTAAAAAGAGCCGTTGTGTTAATAGAGGGACAGAGGAAGGAAAGAATGGCAAAAATTATACGGTGCCGCACGTGTGCTGCCGTATCTTGTTCTCTATTAGGGGAATGCTGGTCTCCCCCAAAGCAAGAAGAGCATAACACGTATTGCAACGTATATGCACCCTCTCAAACAGAGGGTGAATGTCCAGAGGAGAAGAAGAAGGTGAAGCTGCCACCACAGAGGAAGTGCTCAGCTGAGCTGCCGATGATGTACTCGGCTGAGCTGCTGCGGATGTGCTCGGCTGAGCTGCAGGAGGGTTTTCTCTAGTATCTCGAGCATAAGTCACAGGATGTACATCCCTAACGTGCCTGATCATAGTGTAGATACTAAAAGAGTACTTCTTCTTAGGATCTCCTCTAGATAAGACACGTTTACAAAGAGTGCAGGTGACTAAGGGAGCATTCACTTTCTTCTGCCCCGGGGGAAATGTAAAAAATTGCCAGACAAAATAATCTTTCTGTTTCCTCTGTCTCTGTCTCACAAGGCTCTCCTGCTCACTCCCAGAAGAGGACTGCTGCTCTGCCATTGTATCACAAAAACAGTTCAGCTCCTTCTCCCAGGGAATCAGAAGTAATAATGAGGGGAATGGGTGTGGTGTTGGAAGTTTCTGGAACTGAAACTACTTTAAACCAATGAAAAGTGTTGTTTCTTGATTACATGACTTATCGTGCGTGCACCGTACGCATACGGTGCGCACACGTTACAAGCACTCATGCACGTACGTAAGACGCGCACATGCGCATACGGAGCACGCGTGCATGCGCGTACGGCGCACCCGCGTACGGAGAACACGCGCATGCGCAAAAAAACACGCGGGATGCGCATACGGAGCACGCGCGTGCGCATCGCAGACGAAGTACGCATGCGTACATAAATCACGTACGCATGCTAACTACGTCCGCGCACCGTACTTGTACCATACCGTGCACGCACCGTAAGCTTACGGTGCGCGCACGGTAAAAAAAAACTTTAAAAAATAAAATAAACAATGTTTAGAGGTTTTTAGAAGATATTAACTATGCTGTTCAACTATATCTAAACATTTTTCAAAAAAGGTGAGCCATTCCATATTGCAGAATACAGTAAATCTATAATTATATACATAGGTAGCATATTGTTAAAAAGATAAATAAATAATATAATAATACATTCATAAATTACCATTTAAAAAACCTTTGAAAATCACAAAAAAAAACCATAGATTTCACACACGTTATAGTTAGGAATTAGCATTTAAAAAACCTTGCAAATTCACTGAAAAAACCATAGGTTTCACACACGTTATATTTAGGAATTAGCATTTAAAGAACCTTGCAAATTCACTGAAAAAACCATAGGTTTTACACATGTTATAGTTAGCTGGACATTTCACTCGTACAAAACCATTGAAATTCCCCCGTTATAGTTAGTTCAGCTAACTATAACTCGTGCGCCCGCAATCCACTGCTGATGACGTCACATATTACATCACTCATGACATGGTCAGTGACATCACTCATGACATCACTGATGACATCTCAAATGACATCACTGATGACATCACTGATGACGTCATCCATGTGAAAAATTACCACATCTTCTCTCACCCTAACATAACCTTTCAAACACCGACTGAAAATTTCAGAGTTACATTCTCAAAACCATACATACTCCAATACCAATAACTACATACTCACTTATTAACTGTTAGGTCTACATACAACTCCACTCATTCACCTTTTCAGTCACTCATACTTACAGTCACTCCATACAAGACTATCATATGCATTTACACACCTATATAGACACTCACACACCGCCAATCATCCATTGAGGTACTGACACACCTAGTCAGTCGTGCAAGTAATTAAACACAGTCCAATTTACTCACCTATACAGTTAAACACACTCAAGTTCACTTACTCATAAAAATAGTACCACATTCTTACGCTCTTATACAATCATTGATACAAGCACACATGCATCCATACAGCCACTCTCACAATCACACACTCTCATATATACCCACTTATATACTCTTACACACATATATACTGCCTTTCACATATGTAGTTAGTCACACATGTACCACTGAGATATACATTCAATCCCTAACACACCCATACATACACTCATCCAACCATACAGTCCCTCACAGATGCACTCTTAAAACCATGCACCCATAGAATCACCCACTCACACATCTATGCACAGAGTAACACACACCCTACCCACACAAACACACAGGCACCCATACAGATACTCAGACAACCAATCAATAACCCATATAAACACTCATATAGCTATTCACAAAACCATGGAGCCACTTAGACACCAACACACAGACACATACAAACATTTACGCAGTTTAGTCACTAGTCTGCAGTAAGATACATATAATGACTCACTTATAGAGTCAGTTACGCACCACAGAAAATCATCCATTTACAGACTTGTACACCCACTTATTATTCAACAGGCCTTTCCCTATATATATTAAGCATATTAAAATTGTTCAGAAACGCATACTCAATGGATGATGTCATCAGTGATGTCATCAGTAATGTCATTTGAGATGTCATCAGTGATGTCATGAGTGATGTCACTGACCATGTCATGAGTGATGTAATATGTGACGTCATCAGCAGTGGATTGCGGGCGCGCGAGTTATAGTTAGCTGAACTAACTATAACGGGGGAATTTCAATGGTTTTGTACGAGTGAAATGTCCAGCTAACTATAACATGTGTGAAACCTATGTTTTTTTCAGTGAATTTGCAAGGTTTTTTAAATGCTAATTCCTAACTATAACGTGTGTGAAACCTATGGTTTTTTCAGTGAATATATATAGATATATAATAATAATAAACAATCTTTATTCGGCATGTAAAAATACCATAAAAGAAACAGTATATCAAAGAAAAAAAGGTTACAGGTACAAGCTTGGTTTGGGCCTGTAGCACACCATGATTAGAAAGTTACCAAATGGAGAGGTAAAATTTTTTTTTAAAACAGTATAAAAGAATGGCAAGCGGGAAATCTATGGGCTTCCGCTGCCCCTAGTGATCCTTAATCTGGATGCAGCCCTTAGAAAATTAGTAATACAAAAAAAGTGTAAAAGCATCTGGGGCCAATTTTAAAAATAACAAGGCCACCCGTGCTTGTTTAAATCTGGCTTTCTTTAAGATACCCTTCAGGAAAAGACTTTTGGGGTATGAATAAAATGGGCATAATAAAACGAAATGAAGTGTCCTGTGGAGACCTGTGGTCGAAGCCACAGGGCCCCTTCATTTCTATTGACAGTATGAACCCTGCCGGCTCTGCTAATACATGATGCAAAAGGTTTAGCCTGAACCGGGTCATTAAAAATCTATTGTGGGCACTGCTTAAGCAAGACCAGTAAGGTTCAATGTCCTCGGTAGACTTGACTGCTAGATGTTCTCTCACCGACAGCTTGGCTAACTCTCTGTATTCCCGAAGCATCGAAGCACACTTGAAGAACCAATCCTTGACCAGGCCTTATCCTGCATGCTCATTTTAGAAGGATTAGTAAATATATCTGCACATCCCATTTTCTCAAAGGACTCCTTCACATATTTTAGCCAGGGGATTTTTAGCCCCTGGTCAAGGGAAAGACAGTCTTCTATAACCTGCCTGCTTAAAGCCGCCTCCTCATTTGCCCAGATCTTTACCAAGCAAACTAGGGGTTTGACTGCCATCCTATCCAGGAAGTATCGAACACCCAATTCTTCATGGACAATATGAGCTGGCGTGCTCTGGGAGACTTTTAACAGGTGCCGGAAATACATGTTCTCTTCGGTTTGCAGTTGGTTAGCCTCAGTGAATCCCCACACCTCACTTCCGTGTGGCACTTTAGCACAGCACATGGAGCTATATAATCTCAGAATCTGCTGTGGAGACCAGCGTCCTAGCCTTTGTGCAAAATTCATTATTGATCCGGTACATCTGGTCATAGCTCGGCATTTCTCTTCTAATAGATATTTAAAATTTAATCGGCCATCAAATAAAACCCCAGATATGAAAAGGACTGTACCTTTCCTAAACGATGAGATCCAATTGTGTAGTTATAGGATTTAACTGGCTTTTTCCCCACTTCCATAACGTAAGATTTTGCAAGATTGGGGGACAAGTCCAGATTCTCCATAAATAACACAAAACCATCTATTAAGAGCTGCAGACCTTTGGGGGTACGGGCAAGGAGTATCGCATCGTCTGCATAAAGCAGAACGGAAATCCCACGGGTACCTATCCTGGGGGTGTCTGTCTGTAAAGTGCTTAGTGCACGGTCAAGACCATTTATATATAGCGTGAACAAAAAGGGAGCTAAATATGCAACCCTGTCTGACCCCGCTAGAGCACTTGAAGGGTTCTGTTATTTTTCCCTCCTGACTGTATCTGACCGCAGCCGTAGTATTCAGATGCAAGGACTTTAAGATGTTAATGAGCCCCGGGTCCACCCCGAGCCCGCCCATAATTGCCCATAGTTTCCCACGATTGACTCTGTCAAAGGCCGTGGTCAAATCCATAAATGCCAGGTACATCGTCCCTGGACTGACCACTGTGTATTTGGCTGAAATGAGGTATAAGTTAAGGCATCGATCGATGGTAGATTTCCCTGGCCTGAAGCCAAATTGGACATTTTTATGACTTGGTGCTCCTCAGCCCAATCTGTCAGCTGGCTTAAAACCACCTGCGCTGACACATCAATAAGAGAGATCAGATGGTAACATTGTGGGCTGTCCTTATTATCTTTTTTAAAGATAGGGACAATCGTGGTTGTGGACCAAGATACTGGCATTACTGTGTCCACTGCTACGTTTATGACCCTAGTCAGGATTGGCACCCAAAGATCTACATTGCTTATACAAATGTCGGGTGGGCTCCCATCTGGGCCTGGGCCATATTCCTGGTTAAACCTTTGATTCCTATCTTTACCTCGCCCAGTGAAAATCTTGGTGGGGGTATGTTCTGCTCCTGCGACTGATCCGTGCTTGGATGGTAATTATAGAGCCCTTGAAAGGGATCATGCCATTGCGCCAGCAGAATGTTATTACTTAACCCGGGTTTGTTAGCATCATGAAAACAGGGCTTATTTATGACTCTCCAAAAGGCGGTAGAGTCCTTTAGTACCATTGCCTCTGTCAGGTCTTCCCAAGCTTGTTGTTGTAATTGACCTTTGCGTCCCTTGACAGCTCACTTGTATTTTTTTCGGCAAAGGGTCACCCGGTCCCTGTCTCTTGGAGAGGTCTTTAAAGCATCTTTCAGCTCTCTTGGAGTGCTTGAGCATTGTGGATCAAAACATCTTGGGTTGTCCATTTTGATCTTATGAGCTGGGGCTCTCAGCAAACTGTCAACTATTTGTGGGACGCCCTTGAAAGCCTCAACTAATTCAGCCCCTTCCACTTCTAGGTCTAGACACCTTAGGATAACCTGCTCGCCTTCTTTTATAAGAGATCTATAAAAGGCATCGCCATTGACCTGCATCTATCGCAGCCTCCTGCCTTGGTCCGAAGCCCTAACCGCCCCCCTTACTGTTAGGGGTTCCTGGTGACGGCATGCATCAACGAGGGATAAGGCAAGAGGATTATGATCACTAAAGGCGCTGTAGCCAATACCGAACCCAGATACGCAGTTTTTGAGTGATGCAGAGACAAAAATGTAGTCAATAAATGAGGCACATCCTCTGCCTTTAAATGTGGGATGAACCGTTTTATCCTGCTTCACATAAATTAGATCCATTGTGTGTATTAGCGCCTGCGTGTTTAGTAGGCCACTGAGTTCCCTTCCCTCCTTTGTTTGTTCCATGTGTGGGCCGTCCCGGAGCGTACAGGACAACCAGTCCCCATGAGATACCCTCAGATTTGGGCACATATTACAATTAAAATCGCCTGCTAAAACCAGCTGAAGCGCCGTCAGCCCTCGCTCCTGTGTCTGGGTGAGTCTGGTGTTCAGTTCATGCAGACTTGCAGAACCCTGTCCATGTGACGTTGCATTATAAAAATTTGTGAGAAGTACCTGTAACCTTTGTTAAAAAATGTGAGCCCCTGCGCATCTTCTGAGCGCCAAGCCAAATCTGACAATCTTCCCTGTAGTGTAAGATCTACGTATATGACTAGCCCTCCCCTGGCTCTCCCTGACGCTGCCTTACGTGCCGGGCATAAGGTTTTATATCCCTCTAAGAAAAAGTTGTTGTTTACTGGTTCCCATGTTTCTTGTAAACAGATTATCTGGAATTCTTTTATAAAAAGTAGCCATTGTTCATTCTCAAATTTAGTGGATAGGCCTGCTATATTCCAGGAGACTATTTTTATTTCTCTCCTGTTAAGCCTTTCTGCACTGACTGTTGCCTAGGAGCTACAGGTCCTAATAATTATCTTACTTAAGCCACTTTCTGCGTGGGCATTTACATCCTGGTGATCACAAGTGGTTTGGCTTTCAGCTATCCTTGGGATGATCTCTTCTCCCCTCCCCCTTATGTCTATATTGGTCACGGGGGTGTCACAGGCTCTGTCTGCTTCCCCCATCGGACCTAGTCAGTCAATGTCGTTTAGGAGCGAAGGTGTTATTTATCGGCACTGTATTAGCCCACCGAATTGCACCCTCCTGTTGACCCACATAGCCATAACGTTGGTTCGAATTGGCCAATGGTCTATAAAAGAAACCCAGCAGGAGCAGTTTAATACTTGAATCCACTTCAGCTGGGTAGAACCGGCTACTCTGAGAAAGAGTCTTGCGCACAAGGTCAGGGTGTTTAAGTGTCACAATCACACAATACCCCGAAAAGACTTTCCTGGATCTGCCGATCAAGGACACCCTCCTTGACATCAAAATGTGTCTGATCTCTGACATTAAACCCCGCATTCCTATACATCCAATGCGCCACCTTATTAATTAGTTGTGTCATGGTTTCCTCTTTTTGGCTTAAATGTGCTGGGACACCAGTTAAAACGACTGTGTACAGGCATGTGGCTGGGGGTAAGTCTAAAACTGGTAGACCTGGAGTACTCTGCACGGTTAGTGGGGACATCTCTTTTGATTGATGTTGCACATTGTCTCCCCTTTCTGTCCTTGCAGTGTCCACCTGTTGTGTTAAGGGATTGCCTGCAGTCCCTGTCCTAGATTCTCTCAGCCCCCTGTTGACAGTGCTTACATTGAGTCTAGTTGCTTCAGGATGTACATGTGGGACCCTATTGCCCATAACATCTTTCCCTGTTGCGTGTTCGCTATCCCCACTTTTTCTCCCCTCATTCTCATTTACTGGTAATGAGGCTGGGGCTTTGGAAACTTCAGATTCCACATGAGAAACACATGCACACCTACATACCCCTTGATTAACTGATGCGCTACTAGAGTTCAGGAGTTGCAACAGTTTTTCTTCAATTGACCCTAATTTACATAGAAGAGGCCCCAAAAGAACAGTCACCGGAGTCTCCAGTCTTTTCCATTGATCGGGGTCATCCCCAAGGTCCATTGTGGTGTGATCGCCACTGTTGGAAGTTTGGTTCGGGGCCAATTCTCTATTAGGTTCTGAGACAAGTTTATCAGGATACCTAGTTGCTTGGTGCTTAAATCTAGGTTTTTGCTTCTGCCTTTGTGAGGCTCCTCTCCTCGTGCGCTTCGCAGGCGGCTCTCCACTGCCTGCCTTTTAGATCGGGTGATAACCTCACCACGGCACAAGCCAGCCATAATTGCATTGTGTGCCGTGGAGGGAATCAGTGTCTCTTCAATCAGTATGGGCGAGAAATGAGGATCCCGGTCCCCCGCAGTATTTTGGGCAGAAATGGTGGAATTAATCTGTACATCTGTAATCACCTCCGATGCCGCTGATGCTGAAACTGGGAAATCAACTGTTTCCCCGTTGTTACCAGGACCTGGGCTGGCAGAACATGAGTGGTCCGCAAGTTGCTGCACACCCCTGGGGGATTTGGCCATAACTATACCTCCCATCGATGACTGTTTTTGGACCACGAAGGTGTCAAGTGAGAGTCTTTTTTCTGGGAGCTGAATCTGGTGGGTGAAAACCGACTGCTCTGGTCAAAAATTTGTCCAGGGTCCCCACGACCCCCCCCCTGCCAATAGACCCGTGACCTTGCGCGTACTCATTCTATCAGCTAACTGTTGATTGATTACAGGCGGACCCTCAGAGTGCACAGTATCAATTTAATACCTTGTTTTAGTAGCTGTAGACCAACTTAATGCGTGGGATCACAGAGGGGTGGCCCAGCCCAGCCTCTTCCAGTTTCGGATGGGCTCGGACGGGCCCGCCCTTGGCCCGGACACGGCCTGGGCACGCCCACGCGCGTCCCGCGCTGCGGGAGGGCTGCTCGCTAATTATCGCGCCTTCTGGTGCCGCGATGACATTGTCAGCAGGCGTCTAGCAGCGCCTGCTGGGGGTTGTAGTCTCTTGTGCCTGGTGCCGTTCCCCTCACGGCGGGACCGGCATGGCGGTGAGCCGGTGAGCCGTTCCCCTCACGGCTGTTGTCAGGAAGAGAGAGGAGTGAAGAGAAGCCGTTCCCCTCACGGCAGTATCAACTGGCAGGTGAGCGCGTCCATACCGGTTCATGACTCTTTGGTGTCCACCAGTACAGTTAGGGCCAGGTATATGAAGCTTTTGCAACTCCTAAATATGTTGCAAAATCAGTACGTATGAAATGTACCAAAGTGGCTTTTGGTACCATTCATAAAAAAACGATGCAAACCAAATCTTACTGCATTACTATTTTTGAAAGAGCAATTACTTATTAAATATTCCTTAACTGTGTTTCCTAAGTTGTATATATTAACCCTTCGCAATTTGCGAAGAGCCCTAAAAACAGGTTTTTGTATTCGCAAATTAGAATCAAGTTGATGCAGGTGCTAATCAGGTGCAAACTATAAGAGGAGAGAATACACCTTTTTCACAATGGCTGCTCTGTACGCACTACAAGTTGAATTCAGGGTTTGCTGCACATCAGCAGAAGAGAAGATAGGAACACATTTTTAGAATTAGAGTTAGTTTGTTCCAGCAGACTAAGGAAGAGATTTATGATCAATATAGGCTGAGCTGCAATATTTTGGATCTCATTGCCAAACAAGTCCTAGTGCTGTCTAGAGATCCACAGAGAGGTGTCTATAGAAATAGAAAAAGCCAACATACGCATTATATGCAATGCAGTCTTTAATAACAGACCTTATAACAACATTTCCAGGTTCAACACGTGATTTATATATTTTCAGGCATTG
This sequence comes from Triturus cristatus, assembly GCF_964204655.1. Taxonomy (NCBI): domain Eukaryota; kingdom Metazoa; phylum Chordata; class Amphibia; order Caudata; family Salamandridae; genus Triturus; species Triturus cristatus. The sequence continues at coordinate 647,234,014 of NC_140594.1, read as the reverse complement.
TGGCCTACACAACGGCCTTTCCAGAGGAGACTTTGATGATGGCTTTCTATTAGGTGTTTAGTTTAATATAGATTTATAATGTGTAAATCTATATATGCACTAATTTGACCTGTAAGATTATGTTTGTGTGAGGTGATAGTGCATGTGATCTCCGTGCTGACACCATACCGGAATGCTACAACATTTTGGGGCATATGTATCAACATCACCATTTGCGATTCTCAAATAGCGATTTTTAAAGAATCGCTATTTGAGAATTGCAAAACGGGATGTATTAAAAAAATAGCAAACTTTGTGCGATTTCTTAAAATTCCTTAATTGCGATTAGCAAATTGCGAAATCGCAATTAAGGAATACCTGCCCATTCATTTCTATGGGCCAAGAGACCCATAGGAATGAATGGGAAGTAATTCTCAAATAGCGAATCGCAATTTGCTATCGCAATTTGAGAATAATTTCAAAGGTGCAAGGGTGTCATGATGACACCCTGATGCACCCCTGAAATGGGCATGTGCGTGCATATGGCGCACATACATGCCCTAATGGCATGTATGAGCGCCACGTGGCACTTTGTAAAATTCCAAAAAGTGCTTTTTGAAAGGAAATGGTGGTAATTTGCGATTTCTTAAGGATAATTCGCACAACTTGGGTGCTTTTTACATATCATTTAAGAAATCGCAATTTGCGATTTCTTAAATGCTTACGCAAAATTAAGAAATCGCTAAATTAGCAATTCCTTAATTTTGCGATGGGATTTGGCTCATACATCCCGATTACCGATTTTTTTATCGCAAACGCTGTTATTTTGCGAATCGCAGCGTTGCGATTAAAAAATCGTTTGATACATATGCCCCTTTGTCATAGAAGATACAATGTTGCTCACCGACGAACCGGGGCAATAATTGAGAGTACATTTGGATTTTTGAAGTCTACCTCACTGCCTCCATAAATACGGTGGTGACTTTCGAAATTCTCCTGAACCGGCTTGCAAAATCATAGCAGCTTGTGCAACGTTAAACCCAATACAGCCTGATGTTGACAGCTCTGATAAGGTAGAAGAACTACCATCACACAACCCACTCCATGATGCCACCAGGGCTGCTGATGGAAGGGATCAGCCATCGCTCTACATACATCACAACAAACTTTTTCGAGTGTAAGGGCCGGTATTTTAATCTTTCATGACAAAGGCTCATAGGCCAAACAGGGATGCCTTATTGTTCTTTCCATGTTTATTCATATGAAAATGGAAAACACAAAATGTACGTAAATACAGACAATTTTGTTCAAGCCTGAAATTTCAGTTTACAATGTAAAATCAAAATAAATATTTATGTTTTGCTTTTTAGAAACCTCCTTTATCAGTAAAAGTCTGAACGCAGAGCCAGCACCCTGCAGGCTCCAACTTACCATGATCTCATGAAACATAGCAGGCCTAAGGTAGATTCTAACTCAGGAAGAGGCCCAAAAAGTAATCAAGAAAGCTGATATCCTATGCTGTCAGGAAACATGGGCATTGCCCACCACACATAGCACAGGCTTCCAAGGTTTACACAAACTGGCTGATAAAACAAATCACTTCAGACGCCCTTCCAACCTATACAGCCGCAAGCATACAACTTGTACTTCTGCAGTCGACACTGGCTGTCCATCACTTTTGGCAACCACAATCAAAGAGTGTGAACTTCGTAAGATGATCAAACTGTGGCATCTTGCGTGCATCTGCGAGCACTTTCCATTCTCCCAAAGTGTTTATATTTGTATGGACAGTATTGTTATGAAGATGTCACGAGCGGCAATGCATTGTTGCTCGTGTCTATTTCATATGTTGCACCTTTGTATGGAAACGAGCTGCGCTCATCGGATAAGGGATGATGTATTTGTTCGAATGTGGGTGGGATTGTATATATATGTGTAGAGACTGTCGATTGGCATTCGGATGCTTCATTCACTTGTGAACGGACGCCCTGTGTGAGTCTCATCTGTTGTTTCCTCAGAGGCAAGATGAAAGACCTGATGCTGGATCCCAACTTCCCTCACTCACCAAGATCAACGCAACATAGTCAAAGCTAACGTGGGGAAGGTGGGGAAAGGGGAACACAAAACAAGGAAAGGGAGCAGGAGATGAATCACGATGACACTTCTTGCATGGGGTCTGTATGGGGTTGATTACATGCACCTCCTATGTACATAAAAATATAACGAGTTTTCCTAATTACACATGTCTGGAGGTAGTGTTTAAGAAGATCATGAAATACTATTAGTGCATATATACCTGGTACCCCTCCCTCTTCTAACTCAAATTATGGTATAGAGAAGCAGGAAACAAATTAGGAATGATGTGTCTATGAACAGAACAAAATACTAAGGGCCATATGTAGGTAAATTACATTTACCGATTCTTAAATACCGAATTTTACCGATTCGGTATTTATGAATCGGTAAATGTAATGTAGGTAAAATATTACCGAATCGGTAAGTGTCTGTATTTTAGAATCGGTATTTACCGATTCGGTAATGGCAACTGGCTTCCCATTTATTCCTATGGGCCTGGAGGCCCATAGGAATGAATGGGAAGCCAGTTGCCATTACCGAATCGGTAAATACCGAATCGGTAATGGGGGAGGCATCATCATGGGTGGCAGGGTGTCACATTGACACCCTGTTGCACCCCTGATTCGTCCATGTGTGCACATGTGGCGCACATACATGCCCTAAGGGCATGTATGTCTGCCACATTGCACACTTCAAAGTGCACAAAAATGCTTTTTTACAGCTATTCGTCATTTACCATCAACTTTGACTTGGTGCTAAATAACGAATCCCCACACCAACGACACACTCCCCCTACATCTCATTTCGGTATTTACCGAATCGGTAAAATTACCGAATTGGTAATTTTACCGATTCGGTAAATTACCGAATCCTGAAATGTGCCCCCTACATACCAAAAGCCTAAATACCGGTCGGTAACGGGATATTTACCGAAAATCGGCCGTTACCGACCGGTATTAGGCTTCCTACATATGGCCCTAAGTGTTAAACCTTAGGGGTAATGAATCTAGGCTTACAATTGCAAAAAAAATGAGAGGGACTAACCTTAATTGATGCCACTGTAGCTCTCCATTAGACCCCAAAAATATACATCCTAGTAAATACTAGGGAAAAACAAAAAACATATTTCCCTAGACAGGATGTATAACAAAGAGTACACAAAAAGGTGCTAGGTCAGAAAACTATTTTGCGTCTCCTTGTAAAATCAGGAGACTAACTTATATCTATTTTCTCTTTATAGCTAGCCAGTATTAAATAAGGAAAACAAAAGAATAAGTAGTTCTCCACTCTCCGTGAATCAAACACATCAGATAAGTAACTATGTCCTTGCAATAATACACCACATCATAGTCCTACCGTCATACCAGGAAGACGAGGATTCTTTGTTAAATTATATTTTTCTTCTCCTGTTGTGTCTTTCACAGTAGGAGAGGCTAAGGAACTCAGGCACGAGGAAACAGAGTGTAACAAACATGAACCTCCAACGAGGGAAAGCGGAGTTGGACAGAAACCAGAAGAAGAAAGCTGAGACCTGGAAGAGAAAGTCCCGAGCGTCCTGAGCAGGAACACGTCAGAGATGTCCAACAAGGAACCAAGAAGACCCGACTGCAGGACATCGGGACCGAGCAGGTGCGTCTAAACAAAGTGAGTGCGGAAAGGCTAAGTAGATCCGAGAAGCGGTTTCCTGTCACAGACTTCCCCTTTTATCCGTGCTTGGCTCCGCCCCACTCGCTGTTTGAAGTAGGAGCGGGTTGTGACTGACAATACACTCCCCCTAAACCCCCCCTACAGGTTTGGGTTTATCAGGATAGCGTCTGTGGAACAACCTCAATAGCCTAGGGGCATAGACATGACCAGCAGGTTCCCATGTCCGATCTTCAGGCCCATACCCCTTCCAATGTATTAGGTATTGCAGTCTGCATCCCACTCTACAAGATTCTACTATATATTCCACTTCGTATTCAGGCTCATCCTCAATCAGTACAGGGGAAGGATGAACAGGAACATTAGTCCCAGCAACCATAGGTTTCAATAAGGAAACGTGAAAGAACGGATGGATTTTCAAAGAAGCAGGTAGGTCTAATTTCATAGCAACAGAGTTTACCACATTTGAAATGGCATAAGGACCAATGAAACGTGGTTTGAACTTTCCTGTTCCTTTTACAGTGATATTTTGTATGGGCAACCATACTTTATCCCCAGGCGCATAATCAGGAGATGGTCATCGATCCTGATCTGCACTTAATACCTGCTCTTGGCATTCTCTAGGTTTCTTTGGGCTGTTTTACATGTTTCATGCAGGTGATTCACGAATTCTAAAGCTTCAGGAGTGGAGGTGGTAACAGAAGGAGTAAAACTCCACAACGAGGATGAAAACCATAGTTACAGAAAAAAGGTGAATGTCCTATGAAAGAGTGTTCTCCATAGTTATATGCAAATTCTGCAGTCCAAAGAAAGGTATCCCATTCCTCAGAAGTGTGAAGCAGTTGACATCTCAAGTATTGTTCTAGGCACTGGTTTACGCTCTCCGTTTGCCCATCTGTCTGGGGATGATGTGCAGAGGAGAGTCTCACATCTATTTGCAATGGTGTTCCCAACCCCTTCCAGAACTTGGGCACAAATTGGGGGCCCGATCAGATACAATAACAGATGGGAGGCCATGAATTCTCACTATGTGCTGTAGAAAAATAGTAGCTAGTTCTTTAGAGTTAAGCAGACTCTTCAAAGGTCTAAAATTAGACATTTTTGACAACACGTTAACAGCACAAAAATGACAGTAGATCCTTGTTTAGTTGGTGTTAGTTCAACAATAAAATCCATGGAATGCCATGGCGTAGGGTGTGTGCATAGGAGTTAATAACCCTATCGGGACTTGATGTGAGCTCTTACTTTGGGCAGAGACATGACACTGTTGAATGTACAGGTGAGTGTCCTGAATCATAGATGGCCACCAAAAGGATCTTCTGAGTGAGGCAATGGTCTTTTTTATAACCTGGATGTCCTGCTAATGTATATGAATGACACCAGTCAAGGGCCTGCTGTTGTAAGGATTTGGTAGGGAGCACCAAGCCTCCTTGAACATATAGAAGATTCTGCAGTCTCACACCCACATGTTTGTGTTCAAACGCCTTCATCTCTTCGGTGTGTTGTGCATGAAGCACTTCTTTCCAAAACGACTCTTCCGAACATATAACCCCCAAGATATACTCTTGACTTAAAATAAGGGGCTGTTCGTGAGTGTCAATAGTTTCTGGTACATTATAGCCATAACGTGATAGGGTGTCTGCTTTTTCATGTTTCTTGCCTGCCTGGAACTGTATGACGAAATCAAAATTACTGAATTAATGTGTTCATCCCAACAGTCGCATGGATAGAGCTCTGGCTGCTTTCAAGAACTGTAGGTTTCTGTGATCAGTAATGACAGTAACAGTATGCAAAGCCCCTAACAGGTATTGGCGCCACTCCTCAAAGGCTTGTTTTATGGCTAATAGTTCTCAGTCTCCTACAGAATAGCTTTGTTCAGTAGCAGTTAATTGGTGCTAATAAAAGGCAACAGGGTGTAATTGGCCAGTCTGTCTGTCTCTCTGTGATAAAATTCCTCCACTGGCTATTTGTGATGCATCCGCTTCAACTATAAACGGTTGAGAGAAATCAGGAGGTTTCAGGATAGGGGCAGTAACAAAAGCAGTTTTTAAGTCAGAAAAAGCTTCTTCAGTAGCTCGCGTCCAAACAAAAGGTATCCCTTTTTTCAGGATTTTTGTGATGGGGGACACCAGAGACGAAGAGCCATTTATGAAACGCCTATAGAAGTTGGCGAACCTTAGAAAGCTCTGCACTCCTTTTACAGTACAAGGGGATGGCCATTTCATGATAGCCGCAGCTTTTTGGGGATCCATTGTCACCCCTTTGGAGGATAACACAAAACCCAGGAAGGTTCTCTTCAGTAGTGTGAAATTCACATTTGTCCAATTTAACAGAGATTGTTCTCCCAAAGGGGTTCAAACACAGTTCAAACACACTGGTTCACGGTGGCAGGGTATACGGTGCCATACCACTACCTGTGTTATACACAATATATTAGAAACTCAGTTAATGTTTCCTAACCGGTCTCATAAGATATGCCCACCTCTAAAGACCAGCCACCATTGGTGGTCCTTAATACAACATATACACACACAGTAAGAGAGGCACATACACAGAGACTTCTGAACACAATCCTTGGGTTAGTCCATAAGCCAGAGAAAAATCACGATGTCAGAGGCAAATTATTCTTAGTATTGTCGTAAATCCTTTTATTCATCGTTTGGATTATACAAGCGAATGGTGCAACACAGCCAACGCATTTCGCCCATGCAGGCTTCTTCAGAGCTGTAAACATAACAATACAACACTGTCATGACATTGTACAACATACAACCATATACAAACAAACATAACCACATATTATTAGATACATAAATACCCATAACATGGAACACGTGTATCCAACATGTAAAACTGATGTCTATTTTATAGACAGGTCTCAAATCAGTGAATACCTAACACAAAAAGAAGACATTTTTTGGACTACAAGTTTCAACAGCAGACAGACAGTAAAGATACATATTAGCAATACCGTTTGTAACCAAAAGGTGGCAAACATTTGAACTATATTGACAGCAGCCAATACTGGTGAAGAGGAACAGGAAAGGAGAGAGTAAAACTGTACTAATGATTCAAGATTATGGAAATATCCTGCATCTCTGGGAGCAAGCAAGCATATTGAAAGTAATCATTATAATTCCTCTAACAGATTGTACCAAGGACCCCGTACCTGTTGACCAACCAGGGTCAAATAGGAATGTATGACGTTACAACGCATGCCTTTACAACGCAGTTTTTAAATCGCAACATCCATTACCACGCATGTTTTTACAACGCATGCCATTAACCCCTTCCATGCTGCGCAAATTCCGCCGCTGTGCTGACGGAATCTTGCGCGGGCGTGGTCATGACGGAACGGTTCCGTCATGAGCACAGCTCAACCGTGGCTCATGACGGAACCGTTCCGTCATGAGCACCGAAGGGGTTAAAACCCATACCATTACAACGCATACCATTAGATCGCATAATTTTGGGGGGTAACAGTAGGGTAAGTGTTGGATAGTGTAGGGGTAAAAATTACTATTCCTACTCCAGTGAGTGCAACAGTAGGGTAAGTGTTGGATAGTGTAGGGGTTAAAATGACTATTCCCACTCCAGTGAGTGCAACAGTAGGGTAAGTGTTGGATAGTGTAGGGGTAAAAACTATGCCTTGTAATGGTATGCGTTGTAATGGCATGCGTTGTAGTGACATGCGTTGTAAGGGCTGCGTTGTAATGGCATGCGATGAAAAGGATGTTGCGATGTAATGACTGCATTGTAAAGGTAGTGCGTTGTAATGACTGCGTTGTAAAGGTTGTTTCCCTCAAATAGGAATGTAAATAGGGTCAACAATAAGACAAATGGACTGAAATCCCAAAACCTGTTTAATGTCGGACCATTATCACACTGCTCGCAAGCAAGATCAAGAAACAGGACCCCCTATTCACAGGTCACCTCGATTAGACTAAAGGGTGCCCTGACAGTATAAGAAGGCCCATCAGTAAAAAGTCTAGTTGTTTATAGGCACAAACATTGCGACTTATAATTAGATAGAGAAATAAAGGAGAAAAATACATCCTATTAATGGTACCCACCGAATTCCTGATCCAATAGAGTCCTACAGGGTATTGGCCCAAAAAAGAGATGAAGCTCTGTTTCAAATTGTGGTTTAATCCTAGGAAAATGAAACCAGGAGATTCAATCTACAAAACCAGAAAACTACCGCAAACCACTAAATATTAAATGTGAAACAAAATCACTGCACCCATGGGATTTCTTTGGATTGGCGATTGAGTCGAGTCACACGAAATGCTTATGTCACTCCCTTTTTAGGGGGAGCTATGCTCTTCTGCATTAATTCACAGCGGCAAGTTTTCTTTATGGCGGGGTGCGGAACATTGCTCTTACTGATTACACACCTCTTATTTTTGGGCGAGCTACAATCCACCCTGCGTGAAATACACCTGGGATGTTTTTGGTTGTTTGGATTTGGGTGGGTTTTTTTTTTCATTGGAAGGGTGGGAAGGTACCGCAGCTTAGTTGGGGCTGGGCAGGCGTGGGAGGGGAGTGGGGAGGGTTTGACTCGTGCATTGTTGCGATGTTTACCCCTGTTGATTGTTGGCACGAGCTTCACCATTAGGATGGCTGATGCTAAGTTTTGGACGCTTCGTTTGTGACAGGACACGAATGGGGGGAGGGTTCATCATGGGAATGTTTGTGGATGTATTTTTTATGGAATTAGTACTGGCTTTGCTGTTCAGGCGAGACATGGTCCGGATTTGAATTTCCTTGTTTTCTTATCACTGCATTATCATACATGACTGACACACCGAAGTTTCATTCTGATAGCACTCTAGACTCGCTGGTCCTGCTTACCTGGAACGTGCGCGGCCTTAATGACTTTCGTAAGGTTCGCAAAATACTAAGCTACCTTTATAGGCACAGCGTAGGTGTGGCCCTCCTGCAGGAGACTCACTTTCACCCAGATAGCCCCATTCTACGCACCAAAGGACTGATGGGTAATGTCCATGCTGCGGGCTTCACTTCGCATGCTAAGGGGGTCATGACGTGGGTGAACCCGAGGGCGGCGATCTCTTTGACGCCCCTGGAAACGGATAGAGAGGGTAGATTTGTTTTGTCTAAGTGTTGTGGGAAGGGGCTAGAACTTTTCATTTTAAATGTATATGGCCCTAACTATGACCATCCTGACTTTTACACTAACTTAACGGCTCTGTCTCAACCATACGCTTTAGATAATATCTTGTGGGGTGGGGATTTTAATTTTACCAGACACCCTGCTCTGGATAGGTCCGATGGCCCAGATAGACGCCCTTCGGCCTCTGCCAGGTTGGTAGAGACGTCCCTGATGAAGTTGGACATGTGTGATGTATGGCGTCACAGACACTCTCGACAGGGTGGATACACGCATTACTCTGCACCTCACAATATACACACGAGAATAGACTACTGGTTTGCTTCACAGCAATTGTTTCAACAGATTCGAGCATGCACGATCCTCCCCCACACCTACTCCGATCATTCGCCATTGCTTCTTACGCTGACTTCCCGTAAGAAACGTATCCCTCCATTTCTATGGCGCTTTCCCCCATACTCCCTGCTTTGATTATGTTTTTAAGGAGGAGCTTGCCCCGTCCATTGAGACCTTTTTCGAGACTAACATCAGATTGGTGGACTCCTTTCTGACTGTCTGGGAAGCTTTCAAGGCATATACTAGGGGGGTGACCATATCCAAGCATGCGGGGGTTCTAAAGTCAATACGCAATAGACTGACTGCTCTGGAGCGTAAATTGAAGGACCTCGAGTCCTCTCGTGAGAGGGAACAGAGTGACGAATCCACACGGGAACTTGCGCAAACTCTCCGAGAATATCACGAGGAAGCTGACGCAGAGATAAAACACCTCGGGAAATATGCCACTGCCCATAACTATGGAGAGGGAGAGCGGCCGGGGAGGGTGCTGGCACAGATACTTTGGCAGCACAGGGATAGAACCACGATTCCAGATATTAGGTTGCAGCAAGGTGAGCCCCCGCTCACGGAGGATCAGGTAGCCGAACAATTCCGGAAATACTATGCTGAACTCTACTCTTCCCGCGGTCACTGCTCAGACGAACGCATAGAGGACTACCTGACACATATTAAACTCCCATGGCTGTCCAACTGGCACCGCGAGTTCCTGATGCGCCCAATCGAGCGTGAAGAGGTGATACTTGCCCTCTCGGAGATGAGAGCCGGTAGTGAACCAGGAAGTGTTGGTCTCACCGTGGCCTTCTATAAGGCATTCCAGGACCTCCTAGTCCCCCACTTACTCACACTGTTTGAGGATATATGCACCTCAGGAAGTATGCCTCCGACTATGCGAGAGGCGATACTGGTAGCCATACTTAAACCTGGGAAGCGGCCGGAGGAGTGTGTTTCGTACCGTCCGTTGTCCCTCGTGAACGTAGATGCTAAGATCTTCGCGAAGATACTTGCCAACCGTCTCAGCCCACTGGTCACCAATTTGGTGGCACCTGAACAGGCCGGCTTTGTACCTAGTCGGAACTTAACCTATAACCTGCGCACTGTTTTTGCTGCTTTACAACATACCCGTTTGGAAGTCCCAGCTGTTGCGGTATTTTTAGACATGGAAAAGGCCTTCGACTCTGTTGAGTGGCCTTTTATGCACCATGTCCTGGGCCGTATGGGAGTGGGGCCGGTTTTCCTGCAACTTCTTGCGACACTCTACTCCTCCAACATGGCACTCATCCGGATTGGATCCCTGGTCACTGATCCCATACATATTTATAGGAGCACGAGGCAGGGGAGCCCTCTCTCGTCAATATTGTATGCCCTGAGGGCAGAACCCCTGGCTTGTGCACTACGTGAATACCACGGGCACAAGGGCATAGGGTTCCCAAATTATCATCTAATTGTATCAACGTATGTGGACGACACACTTATCTACGTCAGAGAGCCTGAGACCCACCTTTCTTCGGTTTTACGGGAGGTGGTTCTCTTCGGTTCACTTTCAGGCATAGGGGTCAACTGGAACAAATCCACCATGTTCCCCCTCACTATGGCCACAGTTCGATTTGAGCCAGAATATCCCCTATAATGGACCACAGAGGCGGTACGATACTTGGGTATCCGGCTACATACCGACTCAGAGGTTGTCCTGAGGGAAAATTATGGAGTGGATATCTCCAAGCTGGAGGATGATGCTGACAGATGGATCGGCCTCCCGCTCTTTTTGAAGGGCAGAGTGTCACTCATGAAAATGATAGTTCTACCACGTATTCTCTTCCTATTTATGAATATTCCTATGGTCTTGCCCAAAACATTTTTTAGCCATCTCTACTCTTTAATGGTGCGTCTGACGTGGGCGGGCAGACAACCACGCGTTGCATGGAGGATATTGACGCTGCCATATGCAATGGGGGGCCTTAGTACTCCGGACTTGGAATTATACTATAGAGCCGCTCAATGCACACATGCATATCACTGGATACATGGACCCTCTGACATACCACACTTATTGATTGAGACCATAGTCGCTGATCCCAGGCCTTTGCCCGCCTTGCTGTTTTCGCCTCGGGACAGGCGAACCCGCATAATGGACTCCCTTACCTCGGTCGTGCACGCTTGGCATTATATACTGGCCGCTCATGCTGGTAATATTCTGTATGCCCCATTAGCCCGATTGAACTGGTGCAGCTGGCTTGCACCATGCAGGGACAGAGGTGTCATACTTGCATTGCAGTCGCTTAATATACATACCATGGGGGACCTCTTCGCGGGCGGTACCGCACGTTCCTGGGAGGATATCGTTGAGGGAGACACTGTCCGAACTCCCCTTCCGCTATTCCAATTTCATAAAGTCAGACACTCCCTTAGGTAGTTACTGGGAGAGGACATGACGGAACCCACAGAGATCCCGATACTGACCGCTATTATTAAAGCACAGTCACCTGCTAAATTAGTATCTAGAATTTACCGCTCCATGTTATCTGTCAGAGACGGTGCATACACGAAACCACGTCTGGCATGGCAGCGGGACCTACAGATAGACCTGACCGATGATAAGTGGCTATACTGCTGCTTGAGTACCAAGCGAATCTTGCTCAACGGACGCCATAGATTGATCCACTTTAAATTCGTTAATAGGGTTTATCATACCCCGGAACGGTTACACCGCTATGGTCTACGTGATAGCCCCCAGTGTGATAGATGCGGAGAGCCTATAGCTGATTTTCTTCATGTGGCCTGGGCCTGCCTGGGGATTGCCCGCTTCTGGGGTGAGGTATTCTTGGAAATTAACCGCATTACGGATATGTCTCTGTCTCCTGACCTGTTCCTCGCCCTACTGGGCTATTCACAACCACTTACCAAGAAACACAGACGTCTTGTGGACATGGCGCTTCTTCTAGCAAAGAGATGTGTGGCTGTCTGCTGGCTCCGAGGTCCGACACCCACCCTGTCACAGTGGTCTAGAGATATGCTTTACTGTTGCACTCAAACTGAAAACTACAGTGAGTTATTACCACCCCGCAACAGACATAAAAACATCTGGACCCTATACCTAACCAGGAAACCCTCTCTTGCGACCCCTGATCATGGAAGCGTTGCTTCCCCGTCGGGGGCTATCTGCAATACTCAGGATCCTACCGCGCAACGCTAACCTTATTTATAAAGCTGTTCATTCTATCTCACACTCACCTCCTCTCTTAGACAGATACGCCGGATAAGGAGCTACGGCTCGTTTTGTCGGTGGGACCAATCTTTTGTTTGAATTCCGGGCCGTCTCCCCCTTTCCTCTGTTTGTTTTATTTTATAGTATGTGTCTAGTATGTATGCATATGACTTGCTACAGGGGGTTGTCAATATTTGGACTGTGTCAATGCCGCTTATTATTGAAAAAAAAAGAATAATTTGCCTTTGACATCGTGATTTTTGTCTGTCCAATAGACTAACCCAAGGATTGTGTTCAGACGTCTCTGTATATGTGCCTCTCTTACTGTGTGTATTCAAACACAGTTCTTACATGTTCTATATGTTCTTTGATGGTAGAGGAGTAGATCAAAATGTCATCAATGTATGCAATGGCACTAACATCCAACACATCTCTCAAAGCTTCGTTGATAAAAAAAAGAATTGGAAACCTGCAGGGGCATTACAAAGGCCAAAAAGCCTTACCAAACACACATATAGCCTGAATTTGGTACAAAAAGCTGTTTTTCATACGTCTCCCTCTCTTACTGTCAGAATCTTCAGCGCACGCCGGCCCGGACTCGCGCAACAACGGAAAACGCGCGAGGAACTACAATTCCCGATGGGCAGTGCGGGAGGCGCGCTGCGTAACGCTCGCCACGCCCCTCACAGTGCGTCAAAAGGCGAAAGGTCGCCTCGCACGGAGCCGATAATTCTTCGAGCCCGGAGACGAGACGAGGTACCGCTGAGGAGACGAGACGTTCAAACAAGCTCATCACCCAGGTAGCGGCCCGTGTTATCCAGAGGTTCGCCGAGACCGAGGTAGGAGTACTGTGGCAGTGTTCCATTCGGGGCTCGACCCTTCCTAGTCGGAGACACGTTCTTCGAAACAAACAGAAATATCCTGAACCGCCCCTCTGTTGGAGAGACCGGTTGGTCTCATGCAGGGGAGCGAACGTGTAGGTTGCAAATTTCGTGACTTACAGGGCGCGACACGCTGTCAAGGTCCGACAGTGCACGAGCCTGAAATCTCACGGAGCTAGGCGAGAGCGAGTGTGTTGGTACGTGTTTATGAAAGCCATATCCGGAGCCTAGGAGTGCAGTAAAGCTTCTAGGAAAGTACGCAAAGCGTGCTCCTGCCTCCCTGACTTCAGTTTCCTGGCAGTCGCTAGCGTTGTGCAACAGCACCACGCGGTAGCCAGGCTTCTTCTTTGATTTCTTCTGCTTATCTCCCTAGACATATGAGAGAGTCTGGATAGAGGGGTGGTCACCACGCAGATGGCATGGAATGAGCTGGGCTATGACAAGTGGGTATTGCGCAACAAAGAAGTTATATGGTGTATGTGCGTCTGTATGTCGATCCCTGTCATTTTCCCTACGTGTGATTTTCCTTGTCGTTTATATTAGTGCCTGCAACTAAAAGACCACGGCCTGTAGCTCTCCCACATATGTCCGGGCCTACCTTATTTTCCTTAACAGGTGAGAGGGCAAGCTAGAGCTACACACTCCTGTTAAAAGGGTACTGCTTATGGTTCACGCTGAAAACGGAAACCTAAAGTCTTATGCTGTGTTCTGTTGTCTCTTTTGCCTTCACAGATCTCCCTCCCTGCAGTCCCCACCCTTTCCTTCCCCCGCTCGATCACCCCAAAAGTCCGTGGTTTCACTAGCCGGACTTGGGGTCATCCAGAGGTGGGCCCCCATAGAGCATCAATACAACCCCGGGGACATCGGAACGAGGACTCTGACACTTACCCTCACTAAATGGTACGCCCCCCTTAGATCCAGTTTTGTAAAGATGGTAGCGTTTTTCAATTGATCAAGTAGTGATTATATAAGGAGTAGAGGGTATCTGTTGTTTATAGTCACATCGTTTAGGGCTCTATAGTCGATGCAACACAGAGACCCCAATCTCGTTTGGGAATGAAGAAAAGGGATGGGGAAGCAGCTGACCTGGAAGGACGAATAAACTCTATCTTTAGCATGACATCCAAATATTCTCTCAAGTAGATATTTTATTTCTCAGTCAGAGCATATATCCGACAACATGGGATTTTAGCTCCAGGAACTAGATCTATGCAACAGTCGTATGGACAGTGAAGTGGTAGGAGAGAGGTCTTTTCTTTATCAAACACCTCTTTCAAGGAGTGATAGCAGGCAGGCAATTCAGGTAAGCTGGAGTTTGTGGTTACGGCTATATGTTCTGGTTGGGTAGCACCCCCGGGCAGTGTAACTTACAGCATTCATAAGAAAAAACAAAGGCTTATCCCTCCAATTTATATCTGGATCTTGACACGTTCACCAAGGAATCCCTAAAATTGCCTGAAACTGAGAAGAAATCAGGTCAAACTGAGGTGTTTCTTAATGATGATCATGGATGCAGAGCTCTAGTACTGTAGTGGTATGTGTGACAGGTCCTGATTTTATGGTGCTCCCATCAATTGTCTTTACTAGCTCTAATACGGATTTAGGTTAGACTCGGATCGCCTTATGTTTAACCCACTGGGAGTCAATAAAATTCCTTGTCGCCCAGAGTCTTACATGATCTGGTTATCTATGGATCAATCTCTCCAGATTAATCGGGCACTAACCAAAAAAATGACTTGAGGGGGGGAGGCATGGTTCTGAGCCAACAGTTGGGAGCCCATCAAACCTGACCTAACCGAGCAACCTGTCTCCATAGTTCTCGGGTTTGCTAGTTTACCTACTCAGTGCCTTATTCTAGGTTTATCTGGACAGTCTCGTAGGTAGTGCCCGCTTTTCCACAATAAAGACAAAGGGACTGATTACGATGGCGGGCAGACTAGGTCCATACTGGCAGGTGCATCCTGGGCTTTTCACATTGCGGGCGGTGCAGCTGGCTGCAGCATCGCACACAATGTAGCACCGCCCGCAATGTGAAAAGTGCATGCACAGCATTTCCCTGCAGTACGGGGCAAGCACCATGCGGTGCCTGCCACTTGGAACATGGAAATGAGGGGGGGTACCATGGGTACCCCCCAGTGCAGCGACACACCCCCCTGAACAAGGGGGGCCCGCAACGTGACCCCAAACCCAATCCTCGCCAGCCTTTCCATGGCAGCATTGCCGCCATGGAAAGGCCTTCCTAAACCCACATCCTGATCTGGTGGACGGTGCCTGCTACGCACCGCCACCATTTCAGGGGCCCTACACCGTCCGCCAGGCAATCGGTGCAATTGCCTTTGGTGGAAAAGCAGAGGACGGACTTTGCATCCACCACAATACCCACCGCCATCCTAATTTGGCGGTGGGTAATGAGCTTGGTGATGGCGGTAGGACCGCCACTGGTAGCCCAGCGTTGGCGGTCCTTCCGCCATAATAATGACCCTCATAGCTTTTTGTCTCTACGTCTCTGTCTTTCTTCATCACTCAAAGGCCCCTTAATGCTACCTATCTGCATAGGTTCAGGGTCTTCAATGCTTTTTTCTATGCCTGGTTTTGTTATATTCCATATCGGTACCCTAATATAGGTCCAGGAAACATTGTACACTTTCCTACATCAGCGCCCATTATTTCATATGAACGAGCCTTATAATGACATAACTCCAAATAAGGACAGAAGACCTTATACGGACATAACGCCTTATAAGGACTGTAGCCTTTTATAGACTAAACCTTTCACCTAGTTCCATGCTGAGGGTGTGTTTTTCCCAATCGATATTGCTAAGACGTCATCCTTAGCGCATAAAAATTTTTTTTTTTTTACTGTTTTTATTTACCCACCCACATGTCCCCCACAGTAGAGATCCCGATGGTGTCCCACCGATCGAATCCGGGGCATTGACTAAGACAACCCAGAATATCGGGTTCCCATAGCTGAGTTGCTTTTGTTAGACTGTTATGCCACCCCAGTCTTCTCGTAATTCCGTGCCATATTTCAACGGTGCGGGCCGTGGGACCTGTCAAGTTAAGTTTACGGGGGTTGGTATACAACGCCCTATTATAGCCACCTCGTCCCATGAGCCAGTGGTCGGTTCGGAAATTGGGATCCTCATGTGGGCTAAATACCCACCTATTAATTGCCGTCAGATGGCGGGCGATCCTCCCACAGTAATCCCCGCACCACACTATCAATCTGGGCAAAATACGAGTCTGGGATTGGGCATGGAGTATTTTGAAGTGCATATAGGAACCGCGGGAGCGGAAGCATTTTAAATAGGGATGCACATCATAATAGGGTGAGAGAGAGAGAACGCCAATGCCTGGCGTCTGATTTTAAACGTTGGAGGGGTTCCAATAGATTCTGCTCAAAGAAAGTATTACTATCGGCGGGCCCGAACACTCCTAAATACCGAAAGCCCAGAGTGGCAACTGGTATCTCGTAGCCCCGCGGGCTAGGTGGGGGTCGCCCCACAGTGCATACATTTGGGACTTGGACCAATTTATCCGGTATCCAGAATGCGCCCCGAATATGAGAAATATATGGAGTACCCGCCGCAGCGAACTTGCAGGAGAAGCTAGATAGAGGAGGATATCGTCCGCGTATAAGGAAATGCGGTCTTCGTGTTTGTTAGTCTATTTGAATCCCTGCACCCCCGGGTCCGTCCTGATCCAGTCGGCCAATGGCTGTAACACTAGGGCAAAAAGGAGTGGGGACAGCGGGCAACCTTTGGAGGGGAAAAGTGGCAGAACGATGGTTATTAACAGTGATGTGCACAGTGGGTTGTGTATATAGGAGCCTAATCCAACCAATCAGCTGGGGACCGAATCCTATACGGTTCAACACGGCAAAGAGGAAGTCCCATTCATGCCCATGGTGGCATCCAAGGCTAGTAGGATTGCTTCTTCTTCAATAGTACCAAGCCTACCCATGGCCCCATGCACCCTTCGCAGATTTCTGGCAGTGTTCCTGCCCGGCATAAAGCCAGATTGGTCTGGGTGAATTAGATCGCTGATATAAGGGAGGAGTCGATTAGCCAGGAGCTTGGCGAGGATTTTCGCTTCCACAGCGAATATGGATATAGGGCAGTATGATTTGCAATCTTCCGCGGGTTTGTTAGGCTTATGTATAACCACAATAGCTGCAGTGTGGATATCGGATGGGAGGAGCCCTAGTTGATAGCACTCCTTATATAAGCCCAAAAGATGGGGTGCCAATTTAGCAGACATGGGCTTGAAGAGCTCAACGGGAAGTTCATTTGGGCCCATCGCTTTGGGAGCGGACCTCCCGTATGGCTTTTTGGATCTCTGTTACGGTAATGTCGGCCTCTAAGGCGTTCCTATCCTGCGGGAAAATACACACCATATTGATTGTGGCCAGGAGATCAGCTGATAGGGGGGCCTGAGAAGCCTCGGGGACCTTATAGACATCTTTTAAGTAAGAGGCAAATGTATCAGCTATTTTTTGAGGATCGGTAATTAGCTTATCGGGGCCAGCAATCGCATGGACCCAGCATGTCCCCTACTCCTTACACTCCTACCAAGCCAGGAGCTTGCCCGTACGCTCGCCCTGTTCATAAATTAGATACCTGGTAATCAAGGAGTGCATCGTGGCATCCTCCAAAAGGAGTTGCTTATAGTCTTGTCGCTTAATTTTGAGATCGTATTGAACCGTGTGATCAGGGGCCTGCGAGAGGGTCGCCTCCAGGGCTAATATGTTTCTATTTCAACGACTCTCCGGGAGCGCTCGGCCCGATGCCTTACCATCAAGGACAGTGCCCTGCCCTGTATTACCGCACCATACGCCCCCCAGAGCGTCACTGCCGAGGTCACCGACCCCATGTTTTCCGCAAAGTAATATTTGGTGTCCTGCAAGAGTCTCTTTAATGTGAGGTATCTTAAGCGCCTATGGCTGTATCCTTATTGAGCCAGGTTGCCTGACCCGTGACATGCCAAAAGTCGTCAAAATGGGGGAGTGATCAGAAATTCCTCGTGCTAGACAGCGTGCGTCGTTGAAGGTATGTATGTCTTGAGCGTGGGTGAACATATACT
Source organism: Triturus cristatus (assembly GCF_964204655.1). Classification (NCBI taxonomy): domain Eukaryota; kingdom Metazoa; phylum Chordata; class Amphibia; order Caudata; family Salamandridae; genus Triturus; species Triturus cristatus. Next base: position 647,215,680 of record NC_140594.1, on the reverse strand, counting down.
TCCGTGTGCTCCCGATTGAAAGGTGTAGTGTGTATGTAGGGAGTTCAGCCACCTCCATATGGCAAATTCCCAGAGCTTCGAGCCTCGGGACGGGTCATCTCGGGTTGGGAGACGATCCCTGGTGCCATCCATCGTTAGATTGAAGTCACCCCCCAATATCAGTGTCCCCATGGGTAGCTCCATTAACAACGTCCCCACGTCATGTAGTGTCAATTGCTGTAGTCCTGGGGGGACATAGACAGAGACTATATTCAGGGTGCGACCCTCCCCTGTGCCCATAACGGCTGAGTATCTGCCCAGAGTGTCCGTCCATGTATTATGCGTAATGTAAGGGCAACCCTTTCGGAGAAGGACCCCCACTCCTCTGGATCCCGACAAGAACCCTGAATGAACCACCATAGTGTATCCCTTCCTATTCAGGGCCATGCATGTATTACCTACCAAATGCGTCTCTTGCAACATTACTAAGTCAAGCTCTTGTCTTTTAACATAGCGCAAAACAATCCCCCGTTTGATCTTGTCCCCCAAACCATTCACATTCCAAGTGGCCACTCTAAGTCCCGTATCAGGTGCCATCAAACACTTGTGGTAAAAAGATCATAGTGTCGGATGGGCCCACTCAGGAGGCCCACCAGGGGTCTCCCCACCCAGCACGACATGTATCAATAGTTTGCCAAGGACAACGCCAATAATGTTCACCTGTATGGCAGATTGTGGGAGCATGTCTGATATTAGAATGCCAAGGTTTATGATGCACCAATGCAAAGAACAAAGAAAGCAGATTAAACAAACCCCCCCACCCCAACCAAACTGGAACTCTCCGCTACCCTGCCCCCCTGCACAGCGAGCCTAAAACCGCCCGCCCCCTCCCAACTTGCAGAGTGCCTGTTGCCCACCATTAATGAATCCCCCGCAACACCCAATAATGCAGGAAGAAACAGCGGACTACCAATCACACCATCATCGCGATCAATGTTCATAGTCACCCCGTGGGACCCTGAGAGTCTGACTCAGAGTGAGGAGGGGAGCTCCGCTGCTGCCGCCAGTCGCCACAATCAGCTGTTGTAGATGGAGACTTGAGCTGCTTCTTGCCAATGGTTCACCAGCCATCAAGCCAGTCCCAGGCATCCTCCCGCTTTGTAAAGAACTAAAGTTTGCCGTCAGATTCAACCCGAGTTTTGCTGGGAACATCATGGCATATTTGATCTCTTGATCTCTAAGGGCCCGTTTTACTTCCAAGAAGCTACGTCTTTGTCCTGGACCCTCAAGGTGAAGTCTGGAAAAATTGTGACCCTGCTGTTTTGGATTGTCAAAGGGGGGGCCGCTCTAGCGGTCTGGAGGATCACGGTCACGGAAATTAAATACACGAGCCAGGAGTGGACGGTGGGGGCGCCCCCGGTCTTGGCCTACCCCAAGGCACACAATGGACCCGCTCAATGGAGAAGCACTTAGACAGTTCACATGGCTGAAGTTGTTTTAAGATGAGTTCCTCTACGAAGAGGTCAGCCGTTTGCCCCTCCGCTCGCTCCAGAACACCAAGAATGGAGACATTACGCCTCATTCTACCTTTGTAGTCATCTAGTTGTAGAGCAATTGCTTCATGAGAGGTGCGCAGTTCGGAAACTTGTTTTTTGAGGAGGGTGGTGTCAGTCCCCAGTACAGCTGTAGTGGCCTCTACCTTGCTTACACGCTCTGCCAACCACCTCATGTCCTCCCTTATCAAGGTCACCTCCGTGGTGACTGTATAAATCTGAGTTTCCAAGGAGGTGCGCACTGCGGTGATCGCTGCAAAGAGGTCCTTGTTCGTGGGCTCGGTCGTTTCACTCTGGACTGCGGTCGCACCATGGTCTTCACTCTGTTGTTTCTGCCAAACGAATTTGTCAAGCTTGGCCTGTGCCGCCGTCCGGCCACTGGGACCCGTCGCCATGTCGTCTCCCTTAGTGGGCAACAGGGGGGATCTCAGCCGCACCAACTACTCTCTTTCACCCCTCTGATTCCGCCCGCTTCCTCAGGATGCACCAGATCCGACGAGCGGGCCCCCAGCCGTACCCAAGGTCCTCCGGACCGCTTGGGTCTCCAGGCTGGTCTGCTTAGCAATAGCAGCAACAAGGACGCCGGGCCCCGGCAGAATCAGTCACGAAATCGGATCCCCCGCCAAAGTACAGGTGATGGTTTCGAAGCGGGGGCTCGCGTTGGTCCGAGTCAGGGCCCCATTTACCTCGCGGCAAACTCTCCCCGGCCAGGGCACCAGCCGGTGCCCGCTCAGTTCCCCTCAGGGATGTCTGCACCTCCAGCTCTCACTTGCTGATCGGTCACGACAAGGCCGCAGCCACGGTCTTGCGTGAAGTTCTCGGCCAAAGGGCGGCACTCTCCTCCGGCTCGATCCACGCGGTTAGAGAGGCACTGGTTGTAGCTTCCACCGGTCCCCTCAAATCGTGCTCAAACTTCGTACTTTGTGAGTTCACACGCTAGGAGCTGCAATCGCCCCCACAGGAGAAGAATACGGCCAGGGCGGATATAATTAAACAGATTTTTCCGGGTGTGGCGCAGGGAGCTCGGCTACCCTGCGGCCATTCCCGTTGGCAGTTGGCCACGCCCCTGCATATGAATAATTGATGAGTACACTGTTCAGGAGGTACACTTTACCTCTCCCATCGACGCACAAGGTTTAATCCCCAACGTCATCCTCATACTGAACAATGGGGAACATACGCACATAGACTGTATAACTACAGCACCTCTTGCTATCAGAATGCAGGAGGGACCCGAGACTTCACGGCCGACACACTCACGGAGACGCTGCAGCTCCGGCATGCCATCGCTCCAGCTGACAGTCGTTTGCCTTTCCTTAGCTGGGTATTCAGCTCAAGTCCAGGACAAAGTCCCGCACTTTCACTCTTCAGGTAATGGGGTTCGACTAAAAGCCTAGCAGGATTCCTGGATCTTAGGCTCTCAGGCTTAGACTCTGTAGCACCTACTTACATGCTAGGTACACTTAGGTACATCTAGTCAGGCATCTTAGGAGTACGCACTTTATTTTATAAATGCATTCTATTTCCATGTATCTGTTCATGACTATTACACAATGGTAGAACAATGCTATTTCTTTTTATTCACTGTACTGCTGGTTCTATATTTCTGCTACTGTGTTACAGTTGTAACAGCGCACATATCTTACATGAGAAGAACAACGGTACAATAAACTCTTATTGTAAATGCTCCGACTGTTTTTTCTATGTGTCTCTCTGAGAGCAAAACAAGCAAGCACGAGTAACTGGGTGAAAAGAAATATATTGTTTCCATGAGTCTGAGGTTATTGTGTTCTGAGGTTGCCAAAACCTAATCTCTCCAATAACAGGGGATTCTAGTCGGCACTGCAAGCTAGCTAATGCGAACCATAGTCTGATATATGTGGTGGGAGTGTACAGAGTCAGTTTGCCACCAGACCCATAGTATATGTTATCCGTAATCGTCGTAGGTCCTGCATGATAGGGTATTATTAGGACTACACTACAGCTTCCTTTCTTTAAATGTAAGAAATCTGGTCTCCGGACGTTCTTTTTCCCGCCTTCTCTCATGTATTCCGTGATCTAGTTTGACCACAAGATCTAGTGGTGTGTTGCACGAGTCAGGGGGGTCCAGTACTTGGGCCAAAACATCTTTTAGTTCATCTTTAAGTCCTTTATGAAAAAAGAGCACTACGCTTGGCCTCCCTGCCTCGGCTATCAACCTATTTAACAGGAGATTTATGTAATTTTACCCTTTGACCCCTGCTTCAGGTTTAACAGTTCTATATCTACTATTTGCATAAATGAATGTCTTTCGAATAATCGATGTAACTCTTCTTTGAATTCAGCGTAGTTGTATAACAAGGGGTCATTGCGATCTACTAACGGGATAGACCAAGTACCTGCCTTTCTTCCCAAGTAAGACAAAACAAATGCCACTTTGGCTTGTTCTGTGGGGAAACAAGATGCTTTGCTCATAAAATGCAATTGGCACTGATTGATGAAAGTAGAACATTTAGCAGGGTCTACTAGAAACCTTTCTGGTGGAGATAACGGTATAGAGGATGGGGTCGTTATGTGATATACTGGAAGAGGACAGCGGGGACAAGAACAGATTACAATGGGCCCCTGACGCAGCATCTGTCGAGGGTGCAGTCTGGGTGGCATGCTGTAAGGCATTCACTCTAAGTGTCTGGGCCTGCATTTCTTTTTGCAAGGTCCTTATCATGTGCGCAATGTCAGCTAAGGTTATCTGACATTCTTCCATCTTGTCCAGGTGGAAAATACACATGGACTTTGCGTTCTGTAAGTCTCACCTGATGTTTCCACAGAGGCAAAATGGAAGACCTGATGCTAGATTCGAGCTTCTCTAACACACGAATATCAGCCCAACATAGGCAAAGCCAACGTGGTGAAGGTAGGGAAAAAGTTAAAACAAAACAAGGAAAGGGAGAAGGAAATGAATCACTGTCATGGCTTGGTGGGAGATCTGCCCCCCTTTCCCCCCCTTCTCCCCTCTCGATTACCTGGTGCGTGTGCATGGTCCTTCACTCATGCGGAAATTAGTTTTCCTCACTTCCATGATGTAAGCGGTTGGCGGTCCATTTCCCCGTTGCCGGAACCGCCGCCACGTCACACAGCGCTTCCGGGGAATCAGCATAACCTCAGCGGTTCCCGCCGGCTCAGTGCTTTGTATTGACGCCCTTGCCTCGACGGGTGCCCTCTTCTGCTTCAGATGCTTTTACAGGTATCCCGAAGCCACGCCGGAGCGCTGCCTCCTCTTTCTTCGTGACTTTTCTCCGGTCTGCCTGCTAGCGCTACCACATTGTCAGGACCTTGTTCCTCTACCAGTGCGAACGCACTGGAAAGTGCCTTGACAGCGTTTATAATTATTGGCACGTACTTTGGGGGGTTTAGTCATTTGGCGCCTGGTTGCGCAGGAGTGCTTGTCACTTTGCCACATCGCGCTGAAGCGCTATAGTTTGTTTTTCATTCACACCGCGCTGGGACGCTTGTTTTTGGTTTTCTCTACACCGCGCTGGAGCGCTTGTTACTTTGATTTGCACCGTGCAGGAGCGCTTTTTACTTTGATTTGCACCGCGCAGGAGTGCTTATTCGTTTATCAAGTAGATGGCTGCTGGTTATATGGTGTTTCCAGTTATGAGCCGGTGTTCACAGTTACTCCGAAAAGAGGGAGGTTCTCTACTGGTCTTCTGGACATCATCCCCGCCATCTTTAGCTTCCTTCCCCAATCCCATCTTCATCCTAGTTCGTGTACACGTCTCGATTGGGGTAAGGTGGGTATGGGGGCAATAGCTCATGTCGTCTCTGTGAGATCTCTCCGCAAGCAACAGGTAAAACTTGTGGGGTACACGACAATCACAATGACACTTCTTGCACCGCATCTGTATGAGGTTGATTACATGCACCTACTATGTAAATAAAAATATAACAAGTTATCCTAATTACACAAGTCTGGAGGCAGTGTTTTAGAAGATTATGAAATACTATTAGTGTATATGTACCTAGTGCCATCCTTCTTCTAACTCAAATGATGGGATAGAGACGCAGGCAACAAATAAGGAATGATGTGTCTAGGAACAGAAAAAATACTAAGCGTTAAACATTAGGGGTAATGAACCTAGCCTTACAATTGCAAAAACAATGAGAGGGACTAACCTTAATAGATGCCACTGTAGCTCTTCATTAGACCCAAAAAATAAATATCCTATTTAATACTAGGAAAAAAACATATTTCCCTAGACAGGATGTATACCAAAGAGTTCACAAAAAGGGTCAGAAAACTATATTATGACTCCTTGTAAAATTAACTTATAAACTATTTTCTCTTTATAGCCAGCCAGTGCTAAATAAGGAAAACAAAAGAAGAAGCAGTTCTCCACTCTCCGTGGATCAAACACATCAGATAAGTAACTATGTCCTTGCAATAATACACCACATCATAGTCCTATCATCATACCAGGAAGATGGGGATTCTTTGTTAAATGATATTTTTCTTCTCTCATTGTATCTTTCACAGGACGAGAGGCTGAGGAACTCAGGCGCGAGGAAACTGTCACAATTCACTCCCTGCATTCTCGTGCCCACCACCAGGGGGCTGAATTGTGGGGCTTTCCAGTGTTCTAATATGTTTCCAGATACTCCCCTGCATGCATATCCTGACTTCCAGGCATTTGGACACCATTTGGGTATTGACATCCATTCCCCATCCATGCCGGGTTTTGTGGAAGCCAGTCTGCTCATGCTGCAAACTACATTACCTATAATCCCCTGCTCACTGCTTTGTCTCCACCCCTGCAGGCCAAGGATGGGTGTAGGAATTCAGCTCACCTGTGGCTGCCTGCTGCTAATCTGCTCACACCTAATGCATGTGATTACTGTGAGCTCTTTTAAGCCTCAGCTCCCTTTAGTCCAGTGTTGGTCATAGTAGCTGTTTTCCGGTGAGGCCAGTCCTTGTTCCTGAGCTTTTGCTATTTCTTGATTCCTGAACTACAGCCATTCCTTGAGCCTCAATTGTCACTGTCTGCAGTGCTACCTTGTTTACTGAGCTATAGTTAGTCTTTGTTCCTGAGCTTCAGCTATTTCTTGTTCCTGATTTGCACTGCTTGCAGTTCTCTCTTGACTCCATGCTTCCTGAGCTTTAGCTATTTCGTGTTTCCTTGAACTAGCACTGCAGTGTTAACTTGACTCCTGAGCTTTAGTAATTCCCTGTTCCTGAACTTGCACTTCCAGCAGTGCTACCTTGACTCCTGAGCCTTAGCTCAATTCTTGTTCCTGCCCCAGGACTGCCTTCTATGCTACTTTGTTTTCTTGATTCCTGAACTTGCACTATTCTAGTATAGCCTTGAAGTCTCCCCTTCTGTAAATCCTTTTCCAGTCCCTGCCTTTCTTCCCATTTCCTTGGTTCCAGTTCCTAGTTTGCTGTCTTTCTATTCTGCTGCCTTGCTTCTGTTGCCTTGTGTGTTTGTTACTTGTTTTCTGCCAAGTGTGCCCTGTGATTTCTTTCCTTTCCGGTTAAGCACTCCTCCTTGCTAGCTCCTTGTCTATTGTGCTTGTGTTTAGTTCTACCCCCTTGCTGTTACTGCCTTGCGTGTTCCTGTTTGATCGCCAGGATCCGTGTGCACAACTGACTACCTAGGTGGTGTTTCTTGTTCACTGTGAGTATTGTCTTTGATTTACATTTATAACATCACCATAGGTATAAGCTCCACAGACCCTGTCTTTGCATGCGTATTGCATATTTGGGTATTTGCAGTCATTATCTGTAACAACAATTGTGGGTGAGGAACTTACTGAGCTTCAGTCTTACCGTGTGAAGTTCCTGAGTGCTTTACCCCACATTCCCTTTATTGTTAATGTTGTTTTATATATATGTCTTGCATATCCGTCCTCTGTGTAGTTTTTCTGAATGCTAAATCACCTCTGAGGGCCTGTCCTTTCTGAGTCTTACCTCTCTTATTCTCCTATACAGAGCTTCCTCTTTGGATTCCCATTCTCCTTTGACTCGCTGTGTGATCTTGGGCAGCTCTGTACCTAGTATTCTACCTACTTTGTCTACCCTGGCACCAGTCGTTGCCAGAGTCCCTGACACATGCCAGTGTCCCGGACTGAGTCCTGACAGAAACAGAGTGGAGCAAACATGTACATCCGACGAGGGAACACGGAGACGGCCAGAAACTTGGAAGAAAGCTGAGACCCAGAAGAGAAGTCCTGAGCGTCTTGAGCAGGAACACATCGAAGACATCCAACAAGGAACCAAAACCCAACTCCATGACACTGGGACCCGAGCAGGTAAATCTAAACAAAGTGAGTGCGGAAAAGCTAGGCAGATCCGTGACTGAACGTGAAGCGCGTTCTTGTCACAGACTGCCCCTTTTATCCATGCTTGGCTCTGCCCCACTCGCTGTTTGAAGTAGCAGCAGGGCACGACTGACACCCTGCTAAAATAAACCTTGGATTTTCATGAAGTATTTCCTCGTATTGATTATTTACAGGATTCATTTTCCGCAACCTTCACACTTGCGACGAGCGGGCAGATAACTACACGGTGGATCAAGGATTGAGTGTATCATTTCTGTTATCCACTCGTATCATATTGAAGTATCAAACTGCTTTACAATTGGTTGTGGGACTGTAATTCTGTACTGGATTGGATTACAGCAGAATTGTTGACTGCACTGTGCTGCATGTCTATTTTCTCATTGGATATCCTCATTTTGAGCCATGCCTTTCCCTCATTCAAGGTTGTTGGAGGGTTACAGAAGGTTTCTGGCATCTGGGCCAATTCAGTATCGGATTGGACATTTCTATTTTGCCTACTCCTCTGTTTATTGAGGCTTGTCGGAAGCTAACAAAAGGCTCAATTTGTGATCTGGTTGGATTTCCTACTTACCTATCACCAGAGCAACTGTCAGAGAATCGTATGCTTTGGATCTGAGGTACTGTACTGTATTGCGACCAATGCAGTGCTGGTCAGCGGTGTTTTCTCCTTTGCTTTCACATGTTGAGGTTCAATTCAGTAATTATAATTCACATGCTCATCTTCATGCAGGCAACTGTGACTACTTTTATAATTTTCATAGTTTTAGTACTGTATACTGTACTCTCCTTTTCATCATTCATCAATATGTCTGGCACTGTACCTCCCCCTTCCTTCCTTATTTCTCCTGGGGAACTACCCATAGATTGGGAAACGTGGGTGGCTATGTTTGGATTAAAAGAATTCAAGAATGTACCTGCTTTAGTCAGTCCTGGCAATGTCAATGTCTACCAGTATGCATCTAAACTACTCCATTTAAGATATGGGAAAAAAGCAATATTGTAATGGAAAGATTCATGTTTTACTCCAAGAACAACATTCTGATGAGTCTATTGAGTATTGAGGACTATGTGTCTATACTCTGGTCTTCAGTGGTCACATGTGATTTTGAGCATATTTCTTATGAACAGGTACTTAGAGACTAGATTTTGATGAGGACCAAAATAGGAAAATACAAGAAAGGTTGTGGACACGTACTCACATGTGATGAGAGAAATTTGTGCAAGAGGTTAGGTGTGTTGAGAAGACTGATATCCATGTGGTACACAAAGATAAGTCTAAAATTAGGAATTCATACATCCCAAAAAAAAATACATCGCAAATTAATGATATGAAGCCCAAGTGGCAGAAGCAGGATGGAAGGAAGAATGTACTTTTATGCTATAGATGTGGTAGTAATACACCTTTGGGTAATGCAAAGGTGTATCCTGCTATGGACAAAATATGTTCAAGGTGTGGCAAGAAGGGGCATTTTAGCAGGGTATGTAGATCAGTTCCTAAGAATGTCGACCTTATACAAAGTTATGAAGGATATGATAGCTCTAATGACAGCAGTGAACCTGACATCAATACAGTGTTGAGGTATGGTGGAGAATAGTATTCCACAAAGTTTCCTTCTTGTGAAATTGATATTGATGAAGTTGGATTGGGTATACTTGTGGATTTTTGTGCTTGGTACACCATTATTTCACATGATGTTCTAAAAAAACAAACTGGCCTAGTAAAAAACCCATTCCTCCCGATGTCGTTCCTGGAGGGTACACTGGTCATAAAATTGTTTTTTTTTGGGGGGGGGGGGACGGGGGGGTCAGAATAGAATTTTCTAGGCATCAGATATTTGAAAAGATTGATGTAGCCAGACAGGGCCAATCCTTGTTGAGTTGGCCGCACCAAAAAGAAATGGGAATCAAATTGGATCCTACTGCGTCCCTTCCTGTGTATGTTTTTGCTGCTAATGTTGCAGGGGATGGGAATGCCACTGTATTGGAATTAAACTCAGTTTCCCAGAGTCTTCAGTGGTACATTATGAGAATATAGTGGATTCAAGCGCTGCATTAGGCTGTGAAGATGCGGTACCTGGTTGCCTTAGGGTGCGTAATATTCCTTTATCATATAGAGGTAAACTCAAAGACATTCATTGAGCCTGTAGAATCTTCACCGTGGGTTTCTCCGATTGTTATTTCGGTCAAACCCTCTGGCGAATTGAGACTTTGCATTGACTTGTGCAGCCTCAACAATGCCATATGGGTGGATGCTCATCCTCTGCCTAATCTACACAAGATGGTCACCACGTTAGCTAGAGTAAAAATTATTTCTTGTCTTGACTTAGCAATTGCATATCACCAGGTTGTTTTAGAAGAAGAATCAAGGAATTTAACAGCATTTTTAACGTCAGAAGGGTTGTTTCGGTTCTGTTGCATGCGTTTTGGGCTTGCCAGTGTCGCAGCTGTTTTTTGGAGGTTGATGAAGGAAACTCTGGCTGGGTTAAATGGGGCAGTTGCATTCCAGGATGACATACTTGTTTTTGGCCAGGATGCCAATGAGCATAATCACAATTTGGAAAGGGTTTTTATGGCCTTAACGGACAAAGGTCTTAAATTACAGCCTGATAATTGCAAGTTCAAGCAAACTGAAGTTGAGTACTTGGGGCACTCTATTAGTAGCTCAGACATTAGGACTAAGAAGAACCATGTGGAGAACATTACTAAAGGACCCATTCCCAGCTCAAAGAAGGAGAAATTAGTGGCATTTTTGGGGTGAACACAGATTTCCTCTAAAATTATCCCCAATTATGCTGCTAAAGTGGATCCTTTCAGATATTTGTTTAAAAAAATGCAGTTCATTTGGACTGAGGTTGTCTACTGCATTTCAAATACTGAAGGAGTTCATTGTTAATGCACCATGTTTGAAACCTTTTGTAGTTGGGAGACAGTGTGTTGTGATGGTAGATGCCAGCAGTTGTGGGTTAGGAGGTGTGCTGATGCAGAGCGACATGAGTGAAGTATGGTTAGTTGCTTATGCTCCCAGAGCTTTGAGTGAAGCGGAAAAAAAATACTTCATGATTGAGAGAGAGCAGTTGGCGTGCATGTCTGGTACAGAACATTTTAGGACCTTTTTGTGGGGTACCAAGTTTATTATCAAGACGGACCACAAACCATTAATTTACACGAGGGCTCCTGACGGTGGGCGTTCTATATCTGCAAGGTTAGTGTCCAGATTGCAAAACTGCTAGTGTCAATTAGAATTTGTGCATGGGAAAAACAATGTGCATGCTCATTGCATGTCCCGATTGCCCATTACAATTACTGTGGATGATGATGGAATGATAGATAAGGAAGACTGTGAAGTTGCCTTCACTCTACAGGATGTTAATTTTCTACATGCTGAATAACCCATTATAATATAATCTAGATTGGCAGAGGAGATGGACAATGATATCAATCAGAGAGGTTTTAAGCGCACTACTCACCCGTGAGGGTCTCAAGGTGCTGGGGGAGGGAGGGGGAGGGAGGGGGAGGGATCCGGTCATTCGAAGAGCCAGGTCTTGAGGGTCTTCCTGAAGATATACAAGGTGGGGGCACATCTGATGTTCATTGGCAGCTCGTTCCAGGTCTTGACCACGATGTAGGAGAAGGTTCATCCGCCTGTTCTGGCTCTGCAGATGGACGGGGGTTCGGCGAGGGTGAGGTCAGCGGATCGGAGGTTTCTCTTCGGTATGTGGAAGGAGAGTCTGTTGTTGAGGTATTGGGATCCGGTGTTGTGGAGGCATTTGTAGGCGTGGGTGAGTATCTTGAAAGTTACTCTTTTCTCAACGGGGAACCAGTGGAGTGTATGCAGGTGCTGGGTGATGTGTTCGTGTTGAGGGAAGCCGAGGGCGAGTCTGGCTGCAGTGTTCTGTATGGTCTGGTGTTTGCGGAGCAGAGACTTCTTTATTCCGGCATAGAGGGGGTTTCCGTAGTCCAGTCTGCTGGTGTGACAGTCATCCTTGATTCGGGAGGGATCCATTTGAAGGTCTTTTGGAGGGTGTGGAGGGTGTTGAAGCAGATGGAGGCAACGGCGTTGACCTGTTGGGTCATGGAGATGGAGGAGTCGAGTATGATGCTGAACTCAAGAAGGTTAAGTAATTGATTTTTACATGGGTGGCCATGGGAAAGGAATATCTCTGGAGAGATTATGGGATATTCCAAAGTGCGGAAGGAAATGGCTATGGAAAATTGTATCATTATGCATGGGGATAAACTTAGTCCTCCATTCAATCTAAGGAGAGTGATTGTGGACAAAGCCCTTGAGGGTCACATGGGCATGTCATATACTAAAAGGCGGGTCAAGGAGAGTTACTGGTGGCCTGGTGTGGACATGTTTGTTGAGCACCAGGTGAGATCGTGCAGCAAGTGCACCTCTAGTGATAGGTCAGCCAAAATTATTTATACTGAACCTCCGCCTGTCAAAATACCCCTTGCTCCTTGGCGGAAGTTGGGCTTGGACATTATTGGGCCATTTGCAGTTTTGCCCAGGCACCAGGTGTTTGACTATTATTCCAAATGGCTGGAGGTCAAGATGGTGAATGAGGTTAGTTCACAAGTTGTAAAAAAATTTACTACGTTTTTTGTAGGGAAGGCACTCTTCAGGAATTTGTCACTGGTAATGGCCCCCAGTTTATCAGTACAACAATGGAGAAGTTTTTGCAGAAGTGTGGTGTGACACGTAGAAGAATAGCTGTTTTCCACCCTGAGGCCAATAGTCAAGTTGAGAGGTCCAACCGTGTAGTTAAGGAGGCAATCCAATTGGCTGTAAAGGGGGGACTTAATTGGAGAAACGTGTTGCAAGTCTGTTAACTTATAGGACCTCACCCAATTCTGTAACAAAGGTGAGTCCCTTTGAGTTGTTGAGGGGATGTAAACCTAGTACCAGGTTGGCTCCTTTTTGGCTACGGAACAAATGCAGGGATATGGGTGAAGCAGCTTAAGTAGATTTCAAGGGGATAAGACGGAGAGTGGAAGAATATAAAATGAAAATGAAACCAGAATTAAGAAGGAGGAAGGGTCCTGCAATCAAGCAAGTGGTCAAAGTAGGTGATTGGGTATGCATCAAAAAGGGGAGTACTGATGGGAAGGGTTGTGCTGTTTGGTGAGATCCCGTCAAAGTTATCGAGGTGTTCAGAAATGTGGTGAAAATTGATGGTGGGGGAGACTGGAACTTTAACAGAGTATTCTTGTTTAAAGGGGAGAATATGTGTTTAGACTTACAGGGGAGCAATGTTTTCCTAGATGTGGGGAACAAGTGTGTGAGAGAAATTATGGTTCTAGTGTGTGTAACAATGTCAAGGATATCTCTAGAAGTGTCCGGTACCGTTATCCACCCAGAAGGTTACAGGATTATATCATTGGATTAATATATTTTTGTTATTTTTTGTGTGTGCCTCTTTTGGGTTTTACAACATGAAAGTGGGGAGGTGTGTGGCATCTCACGTGCATCTGCGAGCCCTATGCTTTCTCCTGGCATGTTCCATTTTCTATGGACAGTATTGTTATGAAGTAGCCACGAGCAACAATGCCTTGTTGCTTGTGTCTATTTCATATGTTGCACCTTTATATGGAAACGAGCTACGCTCGTGGGGTGGGGGGTGGATGCATTTGTTTGAATGTGGGTGGGATTGTAGATATATGTGTAGAGACTGTCGATTGGCATTCGGATGCTGTACTCACTTGTGAACGGATACCCTGCAGAAATAAACCTTGGGTTTTCATAAAGAAGTGTTTCCTCGTAGTTAATATTTACTGGATTCATATTCCGCGACCTCCACACAAACCAATTCTGCTAAACAGCATATATTTAAACACCGTCATAAGTAATAGAAATGCCATGACCTCAGCCTTCTGCATGACTCTAACTGACCTAGTCTGCAAAATCCCAGCAAATGAGATTGTAGAGGACCTTAACATACAGAACCTGGACACATTGGTGGACATGCACCACAACAACATCAGAATAAGATTGTCAGCGCACCGATGCGCACATTCAGGGGGCATTCCCATCTCAGACTACTCCTTTGTCAGCCCCCTGCTATTGGCCACATACGGACAAAAGCACGGACAGTGGCCATCATCCAGAAGTAAGTTCAATACGTTAGGAATAGAACAAAAACCACGCTGGTAAAGTGACTAAAGTGGAGAAAGGCAACATTGGATCTACTCAACACTTGGAAAAAGCATCTACAACAAATACACTTTAACACTGGTAACCTGCCACGCATCTGGGTCGCAATCATAGACTTGGCATTCAGCACCCAAGAGTGCCAATGAAACCTCACCCACCAGTCCTCAAGAATTTCGGGTCCAAGAATGCCCTATGGTACACCACTGAACTAAAGTTAAGCAAAACTGCCCTGTCTTCTGCAGCCAGAACATATAGCAAGGATACAACAAACCAAGCAGCCTATTTACAGCTGAGCAGTAGAAGACCAGCCCATCGCACTGTGTTGTGGAATTCAAAAGAAAAATACATGGACTCGATATGGTTAGTTTCACCTACATTCCCTTCTATCCGTAATCAAGATAAGTTCTGGATATACATTAACATGCTAAATAGCAAATCTATAGTTCTAGGGATTGGCGTAGAATGGGATAGAACATACCCAGAAGTCATGCACAGATGTCGATACCCCGGTCTGCCATAGAGACGTCCATGTGTGGCAGGACCTAGGGACTGAAGATGATAAGTACTGGTCTAAGGTTTTCAATCGAGCTTCAGTCTACAGCGCTATTAAGGCCAAGGCTTCGGGTCCTAATTGTTGCACTCTTCAGAGCAGACACAGATTGCTTGACTGACTTGCTCACCCCCTTGTATGTAGACAGCTTCAATTTGCAGGTGTCATGTCATCTTGGCAGGCATCCATCTTCTATCCACCTCATACAAAGGGGAGCAATGCTATGCCAGGAACTTATTGGCAAATTGTGTATTTGGAATTTGAGGCCAAATCCTACCGAAAATACTTACTTTACAAATTTGAGGCATGGGCGGTAGAAGCAAATATCATACCATTTTACCAGACTGGCTTTAGATAACACCCCTCCATCCTTGTTAACACTGTTGCCTTGTCATACCTGGTCTAATGTGTCTCCCTCCCATCTAGGCTACCTCTCTTTGTGGGCTTCGTGGACTATTCCGCTGCTTTTGACGGTGTCGATCATAACAAACTATAAATAAAGCTAACAGAGTTGGGGTATAACTATACCCTACTCGGAGAAATTGTCTCTCTCTATTCAGACATGTGGGGTCCTCGTTAAGACTGGCACAGACAATTCTTCCACAAAACTAGTCTTGACCACACAGGATCTAAAACAAGGGTACATCTTAGCCCTGTGCTGTTCAATCTCTGCACAGAAGACATAGACCCCCTCATTGGCAAAGGCAACTACAAATACAATTCCACCAAAGATCAGCTCCATCAGGCTCCCAAAGATTCAATACGTGGAAGGCTTGCTAATTCTGGACCACAAAAAGGCACCTGCAGCGTGCCCTTAATGAGCTCCAATCCTATAACATTCCAAATAAGTTGGTGGACAAAACCGAAAAAACAAAAGTGATGTTTTGTCGCCCTTACAAGAACAAGAGGAAACTAAGATGGGGGCTGGGGCACTAAACCATTTCCCACCCATCTAACTACAATTATCTCGGGGTTTGGTTCAGACACAAGCAAACCCACTGCTCACTTTATACAAATAGACAGGAAGTCCCAGGCAGCCACATTGACCTTATGCAGACTTTATCATAAACTAAATCACCATGTGCAGAGGCCAACCTGCGAGTCATGCTAGCGGAGTTACTACCCAGCCTTTCTTATGGCCAACACGCCTATCCGGGGCCATTTCACCCCTTACTGGACAAGTCTCCGTGCTACGCCTACAGATGGTTGTTCCATCTCCCAAAATGCACCTGCCCTTCACTGCTTTGCCTGGAGTTTGGTCTGGACAGGCAGGACTTTGTGTGTAGGGCCGCTTTCCTCAAATATTATGCCATTCAACAAGCTAAATCAGATACCCTAAAAATGGTCCTTCAAGTTTTATAATCCTGACCTACCCATGGTCTTCATATCTCATAAAGGCGGGCCTGGACCTAGATGTCGTCAGCGATAAGCTGGTGGCTCTCACTGTTCCTTAATTCTCAGGAAACCTGTTGCACTCGTCTCAGGGAAGGCTAACTTAGCAATTGTGCATACCACCACCTACACCATCCCACCCCAATTATAAAATCATACGGGGAAATGAGATTGTAATCACATTTAATGAGAGCATTAAGAAAGGAGACAAAGCACCGCATTTGTGGGGCACGACTATGGCCCATCCAATCAATGAGTTTCACTCCGAATGGGAACTAACATCTGGCAGCAGGCTCAGTAGATTCTGCGATTACAGAAGAGTCTATGCTTCACCTTTTATGCTGCTGCCCAGGGTTTTTAACTGCACACCACACTTTATTAAATGACCAATGTTTATGCTGAATGGGATTTACACCAGTAAGGATGCGCTGGATTTTTTTTTTTACTTCCACTGTACCCATGTATTTGGCACACTTTGGGAAATTCGGCAAGATAATTGCCAGTGCAATCAGACAGCGAAGGGTTTGTACATCCTGATCATTGTTACTGCAGCAGGACTGCCATTTTACATTTACATTAATTTTATTTTAATGCTTTTTTGGCCTGGAGCGTTTCATACAGATTTACACTTTTGGAGCTCCTCTGTTTACATGCTTTTATTTGGTTTTTATTTTTCTACTCCATTTATTGTGATTGATTGTATCAATTTTATTAATTGACACAAATGCCATATTACTTATCATTAATCTTCATTACTCCTGGTCCCGTTGTCCTCGTCCCATTCCTTAACTAAATGGACATGACCATCTCCACGTCAGAAAAAAAGAGCAGGAGAATGCTGGGATACCTAAACCCACCCCATCCCACTGGGAGTACATAAGCTGTACTATCCCAGCATTAAGCCTGAAATACCAAGCCACCAACCGGAAGGCTGGCTGTCCAGGAGGGAGGGAGGGAGGGGTGTAAGGAATGGGACGAGGACAACGGGACCAGGAGTAATGAAGATTACCTGTAAGTAATAGGGGATTACCTCCCGGTCCTGCCAGTCCTCATCCCATTCCTTAACAAAGTGGAGAATACCAAAACAAACAACCCGGCCTTCTGGACTCCCACCAATAACAGGGACACCACACCGAAAGCGATACCCAACAGAAGCAAAAGGGAGCCAACAAGATAAAAGAAATACACAGGCAGGAGCACACAGCCAGCCATGCCCAACCAAGCCCAGCCAAGCCAACAGAGCCAAAACCCCAAAACGAGCAGGGGACGACCAGGAAAACCCCAACACAAGGAACTCAGTCAAGGAGTCGCCACCCAAGGGGCAGACAACCGACACCAGGAACCACCTCACCAGCCACAGAGGAGGAGAACCCAAGAAAGGACCAGGAACAGACCGCAAGAACAGCAGCGAGGCCACCACAGAAAAAGACCAGCACAAGGAGCCAGGGCCGCAACAAGAGGGACACAAGAACCCCAGGCCAAGCCAGAAGCTGGACCAGCACCCAGAGCCAAGCCCCAAGGGAACTCCCAGAGGGGCCAAAACAACTGCCCCCCAAACAACCAGCAGAAGGGGGCCCTGAAGAAGCAGAAGCGCCCACAGGCACAACCAAGCCAGGAAGGGCAACCGACCTGGGAGAAAACAGCCTAGGGCGAAACCCACAGCACCAGGCACCACCAGGCAGACGTGAACAAGCCTGCTCAGGGTGGCACGGCCGAAGGCCCAGAAACACCACCCGCCGACATGAACACAGCAGGAGCAAAGACAGAAAGCGAACCCCCCAGATGAGGGAAGAAAGCCACCCTCCGCCAAACGAACCCACAACGACCACACCAAACAACTGAGGGGAAGGTAGAAGAGACCGAAGAAGTCCCGCCAAAAGCAAGAGACCAAGGAACGACACGACCAACCCTAACACACCAGGGGAAGCCACCAGCAGAGCCGCAAAGACCGAAGAGGACGGAACCCGAAACGAACGCAGGCACCGGACCCAGAGGAGCAACCAGTAAGAGTTGGGGCAGTGACCACAAGCAATCCCCCCCGCAAAGCCGACACCGGCAACAGAGAGCCCAGAGGCACAGAAACCCCAGAGGCAGGCCAGGCCATGGGGCGGGAACAGCCAGCAGCCAACCCCAGTGGAGACACCAGAGAGCCGCAGGAAGACCGCCACACCTGGAGAAGAACCCAGGGCACAGAGACAGGCCAAAAGGCCAGGCCTAAGGCACACGAGGTGAAAGAAGGAGACACCGGGATACAAACCCAGCACCCTGCCCAGCGAAGGCCAGGGAGAGCCCAGAACGCAACCAACAACAGAACCCAGCCCACAGAAGGGCAAGGGAAGGACTGCAGCAGACCCCGCACAAGACCAGGGCACAACCAAGAGAGACAACAGAAGGCCGAATACGGAACCGGGGAAGACCAAACCCCAGAACTGGAAAGGAGGAAACCCCCACCAACCAAGAGCCGACGCACCGGCCAGGACAACAAAGGAGGACACCAAGGAACCACCCAAGGCGAACCCCTAAGAGCAGCTGCAGAAGGGCAAAAACAGGAGAGAAAGACAGGGAGGCCCACAACCCAACCCCGTTGACGCCCCTAAAAACACCCAAGAAGCCATCAGGCCGAACCAACAGGCCAGCCAGACAGGAGGCCCCCAACATGGCGCCCCCAGGGGCCGGAAGGAGAGGCAAAGGGCAAGCAGACCCAACCCCAAAAACCCCAACCAAGAAGGGGCACAGGGAAAGGCACAGGAGCCAGCCCCAGCCGGGCCACACAGTGAGGAGAAGCAGCAGGAAAACAGGGAGAGAGCCCTGCAGCCCACACATGTCAACCCACATAACGGCCCCAGTGCAACAGCCAAACACAAAGGAGGGGCACAGGAAGAGGACAAAAGGCCAGCCCAGGACCCAGGAACACCAGGCACAGGACCACCGGCCACCAAGAGGCAGAAGAGCCCCACTGAAACAAGGCGCCAAGGCACCAGAGAAAGAGCGTCCAGGAAAGGGCACAGGCAGGGACCCAAGGGCCCCACAGCCAAAAGCTGGACACACCCAAGCAGAGAAGGCACCAGCGACCCACCCGCACAGGCAAACGAGCGGCCAAACACAGGGATAGCAAGGCCAAAACCCAACAGTCAAAGCCCAGGCTCCAACAACACACCCGAACATCCCAGGCACCACGAAAACCAAAAGAGGGGCACCCGGCGAACCCAAAGGCGCACAACCTACCGGGGGGTGCAGGATTGGAAAGAAACAGGGAAGGCCGAACACCGCCCGACCCAAGAACTGCAGAACAAACAAAAGAGCAAGGACAAGAGACACCACAGGCCCAAAACCAGCCTTGCACTGGAGCGCGAAAAGTTCTAAGCTCAATCGACAGGCCCCAAGGGGAAATCCACACCCCTAGAGCAGAGGCAAAGCCAGCCGGAACCACAAGGCCGACAAGGAGGAGTGGGAAAGCTGCAACGTGGCCCACACACAAGGGGAGGTTGACACCAGACTCAAAACCGGCCTCCCCACCAACACACCAAGGAGTCACGGACAAGACCAGGCACAGCGAGGAGGACACACAGACAGGCACAAAAACCGAGAGCAGCGGGGAACAAGAACCGGCAGGGCGGAAAAGGCCACAGGGCCGACTGAACTGGCAGACAGGGCGGGGCACAGGAGCCGCGCTCCCGAGAAACCAAGGAGCCACCCAGGCAGAAGCCAAGGAAGACCCACAACACCCAGCCACCACAAGCGGCAAAGGGACCAGCAGCCGAGAGGCAAAGGACCCCAAAAAGTGAACCAAGCCACAAAGAGAAACACATGAGGGGAGAAGGAAACCATAACATGAAAATCAAACCCCACCAGTCAACCAAGCGCAACACAACCCAGCACTAGGCAATAGGCAAACACCAACGCCAGCCAGAAAGCCCACCAGGGGCCCCACCAGCACAGCCCTGGAGCCAACAGCCAACCAAGGCCAAGGCGTGCCAGGACAGAGGAAGGGCACACCCCCCAGGCAACAACAGAACCCAACAAACAGGGAGGCCGGAAACCCCAAGGGCCCTGACGCAGGATGCAAGAAGCGACCCAGCCACAGTAAAAGCACCGCCAGAGACAGGTGACCCACAACCGCCAACCCAGGCAACAGGCAGAATCACAAAACCCAGCAACCGGGATGCAGGGAACCCCGAAGGACAGGGCCCCAGAACAGGAAGGCAACCGCAACAGGGCCCCCACCACCGGGGCAGGGGAACAGCCAACCCACCGCTTGCCCCGAGCAGCCAACCCCAGGGAAGTGAAACCGGAACCTCCTCAACCAAGAGAGAGAGGAACCAACAAAGACCCACACACTGACCAACGGGACACATAAAGGCCTCAGCGGTCCCACGGAAGGTGCCAAGAAGAAGCAAGGCACCCCCTATGGAGAGCGAGGAGAAAACGTTTGTACGAGGTCGTACCCTGGTGCATAGTGCAAAAGGCACCTTGTCCCCCTCGTTTCTAAGGCTCATGAGGTATTCGCCTACCATACAACAAATTACCCTTAAGAACTTTCATTTTGGTATTGTATTTTATATTAAGACAAATCTGTCTCTAACGCGTTGCATTCACTACCTGTTTATATAGCACCATATCAACTTTGACATTGTCAATCAAGCTATGTGAGAACGGTAGGGATCTGTTAAACCTGTCCTGAAGAAGCAGCACGCTTCGAAACATGTTGACACACACAGGAGGCTTTGTACATTGAAACAATACACCTCCGACCCAAACCTTTTTAATAATACCAGCACAATGAAATATTAAAGTTTTCTACTCCACAGGAGCTAGGTATTTTTTACATTCACTATTCATTCACCCCTGACCCTTCCGCTCACTCATTTCTACACCACACATAGTGAATAATACTAGTGTCCCCCGTACCTGCAGGTAGTAGCACGCCGCGTCCCATAGAGGGGTACGAAGACCCCTATGATGAAGAATGACACAAAGGGCCCTTTTGGTGTGTGAGGGGTATTTAAGAAACACTATGTGCTTCCAACCATTGTAGGTAATGCAAAAAAGTTTTTTGACGCTTTATATACATTTCTGCAATTTTGAGTGAATGTAATATCGGTACCCAGGAGGGACCGAAGTTATATATCGTCCTTTAAAAGATCATTGAGAAAATGTACAAACTGATACTTAAATAGTATGGTATTCACTTTGTTTATAGGTCTCTTGATTTCTCTTAATGGAAACATGAATAAAGACTGTATCCAAATAGAGGAAATAGTGTCCTGAGGTCCATTTAGACCCGGAGTCGATGAAGTTAAGGTACATGGAATGGTAATTAGTCTCTAGATATTATAAACTAATCACAATTCCGATCTAAGCACAGAGCTAAGTAACCTGGCATGTCATTTTTTATCTAAATAGGCATTAACCCCTCGTGAAGAACTTTCCTGGCTATATATAAGAAGAGAAAAAAATAGAACTTTTGTCAGGATTCATATGGACACAGCCCATTAAAGAATAAGTTCTAAACTGTGATTATGCATGCAAGAAAGAATGCGAAGAGGGTGGTATTTGGTCCCTTGTCAGTATGAGGGAGTATCCACTTTTTGTCAAACATAAGTGGTAGTGCAGATACTATAGGGGAACATATGGAATAAACGTAGTAAGACTTTATCACTACGAACTTTATTGAATAGCCCGATTACAGGCTGAATATACATACGTTAATGATAGCGTGTATTTCTGTTAAGTGGGTTCCTACTAACACATCAAACAGCTTTAAAAATAATGAAGCCTAGAGTGGTGTTGATGCATGGTTGTTTGCTTGCTTGATACTTATATTCCAAGTTGTGGGATGAAGGTTTTGGACAGTGGGATGTGTCAGAATGAGAGAATAAATAACTTTTGGCAGTGATTAAAATGATGTTATATGTTTTTTTTTCAGATCATTTCGTTTTAGTGTAACTGATATTGGGACTCTATTTTACATTTCCTGAAGAAGGTGTTGGCTGTGAACTAGTGCCCACCGAAACGCGTCGATGCTCTTAAAAGAGGAAACCACCTAAAATCTATGATTACTGGTTTTTGTGACATATACATTTGAAAGTGATATCATTCAGGGTCGCAATTGATAAATCTTTGATTTGGTGATTTCCTTATGTTAATAGGATTATTTTTTCCTTTTTTACTTTGTTCCCAATTTTACGTTTTGTGGTGTTTATTATTGTGTATGTTTTATAAAATATTGACAGTCTCCAAGTAACATTTTATGATTATTTGTGCATTGATATGTTGACATTGTTTTTGCTTCATAAATAGCTACATGACAATGTGCACTGTTTAATATGTATTCTCTTTTATGAATTTTTGAATAAATATTTTTGATTTATTTCTTCTCTTATCTGTTTTGATTACGTTCATGCTGTCCATCCTCATCCCCTCAGTGTGAAAGGTGTATTGATCGAAGTGTCTTGGTGGCAAGGAGGCTTTATTTTCTTGACTAAAGTAATGCACATGACCCATAATTTAAATAATCCTCTATGAAATCCCTCAACAACCCCAGACAGGACCCCGCGAGGGACCGAGGGTGCGCAAAAGGCAAAACCGCCAGGCAGGCAGCCCCAGATGACCAGCAATGCATCCAGAGACGCCGCACCACCAGCAGAGCGGCGCAGACTGACCGCAAAAAGTGGCCGCAAGCAGGAAACCGCACAGGAAGGAAATCAAAGGAAGCCCAGAGCACCAGGTATGCCCCGGTAGTCTCCCATACAGGCACCAACCAGGCCCGACCCCACCGAACATCGGAAATCAGACAACATCAGGTGTGAACAGGGTGCTAAGGCCGCAGGCCAGCACAACAGTAGAGGCAGCACAGCATGGAAAAGAAACCGCTATGCGGTACTTACCACGGGGGCAGTCAAACACCACCACACAGTGACTAACCCCCAAACACCAGCCCAGACGCCATCCACCAACGAGCGCAGAGCAAAGGAGGAAAGCAGGAACAACCTGCACCCCCAGGTGGCCATGCAGCATCCAGGAGGAAAAGGCCTAAATGCAGCCCCAACCAGCAACCAGGAATGCCTGGGGCACTTCTAAGACCGGCCCGAGGCTTCCCAAGCAGCAGCAGCAGCGCATCTCCCCGACTGGCCCAGCCACAGGAAGACGCGGCCTTCAACCCGGAACTTACCGGGAGGAGCGGTGCCCCAGCCACAAAGGACCAGCCACCCAACAACGCGCCTCCCGGCTAGCCCGTCAGGCCAGTAGACCGCGGAACAGGACGTCGAGGAAAGCCCAGCAGCCGGATGAGACATCCAAGAAGACTCCAGCAGGTAAGAACCAGCCATCCACGTCCCATTCTGTCGGAAGACAGAAAAAAAGAACAGGCTAAATGCTGGGATAGTACAGCTTATGTACTCCCAGTGGGAGGGGTGGGTTTAGGCAACCCAGCATTCTCCTGCTATTTTTTTCTGTCTGTCGTGGAGATGGTCATCTCCACTTTGTTAAGGAATGAGACGAGGACTGGAGGGACCGGGAGGTAATAAATGTATTCAACTAGAAACATCCTTTTAATATCTCTTTTGAAACTTACTTGGAATTGGTCTGTCATTGTTTTTCTCTGGCCTGTCCCCTTCTCATTCAGAAGCCTGCCTACATATTATCATATTACACACAGACACACTACTGTGGCTGGTAGCTTCTTCACTTTCTAGAGCAGGGTTGCCTGATCACTTGAATGTTTTTGCAACATTTCGAGGGATGATGCAGCTTGCCCCAAGCCCTTAGCCATATCTTTGCTATTTGCTGCTGAATATGTGTGGTTCTTCTGCAAAGTATTACTTTAGCAGGAGCTGATTTCTCAACATTTGCACCATAAATTTTCATTCCTAAACCTTCACGGAGATATATTTTATTCTCTTCACAAATGGCATTAGCTATATTATCTGTGCTAATAATAATGGAAGACAGTCCTTCCTCCATATTTCTATTGATCATACTTATAGCTTCCAATTGCCTATTTTGGACATCCAACATAGATTTTTCTATCTGCAGAAATTCCTCTCCATGTGTTACAGTAGGCTGTGCTCCTAATGGTATTACACTTTACCTTTTAATTTTAGGATGAGAGATTTTCTCTATGTCCTTTAGGTGGATGTACATGTGAAGAAAGTCTTGTTGTTCGTCTTCTGGGAGTTACACATCTTTCACAAACTGTAGAAACACTTTTAATGTCCATTGGTGGAGGAATATCAGTTACAGCATTATGTTGATCCTCTACCTCATAATGTCCTCCCCATGGCCCTCTGATCTGTTTGCTGCAATAGCTGTAGTGAAAGGATGTAAGAATATGAATTTTCCTTTAGGAATTTTTTTCGATTATATACTAAATATATTTTTTAAGAACATACGTGTATATAAATTTAAGCTAAATTTATTTTTTATGGCCTATCTCATTACACAGTGGTCCACAAAATGCAGTATTTCATGCTGCATTTCCATATGCTTTGTCATTTATAAATTAGCCTATACCAGCAATAGGGACATAAGATTGACTTGTATGTGTATTGTAAGTTTTTATTTTGAAAGATAACACATTTGTGACATTGGTAAATCCTTAAACCAGTCATTTTATTTATTGTATGCTGTATAGTGTCTACCTTTGGTATAACAAAGAAACATGTTTTAACTTAACCACATTGCATTAATTCTAAGGGGCTGCACATCCCCTAATGCATCTCATCTTCCAAACCAAACAAAATGTCTTCTACATTTGTAATTTGACTTTAAAACACTACAAAATTATATTGATATGTCATTTGTAGCTCTATGATAAAGGAACATATTGTCTTATACACAACATAGTGTGATTTTTTGGTGTGGAAACTAACCTTAAGGCAGGTGAGGAGGTTCAGATGTGTCAATTGAAGTTAGTCTTGACACAGCCTCTGATGTCAAAGTACTCTTGATTTCCTCATCCAAATGTGCATGTGGTGGCTGTGTGGATAAGCCCGCTCTGGTACCGGCAGCTTTCTTCCAACAACTTGCAAGCTTTTCCTGTTTCTCCATTGTTCTTGAGTGAAGGTAAAACCACCTTTTTCTAATTTCTGTAACACAGCATGTGGTTACACCCACTGCATTTATGTGCTCCTGAATTCGGCTCCAGGTGCTTTTTTGAGGCTTCTGCAACTGTTGAAGATAGTTTACCAAAAGTTGTTCATTGTTGGCCATACATTCTTGTACTAATATCTCTATTTCTTCATCAGATAATCTTTGCTTTCTTTTCCGTCCTGCCTTTTACAGACTTTCTAACTTGCCATTTTTATTGATTGAAGTAGATTGTATGCCTGTTACTTCTTTCTCGGCAGCTCCTATGATTTTCAATGTGATTGTAACAATGTTTTTACGGATTCTGATGTGATCACTGTGTGTCTATGCAACATTCACCGTTTGCGAACACTGCCAAATCACATTTTACAATTCTACATTTTAGGAAAGCGAATCTTAAGAAATCGATATATCAATCATATACTCGATGCTGTACTGTAACAATTACCCAATTAAAAATTAAACTTTAGTACATCTGACCCTTAATGCCTGGAGAGTGTGTAAGAGGAATGGCCCCTGCAGACCAATCCCTCCCTGAAGGCAGTTAACAAGTCCCTTTGGACAATTAAAAAACAATTAATCATGCTGGCAGCTTTCCAAACCCCTGGGAGAAGGGAAGGTGATTCATGACAAGGTAAACCCAAAGAATAGAGGACTAAATGATGGTTCCCATCCTAAGAAGGTGACACAAAAGCCTGTGGTTAAAATATCTGCAAACGTTTGCAGGGTCCAATGAGCAAAGTTCTCCTGCTGTCTTCAGATTGATATCTTTATGTTTGAATTTGGCCGCTCACAGGAATTCAAGCAGGTCATCTCACGCATACTCAGCACAACTGAGTGTTAGAAACCAATTAGGTGCTCCTAGGTTTCCTAACATACATTTCAGCTCACCATGACCACAATACCAATACTCATTATTACCACGTTGACACACCATTAGAGTAATCAGGTTGTATACCAGGTTTTCATCTTTTCCTTAAACTTGTTCAACAAATTGCCTTGCTAAGAATTTTTTCAAATTTACTCCTGTTTTGAGAATGTGATTTACTGTATGATAGCCATGACCAGTCACTTTCGAATAGTAGATAAAATATAAATGGGATACACTGTCAAAATCTAGGATCCTCTGAGTATAGTTTCTTTAGTTGATCTGTACTCACCTGCTGGTATCTGTAGAGGCCGGTCCTCATATCTACCACCTATTCCTGTTGGGAAAATATGTGGAAAACATCGAGCTTCTAAACTTTTCTCCCAGTCACTCAAGGCAGTTCCTCTTGCGTCTTTCATTTAAAAGAGATCACGTGCATCACCAATCATTTCTTTTGAATGCAGAGGGTGGATACTGTAGTGTTCATAAATTTCTTCAGATCGGGATCGATACAACTTTTCTATTTGACCTCTTGAAGTTAATGCATCATCCTCCATATGTGCTACATTTTGAAGAACATCTACATCTTTATAATAACTATTATTTTATTCCAGATATAATGTTGTTTCTATTTTTTTTACTTTCCAACATCCACTAACTCTTGCCATATTTTTTTTATTCTTGGTAGGGAACCATTGACTAGAATAATGAGTCCTTCTTCCAAATCTTTCTGTATCCTGCCTGACAGTTTCAATATTGTGATTGGAAGCTAATGGCAAGTACAAAACTCTATCCTATTCCTGGGCCTAACACTAGCCAAGAGAGACATCGCACAGGCTTGGAAGGCCGAGGCAGCACCGGTGCTTCCGGTGTGGAAGAGGGGTCTTGATTTTTGCATGAGTATGGAGCTCCTGGTATTTGAGGCAAGGGGGTGCCCCCTGGAAACATTACAAAATTTGGAAAAGGTGGGCAGTCTACAGGGGAATATATCTGGAGCCTCCCCCCCCAAACAGATGTTAATGAGTCATTATCATGATACTGGCTAGTTGGTACATATCTATCATCTGTAATAGCTATGAATGTGGATGGCAGCATATTTTCATATGTCTAGGTTTCGTATGTCAATGTCAGTTACGGAGACACAATGCGGCACATTTGTGTTTTGTTTTTTCTTTCTCTCTGTTTTTCTTTCCTTTTTCATTTATGTTGTTTGCCTATATTATAATGTATCTTTTGTGGAATGTAGCCGTTACTAATATTGGAAATGTTGTTTAATATATTTGCTATTCTACTTGTTGGAAATGGGTGGCCTTGGTAGCCCATGTCTTCTATTGGATATCAACAATAAAAATATGTTGTGGGAAAAAAAAGTACACAAATCTACCTGTAAAACCTTTCTGGAGCTCAGTTGAAGGTAACTTCCCTGTCTTGGACTCCATACAAACTATGGCTCGGAATGAATGCACACATTGTATTAGAATCGATTCATAAAGATTTAAATATTGAAGTTCTTGTGGGATTGGAACTAATTCTAATTTGTTGTGGACTGTTCTAGCTGGCATTTTATTATCCTTCAACTTATTATAACAGTACTTACATTTAATTTGTCATGTGGAACAATCAAAGCGTTTTTATCTTTGTCCGGAATTCTTTTGAGTTTTGGCAGAGCGGCTTGGTTGAATACTTTGGTCATCATGGGGTTATAGTGAGCAGTGAGGGCATTAACGTCTGACACGTTATTGGGGGGGGTAAGAGCCTTCTCACAGTGGGAGGTAAGGTTGTTCCAGTTGATGTTCTTTGTGTCTCTTATCCATTGTCTCGGCTTGATTTGTTGCGAGAAAGTTTTCTTGATAGTGGAGGGAACTTGGAAGGTGATAATGTGATGGTCTGACCAGTCACAAGGGGTGATCGAAATCGATTCAATTGTATTTTGTTTAGAGATGAGCCAGTCGAGAGTAGCACCCTTTGTGTGAGTAGGCTTTGAGATCGCTTGGATCAGGGAATGGCCTGCAAGGAAGGTTTTGAGGGTGTTAACCTGCTTGTCCAGTGGGTTCACCCAGTGGAGATTGAAATTGCCAGGGAATATGTTATTGGAATGAGGGGAAGAGTTTGCAGTAATGATTTCCATAAGTTGGTCTGTAAAAATTGTTTTCAAACCCGGCGGATGGTAGAGTATATGTAGTTTGTGGGAGTGGTTACTTGATGATTTCACAGAAATCCCAAGGTATTTCCAGGGGTTCCGATTGAAACTTTGAAATGGTGATGTCAGAACGAAGTATGGAGGCTAAGCCTCCTCCTATTTTGTGTGGTCTGTCTAGTCTAATGATGTTGTAGTCTGGAGGGACAAGAAGGTCTAGGCATGGTGAGGATGATTCCTTGAGCCAAGTTTCTGTGAGGATGATTATGTCAATTTTCATGTTAAGGACAAGGTCAGCAATGTCAGAGGCGTGTATAGTGGCTGAGCAGCAGTGATTACATAAGTACAAGGCAAGGGTAGTCGGTCCGCAATAGAAGGACTGCAACAGTAGTGTCTGACTCATCAAATAAGTGCATGCGTAGTGACTACATGATTCTCAGAGTGCATGGGTAATACCTTAGTGATTGCATGAGTACAGCAGTAATGTTTAAGTTATTACAGCAGTGCATATGTAGTGCCAGGATCATTTGAAGACTGGATGAGCAGTACTTAGGTTTTTTTATAACTGCATGAGTGTTGCGCCTAGCCAAATATAAAACAGCAGACTATTACATGACTCAACCATAAGTCTCTCCATATTGTTAAAAGCAATCATACATATATCTTCTACCTTTTTAAATCATCATCATATCTAAAAGAAATATATAAACAATATTTCTGGAATATAGTGAAACCTACAACTGAAACATGTAATAGATCTGCCTCAGTGATTGCACAACTCCATGGGTAGTGCTTGGCTGATTGTATGAGTGCAAGGGTAGTCACTGGGTGAATGCAGGAGAAAATGGACAGTGACTGGCTAATTGCATAAGTGCACACATACAGGTTGAGTGCATGGATAAGTGTTTAAATAGCACCTGAAAGCATAGATAAGTCATGGAGTAGTGCCTAGGGGAATACATAAGTGCAACAGTACGGCCTGGGTGATTGTACAACTGCAAAGCTAGTGCCTGGGTTATTACATAAGTGCGTAGGTAGACTCTGCATGTTTCTATGACTGCAGGGGTAGTACATAACTAGTGTCTGGGTGAGTCCATGACTACAGGATTAATATCTACTGGAGTACATATCAAGTGAGTAGTTGATTTTATAAGTGCATGAGTACTGCTTGGGTGATTACAGAAGTACTGAGGGAATGCCTAAGTGATTGGAGGAGTGCAAAGGTAGTACCTGGGTGATTTTATAAGTGCACGGATACTGCCTAAATGTTTGGACGAGTGCATAGATTCTGAGAGGCTGATTGCAGGAGTAGTACCTTGGTAATTGAACCACTATATAGCTAATGCACTGGTGATTGCATGAGTGCAGAGGTAATGTCTAAGGGATTG
Organism: Triturus cristatus; assembly: GCF_964204655.1. Classification (NCBI taxonomy): domain Eukaryota; kingdom Metazoa; phylum Chordata; class Amphibia; order Caudata; family Salamandridae; genus Triturus; species Triturus cristatus. The sequence continues at coordinate 647,186,254 of NC_140594.1, read as the reverse complement.
CAGGAGTACATAAGTAATCTCGGGGCAATTCATGAGTTAAGGAATAATATCTGGAACATTATAAGAGTACATAGAAAGTACCTGGGTGATTTTATAAGACTATTGTTCTTGCCTAGGTGATTAGAGTACTATTGTGGTAGTGCCTCAGTGATTGGAGTTAAGTAAAAGTAGTGCCTGGGTATTTTATAAGTGCACGGGCACTGCCCAAGTGATAGGGCGAGTGCATAGATTGTGAAAAGGTAATTGGAGGAGTGCAAGGGTATTGCCTGGGTGATTGAACCAATATGTAGCTAATGCATTGGTGATTGCTTGAGTTCAGAGGTAATATCTGGGGACTATAGGAGTACATAGAAAGTGCCTGGGTGATTTTATAAGTGCATTGGTACTGCCTGGATGATAGGATTAATACTTTGGTAGTGCCTCAATGATTGTAAGAGTATAGAGGTACTGCCTGGGTGATATTATAAGTGCATTGGCACTGGCTAAATGATTGGAGGAGTGCATAAATCGTGAAAGGGTAATTGGAGGAGTGCAAGGGTATTGCCTGGGTGATTGAACCAGTGTATAGCTAAAGCATTGGTGATTGAAAGATTGCAGTTATGTCTGTGGCATTAAAGGAGTACATAGGTAATACCTGGTGATTCCATGAATGCTGGGGTAATATCTGGGAGATTACAGGAGTACATAGGAAGTGCCCAGGTAATTTTATAAGTGTATGTGTAGTGCCTGGGTGATTGAAGTAGTACTGCAGTAGTGCCTGAGTAATTGGAAGAGTGCAGGGGTAGTGATTGAATCATTGTATAGCTAATGCATTGGTGATTACATGAGTGCAAACATAATGTCTCAGGATTAAGCAGTATATACTTAATGCCTGTGTGTTTGCATAAATTGAGTAATAATATCTGGGGGATTACAAGAGTTCACAGAAACTGCCTAGGTGATTTTATAAGGGCATTGTTACTGCCTGAGACATTGGAGTAGTACTGTGATAGTGCCTGAATGATTGAAAAAAGTGCAACATCCTGAAAGCATGCATGCATATATCTCTACCACAACACTATCCACACCTCAAAAATCCATCAAACAAACTTCCAATTTAAAGCAAACACCAACAATGATGTGGCATATTTCAACTGTACATCTCTAGAGACTGATAAAACGTAGCATAGTCACTAATACCTGATCTCAACATTTTTTAAACCACACTTTTATGCTGCATCTTCACCATTCTACTACTACTCAGTGTTCCGCCTACCACATAAAAAGCAACAACACCTCTTTGTTATACATCATGCACCTTATAATGTATATATTGTGAAAAGATAATTGGAGGAGTGCAAGGGTATTGCCTCAGCGATTAAACCAGTGTATAGCTACTACATTGGTGATTGCATGATTGCAGAAGTTATGTCTGGGGAATTAGGTAATACCTAGTGATTCCATGATTGCAGGGGTAATATCTGAGCGATTACAGGATTACAAAGGAAGTGCCTAGGTAATTTTATAAGTGTATGTGTACTGCCTGGGTGATTGAAGTAGTACTGCAGTAGTGCCTAGAGTGATTGGAGGAGTGCAAGATTAGTGCCTGGGTGATTGAATCATTCTATAGCTAATGCATTGGTGATTGCATGAGTGCAAAGATAATGTCTCAGGAATTAAGCAATACATACATAATGCCTGGGTGTTTGCATAAATTAAGGAATAATATCTGGGGGATTACAAGAGTACACAGAAACTGCCTGGGTGATTTTACAAGTGCTTGGGTACTGCCTGAGACATTGGAGTAGTACTGTAATAGTGCCTGAATGACTGAAAAAAGTGCAACATCCTGAAAGCATGCATGCATATATCTCTACCACAACACTATCCACACTTCAAAAATCCATCGAACAAACTTCAAATTTAAAGCAAACACCAAAAATCATGTGGCATATTTCAACTGTACCTCTCTAGAGACTTATAAAAAGTAGCATAGTCACTAATACCTAATCTCAACATTTTTTAACCCCTTCCCTGCTCATGACGAGCTGGACTCGACATGGCACACAGTAGACGTGTGCTCATGACGAGTCCAGCTCGTCATGGGACCCACCCACAGGGGAAGCGCTGGCGCTCCCCCCATGGGTGTCCAATTTCATCCCCACAAAGGGGGATAGCAGCGGAAGAGTTTCTGCTGCCACCCCCCAGGGAAATCCCATGACGTCAGTGCGCATAGCGCACGCTGACGTCATCAGGAAGTCCAAGACGCTCGGGAAGCCATTTGCTTCCTGAGCGTCGGAGGAACCAGGTAGGTTTCCTTGTTCCTGGGGGGGTTTGTAAAATGCATCGAGGCATCGGGAAAGAGGAAAGAGATTTTCCTCTCCACTGATGTCTCTTTGCAGGGCATTTCTGCTTCATGATCGCGCATAGCGTCGCAATCGTGCAGCGCAAATGCCCCCACTAGCACCAGGGAATTTTTTTTTAAGTAAGGGAAGCGACCCCTTGGGCAAGGGTCACTTCCTTAAGGCCCCAAATAATCCATTGTTTTTCTGCCCCCCCTGGGGGCAAATCGGCCCGTTGTTTTGACCGTTTTGCCCCCGGGGGGGGGGGGGGGTAGAAAATGCCACTAGGCACCAGGGACATCATTTAGTGGCATATTTTTTAAATGGAAGTGACCCCTTGGACAAGGGTCGCTTCCAAGAGGGGACACATTTTAAGGAATATTTTTCTGCTCCCCCTGGGGGCAAATTGGCCCGTTTTTTCGGGCGTATTGCCCCCAGAGGGTGTAGAAAACACCACTAGGCACCAGGGACTACTTTGGGGGCAAATGTCTTTTATGGAAGTGACCCCTTGGGCAAGGGTTGCTTCCTAGAGGGGGCATTTTATTAGGAATGGTTTTCAGCCGTTTTGCCCCCAGGGGAGCAGAAAATGCCACTAGCCACCAGGGTTTCCATTTGGGGGCATCTAAATTTGGATGGAAGTGACCCTTTGACCAAGGGTCGCTTCCAAGGGGGTTAAAATATGTTTGTGTATTTTCTGCCCCCGACATATCTGCCCCATTGTTTAGGTCTTTCTGCCCTGGGTGGGAGGGTAAGGCAGAAAATCCTACTAGGCACAAGGGATCTTTTTTTTTTCCAAGGGGAGACAAATATCTGTCTGTTTTCTGCCCCACCTGGGAGATAGAGTGGCTTGGTGGAAAACCTCACCCAATTCCCATTTTTCTCAGCCCTATTTGAAGGCCCATCTGGCCGAATGACCATTTGGGTAGAGACATTGGGCTAGATGCATCAAAGGGTTTTGACCATTCTGGGTCTATGGGAAAATGTTTTCATGTATATGGCCCATTGTGTGTTATAATTTTAATTGTCATATTGTTTGTGAAATGTCATAGTAATTTTTTTTCTTTCTCTATTTTATTCTAGTTCAAGGCTTTTGCAGTTTAGACTGTTCCAGGTTGCGGTTTTGTTACTGCGGGTTTTGCAGCTTGTGTAGTTGCACATGCTTGGTAAGCGAATTTATTTTGTACTATTTACTCTAAATTAGTGTAATTTCCCTTTTTGCAAATGGTGTAGTAATATCATTATGTTTGGCTTCTGTGTTTTGAGTGTCAAAATCATTTTGCATTAGTGCTTGATGTGTACTTTGTTGTCTTATGAGTAATTGGTTTTGTTTTTTCTTTCTAGTGGGATATCATTGCTTTTTGCTGTGTCTCTGCAGAGTAGTTGCTGGTGAGTGTAGCTATCTTTGGTAAGAGTTATATTGCTTTTGAGTATATAGATCTTTGTGCTAAATCCACACTTTGTTTACTACCTACTTTGCAGTGTTGGTTGTTGTTGACTTGTTTGTGCAGTCTCCTTTCTTAGTAAGGATAATGGCTAGCCGCAGGATTACTGCTCAGCAGGTTGTTGGTATGCTTTTTGAGTCTTCCTCTGACCTTGGTTCAGAGAGTGACTCTGATTCTGAGGCAGAGGTGGGAGGGGATGATTCAGGCAGTGAGTTTTCTCTCCACATGGAATCATTGGATAATGAAGCTTCTCTCAGTGCGGATGAAGTGTCTGTGTTAGAGGAGGACATTGATGTGCCGATTGTGCAGCAAGAGGCATCGGGGCTGCAGCCTGCGGCTGCAAGGCTTCACGTTCATGTAGTGCGTCAAGAGGCATCCGGGGCTGCTAGGCTTCCCGTTTGGTGTAGTGCGGCAAGAGGCATCTGGGCTGCAGGCTGGGGCTGCAAGGCTTCCCGTTGAAAGTGATGACGTCTGGGTTGCCCCTGGCATGGTGCAGCCGGCATTGCCAGACTTTACTGGTGTTCCAGGGTGTAGAGTGAATACTGAGAACTTTTTGCCGATTAATTTTTTTCAGTTGCTTATGGACGATGTGTTTTTGGCAGAGATTGTTGACCAGACTAATTTGTATGCTGAACAGTTTTTGAGGGACAACAGTGCCAGCCTTAAGCCCCATTCTAGAGCTACCCGGTGGACTCCCACAAATCTTGAAGAGATGAAGAAGTTCTTGGGATTAACTTTTTTGATGGGTTTTCTAAGGAAGCCATCAATGTCTTCATATTGGTCTACTAGTCCCTTGATGGCAACGGCTATATTTCTGGCAGTGATGAGTTGTCATAGGTATTTGCTTCTGCTTCGGATGCTGCATTTTGTCGATAATGGTTTAGCGTTGCCACGAGATCACTCTGATTGTGACCGTCTTTTTAAAATTCGGCCTGTCCTTGATCACTTTGTTGATCGATTTTCTGAGATCTATGCTCTAGGAAAAGAAATAGCAGTAGATGAGTCTTTGGTGTTGTTCAAGGGCCGCTTGGTTTTTAGGCAATACATTCCTAGTAAGAGGGGACGCTATGGAATTAAGCTGTATATGCTGTGTGACAGTGGGACTGGATATGTCGCTAATTTCAGGGTGTACACCGGTAAGGAATCCAGCATTAACCCCCACTGGTTGCCCGTTCACTTTTGGAGTGACTGAGAAAATTGTGTGGGAACTTGGTAGAGGATTATTTAACAAAGGCCACCATTTATATGTAGATAACTTCTACACTGGTGTGCGGTTGTTCAGGGAATTGGCCAAAGTGGGCACTGTTGCTTGTGGCACAATCCGCTCTAACCGTAAAGGTTTCCCAAAAGAACTTGTTTGTCAAAAGCTTGTGCGGGGACAGGGCAGTGCGTTGCGAGGATCTTCTAGCTGTGAAGTTTTCAGACAGGAGAGATGTCTACATGCTGACTACCATCCATGATGAAAGCACTGCACCTGTGACTGTTTGGGGTCAGGTTGCTGAAGTGTGCAAACCTGTGTCCATTTTAGACTATAATAGGCACATGGGTGGTGTTGATAGAGTAGATCAGAGGTTGGAACCTTACGCTGCTCTTCGTAAGGCTTACATTTGGTAAAAGAAGTTGGCTATCCATCTTTTCCACTTGGCAACATTTAATGCTTTTGTTGTGTTCCAGGATTCTTGTCCTGAGTCAAAGATGACTTTTGCTAAGTTTCAGGAGTCTGTAATAGGCAGCTTTGTTCTAGTGAAACAGGCAAGTGTTCCTAGAGTTGGAGTGGTGGAGGATGTGGCTAGATTGAAAGATCGCCACTTTCCTGAATACCTTCCTCCCACAACCTCAAAAGACTTTCCCACTAGGAGATGTAGAGTCTGTTGGCGAAGAGGTGTGCGGAAGGAGGCTCGTATCTACTGCCCCGACTGTCCTTCTAACCCTGGACTGTGTGTGTCTGCTTGTTTTAAATCATACCACACACATAAGAATTTCTGGGAGCATCAATGAGTGGTATAGTGAACTGCCTGGCCTGTATTGTTTAACATTTTTTATTCTGTTTCAAGGTTGGCATTAGTGCAGTGTATTTAGTTTCAGATTTTGTGTTAGTAGATTTGTATCGGTTTGCAATTTGTTTGTGTTTTTTTTGTATAAAAAAAATCCTAAATGTGATGGCGGTGTGTGTAGGCTGGGGCTTGGCTGGCGGTATGCATGGACTAGCGCTTGGCTGTCGGTGTGCGTGGATTGGCGCAAGGCTGGCAGTGTGCGTGGACTGACACGTGTCTGGCAGTGTGCGTGGACTGGCGCTTGCCTGGCGGTGTGCGTGGATTGGCGCTTGGCTGGCGGTGTGTGTGGATTGGCGCTTGGCTGGCGGTGTGTGTGGATTGGCGCTTGGCTGGCGGTGTGTGTGGATTGGCGCTTGGCTGGCGGTGTGTGTGGATTGGCGCTTGGCTGGCGGTGTGTGTGGATTGGCGTTTGGCTGGCGGTGTGTGTGTGGATTCGCGCTTGGCTGGCGGTGTGCGTGGATTGGCACTTGGCTGGCGGTGTGCGTGGATTGGCACTTGGCTGGCGGTGTGCGTGGACTGGCACTCGGCTGGCGGTGTGCGTGGACTGGCGCTCGGCTGGTGGTGTGTGAGTACTGACTTGCTGCTGGTCACTACACACACTGCTAGCTGAGCGCCACTCCACGCAATCCATCAGCTTGTGTGGTTGCTGTGTCAGGAATGTGGGCGTGTGAAAGTGATGGGCCCTTGAATGGCGCTGTGCGCTGGTGTGAGTGTTGTAATGTGCTGGGCCCGCGGCTGGCGGTGTGAATGGTTTTGTATGTGTCACACGTGTAAAAAGGTGTATGAATGGCCTGTAAAGAGGTTGGTGCCTTGTCGTGGCTTTACAGCTCACGAGCTGTGAGTCAATGGTTCAGTTTCTTGTCCTTTCAATTATTAACAGTGCATTTCATTTTTGTGAAATCACTTGCTAATACAATTGTACATACTGAACCATCACTCACCCTCGTGCCAAATCCATCCAGTATGTGTGTGTGCTTGAGGATTAGATGGCTGTGCAGTAATGTATATATTTATTTATTTCTGAAGCAGGGTGTACCTTGTCCCTTTTTGTGAATGTTGTAATGTGTTGGTTTCATGCCTGGTGGTGTGAATGGTCTTGTGTGTATCACGTATAAAGGTGCGTGAATGGTCTGTAAAGCGGTTGGTGCCTTGAAGTGGCTTTACAGCTCACGAGCTGCGAGTCACTGGTTCAGTTTTTTGTCTATTCAGTTATTGACAGTGCATTTCATTTTTGTGAAATCTCTTGTTAATACAATTTGATATACTGAACCATCCCTCGCCCTCGTGCCAAATCCAACCAGTAAGTGTGTGTGCTTGAGGAATAGGTGGCTGTGCAGTAATCTTTGTCTGTTTTGTCTCTCTGCCAAGCTGTACATTTCATTTAACCCCTTGTATGCCCATGACGAGCTGGACTCGTCATGGAGCACAGTCGTGCTGTGCCCATGACGAGTCCAGCTCGTCATGAGGCTTACCCTAGGGAATCCCACAGGCAAGGGTCCAAACCGTAGTGCGCCTCAACAGGCAAGGGTCCTAAACGTAGTGCGCCTCACTACGTTTTGGGCCCTTGCCTGTCGCGGGTACTTGGGCCTCCCACACGAGTGAGGCACCGTTTTTATCGGGAGACCCGGGGGAATGCTGGGTGGTAGGAAATTTGTGTCAGCCCGGTGATGCCTCAACTTTCCCACACAAAAATGTGTGAAAAGTGATTTTTTTTCAGCTAAATTTGAGGTTTGCAGGGCATTCTGGGTAAGGAAACGTTGGGGGATCCACGCAAACCATACTTCCCTGGAATCCCCCGGGTGTCTAGTTTTCAGAAATGTGTGGGTTTGGTAGGTTCCCCGAGGTGGCCGCTAAGCACCGGGCCAAAAACCCAGGTGACCCCCCTTGCAAAACCAGGGCGTTTTGAGGTAGGCAATTTTCATGTCGCCTCAATACGTTTTGGGCCCTTGCCTGTCGCGGATACTTGGGCATCCCACACGAGTGAGGCACCGTTTTTATGGGGAGATCTGGGGGAACGCTGGGTGGTAGGAAATTTATGTCAGCCCGGTGATGCCTCAACTTGCCTACACAAAAATGTGTGAAAAAGGTGATTTTTTTTCAGCTAAATTTGAGGTTTGCAGGGCATTCTGGGTAAGGAAACGTTGGGTGTCTAGTTTTCAGAAATGTGTGGGTTTGGTAGGTTCCCTTAGGTGGCCGCTGAGCACCGGGCCAAAAACCCAGGTGACCCCCCTTGCAAAACCAGGTCGTTTTGAGGTAGGCAATTTTCATGTCGCCTCAATATGTTTTGGGGCCTTGCCTGTCGCGGGTACTTGGGCCTCCCACACGAGTGAGGCACCGTTTTTATCGGGAGACCCGGGGGAAAGCTGGGTGGTAGGAAATTTGTGGATCCACGCAGATTCCGGAACTTTCCCCCACAGAAATGTGGGGAAAATGTGTTTTTTTAATCAATTTTTTAGGTTTGCAAGGGATTCTGGGTAACAGAACCTGGTGGGAGGCAGTCAAGTCACCCCATCCTGGATTCCCCTGGGTGTCTAGTTTTCAAAAATGTATAGGTTTGCTAGGTTTCCCAAGGTGCCCGTAGAGCTAGGGTTCAAAAACTAGAGCTAGGCACTTTGCCAAAAAAGGGTCATTTTTCACTGCGAAATTGAGGTGTGACCACGTTGCGTTTTGCGCCTTTTCCTGTCGCGGGCACTAGGCCGACCCGCACAAGTGAGGTACCATTTTTCTCGTAAGACTTTGGGGAATGCGGGGTGGGTGGAAATTTGTGGATCCACGCAGATTCCAGAACTTTCCACCACAGAAATGTGGGAAAAATGTGTTATTTTGGACAATTGTTTAGGTTTGCAAGGGATTCTGGGTAAGAGAACCTGGTGGGAGGCAGTCAAGTCACCACTTCCTGGATTCCCCTGGGTGTCTAGTTTTAAAAAATGTATAGGTTTGCTAGGTTTCCCTAGGTGCCGGCAGAGCTAGGGTTCAAAAACTGCAACTAAGCACTTTGCCAAAAAAGGGTAATTTTTCACTGCGAAATTCAGGTGTGTCCACGTTGCGTTTCCCCAGGTGCCGGCTAAGCTAGTGTTCAAAAACTACAGCTAGACACTTCGCAAAAAAAGGGTACATTTTCGTTGTGAAAATGTGGTGTGTTCACGTTGGGTTTTGAGCCATTTCCTGTCGTGGGCACTATGCCTACCCACACAAGTGAGGTACCATTTGTATCGGGAGACTTAGGGTAATTCAGATTTGTAATGAAACTGTGATTACCTATTGATTTTTGATGCATTTCTGCCTTCCAAATGAAAGACATTGTGTAAAAAAAAAGTCACTTTGAAAAATGACCGATAATTCTCATGCTAGTATGAGTATTCCCAATTTCGAAAATGTGCAAATATGTACTGTTTCTAAACTCTATAACTTGTTCCCATTTCAGAAATACATAGGTGTATTTCATACCGATTTTTCCATGAATAAAAAACCATTGCAAATTGCTGCTCAGTTTTTGACTCTGGGTTCGTCGGGTTCTTGGTGAACCTACAAGTCCTATATATCCCCACAACCAGGAAGGTCCAGCGGATGTAACGGTAAATTGCTTTCAAAGAGCTGTCATAATTAGAAGAAGTTACAGGTAAAAACGTTGACACAAAAGGCTGTTTTTTTCCTATATTTAACTGTTGCTTTCTATAAAGAAACCTTGATGCTCCACATAAATTACCCCTTGCTGAATTCAGAATGTTGTCTACTTTTCTAAAATGTATAGCTTTCCAGGATCCGTTATTGCTTTTACACCCATTTCTACCATTAACTGGAAGGAGGTTGAAAGCACAAAGAATATAAAAATAGGCTATGTCCCAGAAAAATGCCAAAACTGTGTAAAAAATGTTGGTTTTCTGACAAAAGTCTGTCATTCCCTAAAAGCTGGGGAAATGGTGATTTCAGCCCCTCAAACCCTTTTTTGATACCATTTGCAGAGAAAAACCCAGACACTTTCATTTGCAGCCCGTTTTTCCAATTTTTCACAAAAAAAACAACATTTTGCCGTATTTTGGCTAATTTCTGGGACCCCTCCAGGGGAATCCACAAACCCTGGGTACCTTTAGAATCCCCATGAGGTTTGAAGAAAAGGACGCAAATTTGGCATGGATACCTTATGTGGTCAAAAAGTTACAGGGGCCTAAGCGCGCACTACCTAAAATAGCCCAAAAAAGGATCGGCACGGGGGGGAGAAGGCCTAGCAGCGAAGGGGTTAAACCACACTATTATGCTGCATCTTCACCATTCTACTATTACACACAGTGTTCCGCCTACCACATAAAAAGCAACAACACCTCTTTGTTATACATCATGCACCTTAAAATGTATATATTGTGAAAAGCTAATTGGAGGAGTGCAAGGGTATTGCCTCATCGATTGAACCAGTGTATAGCTAATGCATTGGTGATTGCATGATTGCAGAAGCTATGTCTGGGGATTAAAGGAGTACATAGGTAATACCTAGTGATTCCATGATTGCAGGGGTAATATCTGAGCAATTACAGGAGTACAAAGGAAGTGCTAGGTAATTTTATAAGTGTATGTGTACTGCCTGGGTGATTGAAGTAGTACTGCTGTAGTGCCTGAGTGATTGGAGGAGTGCAAGATTAGTGCATGGGTGATTGAATCATTATATAGCAAATGCATTGGTGATTACATGAGTGCAAAGATAATGTCTCAGGAATTAAGCGGTACATACATAATGCCTGGGTGTTTGCATAAATTAAGGAATAATATCTGGGGGATTACAATAGTACACAGAAACTGCCTGGGTGATTTTAGAGGTGCTTGGGTACTGCCTGAGATATTTGGAGTAGTACTGTGATAGTGCCTGAGTGAGTGAAAAAGGTGCAACATCCTGAAAGCATACATGCATATGTGTCTACCACAACACTATGCACACATCAATAATTCACAGAACTTACTTCAAATTTAAAGCAAACACCAAAAATGATGTGGCATATTTCAATTGTACCTCTCTAGAGACTTATAAAAAGCAGCGTAGTCACTAATACCTGATCTCAACATCTTTTAAACCACACTATTATACTCCATCTTCACCATTCTACTACTACACCGTGTTCAGCCTACCACAGAAAAAGCAACAACACCTCTTTGTTATACATCATGCACCTTAAAATGTACAAGACATATGAAAATACATATACAAGTAGAAACATACTTGTGACAGAAGTCCATGTACACCTTTAAACTTAACAGACTTCACTTCAAATTTCAAACAAACACCTAAAATGATGCTGTATGCCACAAATGTACATATCCACATACTAAAACAAACTACCATAATCACTAATCCATCTTCCAATATACACGTATTACTATACAAAATCTATTTCTTACAACATTTAACTACAATATAAAAAACTAAAATACACATCTCTACATTTAATAACATATTTCAAACATCACAGTTCTTGAATGATTTTTAAAGTTTAAAAATAAAGCTAATACATAATACACCTCAGAAATATATAACTCACCTTCCAAATTGATTTGTAGAATATGAATGTCATAAAAGATTTTCTTATGCACACAATCAATGTAATGCACCTCTCTCAAAAAGGTACAACCAGTAATGGCAAACTCTCCCTCTCTTACTCCACCCAAATAAATGTAAGAAACAAATCACATTGCTTCCTACGTAATTTCCAATTTCAAATAAAAAAAACACATTACTATTGTTTAGACACATTAACCCTTACCAACTAACTTCTAAAAGTGCCCAAACTGATTCTGGAATTTTTGAAGAGTCGCGATTCCTCCGTGCACCAACGCTGTGGAACGGCGAATCCATACTGGAGTTCAAAAATAAATTACAAATAAAAATACCACTATTTTTTAATAACTCACCACTTCAAAAGATAGTACTGACTTGGGAAATCTTATTTTTTTTTTTTTTTTTTTTTGGAAAAGTTTTATTGAGATTAGAAAAATCAAATAAGACAAAGGTTGCGGCTGTGGGTACAACAGAATGCAAGTAAGGAGCCACATTGTGACATTTCCGGTTCTTAGATAAACAATACCACATCATCAATGCAACAGACAACAAGACCCCATCTACCAATCCATCATCAACATCTGCCCGACCTTGGGAAATCTTATTTTAATAACATTAAACGTATATATAAATTATAATTCCACATTTTAAAACCTCAGATAACATTCAACCTTTCCCCCCTTCTGCCTAATGCCAGTTTCCATAGCAGCAGTTCATGGAACATTGAAGTGAGTTGTCAGGTCACAAGTTCCCCATATCTTCAAGTTCAGCACACAAGCTTACAAATGCAAACAGGTATGGTTGGCACTTGCAAAATATGACCTTATCCTATCTACTGTACCTTTAAAATATTTTTGACTGACCAATAAGAAACATGCTTTTTAAAGAAAGTAAAACGCACCCTATGTTTCAGTGTACAATCTTCTTAAACTGCCAATCAACTCTCTACTTTTTTTTAAATAGCATGTTCTCCACCATTTTAGATAACTCTAATTCAACCAACTGACTACCTTCGCTACAGACAACTTTTTATTCCTTCCAGACATCCCTTCAAGATGCTTACAGTGTGGATTGTTGGACACAGCTATGTTTTCTGGTGCAAAAGGTATGCTGAACGCAGAGGTATTGACAACGACCTAGCTTTGCAAAATGTGAATATTCAATGGATTGCACAGAGAGGATTAAAGTGGCATCAATTGATGCCTTTGGTTAAAACCTTTTTGCATGTGCAACCCCCTGACCTCATGATTGTGCACTGTGGTGGCAAGGACCTCGGCACATTGACTGGCGTAGGTCTGGACATGCTCATGAAGGACAACTTTGCACAATTGATGTTGTTTTTACCTCAAACTGTCTTTGTTTACTCTAATATATGCCAAAGACAGAAATGGAAGTGGTAAAATCAATTCTGTCAACAGATTGAAAAAGCTAGGAAAAATGTCAATAAAGCTGTTTCTGCATACCTAAGAGGTCATAGAATGGGGTCCATCTACAATAACAATCTACGTTTTGATATGGATGACATCTACAGAAGTGATGGAGTACGCTTCACAGATCAAGGAAACGGAGTCTCTCAACAACCTAAAGCTCTGCATCCGCACTTACATGTAGCTACAACAAACTTATAATGAACACAAGGGCTCTTTTTTAGAGCTGCCCAATAACATAGTAGTGAATATAATTTTTTTTTACATACATTCTTTTTAAAAGAAAATTGTGGACTTGCGCACCCGACACAAATCTGCAAAAGCATGATTTTAATGTACTACCACACAATACACTTCAAGTTTAACTATTATATTTTAATATATTTTTATCAAATCTACCAATTGCAATCTTGTCATTAACTTCAATCACAGTACCTCTTTAAAACAACTTCACAAATACAACCCTACCTTCGAAATTATTTACTATTACATTATTTATTTAGGGTTAATTCTCGAATCCAATGCGACGAAACCGCAACCATTGAAACACCAGGATTGGAACACATAACCTCTAGAGTGCATAACCACTAGGCCACAGTGACTCATGAGTAATTTCCACAAAAACTTATATATGACATTCGATTCAAACACTCCAGTGTATGCAGTGCCATAGGTTAGAGTTCACCTATGTTGACCTCATTAACAGTGTTGAATGGAAGGAAAGAGGGAGAGAGAGAAAAAAGAAAGCGAGACAGAGGGAGAGAGAAGATTTGTTTTCTTTGTGGTAAGACATACTTTCAAAGAGAGATATTCAAACAAGGAAAATGGAAAAAAAATTCCAACATTTATCTGAAAAATGACCATTGCCTCTAATTTTACCTCTGAAACACCAGTATTTGAACACATTACCTTTGGAGAAAGGGACAGAGAGTTTAACAACTAGGCCTCGATGACCAATGGGTAATTTGTACAAAAACGTATATATGACATTTGATTAAAACACTCCTGTGCCTATGGCGTAGCTGTTCCTTGAATGTAGGCTTATTCCTGAGAATGGGTCTTTGAGCAGACATGACTAAGGTGGGGTGGACGTGGGGGGGCCGTGGTCTAGTTGAGTGGATACCGCCGAACTGTACTGGGGACTTCCCTCATTGGGGCTGTGGGGGTCGGGGGTGGCGGGTTATTGAGTATCGACAGACTTGATGTAGGGAGTGGAGCATCACACGTTTCCTCGAGTTGTTCAAGGGGGGGCGACAGGCGCTCTGCATGTTGGGGGTGGTGGGCGGTTTTAGTCCCGTTGTGCAGGGAGGCAGGGTGGGGGGTAGATTTCTATGGTTACTGTTTGGTTTGAGTTGGGTGGTTTGGGGAGGGGTTTTTGATTGTTCCCTACCAGCGGAGCTGAATGTCAGGCTCTATCCTAGGGTCATGCGGGGCACTTACCCCCAGAATATTGGTCACATTTTCTCCTTCCTTGTGCAGGCCAGTAGTACTCTGGCTGCGGTTTATCCCGCCAGGGCGCCCTTGGGTGTGCAAATCCACGCATTCTATCGCCTTACTGTTGAGATCTTATGGTAATGAATCGGAGACTTAACCTTATGACTTGGAACATCAACGGGCTGGGGGACAAGCTAAAATGGGGCATAGTATCACACTACATCCACAGGCATCACCTTGACCTGGTGCTATTCCAAGAAACGCACCTTGTTGGCAACTCCTGCAAGGCCCTAGACAGAAAGGGATACCGGATGGTTACGCATTCGGGTTTCACCTCGGGGTCCAGGGGAGTGGGGATCCTCCTGTGTAAGGGTTGCCCCTATGTGATTCACACTATTTGGACCGAACCCCAGGGTAGATATGTTGCCTGCTCCGGTAGATGGGAGGGGCGGGTACTCAATGTGCTCTCAGTATACGCCCCGCCGGGCCTTCAGCGTCAGACCCTAGCAGACGTGGGGAAGTTCCTGGTGACCTTGCCCGAGGGTGTCCTGGTGATGGGCGGGGACTTTAATTTGGCGATGAACAGCGCCGTGGACCGCGCCCCCCCTCGACGAGACGCGCCACAGGGCTCACAACTATGTAACTTTACTGACGCCGTGGGACTGGTGGATGTTTGGAGGTGGTCGCATCCCCGGGAGACGTTCTATTCTTTCCAGTACGGGGTTCATGGCAGTCAGTCGCAGCTGGACTACCTGTTCACCCAAGCACAACACCTCCACCACTTCACTGAGACGGGGTATTTAGCGCGGGGCATATCCGACCACTCCCCGGTTACGGCTACATATGGAGCCCAGGGAGCAAGGCAGCCGGGCCCTATTAGGATCCAGCCTTGGTTATTGAAGATCCCTCATATAAGGGACTCCCTGAGGCAGGACACTGACAATTATTTTGCAGAAAACACTGGGTCGGTGGCGTCGGCGATTACACTTTGGGGCGCTTACGGGGCGGTCATTAAGGGACGGGCGCTCTCTGCGATGGTGGGCCACAGGGCTGAACGCAGGCGTAGGGTTGGTGAGCTCGAGACTGACATACTTCGCCTTGAGCGAGAGGTTTCGCATGACATGTCCCCCGAGACTCGACACACGCTAACTGTCAAGCGGCTAGATTATAGGCAGCCGCTCCTCGAAGAGGCTACTCAGCGCGCCCTGGCTACCAGACATGGGATTTATGAGTTAGGGGAACGTACGGGGAAATTGTTGGCGTGGCTGGAGCGTAAGGAGGCGGCGGCGAGGTGGGTCGGTGCGATCAAGGGGCCGGACGGTGTACTGATCACTGATCCTCGAAACATCGCCGAGACCTTCGCGGCGTATTACGAACGGATCTATGCCCCGCCGCAGCACTCGCAAGCAAGGTGGGCACCAGATCTCCTAGCTACTATTGAAGTCCAGGGTGTCTCGGAGCAGGATAGGGAGGGGTTGGAGGCGGACCTCTCGCTCAAGGAGGTACAAAAAGCCATACGTGACACCAGGTCCGGAAAGGCAATGGGCCCTAATGGTCTACCGATAGAGCTCCTGAAATCAATGGCAGTGAGGGTAGCACCCCATTTATTGAACTTGTATAATGAGTGTTACGAGACGGGCACCCTCCCAACTGAGATTCGCACTGCCACAATAGTGGTTATCCGTAAGCCGGGCAAACCAGCGGACGAGTGCGCATCATACCGGCCTATCTCCTTAATTACCGTGGAGGCCAATGTGTTGGCCAAAGTGCTGGCCAATTGATTACTGCCCTATCTGCCCGCCCTGATCCACCCAGATCAATCAGGATTCATGCCCGGCCGTAACACGGTGCAAAATCTTCGTCGGGTGCATGGAGCGCTGGGACGGGCCGCCACTCTCAAGGAAGAGGCGCTTCTACTAGCGCTCGACGCTAAGATGGCGTTCGATACTGTGGCTTGGGAGTATCTCTTCGCGGTCCTGGCCCGGATTGGATTAGGGCCCCGGATGATCGGCTGGATCCGACTCTTATATCGGCGACCGCTGGCCCATGTCTCTGTCAACAATCACCGTTCGGGCACATTCTCCTTATACCGGGGCACGAGGCAGGGTTGTCCGCTGTCGCCGCTCCTCTTTGCTTTGGCCTTGGAGCCCCTCGCGGTCTGGATCAGGGGTGATCCGGAAATTAATTAGAGGCTTCCAGTGGACGCCGGATCACGAAGATCGTATATCCTTATACGCAGACGATATCTTGCTGTATTTGGCCTCCCCGGACCGCTCTATTCGCCGGGTTCTCCACATCTTCCATATCTTTGGGGCCCACTCCGGTTACCAGATTAACTGGTCCAAATCCCAGATGCACCCGTTGTGGGGCGACCCTCCCCTTAGCCCCAGAGGATACACCATACCGGTGGCGCCGCAGGGCTTCCTATACCTCGGTATCCATGTTACCCTGTACCCCACATTGTTCTATGACCGCAATCTGCTGGGCCCGCTCCGGCATTTAAAGCGGATGTGGTCCACTGGAAAACGCTGCCCCTCACACTATTGGGCCGGGCATCGCTGTTTAAGATGCTGGCCTTTCCGCGTTTTCTCTACGCGTTACAAAATGCGCCTCACCCGATCCCAGAGTCGTATTTTTTACAGATCGACGCTGCCCTTAGAGACTGGTTGTGGGATGGGGGACAGCCTCGGATAGCGACGCAGAAATTGACAATGGGGTGGTATGATGGCGGCATAGGATTGTCAGACCTGCGGCTCTACTACCAGGCATCGCAATTGATAGCAATCAACCAGTGGGTGTTTGGGCCCCACGATGACCCCAATTTCCGCACCGATCGATGGCTCCTGGGGAGGGGTGGATACAATAGGGCTTTGTATTCCAACTACAAAAAACTCAATCTCACTGGTCCCACTGCCCGGAAGGTGGAGATATGGCACCGACTCCAGCGACGAATGGGGTGGCAGGGGCAGTTGACTAGGGCCACCCCCCCTCTGGGAACCTGATTCCCTGGGAAGGCTGAGTACCTGCGCAGGGTTCGACAAGTGGGACTTAATTGGTATCGCGACTGTGGGAGATGTGTGGATCAAGGGTAGGATGGCGACGTTTGAGGAGCTCCAACTCAAGTTCCAACTTGCCCCGTCGGAGTACTTTCGTTACCTTCAAATAAGTCATGCTATTGCCGGCGCCCTTCCTGCTGATGCCCCTCTCCCGGCTTACTCTCCTCTAGAGGACCGACTGCTGTTGGACCCAATGGACCGCAAGGCTATCTCCCTGACATACAAAAAGTTGATCAATAACAGGACTGACCCGTTGCAGAAAGTTAGGGCTCGCTGGGAGACGGACATGGGGGACTTGGCGGACGAGGACTGGACGGAGGCGTTGGCCTCCCCGAGGGAGGTAGCTATACCAATGCGACTTCGACTGGTGCAGCTTAAAATCCTACACCGTGTATATTTTGACGCTGAATTGCTTTGTAAACTAGGAAAGAGAGCGGATGCGCGTTGCTTGCGACAATGTCACCAGATAGGGACATTTTTACATATTCTATGGGCATGCCCCCACGTCCAGCGCTATTGGGAGGCCGTCACCCGTCAGATGGTGCAGGCCATTGGCAAGCCCCTGACCCCCTCTCCCCAGCTCTGCCTCCTCAATATCTGGGACACCACAGATCTGACCCAGCCAGAGCAGGAATGGTCGGCCATGGGATGGGCCATCGCGAAGAGGAACATTGCCCAGAAGTGGGGGGTGGCCACGGTGCCGCAGCTGCGGACCTGGGCCATGGACATGGATCAGGCCATGGTGGCGGAGAAAAAAGTCTATAAGGGTCGAGGGTGCCCCAAGAAATGGGATCTTAAGTGGGGACGCTGGAACAAATATCGGGGAGACATCTGCATTTCTCCCACTGTGGAACTGAGGAGGGAGAGACTGGCGGCGTTGAGCGCAGCTGGGGCGACCAAGGTGACCTGAGGCCCCTGAGACGCAAGGTATATGCTGTAGGGACTGGGTTCCCCGATCCCGATGTATGCGTGAGTCCGTTTATGGGTTGCTGTGCTAGTGGATTTGACAGGAGGTGGGCGGCCCTGCGGGCGGGGTCTGTACTCCCCAGTGTCCGTTTGTATACTATGCCGGGGACAGGATTACCTAATGTGACATTACTATTGCTCTGCTGTGTGTTTAGTTTTACTTTCAATAAAAATTGTTTAAAAAAAAAAAACACTCCTGTGCATGCAGTACCATAGGGTAGAGTTCATCTATGTTGACCACATTGACAGTCTTGAATGGAAGGAAAGAGAACAAAGAATGCAGGATTGGAACATGTTGTACTCTTACATGAAGTAAACGCTGATAGCCATGTACAGTTAATTAGTACCTTTATTCCAGTTGTACAGCATGAGAGTAAGTAGGTACATCAGCCAGGTAATCCAGGTAACAGGAGAAGGTAAAGTAGATTCGTTAGTAGTCAGCCGTTGGTCCTATGCCACAGCACACCCCACCAGGAGCAGCCTGCCTGCTGCTCAGCCCATCTGTAACTGTCATATCTCCCTTAGTTAGACACCCAACATTCCATGCATCATAGCATTACCAACATTCTACTCCAAACACACACAGTGGCTTATCAGCAGGTGGACTGGTAAACTGCAAGATATGAAAATACTATGCAGGGCATAACATATCCCCCTCCTTTTAAAATGAAAAACAAAAGTGACTTTATCAAATAAACAACAATGCAAAGAGAAAACTGTAGACCAGAAATAAATAATTCACAACACTGGTATGCATGAAAGTGAAAGGCTTAACGAAAGAATAAGAGGCAATAAACCTGTGAGAAAATAATAGAACCACACATGTTGCATAATGTACAGATTACTAATTTTGCAAAAGAAGCAAAATTACAATTGTAAAGGAATGGTTCAAAACCAGGGATGTGCAATTAAAAGAACATCACGAGAGATAAAGAACCATTCAAAGTAGAGAGAACGGATAATATACAACAACTGAAAAATTGAGTACAGTAACCCATCTTCTCCCAAAAATAAACAAAATGAGAAAATGTCGTTGCGTAAGGCAAAAAGGTAAACACCCCGCCACTGTATTTGGGTCTAACTCCCATGTATGCACATCCTGTGTAAGAATGACCTTGTATAACCTAGATGGGACCCAACCAATGCACACCAATCCTATGTAGGAGTTATGCGCGACATATTGGGAAAAGACCCATGACCTAAAGTAATGTAAATTTGTGAAAACCCAATAAACAAACCAAGAAAATTCAATCCCTACTGAAAGGGAACAAATGAAAATCTAGATTCCTAGCATAAGGAAACTTACCTACGTTGTGAAGATGGACATAAAGACCAAAACTTCACTCCTCATGTGAGGTACAAAAACCTGGGGTAAAGACCCTAAAGTCCACGCTAATGTAAGGGTCTAAGACTATAACGATGAATATGGGACCACATAACTAAACGATACACCCTGTGTAAGGGAACCGTGCCCATAAATCTAAACCAACCCTGTGGGAGGGTTACATGCTATGTTAAATGGAGGAAACACCATGAACATACCCCGTATAAGGGTTACCAAAAAGAACTAATCTAAAAACCTTGAATGGGAACAATACCCATAAACTCACCTTAGTAAAGGCTGCGTGTAACGCACTATGGAAAGGGGCTCGTACCCAAACCATGACCATCCCTCATGTAAGGGAGAACATACCCAGTGCAAGGGTTCCGCCTCCAAGTAGGAGCTACGTGTTCCGCTTTGTGGGGAAAGTATATATACCTAAACCTCTGACTACCCCTATAGTAAGGGAACTGTAAGTGGGAATCGCACTCACAAACTCACCTCAATGAAGAGGCCGCGTGTAACGCTTAATGTGAACTATAACCACTAACCCACCCCAGACCAGGGGTTCCGTTAAGGCTTTATGGGAAGGAACTAGAACCAAACCCATACTCATCCCTAAAATAAGGGAGCGTGTAACATCTGCCCAAATACAACCATAATAGGGCATCCCTTGCGTAAGGGAACTAAACCTGTGGAAGTTGAACCACTGAGTGTAACATCTGCCCAATAACAACAATAATATGGCATCCCTTGCGTAAGGGAACTAAACCTGTGGAAGTTGAACCACTGAGAACAAAACACCTCAAACGTACACTCTCTAACCGAGCAAGGCTAACACATCCATTGTAAAAACACATTGAGGAACATAACATGTTCAAATCTTGACATTGCCCCCAACACCCTGCACAGAAAATTAAGGCACACTACTTGAATGAAATTACAAAATCAAAACATGGCAGCTTGAAAACAATTTAGAAACAGCATGTAAATAAACAAAACCTAGACTCCAGGAGACAACTGTGAAAGTTCACACCCTCAATTGAAAAAGTATCGTCGCGCGACGGCGGTCCTGTCAGCATGACTCCTTCCACAAACTTTTTTGAAAATAATCCAACAGACAGAGACGTGGTTGGCGATATGCGTGATTGGCAATCACAAACTGAGGAAAAATTTGTATCTGAAGATGGCGGCACGTTTTTTCCACGCCGCACCGGGTGGCTCCCGGCTTCAGCATGCACCAAAACACGTCGAGCTAAGACTCAAGCTGGAGCAGGCGTCACAGAGGATCGCGCAGAGCAGGAGTCGTCACGAAGCAGGTAAATGGCAGTTACGCGCTGAAAGAGGCTCGCGCAAACATGTTTAAACCGTACCATGGTTTAACTGACGATGTCCAAAGTAGGGCCTCACACGACAAGAAAAGTGGATGGCTGGAAACACAATAAATGTCAATATAGCCCCCACACGCAGCATCCTCCATTTGAAATGCCCAAATACAAAATGTTGACCGCAGAACTGGGACATGAACCTCCAAGCGACCATTCTTGTGAGTCCCAATGCTCCAGAGAAAGAGACACGCATCTCTTTGTGGCTGTGCAGACGCCACTAAAAACCTTGTGCAAACTCCTAACTTAGAGTCACTGTGCCATGCTCACCTTCGTGAGGAGTTACAACGTTGAAAACACCCCCCAGCTGACCATTTGCTGCATAGAGACCAAGTTGTGCCAGACCATGTGTCAAGTCAGCGCACGTTGTATAAACCTGTTGCCTTCACGGTCATACTTCTGACACCTCCAAATTAGCGCTAGACTGCTGTCCAAGTGAATCTTGACGTTGGCTGCGCCGATGTAGCATGTAGACCAATAGAAAATCATTTTCAAGACGTAAACTTTACATGCAGGTGCAATACATGTGGGTGAACACACAACCAGACGGTACAGCACTCTGTTGTTGGGGCTGTCCGATGTGCAGGACACTGGTGGGGCTGCGTAGAGTGCTGTGACGATTTCTTTTGTTGCTTGTGACATCTTGTGTTACTTTAGAAAGTCTGGAGTCTCTTCATAAGTTGCTTTTAGTATACTTAAAGTTGCGTAGTTTCTATGCTGTCTTGGCAAGTTACACCTGTGGCTTCTTTTTTTTTCTCCAAGTGGCTGTAGGTACGTCTTCAACTGTCGCTCGTCGCCAAAAATATGTTGTACTCTTACATGAAGTAAACGCTGATAGCCATGTACAGTTCATTAGTACCTTTATTCCAGTTGTACAGCATGAGAGTAAGTAGGTACATCAGCCAGGTAATCCAGGTAACAGGAGAAGGTAAAGTAGATTAGTTAGTAGTCAGCCCTTGGTCCTATGCCACAGCAAACCCCACCAGGAGCAGCCTGCCTGCTGCTCAGCCCATCTGTAACTGTCATATCTCCCTCAGTCAGACACCCAACATTCCATGCATCATAGCATTACCAACATTCTACTCCAAACACACACAGTGGCTGATCAGCAGGTAGACTGGTAAACTGCAAGAAATGAAAATACTGTGCAGGGCATAACAGAACACATAACCTTTAGAGTAAGAGTGAGTAACCACTAGGCCACAGTAACTCATGAGTAATTTGCACGAAAAAGTATCTATGACAACCGAATCAAACACTCCTGTGAATGCAGTGCCATAGGTTAGAGTTTACCTATGTTGACATCATTGAGAGTGTTGAATAAAAGGAAAGAGGGAGAGAGAGAAAGAGAAAGCAAGACAGACAGAGAGAGATTTGTTTTCTTTGTGGTATGACATACTTTCAAAAAGAGATATTCGAACAAGGAGAAATTAATATAAAATTCCAACATTTATCAGAGAAATTACCATTGCCTCTAATTTTACCTCAGAAACCACAACCATTAAAACACCAGTATTTAAACACATAACCTTTGAAGCAAAAGTTAGAGAACATAACCACTAGGCCACTATGACTCATGAGTAATTTACACAAAAACGTATATATGACATTCAAATCAAATACTGCAGTGAATACAGTACCATGGGTCAGAGTTCACCTACGTTGACCTTATTGTGAGAAAGTGCCATCTTTCTTGCATGGTGTGCCCCCACTTTTTGCTAAATTGCTGAATGTACTTTTACTGAGTGTACCCTGGACTCCTGCCAACCAGGTGCCCAGGGCCTATGTTCCTTCCTTAAACCACACAAACTCCAAATTGGCAAACCCTGGCCACATGTCAGTCCCTCGTAAATGGTACCCAGGGCCTTGTGACCAGGGAAGGCCTCTGAGGGCTGCAGCACTCATTGTGCCACCCTTAGAGGCCCTGTACCCTGTGCCACCCTTAGAGGCCCTGTACCCTTACACACACACACTGCTTTTGCAGGCTGAGTGTCTGGGTGCAGGACAAAATGAAGAGTCGACATGACACTCATCTCTGTGTGCCATGCCCATCACCTACACTGCCATGGCATATATCAGCCACCCATCTGGCTGGGTGCCTTATGCCCATGGTGTGGGCACAGGAGCAGGAGCCCTGTGCCCCTACAGTACCCAGGTCCATTCCTGGGCACTGTAAGTGCAGTGCTGCCATTTAAGAGTACATGGTGCTGAGAGCTCGTCAAACACGAGCTCCACAGCACCATAATGGCAACACTGAAGACTGAGAAGTTTGGTATCAAACTTCTCAGCACATTAAACCCACACTGATGCCAGTGTGGGATTTAATGTACCAAGCACCCCAGAGGGCATCTTAGAGAGGCCCCCTGAAACCTAACCTACAATCCACGTCTGCTCTGAGGCTGCCCAGGCTGCCACACAGCAGACACGTTGCTGGACCCCTGGGTGGGAGAGCCCCTGCTCTCCCGGGCCTGCAACAATGCACATCCTGGGTGAGGTGATAAATCTCCTCCCCCAGGATGAGCAAAGTGAAACTTCAAAGGCATGCCGCCTCTTGGAGTTTCCCCAGGCCACTGCAACCCCCCACTCTGGCGGGAAGCTTGGCCGGAAACCCCATACAAGGACAGGGGATGTGCCAGCCTGCCCACCCCTCAGGTGGGGAGGCGAGGTGAAGCACATCTCCGGGCTCTCGCCATCTTGAAGATGGGAGGCCCTACCCTATCAGGATTAGGCTAGTGCCCCCCTCCCACAGGAGAGAGGCAGGATAGGGGGTGTACCCACCCCAGGACAAGGACCCATTGGTCCCTGGCCTTCACCTACCTGTAACGCCCCTAAATCTAGTATTTAGGGGCACCCTGAACCTTCCTTCCCCAGATTCCAGATTCCGAAACTACAAGAAGAGCGAGAAGAAAAGAAGACCTGCCCTGCAGCTGCAAAGGAGAGGGAGACACCAACTGCTTTGACCCCAGCCCTACCGGCCTGTCGACCTCGGACTTGCTCCTGCTCCAAACCCGGCATCTCTTGTGGCCAGCAACCTCAGAAACCCCGGAGGACCTGGCTACCTTTGAACTCTAATCCCCTGGGACTCCCATGAGTAGAGACTCTACTCAGAACCTACCTTTCACCCCTGGCAGCAGCCCGGAACCGCGAACCCAGCCCACTCTGCACCCGCCAAGCCTGGCCGGTGCCGGAGTGAACTAAACCCACGAGGACGACCCCACGGCGACTGTGACCCCGAGTCCGGCACCCAAGGACCCCCCTCGACTATCCTGAAGAAGCTTGCAGCCTCAGAACAGAGTGCCACCCCAACCGCGATCAACAAGAGGGTAAGATTTCCGACGTCAAAAGGCACCCCTGCACCCGGCCCCCCACGGCCCTCTGTGCCCAATCCCGGGGTACCTACCTATCCTCCAACTATCCAACTTACCCCTCGAAGTGGTGGTGGGACCTGAAGAGTCCTCGTCCCCGAACCTGCAGTCTTTTTCCAAACCGGAGATTTCCCATAGAAATCAATTGAGCGCCCGACGGCTCAAAAGCACCCTGCAGCCAGCCGCCCGAGTGGCCCTGGCAGTGAAAACTCTAACCCACTTCCCCACTTGCCCTGAGTAAGTGACCAGGAGCCCAGCTCCCACAGCGGCGTGGCTTGCCCGACAGCAGCCACCAACCCAGGCCCCCCTTTCCCTCATAGGATAACATTGGGCCTAACTCTCTCTGCACCCGGCTGTCCTGAAACCGCTGAGGGTGAACTGACTGTACCTACCTGACACTGGGGGACCCCTGAGTCTATGCCCAGAACTTCAACTCTGCCAGTCGAGTACTTACCCTTAAACCGCTAACTTCATTTTCCTCATAGGGTAACATTGACTGGCTTTTTCTTGGAAATTCTTCTAAGTGTGAACTTTTCAAAACTCAAAATATTCACCAAAAATCAGCCGAGTACCAAAAACGAATTTACTCACCTGCTCTTAGGTGAGCTCCCAGTGCTGGATCTTGGTGCCCAGCCCTGACTCTGAAAAGTACCCACAACTATACTTACCTTTAACTCATTTTTCTTCCATAGGAAACCATTGACTGCTTTTCTGTGAAATTTCTTCTAAGTGTTGATTTCTGCAATTTCTAAATATTCCTCAAAAATCGTATAACATCTGAAAACGTAATTACTCACCTGTTTTGGATAAATGTCCCAGTACTGAGTCCAGACACCCAGTACTGGATTACAAAACTAACGATAACCTACTGTACCTGTAACCTACATTTCCTCCCATAGGGAATCATTGATTGTTTGCTCTGAAATATTTTCTAAGTGCTCACTTTTGAAATAGCTAAATATTAGTTAAAAATCATTACAGTACCAAAGTCGACTTTTAACAGCTGATTCTGAGAACTGACCCAGGACTGGATCTAGGATCCAAGCCTGGAATTACAAAAGTAATCTACAAAGTAATCTGTTGCATATAATCTGAATTATCATTGAGCTCAATGTATTGTGTTTAGAAATAGAGTTGCCTACTGCAACTATTTGTAACTGTTTACTAAAAAGTCAATTGCATATACAAAAGTATTTTTATGAAACATCTCCTGTCGAGAAAGTATATTTTAATTCCAAGTGTTGGTTCTAAAATAAAACAAGCATATATTTTTTATATACAAAACATTGGCCTAGAGTTCAGTTATAGAGTGTGTGGAACTATTTGCTGACTGAGTGTGTACAACAAATGCTTTACACGTCCTCTGATACTGCCTTACCGCTCAACCAGGCTACCACTTTGGAGAGTAAGGTTATATCTAACTTTAACCTCTGTTAAACCTTTGGGGTCTGTGGACTCTGTGCACCCTGTACCTATTAAGGAACAGTATATACAGAGCCACTTTCTCACACTTATTGACAGTGTTAAATGGAAGGAAAGAGGGAGAGAGAGAGAAAATGAAAGGGAGACCAAGGGAGAGAGAAAATGTGTTTTCTTTGTGGTAAGGAATACTTTCTAAGAGAGACATTCAAACAAGGAGAAATTAAAATAAAATTCCAACATTTATCAGAGAAATTACCATTGCCTATAACTACAACTATTGAAACACAAAGATTTGAACACATACCATTTAGAATAAGGGTCCTTAACCCATAGGCCACAGTGACTCATAAGGACTCTGCAGTGTTTTTTTTTTGTTTTTTTTTGGAAAACCTTTATTTACACATTGAATATTCACAGTCATGGGCCTACAACCGCATGGGCCGGCCGCTAATGTAAGACAATAATACAGTAGTCACAAGAGTCGGAGCAAGCTGCACGCATAACGGCTACAGCCGCCCACACCTGAACATAGTACTACAGAAAGGTTTCTTATTAACTATTTTATAAAGAAAACAACAAAAAGAAACTTGTACCAGGCAAAAGAACTCCATGAATAAGGACTTGCTCTCTCATGGGCGGGGGACAACAGCGACAGCTCAGCCAATTACACAGATGTTTGTGTGATAGAGGGGGCAGTGGGGGGGGGGCCGGGAGAGGAGCGGGCATCAATCCCGCAAAGCGACCAGGAACCTCAAAGTCAAGGGGACATCGTCACGTCTGGTGCGACCACCAAGGGGGGGCGCAGATATTCCCCCGATAGGAATTCCAGGGACCCCACACCTTACTCCACGCCCTAGGCTTGCCCCTGGCCAGGTACACCGTCTTCTCACGGAACATGCACCAATCCATGTTTTCTTTCCATTTCGCAACTGTGGGGGGCCGGCCGGACCCCCAGAGCTGCGCAATGTCCCTTTTAGCGATCATGTTGCCCAAAGTCACCCAACGTTCCTGTGCCACATCGCAGTCAGTCGGTTCCCATACATTCAACACACATCGCCGAGCCTCAGGGAGCAGCGCCACGCCCGTAACTTTCTCCATCACTGCATGTACACCAGTCCAGAAGCGCATCACCTTCGGGCACTCCCACAGAATATGAAGAAAAGTACCAAGCAAGCCACAACCACGCCGACATAGACCATCATCTGTGTAATCCATGCGAAGCAAGCGGGGACCGATGACATAGACCCTATGTAGTATCTTCAACTGCACAAATCGAAGGCGAGCCGGTATAGCCACCTCCCTCGGTGAGGCTATGGCCGCGACCCAATCCTCCTCATCCAACTCTAGGCCATCAGCGACCCAGACCTCTCGCAAATGCGTGAGGAGGTCCGCTCGTGTGTTAATCAGTTTTTTATAGATGAGGGAGATAGTACTATCTGGCAAGTAACCATCAAGCAAACGATCTTCCAACGGGGAGGCTTCGGGGACAGCTGCAGGATCCGGGAAAGCGGAAAGTCGCGCATGGCGCATCTGCGCATAACGAAAGAATTCCCTATCGCTCAGCTTATATTCCGTCTGAAGAGCTTCAAACGATTTAAAAGTGCCCTTCGTCCAAAGATCCCCCACACGACTAATTCCGATCAAATCCCACCTCTCAAAGCCTTTCGAAAGCCATAGACCTCCCAACGCATCCGACGCATACAGTGGAGTCGCACGAGACAGACGGCCCGTCCATCCCGTAGCAGCGGTGGCGCAATGCCAGGCGCGCACCGCGATTTTCGTAGGACCGGTCAATTTAGCACTTCCCTTCGTAGAGTAAAGCGCCCTATTGAAGTCTCTGCCCGGCAACAGTAGCTTATCCATCTCGTACGCAGGGTTCACCGCCGGGCCGTATGTCCCATGATTCACCGCCACCAACTGGGACGCCCAATAATATCGTCTAATATCAGGGAGGGCTATGCCACCATCATACCACGATAGGGTCAGTTTAGCGAGAGCAATGCGCGGCCTCCCATCCCAAACTAGCTGCCTCTGTAAGCTCTCTACCTCACTAAAGTATCGGGCGGGCACCACGTCCAGCGTATTCTGCAATGCATACAAAAAGCGTGGAAGAGACATCATTTTGAATAAGGCTGCCCGGCCAAGCGGCGATAGCGGGAGCCTACGCCAGCGAGCTACATCGGCCCGCAGTCGCTGGAGCGGGGGCAACAGATTCAGAGCATAACGGACCGCCGGATCGAGGGACACGTGGATACCCAGATATTTAAATCCAGAGTGTGAAATCTGAATCGGACAACCACGCGGGAGAAGAGGGGGGTCGCCGACCAGCACATAAACGCAGGATTTCACCCAATTAATGACAAGCCCCGAATTGCGACCGAAGGAGTTCAGTACATCAAATAGCACTATCAACGATTTCTGCGGGGATGTGAGATAGAGCAAAATATCATCTGCGTAGAGTGATACGCGATCCTCAAACGTCGGTGTCCACCGAATACCCGTGATGGAGGGCTCTCACCGGAGCCACGCCGCCAGGGGCTCCAACGCAAGAGCAAAGAGAAGCGGGGACAGGGGGCAACCCTGCCGCGTGCCCCTGCCAAGCAAAAAGGGGGCAGAGACTCTGCCATTCACCACCACCTGCGCCAGTGGTTCCACGTATAACAACTTCACCCATCCAATGAACCCAGGTCCAAAACCAAACCTAGCCAGTGCCGCCCAGAGATACGGCCATTCCAGCGTGTCAAACGCCATCGTGGCGTCCAGTGACGCCAAAATGGCAGGCTTCCGAATAGAGTCAACTCTCGCGAGGACTCCATGGAGGCGCCGCAGGTTCAGCGCGGTGTTGCGATGCGGAATAAAACAAGACTGGTCCGGATGTACCAGGTCACGATGACTTTAATCAGACGATTAGCGAGCACTTTAGCGAGAATCTTAGGTTCAGCGTTTAGGAGTGAGATGGGCCTATAAGATGCACAGCAATCACGCGGTTTGCCCTCTTTATGGAGCACCACAATGGTCGCTAGACGCTGATCACGCGGCAGGGCGCCGGCCTCACGGGATGCAAGAAACATCTCGTGGAGATGGGGCGCCAACTTGTCTGGCCGAAGCTTGTAAAGCTCGATCGGAAGGCCGTTAGGGCCGAGAGCCTTTCCTGAACGGACCGAGCGAATCGCCGACGCTATCTCATCGCTTGGAAGCGCCGCGTCCAGCAGTTTTGTATCATTGACCGAAAGGCACGGCAAAGCAATATCTCGCAACAATTGGCAAGAGTCCTCTTCTGGCCTCTCCGAGACCGGAGAGTAGACGTCCCGCAAATGGTCCGCAAAACAGCCCACAATCTCCCTCGGATCCGTAACACTCACACCATCAGCACGCACAATCACTGGGACCACACGACTCGCTCGTTCTTTCCTCTCCAACCATGCAATCAACCTTCCAGCCTTATCACCAACATCATACAAGCGCCCCTGTTGCTCCCTACTAGCGAGCTTAGCGGCATCCATAACAAACGCCTTGTAATCCGCTTGCTTCAGGCCAAGGGCATGGAGTTTGTCCCGTGTGACCCCCCGCCCAAGATCTTCTTCCAAGTCAGTTATGTCCGATTCCAGGCGTACCACCTCCTCAGTTTTACGCCTCTTAGCATGGGAGATCAAAGATAGGGCCTGCCCACGGATGACCACCTTGAAAGCCTCCCACAACGTTACGGCCGAGGAGACCGAACCCTGATTTTCCTCGAAATAGCGGTCCAGAGACGTAACCAAAAGGGCACGAGTCGTGGGGTCGTGCAAATACCAGGGATTAATCGGGGCCACCCTCCCCTCTGCCCCCATGGCCACATCTAAGTGGAGCAGGACCGGGGAATGGTCAGAGATGCCTCGGGCCAGATGTCTGATCTCCCCAATCATTTGGGCTTGGGCGGCCGGCATCAGCACATAGTCCAATCTAGATAAGGAGCCGTGGACGCCAGAGTGAAATGTAAATTGGGCGAGCCCCGGATGCATTGACCTCCAACAGTCCACAAGCCCCATAGTGTCGATAAAGCCACCCAGCCAAGAGTGCGCCCCGGGGAGGTCTCTGGGAGGGTGCCGATCCTCTCTACCCGACACCACAGAACTGAAGTCACCACCCACCAGCAAGAGGCCCTCCGGGAGCCCAAGCAGCAACCCTCCCAAGTCCGCAAAGGTAGTGGTTTGCAACCCCGGGGGAACATAAACTGAAACCAAACACCAAGTCTGTCCTTCCCACCGGCCCACCAACACCACGTAGCGCCCCAGGTCATCATGTATTACCTCATCAATTTCCAGCGGGAGAGAGGATCGAACCAGAATGCCCACCCCTCTGGAGCCGGTTGTAAAACCAGAGTGGGCCACCAAACGGTAGCCCTTTCTATTCATAGCATGGCATGAGTGTCCCACCAAATGCGTCTCCTGCAACAGAACCACATCAGGAGAGTGACGTTTCAAATATTGTAGCACCACCCCTCGCTTCAATCGGTCCCCCAAACCATTTACATTCCATGTTAAAATGCGCAATCCCCTACCCCCATCCCCACAGCAACGGACACCCCACCCACGATGAGAGCTAAAATCAGCACACTGATTGCCCGGTACGAAACGAACACCACACAAAAACAACACCCCTACCACCACCCCCCCAACTCCCGCTACAAACCCCCCCACCCTGCACCCCTGCACAAGACCATTAAGCCACCCCAACTCGCAGTGTGCCTGTCGCCCCCCATGAACCTACTCTACAGAAAGAAAGAAGAAGACCCCTCCCGAGGAGGAAGAGTCTCACCAGATACCCCGCAGCCTCCCAATGATGAAGGAAGGGTAATGCAGTCCTAGAAAAAAAAAAACAGTACATCAAACCCAAGTCGGGGGTGAGCCCAAAATTGTCAAGGAACCACAAGTCATTCGTTCACCCTTAGTCTGCTGATCCACCATCCACATCCGCAGCTCGTTCCTCCCCGCCATGCCGACGGTGCAAGGTGTCAAGCCAGTCCTCAACCGCCTCGGGCCGGTCGAAAAAATGAGTCAGTTCTTCCAATTCAATGCGTAACTTGGCCGGGAAAAGCATAGCGTACTTCAAGCCCATGTCCCTCAGCCGCCGCTTGACAGTCATGAAGCCCATTCGCTGTTTTTGCACCGATTGTGTAAAGTCAGGATAGAAACTGATATCCGCATTGTCATATTTCGTCGGGCCATGCACACGGGAGGCCTGCAGGATTGCGTCACGGTCCCTGAAGTTGAATATCCTGGCAATGATAGGTCGCGGTGGGGCCCCAGGCCTCGGCCGGCCCCCCGGGACTCTGTGTGCCCGCTCCACCGTGAAGAATTTGCTGAGGCCTTTCGGCGCTAGTTTGGTCCGGATCAGATCTTCCACAAAGAGATCGACCGGCCCATCCTCCGACCGCTCCGGCACACCGATAATGCGTACGTTATTCCGCCGGGCCCTGCTTTCAAAATCCTCCAGTCTCTTGGCAGAGAGGTCGCTGAGGGCCCGCAAACTACGGATCTCCGTCTGCAGATCCGAGACATCCGTCTTGAGGCCAGATGACGTAAGATCGAGTGACTTGACCTTCTCACTAGTTTTCGACAGTTCAGCCTTAAGTAAGTTGATATCGATCAACACGGTGTCCAGCTTGTGGGCCAGCGAGTCGAATTGCTGGCCGACCGAGGCCTTCATGGCGTCGATGGCACCCATGACGTCTTGTAGTGTCAATTCCGTAGTGGGTGACGGGCCCTCCTTGGCTGTATCTGAAGGTCCACTCGATCCAGGAGATCCCTTCTGCTGGGCATAGCGGTCCATGTTGTTCGCTTGCACTTAGCTACCCCTCCAGGGAGCTCTAGACTTGTGCTTATCGCCGTCCAGCCGGGTCGTCATCACTCAGCAGGGAGGGCAGATCCAGTACACTTGGTAGACGCAGCACTCACCCCGGGGAGTCCACCTGACTTGTGGGCAGCCCCCGTGTCAATGCCACTCGACCGCTACAGTTCGGTCCAAACTCCGGGCGACTGTGAGCGCCTGCCACCAGACTCGTAGAGGAAAGTCGAAAACGAAAGTGAAACCAGGGGAGAGATGCCAGCTCAAGACCCTAGTGCCGTTGTTGTTCAATTGGAGCTCGGGGACAGTGCCAACCCAAGTCCGGGGTGGCGCCACGGAGTAGGCCTCTTTCTGGAGCAGAGGAGAAGTCGAGTTCCCAAAGTCCGATTTAAGTCCCGCAAACGGGAATCACCTCCGCTTCGGTTCACCAGTAATATTCCTTCAGAATAACAGGATTATAGCCAGGATAGACGTGGGAGGCCGCGAGGGTCCCGGGAGCCCTGTGCCTACGCGTCCATCTTGGTTGCGCGCTAGGCTCCTCCTCCGACTCTGCAGTGTTGAATGGAAAGACAGAGGGAGAGAGAGAGAAAAAGAAAGCTAGACAGAGGGAGAGAGAGAGTTTGTTTCCTTTGTGGTAAGACATAGTTTCAAAGAGAGATATTCAAACAAGGAGAAATGAAATAAAAATCCAACATTTATCAGAGAAATTACCAGTGCCTATAAATGTACCTCGAAAATCACAGAATTCAATCACATAACCTTTAGACTAAGAGTCAGGGACTTTAACCACTAGTCCACAGTGACTCATAAGTACTCTGCACAAAAACCTATATAGGACATTCGAATCTCACAGTCCAGTGTATGCAGTGCCTTAGGCTAGAGTTTACCTATGTTGACCTCATTGACAGTGTTGAATGGGAGAAAAAAGGGAGAGAAAGAAAAAAAGAAAGCAAGACAGAGGGAGAGAGAAGATTTGTTTTCTTTTTGGTAAGACATACTTTCAAAGAGAGATATTGAAACAAGGAGAAATAAAATAAAATTCCAACATTTAACAGAGAAATTACCCTTGCCTATAATTTTACCTACGAAAACGCAAGCATTGAACACATAACCTTTGCAGTAAGAGTCGGAAACCTAAACCACTAGGCCATTGTGACTCATTATTAGTTTGCTCGAAAACATATATATGACATTCGAATCAAATACTCTATTGAATGCAGTACCATAGGTTAGAGTTCATCTGTGTTAACCTCATTGACAGTGTTGGATGGAAAGATAGAGGGACAGAGAGAGAAAAAGAAAACAAAACAGAGGGAGAGAGAAGATTTGTTTTCTTTGTGAGAAGACATACTTTTCAAAGAGAGATATTCAAAGAAGGAGAAATGAAAAACAAATTCCAACATTTATCTGAGAAATTACCATTGCCTATATTTTACTTCAGAAACCACAACTATCAATACACCAGGATTTGAACACATGACATTTAGAATAAGGGTCCTTAACCCCTAGGTCACAGTGACTCATAAGTATTCTGCATAAAAACATATGTGACATTTGAATCTCGCAGTCCAGTGTGTGCAGTGCCATGGGCTAGAGTGTCCTCATTGACAGTGTTGAATGGGAGAAAAAAGAGAGGGAAAGAAAAAAAGAAAGTGAGACAGAGGGAGAGAGATTTGTTTTCTTTGTGGTAAGACATACTTTCAATGAGAGATATTTAAACAAGGAGAAATTAAATAAAATTCGAACAGTTAACAGAGAAATTACCATTGCCTATAATTTTAACTAAGAAAACACAGTAATTAAAACACCAGAATTTGAACACATATGCTCTAGAGTAAGAGTTAGAGACTTTAACCACTAGGCCACAGTGATACATTAAGAATTTTCCTGAAAACATATATATGACATTCGAATCAAACACTCCTGTGAATGCATTACCATAGGTTAGAGTTCTCCTATGTAGACCTCATTGAAAGTGTTAAATGGAAGGAAAGATGGAGAGAGAAAGAAAAAGA
This sequence comes from Triturus cristatus, assembly GCF_964204655.1. Lineage (NCBI taxonomy): Eukaryota > Metazoa > Chordata > Amphibia > Caudata > Salamandridae > Triturus > Triturus cristatus. Next base: position 647,152,678 of record NC_140594.1, on the reverse strand, counting down.
AAGTGAGACAGAGGGAGAGAGAAGATTTGTTTTCTTTGTGGGAAGACGTACTTTCAAAGAGAGATAGTTGAACAAGGAGAAATGAAAACAAAATTCCAATATTTATCAGAGAAATTACCATTGCCTCTAATTGTACCTCAGAAACCACAGCCATTGAAACACCAGGATTTCAACACATAACCTTTGGTGAAAGGGACAGAGAGCTTGACAACAAGGCCACGATGACCAATGGATAATTTGCACAAAAACATATATATGACATTTGAATAAAACGCTCCTGTGCATGCAGTACCATAGGTTAGAGTTCACCTATGTTGACCACATTGACAGCCTTGAATGGAAGAAAAGAGAGAAAAAGAACGCAGGATTTGAACACATAACCTTTAGAGTAAGAGTGCCTAACCACTAGGCCACATTAACTCATGAGTAATTTGCATGAAAACGTATATATGACAACCGAATCAAACACTCCTGTGAATGTAGTGCCATAGGTTAGAGTTTACCTATGTTGACATCATTGACACTGTTGAATAAAAGGAAAGAGAGAGAAAAAGAAAGTAAAACAAACGGCGAGAGAAGATTTGTTTTCTTTGTGGTAAGGCATACTTTCAAAGAGAGATATTCAAACAAGGAGAAATGAATATAAAATTCCAATATTTATCAGAGAAATTACCATTGCCTATAATTGTACTTCAGAAACCACAGCCATTGAAACACCAGTAATTAAACAGATAACCTTTGAAGTAAAAGTTAGAGACCTTAACCACTAGGCCACTATGATTCATGAGTAATGTACACAAAAATGTATATACGACATTCGAATCAAGCACTGCAGTGAATGCAGTACCATAGGTCAGAGTTCACCTATGTTGACCTCATTGACAGTGTTGAATGGAAAGAAAGAGGGAGAGAGAGAGAGAAAAGGAACGCTAGACAGAGGGAGAGAGAAGATTTGTTTTCTTTGTGGTAAGACATAGTTTCAAAGAGAGATATTCAAACAGGGAGAAATGGAAACAAAAATCCAAGCTTTATCAGAGAAATTACTATTGCCTATAATTTTACCTCCAAAAGCACAGAATTCAATCACATAACCTTTAGAGTAAGAGTCTGCAACCTTAACCACTAGTCACAATGACTCATGAGTACTCTGCACAAAAACATATATATGACATTCAAATCAAACAGTCCAGTGTATGCAGTGCCATAAGTTAGAGTTTATCTATGTTGACCTTATTGACAGTGTTAAATGGAAGGAAAGGGAGAGAGAGAAAGAAAATGAAAGGGAGACAGAGGGAGAGAAAAAATGTGTTTTCTTTGTGGTAAGGAATACTTTCAAAGAGAGCTATTCAAACAATGAGAAATGAAAATAATATTCCAACATTTATCAAAGAAATTACCATTGCCTACAACCACAACTATTGAAACAAGAAGATTTGAACACATAACATTTAGAATAAGGGTTCTTAACCTCTAGGCCACAGTGACTCATAAGGACTATGCAGTGTTGAATGGAAGGAAAGAGGGAGAGAGAGAGAGAGAAAAAAAAGAAAGCTAGACAGAGGAAGAGAGAGGATTTGTTTTCTTTGTGGTAAGACAGTTTCAAAGAGAGAGATTCAAACAAGGAGAAATTTAAAAAAAATCCAACATTTATCATAGAAATTGCCATTGCCTATTAATTTACCTCCAAAATCTCAGAATTCAAACACATATCCTTTCAACTAAGAGTCAGCGACCTTAACCACTAGTCCACAGCGACCCATAAGTACTTTGCACAAAAACCTATATATGACATTCGAATCTCACAGTCCACTGTATGCAGTGCCATGGGTTAGAGTTTACCTATGTTGACCTCATTGCCAGTGTTGAATGGGAGAAAAAAGGGAGAGAGAGAAAAAAAGAAAGCAAGACGGAGAGCGAAGATTTGTTTTCTTTTTGGTAAGACATACTTTCAAAGAGAGATATTGAAACAAGGAGAAATTAAATAAAATTCCAACATTTAACAGATAAATTACTCTTGCCTATAATTTTTAACCCTGGGCGTAGTTCACGAAGTAGCACTACGCCAAGCTACGCAAAGTGCACTTCGCACTACGCGAGCTACGCGTAGCACTTCGCGAACTGCGTAGTACCCTGTTCGCACTGTGCAAGATGCCGTTTTCAATGATTGCACAGTGCGGACAAGCATCTGGCACTGTGCAATCATTGAAAACGGAATCTTGCACAGTGCGAGCTGTAGTTTTCTGCCGCTCGAGTAGATTTTTACTCGAGCAGCAGCTTTCTCAACGCGGACTGGTAGTTTTTCATCGCGAGCGGTCGCGAGCATACGCGACCACTCGCAATGAGAAACCTGACCTCCCCACGTTGAGAATCTCGCCGGGATCTTTATTTTCCACGTTCGCGATCAGCAACTTGATGTTGCTGATCGCGAACAAGGAAAAAGTCTCGCTGGGATGTCATTTTTCTTGCTCGCGGTCGCCAACTTGATGTTGAGGACCGCGAGCAAGCAAAAAATGACCGCTGCACTACGCAACTCTACGCTACGCATGTTTGCACTGTGCTACGTGCAATTTGCGTAGTGCGAAGTAGCGCAAACTTCACAAACTACGCGAGCGTAGCGTAGTGCTTTGCCCAGGCTTAATAATTTTATCTACGAATACACAGGCATTTGAACACATAACCTTTGCCGTAATAGTCAGAAACCTAAACCACTAGGTCACAGTGATTCATTAACAATTTGCTTGAAAACATATATATGACATTCAAATCAAACGCTCCATTGAATGCAGTGCCATAGGTTAGAGTTCACCTATGTTAACCTCATTGACAGTGTTGGATGGAAGGATAGAGGGGGAGAGAGAAAAAGAAAACAAAACAGAGGGAGAGAGATTTGTTTTCTTTGTGGGAAGACATACTTTTAAAGAGATATTCAAACAAGGAGAAATTTAAAAAAAAAAAAAATCCAACATTTATCTGAGAAATTACCATTGCCTATATTTTACTTCAGTAACCACAACTATTAAAACACCAGGATTAGAACACATAACATTTAGAATAATTGTCCTTCACTCCTAGGTCACAGTGACTCATAAGTATTCCACACGAAAACATATATGTGACATTCAAATCTCACAGTTCAGTTTGTGCAGTGCCATAGGTTAGAGTTTACCTATGGTGTCCTCATTGACAGTGTTGACTGGGAGATAAAGGGAGAGAAAGAAAAAAAGAAAGTGAGACAGAGGGAGAGAGAAGATTTGTTTTCTTTGTGGTAAGACAAGAGAGATATTTAAACAAGGAGAAATTAAATAACATTCTAACATTTAACAGAGAAATTACCATTGCCTATAAATGTAACTAAGAAAACACAGCCATTGAAACACCACAATTTGAACACATATCCTCTGCAGTAAGAGTTATAGACCTTAAACACTAGGCCACAGTTATTCATTAATAATTTGCTTGAGAACTTATATATGACATTCAAATCAAACACTCCTGTGAATGCAGCACCATAGGTTAGAGTTCTCCTAGGTTGACCTCATTGACAATGTTGAATGGAAGGAAAGAGGGGAGAGAGAGAAAAAGAAAGTGCGACAGAGGGAGAGAGAAGATTTGTTTTCTTTGAGATAAGACATACTTTCAAAGCGAGATATTCAAACAAGGAGAAATGAAAAAAAGTTCCAACATTTTTCAAAGAGATTACCATTGCCTATTGTTTTGACTCAGAAACCACAGCAATTGACATACCAGGATTCGAACACATAAACTTTAGAGTAAGCATCAGAGACGTTAACCACGAGGCCATCATGACTCATAAATATGCTTCCCAAAAACGTATATATGACATTCAAATCAAACACTCCTGTGAATGCCGTGCCAAAGGTTAGAGTTCAACTATGTTGACATCAATGACAGTGTTGAAGGGAAGGAAAGAGGGAGAGAGAAAGAGAAAAAGAAAGTGATATAGAGGGAGAGAGAAGATTTGCTTTCTTTGTGGTAAGACATACTTTCAAAGAGAAATATTCAAACAAGGAGAAATGAAAAAAAATCCAACATCTTTCAGAGAAATTAACTACCCCTATAAGTTTACCTCAGAAGCCACAGAAATTGAAACACCAGGATTTGAACACATAGTGGCATATTCTCAAGGAGCTATCGCCGAGTTAACGGCACATTAGCGAAGCCAAATTTGCGTTAAATACATTGCCCCATTCACAAGCTGGTGCTAACAGCCGATATCACCAGTTTTCCGGCGATAGTATCTTCAAAAAACATCGCCAAAGATTACCCGGCAACTATCGCTAATGAGATGCAGTGTAGACGTTCCCAAGCAAAAATCTGCGACAACACCACTCCACAACATTCTCAACGACCAGCCACATCGGCAATAAGATCACAATACAGGCGATAATGCGCGTTAGCACCAGAAAACTAACACCTGCTCAGACCTGGTGCAAAGTCGGACCACAGCCTGCACCACAAAAGTGAGCCCAGCCCAGAGCCACACCTGAAGAACAACAGATGCCATGGAGCCACTGAACATGCGTGCTGGACACCCAAGAGGGCCACAACACCCACCGCCACCACCCCCAGGACCCGAACCCCCAAAAGCCCCCTGTCAGGGGAACGAGGACAACGAAACCGCCGACCCGAACCTTGTACCCCACTCCAGTGTCTCAGCAGCCGAAGATCAGAAACGCCTAGGGGAGTATCAAACTAACCCACGGTACGGGAACTCTCCCCTACTGGCAAACAGAGGCGATCAGGAACAGAGGACCAATCAGAGGCAACGCTAGACCCAGAAAAGGTGGAGCAGGAAAGAGAACAGGGTCATGTGGGAGAGACCGGAAGCCAGAACTGTGAGGAGCCGCAAGACACCGAGAGAGGAGAATCGGAGAAGTCGTGGTGGGGACCCGAGACAGACCACGAGGTGCGGGACACAGGAGACGTGTGGACCGAAGTGTGGTGGATCCCCCCCAGGAAGGACGAGAATGCCGCCGCAGTTCAGGAGAGTTGCGGCTTGGCCGGTGAGTGAGACAGTTCACGGGCCGAGTAGCGTGGGAGTCAGGTGGTTTTAAAAGGGAGCGGAGAGGGAAAATAGGGTCCCTATTCTTGTATTGGTTGTGTCCCAGGCACTCAGGTAGGTTTTATTTTCGTTAAGCGCACAAGAGACTTTGGCCAGATTGCCACACACCTTTGTTTCCCCAGCACCCTATATCCCTTCTTCCACGGGACCTCCTTAAGCATGCTCTGAATACCTGTAAAACAACAGGTCATGCCTTTATTTTAATAAGCAGGCAAAAAAAGAACTGACTCCAATAGGATTTACGGACTAGACCCTTCAGTATTTTCATTATTTTGTTTCCTCTCACTGGGTGTGGTGACGGCAACTTGAGAGATTGTCTCTCATAGTGATTCTGTGCAATCCACTGACAGCCCTCTTTTGTCTTTCCTTTGAGCTTCCTGGGGGAATAACGGGCTGTCCCTCGAAGACTACATCACCCAGGGAAAAAGGAAGAAAATCTACCAGCAACATTGGAAGAGACAGAGTCAAGCACTGAAATATCGGTTTCTTTGTGACTGTTTCCATAATAAATCCCAACCATTGATAAACCGATAAAGCCTCCTAGTTTCTATTTCCGACCATCCCTCCCACAGGTGGTGTCAGAAGTGGGATCGGAGGAAATGGAGGCGGTTGTGAAGAAGATGGCAGACAACCAAGAAAGACTGGGGAAGATTATGGAGAAGTTCCTGGCGGTCCTGGCTAAGACAGAGAAAAACTGCACAAGACCCTCACTGAACAAGGACAAACACAAGAAAGTTATAAGCAAATTGGCAGAAACGCTTGGTCAACAGAGGGCCCACACCACTTTCCCATCCGTCGTGATGCAAAAGTAAGCTACGGGAGAAGATCCGGATTTTTTCTTCTCCAACTTTGAAAGAATGGCCAGAGCGGCAGCATGGCCACTAGATAAATGGGGCCAATATCTCGGACGCTTTTGTCAGGAGACCACCAGGCTGCATACCAGGCGGCTAGCCCACAAGGACTAACCCCATACGACGATATAAAGAGAAGCGTACTGGACACATATAGAATCCGGTTGAGACAGATACGAGAGGGTCCTCAAGAAACCCCGAGAGCTCTCTATTACAGGGTTAGAGATATGGCAAATTGCTGGTTGAAACCCCTGACAGCTACTAAGGAATAAATCACGGAGAAGGTGTACTTGGTACCTAATATCAACAAGAGAGAGCGGGGAAGTTATTTAAGGAGCACTCTTGGTCCCCCTGTCAAGGTAATGAAAACAACAGAAGAGTGTGCCTTCTAACGAGAAGCGTAAGCATGAAGAATCTTACTAGATTCTTTAAAAAAGCCCTCACTCACCAACCTGGTTGGTGACATCCTTCATCATCGGGCCCCACCAGGAGAGGCTGAGTGCCTCCCCGGTGTGCTTCAATGCCAGAATTACTGCGGAGCAGGATTTGATTGAGTGACAAGTGAAAGTGAAAATGTGGTGATTTAAAAATGTCTAGATTGTGTCCAAAAACAGTTTATTAGATGGCCAATCAGACACACTAATAACAGGGTGTGGGATGGAAAGACTGGATAGATTGTTCAGCTATATCCCATTGTGTGGGGTTGAAATGTTTCTGCCTAGATGGTGCTATTTACCAGGCATTCTTCTGGACCAAAGATCTGAACCTCTGCGGTATGGGCGCGCTAAGGCCCACCCTAACCAGAGGACGTGAAATGTGAAAGAATTGTGAAAAAAATACAATCTAAAATTGTCAGTGGTTGCTCTATTTAGAGAAACCTGATTGCACTTGAAGTGTAACAAATTATCACAACATGGGTCTCGGGAGGGGGGTGGTGGCAAATATGGCACACCGCCATCGTTGCCAGGCACCCGCTCTGTACCTGCTACTTCCCTCGTGCACCGGACCCCGTAGATGAAGGTGTACTTGGAACAATACCTAACCTCCCTACACCCCCCCATACAAAAATGGGTGCGACAGCACACCCAGTTAACCCTAGAACGGGCAGTAGAGATTGCTAGTGCCTTTAGCCAGGCACAAGAGAGACAAAAAGGGAAGGAAGACCCACCACGGAGACATCAGGAGAGGGGCCTGACCCATAGAACAGTCAGAGCTCTCTCTCCGAAGAAACCCGAAACCGTGACCCTTCCACCCGGACCTTTCCCTGTCCTTCCAAGGTCCCCACCGCCACACCCAGGGCCCCAGTGTTTCCACTGTGGAATGTTCTGGCATATAGCCAGACAGTGCCCCCAAAAGGCGGAACCCATGGAGGTGGGTTTAACTAGGTCTTATTTGTGTTTACCAGAGGAAAGGAAATTCCGCCCCTATCATCGACAGGTGTCTGTTAATGGAGAACCCAGGGAGGCCTTAGTGAACACCGGTTGTCTTCGGAGTGTCATACGACCCCAAGTAATTCCAGGAGGGGTACAGAGTACACATGGACTTGTACGAATACAATGTGTACATGGAGACCAAAAACCATATCCAACAACTGAAGTTCATATACAGCATGATCCTATGGTGCAACCGGTATCCCTTAAAGTTGGTCTCATACCTAAATTGCCCGAGACCTTGGTTTTAGGAAATGACTACCCCTATGTGGAGGACTTGTTGAGAAAAACGAGAGCAAACGAAGATGAATGGAGAGACCCTGCCCCATTTGCCTTTTTTGAGGATCACAAATGGCCACCAGCTAAACACAAGAAAAGTAAAGGACAAGTCGCCGTAGTGGCCACTATAGACAATAGTATTTGGGAAAAGTATCAGAAGTTTCATGTGGCTCTAAAAGAGGATCCCACACTCAAAGAGGCCTGGAAACAGGCCGTAGAGACAGAAGACAGGCAACATGTAGGTCCCCAGTTCATGAATGAAAAAGGATTATTGTACAGAAAATGAGGGAAATTTCAGAAACTACAGCTGTTAGTCCCCCAAGCGTTTAGGGAAAAAGTCCTGTTCCTAGCCCACAGTCATCTCCTTGGGGGTCACTTCGGAAGAGAAAAAACAGAGAAAGGCATATTGGAGCATTTCTACTGGCCTGGTATTTATCATCAAGTAGGAAGGTATTGTCAGGAGTGTCCCATCTGCCAAAAGAACAGTCGATATATACCACCTAAGGCCCCATTAATGCCCCTCCCAATCATAGAAGTGCCATTCTCGAGAGTAGGGATGGATTTGATCTGACCCCTTTTACCCTCTCGCAGCGGGTGTTGTTACGTCTTGGTTATTGTGGATTATGCTACCTGGTTTCCGGAAGCAATAGCATTAAGGCAACCCAACACAACACAAATAGCGAAAGCAATGATCACAGTATTCTCCCGAGTAGGGTTCCCAAAAGAGATCATAACAGACCAGGGAACCCCATTTGTCTCCAAACTGATGAGACAAGTGTGTCAAGAGCTTAACATAAAGCAGATACGTACAGCAGCCTACCATCCTCAAACAGATGGATTGGTAGAAAGAAATAACGCTACCATTAAAACCACCTTGAAAAAGTTATTGAAGCTAGAAGCACGTAAGTGGGAGGACATGCTGCCCCTTGAGCTTTTTGCCATCCGGTTCAAACAATAGAAAAGAATAGGGTACTCTCCTTTCAAGCTATTATATGGGAGACCACCCCGTACTTTACTGGATATGGCAAAGGAGGAATGGGAAGAGGAAGTAGAAGAAGGTAAACCCCTTCCTGAGTATGTCTGGAATCTGAAATCCCACCTATACCAAATCAGAAGCATAGTGAAGACCCATTTAGAACAGGCACAAGAAGCCCAAAAGAAACAGTACGACAAAAAGACCACTCAAAGAACCTTGCAAGCAGGAGACTTAGTCTTACTGATGATGCCAATGTCCGACCATAAGTTCATAGGACAATGGCAAGGTCCCTTTAAAATTGTAGAGAAGGTAACCCCTTTTACTTACAGACTAGAACTTGACCCACAAAACAAAAGAAACACCCAGATTTATCATATAAATCTATTGAAAAAGTGGCAAGGCACTCATCCAGCTATGTTAGGCAAGATAGAAAAACCTGCCCCCCTTTTCCATCAAAGTATTAATAAAGACCTCCCTGTTTCCCTGAGACAAGAACTATGCAGGGTATTGTCCCCACTCCAGGAGATGTTCTCCACAAACCCTGGAAGGACGACTTTAATCCATCACGAAATTAACACCGTTCCAGGGAAAAAGGTACGGCTCCGTCCCTATCATTTGCCCGAGTCTCGAAGAAGTGCTATTGAGAAAGAAGTACAACAGATGTTGAAAATGGGAATCATAGAACCTTCACACAGTGAATGGTGTTCCCCCATTGTGACTGTACCCAAGCCGGATGGGTCTATCCGGTTTTGCATTGACTTCAGGGAGGTCAACAAAATATCCCAATTCGATGCCTACCCTTTACCCCGAGTTGATGAGATGATCGAGCGGTTGGGTAAAGCCTGGTATATAAGCACACTGGACTTATGTAAGGGCTATTGGCAAGTACCCTTACGAGCACAGGATAGAGAAAAAACAGCTTTCTCTACTCCAGGGGGGATTATATCACTTTACTATGCTTCCTTTCGGTTTGCAAGGGGCTCCAGTCACCTTTCAGAGACAAATGAATCGCATACTCAAACCATATGAGAACTTTGCAGCCGCATATATCGATGACATCACCATTTATAGCGACACCTGGGAACAACATTTATCCCATCTTTGCAAAGTGATCCAGGCCTTAAAAGATGGCGGTCTGACTATCAATCCCTTTGACGATCCGTCTCAGACTTGATTCTCCTCAGGATTCAGGCGAAGCTATAGGGGGTCCACCTCTCGACGTCCCCAACTCCTGCACTAAAGGCACGGAAGGTTGGAGCAATCAAGCGATGGAAGGGAAGGATGGGAACAGCAGGGAGTAGAACCTGTAAAGAAAATAAACATACAAACAATATGCCAGGTTATCACACGGTCGCTACACTCATGAATTCTCGCTAATGCAACCCCATTCAATGAGAATGTTCTGCGGATATTAGAAGGCCTCGTGCCGTTAGCATTATTACATCATACACTGACAAACACTCAACCTCAGCCAATACCCCTACAACAGCACCCTGTGAATACTGGCTTCCAACACTTTATGCGATATCTCTTCTTGCCCCTTGTATCGCAACCACGAGCCAATCTTATGACTCTCTCAGAGCTCTTGGCGTAGAACTCTAAAAGTTCCGATTTGGACACTTAGAAGATCTCTCAGGACAATAGTACTGCACATTACTTCAGTCATGAGAAGAGAGCCTGAACGCTCTGGTGCTCGATTGGCTAGAAGGTGTAAGGTGCCTTCTGATACTTTGCCTCCCTTTACAATGCCATAATGTCCTCCTGAGCAACTTGCTAATCGAGTCGTACTCACCCCTCGTGGGTAAGGAAGGTGAAGTGGGTAATAGCTCCCCCCTTGGAGTCTGAAGCGGAGAGCGGAATACCCTTCATGTTTCCTGTGAAGCACCCAAACTCCCGTGACCTGACACTGCCAATGCCAGACTCTGGGTGGGCCCCTTCTGTCCTCCTGCGGGACTGGGGCAGAGAATACCTGTGTTTCTTGCTCCTACTCCGGAGCGTGGACTATGATCGTCAGCCTCTGCTCGAGTCCCCCTCATTGGCTTCGGCACAGTAGAAGGGCACGCCGTCGGTGCTAGACCTCCAGATCGGAGATCCCGGAATCGTGCCCAGGAATATCGGGTCTCAGGTCCAGGATATAGCCTTACTCGCGAGCAAACAAACGACAAACCCGCCATCTTGGAATTACGCACAGCGTCCTGCGTGCGTCTCGTCCCTTTTCTAATCGAGGCACCGCCCACGCGTTCCCGGGGATTCTGGAGATTGTAGGCTGGGTAGGCGCTTCGCCTGAATCATGACAGTAGGTCCCTGTCCCGGCGCCTCTTAGACCCAGGTTTGTCCGGGTGTTAGCGATAGAACGCTCTGATCTTGGCTGGGGCGTGCACGTTGTCACAGGGTACGGAGGTATACCCTGTCCAGGATATTAGATACCATAATCTATTCCATCAATACTTGGCATCTGCCACGCGCTGTACCTCGTACTCTGGTCCCTCTTCGGTGACCACTGCGGGGGTAGGCTTCCTCACCCCGCCTAGGGCAGGTTTCAACAGGCTACAGTGGAAGACAGGGTGGATCCGCATAGAGCCTGGAAGCCTCAATTTATAGGCCACCGGATTTATCCTTTTCAACACTCGATAGGGGCCTATATACCGAGGGTGGAACACACTACGTAATTTGAAGTGTATGTTCTTTGTTGACAGCCACACTCTATCCCCTTTCTTATACTGGGGACCCTCTACTTGGTGTCTATCAGCCCAGCGTTTATAGGTCATTTTCGCCTTGGCCAGAAGCCTCCGGGCCATAGCGTGCCCGTGGTGTAACTCTCTCACATGAGCTTGCACCGATGGTTGAGCTGTGATTCGTCTGGGTATGCTAATCGGCAGAATCCGGGCATCGTATCCATAGTTGGCTGAAAAGGGAGAGACACCGATGGAACTATGTGGGGCGTTGTTGTAGGCTAATTCAGCCATCCAAAGCATGGCCACCCAGGATTCTTGAGCCTCTTCCGCATAGCACCTCAAGTATTTTTTTACGGTTTGATTTAACCGTTCGGTTTGGCCGTCGGTCTGTGGATGAAAGCTTGACGAGACAGCTGATTCAATATGCAGGGACCTGCACCATCCTTTCCAGAAGCGAGCTATGAATTGAGGGCCCCTGTCTGACATGATGACTTGCGGGATGCCGTGTATCCTCACCACATGTTGGAGCAATAACTGGGCTGTCTGTCCAGCCGTGGGTAGGGTTTTACACGGGATGAAGTGTCCCATCTTTGTTAGGCTGTCTATCACCACCAAAATGGCGGAACACCCCTGATCCATCGGCAGGCCCGTTACAAAATCCAAGCTGATGTTAAGCCATGGCGTCACAGGCGTGGGCAAGAGAAGGAGCAATCCCCTCTTCGGTGAGTTGTCTGATTTTCCCCATGCAAAGTCCTCGCATTTGGTTACCCACGTCCGTACATCCGGGACTAAGGAGGCCCACCAAAAGTATCTTTGCACTACTAAGGTTGTTTTATGTATGCCAGGATGTCCTGCTAACGGTGATTTGTGACACCACGAAAATGCCTTTTGTCTAAGTGCTTTAGTAGGCAGATATAATCTCTGGTTCCTAAAAGGTAACCCATGCCGTATCATTCTCTCCGGCTCCTTCTCAGCCCACCGGCTCCAGGCTTGTGGGTTCTTGCTTTTCCTGATGCTATTCATATAGTCCTCGGCCTGTAACGCACAAGCGACTTTGGAGGAAGGTATGATCGCCTCTTCCACCACTTCGGTTTCCGTCTCTGTGGCCAGCACCCGGGATAGCGAATCCGCCTTGCGATTGTCGGTGCCTGGCCTAAAGGTAATGACGAAGTTGTACTCCTCGAAGAAGAGCATTCATCTAATTTGTCTGGGGGAAAGCCTGCGGGCTGTTTTTAGATACAGCAGATTCCTATGGTCAGAGTAAACGGTAAGGGGGAACCTAGCCCCCCACAAGTATGGACGCCACTCCTGAAAGGACTTTTTGATGGACAGCAGTTCCTTCTCAGCTATGTTATAGTTCCGTTCTGCTGGGAGAAGCTTTTAGGAAAGATAAGCCACTGGGTGGAGCTGCCCGGTGTCTCTATCCCTTTGGGACAATATCGCTCCAATGGCCTCGTTGGAGGCGTCTGCCTCCACAATAAAAGGTGTATCAAGCTGTGTGTGTCGCAACACTGGTGCCGTGGTAAAAGCCCTCTTTAGATATCCGAAAGCCCTGTCCGCTTCTGGGGTCCATTCGAAGGACACACCCTTCCTGAGAATTCGCGTGATAGGAATGGCCTTCTGGGAGAACCCTTGTATGAATCTCCTATAATAATTGGCAAAGCCCAGGAAGCATTGTACTTCTCTGACAGTGCGGGGTGTCGGCCACTCCAGCACCGCCTGTATCTTTCGCTCTGCCATACATAACCCCTCAGGACGGAGGATCACCCCCAAGAATTCCACCTCAGACACTCCAAACTCGCATTTGCTCAGTTTACAATATAAGCTATGCTTTGGTAAGGCCCTCAAGACCTGTAACACGTGTTCTGTGTGACTGCTCACTGAATTTGAATAGACCAAAATGTCGTCTATATATACGACCACCGTTCTATCTATGTACTCCTTTAGTACGTCATTCAAGAAATACTGGAATGCCGCCGGGGCGTTGCACAACCCAAACGGCATTACCAGATATTCGAAAAGACCATAGCGGGTTTTAAAAGCGGTTTTCCATTCGTCCCCTTTGCGTATGCGTACCAAATGGTACGCTCCCCTTAGGTCTAGCTTCGTATAGACTTTGGCCTCCCCAACCTGGTCCAACAAGACTGGTATAAGAGGCAGCGGATATCGGTTGCGAACGGTGTTTTTGTTCAGCATTCGATAGTCGCAACAGGCTCTTAGCTCTCCATTGGCTTTTGCTATAAAAAACAAAGGGGACGCCGCTGGGGATCTAGAAGGACGGATAAATCCAAGTTCTAGGAAATGGTCCAGATATTCCCGGAGGTGTTTGGTCTCCGGCTCTGAGAGCGCATAAACCCTACACATAGGGAGGTTCGCTCCTTCCACAAATCGATCTGGCGGTCGTATGACCTGTGCGGAGGAAGCGACTCTGCCCGCGTTTGACTAAATACATCAGAAAAAGAGGAGTATTGCTGGGGTAAACTGACCTCTTTTTCGGCTGCCGTCGCGGCTATGAACGAGCATGCCAATGCCTCCACCCGGGAATCCCCCCTCGCGAACCAAGTGCTCCTGACATGCCACAGACAGAAACTGAACGGTCTTTTCCCTCCAATCTATGGTGAGATTATGGAGGCTAAACCACGGCATTCCCAAGATCACCTCGTACTGCGGGGCCTCTATGATATTCAAGGCCAGGGTTTCTATGTGTCTCATGTCCCCTGTTCTGGTTTCTAACCGTAGAGTCTCTGTTTGGTCAATGAGAAGCCCCGATGTCAGCGGTTTGCCATCGACCGCCAACACCTCTTCGGGTATTTCACGCGGCACCTTCCTTAGGGCTAACCTGTCCACCAATCCTCTATGTATAAAATTGCCTGTGGCTCCCGAATCCAACATGGCTCTAATCTGATAAGTGTGTCCCCTTCTCTATCCACATTACCAACTCTATATGTCGTTCGGTGTCATGCAGTTGAGCAGTAGCGAAAGAGGGGATTCTCCACGCTTGTGACTTCTCCTCTACTGAACTACCCAACAACCCTGGGTCTAAGTCGTTGCTAGCCACTGAAGCTATTGTATTTCTATTCTTATTATACCCCCCTGTCCTTTTTGGTCGAGCGGGACAATCACGGACATAGTGTCCCTTCTTCCCACAATACATACACAGCCCCTGTAATCTCCGGCTTTCCCTTTCCACTCTAGACAACGGAGCCCTCACAGCTCCTACTTATATGGGCTCGCGGGCTGTATCGCCACTGTTTGTGTCTTTCCTGCTCCTTTCCCCTCTAAACCTGTCACCCCCTCGGTCTGCGATGCGCCCATCCAACCTTAAGGCTAGGCTAACCAGAGCGGTGCAGGTGCGAGGTTGTGGGTCTATGTGGGCGATGACATCTTTTAATTCATCACAGAGGCCCTGGTAAAACAGAGACATCCTCTTCTCTTCTAACCAGGCTGCCTCTGCTACCAAGCGGTTAAACAAGGTCAAATAAGTCACCAGAGTGGTGTGGGAGGGCGGGTTGGATATACAGACGTGGAGGCTGAATATATTTTCCAAGTGAGTATGGTTTATTGTCAGGTAGGCCACTCTTTACTATGGGGGTTGGAAAGGTATCGGTTCCTGTTCCCGAAGAAGTACTGGGGTAACGCTGGTCGTCGTCTTCTTCCTCAAAGCTGGACCTCAAAGGTGTCTGCTTCGCTTCTTCGGCCATGGTTGGTTCCTCCCTAAGGCTCATGAAAAGAAGAAACAGTGGGCCGTCAGTGTCAGCATCAATTAGGTCTAGGTGTTACTTTACCCGTCACCTCACCCGTGTTTCTAGTTGGGTTGTTCCTGTTACTGGGAACACCGTGCCTCAGCTTTGTGGTGTAGGATGAGATCGACAGTAAGGGGTTTTAGACTTCCCAGGCCACACAATAACCGGGATTAATTAACCCACATGGAAAATAAAAAAAAGAAAAGAAAAGGAAGACCAAAAGGTCGTGTCGGGACTGATACGGTTTGTGAGGAGGGTTTGTCCGGGCTGTAGATATAAAGGACCGCCGGACACTCTGTGCTCAGGGAAATCAAGGAGAGGTGCTCAGGACAACAAAGTGCAGGGAAGAACAAACTAACAGTGCCCTGGGGTCCAGCCCGTGCCAGTTCCGCCCTCCCCACCCTCAGTGTCCTCCCTTCGCCCTCTACCCTGCCGGCCTTTCCCCTGGAGTTTCGTCACTCACCCGGCCCCGCCGCAACTCTCCAGAGCTGCGGCCGCTCCACAGCCTCCTCCAGGGGACACCACCAGTCCTCACTCCAGAACTCCTACGGATCCTCTGACTCGAGCTCATCTTCTTTCTCGTCCTGGTCCGGTTTGCGGTCGTTCTGCTCCTCTTCTCTCTGCTCCACTCGCGTCGTCCTTCGGCTTACTCCTCCTGCTCCGCTCCGAGAGAACACATCCTGGTTCAGGTCTCCTTTGAATGGTGGAGACGGACTGCTTCTGGGGTTAGCCCCTCCCTCTTGCCGCGTCTGGTCTGTCTGTAGGAAGAGAGGAGAGGGGGGTGTGGTAGACGGATGTTTCGGAGCTGCGTCCCTAGACCTCCGCTGTCCCTCTGGCGCTCGTACTCCCCGAAAACCAGGTGAGAAAGTGGTTGGACATCGTGGCCCCTGCCCCACCTCCTCACAAGTTGTTTTTCCCTGTTTGAGCTCTAGAAGCTCTCGGTCTGCGCTAAATGTGGTGCTTCGTCTGTCGAATACCCCTTCCAACGCGGCCCTAAACTCATCCCAATCGGATAACACCGGGTTGTTGTTTCTCACCAATGGTACAGCCCAATTAGCGGCATCTCCAGCTAAATAGGAGATGGCAAAAGCAACCCTAGAATGGTTATTCGGGAAGGAGGAAGGCCTGCAGGAAAAATGCATCAATATTGGTGTGATGAAGACCTGTATTTTCTGGGGGTTACCGGTATAGCGTTCCGGGTTGGCTAGCGGAATAGGTGGAGGCACGGTGACCTGGATTGGAAGCGCCCCTGTACCAGCGTCAAAAGGATTTCTCGACATGCGTTCCACCCTGTCTCATAATGCCGCTGTTTCAGCCCTAGAGGCCGCTAACTCCTGCTGCACAGCGGCGAGGGCTCGCATGACCTCTTCCATACTGCGTCCCTACAGCGCCCCCTGAACCGGGAGGAGTCTCAATACGTGGGTGCGTAATTCTGTGACGATCCGTCTCAGACTTGACTCTCCTCAGGATTCAGGCGAAGCTATAGGGGGTCCAGCTCTCGACGTCCCCAACTCCTGCACTAAAGGCACGGAAGGTTGGAGCAATCAAGCGAGGGAAGGGAAGGATGGGAACAGCGGGGAGTCGAACCTGTAAAGAAAATAAACATACAAACAATATGCCAGGTTATCACACGGTCGCTACACTCATGAATTCTCGCTAGTGCAACCCCATTCAATAAGAATGTTCTGCGGATATTGGAAGGCCTCGTGCCGTTAGCATTATTACATCATACACTGACGAACACTCAACCTCAGCCAATACCCCTACAACGGCACCCTGTGAACACTGGCTTCCAACACTTTATGCGATATCTCTTCTTGCCCCTTGTATCGCAACCACGAGCCAATCTTATGACTCTCTCAGAGCTCTTGGCGTAGAACTCTAAAAGTTCCGATTTGGACACTTAGAAGATCTCTCAGGACAATAGTGCCGCACATTACTTCAGTCATGAGAAGAGAGCCTGAACGCTCTGGTGCTCGATTGGCTAGAAGGTGTAAGGTGCCTTCTGATACTTTGCCTCCATTTGCAATGCCATAATGTCCTCATGAGCAACTTGCTAAACGAGTCGTACTCACCCCTCGTGGGTAAGGAAGGTGGATTGGGTAATAGCTACCCCCTTGGAGTCTGAAGCGGAGAGCGGAATACCCTTCATGTTTCCTGTGAAGCACCCAAACTCCCGTGACCTGACACTGCCAATGCCAGACTCTGGGTGGGCCCCATCTGTCCTCCCGCGGGACTGGGGCCGAGAATACCTGTGTGTCTTGCTCCTACTCCGGAGCGAGGACTATGATCGTCAGCCTCAGCTCGAGTCCCCCTCGTTGTCTTCGGCACAGTAGAAGGGCACGCCGTCGGTGCTAGACCTCCAGATCGGAGACCCCGGAATCGTGCCCAGGAATATCGGGTCTCAGGTCCAGGATATAGCCTTGCTCCGGAATTCGCGAGCAAACAAACGATGAACCCGCCATCTTGGAATTACGCACAGCGTCCTGAGTGCGTCTCGACCCTTTTATAATCGAGACACCGCCCACGCGTTCCCGGGGATTCTGGGGATTGTAGGCTGGGTAGGCGCTTCGCCCGAATCATGACAATCCAGCTAAAAGCCACCTAGCAGGTCGTTCTGTAAAATACCTAGGGTGTCTATTAGGGTAGGGATACAGCAAACCACAAGAAGAAAAAGTGGCAGTCATATCCCAACTAGCTTTTCCCCAAACAAAGAAAGATATACGCGCCTTCCTAGGTATTCTTGGGTACTATAGGCGGTTCATAGCTTCCTTCTCCCAGATAGCCTCACCTCTGACTGATTTACTCAAGAAAGATAAAATAACAGAAAAAGAACTTAGACAACCCACAGCCGTAGTACTACAGGCCTTCCATCACCTCAAAAAGGCCCTTACCACTAAACCAGTACTCCTGAGTCCCGACAACACTAAGCCTTTTATTCTAGAAACAGACGCTTCAGAGCATGGCCTCGGAGCAGTCCTATCCCAACAGGATCCACAAGGGAATTAAAGGCCGATCATGTACATTAGTCGCAAATTATTCCCCAGAGAAAAAAATTACGCAGTAGTGGAAAAAGAGGCGTTAGCCATCAAGTGGGCCATTGACTCCCTAAGATAATACCTAAATGGACGAGAATTCACCTTGTACACGGACCATACGCCACTAGAGTGGCTCTCACGCAATAAAGGGCACAATGATCAGATTTTACGCTGGTTCTTAGCCCTACAGCCCTTCTGCTTCATCACTTTATATCGTAAGGGAAAAGAACAAACCAATGCAGATTTCCTGTCAAGGTACCCAATAGATCCATTTCTTGTAAACAAGAAAGTTAGGGAAGGGGGATGTCGGGGGAACGAGGACAACGAAACCGCCGACCCTTACCTTGTACCCCACTCCAGTGTCTCAGCAGCCGAAGATCAGAAATGCCTTGGGGAGAATCAAACTAACCCACGGTACGGAAACTCTCCCCTACACGCAAACAGATGACCAATCAGAGGCAGCGCTGGACCCAGAAAAGGCGGAGCAGGAAAGAGAACGGGGTCACGCGGGAGAGACCGGAAGCCAGAACTGTGAGGAGCCGCAAGACGCTGAGAGAGGAGAATCAGAGAAGACGTGGTGGGGACCCGAGACAGACCACGAAGTGTGGGACGCAGAAGTCGTGTGGACCAAAGAGTGTTGGATTCCCCCCAGGAAGGACATGAACACCGCCGAAGCTCAGGAGAGTTGTGACTTGGCCGGTGAGTGAGACAGTTCACGGGCCGAGTAGCGCGGGAGTCGGGTGGTTGTAAAAGGAAGCAGGGAGGGAAAATAGGGTCACTATTCTTTTATTTGTTGTCTCCCAGGCACTCGAGTAAGTTTTATTTTCGATAAGCCCACAAGAGACTTTGGCCAGATTGCCACACACCTTTGTTTCCCCAGCGCCCTATATCCCTTCTTCCACGGGACCTCCTTAAGCATGCTCTGAATACCTGTAAAAGAACAGGTCATGACTTTATTTTGATAAGCAGGCAAAAAAAAATGGACTCCAATAGGCCCTTCAGTATTTTCATTATTTTGTTTCCATTCACTGGGTGTGGTGACGGCAACTTGAGAGATAGTCTCTCATAGTGATTCTGTGCAGTCCACTGACCGCCCTCTTTTGTCTTTTAGTGATTCTGTGCAGCCACTGACCACCCTCTTTAGTCTTTCCTTTGAGCTTCCTGGGGGAATAACGGGATGTCCCTAGAAGACTACATCATCCAGGGAAAAAGGAAAAAAATCTACCAGCAACATTGGAAGAGAAAGAGTCAAGCACTGAAATATCGGTTTCTTTGTGACTGTTTCTGTAATAAATCACAACCATTGATAAACCGATCAAGCCTCCTAGTTTCCATTTCCGACCATCCCTCCCACATACACCCCCCGGACCACCACAGAGGCAGCGCAGACAAAGACAGTGGATCCCCCGGAAATGCACCAGCCTCACAGACCCAACACCTGACAATGTCATAGTCCACCACAGGCCTAAAATGACAACCATCCTATGCATCCCAACCATCATTGCCCAACAGGCTGATGGCACCAACACAGCGGACAACCAGCATCCCACCCCACACAAAGCTGCTGGCTGTGCTGCACCTGTTGGCCTCTGGCACCCCCCAAACCACACCCGCCAGAGTCGGAGGAGTCCCACAGCCAGCAACATCCAATTCCCTCACACCTGTCCTGGACATCACCATCAGCCTGGTACCCCAGTCCCTATACGTCCAACACAATGTGCAGGATCTGCTGGAGACCAAGCAAGGACCATACTCCATAGTTGGATGCACTCACATGTTTGGGGCAATCCACAGCACACATGTCATACCTGTGCCCCCTGGTGACACAGCACACAATCACTGCAACAGAAAGCACACGCCTCACATCAATGTGCAGGCAACATACGAACACCGTGGAATCTCCACCAATGTCGTAGCCAAATACCCAGCCAGTGTGCATGATTCCATCATCCTCCGGCAGTCCAACTTCAATCAGCACTCCCAGGATGGCACAAAGGGAAATGCACAGCCCCTTGGCAAGACTCAAATGTACACCCCACACACCTCAACTCCACAACCATGCAACTCACAACTCTGGCAATGCACAAGTCACAAAATCACATACAACATGCAAAACAACATGCCCACCCACCAGACACGACAGAACAAGTTACTATGGTAACCTGGGCAAGCCGTGAACATGAGCCATGAACGGCATGGCACCTTAGCCACACAATAGCAGAATGAGGGGAGAGGTGGGAGCCAGGCATGTGTGAAGGAGGCAGGAGAACCATGATTGTGAAAACACACAATGCCAAGAGTAGCGTAGATGTGCTGGACAGACCGCAGTATGCAGAACACACCCATATCCATGGTAACATACACCACTGGTGTATGGAGTGTAGTGGACACAACCATGTCACCTCAGCCAGTGGGGGAGTCCGAGGAAATGTTGCCTGTTACGTCCCCCCATAAGCGTGAGTGGAGTGGGATGGCCCAGCGTATGTCAGGCCAGCGTAGGGGTGTGAATAAAAAGCACGTAGCCCTGGGTGTGGTCCTCTTCCGGAATGCCCAACGTCTCTGCCAGGGCGGGACATCTCACCCCGCCACAAGGCCGACGCTGTCCTCATGAGCGGAGTTGCCTGCGATCCTGTGCGCCTGCTGTACCCCGACCCGCTGGACTCCGAACCCGTTAGGCCCGCCCCTGCGCAGCCCAGCCACACTGCCCACCTGCCAACACCGGCGTGTGTCAAAGAGGGCCCATCACGTGCCGGCGCAAGCTCCAAGCCCTTGGCCCGCGACCTTAGCAGCCTCCTCAGACCATCACGGCCTCCAACCCACAGGCACGCTTGACTCCTTTCTCGTTTACGTACTGTACTGCTGCCTCCGGCCTTCAAGACGGTCAAGTAGGTCATACATTTGGAACTGAGTCTTGATTACACGATGGCAGAGTACATATGGTAATTGCGGAGTTAATATCTGTGTAGTCCCTTTGAAGTGGTGCCATCAACTCTGTGCATGGCATCCATACGACACCTGTCTGTTGTCCCCTGCTGACTACTGCCTCCTGTCTACACTACGGTCGAGTAGGGCACACACAATTTTATATTCAGCTTTGATTTATTTATGGCAGACTTGATGTCATTGTACAGGCCTCAACACAGACTGCATCCCCTTTCAGTCCTGGTGCCACTAAGTCTGTTCCCCAAGACCCATGGCCACTTTCTGGTTGGACTTTGGTGGCAAATGAGTCCTATGACTCTGTGACGGTGGTCTTGGGGTGATAGACGCCATGTGCTTGTGGCCCTGCGCTGTCCGCTGCCTCCGGCCTCAACTGCGGCCCACCAGGGATCACACATCAAATCGAGTCCTGACCGGCCTGGACTTCACATCACTGCAGGAGGCACACGCCACCACCGCCAGGATCAACTCCAATCGCCAACGGCCAGTGTCGAAACGGTTGTACTGGGAGACTGATGGTGTTGCTCGCACCTGTCGTGGATGCCATCTTCTGCCTGATCCCCTGCTCAGCACTCCAGGTGCCACCGACTAAGTGCACCACGAATCATCGTCCATTACTGTTTTGGTTATGTGCTGTGGAGAGTTCACGCAGCAATGTCACCTCAGGCAGTGTGGGAGTCCTGGGACGACGATGAGGAAGCTGATGCAGGTGTGACACCCCCCCACAGCAGCTGGATCAGGAATGTCCCGAAGGGGCACAATCCTAGACATTTTCTTCACATGAGCGTGCTCAGCTCTGGTGCCCCAAACTCAGTGCACTGCAACTCACGGACACTTCTGTTTGATCATTGTGTGGCCTCTGGACTTGCTCCGGCTCCCTCCATGTTGCTCAGCAGTTGACTGTTCTGCATGTTTTGTCTGTTTCCATTGCACTGGTGTCCACTGTTTAAGTAGTTGCCAGCTCCAAGCACTCCATGCAGGCTGGCTGGCTGTGGTCTTGTTGTATGCATGAGGGCCCTGGGCCCTGCGACATTACATTCTGCTGTGTACAGCTGTGTACAGCGGACGCGTACATCTCACCGCAGGCAGCAGGTTAGAGCTTGGACATGTCGCTTTTTCGTCACCCACTCAATTCGTAAGGGGAGTGGACTGGGCCGTTATACGCAGGGCCAACGTGGGTGTGTGACTGATGTGTGTGTGCCTCTGGGCATGGTTCTGTAGTGGGAATGTGTATCTGCATGTGTCTCTATGGCAGTGTGGTTCTCCTTTGTGGGGTGTAGGTGGTCCCTGAAGGGTAATGGACACCCACGTATGTGTTCTAGTTCACCTTCCAATGGGTTCGGACCACACCCACACCTGTTCAGCCACCTCCTTTTGGCGTTCTGACACCTGGCATTGGGGTGCCATGTGTGGGCAGGTGAGGTGTTGTGAACCAGCCGTGGTTGCGGGTGCTTCATGCTGTGTGGTCTGTGCAGGGGCTGGGGTCTCCTCTATGTAGCTTGTCTGCCCTGGTCCTGGTGGTGGGTTGTGTGGGATGTCCATGGGCTGTGTTGGGCGTCAGTGTCGCAGTAGTGGTGGTCGTCTCTGGCATCACTGATGGGTTGTCTAGTCTGACCTGCTGGAGGTGTTGTTTGTCCCTCTGCAATGTGAAGGGGAGATGCATGTTGACATTGTGTTGACATTTATGTCTGCACACTGTCCTTGTGGACATGCAGGCTATGTGACAATGTACATTGTGACTGTTTGGGCGGTGCTGGACAGTGGACATTTGGCCTACATGACTGATGTGAGGTTGTACCCGTACATATGCATCTCACGGTTCCCTGCTCTGTCCAATGTGATTGGCCTGTTTCTGGGCATGGGCGGACCCAGTTGTGTCCCTTGTTCTGCAGTGTGGGTGTTGCACTTTGTGCCACATTGTCATGGGATGTGCTGTCATTCCTATGTGTGTGTGCTGCAGTATGCCACGGGGATGGGGGACATGTCCCTGGGTCGTTGTGGGTGTGCAGTGTGCTACACATCGTTGTGCATATTCGTCATTATGCCCATCTCCCCCAGCCCCCCAGTCCCTGTTGGATCCTCACCCTGTTGATGTTGTGTCAGGTCCTATCGTGCTGTGTCCGTACTCCCGACTCCTTGCACCGTCTCCACACTGATGACTGTGGCCTTCATTTCCTCCGGCTCCTCCTGTGGTGCAGGTTACCCACCTCCTGTCGCCGTTGCTGCCTTCCTATGGGCAGCGACTTTGGGCCTGGTTTGGGTTTCCACGTCAAGCCAGCAGCTCTTGTCTTCGTCCATTGGCCTCCTCGTCACTTCCGCTGCATTCAAGGTGGTCTGATTGTGGGTCAGTTGCTGGTCGTGTTCTGTGACCTCCATGACTCTGGTCTTGTTTTCCTGCGGACTTCACCCCGTCTTCCTCTCCCTCTTCTCCTTGGCCTTCCCCGACCCCGTTGTTCCTTGGTGGTGGTCTGTGGGGCTTGTTGGGTTAGCGTTGGTCTCTGCGCTCAGTCAGGGTGCATCCATGTTGCTCCGCACTTTGTATTGTTTCTGGTATGTTTTTTTTTCTGCTTTTATAGCGCATTTTCCAGCCAGACGCGTGGTATTTGCAGGCCTACCGCTGGTTTTCGCTGCTTTTTGTATCGCGCTTGGCATCATCGCAGCTTTTTTTGCATTCGTTTTTCACATTTTTGCGGCATGATGTTGTTTTTAACGCGGCCATTTGACGCGTTGTCTGGAGACTATCGCATGGTACTGCCGTGTTGTGAATATTTCGTTAACACAGCGTGAATTTCCCACGATAGACTGCGATGTTGGAGGTTGCATTGAGTTACTTTTGCGATGGTTATCACGCGTTCTTGAGAATATACCCCATAACCTTTAGAGTAAGAGTTCTTAACCACTAGGACACAGTGACTCATAAGTGCCCTGCAGGAAAACTTACATATGACATTAGAATCACACAGTACAGAGTATGCAGTACCATAGGTTAGAGTTGAAGTATGTTGCCCTCATTGACAGTGTTGAAGGGAAGGAAAGAGGGGGAGAGAGAGAGTAAAAGAATGCGAGACATAGGGAGGGAGAAGATTTGTTTTCTTTGTGGTAAGACATTCTTTCAAAGAAAGATATTCAAACAAGAAGAAACTCTAACATTTATCAGAGAAATTATCATTCCCAATAATTATATCTTAGAAATCACAGCCATTGAAATAATAGGATTGGAACACATAACCTTTGAAGTAAGAGTCAGAGACCTTAACAACTAGGCCACAGCGCCTCCTATATGATTTACACAAAAACATATATACAATCGAATCAAACACACCAGTGAATGCAGTACCATAGTTTAGAGTTCACCTATACTGACCTCATTGACAGTGTTAAATGGAAGGAAAAAGCGAGGGAGAGAGAAAAAGAAAGCAAGCAAGAAAGAGGAAGAGAGAAGATTTGTTTTCTTTGTGATAAGACATACTTTCAAAGGGAGATTTTCTAACAAGGAGAAATGAAAAAAAAAATTCAACATTTATCAGAAAAATTAGCATTGCCTAGAATTGTGCCTCTGCAATCACAACAGCTCCAGGATTTGAACACATAACCTTTAGAATAAAAGTTGGAGACCCTAACCACTGGGCCACACTGACTCACAAGTGCTATTCATGAAAACGTATATATGACATTCAAATCATGCGTTCAGTGCCAATAGGTTACAGTTGACCTAGGTTGACCTCAATGACAGTTGTTGAATGGAAGGAAAGAGGGAGTGAGAGAGAAAAAGAAAGAGAGACAGAGGGAGAGAGAAGATTTGTTTTCTTTGTGGTAAGACATACTTTGAAAGAGAGATATTCAAACAAGGAGAAATGAAAACAAATTCTAACATTTATCAGAGAAATTACCATTGCCTATAATTTACCTCAGAAACTCCAGGATTTGAACATATTACCTTTAGAGTAAAAATTAAAGACCTTAATCGCTAGCCCACAGTCACACATAAGCACTGTCCACGAAAACTTATATATGACATTCAAATGAAACAGCCCAGTGTATGCACTCCCATCGTTTAGAGTTCACCTATGTTGACATCATTGACAGTCGTGAATGGAAGGAAAGAGGGACAGAGAGGAAAAAAGAAAATGAGACAGAGGGAGAGAGAAGATTTGTTTTCTTTGAGGTCAGACATACTTTCAAATAGAGATATTCAAACACGGAGAACTGAACAAAAGCTGCAACGTTATTACAGAGAAAATACCATTCCCAATTATTTTACCTCTGAAATCACAACCCTTGAAACACCAAAATTTGAAAACATAAGCTTTAGAGTAATAGTCAGAGACCTTAACCT
The DNA here is from genome assembly GCF_964204655.1 of Triturus cristatus. NCBI lineage: Eukaryota > Metazoa > Chordata > Amphibia > Caudata > Salamandridae > Triturus > Triturus cristatus. The sequence goes on along the minus strand of NC_140594.1, from coordinate 647,127,327 downwards.
CTAGGCCATCACGCCTCCTAAGACCTCTTTACAAAAACTTATATATGATATTCACATCAAACACTCCTGTGAATGCAGTGCCATAGGTTAGATTTCATGTATGTTGACATCATTGACAGTGTTGAATAGAAGGAAAGAGGGAGAGAGAGAGAAAAAGGAAGCGAGACAGAGGGAGAGAGAAAATGTGTTTTTGTTTGTGGTAAAACACACTTTCAAAGACAGATATTCAAACAAGGAGAAATGAAAAAAAATCCAACATTTATTAGAGAAATCACCATTGCCTATAATTTTACTTCAGAAACTACAGGATTCAGGGACCTTAATCACTAGGCCACAGCGACTTAATAGTACCCTGCACGAAAACGTATATATGACAATCGAATCAAACAGTCCAGTGTATGCAGTGCCATAGGAGAGAGGAGTTGGCCTAACGGTTAGGGTGCTTGACCTCGGATCTGGGTATGAGTCTCGGTAATGATGCTAAAACATCCTGTGATTCTGGGCAAATCACTTAATCTCCCTGTGCCTAACATAATAAAATGAATGTGTGTCCTCATGTAACGTAACTGGTGCTATGTAAAGTGCTATGATACCTGATTGGATTCGGGTCAAGTTCACAATATATAAAATTCTGCAAAAACAATAGGAGAGAGTTCACCTATGTTGACAGTGTTGAGAGAAGGAGAGAGAAGATTTGTTTTCTTTGTGGCAATACACACTTTCAAAGAGAGATATTTAAAAGAGGAGAAATGAAAGGAAAATTCCAACATTTATCAGAGGAATTACCGTTGCCTATAATTTTACCTCAGAAACCACAACCATTGAAATAGCAGGATTTAAACACATAAGCTTTTGTGTAAGAGTCCTTAATCACTAGGCCACAGTTACTCATTAGTACTCTGTAGGATATCTTTTATATGACATTCGAATCACACAGTCCAGTGTAGGCAGTGCCATAGGTTAGAGTTCACCTATGTTGACCTCATTGACAGTGTTGAATGCAAGGAAAGATGGAGAGAGAGAAAAAAAAGGAAGACAGAGGGAGAGAGAAGATTTGTTTTCTTTGTGGTAAGACATACTTTCAAAGAGAGATATTCAAACAAGGAGAAACGAAAAATAAAATTCCAACATTTATCATAGAAATCACAATTGCCTATTATCTTATCTCAGAAACCACAGGCATTGAAACATCAGGATTTGAACACATAACCTTTACAGTAAGAGTTAGAGATGTTAACCACTAGCCCACATACTTCTTAAGACCTGGCTCTTTAATAAAACTTCTACCTAAATCTTCCCTCAGCACCACTAAATCCAGCGCTTCCGGCTCAACCTACTCTCCTCTGCAGCGCTGGAACGCCCCTGGGTAGCCATCGCGCTATATAAATTCTCTTTCCATTCCATTCCATTCCACATACTCACGAATAACTCACTCAAAAACTTCTACAAGACATTCGGCTAAAATACTCCTGTGAATGTAGTACCATAATTTAGAGTTCACCTATGTTGACCACATTGACAGTATTGAATGGAAGGAAAGAGGGAGAGCGAGAGAAAAAGAAAGGAAGACAGAGGGAGAGAGAAGTTTTGTTTTCTCTGTTGTAAGTCTTACTTTCAAAGAGAGAGATTCTAACAAGGAGCAAGGAGAAATATAAAAATAATCCAACATTTATGAGAGGAAATACCATTGTCTATAATTTTACTTCCGAAAACACATGATTTGAACACATAACCTTTATAACAACAGTTAGATACCTTAACCACTAGGCCACAGTGGCCTTTAAGTCCACTGCATAAAAACTTGAGTGAATTCAGTACTGTAGTAAGGACATGGGATTAACTGTGGACATTGGTAGCTTCGCTGTAGTACGGAGAACGAATGAGACACTATAGCTAATCGGATTGGGGTTCGAGGCACGAGGTGGGTTTTTTGGTACTCCACTACACACAGAGGTCCTGGTTTCCTGCGCATAGTTCCGTGCATGTGCAGAATCCCTGCAACATGGCGCACCTAACGTTTGGTCTGGTACTTATTTATGAGGCACTTTAGTAGTACTTGTACTTGTCCACAATACCCTCACTTCTGTTTTCCGGAAAACAGCTGTGATGGCATAACCTATCTATATTGATGTTTTTATAGGTTTTTTCAAGCTTGATAAAATTAAAAGGTTTCTATTCTTCTTTTGAATTACTACCCTATTGCGCTGCCATGCATTAAGTTGCTCTCCTTACTTTGTCTTTATGGCTAATGTTGATATAGCGGCACATAACTGCGCAGCGCTCTGTCGTCATTGGGTTTTGAACTAATTTTTGTGGTTGGCACTGATCCAGCTTTCCACTTTGAGGTGTTTTATTCTTGGGTAACTTTTCCACGTATGCACTCCCACATTAACTCCTCATGTATATCGGCCTTATAGAACTCTTGAAGTTCCGATTTTGGCATGGCAACACCGCATTTGGTTTAATCCCCCACTTAGTGACTCCAGTCCGTTTAGGCCTTTTATCAATTCCAGGCGCCACTTGGCCAGTTTTGACCGGGTACACACCTCATCCACGTTATCTAGCAGTCCAGATTGCGGAAATCTGCAACTTGCACACCTCCTTGATCGAGGTGCATAGGGCTCTAGTACAATACGTCAACCAACTGTACCTTGTGGACTAACTATTAGTCCTGTCATGGTTAATTCGGTTAAGGGCAAGCGTCCACAGAATAAGGATGATTTATCTTACTGGCTTGCTGAGAAATTTGACCAGCTAGAAGCAGTATTTCCAAATACCTCTCCTGTGGAAAAACACAAGATTTTAACTATTAGTTTGCAGAAAGACTTAATACCCAAAGTAACCGATTGTGAACATTGGGGTAAAGTGTTTGCTGCAGTATATGTGATGTGTTTCGGCACACCCTCTATGACTGTGCTCCGCTCCGTGATTAAGCGTGTTCAAGACGAGCACGGACCGGAGGCGGCTGTGGAGTTAGGGATGAGGTTGCTTGGAGTGTTCGACGTAGTTGCTGATCTAATCCCTGCTAACGTCAAGGGAGCTGCAGTTAACTTTCAGGTGTCTAATGCTTTGCGCCTTGTCCCAGAGGACAATAAGCCACGCGAATTACCAAAAATGATTGCAGAAGCTTATAAGAACATTGGACGCAATAGTTTGGGTGTTAAGCCTTTTGCAAGAATATCAGCACAACAGCAAACACAGACGGCACAGTCTGATAAAGACATCCGTCCTAGCTTTCCTAAAAGGAATCAGAAGAATAAAAAACAGGGGAAGCAACAACAGAAACAAGGGTCACGTGCATCGTCACTGGTACCTGTGTCTTCTGAGCGCACTTATGATTTGCACGACCGTGTGGGAATTAGGTCTCCTTACAGGTTTCAGGTTCCTGATCAGCGTTCTCCTTGTTCTTTCACAGGAAACATCGGGCTCACAGGCCGGTGGCAGGGAATGCCAGGATCGCGGCAGAGGTCGGGATACCCAGCAAAGAAGTGAGCAACCTCGTCAGACTGACGGAAAGGGGAAACAGGACGATTTTCCTCGTCAACACCCACAGTTTCAGAAAAAGAAAGTTGCTGCTTTAACAGCGAGATATGCCACAGATGGTGAGAACCCGGCTCTGGAACCTAACATGCGTTACAACAAACAATTGATGGACGGAATGCTGACAATGCAGACATTCTCCCCCAGTCAAGAGATCTGGGTTAAATCCATCGTTCTTTTGCCCACTACACCACCCCAGTTTAGACATGGCCATATGCAAATCAGTCTTGACCCTGTGCCTCATGGGAACAGTCCAGCCCGAACTGCCAAGCCATGTCTTCACTGGACCGGAATCAAGCATCCTAGGATCGGTTTCTTGCTATCAGCCGTCATCAGCCAGGATAGCTTGACTCCAGTGGCGTAGTGAGCACGGGTCCCACGTCTGGAAATACCCCTCCCACTTAGGGCGAAAAGCGTTACAACAAACAATTGATGGACGGAATGCTGACAATGCAGACATTCTCTTCCAGTCAAGAGATCTGGGTTAAATCCATCATTCTTTTGCCCACTACACCACCCCAGTTTAGACATGGCCATATGCAAATCAGTCTTGACCCTGTGCCTCATGGGAACAGTCCAGCCCGAACTGCCAAGCCATGTCTTCACTGGACCAGAATCAAGCATCCTAGGACCGGTTTCTGGCTATCAGCCGTCATCAGCCAGGATAGCTTGACTCCAGTGGCGTAGTGAGCACGGGTCCCACGTCTGGGAATACCCATCCCACTTAGGGCGAAAAGCGTTACAACAAACAATTGATGGACGGAATGCTGACAATGCAGACATTCTCCCCCAGTCAAGAGATCTGGGTTAAATCCATCGTTCTTTTGCCCACTACACCACCCCAGTTTAGACATGGCCATATGCAAATCAGTCTTGACCCTGTGCCTCATGGGAACAGTCCAGCCCGAACTGCCAAGCCATGTCTTCACTGGACCGGAATCAAGCATCCTAGGACTGGTTTCTGGCTATCAGCCGTCATCAGCCAGGATAGCTTGACTCCAGGGGCGTAGTGAGCACGGGTCCCACGTCTGGGAATACCCATCCCACTTAGGGCGAAAAGCGTTACAACAAACAATTGATGGACGGAATGGTGACAATGCAGACATTCTCCCCCAGTCAAGAGATCTGGGTTAAATCCATCGTTCTTTTGCCCACTACACCACCCCAGTTTAGACATGGCCATATGCAAATCAGTCTTGACCCTGTGCCTCATGGGAACAGTCCAGCCCGAACTGCCAAGCCATGTCTTCACTGGACCGGAATCAAGCATCCTAGGACCGGTTTCTGGCTATCAGCCGTCATCAGCCAGGATAGCTTGACTCCAGTGGCGTAGTGAGCACGGGTCCCACGTCTGGGAATACCCATCCCACTTAGGGCGAAAAGCGTTACAACAAACAATTGATGGACGGAATGCTGACAATGCAGACATTCTCCCTCAGTCAAGAGATCTGGGTTAAATCCATCGTTCTTTTGCCCACTACACCACCCCAGTTTAGACATGGCCATATGCAAATCAGTCTTGACCCTGTGCCTCATGGGAACAGTCCAGCACGAACTGCCAAGCCATGTCTTCACTGGACCGGAATCAAGCATCCTAGGACCGGTTTCTGGCTATCAGCCGTCATCAGCCAGGATAGCTTGACTCCAGTGGTGTAGTGAGCACGGGTCCCACGTCTGGGAATACCCATCCCACTTAGGGCGAAAAGCGTTACAACAAACAATTGATGGACGGAATGCTGACAATGCAGACATTCTCCCCCAGTCAAGAGATCTGGGTTAAATCCATCGTTCTTTTGCCCACTACACCACCCCAGTTTAGACATGGCCATATGCAAATCAGTCTTGACCCTGTGCCTCATGGGAACAGTCCAGCCCGAACTGCCAAGCCATGTCTTCACTGGACCGGAATCAAGCATCCTAGGACCGGTTTCTGGCTATCAGCCGTCATCAGCCAGGATAGCTTGACTCCAGTGGCGTAGTGAGCACGGGTCCCACGTCTGGAAATACCCCTCCCACTTAGGGCGAAAAGCGTTACAACAAACAATTGATGGACGGAATGCTGACAATGCAGACATTCTCTTCCAGTCAAGAGATCTGGGTTAAATCCATCGTTCTTTTGCCCACTACACCACCCCAGTTTAGACATGGCCATATGCAAATCAGTCTTGACCCTGTGCCTCATGGGAACAGTCCAGCCCGAACTGCCAAGCCATGTCTTCACTGGACCAGAATCAAGAATCCTAGGACCGGTTTCTGGCTATCAGCCGTCATCAGCCAGGATAGCTTGACTCCAGTGGCGTAGTGAACACGGGTCCTACGTCTGGGAATACCCATCCCATTTAGGGCGAAAAGCGTTACAACAAACAATTGATGGACGGAATGCTGACAATGCAGACATTCTCCCCCAGTCAAGAGATCTGGGTTAAATCCATCGTTCTTTTGCCCACTACACCACCCCAGTTTAGACATGGCCATATGCAAATCAGTCTTGACCCTGTGCCTCATGGGAACAGTCCAGCCCGAACTGCCAAGCCATGTCTTCACTGGACCGGAATCAAGCATCCTAGGACCGGTTTCTGGCTATCAGCCGTCATCAGCCAGGATAGCTTGACTCCAGTGGCGTAGTGAGCACGGGTCCCACGTCTGGGAATACCCATCCCACTTAGGGCGAAAAGCGTTACAACAAACAATTAATGGACAGAATGCTGACAATGCAGACATTCTCCCCCAGTCAAGAGATCTGGGTTAAATCCATCGTTCTTTTGCCCACTACACCACCCCAGTTTAGACATGGCCATATGCAAATCAGTCTTGACCCTGTGCCTCATGGGAACAGTCCAGCCCGAACTGCCAAGCCATGTCTTCACTGGACCGGAATCAAGCATCCTAGGACTGGTTTCTGGCTATCAGCCGTCATCAGCCAGGATAGCTTGACTCCAGTGGCGTAGTGAGCACGGGTCCCACGTCTGGGAATACCCATCCCACTTAGGGCGAAAAGCGTTACAACAAACAATTGATGGACGGAATGGTGACAATGCAGACATTCTCCCCCAGTCAAGAGATCTGGGTTAAATCCATCGTTCTTTTGCCCACTACACCACCCCAGTTTAGACATGGCCATATGCAAATCAGTCTTGACCCTGTGCCTCATGGGAACAGTCCAGCCCGAACTGCCAAGCCATGTCTTCACTGGACCGGAATCAAGCATCCTAGGACCGGTTTCTGGCTATCAGCCGTCATCAGCCAGGATAGCTTGACTCCAGTGGCGTAGTGAGCACGGGTCCCACGTCTGGGAATACCCATCCCACTTAGGGCGAAAAGCGTTACAACAAACAATTGATGGACGGAATGCTGACAATGCAGACATTCTCCCCCAGTCAAGAGATCTGGGTTAAATCCATCGTTCTTTTGCCCACTACACCACCCCAGTTTAGACATGGCCATATGCAAATCAGTCTTGACCCTGTGCCTCATGGGAACAGTCCAGCACAAACTGCCAAGCCATGTCTTCACTGGACCGGAATCAAGCATCCTAGGACCGGTTTCTGGCTATCAGCCGTCATCAGCCAGGATAGCTTGACTCCAGTGGTGTAGTGAGCACGGGTCCCACGTCTGGGAATACCCATCCCACTTAGGGCGAAAAGCGTTACAACAAACAATTGATGGACGGAATGCTGACAATGCAGACATTCTCCCCCAGTCAAGAGATCTGGGTTGCATCCATCGTTCTTTTGCCCACTACACCACCCCAGTTTAGACATGGCCATATGCAAATCAGTCTTGACCCTGTGCCTCATGGGAACAGTCCAGCCCGAACTGCCAAGCCATGTCTTCACTGGACCGGAATCAAGCATCCTAGGACCGGTTTCTGGCTATCAGCCGTCATCAGCCAGGATAGCTTGACTCCAGTGGCGTAGTGAGCACGGGTCCCACGTCTGGGAATACCCATCCCACTTAGGGCGAAAAGCGTTACAACAAACAATTGATGGACGGAATGCTGACAATGCAGACATTCTCCCCCAGTCAAGAGATCTGGGTTAAATCCATCGTTCTTTTGCCCACTACACCACCCCAGTTTAGACATGGCCATATGCAAATCAATCTTGACCCTTTGCCTCATGGGAACAGTCCAGCCCGAACTGCCAAGCCATGTATTCACTGGACCGGAATCAAGCATCCTAGGACCGGTTTCTGGCTATCAGCCGTCATCAGCCAGGATAGCTTGACTCCAGTGGCGTAGTGAGCACGGGTCCCATCTCTGGGAATACCCATCCCACTTAGGGCGAAAAGCGTTACAACAAACAATTGATGGACGGAATGCTGACAATGCAGACATTCTCCCCCAGTCAAGAGATCTGGGTTAAATCCATCGTTATTTTGCCCACTACACCACCCCAGTTTAGACCTGGCCATATGCAAATCAGTCTTGACCCTGTGCCTCATGGGAACAGTCCAGCCCGAACTGCCAAACCATGTCTTCACTGGACCGGGATCAAGCATCCTAGGACCGGTTTCTGGCTATCCCCAGACGTGGGACCCTGCGTCCATTTCTGGAGGCAACAGCAACTGAAACTTTCATTACAGTTGAAACAGCTGACACATGAATGGCTCCCCCTGACAGATTATATGATATTGTTCTTCTGATTGAAGGTGACATACAACATGTAGCTAAAGGGATTTTTGGGGAAAATCTGACATATTGGCCCCCGCCTTTTGTTCCAGCCGTTCCGAGGGGGGAGGAGGTAATACTCCTGAGTTTTTCACATAACGTCTCCAAGGAGCAAGCGAAGGCTTTTGCAGAAGAGTGGGCTTTGGTGCTTGCACCAGCACTGTACCGTACTCAGGTGGGCTGGGATAAAGATTCTCCCCTGCATAAGATACCATTGCGGTCTATGCCACAGCCGCAACCCCAGGATCCCCTCCGGCGGGGGGCAAAAAGCTCCAGTTTCTGAGATTCTAAATCAATTAGAGTATCAAGGAGTGATTGAGACATGTGTGTCACCGATGAATAACCCTCTTTTTACCGTAATCATACCCGATGGAACATACCAAATTGTATTGGATTACCGGCATTTGAACTCTCATTGTCGCACTTTTGCGGTTCAGAATACCCATAGTTCTGCTCTTGTACAGTCTTGTTCGTAAAAAATATAAAACTACGCTTGACATTTCCAATGTCTTTTTCAGTCTCAATCTGTCCCCTACAAGCAGTCAATGGACCACTTTTACTGCCGGTGGAAAATAAAAACAATTCAGGCGATTAGCCATGGGCTATAAAAACAGGCCAGGTGTATTCGCCGCCCGTATTGTCTGTTTGTAAGACGGCATAGACGCAGATGCGTACTCGTACGTTGATGATATTTATCTCACAGACGAATTATGGCCGCATCTTTGTCGCGTGGACTGCACCATTGTTTTGTTTGTGGACTACGGTTACAAATTTAACTTTGCAAAATCACACATTGAAGAGTAAACAGTATTGTTCTTGGGCTACGAGCTCAATAATGAAGGTAGAGGCTTGGCACCTCACTTCTTGGAGTAATGTGCATGTTTGCGACCTCCTACAACCCTGAAAATACTACAGTCTTTGCTGGGATTTTTGAACTTCGGTCGTACTTATGTACTTACATTCCCAAATATGCCCAGCGTATCAAGCCATTGTAGGCTTTGATACAACCTACTTTTTCAAAAGCCTACTGGTTTCCGGAACATTCAGCTATCCTGCAATCTTTGCAGTCTGATCTTCTTGAATCTAAATACTTGTTGACGTGTGACAACCATACAAACCTGGTGATACGAATCGTGCCAGGCCATGTTGGTTTCACTTACTTGACATTTAATGAAGGTGACACAGCTGTGCAGATGGCGATCCTGAAGGAACGCTTACTGGCTATGGGGAAATGCATATTAGTTGTGACCCCATATCCTGCTCTTGAAGCAGTGACAAAAGCAAGTATACCAAACTCAAAGGCTTTGCATCCCCGTTGGATACAATAGGCTACTTCGTTGACCTCTCCGGATGTCATATTTATCTTTGACTCCTCACTGCAAACTCAGGAGCTTTTACAGTATGAATTTGTTTATCCACCTCCTTTGTCGATGCGTCCTCTTGAGGAGTACCATTGTATAATTTACACCAACTGTTCCTTCGAAACCGGCAACCGGGTCAAAGTATTCAAATTCAGCCACCTGTGCAATTGTGGCAGGTACCATAGTGAACGGAGAGTTCAAGTCCAGTGTTATTCAGACACAGGCACTAGGTGACTGTACCGCCTAATTAGCCGAGCTGTGCGCTCTGGTACTTGCTCTGGAGTTTGCAGATCCTAATGTGACTACTTTAATTGTAAGTGATTTTTACTACTCTGTTCAGTCTTTCAATGACAACTTATTCTTTTGGTCTCAAAATGACTATCGTGATTCTAAAGGCAGTGCAATTAAGCTTAAGATGCTTTGGGTTCGGGTCACAGATCTTAAAGAACGTCTGCCTCTCACACATGTGATTCATACTCTAGGCCACCAGCCCGTAAGAGTCCACGCGGTCGGCAATAGTTTGGCTGATGAAGCAGCTAAATCAGCAGTAGCCACTTGTTCAGTTGCAGCAGTTACAAGATCCATGAATACACTTGATAATGACATTTTGAGAGCAATAGCTGCTACAGAGAAGGGTGTTAATTACTCACAGGGTTTCCCTTCAAAATACTCTTATCATTTAAGTCCCGATAAAGTTCCTTATGTGAGAATTCATGACGTTGGTGACAGGTTGATTCCCAACGCGGACCGCAGACTTTCTCTGATAACAGCCGCATACGAAGGCATGGCTTCGGCCCAAGCTGGCTTGTCTGCGACTGTTTCTATCTTACAGCAACGTTACTGGTGGTGTGGTTTCTATAAACAAACCCGTAATTATTTGCTTTCTTGTGACATTTGTCAGCAGATTAAACCATCTACAGTAACACTCCCAACCACAAACACTGCTGTGCATTTCTAATAAACCTTTTGGATGTGTTTATCTGGATCACTGCGGTCCATTTTCTTCAGATACTGCATATAAATTAATCTTAGTCAAGTTGATTTGTGCACATGTTTCCTTTTGGTATGGCCACAACGCAGTGCTGACGCTCAAACTGTCATCAGGGATTTGCGAGTCTTTGTGGGAATGTTTGCATGTGGCACCTTCCATTCAGACCAGGGTCCGGCGTTCGCCTCTAAGGCATACAAGGATGCCATGAGGTCTTTGGGGGTGCCGGTCAAATTTTCATCTCCATACAGGCCTGAGGGCAACTCAATTGTTGAGCAAATGAACCGTGACTAAAGCAATCCTTGACAGCTAGGGTCTTAGGTACTGGCAGGAACTGGTTCGCCCATTTGTATAGCGTACAACGTGCACTAAATAATCTCCCTAGAAGATCTCTGGGTGGGCGGACACCATAAGAAATGCTCTTTGGCATGAAAATATTTGTGCCAGACCTTGATGGTCTAGACATGGCAGCGGCTGCCACATCCTTTGACGTAGATAATCATTCTGCTATATTACAGAACCTACAAGAGACCCGTGACAGTCTTGCAAAGGAACATTTACACTGATGCTGCGCTGCAGATTCCGGTAGTCGGCTGGCTACCCAAAGTCGGAGACCTGGTCCGAGAGAAGGTGGAGAACAAAAAAGAGTTTGGCCCCTCTTATTGTGCACCTGTCCCAGTGCTTGGCGTGAAGGGTACTCGTAAAGTCATTTTACCACCACTTCCTGGTCGCAAAGACAACAGATACATCTCAGTGGACAATGTTAAGCTACAACATCTGGCCGATCCTGAATAGTATAACACCAGCGGCTTCGTGTCCAGCAATATCCACTAATTCAGTGTTAGGCGCTTCAGACAGCACGCAGCGTGACACTGCCGTAGGGATGGACTCTGTTACTAATCCCTTGCTACTCCCCCTGCTTCCAGTCCTAATGAGGAAACTGAATATGCTTATCCCACTAGTGAGTCATTGCCTGGTTTGCAGCCGGATACCCTTAACCAGTCACATTTTTCTTTTGACTCGAACTCCACATCATTGGCCCCTACCAAATTCCATATTTTTGTCACCTGGTTTAAACAGACTTATTTGGTTCCGCCTTGGACATACATCTGGTTGGTGCTGATCGCCATTTATCTGTTCATGTCCATTGGGTTTGTGGCAGTTTTTTTCCTTCTCATCAACGGTCACTACCGACCTGAACGCTATGCTGTAAAACTGGTTGATGAAACTTTGGCTCCGTACTCGTCTTCTCACATCATGAAAAGGGACCAGACCTTTGTCAACATCTCTGCCTGGCCAGTTGCGGATGGCATAGTTTGGGATGCAGTGGAGTTCCAAATTCATAGTCCTACAGAGATAATTAATGTACCAAATGTACTTCGTGTTTCAATGGGTGATGTAGTGAAACATAACATACGGTCTGATGATTGGGACGTACAAGCCATACAATCTTTGTTTTCTGATTTGAAGTATTATGCTGCATTTGATTCTGAGGATTTATATTTAAATACTGCAAATTATGCTGATTTGTATTGCTACCAGCATTATGAACATCATTAGCTGCATAAAGCAAATACATTTAGAAATGTTTTTAACTACACACAGTGGGAACATTGCCCGACTCCATTGGAAGGCAGCTCCCAAACACTTTTGAAAGAATTTACATATTTTACAAATTTTGATAAGTCCAAACCAGAGTCATTCTATTTTAGAATAAATACTTCATCCAATCCTAAGGTGATGCTCACCCACACAAAATTATTGTATTCCAAATCCTTTATTAATAAATTGTCGATGGGTTGCTATGATCTGTGGAAAGCCACAGTAGATCTTAAATCTGTTTGGGGTTCTAGATCCTGGCAGGTGAGGGGCACAGAAGCTTTACATCGCACGTGCCTCATCCCGACTCAAATTTTATTTTTAAATGATTTGGTCTATTGGACTTATTGTTTTGGATTGGCTACTTTGAAGCAAATGAATGCCCCTACCATTCCTGTTCTGGCTACATATCAGAACTGGAGCAGTCATACCGATTATTCCATAAAAGACTTGGAATCATTGTTTACAAATGATACATTTAATATTTCTAGTCTAGACCCACTAGGTTGGTTGGTTTGGCAAACCAGTTCAGATGCTTGCCAACTCTGTTTCCATGACAAGGCCCCTGGCTACACACAGGATAGGAAAAACATTGGAGGTAAGATGCACTCCTAACTAACTAAAGTAACAACAACGCATGAGTTGTGTTTCCTCACATGCACAGCCGTTTATTGTGTCAGTTTTATTATCATGCAACGACAGTAATGCGTATCAATTCATAGTGAGTTATATTGAATGACAAACACAAATGTCAGTTGGATGGGGCACTGTATGTTGTTTTTCCCAAATGATGGCTTGTATATCGCTGGGCTTTGAGTATGGAGAATTTCCAGTGGATTAGGAATAGAGCGTTAGTTAGAGTATGGACACCACTTGATGAGGGGCATCATGGGTATTTGAGTCCAATAGGTTACTCAGACTTCAGTCATCCCGCAATCCAGTGCACAGTTTAGTGCGCGCTCTACGTGCACGTGATGGTTTAGACAAGGGCAGCTGCGGTGATTAATAAAAGCGCGAAACTGCAGTAGTCACACATAAAGCTTGGTTAACAAGTCGCGTTCGACCAGTGCGCAGGATTTTCTGCGTTAGAGAAGCGAACACAGTTGAAAAGCAGAGGACATTCAGTCAAACTGTGCTTTCAGAAGCTGTACTTTTCACGGTAAGCGCGTTGTGGAGGACCTTTGTCTGATTACGAGATTAGGGGTGATCAGTGTGACATAAACGCTTATGCTCAGTTTCCCAGTCATTTGAAATGTGCAGCCAGCTTACAGGTTATACGGATAAGCGCTTTGAGTCAAGCTTCGTTTAATTAAATGATCCAAATTGATTGTAAATAGCAAACAAAGCACAGTTGTAACAGCTTGACAATATGTTATCGTTTGATTTGTCGATTGCATCATAAGAACTTTGTTGGAATTTTACTATGATTTTGATTATGTTTTTATTCTAGAAACCCCTGAAGAAGGGATTTTTTCCCGAAATGCATTGGGTGATTTTTAATAAAGTGCGGCATGTGGAAACAACTTTCCTCCTGTGGTTTTATGAACAGTGAAAGAACGTTGATGAAAATGAGTAAAATGAATTGAATACAAAGAAGAGAATGAAAGATGAATAATTTTGGACAAAATTGAGGAGTAAAGAAATGAATTTAATTCATTGGATTCGTTGGTGATTGGCTGTGCAGCTTGATGGGGATCGCAAAATGGTCCCCTTGTGTTTCTTACACACAGGATAGGCCTGATCCACGTTTTTCTAACTCCCATTCGGTTACCACCTACTCTGTTGGAAAATTATGTCAAAATTGGTTACAGCAATCAACACTATCAACACATTTGTTGTTGTTGTCCGGTGACATTGATTTGACAGATTTTATAAAAGGGCCTGCTGGTCCTAGATCAAAAAGATTTGTTTACGCAGCTTACAATGAAATCTAGAAGCTGTCTCAAATTGAAGCTGCTTCACGTTTAAGGGCAATAGACCAGGCTAATCTAGAAAAAGTACTTGCTGTTGTTGATAATAGTATTAACACACTTTCTTCCCGCATTTACACGTTGGATAATATTGTTTTATCTGTTGTTGATATTGTACAGGATGTGTCAGCTTTGTATCATGGTCAAAATCAATTGCGTTCAGTAATGCATTTTGAATGGACTTTACAAACTCCGAAGATGGGGAAAGTGCCGTGGGATTATTTGAACAAATCCTCTTTATTTTTGTATTTTAACTTGACAGACAAACAGCAGTTTATGTCCATGAAAGATGCTACATACACTCTTTTACATATTGAAAAGATAAATCCTTTACCATTCTCCATGGGCGAAACGGACTCTGCTGTATGGCTCATCCATGGGGTAATAACCCTGCCATTTTCTTTGTTTAAATTTAGTTCATGCCGCTTTGAACCCTTGGGCAGCACTTTCCTTCAGAGGTGTGGTCATTGCCTTTCACGTACAGATGCCTGCAGGATGACAAAGAGGTTTACTTTACTGGGGAATCATGCGATTCTTCAGTGGGTCATTCTCTAGTTTGTAAAAACATACAGTTGCATGGAGCTTGTAATCTGAAGACCCCAAATCTTGCATGTGTTTTTAAAGGTATTCCAGTTCCAGCTATTACATCTACTTGTACTCTGCTTGCAAACGGTAGTTATCTGCTTTTAAATAATGAGGAATGCTGTGGCATGCTAATAGGCATCCCTTACATTGTGACGGACGTGTGGTTTGCTGTAAAAATGTGCTTTCCAACCCCACACGGGAGACTCGATAACTCGATCTGGCCTTCAATTCCGACCTGGAAGGCAGACTTCAATAAGTTGAGCAGAATAAGAGCACTATTGAAGTTTCGCTCACATCTGCCCGCGAGACATTCGTTCTTCATGTGGCTAACACCGGGACAGAGGTGCAAGCCCTTCTTAATACTGACCTCCCACTGCATTTCGGTGCATTAATTCATGCCATTTTCAATGCCTCTCATACTGCAGGCTTGGCCCATTTTTTCAAACTTGTGGGCTCTGGCCTTGTGACTTCTTTCAAAACTATATTTGGTGTGATACCGGAATTTATTCATTCTATTTTTTCCAGCATCTTCGGTGGGTTGCCACTATTACTTGCCATAGCTGCTGGAGTTCTGCTGTTGATTTGCCTGCTACGAAATGGCTGCTCCTCCTGTGGCCCGACACAGCGCAGACCGGCTGCAGATGTTTCATAACCGTATGCTTGAATGCTACAGTACTCTGCCCCTGGCCACACTCAGCGTGGCTTATGAATTGTCCTTTCGTTTCGCATATTACACTTGCGTGCAACCAGTCTTCAACTGCTTGGAATTTTCTTTTCAATGGGTATTGGATCTTTGCCTCTCTAATACGGTATCCCTGGCACCGGATTTCAACCTGCTAAAGAGTCCGTTAGTGACCCGTGAGCAAGAATGTTCCGGTGTTGGAATTATGGCCTGCGCGGCTGCGCTTGGAGTACTGGCGCACTGGGATATTGGTGCAGCTGCACGGGATTTCCTACAACGTAGTTACATCGAGTATCACGCAAGTTGTCCTACGATGGTGCTGGAGGCACCCATTGTTCAGGAACACGTTTGTTCGTTCTGTTTACTTGAGTGGATGTCGTCTCTTTTTTCTGACTATAACAATGACTTCCTTTTGGAAACTGTTGCAACTTACTGCTCATACACTCTGATGGATTGACTTGGCTGACGCTCATTTGTGCTGGATTTTTTTTTGTTGTATGTTAATTTTTGACATGATTAATTTTTTAAGGCATTCATGCGAAATTTCAAATTAACTTTCTTCGCCAAATTTGAGGTCACATGGATATAGACGCTCTTGATTCTTGCTCAGACTTCTTGAACTCTGTGTTCTCCATAAACCACTGTCGTTGGGCTGACCAGGGGAGGGTGTAGTGAGGACATGGGATTAACTGCGGATATTGCTAAATTAGCATAAGTAAGTATATGCTTGGCAGCCATTTAGCCGCTTTTGCACACGTTACTATATAGCTCGGTTCTCGTAAACACTCTGCTTGCGCATTTTCACATGAGAACCGTCTGCCATTCACACATCTAGCTGTTCTCTGCTCTTCGTTTGCACAGCGTGTTCAAGGTCGAAAAACAATGTGCTCTGTTAATTTGCTTTGGTCAGCCCCACGCCCATAGACACAACATAGAACACAGCTGCACTCCTGAAAATCAAGTGCTTTTAATATGGCATTGCATGCATGAAGAGGCACTTAGAGAAAATCATTCCAACGAAGAAGAGCTGTGTTTGTCAGGAGATGTAAATCCTTGCATCTAAACTCGGAGGTACGGGGTCCCTCTGACAAAGCCCAGAGGTCTTCTATAATTATAATAAACTAGCTCTTAGCATGGGGAGGGTGGTGGTACTTGCTGGAATCCTCCCGTGTATGTGGTCAGATCACCACCTGATCTACTGTGATATCCCTCTAGGTACCATACTCCCACGCCCAGAACCGAAAACCAGAATGACCCGGCAGTGGAAAAATGTAGACCAACATACACTGACTACATCACTTAGAGGTACTGTCCAGCCAATAATACTTAATAAAGATGTAGATCAGGATTGTAAAAACATGATGGACTATCTGGTAAAGGCCATTGATCAGATAGCCCCTGAGAAACTTCAAACAAAAAATAGTGGGAAAAAGGGAGCCCCTTGGTTCACATCTGCCTTGAGGGACCAAAGGAAGGCCCTGCGTAATATAGAGAGAAACTGGAGGAGGAATAAGGATACAGTTACTTGTGAACAATACAAGACGGCGTTTCGTAGCTACAAAAAATCTATTCGGACAACTAAAGCTGCATTCTATGAGGTCCGTATAAATAGGGCGAACAATGTTCAAAAGGAAACATTTAAAATCCTGAAGGAACTAACAAAAAGAGCCCAGGATGCAGAAAGTAGCATAGACTGCGATACTTTCCAGAAATATTTTCTGGATAAGGTCGATACTATCATGTGCGAAATAAAAAGCATGGGGTGCAGCCCAATTGAGCAGCATATCGCTCTAAATCCAACTGCCAGCTGCCTATCATCATTTCCCCCCATAGATTCACTAACCCTCGAATCATTGATGAGAAAGACAAAATCCGGCTCCCCAGCAGATCCATGCCCTCCAAGTATTTTCTGCCTGGCAGGTCCAATCCTAGAGGACCATATCCTAACTACATTGAATAAATCGCTGAGCACTGGCAGGCTCCCCACTAGCTTCAAGGAAGCTCGTGTAAGACCGTTGCTGAAAAAGGTGGGGGCAGACCCCAATGTCTTAAAAAACTATCGACCCATATCCCAGCTGCCCTTCCTGTCTAAAGTACTTGAGCAACATGTACTAAAATATATGTCAAGCTATCTGGAGTCTAACCATCTACTCCATGAGAGGCAGGCAGGCTTCCGTGCACATCACAGCACCGAGTTGGTCATGCTCTCGGTGCTGGACGATCTCAGAAGGATGGCTGACAGTAAAAGACCGAGCGCCCTGATTTTGTTAGACCTATCAGCGGCGTTCGATACTGTCAGCCATTCCATTCTGTTGAATAGGCTAGCTGGGTTTGGAATTCAGGACTTAGCCCTCCGGTGGCTGGAATCATTTCTATCTGGGAGAACCCAGAGAATCCAGATGGGAGATAATGTATCAGGAGTGGGAAGTCTGACTTGCGGCGTCCCCCAGGGTTCAGCTCTATCCCCACTCCTGTTCAACATATATCTACAGCCCCTGATTCATACACTAGCGGGGATGGGCTGCCGGGTGTTCAACTATGCCGACGACACACAGTTGCTGCTGGGCATAGGTGACACAGCACAAGCCCAGTCCCACGCTCAGGACATTCTTAGATACACGGTCAACTGGATGTCCACCAACCAGCTTAAAATTAACCCCGAAAAGACAGAGGTGCTGGTAGTACCATCCAAGTGCTCCTCCTGGAGTGATGTGTACTGGCCCCAGGAGCTGGGCCCAACTCCACAGCCAGCAGCCACGGTAAAAAGTCTGGGTATTAAATTGGACAGTGCCCTCTCAATGACCAACCAGGTTTCTACCGTGGTTGGCACCTGTACAGGTCTTCTAAGACAGTTGCGCAAATTAGTCCCTCTCCTCTCCCAGTCGATGCTACGCACTGTGGTCTCAGCTACCATAGTATCTAGACTTGACTATGGCAATGCGCTCTACTTAGGCCTGCCAAAAATGCTGACAAACAGACTTCAGGTAGTCCTAAATGACGCCGCAAGACTTATTTTTAACCTTCCGCGGAGAACGCACGCCTCTCCACTACTAAAAAGTCTACATTGGCTGCCAATTGGACAGAGGTCCGTTTTTAAAAGCCTTTGTATAGCCCACAAAGCCATCTATGGGAAGGCCCCGACCTATATCAAGGAGCGGATCGAGATATATAGGCCGGAAAGAAATCTCAGGTCCGCTGATGCCAATCTCCTTGTATGTCCTCGTTTTAAACTGTCCACAATGGGAGGGAGATCCTTTTCGGTTTTACTACCGAACCTCTGGAACGCCCTGCCTGAGACACTCCGAAAGGAGGGAAATCTACTCCGTTTCAGGAAAGCCTTGAAGACAAATTTGTTCAGAACAGCACTCAGCTCAGCCTAAGTACTCCCCCTTTTCGATATCCCGGATGTTATGTTCTGTGGTCAAAGCGCCCTGAGACCTGCAGGTGACCCAGGCGCTATACAAACCCACTATAACAATAACAATAACAAGGCGCTGTAGTCCTTTTTCCATTGTCATTATAATATGGTTTCTCCTTTTGTGCTATATGGAATTGTAACAATGCTGATTATATTGTTCTTATGCAGTTTGTTCCTAGTATAGGCTAGTGTACTGCATTATAGAGCACGTTAGTTAAAATAAACATTTTAAACTATACAGTGTCTCTGTTTACTCACCATGTGGACTTGTATGAGTGTTTGAACAAAAGAGTGTTCTTGTTCACACGATTCCTGAGAGGGTTGGAGTGACATGTTGTAGGATGTCTAATCATTGGTATCTTTGCTGTAGTACGGAGAATGAATGACACACTATAGCTAGTCAGATTGGGGTTCTGGGCACTGAGGTGGGTTTTTTGGTACACCACTACACACCGAGGTCCTGGTTTCCTACGCATAGTTCTGTGTATGTGCAGAATCCCTGCAACAGAACCATAAGTTAGAGTTCACCTACGTTGACATGATTGACAATGTTGAATGGAAGGAAAGAGGGAGAGAGAGAGAAAAAGAAAGTGAGACAGAAGGAGAAAGAAGATTTGTATTCTTTGGGGTAAGACAAACTCACAAAGAGAGATATTCAAACAAGGCGAAATGAAAAACATTTTTGAAAGAAAGTAACATTGCCTTTATTTTTGACTGAGGACTCAAAACCAGTGAAACAGCAGGATTTGAACACATAACATTTGCCGTAAAGGTCTGTGACCTTAATCACTAGGCCACTGTGACTCATGAGTAATTTGCATGAAAATGTATATATGACATTCAAATCAAACACTCCAGTTAATGCAGTACCATAGGTTAGAGTTCACCTATGTTGACCTCATTGACAGTATTGAATGGAAGGAAAGAGGGAGAGAGGGATAAAAAGAAAGCGAGACAGAGAGAGAGAGAAGATTTGATTTCCTAATAAGTAGTCTTCACAAAAAAGTATATATGACATTCAAATCAAAGACTCCAGTGTATGCAGTGCCATAGGTTAGAGTTCACCTATGGTGACATCATTGATAGTGTTGAATGGAAGGAAAGAGGGACAGAGAGAGAAAAGGAAAGCGAGACAGATGGAGAGAGATGTGTTTTCGTTATGGTAAGACAATCTTTCAAAGGGAGATATTCAAAGAAGGAGAAATAAAAAAAATCCAACATTTATCAGAGAAATTACCATTGCCTATAATTTTACCTCAGAAACCACAACAGTGAGGTCAGTTGTGTACCCTCCCCAATGCTATTTGTTTTATGCTTACCTTGATTATAAATATTTTATCTTGTGGGCTGATCGTTTGAATACAAATATTTTAATTTGGGGAGCTCTTACCTTTACGCGTTTTGCACAGTTTGGGGGGATTTCTCCTGTTTCTGCCCCGTTCCACGGCAGCTGTCTGCCAATTGGACGGAGGGGGTCACTCAACCAGCCTTGCTTGCGTCTCACGGCACCTCCGGGTTTGTTCTATTTAAACCCATGCCATGTCGGACGCGCAGTGGACCTGAGTGAGGTCAGTTGCGTTCACTCCCCAACGCTATTTGTTTTATGCTGATCTTGATTATAAATATTTTAACTTGTGGGCTGATCATTTGAATAAAATTATTTTTCCTATTACGCGTTTTGCACAGTTTTGTGGGCTTTCTCCTGTTTCCTGCTTTAGCCCTGTTACGCCGTGGCTGTGTGTCGATTGGGCGGAGGGCGTCACTCAACCAGCCAGGCTTGCATCTCACGGCACTTCCAGGTTTGTTCTATTTAAACCCCTGCCGTGGCGGAGGCACACTAAAGGCAAGCCAGTCTGCGCCTGTCTCCTGCCTGGCCGGGGCCAGGGGCCAGAACCCCTGCCCGTTTTTCCTTGCAACCTCGACTTATTTACTCCTCTCAAGCCCTTTGTAGTCTTAAACCTACCCCTAATACTGGGTGCCAGGTCCTTGCTCCTTATACTAGCGTCAGGTACTGCTCTCATTGTCCATTTGACAATATCCTCCCGACTCACTCTTGGCCCAGACCCCACCTTCCCTCTTTTTGGGGAGGCCCTCCACATGTCCGTAGCTGACAAATCTGTCCCACGTCCACCCAAGGTTTTCCGCTGCGTCAGTCTTAATTGTTGCTCCCTTTCCGACCATCAGTTGCACCTATTTCCTGGTTGACATGGAACCGGATGTGTTTTTTTTAACTGAGACCTAGCTTCACGATGGGTCAATGCCGGATGTGATTGCGGCGCTACCGCAGAACTTTGCGCTACTAGGTATCAACAGACCACTGAAAACTGGTGGAGGGATTGCCATTGTCTTTAGAAAAGTCTACAATTGCAAAATTGAGACACTCACAATCCCTAATTGTGAAGCCCTGTTTTTTCCTATTCAGTTCTCCCCTAAATTTACCTTTTCTGGTGCCCTCATTGTAGGAGAGTAGGATCTGCCTCTTAAGGTCACCCCCACTTTTTGCTGGTGTTTCACTGTTTTTCGACTTTAGTCTGGCTGGGGCCCTGGTATTCAGGACCCCAGCCTAGCTGCTTCCTCTCTAAATTGATTGCATGTACTTTAGATACACTCAAATTGGATTCTGGGGTACCCTTGTGAGTCCCTAGTTT
This sequence comes from Triturus cristatus, assembly GCF_964204655.1. Taxonomy (NCBI): domain Eukaryota; kingdom Metazoa; phylum Chordata; class Amphibia; order Caudata; family Salamandridae; genus Triturus; species Triturus cristatus. Next base: position 647,105,867 of record NC_140594.1, on the reverse strand, counting down.
ATGGTATACTATATACCCAGGGCATAGGTACCCCAGAGGCCTACCAGGGGCTGAAGCATGTATCGTGCCACCCCTGGAAAGCCCTTCAAAATGACACCACAGGTCTGCTACTGCAGCCTGGGTAAGGTGGTGCATGCACCCCTTACTGAGGTATAGGTTCACTATACCTCACCTATCACTGCACATAGTAACCTATAGTCACCCCTATGGCAGGCCTTATCAATCCTGAAGGCAAGGTGCTTGGTTATATGTGAGAGGGTGCCCAGGCATGAGCTGAGCCCCTCTGCAGCCTTCGGAATCTCTTGTCATTGGTGCAGCCTGACCATATACTCTTAAGTGCATTATATCTAAAACGGTTAATGCTAACTTTGGAATGGCTGCACAGAAACATGTCATGTTTGGTGTCAAACACCTTGGAATCATACCCCCACATCAATTCCTGATGCGAGAATATGATGCCACCCTTCTAGAGGGAGAGACATGACAGCACCGGTATTCCCGGTACCAACTTAACTGAGCCCTGGCATCACAAAATGGATGCTGCAGCCACAGACATGGGTCTGGCCTCCTGCTGCTGACCGAAACTCCGGCAGGGGAGGCCTGGACAATAGGTTTCCTGTCACAGGGAGGTGTAACCACCTCCCAGACAGGATGATGTGTATTGGGGCTGGGTGGGAGCACTCTTGCAGTGCTTTGAAGCCCTGCACTGGGGGCACATTTAGTTTCTCTGTCCAGCTCAAACCAAGTGGTGTAACAATAATTGAGGGGGCCCCCCTGCAAGGTACATGGAGGGGCCCCCTCCAGACTCTATAAGGAGCTCCCTGGCCAAAGTGCAGGGCTGAGGGGGCCCCCCCGCACTGTGGGGGATGCCGGGGCCTGTGTTACGCCCCTGCTCAAACCGGTTCAGGGGCTTCCAGCCCCTGCTCTGGTGCGAGACTGGACAAAGGAAATGGGTGTAGCCACCCCTCTTTCCAAACCCTCCCATAGGTGGGTTCGCAGAGCTAGTCCAACCCCTTCCTTAGGTATAAGTAAGGAACCCCTGGTAACAGGACTTTAGATATCCCTGGAAGAAACTCTGAAGCTGAATCCTGGAACTTCGACGCTCTACTCAAGACTAGAGGACTGAAGAAATCTCCCTTGGGGTCAAGGAGTGACTTCCCTGCTTGGCAGGCACCAACGAAGCATGTTTCAGGTCTGCATCTCCGAAGCTCCCGCCAGACTCCGAAGTATTTGCAGCCCAGGAAGAGGATTTCCAGACATCTCAGAGGCCGACCCGAGTCTCCAGCAAAGCTGAGACCCGCAGCCCTCGTGAGTAGCGTGGAACCGGAAATCCTGGTCACCGTGCATATTTGCAAGTGCATTGACTTCTCAACGTCTCTCGAAGTCGTGCTTGGGGTTACTTGTAGCCCCCACCTCAAGCACCATCTGCACCGAAGATTGTGGGCCTACACTCCACGAGTGTTCTGTGAGCCCGCTTCTTGCATTTCAGCTCGAGGCTCCTTCGCGATCTCTGGTTCATCGACTAGTGGGTCGCTGAGAAGGCAACTCTGATTTTCCTTGGGCGGTTGCTCCAGACGTGCCCTGACTCTCCATCGCGTGGTGAGTCCCTCAGACCTTGCTGGTCTGCACCGAAGCATCTTTCTCCTTTCTGCGTGGGTTGCTGTTGCCAAGGCTTGTTGTGTCCAATCCAGGCACCGACGCTGCAGCACTCGACATCCTTCGTGGGACAGCTTGAATCCAGCTCCTGGTTGTCCTCGTCGCCTCCTGGTCCTCGTGGCTGAAGAGTCAAGCTTCACCTTCTTCACCTGAAATCACCCGACTTCGGTGGGCATTCGCCTATTGCGCTCCTGGTCACTGGCAAGTGACCCAGACTCTGTTCCCCCTGCTTTCAGGTTCTTCTCGACTTCGATCAAGGCTTGGATCTCTTCGGACACTTCGCATCTTCCCAGCAGCAGCACTTCTTCGCCAGCTCCCATTGAAATCGACGACGCGACCCGACACCATTTGACACCTATGCACCCGGCTTCCCTGGGTGAGGTAACACGGGAACTCCAGTGCTCCTGTGGGTGTTGACCCTAGAGCTTTTCGAAATAGCATTTACCGCGAGGATATAATGCACCTCTACCTATATGTCTGGCTGTGTCACAGACAACCCGGGAGGCTGCAGAGGGGCTCAGCTCATGCAGGGGCACCCTCTCACATAAAACCCAGTACCCTGCCTTCAAGATTGTTAAAACAAACACAAGAGGTTGATGAACAGAGCCCTGAAACTTTTCAGACACTCACCCCACTCACAGATCTGGGTTGAATCCAGTATTGTTCATTAGCTCACTGTGCCACCCCAGTTCAGACACAGCTATATACAAATCAGTCTTGACCCTGTGCCTCATAGGAACAGCCCAGCCCGAACTGCCAAGCCATGTCATCCCTGGACCGGAAACAAGCATTTCAGGTTTCAGGCTAACAGCTCTCATCAGCCAGGCTAGCTTGAATCCAGTGGCAAAGTGAGTAAGGTGAGTAAGGGACCCACGTCTGGGCATACCCTGCCAACTTAGGGCAAACAAAGCTAGATTGTTACGGCCTGCTATAGGGGTGACTTATAGGTTTTAAGTGTAGTGACCTATAGATATAGTAAACCTATATCTAAAGTAAGTGGTACATGCACCATCTTACACAGGCTGCAATGGCAGACCTGTAGTTCCATTTTGCTTTGTCTCTTAGGGGTGGCAAATTACATGCTTCAGCCCATGGGAGGCCTCTGGGGTACCTATGCCCTGGGTACATTTGTACCATATACTAGGGAAGAAGGTAACATTGCTTTATTTTTGACTTAGGACTCACAACCAGTGAAACACCAGGATTTGAACACGGTAAACAACCCTGACCACGAAACCTTCACCCCGCACATTGTTTCAATGCATACCATTACCCCGCAAGTCGTAACAACGACTTGCGGAGGGGGGAGAAGGTGTTGGATTTAAAATCCAACACGTTCCCTACTGTCCGCACAGACTGGAGTTGGAATAGTAAATTATACTATTCTAACATCCAGCGCCCCCCTCCGCAAGTCGTTGTTGCGACTTGCGAGGTAATTCTTACGCGTTATTATAATGCGGTTGTTGTAACGACCGCTTTGTAACACCATGCGGGGTGACGGGCAGCGGAAAAAAGAGGCATATTCTTTGAACAGATAACGTTTAGAGTAAGAGTCCAAGTCCTTAACCACTAGGCCGCAGTTACTCACGTGTAATTTGCACAAAAACTTATAGATGACATTTGAATCAAACAGTTCAGTATATGCAGTGCCATGGGTTAGAGATCACCTATGTTGACATCATTGACAGTGTTGGATGGGAGAGTAGAGAGGGACAGAGAGAGAAAAAGAAAGTGAGACAGAGGGAGAGAGAAGATTTTTTTCTTTATGGTAATACATACTTTTAAAGAGAGATATTCAAACAAGGAGAAATGAAAAAGAAATTCCAACATTTATCAGAGAAAGTACCATTTCCTATAAGTTTACCTCACAAACCATGACCATTCAAACAGAAGGATTTGAAAACATGACCTTTGGAGTAAGAGTCAGCGACCTTACCCACTGTGCCACAGTGACTTATGAGTAACATGCATGAAAAAATATATATGGCATTCGACTCAAACACTCCAGTGAATGCAGTGCCATAGGTTAGAGTTCACCTGTGTAGATCTCATTGACAGTGGTGAATGGAAGAAAAGAGGGAGAGAGAGAAAGAAAAAGGAATCGAAACATAGTGAGAGAGAAGATTTGTATTCTTTGGAGTAATACAAACTCATAAAGAGAGATATTCAAACAAGGTAGAAAGAAAAACATTTATCAAAGAAAGTAAAATCACCTTTAAATTTGACTGAGAACACAACCAGTGAAGCACCAGCATTTTAACAAGTAACCTTTAGATTAAGAGTCCGAGACCTTAACAACTAGACCGCAGTGACTCATGTGCAACTTGCACGAAAACTTATAGATGACATTCGATTCAAACATTCCAGTGTATGCAGTGTCATAGGTTAGAGATCACCTATGTTGACATCATTGACAGTGTTGAATGGAAGGAAAGAGGGACAGAGAGAGAAAAAGAAAGCGAGGCAGAGGGAGAGAGAAGATTTTTGTTCTTTGTGGTAATACACTATTAAAGAGAGATATTCAAACAAGCGAAAAGAAAAACATTTATCAAAGAAAGTAACATCACCTTTATTTTTGACTGAGCCCTCACAACCACTGAAACATCAGGGTTTGATCACATCACCTTTGGTGGAGGGGCATGGGACCTTAACTGCTAGGCCACAGTGACTCAGCAATAAGGTGCACAAAAACGTAGATATGACATTCGGATCAAACACTCCAGTGTATGCAGTGCCATGGGTTAGATTTCATTTTTATTGACATTATTGACAGTGTTGAATTGAAGGAAAGAGGGAGAGAGAAAAAGAAAGCCAGACAGAGGGAGAGAGAAGATTTGTATTCTTTGGGGTAAGACGAACTCATAAAGAGAGAGATTCAAACAAGGAGAGAAGAAAAATATTAATCAAAGAAAGTAAGATTGCCTTTAGATTTGACTGACATCTCACAACCAGAGAACATCAGGATTTGAAAACATACCCTATGGAGTAAGAGTCTGCAACCTTAACCACTGGGCCACGGTGATTCCCTGGTGGCATACACAAAAACGTATAAATGACATTCAAATCAAACACTCCAGTGTATGCAGTGCCTTGGGTTAGTTCATCTATGTTGCCATCATTGACTGTGTTGAATGGAAAAGAGAGAGAGGAAAAATGTAAGTGAGACAGAGGGAGAGGGAAGATTTTGATTCTTTTTGGTAAGACATACCTGTAAAGAGAGATACTCGTACAAGGAGAAATGAAAATTATTTTTCAACATTTATCAGAGAAAGAAGCATTTCAGATAGATGTTGTTGCATCACATCATTCAAAATGGCATCGTTCTTTTCGGTCGCCTCTGTAAGATTAAGTTGTTTGATTTCCAATTCTAATATATCTATTTCTTTCTGCAATTTTGTATCCTTCCTGTTACAGTTTTCGATAAGAATACCCATCAATCTGTTTGAATTGTCCGTTAATTCCTTTTCCCAGGCGACCAGTAGGTCTTCGTCAAGATCATCATACTTTGGTATTATCTGTGATCTTAAGCCTCTGGGAATTCGTTTTACCCTGATATATTGTCTCAAAGTGGCACCGTCCCACCACTTGGACATTTCACTCTTCCTTAATCTCTCCAATCTAATGAATTTCTCTCTGAGACTATTATGGTAATATGTGGCTATATATTGACCTATATTAAAAATTCGGATACATTGAGGCATTTCTTTTTAATTTCAGAGTTTGCCCATTTGGATCATAATAAAATCCCATACAAGCCTGGAGCTGAAATATTTCATTCTCAAATCAAATATCGTCTATTGTTTACTGTGGGATGGAATTATCACCACACGAAAAGTAGGTGATAATGTGATTAGAATTGATGTATAGGCTGTAACTGAGAAGAGTAGACCTGTGTATGATGTGGTCGTTCTGATTATACGTCTGTGTCTCTCTTTGCACAGATTTCTACCAGAAATATTGGAGGTATTTTGAGCAATTCCTATTTATGCACGAGGTCTGATTTACTATTGGTTTGTGTTCAGTTCACTTTCTCGTTGTATTTTCGGATTGGATTTGTTGGTTTTCTACACCTTCCGGTGTTCAGTTTCCGCTTTGACACATATCGGAGAGATATATGAGTCTTTGCAACAATGGGATTTTATTCACGTATATGTGTTTTCGCCATCACCCAGATGTTGGGACTATCGGGTCCCCTTTTCACATCCTGATTATGAGACTTTCTCTTACTGAATAATTGGTGAACATTTAGAAATAAGGTTTTAAGGATCCACTCCTGTGCATGCTTGTAATATGTCTTCAATCTGTAGGTGGAGCAACATCAAGTCACGTGGAGACCTTTAAAGATTTCTGTACACCAGTTTTCTGTATGGTGTCACAATGCCCAATTTTCATTTTTTGTTTTACTCAGTCTTGAGAAAGTCGCGGGACAAATTCCCAATGTTTGCGATGAAATACATGTTGGCTGACAAAGAACTTTGTGAAATAACAGAAGAAAAAGAATAAAAAGAAGATAAAAAGATTATCTATATTGTGTTTCTAATTTGTGCACAGTATTATGCATTACTATTGTGTTTACCTTGCAGACGTGTGCTGAGGATTGCATTTATCTGTTGTGTTGGCCTCGGCCTCATTTATTTTGGGGAGGTTGGTGGTTCTCCTCACCTTACAGCACCGTCCTTCGATTTTTCTTTATGATCAATATATGTGTGAGTTCTCCTAAGTGGGGCCATTATACCTAGTATTATACCACTGATCATTAGAGTCTAGGCACAGGATGGTCCATGAGACAGCAAAGACCCCAGTGGGTATACACATTATGATGCCTTCATCATGTTGACTGCAATAAATATATAGCATTGCAATGAAAATAAAAAACACAATTAAACATATAGTTAACAACAAAAGGGTAAGCCAAATGAAAAGAAAGACCCCCCTAACCCACCTCCCTCCCTCTCTCCTTCCGGCAATGCCCGCCCTGGTGTAAGTGTGTGTCGGGGAGCCGACAAGTGTCAGGGGTGTCACCCCGATGTGGCCTAACTCCATCTTAATCTGGTGGAATCAGTCTAAGGATACGTAAATATGCAGGGCAGCTAAGAATCATACATAGAAGGGTCAGTATTAGCCGGCATAGACAGTCGCTCAAGAATTAGAAGTGTCCAGAGTTTTTGAAGCCATTGCCGATGATCCGGTATGGTGTGTGACCCCCAAAGTGCCAGCAGGATCCTATGTGCAGCGTTAATGGCCATCACCATCTGTCAGCCCCTAATGGACTGGAGTGGGTAAGTAAGAGCATTGGAAAGCCCCAGTAATATATATGCTGGGAAACAAGGTATTTCTATTTGGAAAGCTTCATCCAAGTCATCTACTACTTGTTACCAGAATCTCGTGAGCTTGGGGCAGTTCCAAAGCAGGTGAAGCAGTGACCCAGGATTCCCGCATCCCCACCAACACTGGCCATCACAGAGTGGTTTCCACTTTTGCATGAGTGTGGGAGTGTAGTACCAAAAAGAGGCCATTTTATACGCAGTTTCAGTGTGACCAGTGTTAAATGTGGGATGGTGGGCCCTGTAAAATTTATCCCCCCCACTCTTTATCAGATAGGTTGCATCCCAATTCTGCCTCCCATCGTTTTTGGCCTGGCGTTTTGTGTGTACATGTGTTAGAAAGCGGTAGATTTCAGAGATGAACTTCTTATCATCCGACTTCAGAAAAACCCATTTCTCAGAAGTGGTCATGGGACTACCGACAGTAAGGAGTACTTTGGAATTCAATAGCCAATGAGCAAGTTGGGTGTGCCTGTACCTGTCTTGATCCAACAATGAGTTTTGGAATTTGAGCTCATCAAAGGGCATGAAACCAGTGGAGTCAAAGAGGCAACCCACTCTCTTGCATCCACCAGCTAACCACGGTTTAGCTACTTACGTCGAGGTGTCCGATGGGAAGTCAGGGTTGGCAAATAGCGGGGTTAATGGAAATGAGAATGACGAAAGACTGGCTGTGCATACCACTTTGTCCCAGACCTTGAGAGTAGTGCTTATGACTGGGGACGAGTAAAGGCCCCAGGCCCTGTGAACATGCGGGAGCCACACCTCCCTCCAAATGTGGGATCCTGTCACCGTTTGGTCCAAGAAGACCCAATGCTTTTCAGTCATGGGACGGTTCCATTCCATCAGAAATCTAAGTTGGGTGGCCTGGAAGTACCTCAGGACATCCGGGACCGTCAGGCCCCCCTCCTGTTTTGTATGACGTAAAAGCTGCTTCTGCAGTCTTGGTTTTGTCTTCCCCCAAATAAAGTGGTCTATGGTCTGCTGGCGCTGTCATAGTGTACCTGGTGGAGGGGTAACTGGCAGTGCCTGGAAAACAATAAGATCCTAGGCAGTACACTCATTTTTACCGTGGCGATCCTACCCATCCACGACAGGGGCAGCCGTTGCCCAGTCTAGATCACCATGTATCACTGCTCTAAGTGCAGAGTAATTTGTCTCAGCTGTCCTAGTGAGAGTCCGGTCTAAAACTACACCCAAATATGGAAGCGCCCCCTCCACCCATTGAAACTCATATTGTGCTTGGAGGGCGTGCTCAGTGTCTGGAAGCCGGACACTGCTCCGAAAGCTTCAATTTCAGAGATGATCACCTCTAACGAAAAAAGGGGTTGAGCAATGGAGAAAATGATGTCATCGGCATCTAGTCTGATGAGATGCTGGTCCACCCCAAATTTTATGCCAACCGCACCGGGATTGTCCCTTAGCCTCTGAGCAAAGGGTTCCATATAGATGGCGAACAGGAGCGGGGAGAGTGGGCAGCCTTGTCTGGTACCCCTCTCCACACGCAATCCCACCGAGCTCACTCCGTTCACTCACACCGTTGCTTTGGGTGCACTGTAGATGCTGCGGATCCAATTCAGGAACCGGCCTCCCAACCCAAATTGCTGAAGGTTCGCAAACAGATAAGGCCAGTGCACCCTATCGAACACCTGCTCCGTGTCCACAGCCAACAGTAGAGCCTCTTCTCGGGATCTTTGAACTTTGTCAATGAGGTGACAATGACGCTTGGTGTTGTCCCCACATTGAGGAGAGGGGATAAACCCTGCTTGGCCAGGATCGATCAAGCCTGGCATCAGGGGATTGAGACCGTGTGCTAGGATCCCAATGAAAAGCTTCACGTCGACATTCAGCAGTGAAATCGGGCGGTATGAACAACAGAGCTCAAGGTCTTTCTCTGGTTTATGGATCACAGAAATGGAAGCCTGAAGCATACTGTTGGTGAGCGAGCTGGTCTCCGTGAAGGAGTTGAATAATCTGGTTAAGACAGGAGCTAATTCTTTGCAAAAAGGTCTTATAAAAGGCAGCACTGAAACCATTAGGTTCCGGTGCTTTCATGGGCTTTAGTCTGGCGATTGCAGCGATCACCTCCTCAATCTTAATGGGCTGATCAAGCGCATCAACTTCCTGAGGTGGTAGCGGGGGATCGCAGCCGACTGGAGATAGGGAAGTGGATCGGGGACCATCAGGTGGTTTTTCAAGTATAGGAATCAGTAGAACGCTCGGAAACCTAACCCTATACCAGTGGCTACTTGAGCTACTAGGCCCATATGCGATTGGATTGCTTTAACTGTGTTAGCGTGCTGAGTGCTACGCAGGCAGTGGGCTAACATTTGTCCCCTCTTATTGGTGCCTACATGGAATTTGTGTTTTAAGTGGAGCATAGTGTATTCTGCCCTGTCCAGATCAAGCCGCTTAAGCTAAGTCCGAGCCTGTTCTAATTCCCGCCAAACCCGAGGATCATCTGTGCGTTTGTGAATGGACTCCAGTTCCAGTACAGATTTCCCCAGTTCCTCTCTTTTGTCCTTTCTGAGTTTGTTTTCATGTGCAGATTGTGCAATGAGGGCTCCCCTAACAACCATTGTAGGGCCTCCCAAACAGAAGAGAGTGAGACCTCACCGGTGTTATTTACTGCTAGGTAGTTAGATATCACCTGCCGAATGGAAGAGACTCTATCTGGTGAAAGCAACAAGGATTCTCATAGGCACCATGTAGGTCGTTGGGAGCTGCGTGTTGGGACAGAGAAGGTAAGAGTGATAGCGGCATGGTCTGCAATAGAGCGGGGTTCAATAGAAGAGTCGGAGATAAGCTCCCAAGCCACAGGGGAATCGATCTAACCCTGTGTAGGTTTTGTGGACTGTGAAATAGTATGTGTAATCCCGGATCCCCGGGTGCTGCAAGTTCCACACTTCATGTAGCCTGCATTCGGTCAGCCATGCCAGCCCCTCAGGAGTGAGGGCCCCCGTCTGTCCTATCCGGTGTGCAGAGCGGTCAGTGCCCCCGTCCATAATTAGGTTCAAGTCGCCTCCTAAAAAAGAGCTTAGTCAGGGGATTGGGGCATCCCTGTGATTTCTTCGGTTAGAAAGGCTTCATGACGTTCATTAGGAGCATAGAGCGAAGCAATCGTAAAGTGAAAAGACCCAATCTGAACCCGTACTGCCAATGCACTACCCTTCAGTTCGAACCAAGTGTCCAGGCAACCCCTTGAAAGTAGTGAGACAGAAAAACCACTACCCCACCCAGTGTGGCTGTGACAGGGAGGTCATCCCATTGGTGAATCGAGCAGTCTCAAATGGCAACCGGGCAGTGGCGAAGATATACACGGGAGCACAAGCATATTTGTTCAATAAAAGTAACGTTCAGAAGGAGAGTCCCAGAACCTTGTCCCAACCCCAAACCATAACAAGGGAAAAAATTACGGACAACGCGTCCTAGTGTCTTTCAAGTAAAGAAAGTCTGAGTCCTGTGGGACAGCCATGTCAATAACGGTCATCTCCAGCTAGGTAGGTGCCGGGCCTCCGTCCCTACCCGTGAATCATACCCCCAAGCATAGACAGACAGTACCTCAGTGGGGGGATCCGAGGCTTGTAGCTCTGCACCTGAGAGGGAGCGTAACACTGCCATGGTCGCAGGCTCAGGTCAAAAGGGCGTAGATCTTAGGGCCATGCCTAGGTCCTCGGTTGTCCCCATCACGGGCCTTCTCTTCCGACAGATATCGGCGAGATGGCGAGTCGGGGTGTAATCTCAAGGACTTTATAAGCTTCCACCAGAGAGTGCATCTGCATTGTCCTGCTATTGAATTGAAAGATGAGGCGAAACGGGTGGCCCCAAGCATAGGAAATTCCACGGGAATGAAGGTGGCTTGTGATCGGACGAAAGTCCTTCCTCTTCATTAGTGTGGATGCAGCTAGGTCCTGAAAAAGATGGAGGGAGTGTACGTGAAACTGGAGCTCCTGGTCTGCCTGAGCTGCTTTAAGGATCGCTTCTTTTTCTGGAAAGTAGTGGACACACACCAGGATGTCTGCCGGTGGTCTAGGTTGTACTCTGGTGGGCCGACTCTATGGCATCTGTTGATCTTGATAGTCTTGGGGGGGGGATCCCCCAAGGATGTTCTCAAACAGCTCGTGCACATATCCCTCCAGGTCCGTTCCTTCGTCCCCTGTTGGTGCGCCCGTAATGCAAAAGTAATTCCTCCAGGATCAGTTTTCCAAGTCCTCAGCATGAGCCTGGAGGTTGAGCTGCTTATCTTGCAAATGAATGATTTCTTGCTGGCGGGCCTCGATCTCCGCATCCCTGGTAAGGGAGCCCTCGTCCAACGGGGCCACCCTCTCTCCCTCCTCGTCAATGTGTCTCTGTGCCTCTCGGAGCTCAGAAGTGAGGTCTTTTTTGGCCATTCGAAAGTCCTCTTGTAGTGAGGTGAAAAGGGCTTCCATGAATTCACGGATGATACCACTATCTCCTCTTTCCATTCCGCTCATCGATTGGGAGCCCTCCCCTATGGCTGTCTCATGTTGACTGGCTGCAGGGCCCTTGAGAAGCATGTCTTTGACTGAACGGTCTTTTTTAGCCTTGCCGGTTGCCATATCCACACAGGGGCATGATGTGGCAAGTAGCCTTAGTAAGAGGGTGCCAGGAGTGAGTGGGCCAGCGAGCAGGGTGTTCGGGTTTGCAGGAGTCCCAGATTTATTAGGGAGGGCAGAGCAGGCCTCAGCTCACTGGGTGGTGAACACTGGAAGACCACTTTAAGTGCGGCTCGCCGAAAGTTGTGAATGTTTAATAGGCAGCCCTCCAGAGGACCGGATGCCAGTGGTGTGAGGGGGGTCTGTTGAAAGAGCTCTAGTCGGTCCGCACACAGCCACTCTCTCTGCAGGCTGCTGGGCCACAACCGGCTCCTTGCGTGGCTAAGTGGGCCTCTGGCATGCTACGAATTTGCTGTGTTCTACGTGGGCTTATATCTTCCCCCGGCCTCCACCCAGTTGGTCGGATCTCTGGGGAAGGATCCAAAAGCCTTTGTCTGTGCTTCCACTGGGGGTCGAGACTGCTTGGCCCAAGGATTTGCTTCTAAAAGGGTAGGGGAGGGCCACACCCCCTCTGCAGGCCAAGTGGTCTCCAATGTGCTGGTGCTGCCTCCAGAGGGCCAACCGGAGGGTACTTCAGGCCAGGACCAGGAGCTTTACTCACTGTAGGATGAGGGCAAGTCACCGGAGTTGGGCCCACTGCAGACACTGCTTACCCACTTTGAGAAATGCAGTGAGGCCTCTCTGCCTCTTGGTATAGCAGCCCCGTTGCCGTAGAGCAGTGGGTGTCCTCGCGAGTGCGGGGGTAGCTGAAGGCTGTAACACGCATGCTACAGGATTGCGCCACTACAGGAATGTGGCGGGGGGGCCCACACTCACTCAGGTCTCCGCCGGTGCCTCCGGTAACCACACGGCCCACCGGAGCTCCCCTGCCGGGGTGCTGTAGATGATGTGTCCCAGTCAGACCTCCATCCCCAGGTCTTCAATGCGGCATTCCCTCCAAAGCTGCTTCAAGTCAGGCGCAATCTAGGACCTCAAGAGGGAAATAGGGGTATGGACCCACTGGATCTGCGCGCCGGAGTATCTTCCTCGTGGCAGAAGCTTAGGCTGCCTGGGCCGCCGTTGTACAGCTCATGGCCTGCAAGGGAGGCCTAAACCTCTGGTCTGCACCTCCATCACAAATATTGGGTAGTGCATGCTGATCGGTTCGCCGGAATGCGCTGTCTGCCTGCCGGGGCTGATTTCAACCCCCGTGTGCGAGATGTAGAACTGGGGGGAAACTATTTTAGGTACTAAAGTTCCAGGCAGGGACGGAGCTTGCTGCAGACACATCTTCTCACGCTGCCATCTTGGACACGCCCCCACACATAACCTTTAGAGTAAGAGTCAGAGAACTTAACCACTAGGCCACAATGATTCATAAATACTCTGCACGAAAACCTATATATGACATTCGTATCACACAATCCAGTGTATGCCAAGCCATAGGTTGGAGTTCACCTATGTTGGCATCATTGACAGTGTTGGATGGAAGGAAAGAGAAAGAGATAGAGAAAAAGAAAGCAAGACAGAGGGAGAGAAAAGATTTGCTTTCTTTGTGGTAAGACATACTTTCATAGAGAGATATTGAAACAAGTCTAACATTTATCTGAGAAATTACAATTGGCAATAATGATACCTCAGAAACCACATTATTTGAACACATACCCTTTAGAGTAAGAGACCTTAAACACTAGGCCACAGTGATTCATAAGTACTTGGCACAAAAACATATATATGACATTCTAATCAAACAGTCCAGTGTATGCAGTGCCATAGGTTAGAGTTCACCTATGTTGACATCATTGACAGTGTTGAATGGTGGAAAAAGGGACAGAGAGAGAAAAAGAAAGCGAGACAGAGGGAGAGAAAAGATTTGTTTTCTTTGTGGTAAGAAATACTTTCATAGAGATATAGCTTAAAACAATGAGACATGAAAAAAAATCAACATTTGTCAGAGAAATTACCATTGTCTCTAATTTTAGCTAAGAATCAACAGGCTTTGAACACATAATTTTTAAATAATGAGTTAGAGGCATTAACCACTAGGCCAAAGTGACTAATAAGTAATAAGCAAAAAAACCTATAAATGACATTTAAATCAGACTAGTTTATCCAGAGCCATAGGTTAGAGTTTACCTATGTTGACCTCATTGACAGTGTTGAATGGAAGGAAAGAGGGAGAGAGAGAAAAAAAGAAAGTGAGACAGAGGGAGAGAGAAGATTTGTTTTCTTTGTAGTAAGACATACTTTCATAGCAAGATATTCAAACAAGGAGAAATGAAAAACAAATTCCAACATTTATTAGAGAAATTAGCATTATCTATAATTTTTCCTAAAAAAACCACAGGATTTGAAAACTCAGCCTTTAGAATAAGAGTCAGAAACCTTAACAACTAGGCCACTGAGCTTCATAAACACTAAGCACAAAAACATAGGAGAGAGAAGATTTGTTTTCTTTGCGGTAAGACATACTTTCATAGCAAGATATTCAAACAAGGAGAAATGAAAAACAAATTCCAACATTTATTAGAGAAATTAGCATTACCTATAATTTTTCCTAAAAAACCACAGGATTTGAAAACTTAGCCTTTAGAATAAGAGTCAGACACCTTAACCACTAGGCCACAGTGCCGCATAAACACTAAGCACAAAAACATATATATGACATTCTAATCAAACAGTCCAGTGTATGCAGTGCCATAGGTTAGAGTTCACCTATGTTGACATCATTGACAGTGTTGAATGGAGGAAAGAGGGACAGAGAGATAAGAAGAAAGTGAGACAGAGGGAGAGAGAAGATTTTTTTTCTTTGAGGTAAGAAATACTTTCATAGAGATATAGCTTAAAACAATGAGACATGAAAAAAGATCAACATTTGTCAGAGAAATTACCATTGTCTCTAATTTTAGCTGAAAATCAACAGGCTTTGAACACATAATCTTGAATTAACTAGTTAGATACCTTAACCACTAGGCCACAGTGACTAATAAGTAGTAAGCAAAAAAACCTATAAATGACATTCAAATAAAACAGACTAGTTTATCCAGTGCCATAGGTTAGAGTTTACCTATGTTGACCTCATTGACAGTGTTGAATGGAAGGAAAGTGGAATAGAGAGAAAAAAAGAAAGTGAGACAGAGGGAGAGAGAAGATTTGTTTTCTTTGTAGTAAGACATACTTTCATAGCAAGATATTCAAACAAGGAGAAATGAAAAACAAATTCCAACATTTATTAGAGAAATTAGCATTATCTATAATTTTTCCTAAAAAAACCACAGGATTTGAAAACTCAGCCTTTAGAATAAGAGTCAGAAACCTTAACAACTAGGCCACTGAGCTTCATAAACACTAAGCACAAAAACATATATATGACATTCTAATCAAACAGTCCAGTGTATGCAGTGCCATAGGTTAGAGTTCACCTATGTTGACATCATTGACAGTGTTGAATGGAGGAAAGAGGGACAGAGAGAGAAAAAGAAAGCGAGACAGAGGGAGAGAAAAGATTTTTTTTCTTTGAGGTAAGAAATACTTTCATAGAGATATAGCTTAAAACAATGAGACATGAAAAAAATCAACATTTGTCAGAGAAATTACCATTGTCTCTACTTTTAGCTAAAAATCAACATGTTTTGAACACATAATCTTGAATTAACTAGTTAGAGACCTTAACCACTAGGCCACAGTGACTAATAAGTAGTAAGCAAAAAAACCTATATATGACATTCAAATCAAACAGACTAGTTTATCCAGAGCCATAGGTTAGAGTTTACCTATGTTGACCTCATTGACAGTGTTGAATGGAAGGAAAGTGGAACAGAGAGAAAAAAAGAAAGTGAGACAGAGGGAGAGAGAAGATTTGTTTTCTTTGTAGTAAGACATACTTTCATAGCAAGATATTCAAACAAGGAGAAATGAAAAACAAATTCCAACATTTATTAGAGAAATTAGCATTATCTATAATTTTTCCTAAAAAAACCACAGGATTTGAAAACTCAGCCTTTAGAATAAGAGTCAGAAACCTTAACAACTAGGCCACTGAGCTTCATAAACAGTTAGCACAAAAACATATATATGACATTCTAATCAAACAGTCCAGTGTATGCAGTGCCATAGGTTAGAGTTCACCTATGTTGACATCATTGACAGTGTTGAATGGAGGAAAGAGGGACAGAGAGAGAAAAAGAAAGCGAGACAGAGGGAGAGAAAAGATTTTTTTTCTTTGAGGTAAGAAATACTTTCATAGAGATATAGCTTAAAACAATGAGACATGAAAAAAATCAACATTTGTCAGAGAAATTACCATTGTCTCTACTTTTAGCTAAAAATCAACATGCTTTGAACACATAATCTTGAATTAACTAGTCAGAGACCTTAACCACTAGGCCACAGTGACTAATAAGTAGTAAGCAAAAAAACCTATAAATGACATTCAAATCAAACAGACTAGTTTATCCAGAGCCATAGGTTAGAGTTTACCTAAGTTGACCTCATTGACAGTGTTGAATGGAAGGAAAGTGGAACAGAGAGAAAAAAAGAAAGTGAGACAGAGGGAACTACAGAATAAATTGGAGCTACCGAAAAAGATGAGGGACCTGGGAATACCGCTTACCAGTGTCCGTGGGAAACCCAAATGTCAAATTTCAAAGCGCTCCGGTGCGGCAAGTGAAACACAAGGGAGTGTGTTTGAGAACGCCATAAAAAGCATCACGGGCAAGGTCACGTGACGACAAACAAATAGGACAGCGTCAACGGACTACACAGAAAACTCCGAGCGCCATATTGAAATGGGAGAATAAACTGAAACAAATGTGGAAAGTAATTGTGTAAATGTGACAAATAAAATGAATCAGTAAATGCGAGCGTGAGCACCGGGAGGATGTGTGAGTGTGAACATATAAGCAAGAAACTCGAGCGCAATTACGTGACGTGAAAAGGAACAAAAAGTGTCAACGAAATGAAAAGAGCAGGGAAAGCGCCATTGGAGTGAGAAAATGAAATGTATAAGTGAGTGCAAACGTGAACACCGGGAGGATGTGTGTGTGTGGACAAAAAGCAAAAAAACTTGAGAACATTCATGTGACACCAGTTGGAAAAAAACATCGACGGACTAGCAAAGAGCAGGGAAGGCGCCGTGTTGGAATGGGGAAACAAATAGACTGGATATAGGTAGTGGAGAAGTGAAAGGACAAAAGCGAAGAATGAAAAACATATAGAGACAATATGGAAAAGATCTAAATAGTTCATGCACTGGAATATGGTTCAGGTGGTGAAAGAAAAACCAGGAAATGAACAAACAAAGTTTTAAACAGGTAACTTAAAGATGTTGCCTGTGAAGAAAAAAGTGAAAACTGTTAGAAAGGACAAAGAGTATATGAAAAGGTTGAATTGCTAATGATGAAATAAACTCACAATCTGGTACAAATCAGAGAAAACATAGCATTTCAAGTTTGTCATTTAACCCCTGTGGCAATAAAGTTTGCAAGAACTTGGTCCACCAAACTTCTCTCTGAGATAGCAAACGGTCATTGTTAGTTGATGAATTGAGTGGTATGATTTCAAGTATGGTGAATCTCAACTGGGCAATGGTGTGGTGGTGTTCTAGCCAATGTGTGACTAAATAAGATTTGTGACTTTTAGTGCGAATTGAACTTTTATGTTCGGAAATTCTGACTTTGATTTTGCGTGAAGTTTTGCCAACATACAATAGACCGCATGGACATTTGATAGAATAGATCAAATTGGTGCTGTTGCAATTGCCAGTGTGTCTCAGCATTATGGTTTTGCCTGAAAGAGGGTGATGTATAGTATTGCCTATTATGGCATTGTGGCAATTAACACAATTGTAGCATTTTTGCATGCCTTTAAACTGATCCGCGTTTGCTTTGACTGTGGATGACAGCATATTTTTGATATTTTTGCTGCGTGTATACGCAAATAGTGGGTCAGTATCAAATAGACCATTGAAATCTGATTCATGCTTAAGTAATTCCCATCTGTGTTTGATGATTTTGTGGATTTTACTCGAGTTTGTAGAGAATTGGGATACAAAGACATGACGATTTTGGTCAGTTTTGGATGAAGGCAAAAGAAGTTCTGAACGTGTCTTGGTACGTGTTCTTGAGATGGCAGACTCCAAAACGGTGTCTGGATAACCACGATCTTTAAATTTAGAGCATTGTGTTTGCAATGCTGATTCCAGATCGTTGCTGTCTGAAACTATTCTCTTAGTTCTGATAAGTTGAGAGTATGGCAAATTGCGAATTAATGAAGGAGAGTGAAAACTGGAAAACAATAAGAGATTGTTTCTGTCAGTAGGTTTAGAAAAGACCGAAGTAGTCAAGCTGTTATGGTTCATGGTGACAAGAACGTCCAAAAATGGAAGATGATCAGTGCTGATAGTGTGAGTGAACTTTATACGAGAATTTTTTTAATTGAGTTCCTTGATTTGTTCAACAAGTAGATTTTTGGAGCTTTTCCAAATTAAAAAAATTTCGTCAATGAATCTAACATAAAATGCTAGATTCGAACTCCATGAAATGTTGGAAAAAATGTGGTCGTGTTCAAACTTAGCCATGAACGTATTCGCGTAGGCTGGTGCACCAGAAAAACCCATTGATGTACCACTGGTTTGGAGAAAAAACTCATCTTTCCATTGAAGGTAGCTGTGTTGGAGGCAAAAAGTTAAAAGTTCCAACAAAAAAACTTTCTCAATGCTTGTTTCCAGTAATTGAAGTAAAGCCCATTCACTTGCTTCAATGCCTTCAGATAATGGTATGGATGTGTACAGAGCTGTACAATGTAAAGAGTGTACAATAGACCGCATGGACATTTGATAGAATAGATCAAATTGGTGCTGTTGCAATTGCCAGTGTGTCTCAGCATTATGGTTTTGCCTGAAAGAGGGTGATGTATAGTATTGCCTATTATGGCATTGTGGCAATTAACACAATTGTAGCATTTTTGCATGCCTTTAAACTGATCCGCGTTTGCTTTGACTGTGGATGACAGCATATCTTTGATATTTTTGCTGCGTGTGTACGCAAATAGTGGGTCAGTATCAAATAGACCATTGAAATCTGATTCATGCTTAAGTAATTCCCATCTGTGTTTGATGATTTTGCGGCTTTTACTCGAGTTTGTAGAGAATTGGGATACAAAGACATGACGATTTTGGTCAGTTTTGGATGAAGGCAAAAGAAGTTCTGAACGTGTCTTGGTACGTGTTCTTGAGATGGCAGACTCCAAAACGGTGTCTGGATAACCACGATCTTTAAATTTAGAGCATTGTGTTTGCAATGCTGATTCCAGATCGTTGCTGTCTGAAACTATTCTCTTAGTTCTGATAAGTTGAGAGTATGGCAAATTGCGAATTAATGAAGGAGAGTGAAAACTGGAAAACAATAAGAGATTGTTTCTGTCAGTAGGTTTAGAAAAGACCGAAGTAGTCAAGCTGTTATGGTTCATGGTGACAAGAACGTCCAAAAATGGAAGATGATCAGTGCTGATAGTGTGAGTGAACTTTATACGAGAATTTTTTTAATTGAGTTCCTTGATTTGTTCAACAAGTAGATTTTTGGAGCTTTTCCAAATTAAAAAAATGTCGTCAATGAATCTAACATAAAATGCTAGATTCGAACTCCATGAAATGTTGGAAAAAATGTGGTCGTGTTCAAACTTAGCCATGAACGTATTCGTGTAGGCTGGTGCACCAGAAAAACCCATTGATGTACCACTGGTTTGGAGAAAAAACTCATCTTTCCATTGAAGGTAGCTGTGTTGGAGGCAAAAAGTTAAAAGTTCCAACAAAAAAACTTTCTCAATGCTTGTTTCCGGTAATTGAAGTAAAGCCCATTCACTTGCTTCAATGCCTTCAGATAATGGTATGGATGTGTACAGAGCTGTAACGTCAATGGTGCACAATATCCATGATTCTGCAAAATGATTGTTGACCTCACTTAAGAGAGTAAGAAAGTGAGTGGTATCTTTGATGAAACTTTTCCACAACTGTACAAATTTTTGAAGGAAGTGATCAACCAGTTGACCCGCTGGCATGAAAATAGAATCACACGCAGAGACTATGGGTCTAAACGGCGGATTGTAGAGAAATTTGTGAATCTTCGGGAGCATGTAGAGTTTGGGTCGTCTGGGATGAGAAACTAATAAAAAACTTCTCATTTTTTGGGTGATCCATGACATTTCTTCTGCATGATCAAGGATTTGTGAAAAGATGTTTTGAAATGAAGAAGTCGGGTCTTGTTCAAGTTTTAAATAGGTGGTTGTGTCCTGAAGATGAAGAAACACTTTTTGTTCGTAGAACGTGCGATCCATAATCACTAATGCTCCACCCTTATCTGCTGGTTGAAAAATAAGTCTGTCGTCTCTGGCCAATTGGTTAATGATAGCTACTTCATGTTTTTTCAAATTTGTTTGAGTAGATGTTTGAAGTTTCAACTTAGACAGGTCCATGCGGATTAGTGTTTCAAATGAATCAAGAATTTTATGAGAAACGGGAGGCATGTATGTACTTTTAGGTTTAAATGCTTGTAGTTCAGGATCAGAATCCTCTGATTGACCAACAAAAGATTCCTGGTTGTTTTAATCTGAGGTTTCTCATGAACTTGAACACAGAGATCTCCAAATTGAGAGGGTTGGTGTGATGTACAGGGACAAAGGACATCCCTTTGTTCAAAACTTTTTCTTGTGCTGTTGTTAAAGGAACAGAAGAAATATTGATGGCAAGGCTTTGCCTTTGCTCCTCAAATTGCGAACCTCTGATTCCTTTTCTTTTGCTTCTCCTGGTTTTTTTGGGTCTGGTGGGCGACCTGAGGATGATCCGCTGGCTAAAAAAGATGTCGATTGAGCGAGGGTTTCAGTATTCGCAGTTTGAGAACTTGCGGTAGGTGACTCATCTTGAAGCGTAACTGGTAAACGTGTGGCCTCTAATTCACGGTCTGAGACTACGGATTCTTGGGAAGAAGTGTTAGGTTTTTGAAACGTTCTTCTGCGGGCATACACTTCAGCCCAGGTGTAAACCTCATTCAACTTATAATCGATCGTGTCTCGACGGAATTTGCTTAACTTGCGCTCTTGAAGTTCTTTGCCATACGTTTCCAATTTGTTGTTGATGTCGTCGAGGGTTAACTTCCAGTAATCTGCCTCGCAACGTGAAGATAAGTCAGATTTGATAGAATCAATTTCTTCTTCAAGTTCTCGAATGGTTCGTGCAAGTTCGTCAATCAGTAACAATATTAAATCAAGAGAACATTTATTTAGCACTGCCTGCCATTTCTCCATGAAAACTTTATTGAATTGGAACTTATACAGGAGGGGTTTGATGGGCAGCCGTAATCCACGCGGAATGCGTTGAGCTTTATGGTACTGAATGAGCCTGGAGGCATGTAACCTTTGACTAAGAGCCCTACGTGTGACAAATTCAAGTTGGCGGATTTGTTGAGATACAGATCCACTCTGGGCATTGAAGGACGGTGCATCTTGGATTAATGAATAGATGTCATTAACTTGAGATGTAGAATATGTGAAAGTGTCTGCCCTATTGTCAGTCAGATTAGCAATACTTTCAAACGACATGATTGAGTTGGTGGAAGGGTGCCAGCTAACTAAGAGTGGGCTATTATAAATGCTATATATTCAAATAAGTTAGCACACACCTACTGATAGAGAATTGAATGTAACACTTTAAACAAAGTACAACTTGAATTTGTCACACGTAGGGCTCTTAGTCAAAGGTTACATGCCTCCACGCTCATTCAGTACCATAAAGCTCAACGCATTCCGCGTGGATTACGGCTGCCCATCAAACCCCTCTTGTATAAGTTCCAATTCAATAAAGTTTTCATGGAGAAATGGCAGGCAGTGCTAAATAAATGTTCTCTTGATTTAATATTGTTACTGATTGAAGAACTTGCACAAACCATTCGAGAACTTGAAGAAGAAATTGATTCTATCAAATCTGACTTATCTTCACGTTGCGAGGCAGATTACTGGTAGTTAACCCTCGACGACATCAACAACAAATTTGAAACGTATGGCAAAGAACTTCAAGAGCGCAAGTTACGCAAATTCCGTCGAGACACGATCGATTATAAGTTGAATGAGGTTTACACCTGGGCTGAAGTGTATGCCCGCAGAAGACCGTTTCAAAAACCTAACACTTCTTCCCAAGAATCCGTAGTCTCAGACCGTGAATTAGAGGCCACACGTTTACCAGTTACGCTTCAAGATGAGTCACCTACCGCAAGTTCTCAAACTGCGAATACTGAAACCCTCGCTCAATCGACATCTTTTTTAGCCAGCGGATCATCCTCAGGTAGCCCACCAGACCCAAAAAAACCAGGAGGAGGAAAAGAAAAGGAATCAGAGGTTCGCAATTTGAGGAGCAAAGGCAAAGCCTTGCCATCAATATTTCTTCTGTTCCTGAGAAACCTCAGATTAAAACAACCAGGAATCTTTTGTTGGTCAATCAGAGGATTCTGATCCTGAACTACAAGCATTTAAACCTAAAAGTACATACATGCCTCCCGTTTCTCATAAAATTCTTGATTAATTTGAAACACTAATCCGCATGGACCTGTCTAAGTTGAAACTTCAAACATCTACTCAAACAAATTTGAAAAAACATGAAGTAGCTATCATTAACCAATTGGCCAGAGACGACAGACTTATTTTTCAACCAGCAGATAAGGGTGGAGCATTAGTGATTATGGATCACACGTTCTACGAACAAAAAGTGTTTCTTCATCTTCAGGACACAACCACCTATTTAAAACTTGAACAAGACCCGACTTCTTCATTTCAAAACATCTTTTCACAAATCCTTGATCATGCAGAAGAAATGTCATGGATCACCCAAAAAATGAGAAGTTTTTTATTAGTTTCTCATCCCAGACGACCCAAACTCTACATGCTCCCGAAGATTCACAAATGTCTCTACAATCCGCCGTTTAGACCCATAGTCTCTGCGTGTGATTCTATTTTCATGCCAGCGGGTCAACTGGTTGATCACTTCCTTCAAAAATTTGTACAGTCGTGGAAAAGTTTCATCAAAGATACCACTCACTTTCTTACTCTCTTAAGTGAGGTCAACAATCATTTTGCAGAATCATGGATATTGTGCACCATTGACGTTACAGCTCTGTACACATCCATACCATTATCTGAAGGCATTGAAGCAAGTGAATGGGCTTTACTTCAATTACCGGAAACAAGCATTGAGAAAGTTTTTTTGTTGGAACTTTTAACTTTTTGCCTCCAACACAGCTACCTTCAATGGAAAGATGAGTTTTTTCTCCAAACCAGTGGTACATCAATGGGTTTTTCTGGTGCACCAGCCTACGCGAATACGTTCATGGCTAAGTTTGAACACGACCAAATTTTTTCCAACATTTCATGGAGTTCGAATCTAGCATTTTATGTTAGATTCATTGACGACATTTTTTTAATTTGGAAAAGCTCCAAAAATCTACTTGTTGAACAAATCAAGGAACTCAATTAAAAAAATTCTCGTATAAAGTTCACTCACACTATCAGCACTGATCATCTTCCATTTTTGGACGTTCTTGTCACCATGAACCATAACAGCTTGACTACTTCAGTCTTTTCTAAACCTACTGACAGAAACAATCTCTTATTGTTTTCCAGTTTTCACTCTCCTTCATTAATTCGCAATTTGCCATACTCTCAACTTATCAGAACTAAGAGAATAGTTTCAGACAGCAACGATCTGGAATCAGCATTGCAAACACAATGCTCTAAATTTAAAGATCGTGGTTATCCAGACACCGTTTTGGAGTCTGCCATCTCAAGAACACGTACCAAGACACGTTCAGAACTTCTTTTGCCTTCATCCAAAACTGACCAAAATCGTCATGTCTTTGTATCCCAATTCTCTACAAACTCGAGTAAAATCCGCAAAATCATCAAACACAGATGGGAATTACTTAAGCATGAATCAGATTTCAATGGTCTATTTGATACTGACCCACTATTTGCGTATACACGCAGCAAAAATATCAAAGATATGCTGTCATCCACAGTCAAAGCAAACGCGGATCAGTTTAACCCCTTCCCCGCTCATGACGGAACCGTTCCGTCATGAGCCACGGTTGCCGTGTGCTAATGACGGAACGGTTCCGTCATGACACGCCCGTTGGCGGCCGCTCCGCCTACGCGGCGCTGTTTCCCCGCCTGTGCGGGGGGACAACGCAAATGGGCGGAGTCATGACGGAACCGTTCCGTCATGAGCACAGCTCAACCGTGGCTCATGACGGAGCGGCTCCGTCATGAGCACAGGCCCACCGCGCTGCCCCCCTGCCCCCCCCAGCGCTGCAGCGGAATGTCCGCAGCAGCGAAGGGGTTAAAGGCATGCAAAAATGCTACAATTGTGTTAATTGCCACAATGCCATAATAGGCAATACTATACATCACCCTCTTTCAGGCAAAACCATAATGCTGAGACACACTGGCAATTGCAACAGCACCAATTTGATCTATTCTATCAAATGTCCATGCGGTCTATTGTATGTTGGCAAAACTTCACGCAAAATCAAAGTCAGAATTTCCGAACATAAAAGTTCAATTCGCACTAAAAGTCACAAATCTTATTTAGTCACACATTGGCTAGAATACCACCAAACCATTGCCCAGTTGAGATTCACCATACTTGAAATCATACCACTCAATTCATCAACTAACAATGACCGTTTGCTATCTCAGAGAGAAGTTTGGTGGACCAAGTTCTTGCAAACTTTATTGCCACAGGGGTTAAATGACAAACTTGAAATGCTATGTTTTCTCTGATTTGTACCAGATTGTGAGTTTATTTCATCCTTAGCAATTCAACCTTTTCATATACTCTTTGTCCTTTCTAACAGTTTTCACTTTTTTCTTCACAGGCAACATCTTTAAGTTACCTGTTTAAAACTTTGTTTGTTCATTTCCTGGTTTTTCTTTCACCACCTGAACCATATTCCAGTGCATGAACTATTTAGATCTTTTACATATTGTCTTGATATGTTTTTCATTCTTCCCTTTTGTCCTTTCACTTCTCCACTACCTATATCCAGTCTATTTGTTTCCCCATTCCAACACGGCGCCTTCCCTGCTCTTTGCTAGTTCGTCGATGTTTTTTTCCAACTGGTGTCATGTGAATGTTCTCGAGTTTTTTTGCTTTTTGTCCACACACACACATCCTCCCGGTGTTCACGTTTGCACTCACTTATACATTTCATTTTCTCACTCCAATGGCGCTTTCCCTGCTCTTTTCATTTCGTTGACAGTTTTTGTTCCTTTTCACGTCACGTAATTGCGCTCGAGTTTCTTGCTTATATGTTCACACTCACACATCCTCCCGGTGTTCACGCTCGCATTTACTGATTCATTTTATTTGTCACATTTACACAATTACTTTCCACATTTGTTTCAGTTTATTCTCCCATTTCAATATGGCGCTCGGAGTTTTCTGTGTAGTCCGTTGACGCTGTCCTATTTGTTTGTCATCACGTGACCTTGCCCGTGATGCTTTTTATGGCGTTCTCAAACACAATCCCTTGTGTTTCACTTGCCGCACCGGAGCGCTTTGAAATTTGACATTTGGGTTTCCCACGGACACTGTTAAGCGGTATTCCCAGGTCCCTCATCTTTTTCGGTAGCTCCAATTTATTCTGTAGTTCCTCTGGTAATTCGGTTCCCTTGTCATTCGTTTCTTTGCAGTTTCTTCCGCACACACTCCTTATACCCAACCTCCACTGCTCTCGTTTCAGGTAATGTAATGCTGGGATTACGTATTATCCTTAATTTCCCTTTTTGTCAGCACCTTGCCCATTTTTTATTTCTTTTGCATTTTGCATTTCAGTGGTCTTCCAATTTTACTCGCTACTCACCATCCTTCGTTGCTTGTGTCGTCTCCCTCACGGGAGTTTTGCAGTAAGTTTCACCTCTCCTCTGTTCACTTGTAAGCCATATTGTGCTCTGTTCCTCTACAACCACACATTTATTTTTTCTCAGAGTACGTAACTAAGGCTACAGTCCAACCCAATCGAACTTCCTTGATTAGCCCACAGGAGTCAACATTTTCGTTTTTTATACCAGTAAGCTCTATTTTCTCTACCTCATACTTCAAGGTCATTAAAACTTTGAATGTACTTTTGCACGTAGCACGTAGCACGTTGGTTTTTGGCTTTATACTATTGTTCCTTCTCAAAACATTTTTTTCCTCCTTTCATAAGCACACTCATTTTCTCATCACTTTGGTTCTTTATTGCTAAGGTGTTGAAATCGACTAGAAGTTTTCTGTCATTGTTCTCCAGGACGTTGCATCTTCCTCCATGTTTATTCTCAATATATTTGGTTGCATTTTGTCTATCCCAGTTTCTAAAAATAGTAATTTTTGTTCCACAGTGACCCCTGAAGAAGGGATGTCCTCTAAATCCCGAAATGCATTGGGCTTTTGTTCATGAACTGACGCAAATCCACACTGTTGGCTTCATGTTCCTATATCAAGATGTATTATGTTTCGCAATTTGAATTTTTCATTTATTGATGCTGTATATTGTTTGCATTGTGATTATTTGGATCACATATATACATAAAAAACATTTCTTTGATACAATTGTGAAGTTTTTTGTTGAACAATTGTCTTCCATCAACTAATTGAAGTTTCTCGTGTATTCAATTCATAGAAAAATAAGTGTATTCTATTCGATTCTGCTGTGCACTCGGTATACTGGTGATCATTCACCAGCAGCTTCATTTGTATGACAGAACAGCCATAAGGAAGTATTTCCGAATGCTGCAGAGGGGCTCAGCTCATGCTTGGGCACCCTCTCACATAAAACCAAGCACTCTGCCTTCAGGATTGTCAAGGCCTGCCATAGGAGTGGCTTATAGGTTTGTATGTGTCTGTATAAGGTAGTGATATAGGTAGCCTATACCACAGTAAGGGGTGAAAGCACACCCTTACCCAGGTTGCAGTAGCAGACCTGTGGTGCCATTTTGGAGTGCTTCCCAGGGGTGGCCTAATACATGCTGCAGCCCCTGGTAGGCCTCTGAGGTACCTAGGCCCTAGGTACATAGTATACCATATACTAGGGGCTTATAAGGCACTCCATAATCCAATTAGATATGTACCTAATGTACATGGAAACCATTTTAGAGAGGAAGCAGCTAGGCTGTGGTCCTGATTAGCAGTGCCACAACCAGACTAAGGTCGAAAAACAGTGAAACACCAGCAAAAAGTGGGGGTAACCATGTGAAGCAGATCCTACTCTCCTACACAACCCCCCCCCCCCCAAACGCAGGGACATTAAACTAACCTTGACCAGTTGAGTCTTCATGTTCTAAGTGGAAATACCTAGAGAGTCCATCTGCATTGGCATGGTTACTCCCAGGTCTATGTTCCACTGTAAAGTCCAACCCCTCTAGGGAAATGGACCACCTAAGCAGTTTGGGATTTTCACCCTTCATTTGTTTTAGCCATAAGAGGTGCTTATGGTCTGTCTGAACAAGGAAGTGAGTACCAAACAAGTATGGCCTCAACTTCTTCAGAGACCAAACCACAGCAAAGGCCTCCCTCTCAATGGCTGACCAACGTTTCTCTCTAGCCTTCTGCTTATGAAAGCTACTGGCTGATCCTGACCTTCTTCATTCAATTGTGACAGTACAACCTCAGCCCCCAATTCAGATGCATCAGTTTGAACAATGAACTTTTTGCAGTAGTCAGGACTCTGCAGAATGGGAGCAGTACACATGGCCTGCTTCAGGTCATCAAATGCCTTTTGACAGCTAGCTGTCCACTGAACCTTTTTCGGCATTTTCTTAGAAGTTAAGTCATTCAAGGGTGTCACTATTGATCCATACCCTTTGACAATCTCCTATAGTACCCAGTCAGGCCTAAGAAGGCTCTCACCTGAGTCTGGGTAGTTGGAGCAGTCCATTCCATTATGGTCTGGATCTTGCTCTGTAATGGTTGAACCTGGCCTCCACCTACAAGTTGGCCCAGGTACACAACCTGACTCTGCCCTATTTAGCACTTAGAAGCCTTGATAGTTAAGCATGCTTTTTGCAGGGCCTCCAAAACATTCCTTAGGTGGACCAGGTGTTCCTCCCAGGTGGATCTAAAGACAGCAATATCATCAAGATATGCTGCACTCAAGTCTTCCAGGCCTGTGAGAACTGTATTCACCAACCTTTGGAAAGTGGCAAGTGCATTCTTCAAACCAAAGGGCATTACCACAAATTGATAATGCCCACTAGGGGTAGAAAATGCTGTTTTTGGTTTCGCATCATCAGCTAGTCTGATCGGCCAGTAGCCAGCTGTCAAGTCAAATGTGCTAAGGTACTTGACTGAGGCCAAAGTATCTATAAGCTCATCTGCCCTTGGTATTGGATGGGCATCAGTCCTAGTGACTGCATTGAGGCCTCTGTAGTCCACACAAAACCTCATCTCTCTTTTTCCACCACTGGTGTGAGGTTTTGGCACAAGGACCACTGGACAAGCCCAAGGGCTATCTGAGGGCTCAATCACACCCAGATCCAACATTTTCTGGACTTCTGTCCTGATACAGTCCCTGACATGGTCAGGTTGCCTATAAATCTTATTTTTAATAGGCAGACTGTCCCCGGTGTCCACTTCATGAGTGCACCAGGTAGTCTGACTTGGAGTCAGTGAAAACATATGTCTAAACTGATTGAAAACCTGTCTGCAATCAGTTTGCTGCTGGGCAGTGAGGCTGCCTGCCAAGGCTACACCATCTACTGACCCATCATCAGGGTTCTGTGAGAGGAGGTCAGGGAGTGTGTCACTCTCTTCCTCCTGTCCCTCATCAGTTGCCATGAGCAAGCCCATGTCAGCCCTGTCCACATATGGCTTTAGCCTGTTGACATGGAGAACCCTGTGGGGACTCCTAGGGGTTCCAAGGTCTACCAAGTAGGTAACCTCCCCTTTCTGTTCAACTATAGTGTGGGGTCCACTCCACTTGTCCTGGAGAGCTGCTGGGGCCACAGGCTCCAACATCCACACTTTCTGTCCTGGCTGATAAACATTCAGTACAACCTTTTGGTCATGCCAGGCTTTTTGCAGTTCCTGGCTAGCCTCAAGGTTTTTGTTTGCCTTTTTCATATACTCAGCCATCCGGGAGCGGAGACCAAGTACATAGTCCACTATGTCTTGCTTTGGGGGCTTGAGAGGTAACTCCCATCCTTCCTTCACCAAACACAATGAACCCCTGACTGGGTGACCAAACAGAAGTTCAAAGGGGCTGTAGCCAACCCCCTTCTGAGGCACCTCCCTGTATGCAAAAGGCAGGGCAAGAGAAGGTCCCACTATCGCCTAAGCTTCTCTGGGAGTCCTTTGATCATGCCCTTTAAGGTTGTGTTGAACTTTTCAACTACACCATTGCATTGTGCGTGATAGGGTGTGGTGAATTTGTAATTCACTCCACACTCCTTCCACATTGCAGTTAAGTAACTTGACATAAAGTTTGCATCTCTGTCAGATACTACCTCCTTTGGAAAACCTACTCTTGAGAACACACTCAAGAGGGCTCTTGCCACTACAGGTGCTGTAGTGGTCCTTAGGGGAATAGCTTCTGGATACCTGGTGGCATGATCCACTACCACCAGTATAAACCTGTGCCCAGATGCTGTTTGAGGATCCATTGGACCAACAATGTCAATCCCAACCCTCTCAAAGGGAACCCCCACCACAGGTAGTGGTATCAGGGGGGCCTTTGTAGTGCCACCTGCTTTGCCACTGGCTTGGCAGGTTACACAGGAGCGACAAAACTCCTTTGTGTCTTCAGACATGTGTGGCCAGTGAAAGTGAGGATCAATTCTGTCCCAAGTCTTGTTCTGGCCTAAGTGTCCTGGTAGGGGAATATCATGGGCTAGTGTCAATAGGAACCCCCTAAACTTCAAAGGTATAACCAACCTCCTAGATGCACCAGGCTTGGGGTCTCTACTCTCTGAGTATAGGAGTCCATCATCCCAATAAACTTTATGGGTGCCACTAGCATTCCCAGCAGCCTCATCAGCAGCTTGCTTTCTGAGGGTTTCAAGAGAGGGGCAGGTTTTCTGCTCCTGGCTCAGATCAGACCTGGAAGGGCCCCCTGTCCCCAAGAACTCAACCTGATCAGGTTCAAGCTCATCTGGGACAGTTCCTTCTTCAGGCTCAAGAGCATCTCCCTGAGGAGACTGATCAGTTTCCTGAGACAGGTGGGAAGGCTCTGCCTTAACCCTACTGCTCCTCCTCTTGTGAGGCACCTTGTCCATTATTCCAGAATCCAGGGCCTGTCCAGCTTTTGACATTTTAGCCTGTGACCTAGTCACAGCAAAGACATGTGCAGGGTGTCATGCCCCACGGTTAGGAGCGGCAGGAGGTCCAGTATATAAGGTCTCTGAGATATCATGAACGCGCTTAGCGTTCTAGCCTGGAATCTTATTCCGTCCTAGTTAGTGTAGCCTGTCTTCCGGTTGTTGATTTCCTGCTCCGGGAGTCCTTCTTCGCTGTTCGTTGTTTTTCGCGGCTCGTTCCGCGTCCTTGGCGTTCGCGGAAGCGCCACTCTCTGTTGTTTCGTCTGTTGCTTCGAGTTGGTGGTTAGCGCTCCATTCTTGCATCTCAGTAGTCTTCTGGAACTCCGCAAGAATTGTGAGTGCGCTGGTTCCCCCTTTTTGTTCTACGACCCTCCTTAATATTGCAATCACTCCCTGTTGGTGGCGTCTGGTGTGTGTGGCTGGGTACCTCAGTGTGCTCTGGCTCTGTGTTTTCGGTCCAATCCTAATTACTTTCCTAACCCCCTGTTAAGTGCTTTGTTCCTTGCACCTCCGTCAGTCGGTCCCCACATACCCGCTCCCTCAAAACAGCGGAAATATACCGGGTCTGGTATACCATGGAGTGAGAGGTGCCGCTCATCCCCGTGCACCTCCCTGTATTGTAGTCACTAGTGAAAGCTTGTGGTCCTCAGTGTTTTGCTCGCCAGTTGGTCCTCTTCCCTTCCAGACCCCCTTATTGTCTCATTCCGTGAGGACCATCCGTGGCTAAGAACACAGAAGGAAGGAGGTGGAGCACTTGCGTGGACCACGGTATGGTTTGACCGGTGTACGTCAGAAACACGGTAATAGCGCTGTGCGCTACCTTTCTTTATATACACGGCCTACCCTTGAGCGGGCGTGAGGTAACGATTGTTGTTCTGTTCCACTTTAGTCTTCAGCCCTTTATCAACAACAACTTGGTTAACCTGTTGCCGGGATCCACATAGCAGAATTGGGGCTTTTGGGTGTTCGCAAAGGGTGAGTTATATTTAAGGCAGATCTGAGGTTATTGGGCGTGGGACAGGCTCTCAATTAGTGCTTTATGTTACATAGGATACTAGACTGTACTTTCCACGGTTCATACCTCCTGACTGGGAACAAGATCCTCCATAGGAAAGGGCATATCGAGAGGTAGGACTGTACAATTAGCAAAGTGTTATTTGTAGGTATTCTTATGTGGATGGTCTATAATCTAACTTTCGTTACAGCACAGAAGAGTCTCACCCTTGGATCCGCCTCTGCCACTATCTTGACGTCATACCCTCCTTCCCTTGTTTTGTTTCCCTGTTTTCCCCTGGCGTGTCCTCCGGTTCTCTAGTGTTCGATAGAGACGGGGAACCGCAGGGGAAGACTGGGAATTATCTTCACGGACCTGACGCTCCTGCGGATCAACCCACGTATCCTTACAGAACGCTAAGCCTAATAGAGTGTGTTCTGCCCGAGCGTCATGGACGTAGTACCGGTCACGTTGGCGGATGTAGCCAACATGATAGGAAATTTACAAGCTGAGACTCAGGCCTTGGCAGCCCGAGTGGACGCCCTGCAAGGCCAACATAGAGATGCGTCCTCGGGAGAGAGAAGTGTAGTTCAACAACCCGTTATACAAGTTACTACACCCCAGTCTATTCCCTTGGCTCCTCCGGAGCGTTTTTCGGGGGATGCGACTAGATGTGCTGCGTTTCTCAGTCAGTGCCAGTTGCACTTTGTATGTAAAGCGCACTGTTTCCCCTCTGACCAATCACGGGTAGCGTTTACCATATCCTATCTCAGCGGGACCGCAGCCGATTGGGCCATTCCCTTGGTGGATAGGGACGACCCTTTATTATACAATTATGCAGCCTTTAACAGGGAATTCCGCAAACTCTTTGACCGACATACGTATACTCATGCTGCGGACACTGAATTATTGGCCCTGAAGCAAGGCAGTCATGAGCTAGTGCAGTATATAACCTCCTTTCGGCGATTAGTGGTAGAAGCAAACTGGCCAGAGGAAAAACGTTGCACCCTCTTTTACAGGGGGCTAAGGGACGAGTTGAAAGACGCATTGTCACAAATTGTAGACCTACCTCGTAACTGTTCAGATCTCATTGACTTGGTGGTACAGATTGACCATAGGTTACGTGAGCGGAAACACGAAAAGGGGAAAGGAGAACCCCGCTATGTGTTTTCCAAGGAAAGAAAAGGTGACTTACCTAGGTCAATGGATGAACCGGAACCCATGCAGATAGGGGTGGTCCGGGGCCCTTTGACGCCCGAAGAACGACAACGGAGACGAACCGAAAATCTCTGTATGTATTGCGGTAAAACCGGTCATTACCTGAGAGCATGTCCAGTAAAGCCAAAATCAGGGAACCGACAGGGAAACTAGAGTGTCCGGGGTCTTCCGAGACCAGGCTCCCGGGCAGTACTGAATATACGGTCTCCTCTGTAGAGCACGAATCATCGCCCGCTTCCCATTTGTATGTCACTGCTTATCTTTCATTGGCGCGCTACGGTCTTCATGTGCAGATTATGATAGACTCCGGGGCATCGGGGAATTTCATGGATGTGGAGTGGGCTAAAGCTAACCTAATTCCCTGTCAAGAGAAGACGTACTCCAATAAGGTTACTACTATTGATGGCAGTCCTCTTGTCTCGGGGCCCGTAACCCATCAAACAGTGAGGCTTCACTTGAGTATAGAGCCCCAGCATCAAGAGGACCTGTCTTTTGATTTGATTAGGTCCCCACATATTCCGGTGTTGTTGGGTATTCCGTGGTTGAAGCTCCACAACCCCATAATTGACTGGGAAAAGTCCACGCTGGAGTTTCGAGCTACTAAGAGACAGGAGATCGTGATAGCTAGTTCTCAGGGAACCAGTGTTTCGGAAACCAGAGGAAAGGAACCTGATCTGCCCATCTACTATAACGATTTGAAGGCAGTATTCGATCCCCAAGAAGCTGATACCTTACCACCACATAGAGTCTATGACTGCCGTATCGATTTGGAGGCGGGAGCCAGAATACCTTGTAGTCGGGTTTACTCCCTTACAGAGAAAGAAAATACGTACCTAAGGGAATATTTGGATGATATGTTGGAAAAGGGGTTCATCCGACCCTCTCGCTCTCCTGCCTCCTCTTCCCTGTTTTTCATACCCAAGCGGGAAGGGGGATTAAGATGCTGCATAGACTACAGAAGGCTGAATCTAGTGACCATAAAAAACCGGTATCCATTACCCCTCATCTCCTCCCTCCTTGACAAGGTTCGGGGCGCACAATACTTCACGAAATTAGATCTACGTGGAGCTTACCACCTGGTGCGAGTCAAGGAAGGAGATGAGTGGAAAACAGCCTTCTGTACCAAATACGGGTTATATGAGTATCTCGTAATGCCCTTTGGGCTTTGCAATGCCCCGGCGGCATTTCAGTTTTTTATTAATGAAGTGCTGAGGGACATGCTCGAAGACTATGTGATAGCCTACATCGATGACCTGTTGATTTACTCTGGTTCCCTGTCTGATCACATGCATCATGTACGGAGGGTATTAGAACGCCTCCAGGAGAACAAATTGTACTGCAAGTTGGAGAAGTGTACATTTCACACCCAAGAGGTGCCCTTTTTGGGTTTTGTGGTGTCGCCGTGGGGGTTGGCGATGGACCCCGGTAAAGTAAAGGCTGTCCTGTCTTGGCCGGCGCCCACCACCGTCAAGGAATTGCAGAGTTTCCTGGGCTTTGCCAACTTTTACCGGCGGTTCATCAAAGACTTTTCCAACTTGGCGACACCCCTTACGGCCCTCCTAAAGAAGGGTGTCCTGTATTCATGGTCCAAAGAAGCGGAGAACGCATTTCAACAGCTGCGTCTCGCTTTCACTCGTGCCCCTGTTTTACACCACCCAGATCCCTCCTTGCCTTATGTTGTAGAGGTTGATGCATCTCACGTAGCTGTGGGGGGGGTTCTCAGTCAAACAGATCCTGTCAGTGGCCTTATTCATCCAGTGGCTTATTTTTCCCACAAGTTTTCCCCGGCAGAATACAATTACGCAGTTGGGGAAAAAGAACTCCTTGCAATTAAAAAGGCATTCGAGGAGTGGCGACAGTATCTATTAGGCGCCCGACACCAGACAACAGTCATTACCGATCATCGTAACCTCCAGTATTTAACGTCAGCCAAGGCATTGTCCATGCGCCAGATCCGCTGGTCACAATTTTTTTGTGAGTACGATTTTCATATCCACTTCAGACCGGGTAGAAGGAATGGAAAGGCCGATACCTTGTCCCGTTTAGGTTTTGCCCTTCCCGAGAGGCCTGTGGAATCCCCGACTATTGTCCCCAGGGAAGCCTTTATAGGTGGGGTGGTCACGGAAGAACAGTTCCTCGCCCAGGTCAGACAGAGCCAGGAGTCATCCATAATGGGGGAAGTAGTGGGTTCCTGTGCCACTACCATCCAAGATGGGTATGTGTGTGTATTGGGGGGAGTGGTATTGCCCACCAAAGAACTGCAGACTCAAGTATTGAAATGGTACCATTCCCATGCCCTGGCGGGCCATCCCGGGATAAAAAAGACAACCAGAGTGATCAGAGAACGGTTCTGGTGGCCAGGCATGACTAAGGATATTGAAGCATATGTCAAGACCTGTCACGTCTGTGCTCAGACAAAGGTTTCCCGCCAAAATCCAGTAGGGTTGCTCTTACCTCTCCCTGCTCCACCTGGTCCATGGCATACGGTGTCCCTTGATTTTATTGTTGACCTACCTGTAACCTCCCACAAGCACAACACCTTGCTGGTGGTGGTGGATCTGTTTTCTAAAGTCGCCCACTTTGTCCCCTTAGGCGGCTTGCCCACGGCAGTTGAGCTGGCGTCAGTGTTTGTGCGGGAGATAGTCCGTTTGCATGGCTTTCCATCAGTTTTGGTGTCGGATAGGGGGGCCCAATTTGTCTCCCGGTTTTGGAAGGGAGTGTGTTCCTTGCTGGGGATAGATGTCAGGTTATCCTCGAGTCATCATCCACAGACAGACGGGCAGACAGAGAGGGTCAACCAATGTTTCGAGCAATACATTAGAACTCAGGTCTTGCTGAAGCCCACAGAGTGGGATGAGTGGGTGTGGGTAGCAGAGATTGCTTATAACAACAGCCCACACTCCTCCACTAACCACTCGCCTTTCTATTGTTCTAGTGGGTTTCATCCCAAGTTGTTGCCTACAGGGGTTTCCCCGGGAGGTCCTACACCAGCAGCCAATGACTTCATAAGGTTATTGCAAGATATCCATAGGGCCACCCTAGTACATTTGGAAGCCGCCAAAACAAGATACAAGGAGGGAGCAGACCTACACCGTAGATTGGAACCCATTTATGAACCAGGGGATAGGGTGTGGCTTTCCACCAAACATCTGGCTCTTCGTGGTCCACGCAAGTTCAACCCTACATACATTGGCCCCTATAAGGTACTGAAGGTGATAAACCCAGTAGCCCTGAAACTGGATTTGCCTGCATCTTTCAAAATACACCCTGTATTTCACACCTCTTTGATCAAGCCTGTCGTACCTGGTACCCACATCCCTAGAAGACCCGCTCCAATCCCTCTTCGGGAGGCCGAAGAATATGAAGTTGAAGCGATTGTGGACTCCCGCATAGTACGTAACGCTCTCCAGTACCTGTTGCACTGGAAGGGGTATGGAGTGGAAGAGCGTACTTGGGAGCCCGCTGATAATGTGCATGCTCCGCGTCTCCTTCGTCTGTTTCACCTCAAATATCCAGATAAGCCCAAAAGGGTGGGGGACCGTTGTGGGGGGAGTGTGCTGTCATGCCCCACGGTTAGGAGCGGCAGGAGGTCCAGTATATAAGGTCTCTGAGATATCATGAACGCGCTTAGCGTTCTAGCCTGGAATCTTATTCCGTCCTAGTTAGTGTAGCCTGTCTTCCGGTTGTTGATTTCCTGCTCCGGGTGTCCTTCTTCGCTGTTCGTTGTTTTTCGCGGCTCGTTCCGCGTCCTTGGCGTTCGCGGAAGCGCCACTCTCTGTTGTTTCGTCTGTTGCTTCGAGTTGGTGGTTAGCGCTCCATTCTTGCATCTCAGTAGTCTTCTGGAACTCCGCAAGAATTGTGAGTGCGCTGGTTCCCCCTTTTTGTTCTACGACCCTCCTTAATATTGCAATCACTCCCTGTTGGTGGCGTCTGGTGTGTGTGGCTGGGTACCTCAGTGTGCTCTGGCTCTGTGTTTTCGGTCCAATCCTAATTACTTTCCTAACCCCCTGTTAAGTGCTTTGTTCCTTGCACCTCCGTCAGTCGGTCCCCACATACCCGCTCCCTCAAAACAGCGGAAATATACCGGGTCTGGTATACCATGGAGTGAGAGGTGCCGCTCATCCCCGTGCACCTCCCTGTATTGTAGTCACTAGTGAAAGCTTGTGGTCCTCAGTGTTTTGCTCGCCAGTTGGTCCTCTTCCCTTCCAGACCCCCTTATTGTCTCATTCCGTGAGGACCATCCGTGGCTAAGAACACAGAAGGAAGGAGGTGGAGCACTTGCGTGGACCACGGTATGGTTTGACCGGTGTACGTCAGAAACACGGTAATAGCGCTGTGCGCTACCTTTCTTTATATACACGGCCTACCCTTGAGCGGGCGTGAGGTAACGATTGTTGTTCTGTTCCACTTTAGTCTTCAGCCCTTTATCAACAACAACTTGGTTAACCTGTTGCCGGGATCCACATAGCAGAATTGGGGCTTTTGGGTGTTCGCAAAGGGTGAGTTATATTTAAGGCAGATCTGAGGTTATTGGGCGTGGGACAGGCTCTCAATTAGTGCTTTATGTTACATAGGATACTAGACTGTACTTTCCACGGTTCATACCTCCTGACTGGGAACAAGATCCTCCATAGGAAAGGGCATATCGAGAGGTAGGACTGTACAATTAGCAAAGTGTTATTTGTAGGTATTCTTATGTGGATGGTCTATAATCTAACTTTCGTTACAGCACAGAAGAGTCTCACCCTTGGATCCGCCTCTGCCACTATCTTGACGTCATACCCTCCTTCCCTTGTTTTGTTTCCCTGTTTTCCCCTGGCGTGTCCTCCGGTTCTCTAGTGTTCGATAGAGACGGGGAACCGCAGGGGAAGACTGGGAATTATCTTCACGGACCTGACGCTCCTGCGGATCAACCCACGTATCCTTACACAGGGATCCCTAACATTTCTGCATGTGTCCTGAGCTCCACTTCAGCCCAAGCTGAAGTTTCCAGATCATTGCCAAGCAAGCATTGTACTGGTAGGTCCGCACTTACCATAACCTTCTTAAGGCCAGTTACCCCTCGCCAGGGGAAGTTAACAACTGCCAGAGAATGGTCTGTTCTGACATTGCTAGCATTGGTCACTTGGTACATTTCACCAAGTATAACCTGCCCAGGATCCACAAGATCTTTTGTCACCATGGTGACACTTGCTCCTGTGTCCCTGAATGCCCAAGCTTCTACTCCATTAATTAAAGGCTGCTGTCTGTATTTGCCCAGGTTACTGGGGCTCACAAAGGGGAACATGTCCATGCCCCCATCACTGACAAGCACAGCCGGAGTTGGTACTCTGACTAGGCCAGAGTCCATCTCAGAAACCAGGGTCAACCCTACTACACCCTTTTTCTGTGTATTCCCACCACCAATTGTAACTGTACTAGGGGGAACAGGTGCCTTAGGGGCATTGGTGGTGGTTGGAGTATTTTCTTTAGCCTTGGTGTAGTCACTAGTCCAGTGAGTTTTCTGCTTACAGATTTTGCACCAGGGCTTCTTTTGGCCTTTTCCCTTTCCTGACTGGGAATCCCCCCCTGAAGAATATTTTTGGGGCCCTTGTGAAGGCTTCTGGTCTTTACCCTTGTCCCCACCCTTATCAGAGTTTTTAGAATCTTGCTTCTTAGGGTCACCACCTTGGTTCTGTACTTTCTGCCTCACCCTGGTTCTGACCCATTTGTCTGCCTTCTTTCCCAATTCTTGGGGAGAGGTCAGATCAGAGTCTACCAGGTACTGGTGCAACAGCTGATTTTGACAGTTATTAAGAATCTGCTCCCTCATTATCAGATTGTACAATCCTTTGAAGTCACAAACTTTACTGCCTAATAACGAACCTTCCAGACCCTTAGCAGCACAGTCAACAAAGTCAACCCAGTCCTGATTTTGTGCTTTTTGGGTGTCCCTGAACTTTAACCCGTATTGTTCAGTGGTTAGGCAAAACCCATCTATTAGAGCACTTTTCAAGACTTTGTAGTCATCAGCATCCTCTTCTCTTACAGTGAGGAGCTTGTCTCTACCTTTGTCTGCAAAGGAGAGCCATAAGATTGCTGCCCACTGACCTTGAGGGACCTTCTGTACTTTACAGGCCCTCTCCAAGGCAGTTATCCATTTGTGGATGTCATCCCCACTCTGGTAGGGAGGGACAATCTTACTTAGGTTTCTATGATCATAAGACCTCTTCCTATCTCTAGGAAAATTACTGCCACCAAGGCACTCTAGTCCCTCCTTTTAGTAGCTCTGTAGAGCTCCAGGGCTTCCCTATCTAAGGCCATCTGCTGCTTTCTGAGGTTGTCTTGCTCATACTTATGCAGTCTCTCTCTCCTCTTCTGGGAAGTTTCCCTCCCTCTGTGAGAAGAAACAGAGGTTCCAATAGAGGAGTTAGACTGAATAGATCCCCTCGACAGAGATCTATCCCTTCTAGCCCTGTGTTCAGGCCTACCAGGAGGAATGAAGGAAGTGGCATTATTGTCATCCTCCTTATCCTCATCCTGATGGTCTGTGTTCACTAGAGTCTGGTCAATGTCACCAGTCTGGTCAGCATCAGAGTTAGGGTCAGGGGAGTTTCCACCCCTTGGCCCATTCTCAGGTGCAGCCCCACCCACACCTTCTCCATCTACAGGCCCACTAGGACTTGTGATATCATCCAGTTTCAGTATCTGTATAAGATGCTGGGTGGATGGACTTTTGCCTGTCTTCAGCTTCCTAATGGTGCATAAGGCCCTAAGTCTAGCAAAGGAGAGATCCTCATACTTATAGGGAAGGAGCTCACTGGTTCCAGGTAGGGACTCAGTGGTTCCTGGCTGGTTAGACATTACTAATGTGGTGTGGTGTATTGCACTACCTACACTAGTGTGGCCTACTAAACTCTCTTGAGTTGTAGAAAGGGTGTGCTATCCCTTAACACACAACTCTAAGTTCAGTAGAACTTACTTTAGCTAAACTTGATATTATATGTACCTCAGGTACCTTTAGTGGTTTTCAGTTGATAAATTAAATTGAGATTATCTGGTAAAACAATAGCAAGATGGAATCCCACACGCTGCACACCAATGTGAGAAGGTGGCCTGATATATGCTGTCCACTAGTTCTAGTGGGCCCCTTGTATCAGTCCAAACAACCCCTTATGGTGATAGGTTAAAGACAACCTTATATGAAAGCTATCCTAGTGGTAGCTATGGAGAGCATCCTTCAGGCTAAGTCTTAAAGGAATGTAAAGCAGCTTGTTTTACCAGTCTATAATCTCTTGAATGATCAAATGAAAAGATAACCACACCAGGTATATATTCAAGATATATGTATTTAAGATAACATACACCCCTCTAGTCTCTTTATGAGACTGGAGTTCGAAGTACTTTAGTTACAAATGTTTAAGCATCAGTAAAAGCACAAATACACGTTTGGGCCCTAGGGGTGTACCAAACCATATACTAAAATAGTGGTATAAGAACCACGACTGGAATAGGCAGTATGCCTATTGCCTCTAGAATCGCTGGGACCCCAAGGAACCACCCAAGGCGTGACACAGGGGACCCACGGGGGCCGTATGCAGTGTGGAAACACAACCGCGAGTTCCTATTACTTTCTATGGGGAATGTCGCTGTTGGAATTTTAAAGATTAGGGACACTTCTAATCGAGCTAGGACCAAACCCTTTTGGGTTAGCACCCATGAGAGTACCGGAGTACTCGAGTTACCTCACCCAGAGAAGCCGGGTGCATAGGTGTCTTTTGGTGTCGGGTTGCGTCGTCGATTCCAATGGAAGCCTGCAAAGAACTGCTGCTGCCGTAAAGAGAAGTGTCCGGAGAGATCCAAGCCTGGATCTAGGATGTAAGGAACATGAAAGCAGAGGGGACAGAGTCTGGGTCACTTTTCAATGACCTAGGGCAGGATGGACCAATGCCCACAGATGTCGGGTGCTTCAGGTGAGTTGACGGGTGTCTTGACTCTTCAGCCACAAGGTCCAGGAGGCGTCAACGAAGTCAATGAGCCGGATTCGAACTGCTTCACGAAGTCTGTCGAGTGCTGCGGTGTCAGCAACCAGAAAGGACCCAACAAGCCTTGGCAACGGCAAGTCTCAGGAAATCAGAGAAAGGACTGCGGTGCAGACCAGTAAGGTCTGATGGACTCACCAAGGGAGGGTAAGTAAGAGCAAGTCTGGAGCAACCAGAAAAGCCCAAACAGAAGTGGAGTTGCCTTCGTGGGGACCTGCTAGCCAATGGGCTAGTGATCGCGAAGGAGCCTCAAGTGGTCGCACTTGGAGCTGGCCCACGGGTCACTCATGGAGTGGAGGCCAACAATCTTCGGTGCAGGAGGCGCTCATGGCTGTGGCTACTTGGAGAATGACCAGGAAGGTGTTGTTGCTACAAAAGTTCACAGTGTCCAGGGGTCACGGTTCCACGTTACCCACGATCGCCACGGGCCTCAGCTTTGCTGTGGACTCAGGGTAGCCTCGGGGAAGTCTGGAAATCCACCTCTGGGGATGCAGAGACTTCGGCGTCTGGCGGTAGCTTCAGTAATGCAGACTGGTCAGTTGCTTCTTTGGTGCCTGCCAAGTAGGGGAGTCACTCCTTGACCCCAAGGGAGACTTCTTCCATCTTCTAGTCATGATAGAAAGTCGAAGGTCCAGGAAATATATTTCAGAGGTTCGTCCAGGGTAATCTAAAGTCCTAGGGACTGGATTCCTATACTTATACTAAGTTTAGGGGATGGACTAACTCTAAGGCCCAACCTATGGGTGGGCCTGGGGTGGGGGTGATTACACCCCTTCCCCTTTGTCCAGCTTCATGCCAGATCAGGGGCTGAGTGCCCCTGCAACCGGTTTGAACTGGGCTATGCACAGGGACATCTTGTGTGCCCCAGGCAGTGTCTCAAAAGCATTCTCTGAATGCACCCACCCTGCCCCAATACACATCTGCCTGTCTGGGGAGTGGTTACACCTCCCCTCGACAGCAAACCTATTCTCCAGGTCTCCCCTGCCGGAGTTTCAGTCAGCAGCAGGAGGCCAGACCCATGTCTGTGGCAGTGGCATCCATTTTGTCTTGAACAATTGAGTGTAAGTTAGCGCACACCGAGTGTAAACAAGAAGTCACATTTCGTACAAATAAACAAATGAGGCGTGCAACTCAGAGACGAGGAAGCCCACCTCGCAACTAGAACAGCAAACTGCTGGTGAACAGACACCAGTGTACTGAGTGCACTGCTATTGTGAGAAACAATTACAATGTTTTTTTCCGTTTAGACAAAATCAACATGAGTTTGAACTCTTTGAAACAGCAATCTAATAAACAATAAACACAAAGTTTGTGGCAGAATGTCTGTATTTGTAAGTCAAACACACAACAACAATTCAATTAAACATAGCATCAATCTGCGAATTGCAAAGGAAAAGAAACCATATTGATACAATCAGTAACAAACTGCACAGGGGCAGTGAACTTAATCGTCAGTTCTTAAAGCAAACAAGCCCAATGCATTTCGGGATGGTTCACATCCCTTCTTCAGGGGCAGCTGTGGGAAATAAAGGAGATAACGTTGAAAGCTAATGCATTACAGGTAAACTGAAAGTTCTCGTACTAGAGCAATAACAAGATGCATCGTATCAAGGCACAGGAAATGGAGAACTGGTCTAGATCAGGCGGAAGCAATTCACCAGAAACATCGTGAAGAGATTAGAAGTGATATCAAGCTTGAGATAGAAACAAACAGGTCCAAAGTGTTTATCAAACTGAACAATATGTGCAAAGTACCCCAGAGGTTGCCAAAATGAAATTGTGGCGATAAAATAGTGAAGGAGTCTCCCGTGGAGTAGAACAGAGTGAGAAGACATAGAGAATAAGAAGTTCTTACTGGTTCGGAAAAGACGATGTTACACGATGCGGGGTTAACAGAGATGGCAGCAGGTGGAAAACATTTGCGTCGAAGCGCTGTGTGAAGAGAAAAAGTCTGAGAACAAAGGCCAGTTGAATAATGGGCTGAATGCTAAACAGAAAACAGAGGACAACTTACTGCAGGGTAACGTGTTTGAGTGCCGCTAAACAAAGTGGAACTCAGTGAATGACCGAGGGCGTGGATGGAAGACTGCGCTGACGGACTGTAAAGTAAACGTGGAAAATCGAAAATTCAAACTGGATAGAGCATGGAACGCTGATGCTGCGGGTTGCGCAAAATGTTGCAAGAGAGGGGCAAGAAACGTACCACTAGGACGTGTGGTGCAGGACGAGAAAGCTACACAGGCTGGGAACCTCCGAAAAGGCAAGTGACGCGAGCAAACGGAGCCAGGCAGTTAAATGGACGAACTGCGTGAGCACGTACGAACGAGCCAAATAATGATAGAAAGAGGACTGCGGTGTGGGCTGCGGGCCGACAAGAAAGCTGAACACTAATGTACTGCACAGGTGGGAAAAAAGTATTGTGAATAAAGTTAAAAGTAAAGTAGGCAAAAAAAAAACGCTAGGAAAAAAGTGAATGTAGCGCAACGAGGTCAGGATGGAAAACCAGAGATGGAGCGTTGGTAGTGAATCTAAAAAAGGCATGATGAATGACAAGAGGTGGAAAGTGTCG
Organism: Triturus cristatus; assembly: GCF_964204655.1. NCBI lineage: Eukaryota > Metazoa > Chordata > Amphibia > Caudata > Salamandridae > Triturus > Triturus cristatus. Next base: position 647,063,199 of record NC_140594.1, on the reverse strand, counting down.
AAAAAATTAAGAATAGTGATAAAGTGCTAGAATGTAAGAAAACAAAAGGAAAAGATGAGGGGAAAACGATAATACAAGCAGTGGCAGGTATGGAGAGATAAACTCCCAATCCAGTGTGAAACAGGGTGAATAATAACTGAAAATGCAGAGTGCTCTGCAGAAGAAAATGAATGAAAGGAAGAAATCACGATTTCTGAAATAAATAAATAAGAACAGTGTTGAATTGCTCAGTCTGAAACAGACGTACAATCTACGGACAATGGGTACAGATAACACGCGTGACATAAAATTGAAATCAGAATGGAAACAGTTCTGAATAACGCAGTCAGGGCCGGATGTACAGACTGCGGGGAAAAAAGACAAAATGACATAGGTACATGTTATAAAAAGCATTGCATTTCTAATCTGTCATTAAGTCCGAAGGGTGACAAGGTCTGTAAGTACTTGGTCCACCAGACTTCTCTCTGTGAGAGTAACCTTTCTGTGTTAATCTGGGTGTTGCGAGGCATCATTTCAAGTATTGTGAATCTTAATTGTGCGATAGTGTGGTGATGTTCTGACCAATGTGCAGACAAGGGAGATTTGAGACTGTTAGTGCGGATAGAACTTTTATGTTCTGAAATCCTCACTTTGACTTTGCGGGAAGTTTTGCCAACATACATTGAGCCGCAGGGACATTTGATGGTGTAAATGACATTAGTACTGTCACAGGTACCAGTGTATCTGAGTTTGATAGCTTTACCTGAACGTGGGTGGTGAATGACATTGCCAGTGATAACATTATGGCAATTGACACAATTATAACATTTCTGCATGCCTTTAAACTCTTCATGGTCAACTGTGGGTGTAGCTGACAGTATGTCTTTGATATTTTTACTGCGAGTGAATGCAAAAATAGGTTCAGAGGAGAAAAGATCGTTGAAATCTGGTTCCTGTTTGAGAACTTCCCATCTGTTTTTGATGATCTGACGGATGCGCCGTGAACTCGTGGAAAATGTGGAAACAAATACATGGCTTGTCTGCACATTGGTCAGAACATCACCACACTATCGCACAATTAAGATTCACAATACTTGAAATGATGCCTCGCAACACCCAGATTAACACAGAAAGGTTACTCTCACAGAGAGAAGTCTGGTGGACCAAGTACTTACAGACCTTGTCACCCTTCGGACTTAATGACAGATTAGAAATGCAATGCTTTTTATAACATGTACCTATGTCATTTTGTCTTTTTTCCCCGCAGTCTGTACATCCGGCCCTGACTGCGTTATTCAGAACTGTTTCCATTCTGATTTCAATTTTATGTCACGCGTGTTATCTGTACCCATTGTCCGTAGATTGTACGTCTGTTTCAGACTGAGCAATTCAACACTGTTCTTATTTATTTATTTCAGAAATCGTGATTTCTTCCTTTCATTCATTTTCTTCTGCAGAGCACTCTGCATTTTCAGTTATTATTCACCCTGTTTCACACTGGATTGGGAGTTTATCTCTCCACACCTGCCACTGCTTGTATTATCGTTTTCCCCTCATCTTTTCCTTTTGTTTTCTTACATTCTAGCACTTTATCACTATTCTTAATTTTTTCGACACTTTCCACCTCTTGTCATTCATCATGCCTTTTTTAGATTCACTACCAACGCTCCATCTCTGGTTTTCCATCCTGACCTCGTTGCGCTACATTCACTTTTTTCCTAGCGTTTTTTTTTGCCTACTTTACTTTTAACTTTATTCACAATACTTTTTTCCCACCTGTGCAGTACATTAGTGTTCAGCTTTCTTGTCGGCCCGCAGCCCACACCACAGTCCTCTTTCTATCATTATTTGGCTCGTTCGTACGTGCTCACGCAGTTCGTCCATTTAACTGCCTGGCTCCGTTTGCTCGCGTCACTTGCCTTTTCGGAGGTTCCCAGCCTATGTAGCTTTCTCGTCCTGCACCACACGTCCTAGTGGTAAGTTTCTTGCCCCTCTCTTGCAACATTTTGCGCAACCCGCAGCATCAGCGTTCCATGCTCTATCCAGTTTGAATTTTCGATTTTCCACGTTTACTTTACAGTCCGTCAGCGCAGTCTTCCATCCACGCCCTCGGTCATTCACTGAGTTCCACTTTGTTTACCGGCACTCAAACACGTTACCCTGCAGTAAGTTGTCCTCTGTTTTCTGTTTAGCATTCAGCCCATTATTCAACTGGCCTTTGTTCTCAGACTTTCTCTCTTCACACAGCGCTTCGACGCAAATGTTTTCCACCTGCTGCCATCTCTGTTAACCCCGCATCGTGTAACATCGTCTTTTCCGAACCAGTAAGAACTTCTTATTCTCTATGTCTTCTCACTCTGTTCTACTCCACGGGAGACTCCTTCACTATTTTATCGCCACAATTTCATTTTGGCAACCTCTGGGGTACTTTGCACATATTGTTCAGTTTGATAAACACTTTGGACCTGTTTGTTTCTATCTCAAGCTTGATATCACTTCTAATCTCTTCACGATGTTTCTGGTGAATTGCTTCCGCCTGATCTAGACCAGTTCTCCATTTCCTGTGCCTTGATACGATGCATCTTGTTATTGCTCTAGTACGAGAACTTTCAGTTTACCTGTAATGCATTAGCTTTCAACGTTATCTCCTTTATTTCCCACAGCTGCCCCTGAAGAAGGGATGTGAACCATCCCGAAATGCATTGGGCTTGTTTGCTTTAAGAACTGACGATTAAGTTCACTGCCCCTGTGCAGTTTGTTACTGATTGTATCAATATGGTTTCTTTTCCTTTGCAATTCGCAGATTGATGCTATGTTTAATTGAATTGTTGTTGTGTGTTTGACTTACAAATACAGACATTCTGCCACAAACTTTGTGTTTATTGTTTATTAGATTGCTGTTTCAAAGAGTTCAAACTCATGTTGATTTTGTCTAAACGGAAAAAAACATTGTAATTGTTTCTCACAATAGCAGTGCACTCAGTACACTGGTGTCTGTTCACCAGCAGTTTGCTGTTCTTGTTGCGAGGTGGGCTTCCTCGTCTCTGAGTTGCACGCCTCATTTGTTTATTTGTACGAAATGTGACTTCTTGTTTACACTCGGTGTGCGCTAACTTACACTCAATTGTTCAATATTTCTGTCAGCCCATCCATAGTTAGCTGCACCCCTCACATTGTCTTTCCTAAAATGTCTTTTGAAAGCATTTCCAACCTAACCGATAACAGAGCTGATACTCTCACATACTCATCATCACAGGTCAATGAGATTTACTCACTCATACAAGATGCACCGTCTTTCAATGCACAAAGCGGGTCCGTGTCACAACAAATACGCCAACTTGAATTTGTCACCCGCAGGGCTTTAAGTCAAAGACTTCATGCTTCTACACTCATCCAATATCACAAAGTCCAACGTATTCCACGAGGACTTCGTCTACCTATTAAACCGTTACTATACAAGTTTCAATTCAATAAAACCTTTATGGATAAGTGGCAAGCAGTATTGAATAAATGTTCATTGGACCTTATTTTATTGCTCATCGAGGAACTTGCCCGAACAATTCGAGAATTAGATGAAGAAATAGCGTCTTTAAAATCACATTTATCCACCCGATGTGAAGCTGACTACTGGAAACTTACTCTCGACGACATTAACAACAAACTCGAGACTTACGGCAAAGAATTACAAGAGCGCAAACTACGGAAATTTCGCAGAGACACCATAGATTACAAGCTCAATGAAGTTTACACCTGGGCGGAGGTATACGCCCGCAGAAGACCATTCCAGAGACCCAACACCTCATCTCAAGAATCTGTTGTCTCAGATCGCGAACTAGATGCTACACGTACACCAGTATCACTTCCTGATGAATTACCAACAACGAGTGCTTTACCCACGGATAAAGATACGAATGTTCAACCTACCCCTTCTTCTTCTTCTTTTTTGTCCAGCGGCCCATCCTCCAGCCGACCACCGGATCCAAAAAAATCAGGAGGAGCAAAAGAAAAGGAAAAAGATCTGGATGCCCGGAATCTGAGGAGCAAAGGCAAACCCTTACCATAAACATTTCATCTGTTCCTTTATCTCCATTTCAAGAGAAAGTTTTGAACAAAGGTTTGTCCTTTGTTCCTGTCCACCACACTAACTCCCTAGAGGTAGAAATATCCTTGTTCAAATTCATGAGGAATCTTAGATTGAAGCACTTTTTTTCAAACATAGTACCTTCTCAGGATCCAATTGAAGGACAAATTGAAGATTCTAATCCAGACTTGCAACGATTCAAACCCAAATCTACCTTCATGCCACCCATGTCTCACAAAACTCTGGACACGTTTGAAGCACTCGTCCGCAGTGATCTGTCGAAACTCAACTTCAAGCAACCATTTCCTACTAACCTGAAAAAACACGAAGTGGCCATTATCAAGAATCTAGCCAAGGACAACAGGCTGACAATGCAACCAGCAGATAAAGGCGGCGCCTTGGTTATTATGGACCGAGCATTCTACGAACACAAAGTCAATCTTCATCTACAAGATACCACCACCTATATAAAACTTGATGAAGATCCTACATTGTCATTTCAACTAACCTTGACTCAGATTTTAGACCATGCTGAAGAAATGTCTTGGATAACTCACAAAATTCGCAGTTTTCTCACAGTTTCTCATCCCAGACGACCCAAACTCTACATGCTGCCAAAGATACATAAAAATTTACAAGACCCACCGTTCAGGCCCATTGTGTCTGGATGTGATTCGATCTTTATGCCAGCAGGCCAACTCGTGGATCACTTCCTTCAAATGTTTGTACAAACATGGAAAAGCTTCATCAAGGACACTACTCACTTCTTATCTCTTCTCAATCAAGTCCACAATTTTTCAGAATCATGGGTTCTTTGTTCGATCGATGTGACATCCTTATACACATCGATTCCACTGTTTGAAGGCTTGGAAGCCAGCGAATGGGCATTACTCCAGCTACCAGAAACTGCCATAGACAAAGTTTTCATCATGGAGCTCCTCACTTTCTGTCTCCAACACAGTTATTTACAGTGGAACAATGATTTCTACCTGCAGATAAGCGGCACGTCTATGGGTTTTTCCGGCGCTCCTGCCTATGCTAACACGTTCATGGCAAAGTTCGAACATGATCACATTTTTTCTGACAGCATCTGGAGTGACAACCTTGCATTTTTTGCAAGGTTCATTGACGACATTTTTTTAATTTGGAAGAATTCTGAAGCTTTACTGGTTCAACAAATCAGTAAACTCAATCAAAAAAATCCACGTATCCAGTTCACATACAACATCAGCACAGAACAACTGTCTTTCTTGGATGTACTGATAATGAAACAATCCAACTCTCTAGCAACGTCAGTCTATTCTAAACCCACGGACAGAAATAACCTTCTTCTTCACTCCAGTTTTCACCCTCCGTCACTCATTCGCAATCTTCCATACTCTCAGTTGATCAGGATAAAGAGAATCGTTTCTGACAGTCAACTTCTAGATTCATCACTCCAAAAACAAGTTACGAAATTCAAAGAGCGTGGTTATCCTGCAACAGTCCTCGAGACAGCCATATCCAGAACTTCCACAAAAACGCGTACAGAACTCCTCACTCCTTCAGAGAAAAATCCTCAGAATCGCCATGTATTTGTTTCCACATTTTCCACGAGTTCACGGCGCATCCGTCAGATCATCAAAAACAGATGGGAAGTTCTCAAACAGGAACCAGATTTCAACGATCTTTTCTCCTCTGAACCTATTTTTGCATTCACTCGCAGTAAAAATATCAAAGACATACTGTCAGCTACACCCACAGTTGACCATGAAGAGTTTAAAGGCATGCAGAAATGTTATAATTGTGTCAATTGCCATAATGTTATCACTGGCAATGTCATTCACCACCCACGTTCAGGTAAAGCTATCAAACTCAGATACACTGGTACCTGTGACAGTACTAATGTCATTTACACCATCAAATGTCCCTGCGGCTCAATGTATGTTGGCAAAACTTCCCGCAAAGTCAAAGTGAGGATTTCAGAACATAAAAGTTCTATCCGCACTAACAGTCTCAAATCTCCCTTGTCTGCACATTGGTCAGAACATCACCACACTATCGCACAATTAAGATTCACAATACTTGAAATGATGCCTCGCAACACCCAGATTAACACAGAAAGGTTACTCTCACAGAGAGAAGTCTGGTGGACCAAGTACTTACAGACCTTGTCACCCTTCGGACTTAATGACAGATTAGAAATGCAATGCTTTTTATAACATGTACCTATGTCATTTTGTCTTTTTTCCCCGCAGTCTGTACATCCGGCCCTGACTGCGTTATTCAGAACTGTTTCCATTCTGATTTCAATTTTATGTCACGCGTGTTATCTGTACCCATTGTCCGTAGATTGTACGTCTGTTTCAGACTGAGCAATTCAACACTGTTCTTATTTATTTATTTCAGAAATCGTGATTTCTTCCTTTCATTCATTTTCTTCTGCAGAGCACTCTGCATTTTCAGTTATTATTCACCCTGTTTCACACTGGATTGGGAGTTTATCTCTCCACACCTGCCACTGCTTGTATTATCGTTTTCCCCTCATCTTTTCCTTTTGTTTTCTTACATTCTAGCACTTTATCACTATTCTTAATTTTTTCGACACTTTCCACCTCTTGTCATTCATCATGCCTTTTTTAGATTCACTACCAACGCTCCATCTCTGGTTTTCCATCCTGACCTCGTTGCGCTACATTCACTTTTTCCTAGCATTTTTTTTTGCCTACTTTACTTTTAACTTTATTCACAATACGTTTTTCCCACCTGTGCAGTACATTAGTGTTCAGCTTTCTTGTCGGCCCGCAGCCCACACCGCAGTCCTCTTTCTATCATTATTTGGCTCGTTCGTACGTGCTCACGCAGTTCGTCCATTTAACTGCCTGGCTCCGTTTGCTCGCGTCACTTGCCTTTTCGGAGGTTCCCAGCCTGTGTAGCTTTCTCGTCCTGCACCACACGTCCTAGTGGTAAGTTTCTTGCCCCTCTCTTGCAACATTTTGCGCAACCCGCAGCATCAGCGTTCCATGCTCTATCCAGTTTGAATTTTCGATTTTCCACGTTTACTTTACAGTCCGTCAGCGCAGTCTTCCATCCACGCCCTCGGTCATTGACTGAGTTCCACTTTGTTTAGCGGCACTCAAACACGTTACCCTGCAGTAAGTTGTCCTCTGTTTTCTGTTTAGCATTCAGCCCATTATTCAACTGGCCTTTGTTCTCAGACTTTCTCTCTTCACACAGCGCTTCGACGCAAATGTTTTCCACCTGCTGCCATCTCTGTTAACCCCGCATCGTGTAACATCCTCTTTTCCGAACCAGTAAGAACTTCTTATTCTCTATGTCTTCTCACTCTGTTCTACTCCACGGGAGACTCCTTCACTATTTTATCGCCACAATTTCATTTTGGCAACCTCTGGAGTACTTTGCACATATTGTTCAGTTTGATAAACACTTTGGACCTGTTTGTTTCTATCTCAAGCTTGATATCACTTCTAATCTCTTCACGATGTTTCTGGTGAATTGCTTCCGCCTGATCTAGACCAGTTCTCCATTTCCTGTGCCTTGATACGATGCATCTTGTTATTGCTCTAGTACGAGAACTTTCAGTTTACCTGTAATGCATTAGCTTTCAACGTTATCTCCTTTATTTCCCACAGCTGCCCCTGAAGAAGGGATGTGAACCATCCCGAAATGCATTGGGCTTGTTTGCTTTAAGAACTGACGATTAAGTTCACTGCCCCTGTGCAGTTTGTTACTGATTGTATCAATATGGTTTCTTTTCCTTTGCAATTCGCAGATTGATGCTATGTTTAATTGAATTGTTGTTGTGTGTTTGACTTACAAATACAGACATTCTGCCACAAACTTTGTGTTTATTGTTAATTAGGTTGCTGTTTCAAAGAGTTCAAACTCATGTTGATTTTGTCTAAACGGAAAAAAACATTGTAATTGTTTCTCACAATAGCAGTGCACTCAGTACACTGGTGTCTGTTCACCAGCAGTTTGCTGATCCATTTTGTCTTGCCAGGGCTGTGGAAAGTTTTAACCGGGTTTAGCCATTATGAACATGTCTCTCCCTCTAGAAGGGTGGAATGCTACCCCCGCCGCCAGAAGTGGCGGGGGGGGGGGGTAGTATTCCAAAGCGTTTGACACCAAACACAACATGTTTTGATGCAGCCATCCCAAAGTTAGCATTTACCGCGAGGTTATAATGCACTTAAGAGAATATGGTATGGCTGTATCATAGAACAGCATTAAACGAAATTCTTACTAATAAACACACTTCTCACAAAAGAAAAAAGACAATGTTATCTGTTCTAATGCACATAAACATCATTTATAATCATTCAATTTTAAAGTTATCAAAAGATCAAAAAAATGTTGACAAAAATATTGCACATAGAAATTGTACTAATGTACATCTGCGAAAGAACCGAGACATTTCATAAATTTTCATGTAATGAAAAAAAGACGTCAGCAATAAACATAATTCACTGAGAATGTTGACGCTGTTTTGATTGATGTCCAATGCATTTCGGGATTACCAAAAATCCCTTCTTCAGGGGCCTATATGTGAAGAATGAAGAGAAACAAAAAATATACATCGTTGTACAACAGATAACACTGGAATACCACATAAAATAACAGATGCAGCATCCAGAGTCGTGAGAACAAACCTGTACGTGTTCAAAATCCAAACAATCTTATTCTCGTGTGAAAAAAAGAAGAAAAGAAGAGAACTGCTCAAAAATTGTGAACAAAAATAGTGCGTCTTGTGGACTAAGGCAAAAGAGAGAAAGACAAGTTTAGCCCCACACCAAGGAAAAGACATGCGCGATACTGTGATAGAAAAATTAAGAGTGCTGATTAAACAGTACTTACGTCTAGCCAAAAAGGGTCTGCTGTACTATTGCTGAACCAAAATGTCTGTTCACTCTCGTTCTGAGAAACATGAAAGGAACCAAGTTGAAACGCTGACTCCTTATTGTGAAGAAGCATAACTACAAAAAGTGCGTGATATACTCACTCTAATCGACACTCACGAAACCTTCCTGTTGCACTGCTGAATATGTAGAAACTCTTGCTAGTCTGATAATACAAAAGAAACGCACGTGGCTAAGACAAAGAATAGACATATGGTAAAAAAAGAGAACAAAAGTATCCCTTAAATAAAACAATACCGGTAAGTGATGTTGAGCCGTTGAAAATGAAAACAACGTTCAACCCAGAAATCCAATGTACCAAACTGATGTTACGAGGCGTGCGCACTGAAGTGGCTGTCAAACGGGGGAACCTACAATAAAATAACGATGTTCTAATCAGTGATACCATAAAAAAACGAGTTCCAACAATGCTCAGGGACGAGTGAAAACTGCCAAATCGCTGAACAGCTTACCTAGGCGTTTGCCTATAACAGTGATGAATCAGGAAAGGGTCACGGTGATGACTGTGCAGAAAGACGCCGCGATACCACGGGCAACTTATGAACAGTAGTAGGAAGCGTCTAATGCGTGAAAATGCCGGAAGTGGAAGGCAACAGAGAAGAGGGACTACAACTAGACTGAACAGGACGCCATCTTCAATCGGGATAAGTGGCACAAGACTTACTGATAGAAAATGGGCATAGATGCTGGTCAAAGGTTCGAAAAAGTGTCTGCTGACATGAGACTACTTCAGGGAGTATAAAACTGTGCTCGAAAGCAATGTAGATAAAGAACAAAAAAGTGACAATGTGAAACAGCGCTCCCGAATGAATAAAACACACAGAAACGTGTGTATATTTTAGGGACCGTTATCAACTGAAGTGTAAAACAAGTCAATGGCCGACTTGGTTTACACTTCAGTTTTTGTTTAATGTATTGAGTTTTGATTCTAACATTTAAATCACGGTTTCTTTGATCAAGATTGAGTGCGCTATTTCAACTTTAATTGTATCACAGCCATAAGGAAGTATTTCCGAATGCTGCAGAGGGGCTCAGCTCATGCTTGGGCACCCTCTCACATAAAACCAAGCACTATGCCTTCAGGATTGTCAAGGCCTGCCATAGGAGTGGCTTATAGGTTTATATGTGTCTGTATAAGGTAGTGATATAGGTAGCCTACACCACAGTAAGGGGTGCAAGCACAGCCTTACCCAGGTTGCAGTAGCCGACCTGTGGTGTCATTTTGGAGTGCTTACCAGGGGTGGCATAATACATGCTGCAGCCCCTGGTAGTCATCTGAGGTACCTATGCCCTAGGTACATAGTATACCATATTCTAGGGGCTTATAAGGCACTCCAGAATCCAATTAGATATGTACCTAATGTACATGGAAACCATTTTAGAGAGGAAGCAGCTAGGCTGTGGTCCTGATTAGCAGGGCCACAGCCAGACTAAGGTCGAAAAACAGCAAAACACCAGCAAAAAGTGGGGGTACCCATGTGAAGCAGATCCTACTCTCCTACACCTATCATTTTACCTCAGAAACCCCAGTCTTTAGAATAAGAGTCAAAGACTTTAACCACTAGGCCACAGTGACTCTTAAGAACACTGCACAAAAAAGTATATATGACATTTGAATCAAACTGTGAGAAGTTGGCCTGGTATATGTTGTCCACTAGTTATAGTGGGCACCTTGCACCAGTCCAAACATCCCTTATTGGTGATAGGTTTAAAGACAACCTTTATTGAAAGCTATCCTAGTGGTAGCTATGGAGAGCAGCCTTCAGGCTAAGTCTTGAAGGAGTGTAAAGCAGCTTGGTTTACCAGATTAGAACCTCTTGAATGACCAAATGAAAATAGATCCACCCAAGGTATATATAAAATATATGTATTTATTTATAAACACTATCTACTGACCTCTTTATGAGATTAGAGATCAAGATACACAATATCACAGTACTTAAACGACAGTAAATAGCACTATATACAATGGGCCCCAGGGGGGACCAAACCATATATTAAGAAAGTGGTATAAGAACCACAACTTGACTAGACACAGTGCCTAGAGCCTGTAGAATCACCGGGACCCCAAGGAACCACCCAAGGTAGAGACACAGGGGACCCACGGGGTACGTGTGCAGTGTGAGAACACAGCCGCGAGCTCCGTTAGCTTCTATGGGTAAAGTCGAGGTTGGAATTTTAAAGTTTAAGGACACTTAGGAGAGGACTTTGAGCAAACCCCTTTAGACTTAGGGGGTTCTAGGGCCAACACCCACGGGAGCACCGGTGAACTCGAGTTACCTCACCCAGGGAAACCGGGTGCATAGGTGTCGAATGGTGTTGGGACGAGTCATCGTTTTCAATGACGACCTGCTGCAAAGTGCTGCTGCCGGGAAGAAGAAAAGTGTCCGGAGGGATCCAAGCCTGGATCGAAGATGTGAAGAACCTGAAAGTAGAGGGGACAGAGTCTGGGTCACTTGCCAGTGACCAGGGGCACGATAGACAAATGCCCACCGATGAGCGATCCAGGTGCGAAGAGGTGAAGCTTGACTCTGCAGCCACGAGGACCAGGAGGCGTCGACGATGACCAGGAGCTGGATCTGAGCTTTCCAATGAAGGATGTCGAGTGCTGCGGTGTCGGTGCTTGGATTGAACACAACAAGTCTTGGCAACAGCAACCCACGCAGGAAGAGAGAAGATGCTACAAGTAACCGAAAGCTCAGCTTCAGGAGTCACGGAAAGCTGAAGCTTCTGCAAAGTGACGTGGTGCCCAGGGGTTCGGGTTGCACGGTCTCCACGAGGGATACGAGCCTCAGACTTGCTGTGGGCACTGATCAACCTCTAAGACGACGGGAACCCACCTCCTGTGTTGCAAAGTTCTTCGGAGTGCTCAGGAGCTTCGGAGGTGCAAACCGGTCAGATGCGTCTTTGGTGCCTGCCAAGCAGGAGAGTAACTCCTATACTCCAAGGGAGATTCTTCAGTCATCTAGCGCCTTGTAGATCATCGAAGTTCCAGGATTATGCATCAGAGTTTCGTCCAGGTAAATCTAAAGTCCTGTAGCCTGGGGTTCCTACTTTAAACCCAAGGAAGGGGTGGGACAAACTCTGGGGACCCACCTATGGGAGGGTCAGAACAGAGGAGTAGCTACACCCATGTCCTTTGTCCAGTTTCACGCCAGAGCAGGGGCTGAGTGCCCCTGCAACCGGTTTGAGCTGGACTATGCACAGGAACACCAAATGTGCCCCCAGTGCAGACTTCATATCACTCTTGGAGTGCACGCACCCAGTCCCAATACACTAAAGCCTGTCTGGGAGGTGGTCACACCTCCCTGTGACAGGAAACCTATTGTCCAGCCTCCCCTGCCGGAGTTTCATCCAGCAGCAGGAGGGCAGACTTGTGTCTGTGGCTGGCCTCCATTTTGTGATGCCAGGGTTCTGTTAAGCTGGTACCGGGTATACCAGTGGTGCCATGTTTCTCCCTCTGGTAGGGTGGAATCATACCTCCTGTGGAGGTATGATTCCAAGGTGTTTAACACCAAACACAACATGTTTCCATGCAGCCGTTTTAAAGTTAGCATTTACCGCGAGGTTATAATGCACTTAAGAGTATGGCTGCATCACAGACAACCCCGGAGAATAGGTTCCGAAGGCTGCAGAGGGGCTCTGCTCAGACATGGGCACCCTCTCACATAAAACCCAGCACCCTGCCTAAAGGATTGTTAAAGCCTGCCTTAGGGGTGTCTGATAGTTTTATATGTGCAGTGATATGGAGAGATATAGGGTACCTATACCTCAGTAAGGGGTGCTTATACCTCCTTACACAGGCTGCTGTAGCAGATCTGTTGTGTCATTTTGGATTTATTTAAAGGGAAAAGTAGACAGGCCGGGGTCCTGAATAGCAGGATCCCAGCCAAACTAAGTCAAAAACCAGTAAAACACCAGGAAAAAAAGTGGGGGCAACCATGCAGTCAGATTCCACCTTCCTACACAAACAGTCCAGTGTATACAGTGCCATCGGTTAGAGTTCACCTATGTTAACATCATTGACAGTGTTGAATGGAAGGAAAGAGGGACAAAGAGAGGAAAAGAAAGCAAGACAGAGGGAGAGAGAAGATTTGTTTTCTTTGTGGTAAGATATACTTTCAAAAAGAGATATTCAAACAAGGAGAAATGAAAAAAACTCTAACATTCATCAGAGAAATTAATATCGCCTATAATTTACCCTCAGAAACCACAACCATGGAAAAACCCAGGATTTGAAAATGTAACCATTAGAGTAACAGTACGAGGCCTTTACCTCTAGTCCACAGTGACTCTGTAAGTATTATGTAAGAAAACGTATATATGACATCCAAATCAAACAGCTCAGTGTATGCAGTGCCATATGTTAGAGTTCACCTATGTTGACACCATTGACAGTGTTGAATGGAAGGAAAGAGGCACAGAGAGAGAAAAAGAAAGCGAGACAGAGGGAAATAGAAGATTTGATTTCTTTGTGGTAAGACATACTTTCAAAGAGAGATATTCAAAAAAGGAGAAATGAAAAAAGCATTAGATAAATTACTACTGCTTATGACTTTACCTGAGACACCCACAGGATTTGAACACATAGCCTTTTGAATAAGAGTCCCCCCCACCATATAGAACAGGTTCACTCCCCCGGCGTTACAGGGAGAAGTTTGGACACACCGTCTCTCGGACGATGAGTCCTTTGCATTGGGACTGTTTCCCCTACCCCAGCATACCGTTTATTACCCAGTTCTTACGCACCCCACACGTCATGGCACCCCACACCCGCACGACCAAATGCCCCAGCGGTCGGGATCACTGGCTCGTTATTCGGCAGCGGCACAGCGAACCCCTAGGTCCCCATACAACGACCACTCGGACCGGCAGCTCCCTCGGCCCTCGGATCTCTGCTGCAGAGAAAACTGACCTGGACACGACAATACATACCTCGGAGATCACACATGCCATATGTACATTGGCCCGAAACAAAGCCCCGGGCTTGGACGGGTTCCTGCTAGAATACTATGTCACCTTCGCTTCCCTGCTGACCCCCCGTCTATCGACGGTACTGGACACAGCACTACGCGCGGGCGAATTACCCAGATCCATGAGAGAATCGGTAATTGTCACTTTCCCGAAGCCCAACCGCGACCCACAGCTGTTAGCTTCTTATCGACCCATAACGCTCCTTACAGCCGACTGTAAAATTTTGGGGAAAATATTGGCAGAAAGATACTCCCGGGTGGTATGTCCACTAGTACACGCTGACCAATGCGGATTCGTACCGGGCAGGAATACCTCCGAGAACATACGACGTCTGTTCCATATCCAGGACCAGCTTGGTGACCGCTTCCCCGGAGCGGCGTGCCTGATCTTGGACCTCGAGAAGGCCTTCGACACTCTGACATGGCAGTACCTGTTCTCGGTTCTCCAGCGTGCTGGCCTTGGCCCCAAGCTTGTAGCCTACACCCGCCTTCTATACACTAAACTCACTTCCCGAATCCGCATTGGGCGTCGTATTTCTTCGGCATTCACAATACACCGGGGTACCAGATAGGGCTGCCCCCTCTCGCCCCTGTTATTCGCGTTGGCTGTGGAGCCCTTGGCTATCCGTCTCCGAAGGGAGGGGCAGGACTGGGGAATACCACTCGCGGACACCATGCACTGTGTCTCACTGTATGCCGACGATCTCCTCCTGTATATATGGGACATCACCGCGGATCTAACCTCACTCGGGCTCACCTTGACCGAGTTCGCAGAAACTTCAGGCTTGAAGGTGAACTGGGAGAAATCTGTGGTGTATCCCCTCCACCCCGACTTTGCCCCTCGGGAGGTGTGGATTGGTGATCAGAGACTAAACTGGGCGGCGGAGGCCCCTCGCTATCTAGAGATTCGCCTATATCATTCACCCACTGACATCTTCGAGGGTAACCATCGTAGGGCACTCGCCTCTATACGTTCCATCATCGGGTTTTGGCGGCATCCTCCGCTAGCCCCGATTGGCCGCGTGGCCCTAGCGAAAATGGTTCTGGTCCCGCGTCTACTCTATTACTTTACTAATCTTCTAGTGATACCGCCTCGCTCTTTCTTCAAAGATTTAGACACCCTCCTAGGATCCCTAATATGGGGCAAGGGACGACATAGAATCGCACTGGCAAAACTGAAATTACCCACGACACAAGGAGGTCTTGGAGTCCCCTCGTTCGAAGCCTATTTCCTAGCGGCGCAGCTCCAATGGCTCTCCTATTGGACAGCCGGCAGGCACACGTCCGAAACATACACGGCCGCGGGTCGGATAACGACACCAGAATTATGCCGCTTGCCTGTGCCGGGATCCCGCCCGGCGGGGACTTACCCCCTCCAGGTGGAGGTGGCCCGGGGGTGCATCCGGCGCATACACCGACTCGCACCAGACAGGCCCTCGTATTCACCGTTGCTTCCGCTGGCGGGCTGGCCCAAAAACACCCAGTTATTCACCCCTGCCATGCTTCGGGAGTGGACATCTAGGGAGGTCACCGAGGCAGAAATACTATTCGCGGAGGGACACCTCCGGCCATTCCAGCAACTCATTGATGAATATGATCTCCCCCCGGGACAATTCTTGCGGCACCGCCAGCTCCTCAGCCATTTTCGACCATACTATGATCTCACACTAGGAGAGCCCCCCACGCATCCAGTCCTTCACATGATACTGCGAATGGGACGGGGTCGCCACCTCACCACCTGGCTGTACAAGTCCATCCGGGAGTTGACGCCTCCATCATTGGCGCCCCTACGGACCCTTTGGGAGGAGGAGGTGGGACGGGCTTTTCACGACAATGAGTGGGAAAGGGCACTCGAATTCCCCAAAAAAGTGTCTCAGAACGCCTGTTTCAAAAACATACAATATTACATTCTTCACAGGGCCTACTTGACCCCAGCGCGCCTCCAGCGTTTTTATCCCGATACAAATTTCCTTTGTCCCCGCTGTCAGGCGCAAGACGCAGATTTCCTCCATATGTTTTGGTCGTGCCCGGGGATCCAAGCCTACTGGTCGACTATCCACGAGACCCGCCGAGATCTTGTGGGGTTGCCCCATCTAGATACATGGGAGTACTGCGCACTGGGAATAATGGGCCGGAAGAAGCGGCACAAAGTGCCCATACGATTTGTCTCATTAGCACACCTCCTGGCTAAACGATGCATAGCTATGCATTGGCGTTCCCCTACGGGTCCCCCGCTGGCGGCATGGAGGGGGGCGGTGCTCAAGTGGTCCGCGGCTGAGGAGGATACCCTGCGAGAGGAGGAAGCGAAGGGCATACGCAAAACCCCGATTTCCCTGGAATGGGCGCTGTTGATGCATCAGTTTAAACAATCCCAGCCCCTAGCTGATCAGGACGCGACCGTGACCACCTCTACTGCCATGCAGCCACGCGCGACACAAACCCACCCGGATGACGCTCCCCCCTAATACTCCACACTCACCCTGGAGTGACTAGGCTCCTATCCCCGCTGCTCCGGGGCCTGCACCTATGCCGCATGTCCGCCTGCATAGTCGTACCCCGGCCAGGGGTTTCCAATGCGCTGCTTCACCAGTTACCTTACGGACCACATGTGATGTAGTCTGGCTGACCCTTCTCTGATAGTCCATGACTGCCCCTAGTTTCCTCCCCTCCCTCCCTGGTTTGTTCTTTAATATGGCAAACACCTGTTACATTGTACATAACCGTAGTAAAGGTAATTATAAATGTCAAGATTGATTTCACCTGGGGGGAGGAGCCTAGCGCTTGACCAAGATGGCCGCGTGAGCTTAGAGCTCCCGAGACCCTCGCGCCCTCCGTCGACTATCCTGTCTCCAATCCTGACGGTATGCATGGCACCGTGTTGCTGAGTTGCCAGGGAGGCGATTGATGCTGCCTGCGGTCGGATCGCCCATCGGGAACCGGACTTATGACTGGCGAAAGATTGCGGCCTAACTCCCGGAGATGCCAGGGGCTAGAGTTGGCAGGATGCCCGACTCCTAGTTGATCAACAACGGCCTGGTGAGGTGTGAACTGTCGGACGGAGGCCCTCGCTCTTTCACTTTCGGTTTCGTTCCCTTTGTCTGCCCGGACACTGTAGTGCTCTGGGTGGCTTTATAACCCCGGGGACGCTCGGCGGGCTACTTTGGCAGAACAAGGCGGACCTGCTCACTCTTTATACCTCTCTCTGAGAGGGGACGGTCTTCACTGCATTGGACTGCCTGGAGTCCATTATGTCGGGCAAGGCAGAAGGAGATCGGCTGAAGACTAAGTCCACCAGGCGGGGAACGTATTCCCAAGTCAACAGTATGGACCGCTACGCCCTCCAGAGGACATCGCCGAGTGGATCGAGCCAGGCGCCGGATGCCCAGAAGGAGGACTCGCCTGGGACACCGGAGCTCTCCCTGCAGGATGTCATGGGCGCGCTGGATGGGATGCAGACCTCGATGGGGCGGCAATTCGAGGCCCTGGCGCATATGGTGGATGCCATCCTGGTGGATGTCAACTTGATCCGCTCGGACCTGGGCAAGACAAACGAACGCGTTAAGGACCTGGACCACAAGACCACGGGCCTCGCTGATGAGGTTGCGGATCTGCAGAACGAGGTCCGGAAGCTGAGGGCCGAGAGTGACCTCGCCGCCCGCCGGCTGGAGGACTTCGAGAGCCGGTCCAGGCGCAACAACGTGCGCGTCATCGGGGTCCCGGAGTCCTCGGATGAGGCTTCGGTGGACCTGCTTGTGGAAGATCTGGTCCTCAATCATCTGAAGCCTAAGGGCCTTGGAAAGTTTTTTGCGGTGGAAAGGGCCCATAGAGTGCCGGGCGGACGGCCCAAGGCGGGTGCCCCGCCGCGGCCGATTGTCGCCCGGCTCTCTCATTTCCGAGATCGGGACGCTATCCTGCAAGCTTCGAGGGTGACGGGCCCAGTCCCCTTCCAGAATGCGTCGGTGAATTTTTATCCGGACTTCACCCAGCAGGTGCAGAGACAGAGACAGAGCTTCCTGGGGGTGAAGCGAAGACTTCGGGAACGAGACCTAAAATATGCCATGCTTTTCCCCGCCAGACTACGGGTGGTGCATGAAGATCGGACATTCTTTTTTGATTCTCCTGTCATGGCCGACGAATGGCTGGACGCTTTGCCCCGGCGACGGACCGGGGACGACACAGCTGAGCATGGAGACAGCGGCCGGGATGGACAGGGCTGATACTCAAAGCCGGCCTGACTTGATTTGACCATACTTGAAGATTTGAACGGAGTGCAGTAACTGTGGAGGGTTGCGGGAGGACGAGGGGTGCTCTTTTCCTCCCTTGGGGTACTTTTTGTAGATTTTTGTTTTTGTAGGGCGACAGGCACACTGCAAGTTGGGGGGGCTTTTTAAGCTGCAGCAGGGGTGCAGGGTGGGGGGAGTTATGGGGAGTTTGAATTTGTTGTTGGGGGGTTTATTTCTGCAAGGCATGACGATTATCCTCAGGGTTGTTCCATGGTGGCGCCTCGGGTGTGGGGTGGGCCTCTTTCCGTTTGAGGATGGGGGGTAGAGGCCTAAGTGTTATAAGCTGGAATGTTAATGGTTTGGGGGATCGCATTAAGAGGGGGATTGTTTTGCAATTTCTGAAACGCTCAATGCCAGACGTTGTACTGCTGCAGGAGACGCATCTCATAGGCAATACGTGCTATGCCCTGAATAGGAAGGGGTATAAATTCATTGCACACTCGGGATTCTCTTCTGGGTCCAGGGGTGTGGGCATCCTCGTTAGAGCATCGCTGCCTTTTGAGGTGGACTCCACCATTGTTGACGATAGGGGGAGGTTTGTGGCGGTGGCGGGGCGGTGGGAAGGAAGGACTTTGGGTTTGGTTTCGGTTTATGTCCCGCCGGCCCTGCAGGCCGCCACATTTGCTGAATTGGGCAGGGCTTTGCTGACTCTCCCGGGGGGCATGCTGGTAGTGGGAGGGGATTTCAACGCTGTGGGCTCCGGACTGCTGGATAGATACCCGCCCAGGGACACAGGGGGGGCTCAGAAATGGCTTCCAGACCTCCTGGACACATTTGGCCTGATAGACTGCTGGAGGCTCCGGCACCCCACACAGAGTCAATACACGTTTCACTCCGGGGCGCATGGTAGCCTCTCCAGGATTGACTACCTGCTCACTCTGGCCGCACATGCCTCGTTGATATCCGAGGCGAGGCACATGGCACGTGGTATCTCTGATCACTCGCCAGTGTGGATCCGGCTGGATCTCGGTCGGGAGGGAGGAGGGAGGGTGGCCCCCATTAACCCATGGTATTTCCGAGACCCCAAGATGCGCAGCGCCCTGGTAAAGAAGGTAGATAATTACTTTAAGGACAATCTGGGAACCGTGGACTCGGCGATCTCGCTGTGGGAAGCTTTTAAGACCGTGCTTCGGGGGGAGGCCCTCTCCCTGGTGGTGACTGCCAAGAATCGGAGGGATTGCGAAGTGCGGCAAGTGGAGGAGGAGATTGCGGCCCTTGAGGGGGATATGGAGGAGGGGGTCACAGAGTCCTCATTGCATGAGCTTTGCTTGAAGCAGGCGGAGTATAGGGACCTGGTGACAGAAGCCGCCAAGACCCTTAGCAGGGAACAACAGGGCCGTCTGTATGATGTTGGAGATAAGGCAGGGAAACTCCTGGCGTGGCTGGACAGGAAGGAACGGGTCAATAGAGTGGTGCCAGAGTTGATTGGAGAGGGGGGAGAGGCGATTGTGGAACCTGAGGGGATTGTGGAGTGTTTCGCGGAGTATTTTCATAGGGTTTATTCCTCTGTGTCGGACAGGCCGCCCGAGGACTCGACTGATCTCCTCCGTGATATCGAGTTGCCCTGCCTCTCTGACATAGATAGGGACGATTTGGATGGCGACATCACGGTTGATGAGGTGGCGGGGGCGATTCGCGCGTTGCATTCGGGTAAGGCCTCTGGACCGAACGGACTGCCGATCGATCTGTACAAACTGTTCCCGGATAGGGTCGCCCCTCACCTGCGCGCCATGTTTTTGGAGGCGCGGGGAGATGGGATCCTCCCGTTGGATCAGCGGCTGGCGTCGATCGTGGTCATACACAAAGAGGGTAAACCCCGAGATAGATGCGCCTCCTATCGGCCCATTTCACTCCTCAACGCTGAGCCGAAAATTCTGGCCAAACTCCTGGCTACCCGTTTGATTAGGGTACTTGGCGATCTGGTCCACCCGGATCAATCTGGCTTTATCCCGCACCGAAACACAGCATTGAACCTTAGGCGTCTTCATGGCGTCATCGCCAGGGCGGGCACGCTGCGTGAACCGGCTGTTGTGGCATCTCTTGATGCCACGATGGCTTTTGACACGGTGGAGTGGGCATACTTATGGGCCGTGCTGGCCAAGTTTGGTTTCGGTCGCGGGTTTGTGAGTTGGGTCCGGTTGCTGTACGAGGGGCCACTAGCGAATGTTGTGGTGAATGGTCGGGCATCTACTCCGTTTCAGCTTGGTAGGGGTACTCGGCAGGGCTGCCCCCTGTCGCCTCTGTTGTTCGCCCTCGCCCTTGAACCGTTGGCTGCGTGGATACGTTGGCACCCGGATATACGGGGCCTTCGGTGGTCGCCTGATCACGAGGACCGTATTTCGCTTTATGCCGATGACATCCTGTTATATCTTGCCTCACCGAAGAAGTCACTTATAGTGGTCTGTGACGTACTTGCATCGTTCGGTAGGAACTCGGGGCTTGTGATTAATTGGGGCAAATCGTATTTGTACGTTCTTAGTGGCGAGGTCCCACCGATCCCTAGAACATGTTCGATACAGGTTGCCCAGCAAGGTTTTGTGTATTTGGGGATTTTTATATCCATGGATCCTGTTGTGCGCTATGAGAGGAACCTGCTCCCCCCCCTGGCACGCTTGAGGCGAGATGTTGAAGGTTGGCGGAGGCTGCCGCTCTCCCTTGTCGGACGTGCGGCCCTGTTCAAAATGATGTCCCTTCCCCGCTTCCTCTACGCCCTCCAGAACACCTTGGACTGGGTGCCGGCCAAATACTTTCGGGAGGTCGAAGGCCTCCAAAGGACGTTGCTGTGGGATGGGCGGCCGCGAATAGCTATTTCAAAGTTGACGCTCCCATGGTACGATGGGGGCATTGCGCTCCCAGACATCCGACGGTACTATTGGGCCACGCAGCTGAGCGCGATCAACCATGGGTTTTACGGCCCTGCTCTTAGCCCTGGGTATGCCATGGATAGGTGGCTGCTGCGCGGAGGCAACTACTACAGGGCGTTGTATTCGCGGTCCCTAGACTCGTCCCTCACGGGGCCCACAGGTGTGGCGGTGCGCGTATGGAAGATGGCGACCGACTCGCTGGGCTGGAAGGATAGGCTCACCCTCGCTACCCCATTGTTTGAATCGGAAAGGTTGGGAAGACTCTGGCACACGAAGGGCTTTGATAAGTGGGACCTGATAGGTATATCCAAGGTGGGAGATGTGTTGCATAAGGGGAGGGTAAAGTCCTTCGAGGAGTTGCAGACTGAGTTCGAGCTAGGGCCTTCAGAGTATTTTAGGTATATCCAGCTGCGTCACGCCCTCCGATCAGTCCTTGTGGAGGGTGAGAAGGTGCCGGAGTCCTCTCCCCTTGAGGACCGAGTCCTTGATGGTCATATGCCCGAGAGCACGATTTCGCTCATATATAAGAAGTTGATAAACGTCCGGGCAGACTTGCTATTGGGGCTGAGAGAACAGTGGACCAGGGATGGCCTCGAGTTGGATGATGAGGACTGGCAGTCAGCGGTTTCTTCGCCTAAGGAGGTTGCGATCCCGTCGCGTCTGAGGCTGGTGCAGCTTAAAATACTGCACCGGGTGTATGTTACGGGGCCAAGGCTGGTCCACATGGGATTCTCGGAGGACGGCCTGTGCAGAAGGGGATGTGGTATGGTGGGTACTTTCCTGCACATCATCTGGGAATGTGGTGTCATTGTGGAGTTCTGGAGGAGAGTCCATGCAGTTATGGGGGAGGTGACGGGCATTGTGGTACAGCCGGAGGCGCGGTGCTGCCTCCTGAACGTCTGGGGCCCCACTGATCTCGATGAGGCGCAGACCCAATGGGTGACCCTGGGTAACATGGTAGCTAAAAGGGATATCGCGCGATTATGGGGCTCCTCGGGACCCCCTACACTGACCGCGTGGAAGGAGAACATGGATTGGAGCATGTTTAGGGAGAAGACGGTCTACTGCTCTAGAGGTCGCCCCCGGAAGTGGCATGCCATCTGGGGGCGGTGGAACCAATACAGGGGGGGAATATGTCTTGCCCTGGACCTGGAACCTCCCGAGGAACAGCTTTCCCCCTGACCTACCTTCCAGCACAGTTTGGTTTTGGTAACTGTTCTGGGCCTCTGCTGTTCCCCTTCTTCCTCCGCACAT
Organism: Triturus cristatus; assembly: GCF_964204655.1. Classification (NCBI taxonomy): domain Eukaryota; kingdom Metazoa; phylum Chordata; class Amphibia; order Caudata; family Salamandridae; genus Triturus; species Triturus cristatus. The sequence continues at coordinate 647,040,846 of NC_140594.1, read as the reverse complement.
AGTCTTATTCTTAGTAGATGAGTGGGGTCCTGCCTCCCCTGGAGGCTTTCGCCATGGGATTTCAATGTTTCTGCCTTGCTGGGGTTTGTTGTGTGTTTTTTCTGTGTTTATTTAAAATTGGACCTTTGCATTACTCATCGTACTGTATCGGGGACACATTACTGTATCTAACTTGCAATGCTGCCGAACCTCCGGGCTGTCGGCTGAATAGCTGTGTCCTGAATTTCGAAATAAAGGTTTTCAAAAAAAAAAAAAGAAAAAAAAAAAAAGATTGATTTCACCTGACTGGAAACATGTACTTAACGATACTGCGATCCAATACTGATATGTAACGAAAGTACTAACAAATGCCAATAAAAACAAGTTTCAAATCAAAACAAAAACAAAAAAAACCTTTAGAATAAGAGTCAGAGACCTTAACCACTAGGCCAGAGGGACTCATTTTTTTTTCAGCAAGAAAACCTATATATATGACATTTGAATCAAACAGTCCTGTGTATGCAGTAACCATTGATTAGAGTTAACCTATGTTGACCTCATTGACAGTGTTGAATGGAAGGAAAGAGGGAGAGAGAGAAAAAAAGAAAGCAATACGGAGGAAGAAAGAAGAACTGTTTTCTTTGTGGTAAGAAATACTTTCAAAGAGAGATATTCAAACAAGGAGGAATGAAAAACAAACTCTAACATTTATCCGAAAAATTAGCATTGCCTATAATTTTACCTCAGAAACCACAGCCTTTAGAAAAAGAGTCAGAGATTTTACCCACTAGGCTATAGTGACTAACCCTGGGCGTAGTTCACGAAGTAGCACTACTCGAAGCTACGCAAAGTGCACTTCGCACTACGCGAGCTATGCGTAGCACTTCGCGAACTGCGTAGTACCCTGTTCGCACTGTGCAAGATGCCGTTTGAAATGATTGCACAGTGCGGACAAGCATCTGGCACTGTGCAATCATTGAAAACGGCATCTTGCACAGTGCGAGCTGTAGTTTTCTGCCGCTCGAGTAGATTTTTACTCGAGCGGCAGCTTTCTCAATGCGGACTGGTAGTTTCTCATCGCGAGCGGTCGCGAGCAAACGCGACCACTCGCAATGAGAAACCTGACCTCCCCGCGTTGAGAATCTCGCCGGGATGTTTATTTTCCACGCTCTCGATCGGCAACTTGATGTTGCTGATCGCGAGCAAGCAAAAAATGACCGCTGCACTACGCAACTCTATGCTACGCATGTTTGCACTGTGCTACGTGCAATTCGCGTAGTGCGAAGTAGCGCAAACTTCGCAAACTACGCGAGCGTAGCGTAGTGCTTTGCCCAGGCTTAATAGTGACTCACGAGTAATGGGCATGAAAACTTATATATATGACATTCGAATCAAACACTCCAGTGAATACAGTACCATAGGTTAGAATTCACATATGTTGACCTCATTGGAAGTGTTGAATGGAAGGAAAGAGGGAGAGAGAGAAAAAAAAGTAAGTGAGACGTAGAGAGATTTGTTTTCTTCGTGGTAAGACATACTTTCAAAGAGAGATATTTAAACAAGGAGAAATTAAAATAAATGCAACAATTATCATAGAAATTACCATTGCCTATAATTCTACCTCAGAAACCACAGTATTTGCACACACAACCTTAGGGCAAGACTCAGAGCCCTTAACCACTAGGTCACAGTGACTTATAAGTATTTGGTACGAAAACCTATATATATGACATCTGAAACAAACAGTCCAGTGTATGCAGTGCGATAGGTTAGAGTTGACCTATGTTGACCTCATTGACAGTGTTGAATTGAAGGAAAGAGGGAAAGAGAGAGAAAAAGAAAGCAAGACAGAGGGAGAGAGAATATTTGTTTTCTTTGTGCTAAGATATACTTTCAAAGAGAGATATTCTATCAAGGAGAAACGAAAACAAATTCCAACATTTATTAGAGAAATTACCATTACCAATAATTTTACCTCATAAACCACAGGATTTCAACACATAAACTTTAGAGTAAGAGACCTTAACCAGTAGGCCAAAGTGACTCATAAGTACTTGGTCCGAAAACTCATATATGACATCCGATTCTAACTGTCCAGTGTATGCAGTGCCATAGGATAGAGTTCAACTATGCTGACATAATTGACAGTGTTGAATGGAAGGAAAGAGGAACAGAGACAGAAAAAGAAAGAGAGACAGAGGGAGAGAGAAGATTTTTTTCTTTGTAGTAAGACATACTTTCAAAAAGAGATATTCAAACAAGACGAAATGAAAAAAAATCCAACTTTTATCAAAGAAATTACCTTTGCCTATAATGTCATCTAAGAAAGCACAGGATTTGAACACATAACCTTTAGAAAAAGCATCACAGACCTTAACGAGTTTGCCCCTGTAACTCACAAGTACTCTTCATGAAAACTGATATATGACATTTGCATCAAACACTCCTGTGAATGCTGTGCCATAGGTTAGAGTTCACCTATGTTGACATCATGGACAGTGTTGGATGGAAGGCATGAGGGAGAGAGAGAGAAAAAGAAAGTGTGACAGAGGGCGAGAGAAGATTTATTTTCTTTGTGGTAGCATACTTTCAAAGAGAGCTATTCAAACAAGGACAAATGAGAAAATAAATCCAACAATTATCAGAGAAATTACGATTATAATTTTACCTCAGAAGCCACATCCATTGAAATGTCAGGATTTGCACACATAACTTTTAGAGTAAGAGTCAGAGAACTTAACCACTACCCCACAGTGACTCATTAATACTCTGCACAAAAACTTATATAAGGTATTCAAATCACACAGTCCAGTTTATGCAGTGCCATAGGTTAGAGTTCACCTATTTTGACCTCATTGACAGTGTTGAATGGAAGAAAAGAGGGAGGGAGGGAGAAAAGGAAAACGAGACAGAGGGAAAGAGAAGATTTGTTTTCTTTGTGGTAAGACATACTTTACAAGAGAGATATTCAGACAAGGAGAAATGAAAAAGTAATGCCAACGTTTATCAGGAAAATAAACATTGCCTATAATTTTACCTCAGAGACCACAACTATTGAAAAACCAGGATTTGAACACATGACTTTGAGAGTAAGAGTCTGAGGCCTTAACCACAAGGACACACTGACTCTTAATTACTCTGTGCGAAAACTTATAAATGGCATTTGTTTCACACAGTCTAGTTTATGCAGTGCCATAGCTTATAGTTCACCTATCTTGACCTCATTGACAGTGTTGAATGGAAGAAGAGAGAAAGATAAAAAGAAAACGACACAGATGGAGAGAGAAGATATGTTTTCTTTGTGGTAAGACATACTTTCAAAGAGAGATGTTCGAAAAGGAGAAATGAAAAAAATAATTCCAACGTTTATCAGATAAATTACCATTGCTTACAATTTGACCTCAGAAACCACAAGCATTGAAAAAACAGGTTTTGAACACATAACCTTTAGAGTAAGAGTCATCAGCCTTAACGACTATGCCACATGGACTCCTCTGCATGAGGCACGAAAACCTATATATGGGATTCGAATCACACAGCCAGTGTATTCAGTGCCATAGGTTATAGTTCACCTATGTTGACATCTTTGACAGTGTTGAATGGAAGGAAAGAGGTACAGGGAGAGAAAAAGAAAGTGAGAAAGAGGGAGAGAAAAGATTTGTTTTCTTTGTGGTAAGACATAATTTCAAAGAGAGATATTCAAACAAGGAGAAATTAAAAAAGAAAATCCATAATTTATCAGAGAAATTACCATTGCCTATAATTATAACTCAGAAACCCCAGGATTTGAAAACATAACCTTTAGAATAAGTCTCAGTGACCTTAACCACGAGCCCACATCAACTCATAAGTAGGGCTGGGCGGACTTTGTGTAGAGCCACTACGCAGAATTTTGAAAAAAATTGTGGAAAACGAGCGCATGTCCTGAGTAGGGCTGAGCGGACTTTGCGTAGCGCAGCTATGCACAATTTTGAAAACAATTGTAGAAAATGAGCGCACAACCTGAGGGAGCGTGTGCCCGGGACTGGGGTCCCTCGTGCTTGGGCAGGCTCCCCGATCTCCCTGGCCTGGCTGCGTTGAGAAACAGGGACCGGCCCGGGTCTCCTGAGTTTCGGCCAGGGCCTGGGAGCCCACGTCCTGCGGCCTGCCAAGTGTCCATCTGCCTGGGACAAGGGTCCCTGGTGCAGAGCCCCCGAGCCCTGCAAGGGCAGGCGGGAGCCCTACCGCTATGGCTCGGCACGGGCAGATGGGAGTCCTTTCAGTCCCGGCCATCTGGTCGCACCAATACCCTCGGCCATCTGGTCGCACACAATGCTTTCCAATGGGGCGACCAGATGCTGGGCTGCCCTGGAAGTCCTGATGGGGGCTTATTCGCCTCCCCGATCCCAGCCAGGGCTCCAGGAGGTCCCCTCCGTAACTCGGTGCGCACGGTTTACCTGAAAGGGGGGTAGCCTTCCTTCGGATTACTAGGGGCAGGGTATGCCGGGACGCCCCTCCTGGGGATGGCGTTTCTCAGGCGGGGACCAGATGGGCTAAGCCCGGACGTCACCTCCCCGGCGTCCGGGGCTCCCTCCTCCAGCCCGTGGCAAGGCAAAGTGCCCGGGACGGGCTCCATGAGTCCCCAGGAATCCGGGCCCCGATAGCTCCTGCGGGCCTCCCATGCCTGAGGCCCAGCGTGGGGTCTCCGAGCCCCCCGAGCCCTGCAACCCCGAGCCCACAGCCCCGGAGCCCTGCAGCCCCGGAGACCTGTAGCCCTGAAGCCCTGCAGCCACGGAGCCCTGCAGCCCTGGAGCCCTGCAGCCCTGGAGCCCTGCAGCCCCGAGCCCTGCAGCTCCCGAGCCCTGCAGCCCCCCGAGCCCTGCAGTCCCCGTGCCCTGCAGCCCCCAAGCCCTGCAAGGGCAGGCGGAAGCCCTACCGCTATGGCTCGGCACGGGCAGATGGGAGTCCTTTCGGTCCCGGACATCTGGACGCACCTTTCCCTCGGCCATCTGGTCGTACGCAATGCTTTCCAAAGGGGTGACCAGATGTCCGGGCCGGCCTGGAAGTCCTGATGGGGGCTTATTCGCCTCCCCGATCCCAGCCAGCGCTCCAGGAGGTCGGGTGCGTCTGGGCCTAGGGACCCCTCCGTCACTCGGTGCGCATGGTTTACCAGAAAGGGTGGTAGCCTTCCTCCAGATTACTAGGGGCAGGGTATGCCGGGACACCCCTCCCGGGGATGGCCGTTCTCAGGCGGGGACCAGATGGGCTATGCCAGGGCAACACCTCCCCAGGCTTCCGGGGCTCTCTCCTCCGGCCCGCGGCATAGCAAAGTGCCCGGGACGGGCTCCATGGGTCCCCAGGCGTCCGGGACCCGGGAGCTCCTGCGGGCCTCCCATGCCTGAGGCCCAGCATGGGGTCTCCGAGCCCTCCCGAGCCTGCAGCCCCCGAGCCCTGCAGCCCCAGAGCCCTGCAGCCCCAGAGCCCTACAGCCCCAGAGCCCTGCAGCCCCGGAGCCCTGCAGCCCCGGAGCCCTGCAGCCCCGAGCCCCGAGCCCTGCAGCCCCCCGAGCCCCGCAGTCCCCGTGCCCTGCAGCCCCCGAACCCTGCATGGGTAGGCGGGAGCCCTAACGCTATGGCTCGGCGCGGGCAGATGGGAGTCCTTTCGGTCCTGGCCATCTGGTCGCACCTTTCCCTCGGCCATCTGGCCACACACAATGCTTTCCAATGGGGCGACCAGATGGCCGGGTCGTCTTGGAAGTCCCGATGGGGGCTCATTTGCCTCCCCGATCCCAGCCAGGGCTCCCGGAGGGTCCCCTCCATCACTCGGTGCGCATGGTTTACCAAAAAGGGGGGTAGCCTTCCTCCGGATTACTAAGGGCAGGGTATGCCGGGACGCCCCTCCCAGAGATGGCCGTTCTCAGGCGGTGACCAGATGGGCTATGCCCGGGCAACATCTGCCTAGGCTTCCGGGGCTCCCTCCTCCCGCCCGCGGCATGGCAAAGTGCCCAGGAAGGGCTCCATGGTACCCAGGCAGTCATCCCCCTGGCGTCCGGGCCTGAGAGCTCTGGTGGTCCTTCCCCGGGCTTGAGTCCCAGCCGGGGTCCCCGAGCCCCCAGGAAGCGGAGCCCCCGAGCCCTGTGTTGGCAGGCGGGAACCCTAGCGCGAATGCTCGGGGTTGGACAGATGGGAGTCCTTTCGGTCCCGGCCATCAGGTTGCACCTCTCCCCTGGGCCATCTGGTCACGCGCAATGCTTTCCAATGGGGCGACAAGATGGCCGGGCTGGCCTGGAAGTCCCGATGAGGGCTCATTTGCCTCCCGGATCCCAGCCAGGGCTCCAGGAGGTCAGGCACATTCGCGCCTAGGGTCCCCTGAGCCTCGCGGTACGCTCGGGTTACAAGAAAGGCGGGTAGCCTTCCTCCGGATTACTAGGGGCAGGGTATGCCAGGACACCCCTCCCGGGCTGGTGGTTCTCAAGCGGGGACCAGATGGGCTATGCCCGGGCAACACCTCCCTAGGTGTCCGGGGCTCCCTTCTCCGGCCCGCGGCGTGGCAAAGTGCCTGGGATGGGCTCCATGGGTCCGGGGCGTCCAGGCCCCCCCTCAGCCCTGCAGCCCCGGAGCCCTGCAGCCCGGAGCCCTGCAGCCCTGGAGCCCTGCAGCCCCCGAGCCCTGCAGCCCCGAGCCCTGCAGCCCCGGAGCCCTGCAGCCCCGGAGCCCTGCAGCCCCCGAGCCCTGCAGCCCCCGAACCCTGCAAGGGTAGGCGGGAGCCCTAACGCTATGGCTCGCGCGGGCAGATGGGAGTCCTTTCGGTCCCGGCCATCTGGTCGCACCCTTCCCTCGGCCATCTGGCCGCACGCAATGCTTTCCAATGGGGCGACCAGATGACCGGGCGGCCTGGAAGTCCCGATGGGGGCTCATTTGCCTCCCCGATCCCAGCCAGGGCTCCCGGAGGTCGGGCGCCTCCGAGCCTAGGGTCCCCTCCATCACTCGGTGCGCACGGTTTACCAAAAAGGGGGGTAGCCTTCCTCCGGATTACTAAGGGCAGGGTATGCCGGGACGCCCCTCCCGGAGATGGCCGTTCTCAGGCGGTGAACAGATGGGCAATGCCCGGGCAACACCTGCCTAGGCTTCCGGGGCTCCCTCCTTCGGCCCGCGGCATGGCAAAGTGCCCAGGACGGGCTCCATGGTACCCAGGCAGTCATCCCCTTGGCGTCCGGGCCCGAGAGCTCCGGTGGTCCTTCCCCGGGCTTGAGTCCCAGCTGGGGTCCCCGAGCCCCCGGGAAGCGGAGCCCCGAGCCCTGCGTGGGCAGGCGGGAACCCTAGCACGAAGGCTCGGGGTGGGCAGATGGGAGTCCTTTCGGTCCCGGCCATCTGGTTGCACCTCTCCCCTGGGCCATCTGGTCACGCGCAATGCTTTCCAATGGGGCGACCAGATAGCCGGGCTGGCCTGGAAGTCCCGATGAGGGCTCATTTGCCTCCCGGATCCCAGCCAGGGCTCCAGGAGGTCAGGCACATTCGCGCCTAGGGTCCCCTGAGCCTCGCGGTACGCTCGGGTTACAAGAAAGGCGGGTAGCCTTCCTCCGGATTACTAGGGGCAGGGTATGCCAGGACACCCCTCCTGGGCTGGTGGTTCTCAAGCGGGGACCAGATGGGCTATGCCCGGGCAACACCTCCCTAGGTGTCCGGGGCACCCTTCTCCGGCCCGCGGCGTGGCAAAGTGCCTGGGATGGGCTCCATGGGTCCGGGGCGTCCAGGCCCCCCCTCAGCCCTGCAGCCCCGGAGCCCTGCAGCCCGGAGCCCTGCAGCCCTGGAGCCCTGCAGCCCCCGAGCCCTGCAGCCCCGAGCCCTGCAGCCCCGGAGCCCTGCAGCCCCGGAGCCCCGGAGCCCTGAAGACCCGGAGCCCTGCAGCCCCCGAGCCCTGCAGCCCCCGAACCCTGCAAGGGTAGGCGGGAGCCCTAACGCTATGGCTCGCGCGGGCAGATGGGAGTCCTTTCGGTCCCGGCCATCTGGTCGCACCCTTCCCTCGGCCATCTGGCCGCACGCAATGCTTTCCAATGGGGCGACCAGATGACCGGGCGGCCTGGAAGTCCCGATGGGGGCTCATTTGCCTCCCCGATCCCAGCCAGGGCTCCCGGAGGTCGGGCACGTTCGCGCCTAGGGTCCCCTGAGCCTCGCTGTACGCTCGGGTTACAAGAAAGGTGGGTAGCCTTCCTCCGGATTACTAGGGGCAGGGTATGCTGGGACACCCCTCCCGGACTGGCGGTTCTCAGGCGGGGACCAGATGGGCTATGCCCGGGCAACACCTCCCTAGGGATGTATGACGTTACAACGCACACTTTTAAAACGCATGCACTTACAACGCATTTTTACAACGCATAATCCATTACAACGCATGACATTACAACGCATGACACTACAACGCATTTTTAAAAACTACCTTTACAACGCATTTCCATTACAACGCATACTAACTTAACAACGCATACCATTACAACGCATAATATTAAATTGCATTTAAGGTAAGTATTAGATAGTATAGGGGTAAAAGTTACTTTTCTAACTCCAGGGGGTGCAACAGTAGGGTAAGTGTTGGATAGTATAGGGGTAAAAATTACTATTCTAACTCCAGGGGGTGCAACAGTGGGGTAAGTGTTGGATAGTATAGGGGTAAAAATTACTATTCTAACTCCAGGGGGTGCATCAGTGGGGTAAGTGTTGGATAGTATAGGGGTAAAAATTACTATTCTAACTCCAGGGGGTGCAACAGTAGGGTAAGTGTTGGATAGTATAGGGGTAAAAATTACCATTCTAACTCCAGGGGGTGCAACAGTAGGGTAAGTGTTGGATAGTATAGGGGTAAAAATTACTATTCTAACTCCAGGGGGTGCAACAGTAGGGTAAGTGTTGGATAGTATAGGGGTAAAAATTACTATTCTAACTCCAGGGGGTGCAACAGTAGGGTAAGTGTTGGATAGAATAGGGGTAAAAATTACTATTCTAACTCCAGGGGGTGCAACAGTAGGGTAAGTGTTGGATAGTATAGGGGTAAAAATTACTATTCTAACTCCAGGGGGTGCAACAGTAGGGTAAGTGTTGGATAGTGTAGTGTAATATTATGCGTTGTAATGGTATGCGTTGTAATGGTAGTATGCGTTGTAATGGAATGCGTTGTAAAGGTAGTTTTTAAAAATGCGTTGTAGTGTCATGCGTTGTAATGTCATGCGTTGTAATGGATTATGCGTTGTAAAAAATGCGTTGTAAAGGTAGTGCGTTGTAAAAGTTGCGTTGTAAAGGTTGTTCCCCCCTCCCTAGGTGTCCGGGGCTCACTCCTCCGGCCCGCGGCATGGCAAAGTGCCTGGGACGGGCTCCATGGGTCCCGGGCGTCCAGGCCCCCCCAGCCCTGCAGCCCCGGAGACCTGCAGCCCCAGAGCCCTGCAGCCCCGGAGCCCTGCAGCCCTGGAGTCTTGCAGCCCCCGAGCCCTGCAGCCCCCGAGCCCTGCAGCCCCGGAGCCCTGCAGCCCCGAGCCCTGCAGCCCCAGAGCCCTGCAGTCCCCGTGCCCTGCAGCCCCCGAGCCCTGCAAGGGCAGGCGGGAGCCCTACCGCTATGGCTCGGCGCGGGCAGATGGGAGTCCTTTCGGTCCCGGCCATCTGGTCGCACCTTTCCCTCGGCCATCTGGTCGCACGCAATGCTTTCCAATGGGGCAACCAGATGGCCGGGTTCGGCCTGGAAGTCCCAATGGGAGCTCATTCGCCTCCCCGATCCCAGCCAGGGCTCCAGGAGGTCGGGCGCCTCCACGCCTAGGGTCCCCTCCATCACTCGGTGTGCACGGTTTACCAGAAAGGGGGGTTGCCTTCCTCCAGATTACTAGGGGCAGGGTATGCTGGGACGCCCCTACCGGGGATGGCCGCTCGCAGCCGGGGACCAGACGGGCTATGCCCGGGCAAAACCTCCCTAGGCTTCCAGGGCTCCCTCCTCTGGCCCGCGGCGTGGCAAAGTGCCCGGGATGGGCTCCATGGTACCCAGGCAGTCATCCCCCTGGCGTCTGGGCCCGAGAGCTCCGGTGGTCATTCCCTGGGCTTGAGTCCCAGCCGGGGTCCCCGAGCCCCCGGGAAGCGGAGCCCCCGAGCCCTGCATGGGCAGGCGGGAACCCTAGCGCAAATGCTCGGGGTTGGACAGATGGGAGTCCTTTCGGTCCCGGTGAGGGCTCATTTGCCTCCCGGATCCCAGCCAGGGCTCCAGGAGGCCGGGCACGTTCGCGCCTAGGGTCCCCTGAGCCTTGCTGTCCCGCGGTTACAAGAAAGGGGGGTAGCCTTCCTCCGGATTACTAGGGGCAGGGTATGCCGGGACACCCCTCCCGGGCTGGCGGTTCTCAAGCGGGGACCAGATGGGCTATGCCCGGGCAACACCTCCCTAGGTGTCCGGGGCTCCCTTCTCCGGCCCGCGGCGTGGCAAAGTGCCTGGGATGGGCTCCATGGGTCCGGGGCGTCCAGGCCCCCCCTCAGCCCTGCAGCCCCGGAGCCCTGCAGCCCGGAGCCCTGCAGCCCTGGAGCCCTGCAGCCCCCGAGCCCTGCAGCCCCGAGCCCTGCAGCCCCGGAGCCCTGCAGCCCCGGAGCCCCGGAGCCCTGAAGACCCGGAGCCCTGCAGCCCCCGAGCCCTGCAGCCCCCGAACCCTGCAAGGGTAGGCGGGAGCCCTAACGCTATGGCTCGCGCGGGCAGATGGGAGTCCTTTCGGTCCCGGCCATCTGGTCGCACCTTTCCCTCGGCCATCTGGCCGCACGCAATGCTTTCCAATGGGGCGACCAGATGACCGGGCGGCCTGGAAGTCCCGATGGGGGCTCATTTGCCTCCCCGATCCCAGCCAGGGCTCCCGGAGTGTGGTAAATAAAATACCGGACTGAATTTCATACGGAATCCTAAAATAAAGTAAAATAGCTCAAAATAACAAGAGGCAGAATCCGTGGTATAAGAGGTTTTCTAAATGGGCTTTATTCCATTCAAAATGGCCGACTCGAGTCGCGGCCTTCAGGTTCCGTCACCACGAGGGTTCAGGAAGTGAAGTACAATAATTTATTGACAGACATGTATTTTTATAATAAGTGCATTACAATGAAACGAATGTAGAAGGCGTAACATTTGATAAGAAGAGTGACAAAACAGTTACGTAATCGAAACTAGGCGTAATAAGGAATAAAAGAAACATGATTGGTTTGCATTATCAGACATAGGTGGATCTATAAGATAATACTTGGCATAGATGCGCGCGCAGCAGCATGACGTGTAATTGACGTGCAACTAGGGGGTGAAGGGGACTTGACATTTAGCTCTACATGTGGAGACGAGAAGTCTGGGGGGTCAAGTCAACCTAATCCCAAATCATATCTACCATCCTATGTTTGGAGAACTATGTTATCCACAAGGAAGGACTCTCGGACAGAATCTATTCTATACTAACTGTGTGTGCGTGTACAAGCGTCTAAGTGTCTATATGAGATGCGAGGGGCAGAAAACTTTCCATGGCAGCAGGGCTATGAATCACTTGCAGGAGGACGGAAAGGCTGAGTCCTTGCTTGTGAGCTAAAGGAAATGTTTACCTAAATCACTAGACAGGAATGCATCGGCTGAAGAGCAAAATAGATAATTCGAAGGTGAAATACAACTTCTTGGCAGGCAGGCGAAAACTGGCCGAGGCAGACATTGTTAGCTGCACAGGGAGTAGGACAAAGTTCATGGATACAGATGCGAGCTCAAGCTGAAGCTGTCAGAGACAGAGAGCAGGGAAAGGCTTTGAGGACAGAATCGGGCCTACTTGCCTGAACTGTAAAAATGGAGTAACTTAGCCATATAAAGTCGGTGGCCTTTCATACTTAGGAATCGAATATCCAGCCCATTGATGGCGGATCTGACAGAGAACATGTCGACGGTAGACACACATATGTTTGCGTCTTAGAAACTGGAACTGGAGGGAACATACATGTACTTGTAACATGCATATAGAACCGTTGGGGTCCAAGATAGGGGACATAACTGATCAGGAAAATCCACATTTCCACATTCCCTCCTTGTCCCCTTCTTGCCCTTCAAGAGACATCAATCTTCATCATTCCATCGATTTGCTCATGGAGCATCATTTCTTCTTCCTTCTTCTTCCGGCATTCTGAACGAGACCTTGGTGGTGGAATACACGATGTGGCACACAGACCACAAATCGCTGGTCCACATTGTAGACATAGACAGCAACTGAATAGTATGAGAAGGCCAATACCTAGGAAGGATAGAACTCTCCATCCCCAGGCTGATATCACACTCCAAAACCACCCGGACCACGTCCAAGTGCCTGGATTCTCGTGTATCTGGCTTACAATCTTATGAAGGCGTGTTATAGCTTTATATACAGATGGCGAATTTTCTGGTATGAATATGCAGCAGCTGGATCCGATGACCCTGCAAGCTCCGCCCCTATCGGCCAGGATGACGTCAAGGACAAGACGATTCTGGAGAACAACAATTCTCATCGCTGATTGTTCCTCTGTCAGATTGCCTAGGGCGGCTATAGTCTCGTTTACTACAGCTTCAAGAGTCTTGGTGAGTCTGCGTATCAGCTTACTATTTGATATAGTACCTATATAGGGAAAGATACCTTTATTGAAATCTACATATTTGTCCCATGCTGTCTCAGTATAATCGATAACTGGGAGATCTCTTCGCTCTCTATTGTGTACTAAATGAGCATTTCGATAATAATCAGGGGGAGCTAGGAAAACAGGTGGCAAAAGGAATGCTATGTAACAGGTACCATCCCAATCTAGAGGCAGGCGCATATATGCCGTCTGGCCACATATGAAGTAAGAATGGCGAGAAGCTCTAAATGAAGATTTACCTTGATCACTATATTCTACTATAGTAACGCATTGGCTATGGCCCATATGTATGGAACCAACTTTTCTCACACATAATTCACCCTTAACTGGAAATACTGACATAGTGGGCAGAATTAGTTCAACTTCGGATTTGACATTCAAAATCATAAGATTAGGCGTAAAATTACCTAATTTATACACTTCATTTTCTAAATCAGTTCCTGTTCTACTGGGGTGACCCTCCTTATTAGGGTGACAGACTTTGAATAAAACTAGATTCAAATTTCCCCATATCCAATGTTGTTGATAAACTGCTGTGTCTGGGTCTATGGAATTTAATAAACTAAACCATGCTCCACAGGAGCCATTGTGTGTGAACGGATGTGAAAAGAAAGGCAGAACTCCTTTGGTATTCTGATAGGGAGGGAGTCGGCCACACACCCAACAATTGGTGGCATTACTAGTCTGATGGGAATGATGTAACATACTAATGAATGTGTTATTACGCAGCGCAAGTCTATAGGACAACTCATGTGGCGGTAGGTCACTAAAAGAATGTTCTCCAGTTATATTGAAAACACGTTTAGAAACAGGATAATACATATGCAACAATATACTTGCAGTAACTATTAAAAAACTCAAGAAAAACAAAATTAATAAAGTCACAATACAGTGGCTACGCAGTGATTTACAATAAGCATGTCGTTTCATTATGATTCTGGACTCTACATGATTCAGACCTAAGGGATACATGTCGGGACAGATTCAACCGCTTCACCTTGGAGAGGACTTAAACAATCAAATCGTCCGACAGTTTAGATCTGGACCTGAGTTTCTGTTTATAGAGTTCGGTGCTACTGGCCTCAGCCAAAGGTAGCTTTGAGTCAATGGGGGAAGACACACGGGTAGTACTGTTTGTGTCAGGAGGAAGTCCATGAAATTTTTTTATATGGCTGGAGTGCACCCAGCCTTTCCTCCCTTCGATCTTCACAGCTGTTCTGGTCGTCAGCAGGACCAACTTAGGAAGCCTCCACCTTGGCTCCAGTTGGGTTTTCCGATCAAAATTCCTGACGAGAACATAATCGCCGGGAATTACGTCATGAGGTTTCACCTCGGTGTTGTCAGGAAAAGCTGCGACTACCTGTGAACGACAAGATTGTAGTGCAGACATCAAGGAAGCCAGGTAATCTGTCAGCATATTACAGTCAACATCAGTTATTTTACGGGGTATAGGCGTCCCCCACATATTCGGTGGCCTACCAAAGATCACCTCATAAGGCGATAGCCCTGTTCGAGAGTGTGCTACCATCCTCATGTAAAATAGCGCAACTGGTAAGGCTACTATCCAGTCCACACCCTTTTCCTGACATATTTTAGACAATCTGATTTTTAAAAGTTGATTATGTCGTTCCACGAGACCTGCTGCCTCGGGGTGTCGGACACAGTGGAATTTCCACTGATATCCCAACAAGAGTGAGACATGTTTCATTAATTCGGATGAGAAAGGCTGACCGTTATCTGAATATACAACACGTGGTAAACCGTACCGTGGGAAGAATTCTCTAATTAGCTGCTTGGCAGTAGTCGGGGCAGTGTAATCTGATACGGGATACGCCTCTGTCCAACGGGAGAGAGCGCAGACAACTACGAGAACATATTTGAATCCTCGACAACGTTCCATCTGAATATAATCCATCTGGAGGACTTCAAAAGGATGGTCAGGAGGCTGAAATCCACCCTGCTCTACGGGAACACTCTTTCCTGGATTAAACTGACAACATATCATACAGGTACGAACTTTTTGTTTAGCTGCTGCTCGTAAATGTTTATTGAACCAAATGTGCTGAATGCTGTCTAGCATAGCCTTCTCTCCTAAATGTGCTGGACTGTGAACTGTAGCTATAATGGCTTGAACCATGGAATCAGGGAGAAACCATACAGATTTCTCCTTCGTCATCCATCCTTGATCTGTCTGGATCCCTCCTAGTTCAGTCCACTTCTTTATTTCTTCTGCTGTGGCATGTGTCTGTATGTCAATTACGTCAAGTGCGGGGTCCTTAATTGTCATACACTGTGTTGGTGTCTGAACTATTGGCTTTGTCATGTCTAATGTGCGATTCTGAGCAGTCTGTTTAGCTGTTTTGTCAGCTAAATCATTGCCTTGAGAAATGGTATCAGTAACCTTCGTGTGTGCTTTACATTTCATAATCGATATAGCAGTGGGTAGATGTATTGCGTCTAACAAAGCATGAATGAGGGGTCCGTGCTGAATGTGGGCACCATGGGAGGTTAAATAACCTCTCTCTCGCCACAGCACGCCGAAGTCGTGTACAACTCCGAATGCATAACGTGAGTCAGTGTATACATTAACTTTCTTATTTGTGGCTTGAATACAGGCTTGTGTTAGAGCAATAAGTTCTGCTGCTTGGGCTGACAAAGTATCTATACAATTTGTTTCAATAACTTCAGTGTCTGTTGTGACTGCATACGCGGCCACTAAATCTCCTGTACTTGTTCTCATGCACGATCCGTCTACATACAACGTCAGGTCTGGATCTAACAATGGAACGTCTGTCAAGTCTTGTCTAGGTTTCGTCTTTATTTCAATGATTTCAACACAATCATGAGCTAGTGGGTCTGTTCCAATTACAGGTAATAGTGTAGCAGGATTCAATGTATTACACCGTCGGATCTCTATGTGTGGTTGAAACAATGTCAGTTCATAACCGGTAAGTCTTGCTATGGTCAAGTGTTGTGTTTGTGTTCGGTTCACAAGAACCTCTACTGCATGTGGTACTTGTACTGTCAATGGGTGTCCTAATACTATGGCATCGCTTTGTCTGATTGCTAAAGCTGTCGCTGCCACTGATTTCAGGCATGCAGGCAAAGTCTGAGCTACGGGATCTAATGTACTGGAAAAATAAGCACATGGCTTGCGTGATCCTGCTTGATCCTGAGTGAGTACTGACAAGGCAGTACCTTCGCGTTCTGTAACAAAAAGTGTAAAATGTTTGCTATAACATGGCGTTGCTAAAACAGGTGCTTGACATAAAGCTTCCTTTAGGCTTTCAAAAGCTTGTGTATGTTCCTGAGTCCAAGGGAGAACAGTCGATGTGGCTGCCTCCTGTGTGGTTAACTGAATGAGTGGTTTTGCTAGAAATGCGTACTGAGGGATCCACTGCCTACAATATGAAGTGAGGCCTATGAAAGCCCGCACCTCCTTCTGTGTCTGGGGTATTGACATGTTAGCAATTAACTGGATGCGATCTGGTGTAAGCTGCCTTCCCTCCTTGGACAGCGAGTGACCAAGATAAATAACTCGCTGAACACAGAATTGCAGCTTAGAAGGGGACACCTTGTGCCCCTTGTCGGCTAGGAAATGTAAAACTGTCAGAGAAGCCTTTTCACATTCTGGCTCGCTTCTTGCGGTGATCAGCAGATCATCGACATATTGAAGCAGTGCAGTATTGACTGGCATGTGGATACTGTCAAGTTCTCGTTTCAGTGCTTGGCTATAGATGCTGGGGCTTTCTGTAAATCCTTGGGGAGCGCGTGAGAATTTAAAGCTGCGCCCATTTAAACTGAATCCGAACAAGTATTGGCTTTCCGGATCTATTGGGACGCTGAAAAAAGCATTCTTGAGATCAATTACAGTAAAAAATGTTGCTTCGGAATCAATTGCTGTCAACAATGATGATATATCAGGGACCACAGGGAATTGTGGTACAATACACTTGTTTAGTTCACGCAAATCAATAACCAATCGGTATACTGGTGGGGCAGTAGGGTCAGTTCGTTTAAGAATCGGAATTATCGGTGAATTACATATATTGGAGTCTGTTTCTATAACTACTCCCTGGGCAATCAGCTCATCAATGATTTTCAGCAAAGCCACTACAGCATCATGCGGTAACTTGTATTGTCGCATTCGTGGTAGTACCACTCCTGCTTTCAATGTAACTCGATAGGGTGTAATGTTCATGCAGCCAACATCCGTAGGGCCTTGTGCCCATAGATGTACTGGTAAAGTCTGTAGTCGGGGATCCATGTCTCTAGACACATAGTGACCTTTAAAATCCCGCAAAAACAACCTTACTCCTTCCGGAGAACAACATATTATGGCTCCTAGTGCTTTCAGAGTTTTAATTCCTAACAGATTTTCTGGGCATGATTTAGTAAGCAATAAATCTGTAGTTCGTGTCAAAGGTCCTATCGTAAGTGGTAGAGGCTGTGATACTTCATTAACAATAGGTTTTCCCGAAAAACCAAGGGAAACATTTTGAGAGCCTGAGAGGGGTGCCCCTGGAACTTCACTACGTTTTATAGTTGTTCGACTTGCCCCTGTATCGAGTAAGAATTTTCTATCTTGACCTAATAATTCACTATGTACATAAGGTCCTTCTTGATCTACAGGAATCTCGATAAGCGGTAAGTCAACTTCCCTCTCTAGGCTGGTTCATGCGTAATGCTGATATTCAGGGTATTCATACTGTGCAGTCTGATACATTTGTCGTGTTGTTGTTTGTGTGGCAGGAGCAGGCAACGGTGGTGCAGCTGGCACAAACTGTATGGGTTGCTGTGAGGCTGGCATGGACTGTTGCTGAACTGGCATGGACTGTCCATGCTGCATAGCTCCTTGTTCATTCTGATCTTGTCTAACTAATCGTGGTCTCTCTTTTGCAATACCTGTAGCTATATTACGTTTCAGGACTGGACAATCATGTACATAATGGCCTAGTTGTTTACAGTAATTGCAGGTTCCTTTTACAGGAACTGCAGAATCACCAGAATGTGTCACACCCTTTTTGTGACCATCTGCTGGTACTGTCTGAGAAACTAGCATTTTCATTTTTGTATCCTTCATGCGTCTATGCTCGTGTTCTTGTTCATCCCTAATTCTATTGTGATGATACTGTAACATTTGTAGCATTTGCGACGGAGTGTTACTTTGCCAGGTACTCTCGAATTTCAATATTCTATTCTTCACTGGGGGCAATGCATTTTCCACCAATTTTGTCACAAATAAATGTGGATATGAGTCACTACTTGCTTTTATACCACTATTTATACCAAAACATTTTTCAAATCGAGCATAATAATCGCTTGTGTCTTCATCTTGCTTTTGTTTGCAGGCTGTGATTGCACCCCAATCTTCCTTTTTTGTAGTTAATAAACGTGGCAGTACCTGTACTAGTAAACCTGGTAACAGTTTAACTTTATCCCCGAGCCCCGAACCTGCAGTTCGGCTCCTTTCTTCCTCTGCTAATGCTGTCCAGTCTATCTTTTGGTCTCCTACTTCCCACTCTTTTTCTTTCAGTTTTTCATAAATGCCAGCAGGCAAAAGCACCTTTAATATCGTCATAATATCAGGAAAGGTGTACTCTCCCATCAGTAACATGTCTTTAATTTCTCGGTGGAAACCCGCTGGGTCTTTGTCATGACTAGGTACTACTTTCTTCATTTCTAATAATTCCATTTTTGATATGGGTGTGTAAACAAATACACGGTGAAACTCATTGTCTTCGCCTTTTATTGGGTGCACTTCTCGTAAAGGATTTTGTCTATCCATATAGTACGGCGTTCTTTCTCTGTGGGGCAGCGAGAGAGAATCCGGACTTACAAAAAGGACATACTGTTTACGTGACACTAATATCTCTTTAATTAGCTTATTACTAGAACCTCTCCATCTGTTTGTGAGTAGTTCCGTTAATATATCAGGTAAAGGACCAGGGTCAGCATGTTGGCACTTATATAATATGAGGAGTTGCTGAATCATATAGATTCCAGCTAAGCGTTGTTCATCTGTACTGAGATTGAGAAACGTGTGTGCTACGGTCTCATCACCGTATTTTTCAGGACTGTCAATCCAGTGAACGGCTGATCTGGCTAATTCTTGCTCATCCATGGAATCGAGGAGGTGGTAACCCCTTCGTTCTCGTAGTATCTTATCTGCGGCTTGAAACGAATGTTCAGGAGACTTCAGATTTATTACAGGCGTCGGATACGTTCTGCTGTTTTTTGGGCATACAGAATGTATTGGATCAGGAAAACATCTAGCATTATCACAGGATCTTCCTCTGCCTACATAGGCTATGGTCTCTGACTGTCTTGCGGAGTTCCCTGATTCGGACACTTCATCTTGCTCAAACTCGTCTGTTCCCAATCTTTCTTCATGAATACGCTCTATTTCTTTACGTATTTTTCGGCACATGGCTATTATACAATTTTGCTTATCGTGTCTCCCTTCTGATATATTCTGACTCCATCTTGTAAGAATAAGCATTGCATTCGGGTCTACCCCCGGACGATCTTGATTTCTGATCATACAGTTTATGAGGAAACGTAACAGTTCCCCCTGTATCTCTACTTTCTGGAATTCCATAGCTCTGTTAATACATCCTGGATCTCGTCCTGTTTGAACAAAATGATATATGTTGTCTAGATGCGTAGTCATCCCTGGTAACCTCGCTAAATACTCTGCGGCTCGCCTGATACGTAATGATGCCAGGACCATTTCGTCCTCTTTACCAACCACCGGGTCATATCTACAATTTACAAGGAGTTCCTTAAGCGTACGTTCACTTACGAATTTAGGTGTACGTGAATGTGCTGACTCTTGAAAGACAAGTTTATTTATTCTAGGTGGTGTAAAAGTACTGCTAGCACCTCCCGTGGCCCTATCTGGGGCGTCGGGTGTGAATGGGTTCGTTGAACGTGACACAGCAACTATGGGTGTCGATACCTCTGTAGAGTCGACTGCGGAGACAGATGCGGAAACAGATGTGCTTGCCGACGCTTGTGTCGGAACTTGCTGTTGCACGGGGACAGATACCTGATCCTGACGTTGAACCCCTCCGCCAGACGGTCTATGTGGTGCGGCGTTAGCATACTCGGGAGCTGCGTCATCTAGATATGAGGAAAGAAAAACATCTTCTGCGGTTCTGGGAAGCCCCTTTGGATGTACCTTAATTGGAAATAATGGGGGTGGCAAGTCTTTTGGTATCTCTGGAGCAGCCTTAGGTAATCCTTCGGCTAGTAGGGGATACATACCATTCATAAGAGCATTTCTTTGTCTATTTACTTGTTCTGATCTCACTCGGATACCTTCCTCAATTAATAGATTTTCTTGAACTTTATTTGAACTTTCTTTACTCCTCTCTTCTTGTCTACGTGCTTTTTCTGTTCGTCTATGAGATTCTTTACGCCATAACTCAACAGCGTCTTTCTGTGACTGTCTGACCTTTCTTTTCCATAACTCTTCCTCCACTTTCATGATGCACTCTGCATCCCAGGTTCCCGCTATGGGCCACCTTTGACTTTCCGGTAATCCCTTGGTATAATCTACCCATAGATCAAGAAATAATATGGCATCTAAGCCATGTTTATGGTACATAAAATGCCCTGGAGTGTCCCTAGGAGGAATAGGAACTGCTTCTTCAAGCACCCCTTTTCTGGTAGTAATCTGTCTTAACTTCGAGAAGAGCGGCATATTTACAACTGATCTGATACTTACTCTTGAATTTTCTTAATACGAAAAACACAATAAATGAACAGTGAACAATGAACAGTCATTCATACTACAATATTTTGAACACTTTAAACATTAAACATTAAACATTGTAACAATGATCGACAATGATGACAGTCTGCCTAACTAATCACCACGCTGAATTCTTGACAATAACTGAATTCTTCGGAATACTTGATATACTGCTAAACAGTACATATACACTGCTAAACAGTGCAGACCGGATTTGTGTACCCAAATCCGTCTTGACCGGCACAACCTATGTGCGCGTCAACACGCCTCCCCGGCGATGGTACTCACCGAGTAGCTCCTTGAAACGGAAGGCCTCAGAGAATGGACAGGACTCGATGACTGCGGACAGCGGACCCTCTGGACATCGGGATTTCGGAAAACCTGGTGGGCCTCTGTATACCTCGGATCTTGCTCTCTCAGCTAGGCTCTGGTCGGGATACTTCGCACTTCTCACCGCCTCGTCTGGGTTGATCGCAGCCTCAGTCGCCCCCGCTTGACCGGAGGGAGCTTACAGGAAATCCTGCTGGTACGCGTTTATGGTCCGTCCAGCTGTGGCAGGAGACCGGGCCTGCAACGCACCGCCGGCGCGTGAGATGAGAAAGTGTCCCTATTCGGGCGCCATTATGTGGTAAATAAAATACCGGACTGAATTTCATACGGAATCCTAAAATAAAGTAAAATAGCTCAAAATAACAAGAGGCAGAATCCGTGGTATAAGAGGTTTTCTAAATGGGCTTTATTCCATTCAAAATGGCCGACTCGAGTCGCGGCCTTCAGGTTCCGTCACCACGAGGGTTCAGGAAGTGAAGTACAATAATTTATTGACAGACATGTATTTTTATAATAAGTGCATTACAATGAAACGAATGTAGAAGGCGTAACATTTGATAAGAAGAGTGACAAAACAGTTACGTAATCGAAACTAGGCGTAATAAGGAATAAAAGAAACATGATTGGTTTGCATTATCAGACATAGGTGGATCTATAAGATAATACTTGGCATAGATGCGCGCGCAGCAGCATGACGTGTAATTGACGTGCAACTAGGGGGTGAAGGGGACTTGACATTTAGCTCTACATGTGGAGACGAGAAGTCTGGGGGGTCAAGTCAACCTAATCCCAAATCATATCTACCATCCTATGTTTGGAGAACTATGTTATCCACAAGGAAGGACTCTCGGACAGAATCTATTCTATACTAACTGTGTGTGCGTGTACAAGCGTCTAAGTGTCTATATGAGATGCGAGGGGCAGAAAACTTTCCATGGCAGCAGGGCTATGAATCACTTGCAGGAGGACGGAAAGGCTGAGTCCTTGCTTGTGAGCTAAAGGAAATGTTTACCTAAATCACTAGACAGGAATGCATCGGCTGAAGAGCAAAATAGATAATTCGAAGGTGAAATACAACTTCTTGGCAGGCAGGCGAAAACTGGCCGAGGCAGACATTGTTAGCTGCACAGGGAGTAGGACAAAGTTCATGGATACAGATGCGAGCTCAAGCTGAAGCTGTCAGAGACAGAGAGCAGGGAAAGGCTTTGAGGACAGAATCGGGCCTACTTGCCTGAACTGTAAAAATGGAGTAACTTAGCCATATAAAGTCGGTGGCCTTTCATACTTAGGAATCGAATATCCAGCCCATTGATGGCGGATCTGACAGAGAACATGTCGACGGTAGACACACATATGTTTGCGTCTTAGAAACTGGAACTGGAGGGAACATACATGTACTTGTAACATGCATATAGAACCGTTGGGGTCCAAGATAGGGGACATAACTGATCAGGAAAATCCACATTTCCACAGGAGGTCGGGCACGTTCGCGCCTAGGGTCCCCTGAGCCTCGCTGTACGCTCGGGTTACAAGAAAGGTGGGTAGCCTTCCTCCGGATTACTAGGGGCAGGGTATGCTGGGACACCCCTCCCGGACTGGCGGTTCTCAGGCGGGGACCAGATGGGCTATGCCCGGGCAACACCTCCCTAGGGATGTATGACGTTACAACGCACACTTTTACAACGCATGCACTTACAACGCATTTTTACAACGCATAATCTATTACAACGCATGACATTACAACGCATGACACTACAACGCATTTTTAAAAACTACCTTTACAACGCATTTCCATTACAACGCATACTAACTTAACAACGCATACCATTACAACGCATAATATTAAATTGCATTTAAGGTAAGTATTAGATAGTATAGGGGTAAAAGTTACTTTTCTAACTCCAGGGGGTGCAACAGTAGGGTAAGTGTTGGATAGTATAGGGGTAAAAATTACTATTCTAACTCCAGGGGGTGCAACAGTGGGGTAAGTGTTGGATAGTATAGGGGTAAAAATTACTATTCTAACTCCAGGGGGTGCATCAGTGGGGTAAGTGTTGGATAGTATAGGGGTAAAAATTACTATTCTAACTCCAGGGGGTGCAACAGTAGGGTAAGTGTTGGATAGTATAGGGGTAAAAATTACCATTCTAACTCCAGGGGGTGCAACAGTAGGGTAAGTGTTGGATAGTATAGGGGTAAAAATTACTATTCTAACTCCAGGGGGTGCAACAGTAGGGTAAGTGTTGGATAGTATAGGGGTAAAAATTACTATTCTAACTCCAGGGGGTGCAACAGTAGGGTAAGTGTTGGATAGAATAGGGGTAAAAATTACTATTCTAACTCCAGGGGGTGCAACAGTAGGGTAAGTGTTGGATAGTATAGGGGTAAAAATTACTATTCTAACTCCAGGGGGTGCAACAGTAGGGTAAGTGTTGGATAGTGTAGTGTAATATTATGCGTTGTAATGGTATGCGTTGTAATGGTAGTATGCGTTGTAATGGAATGCGTTGTAAAGGTAGTTTTTAAAAATGCGTTGTAGTGTCATGCGTTGTAATGTCATGCGTTGTAATGGATTATGCGTTGTAAAAAATGCGTTGTAAAGGTAGTGCGTTGTAAAAGTTGCGTTGTAAAGGTTGTTCCCCCCTCCCTAGGTGTCCGGGGCTCACTCCTCCGGCCCGCGGCATGGCAAAGTGCCTGGGACGGGCTCCATGGGTCCCGGGCGTCCAGGCCCCCCCAGCCCTGCAGCCCCGGAGACCTGCAGCCCCAGAGCCCTGCAGCCCCGGAGCCCTGCAGCCCTGGAGTCTTGCAGCCCCCGAGCCCTGCAGCCCCCGAGCCCTGCAGCCCCGGAGCCCTGCAGCCCCGAGCCCTGCAGCCCCAGAGTCCTGCAGTCCCCGTGCCCTGCAGCCCCCGAGCCCTGCAAGGGCAGGCGGGAGCCCTACCGCTATGGCTCGGCGCGGGCAGATGGGAGTCCTTTCGGTCCCGGCCATCTGGTCGCACCTTTCCCTCGGCCATCTGGTCGCACGCAATGCTTTCCAATGGGGCAACCAGATGGCCGGGTTCGGCCTGGAAGTCCCAATGGGAGCTCATTCGCCTCCCCGATCCCAGCCAGGGCTCCAGGAGGTCGGGCGCCTCCACGCCTAGGGTCCCCTCCATCACTCGGTGTGCACGGTTTACCAGAAAGGGGGGTTGCCTTCCTCCAGATTACTAGGGGCAGGGTATGCTGGGACGCCCCTACCGGGGATGGCCGCTCGCAGCCGGGGACCAGACGGGCTATGCCCGGGCAAAACCTCCCTAGGCTTCCAGGGCTCCCTCCTCTGGCCCGCGGCGTGGCAAAGTGCCCGGGATGGGCTCCATGGTACCCAGGCAGTCATCCCCCTGGCGTCTGGGCCCGAGAGCTCCGGTGGTCATTCCCTGGGCTTGAGTCCCAGCCGGGGTCCCCGAGCCCCCGGGAAGCGGAGCCCCCGAGCCCTGCATGGGCAGGCGGGAACCCTAGCGCAAATGCTCGGGGTTGGACAGATGGGAGTCCTTTCGGTCCCGGTGAGGGCTCATTTGCCTCCCGGATCCCAGCCAGGGCTCCAGGAGGCCGGGCACGTTCGCGCCTAGGGTCCCCTGAGCCTTGCTGTCCCGCGGTTACAAGAAAGGGGGGTAGCCTTCCTCCGGATTACTAGGGGCAGGGTATGCCGGGACACCCCTCCCGGGCTGGCGGTTCTCAGGCGGGGACCAGATGGGCTATGCCCGGGCAACACCTCCCTAGGCGTCTGGGGCTCCTTCCTCCGACCCGCGGCGTGGCAAAGTGCCCAGGACAGGCTCCATGGTTCCCGGGCAGTCATACCCCGGGCGTCTGGGCCCAAGAGCTCCGGTGGTCCTTCCCCGGGCTTGAGTCCCAGCTGGGGTCCCCGAGCCCCCGGGAAGCGGAGCCCCCGAGCCCTGTGTTTGCAGGCGGGAACCCTAGCGCGAAGGCTCGGGGTGGGCAGATGGGAGTCCTTTCGGTCCCGGCCATCTGGTCGCACCTCTCCCCTCGGCCATCTGGTCGCATGCAATGCTTTCCAATGGGGCGACCAGATGGCCGGGCTGGCCTGGAAGTCCCGATGAGGGCTCATTTGCCTCCCGGATGCCAGCCAGGGCTCCAGGAGGTCGGGCACGTTTGCGCCTAGGGTCCCCCTCAGTCACTCGGTGCGCATGGTTTACTAGAAAGGGGGGCAACCTTCCTCCGGATTACTAGGGGCAGGGTATGCCGGGACTCCACTCCCGGGCTGGGGGTTTTCAGGCGGGGACCAGATGGGCTATGCCCGGGCAACACCTCCCTAGGTGTCCGGGGCTCCCTCCTTCGACCCACGGCGTGGCAAAGTGCCCGGGACGGGCTCCATGGTTCCCGGGCAGTCATACCCCTGGCGTCTGGGCCCAAGAGCTCCGGTGGTCCTTCCCCGGGCTTTATTCCCAGCCGGGGTCCCCGAGCCCCCGGGAAGCAGAGCCCCCGAGGCCTGCATGGGCAGGCTGGAACCCTAGCGCGAAGGCTCGGGTGGGCAGATGGGAAGTCCTTTCGGTCCCGGCCATCTGGTCGCACCTCTTCCCTCGGCCATCTGGTCGTGCACAATGCTTTCCAATGGGGCGACCAGATGGCCGGGCCGGCCTGGAAGTCCAGATGAGGGCTCATTTGCCTCCCGGATCCCAGCCAGAGCTGCAGGAGGCTGGGCACGTTCGTGCCTAGGGTCCCCTGAGCCTCACGGTGCGTGCGGGTTCCCAGAAAGGGGGGTAGCCTTCCTCCGGATTACTAGGGACAGGGTACTCTGGGACCCCTCTCGGCCTAGTGGCCCTCAGCCGGAAGCTGGACGGGCCAGGATGCCGCCTTAGCCCTGGGACGGGGTCCGGCAGGCCCAGGGAGGCTTCCACTGCGCCTCCGGGCCTGGGAGCCCCAGCTGGGTCCAGGGGCCCCGCCGGGCCCCAGATCGGGGGCTCTGGCCCTGGGCCCTGTCCCCCGGCCTGCGGCACTGCCAAAGGCCCAGGACGGGGTTCCGTTGTGGCCGGGAAGCCTCCCCTTGCTTGGCTGGGTTCAGGAGCTCTGGCCGGGGCCCAGCCTCCCCACCCCAGGCTCCGTCCTGGGTCCTGCAGCATGGCAGGGTGCCCGGGACGGGCTCTGGCAGGCCCGGGGAGGCTTTTCCTGTGCCTCCGGGCCTGGGAGCCCCGGCTAGGTCCAGGGGCCCTGCTGGGCCCAAGTCGGGAGCTCTGGCCCTGGGCCCTGTCACCCGGCCTGCGGCACTGCCAAAGGCCCAGGACAGGGTTCTGTTGTAGCCGGGGAGCCTCCCCATGCATGGCTGGGTTCAGGAGCTCCAGCTGGGGCACCTGAGGGCCCCGGGGAGGGTGCCCTCCCCACCCCGGGCTCTGTCCTGGGTCCTGCCACGTGGCCGGGTACCCGGGACGGGGTCTGGCGGGCCCGGGGAGGCTTCCCCAGCGCCTCCGGGCCTGGGAGGCCCGGCTGGCTCCAGGGGCCCCGCCAGGCCCCGGGTCGGGAGCTGCCCTTGGTTTGCTGGGTTCAGGTGCTCCGGCCAGGCCCTTGAGGGCCCCGGGAAAGGCGGCCTCCCCACCCCGGGCTCTCTCCTGGGTCCTGCTGTGCGGCAGGGTGCCTGGGACAGGGTCCGGCGGGCCCGGGGAGGCTTCCCCTGCGCCTCCGGGCCTTGGAGCACCGGCTGGGTCCAGGGGCCCACGCCGGGGCCCGGGTTCGGGGCTCCGGCCCTGTGCCCCATCCTCCGGCCTGCTGCTCCCCCAAGGGCCTGGGACAGGGGTCTCTTGGTCCCGTGCAGGCCTCCCCTGCTTGTCAAGGTGTCCCCGGGCCCCGGGTCGGAGAGCCCGTCGGGTCCCCCTCGCAGCATCCATGTCTGGGGCCCAGCTGGGGCCCTGGGACTCCGGTCCCCCATGCCCCGGCGCCCGCTCACTCTTTTGTTGGGGCACAGAGCGACCAGATGGCTTCCCTTTCGAGCCCGACCATCTTGTCATGCCTTTCCCCTCGGCCATCTGGTCGCACCTGTCCCCTGGGCCAACTGGTCGCGCCTATCCCTTCGGCCATCTGGTTGCACCTATCCCCTCGGCCATCTGGTCATGCGCAATGCTTTCCAATGGGGTGACCAGATGGCCGGGCTTGCCTGGAAGTCCTGATGAGGGTCCATTTGCCTCCCCGATCCCAGCGAGGACTCCAGGAGGTCGGGTACATTCGCGCCTTGGGTCCCCTCTGTCACCTCGTGTGCACGGATTACAAGAAAGAGGGGCAATTTTCCTCCGGATTACTAGGGAGAGGGTCAGTCAGACCTCCGTGAGGTCCGGCGATTCCAAAATAGGGGAAGGCAGAACCCGGGCCCGCCTGCCGGGGCCCCCAGGGGCCCGGGTACGCACCTGCCTCTCAGCCCCTTCCTGATGGTCCTTTCTCTCCGAGTTTGCTGGGTCAAACCTCCGTGAGGTCCGGCGATCCCTAGACGGAGGAAGGCAGCACCCGGGCCCACGCGCTGGGGCCCCCAGGGGCCCAGGTATGCACCTGCCTCTCCGCCCCTTCCCGATGGTCCTTTTTCTCCGAGTTTGCTCAGTTAGACCTCTGTGAGGTTTGGCGATGCTAAAAAGGGGAAGGCAGCACCTGGGCCCGCCCACGGGGTCCTCAGGGGCCCGGGTACGCACCTGCCTCTCAGCCCCTTCCCGATGGTCCTTTTATTCCGAGTTTGCTCAGTTAGACCTCCGTGAGGTCCAGTGATGCTGCAACGGGGGAAGGCAGCACCTGGGCCCGCCCGCCGGGGCCTGCCGGGGCCCGGTTACGCACCTGCCTCTCAGCCCCTTCCCGATGATCCTTTTTCTCCGAGTCTGCTTGACCCGGGAGCAGTCAGGGACGCTAAGCCAGCATACCCCCTGCGCAGGGTGGCCTGCCAGGGGATGTCCCAGCTGTACTCTGATCGATTGGGCACTCTCGGTCTGTTTAGGGATGGACTGCTTGGCCAGCCTCGGCTCTTGTTTCGAGCAAAGCGCTTCCACCCCGCATGGACCGTCCGACTCGAGGGCCTGCTGCCTGGTGGGAGACCCTATCCAGCAGAGTGAAGGCCGAGTGGCCCCGGCAGCTCGTGACCCCCAGATGTCTAACCCAAGCGGGAGGGGTCGCATGACACCTGGCCCTTGGATGATGCTGCTCAGCAGGTCCGAAGGCTCTGCGCGCCACGCCGTCCCCCCTCTCTGCCCAGCACATTTCCACAGCAGATCGGAACGACTGTTCCGAGGGGTGCTGCTGCCGCCAGGCTCCGGCACCCTTGCGTCTCGCTCAGGCTGCGCCTCGGCCTGCCTCTCCCTCCCGAGGGAGACGGCTGGGCCTGCCAGTGCCCATGCGACTGCACCTCTCCACACCCCTCCAGTGAGCCCTCCCACCCAGGTGGGTTGGCTCCTTCCCCTGGCAGGCTCCTAAGAGGGAGGGGTGCGTGAAGGTTGCCGGTCGGGGAGATGGGCACGCGGCCCCCCCACCCCGTCAGCAAGTGCAGTTACCTGGTTGATCCTGCCAGTAGCATATGCTTGTCTCAAAGATTAAGCCATGCACGTGTAAGTACACACGGCCGGTACAGTGAAACTGCGAATGGCTCGGTTCCAGCCGAGGGTCCGGGCTCTGGGGAATGGGGGTCCACCGGGGACCGGGGAGGCTCTCTCACCAGCCTGGCTAGGGTTTGGAAGCTGGGCCCGGGCCCGGGGCTTGTGCTCCGTGCCAGTGTCCCAGGGTACGGGAGCCCCCCCTGTCCTGCAAGCCAGCCAAGGGTCCGGCCGCTGGGGACGGGGGTTCCACCGGGTCCCGGGGAGGCTCTGCCCGGCCTGGCTAGGGTTCGGAAGCTGGGCCTGGGCCTGGGGCTTGTGCTCTGTCCCAGAGGTCCCATGGTGTGGGAGCCCCCAATCCTGCAAGCCTGCAGAGGGTCCGGGCACTGGGGAAGGGTGTCCACCGGGGCCCGGGGAGGCTCTCCCCGGCCTGGCTAGGGTTCGGAAGCTGGGCCCGTGCCCGGGGCTCGTGCTCCGTCTGGCGGGCCCCGGAGTGCGTGAGCCCCCCGTCCTGCAAGCCAGCTGAGGGTCCAGGTGCTGGAGACAGGGGTCCATCGGGGCCCGGGGAGGCTCTCCCCGGCCTGGCTAGGGTTCGGAAGCTGGGAACTGGCCCGGGGCTCGTGCTCCGTCTGGCGGGCCCAGGGGTGCGGGATCCCCCCGTCCTGCAAGCCAGCTGAGGGTCCAGGTGCTGGAGACAGGGGTCCACCGGGGCCCAGGGAGGCTCTCCCCGGCCTGGCTGCTTTCAGAACTAGGGACCGGGCCGGTGAGCAGGGGTGTCTGGCTTTATCTGCTACGCTGTCGGAGCGTAGTTTTCTGCCCACCCCTACTCATAAGTACTCTGCACAAAAACCTATATATGACATTCAAATCAAACAGTCCATTGCATGCAGTGCCATAGGTTATAGTTCACCTATGTTGACATCATTGACAGTGTTGAATGGAAGGAAAGAGGGAGAGGGAGAGAAAAAGAAAGAGACAAAGAGGGAGAAAAAAGATTTGTTTTCTTTGTGGTAAGACATACTTTCAAAGAGAGATATTCAAACAAGGAGAAATTAAAAATGAAAATTAATAATTTATCGGAGAAATTACCATTGCCTTTAATTATAACTCAGTAACCACAGGATTTGAACACATAACTTTAAGAATACGTCTGAGAGACCTTAACCACTAGCCCACAGCAACTCATAAAAATTCTGCACAAAAACGTATATATGACATTCAAATCAAACAGTTCATTGCATGCAGTGCCAAAGGATAGAGTTCACCTATGTTGACAACATTGACAGTGTTGAAAGGAAGGATAGAGGGACAGAGAGAGAAAAAGAAAGCAAGACAGAGGGAGAGAAAAGATTTGTTTTCTTTGTGGTAAGACATACTTTCAAAGAGAGATATTCAACGTAGGACGAATAAAAAAAAAAATTCAACTTTTATTAGAAAAATTATCATTGTTTACAATTTTACAGCTGAAACCATAGGATTTGAACACATAACTTTTGGAGTAACTGTTAGAGACTGTAACAACTAGCCTACAGGGTCACATAATGTCTTTGCATGAAACTTATATATCACATTCGAATCACACAGTCCGGTGTATGCAGAGCCATAGGTTGGAGTTCACCTATGTTGACATCATTGACAGTGTTGAATGGAAGGAAAGAGAGAGAAAGAGAGAAAAAGAAAGCAAGACAGAGGGAGAGAAAAGATTTGTTTTCTTTGTGGTAAGACATACTTTCATAGAGACATATTGAAATAAGGAGAAATGAAAAAATAATTCCAACATTTACCTGAGAAATTACCATTGCCTATAAGGTTTACTTCAGAAACCACTGAATTTGATCACATAACCTTTAGAGTAAGAGTCCTTAACCACTATCCCACAGTGACACATTAATAACATGCACAAAAACATATATAAGGCATTCGAATCACACAGTCCAGTTTATGCAGTGCCATAGGTTAGAGTTCACCTATGTTGACCTTATTAGGCAGAGTGGAATGGAAGAAAAGAGGGAGGGAGGGAGGGAGGGAGAAAAGGAAAATGAGACAGAGGGAAAGAGAAGATTTGTTTTCTTTGTGGTAAGACATACTTTACAAGAGAGATATTCAAACAAGGAGAAATGAAAAAGGAAAGCCAACATTTATCAGGGAAATTACCATTGTCTATAATCTTACCTCAGAAATCACAACCATTGAAAAACCAGGATTTGAACACACAAACTTGAGAAGAATAGTCAGAGGCCTTAACCACAAGGCCACAGTAACTCTAAGGAGCCATCTGCGAAAACGTATATATGGCACTGCATAAACTAGACTTTGTGATCACAAAGTCTAGTTTATGCAGTGCCATAGCTTATAGTTCACCTATCTTGACCTCATTGACAGTGTTGAATGGAAGAAGAGAGAGAGAGAAAAAGAAAATGACACAGACAGAGAGAGATTTGTTTTTTTTTGTGGTAAGGCATACTTTCAAAGAGAGATATTCGAACAAGGAGAAATGAAAAAAATAATTCCAACGTTTATCAGAGAAATTACCATTGCCTATAATTTTACCTCAGAAACCGCAACCATTGTTTTTTGGGTAATTGAAGGCAAGATGGCAGCCGCATCTGTGGCCGAGTGAGCGTCTGCAGGTGACCGCCCTTCACAATTCCACCAAAACTTTGTCAGACCTGATACGGCCAAAATGTTGTCATAGCCGGGATCATTATGTCCTAAAACACAGACTTGTGAAAGCTTCTTGAGAGCGGCAGGTATACAGTGTCTGTGTTTGGGAAATGCTCTGGAGTGTACTCACACATCGGTTTTCATCTCTGCCTGGCTTCTGGACTCAGCTCCTGCGGTTGGTGTGATTTTCGGTTCAGGGAGCCCGCCGGACTACTGATAGGTTTGGGCTTGGAGTGCATGAGGCACAGGGTCAGACTGATTTGCATATGGCCATGTCTGAACTGGGGTGGCGGAGTGAGCTAAAGAATGATGATGGATTAAATCCAGATCAGTTGACTGGGGGTGAGTGCTTGCCATGTTCAACACTCCGTCCATCATCCCCTTTGGTTTTGCTTTGTTCGCCCTAAGTTGGCAGGGTATGCCCAGACGTGGGTCCCTTGCTCACTTTGCCACTGATCAAGCTAGCCTGGCTGATGATGGCTGTTAGCCAGAAACCGGTCTCAGGATGCTTTTCTATGGTCCAGGGAAGACATGGCTTGGTAATTCGGGCTGGACTGTTCCCATGAGGCACAGGGTCAGACTGATTTTCATATGGACATGTCTGAACTGGGGTGGCGGAGTGAGCTAAAGAATGATGATGGATTAAACCCAGATCAGTTGACTGGGGGTGAGTGTTTGCAATGTTCAACACTCCGTCCATCATCCCCTTTGGTTTTGCTTTGTTCGCCCTAAGTTGGCAGGGTATGCCCAGACGTGGGTCCCTTGCTCACTTTGCCACTGAATTCAAGCTAGCCTGGCTGATGATGGCTGTTAGCCAGAAACCGGTCCCAGGATGCTTGTTTCCGGTCCAGGGAAGACATGGCTTGGCAGTTCGGGCTGGACTGTTCCCATGAGGCACAGTGTCTGACTGATTTGCATATGGCCATGTCTGAACTGGGGTGGCAGAGTGAGCTAAAGAATGATGATGGATTAAACCCAGATCAGTTGACTGGGGTGAGTGTTTGCAATGTTCAACACTCCGTCCATCATCCCCTTTGGTTTTGCTTTGTTCGCCCTAAGTTGGCAGGGTATGCCCAGACGTGGGTCCCTTGCTTACTTTGCCACTGGATTCAAGCTAGCCTGGATGATAATAACTGTTAGCCAGAACCCAGTCCCAGGATGCTTGTCTCCAGTCCAGGGAAGACATGGCTTGGCAGTTCGGGCTGGACTGTTCCCATGAGGCACAGGGTCAGACTGATTTGTATATGGCCATGTCTGAACTGGGGTGGCAGAGTGAGCTAAAGAATGACAATGGATTAAACACAGATCAGTTGACTGGGGGTGAGTGCTTGCAATGTTCAACACTCCGTCCATCATCCCCTTTGATTTTGCTTCAAATTAAATATACCAAAAACACAAATAATCTGTATTGAGAAAATACTTATTAATGATTCTAGGGTTACAGAGGAGGCTACATATCTGGGGATTCGTATTAATGCATGCTTGGGCAAGATGGTATTATCTAACTGGGAACCCCTGGTGCAGAAAATAAAAAAGGATCTGGACAGAATAGAAGGCTTGCATCTATCAATAGTTGGCAGATGTAATGTTTTAAAAATGAATGTTCTGCCTAAAGTGCTGTATTATTTCAGATGTGTCCCCTTGGAACTTATGTTGAAGCAACTTCAGAAGTTGCAATCTATTTGTAGTAGTTTCCTATTGGCACAGGGTAAGCCCTGGCGAGCAATGAGGTTCATGATCTTACCACGATCTCAAGGGGGGTGGGCTGTTCCTAATTTTTTTTCTTCTATGATTGGGTGTGTTTATTACAACAAATGGGCATCTTGTTGGTTGGGGAAGGGGCGGGAAAGGTAGAAGAGTTCCAGAATATTTTTCAGATGATTTTGGGCTCAAAAACAGAGAGGAATTTCTTTCTAAACTTAGAGCCCAGCTATTATATAAAAAACACGATTTAAGGTGCTCCCAGTTACCCATAAAGTATGGCTACAGATTCAAAAATATCTGAAGATTGGTAATCTTAATTTTTATACACCCACCTATTCCTTAGCACTACCTCCCCTTATTTTTCTGATACTGTCATGGCTAGATGGAGACGGAAGGGACTTATGACCTTGGGGGACTTAATTGACAGCAGTGGTATTAAGACCTATTCCTCGCTAGTATCCGAATATGATCTCCCCGAAACTGATTTTTTTAAATATCTACAAATTCGAGATTATTTTAAAAAGAGAGTAGATGTAACGAATTTGGTTAAAAAAAGTAATCTGTTGGAGTCAATTAGGAAGCACGGGAGGATTGGCACTTTATATCACAGTCTTAGTGAACTACAAGGTGATGATCTTGAAATTCAAAATCTCAAATGGAATAATAGACTAAATCCGGGAGGGAACATGCTACAAAATTCAATCGCATTGGCAGATAAGCTTCTGGTTTCCCCTAGTCTCAAATCACAACATTATAAAACCATATTTAATTTATATTATACGCCCACTAAAATTGCACGGTGGGGGGGCTAAATGGAGGTAAATGTATGCGCTGTGGGACAGACCAAGCTGATAGTCTTCATATGTTATTTGAATGTCCAGGCCTGAGACAATTGATAAATAAAATGGAGGCTTTCTTGACAGAGGTGACAGGGGTACAGATTGTGATTACATTTATGGGGATGATGTTGGGAGTACTGGAGGAATCATTAGCCGCACAGGGCATGCATGAATTCAGATATCTTTTATTCATAAATGTGGCGGTGGCTAGACTATCTAAAGCGTCATTATGGAGGGAGAAAGGACCTCCATCCCTTGAAATGTGGAGGGGCAGATTTTTTGCTATATGTAACCTAGAATATAGTCTCTATGCCCTCAAGGGACTACAGAAACTTAGATTAGGCATTAAGATATGGGGGGCGCTAGTGGAGTATTTGAAATAAATATAAGTTTGGTTAACATATGTGCTTTGTTTGCCCCGGCTTACAATATAACTGTATATAATTGTTAAATATAAGTCATGATTCCTCTTACATATTTATATATCCTGATCACCGCCTTCTCTGTTCGCTATTTTCTTATTTTTATTTTCTCTGCTTTCCTCTTCTCCCAGGATGATTTTGATTATGCTGTTTTGTCTTTGGCTCTGATATGATGTATATCTTTGTGCAATGTTTAAAAATGTAGGCTGACGAAAAGTATGCTCTTATCCCTCTCACTTTGTTTTCTATCTGTTTAAATGATCGCGATGTAAACGTATGTTTATTATATTGGGTTAATAAAAATAAAATAAAAAATAAACCGCAACCATTAAAAAATAAAACTTAACATTTAGAGTAAGAGACCTTAACCACTAGTCCACAGTGACTCATTAATACTATGCACAACAACATATATATGACGCCTGAATCAAACACTTCAGTGAATGCAGCACCATAGGTTAGAGTTCACATATGTTGACATCATTGACAGTGTTGAATGGAAGAAAGAGGGAGAGAGAAAAAGAAAATGAGACAGTGGGAGAGAGAATATTTGTTTTCTTTGTGGCAAGACATACTTTCCAAGAGAGATATTGAAACAAGGAGAAATGAAAAAAAGGCAACATTTATCAGAGAAATTACCATTGCCTATAATCTTACCTCAGAAACCACAACTATTGAAAAATCAAGATTTGAACACAGAACCTTTGAAGTAGGCTTCGGAAACCTTAACCACTAGGCCACAATGACTCATAAAAGCTTTTTATAAAAACTCATATCTGACATTCAAATCACACAGTCAAGTAATTTCAGTGCCATAGGTTAGAGTTCACCTATGTTGACCTCATTGACAGTGTTGAATGTATGGAAAGAGGGAGAGAGAGAGAAAAAGAAAGCGAGACAGGGGAAGGGAAAATATTTATTTTCTTTGTGGTAAGACATGCTTGCAAGGAGAGATATTCAAACAAAGGATAAATTAAAAGGCAACTTGCAACATTGAACAGAGAAATTACCATTAACTATAATTTTACCTCAGAAACCACAGTATTCGAAGACATGACCTTTAGGGTAAGAGTCAGAGACGTTAACCACCAGGCAACAGTGAACAATAAGAGCTCTCCACGAAAATGTATGTATGAAATTCAAATCACACAGTCCTATGTATGCAGTGCCATAGGATAGAGTTCACCTATGTGGACATCATGGGCAGTGTTGAAAGGAAGGAAAGAGGGACAGAAAGAGAAACAGAAAGCGAGAGAAAGGGAGAGAGATTCGTTTTCTTTCTGGTAAGACATACTTTCAAAGAGAGATATTCAAACAAGGATAAATGAAAAACAGTTGCAACATTTTTCAGAGAAATTACCATTGCCTATTTTACGTCAGAATCCACAACCATTGAAACACCAGGATGTGAACACATAACCTTTGAGAAGGAGTCAGAAACCTTAACCACTAGGTCACAGTGACTCAAAAGTACACTGCACGAAAACATATATATGACATTTGAAACCTACAGTCCACTGTATGTAGTGCCATAGTGTTAGAACTGGGGGTCTCTAGTTGGCAGAGGTAGGTAACTTTGACCAAATAAGGAACCTTGTTTCTAGTCAGGGTAAGGGGCTACGCTTCTAAAATAACCAGTGCTCAACCCCTTGGTAGCTTGGCACGGGCAGACAGGCTTATCTCAGTGGCAGTGTGTAAAGCATTTGTGAACACATACAGTAATATAGTGAAAACACTACAGATGGACACCACACAGGTTTTATAAGAAATAAGTAGTCTTTATATAGACTTAACACAAGACACAAACGACAAAAATCCACAATACAGTATTGGGAAAATGACTTTTAAATGGTAGAAATAGCTTAGTTCAAAGATGATGGTAAATGCGACACGTTTCTCACAAAGTACCTTTGGATGCGTCACGCAAGATAAACAAAAGGTTCGCAGGGAGAACGATGCACCGGTTTCTTGATTCGGGGGAGGCGATGTGTCTGTTCCTCAGTGCTTGCGCAAAGTAGGCGATGCGTCTGTTCCCTACCGGAGAGGAGGTGATGCGTCGATCTCGTGTTGGGTTCCGGTTACGATGCGACAAGATGGCGCCTTGATGCGATGCGACGATCCGGTGCGATGTGACAAGATGGCGTCTTTGATGCGATGCGACGACATGAAGGCGATGCGTGCACGCCCAACAGCCGTGCGGCGACTCTGGAACTTCTGAGCCGCGACAGACAATGCGACACACTTCTCCGGGGATGCGACGGTGACCCTTGCTGTGGCGACACGCTTCTCCGGTGGTGCGATGACAAACAGCTGCGACGGAGACACACTTCTCCGGTGATGCGACGGCGACCCTTGCGGTGGAGACACGCTTCTCCGATGATGCGATGGCAACAGCTGCGGATGCGACACGCTTCTTCTCGTTGAGTCGCGCTTCCAGCTCCCAACAATACGCAGGCTTCTGCAGACAGAATTCCCAGCAAGGAAATTCAGGGGATAGCTGGGGGTGAAGCCTTGTATCCCTGAGACTTCACCAGGAGGCAAGCACTCAAGATGATGAAAGTTCAATAAAAGTTCCTTCTCTTTTCCTTGGCAAATAAGCAACCACTGCAGGCCAACCCCAGAAAATAGTACACTGGCACAGGGGCAGTCAATTCCTTCAGCTTCTTAAGGTTCTTCTCCTTGGCAAAGGTCCGTCTTGATTTCCAGAAGTGATTTAAAGTCTTGGGGTCTGGGCCCCTATATTTATACTAGCAAATCCTTTGTCGTCTGGAGGCAGAGGGTGCCTGTACCTAGCCAAAACCAGTTCTGTGCATCTTCCTGGCAGGAGGTGGAGACATCATTGTTGAAAGCAGACCTGGCCCAGGTAGCTGAAAGGAAATCTCCTCCCCCACTCTCTATTCTATGAGGTCTCAGGAAAGTGAAAGGAAATCCCGCCCCCCCACTCTCTATGCAGCCAAGGTCCTATTCTGCTCAGCCCTGACTCATCAGACTGCTAGAGCCCAAGCCCTCATGTCACTCCCAAACCAGACATGCAATACACAACCTAGCAAAGGCAGGCTAGATGGTTAGGTAAGAAAATGGCTACTTTCTAAAAGTGGTATTTTCAAACATAGAATGTTAAGACCACCTTCACTAAAAGATGTATTTTATCATTCTGAGTTCAGGCATACTAAATTTGTTTTTCTACCATGTTCCCTTGGTCAGTTAGGATTATGAGGTGTTATTTATTTTAGAGTTTTATATAGTGCTGGCAAGACCCGAGGGTATCAGAGCGCTTTACAACATGAAACAAAGAAGCAATCAAATAAAAGAAGTGACCATAGTAAAGCATAGTGATTCGTGACGAGTAAAGTTCAAACACACAGAGTAGCAAATCAGACGTAATGATCCGTGACGTGCACAGTTCAAACACAACTCCAGATCGGTGAGGGGGAACACCAGAGCAAGACGAGAGGTGAGAGAGGTATCGGTCTTCTAAACAGGGTGAATGTATACTGCAGTGTGCAGGATTCAATGTGGAGCATCAGCTATCCATTCAGAAGAGTTTGGTTGAGGAAAGGGTCTTTGAGCTGATTTTTGAATTTTGGAAAGGAGGGGTTAGTCCTGATATGAACTAGGATGGCGTTTCAAATTTTGGGCGCATTTCCAGAGAAGGAGCGTGATGAGGCTTTATGTTTGTGAGTTTTTGGCAGGATGAGAAGTAGAGTGTTAGTACTCCTTAGGTTCCTTGACTGACTGGCTTTGTTTAGTTTGGCGGCCAGGTATGCCTGTTTGCCGGTATGCAGGGCTTTGTGAGTGAGACAGGCTGTTCTGAAGCTGGTGCGCATTTCGGTTGGTATCCATTTTAGCTCTCTGAGAGCATGAGTGATGTGTTCAGATTTTTTTACTCCAGTGACCATCCTGGCTGCTGCATTTAGAGTACTTCTGAGGGAGGCAACGTGGGATTTTGCTGTGCCTGTGAGGGTTGCGTTTCCGTAGTCCAATCTGGACAGAACCAAGGATTGGGTGGCTTGTTTGAGGTCGTTGGGAGGGATGAATGGCTTTATTTTGTTGAGCAGTTTTAAGTTGATGAAATCGCTTTTGGCGGTATTTTTGATGTGTTTGACCATGTCTAAATTAAGGTCCAGAGTGATTCCCAGTGATTTTACAGAGTCTGCTCGGATGAGGATGCAGTTTAGAACATCAATGGTTTTTAGCCATTCTGTGACTTGGGGGGTCTGTGCTTTGTTGGATATGATGAGTATTTCCGTTTTGTCCTGGTTTAGTTTCAGTTAGGTTGAGGGATAACCAGTGTTGGATTACTTTCAGGGTGAGGTTTAGTCTTTGTATGTCCTCAATAGAGGAAGTTTCAAGGTAGATCTGGGTATCGTCTGCATATAGGTGGAAGGGGATGTTGGCTTTGTTGAGTATCTTGGTGAGTGGCTCCAAGTAGATATTGAATAGTGCCGGGGAAAGAACTGATCCTTGCGGAACCCCCCTGTTTACGGAGAGTAAGTCTGACATATTGTTTTTAATTTTTATTCTTTGGGTACGGTTCTGCAGGAAGGAGGAGAACCACTGTATTACCACCTCATCTGCTCCGAAACTTTGCCATAGTACATTAATGAGCAGTTTGTGATCAACCGTGTCGAAGGCTGCCGATAGGTCCAGGAGGATGAGTAGGCAGCATTGATCATTGTCAAGTGACTTGTGGATGTCATCTATGACATTGAGGATCGCTGTCTCAGTGCTGCAACCTTTTCTGAAGCCTGATTGGTGAGGATCTAGGAAGTTGTTTCTTTCCATGTGTTGCGTTAATTGCAGGAGGATACATCTTTCTAAGGTTTTTCCTAGAAAACAGAGATTAGATACAGGCCTGAAGTTGTTGAGATCATTGGGATCGGAGCCTGGTTTTTTAAAAATTGGTTTGACTTGACCCATTTTGAGACAGTCTGGCATGACTCCGGTTCTTAGAGAGCTGTTTATAATCTTGGTCCACAGCGGGGCTAGGGTGAGATTGAGTTTCTTAGCTAGTTGCGCATGGATAGGGTCAGAGAAGTGAGACAAGAGTTTGGACTGGTAATCAATTTAGAGATCTCTGCTTCTGAGATGGGGGAAGGATTTCCAGTTGTTGGGGAGGGGGGGGGGTGGCTGGGTAGGTTGAGGTCTTCTTTACGGGGTGTAGGGCTTACTTTGGGTGGTAGGAGGTAGTTGTCCAAGGAGAGCTCAATCTTGTTGATCTTCTCATTGAAGAAGGTGGCAAAGTTGTTGCATAGTTCTGTGGAGGCCGTCACTGCAGAAGAGGGGGGCTTGGAGGTTTGTTGTCTGATGATATTAAAGAGTTCTTTGGGTCGATTTTTGGCATTGTTTAGTGCATCACAGAAGAAAGAGGTTTTCTCATTCTTGATGTGTTTTTTATATTCCCTGCGTTCGGATTTGAGTAGGTCTAGGAGGGTTATTGATGGGTTGTTTCTCCAGTCTTTCAGCAACTCTTAGTTGTCTTCTTTCCAAGTTTAGATCTGTGTTGAACCAGGATCTTGAAGGAAGCAAACTGCCCATTCTGGCCTATGGGGACAGGTAGCCTTGCAATAGTGAAAAACAAAATTGGTTGTAATTCAGTATCAGGACATGCCACACACATCAGGGCATGTCCTATCTTTTACCTACAATGCACCCTGCCCTTGGGCCTACCTTAGGGGTGGCTAACATGTAGAAAAGAGAAGGTTTAGGGACTGGTAAGTGGGTGCACGTACCAAGTCGACATGGTAGTATTGACTGCATGCAGGTTCTGCAGTGGCAGACCTGAGACACACTTTACAAGCTACTTCTGTGGGTGGCACAATCAGTGCTGCAAGCCCACTAGCAGCAATTGATCTACAGGCCCTGGGCATACATGGTGCACTGTACTAGGGTCTGACAAGTAAATCAAATAAGCCAATCATGGAGTCACTAATCTATTACAACAATTTAGAATAGGTAGCACTTGCACTGTGGCACTGAATAGCAGTGGCACAGTGCCAAAAGCATGTAAAACCAGCAAAACATATTAAAAACAGAGGAGACAACAGCAAACAAAATGGAAGGGAGACTCACACCAATGGTACTAGGTCTAACACATGTCCCCTCCAGCTGAAATGTGGGGAGAACTACCTATCCTCTTGGGAGTTCTCTTCAATAAGGCGGAAAAATCTGGACAGACCATCAGCATTGGCGTGTTCTATACCAGGGCGGTGTTCCACCATGATGTCCATTCCCTGTAGGGAAATGGACCACCTCAACAACTTTGGATTCTCACCCCTCATCTGCATCAACCCTCGGAGGGGCCTGTGGTCTGTCTGAACCCGGAAGTGAGTCCCAAATAAGTATGATCTCAACTTCTTCAGTGCCCAGACCACAGCACATGCCTCACGCTCAATTGCACTCCACCTCTGTTCCCGTGGAGGTAACCTCCTACTGATGAAGGCTACAGGTTGGTCTAGGCCCTCCTCGTTTATCTCTGAAAGAACAGCACCCACACCATG
The DNA here is from genome assembly GCF_964204655.1 of Triturus cristatus. Taxonomy (NCBI): domain Eukaryota; kingdom Metazoa; phylum Chordata; class Amphibia; order Caudata; family Salamandridae; genus Triturus; species Triturus cristatus. The sequence continues at coordinate 647,000,487 of NC_140594.1, read as the reverse complement.
CTCTCAAGCGTCTGTTTGGATAATGAATTCCTTTGAGAAGTTGGGCGCCTGAAGCACGGGTGCTGTGTACATGGCAGTCTTCAGGGCGTCAAAAGCTTTCTGACAGGTGTCAGGCAAGTTTACTTTCTTGGGCTGCTTCCTGGAAGTCAGCTCAGTCAAGGGTACAACAATGTTGCCATACCCCTTGACAAGCCTCCTGTAGTACCCTGTGCGTCCTAAAAAGGCTCTCACCTGTTTCTGGGTTTTAGGGGGTTCCCATACCACGATGGTATTAATCTTGGGTTGTAGGGGCGCCACCTGGCCGTTTCCTACCTGGTGCCCCAAGTACACCATAGAACCCTGCCCAATCCGGCACTTACTCGCCTTGATTGTGAGGCCTGCTTTACGCAGTGCCATCAACACTTCCCAGAAGTGGTGCAGATGTTCTTCCCAACTGGCGCTGAACACTGCAATGTCATCCAGGTAGGCAGCACTGAAATCTTCCAGTTTTCCAGAATTGGTAGTGCCCATCTGGTGTGGTTAATGCTGACCTCTCTTTGGCCCCATCAGTTAAGGCGATCTGCCAGTACCCAGACGTCAAATCAAAGTACTGAGGTACCGTGCATCCCCTAGCCGATCAATGAGCTCATCAGGTCTGGGGATGGGCTGCGCACCAGTCTTGGTGACTGACTTGAGTCCTCGGTAACCCACACAGAACCGGAGTTCGGGTGTGGCACCAGGCGCGGGAGTCTTTGGAACCAAGACCACGGTGCTGGCCCAAGGGCTGTTAGAGGACTCAATCACCCCTAAGGCAAACATCTTGGAGACCACCTCCTTGATGTTAGGTCTGACCCTGTCAGTCACTCTGTAAGCCTTGTGCTTAACAGGAGGACTGTCCTTAGTGTCTACATCATGGACGCACCATTCAGTGACATGAGGAACCAGGGAGAACAAATCAGACTATTGGCCCGACAGTTGGTGACAATCATTCTGCAGCTCAGGGGTCATCTTGCTCTGTTGTAGACAGGAGGTCAGGAAGAGGCTCAGTCTCCTCCTCCATTCCAGCATCCGTAGCTAGGAGCATGCCCACTTCGGACCTCTCTAAGTGGGGCTACAGGCAGTTAACAGGGAGGACCCGCAAAGGGTTCCTGGGAGACCGCAGGTCCACCAAGTAAGTGACATCACTTTTGCGCTCCACCACCTCAAATGGTCCAGTCAACTTATCCTGGAGTGCACAGGGCTCCACTGGGGCCATGACCCAAACTTTCTGACCAGGCTGAAGCTCAATCAGAGTGGCATTCTGATCACACCGCTTCATCTCTTCCTTGCTGGCTTCCAGATTCGCCTGGGCGAGTTGTCTCTATCGCCTATTCTGGTTCCTGAAGGCCAACATGTAGCTATATACATCCTGGAGAGGTTTCCTGGGAGCTTTCTCCCAGCCTTCTTTAACCAGACTCAGAGGTCCTCTTACCAGGTGACCATACAGCAGTTCAAAGGGACTGAACCCTAAGGACATCTGTGGCACCTCACGGTAAGCAAACAGTAGGCATGGCAAGAGGATGTCCCACTTATGCCTCATAGGTTCTTCAAGGCCCATAATCATGCCTTTGAGGGTCCGGTTGAATCTCTCAACCAGCCCATTACCTTGGGGGTGGTAAGGAGTGGTGAACTTATAAGTTGCTCCACACTCCTGCCACAGGGACTTCATATACTTGGATATGAAGTTTGTACCACAGTCTGACACCACCTCTCAGGGGAACACCACAGGGTAGAAAATCCCCATCAGAGCACGTCCCACCATGGGGCCGTCACTGTCCTGAGAGTGTTGGCTTCCGGGTACCTGATAGCAAGGTCCACCAAGACCAGGATAAACCTGTTGCCCATGGCTGTCTTGGGGTTCAGAGGCCCCACAATATCAATACCCACCCGGTCAAAGGAGGTGCTGACTACATGGAAGGGCTGGAGGGGAGCCTTGTGCTTCCTCCCACTCTTACCACTTGCCTGGCAAGTCTGGCAAGTCCTGCAATGAGTATCTGAACTCTTGTGCATCTGGGGCCAATAAAAGTGGGTGACAAGCCTTTCAAAGGTCTTGTCCTGCCCTAAATGTCCAGCTAACGGTACATCATGAGACAAACCCAGTAGGAAGGCTCTGAAGCGCTGGGGTACCACCAGCACACGGGCTGACCCAGGCTCAGCAACCTTAGGCTCGCTATACAGGAGACCATTCTCCCAGTAGATCCAATGTGATCCAGACTGATCACCTGCTGCCTAGTGTGTGTGGCCTGTTGCCGCAAACCCACAAGAGAAGGGCACTCCTTCTGCTCCTCACAGAAGTCCTCCCTGGAGGGTCCTCCATCTTGCTGCCAATGGGTCAGCTCAGGCAGGTCCCCCAGTTCGGCCACTTGCTCCCCTGTAGGTTCCAGGGCATCCCCCTCAAGGTCTGCCTCCTCCTGGACTGTGGGAACTATGGGGGCTGGTTTCTTATGCCCCCTGCCTCTTCTCTTTAAGGCAGGTACCTGGGCCATGCTTTCAGGCTCCAAGTCCACTTGAACACCCTTACGGGCTGCCACAGACCGAGTGGTCACACACGCCCACTCAGGCTGACCCAACATCTCTAAATGAGACCTTCTCTCCACCTTAGCCCAAGGAGAGATCTCTAAATCATTCCCCAACAGATAATAAGATAAACAAAAGGTTCGCAGGGAGAATGATGCGCCAGTTCCTTGCTTCGGGGGAGTGTGATCGTGGGCGGTCGGCGGGCTGGAAAAGCAGGCAAGGAGGCCGGATATAGTGGGCAATATTGTCCTTTTATTGCACACAAGGCAGTTCTTACAACAAGAGAGGAAACCAAGATACGGCTCAAAAAAAAAGGGTTGTGCAGTCTTCTTCCGCCTCTGCCGTATGGGTTGGGGGTCCAGTGGGCTTCCCGGTCTTGGGGCAGACGTCTGTAGGAGGTCGGGAAGGCTCCTCGGAGGGCAGTAAGAGAAAGAGAAGGAGCCGTTAGTCCTACTGGGGCTAGAGGCCAGGTACCGTAACCATAACCAGGGGTGAGAAAGTAGAAAAGACCGTGAGGAAAAAAAGGGCGGGGAAGGACAAGGAATGGCAAAGAAAGAGGGGTGCTCGAAAAGGTTCGTGTGGGGGCAGTATTTACACAGTGCAAGGTGCTGTATACTATATACAAGGTGTCTAACCGTTATAAGTGGCGTGTCTAAGATAGAGGGAGTAATTACACAGGGGCCGTACTGTTTACACAGGGCACCTAGCGTGCTTTTAAGAAGGCAGCTGGTACTCACGCGCTCCGCCGTAACTCTCCTCCGAGTTACGGCCACTCTTCAGCCACCTCCGGGGGATTCCACCAGTCTTCGGACCACTCCTCGAATTCTCCACTCCCGTCCTCTCCTTCCGCCACAGCTCCAGTCAAAATCTCCTGCCACGATACTCCGACCTCTTCTGCCTCTCGTCTTCCGTCTTTTCTGTGTCCGGCCCTCAGCAAGGAGGGGGGACTTCCGGGGTCAAGGGGTAGTCTTTCCGGTCCGTCGTCTCTCCGGATTGGATCCTGCAACAGAGAGAGGGGCGGGGTTCCCGTTGTCACGGACGCTTTTGTGGTTGTTTCGAATTGCGTGCCCTGGAAGGGAGAACATCGGAGGGGTGATAATCCTGGCGGGGTGAGTAAGGGTCTCGGGACCCGTGGGGCTATATCACAGGGAGGCAATGCGTCTGTCCAACAGTGCTTGTGCAAAGTAGGCGATGCGTCTGTTCCTTACCAGAGAGGAGGTGATGCGTCGATCTCGTGTTGCGTTCCAGTTACGATGCGACAAGATGGCACCTCGATGCGATGCGACGATCCGGTGCGATGCGACAAAATGGCGTCTTTGATGTGATGTGACGACATGAAGGCGATGCGTGCACACCCAAAGGCCCTGCGGCGACTCTGGAACTTCTGAGCTGCGACAGGCCCTGCGACATGCTTCTCCGGGGATGCAACCGCAACCCTTGCAGTGGCGACACGCTTCTCCGGTGATGCGACGACAAACAGCTGCGATGGAGACACGCTTCTCCGGTGATGCGGCAGCGACTCTTGCAGTGGCCACTTACTTCTCCGAGGATGCGACGGCAACAGCTGCGGATGCGACACGCTTCTTCTTTTTGAGTCACGCTTCAAGCTCCCAACAATACGCAGGCTTCTGCAGACAGAATTCCCAGCAAGGAAATTTAGGGGGGAGCTGGGGGTGAAGTCTTGTATCCCTGAGACTTCAGCAGGAGGCAAGCACAGCTCAAGCCCTTGAAGATTCTTCTTCAAGATGATGAAAGTTCAATAAAAGTTCCTTCTCCTTTCCTTGGCAAATAAGCAACCACTGCAGGCCAACCCCAGAAAATAGCGCACTGGCATAGGGGCAGTCAACTCGTTCAGATTCTTATGGTTCTTCTCCTTGGCAAAGGTTTGTATTGATTCCCAGAAGTGATCTAAAGTCTTGGGGTCTGGGCCCAAATATTTATACTAGTAAATCCTTTGTCCTCTGGAGCCAGAGGGTGCCTGTACCTAGCCAAAACCAGTGTCACGAGTACCAAACTGCTCAGGATCAGGACGATGCTCCGGGGGGTCCACCTCCTGACGTCCCCACACTCTGACTATATATATATATATATACACAGAGTATAAAGGCAATCAAGTGAGGGATGGGTTTAGGGTAGGAACAGCGGTGGAAAAGGAAGACCTGTAACAACATAAGCAGAGGATTAATGCCGCATACTTCTCTGGCTACCCTCATATAAGTCTCACTAGCGTAACAGACACACCATAAACAAGACTTCCCCTGAGGTGGACCCTTCCTCTCTCTCTCCGGCTAGATAGTTCTCTTTCCGTAGGGAAGTCATATACACCTATAAGGCAAGCACAATGAGATATCACACACACTGCCAACATCAAAACCTAACTGTAGGTAAGCGCTATCGATCTCCATACATACCCTCTGTCACACACCCTTTAATCCAAATGATAAGGCCAACTCCAGCACCAGGACAGAATGCACTAGACACTCAAAGAGGACAAAAGAAAACGCTGGAGGTCTCTGTTCCATGAGCAATGCAAAAAGGCGCACAGAGTATATGTAATGGCAACAAAATAGGTTCCAGGAATGATCAGCTGCCCCAGCTACATAGTTTTGTCATTCCGGGAAAAATAATATAAACAGGAGTAAGAAGGCCTTCGAGTCAGACCTCCCCTCCAGAAGCCAGGAAGCTTACCGGACTCTGTCTGTCAAAGCGCTGGGTTCGCGCAGCGAGTGGGATCCTTCAGAGAGTTCCAGCGCACCTCCTCTGGCCGGATTGTCTCTTCCTCCCGTTGCCGCCGAACCAAGGGAGACAGAAGGATGGCGGTAAATGAGGGGCGGACACCCCCGAGTAATCCCACTGCAGATGATCAGGTGGAAATGGAATGCCACCCTAAATGCGTTCCCGCTCTGCCGAGCGTAACGCTCACTGCGGCTCCCACCGAGCCCAGTCTCGATACTCCACGAAGTTGTTGCTCCGTGCCTCCACGGAGGACTCGGTCAAATCCACAAGGCTGCTTCAAGCAACGCGGTTCAGAGCAGCCACTCTGACACACGGAAACAAACGCTCCGCTAGAATCACGTACAACGCTCCTTGCGTTGTGCGTGATTAAATAAGTCTGGTCCTACCCAGAAGACCTTCTGGGTAGACGTTCTCCGCCTGGTGCATAGGCGCGGCAGAGTCAATGCCTGACAACCAGTTCTGTGCAGCTTCCTGGCAGGAGGTGGAGACATCATTGTTGAAAGCAGACCTGGCCCAGGTAGCTGAAAGGAAATCTCCTCCCCCTACTCTCTATTTTATGAGGGCCCAGGGAAGTGAAAGGAAATCTCGGCCCCCACTCTCTATGCAGCCAAGGTCCTATTCTGCCCAGCCCTGACTCATCAGATTGCTGGAGCCCAAACCCTCCTGTCACTCACAAACCAGACATGCAATACACAACCTAGCAGAGGCAGGCTGGATGGTTAGGTAAGAAATACCTACTTTCTAAAAGTGGTATTTTCAAACATAGAATGTTAAAACCAACGTCACTAAAATATGTATTTTATCATTCTGAGTTTAGGCATACTAAATTCGTTTTTCTACCATTTTCCCTGGGTCAGTTAGGATTATAAGGTGTTATGATCAAACTGCCCATTCTGGTCTATGGGGACAGGTATTCTTGCAATAGTGAAAAACGAAATTGGTTGTAATTCACTATCAGGACATGTCACACACATCAGGGCATGTGCTACCTTTTACTTACAATGCACCCTGCCCTTGGGCCTACCTTAGGGGTGGCTAACATGTGGAAAAGGGAAGGTTAAGGGACCGGTAAGTGGGTACACTTACCAAGTCGACATGGCAGTACTAGACTGCACACAGGTTCTGCAATGGCAGGCCTGAGCCACACTTTACAACCTACTTCTGTGGGTGGCACAATCAGTGGTGCAAGCCCACTAGCAGTAGTTGATCTACAGGACCTGGGCACACATGGTGCACTGTACTAGGGTCTGACAAGTAAATCAAATAAGCCAATCATGGAGTCACTAATCTATTACAACAATTTACAATAGGGAGCACATACACTGTGGCACTGAATAACAGTGGCACAGTGCCCAAAGCATACAAAACCAGCAAAACATAGGAGACAACAGCAAATAAAATGGAAGGGAGACTCACGCCAATGGTACCAGGTCTAACAAATAGGTTAGAGCTCACCTATGTTGACTTCATTGACAGTGTTGAAAGGAAGGAAAGAGGGACAGAGAGAGAAAAAGAAAGCGAGACATAGAGAAGTTTTTTTTTCTTTGTTGTAAGACATACTTTCAAAGAGAGATATTCAAACAAGGAGAATTTAAAAAAAAACATTTACCAGAGAAATTATCCTTGCCTATGTCTTTACCTCAGAAACCACAGGATTTGAACACTTAACCTTTAAGTTTAAAGTCAGAGACCTTAACCACTAGACCACAGAGACTCATAAGCACTATGCATGAAAACTTACATTTTACATTCAAATCAGTCTAGTGTATGCAGTGCCATAGGTTAGAGTTCACCTATGTTGACTTCATTGACATTGTTGAATGGAAGGAAAGAAAGAAATAGAAAGAACGTGAGACAGAGGAAGAGAGAAGATTTGTTTTCTTTGTGGTAAGTCATACTTTCAAAGAGAGATATTCAAACAGGGAGAAATGCAAAAAAGTAACATTGCCAATACATTTTGCTCAGAAACCAAATCATTTGAACACTTACCCTTTAGAATAAGAGTCAGAGACCGTAACCACTAGGCCTCAGTGACTTATAATTACTCTCCACGAAAACCTATACATGACATTCGTATCAAACAGTCCATTGTATGCAGTGCCATAGGTTAGAATTGACCTATGTTTACATCATTGACACTGTTGAAAGGAAGGAAAGAGGGACACATAGAGTAAAGGAAAGTGAGACAGAGGGAGAGGTAAGATTTGTTTTCTTTGTGGTAAGACATACTTTCAAAGAGAGGTATTCAAACAAGTAGAAATGAAAATAATTTAAACATTTATCAGAGCAATCACCAATGCCTATGATTTTACCTCAGAAACATTAAACACCAGGATTTGAACATATAACCTTTAAAATAAGCGTCAGAGACCTTAGCCACTAGGCCTCCATCACTAACACATGAGCTGCCCAAAAATGAATATATATGACATTTGAATCAAACAGTCCAGTGTATGCAGTCCCATCGGTTCACCTATGTTGACATCATTGACAGTGTTTAATGGAAGAAATGAGAGAGAGAGAAAGAAAGAAAGCGAGACAGAGGGAGAGAGAAGATTTGTTTTCTTTGTGGTAAGACATACTTTCAAAGAGAGATATTCAAACAAGGAGAATTGAAAACAAAAATTCCAAATTTTACCATTGCCTATAACTTTACCTCAAAAATCATAGGATTTGAAAATATAACCTTTAGCATAAAACTCAGCGTTGTTAACCACTAGGACACCATGACACATATGACACATATGAATTATGTCCAAAGGGGGGGTGCTAGAGAGCCCAGAGCAAAATTGCCGCACCTTAGCGCTGCTCTGCTGGTCGAGGGAACAATCCACTCATTATACTACAGAATCAACGCCATCCACAGGCAGCACTTACAAATTCTGACGCCTCATCATGCAAGGAGCACTTTGACCGCTTTGTTGTTGCTGATCTGTGCTTCATAACGCCGCTGGCTGCAGAAGTTCTATCTGGACAAAATGGCGGCTTCAGAGGGATCCAGGCGCTGAACTCCGCTTATGCGGCCGCTGTCGCTGCCATGCTGCTGATCTTTTCCTCTGGAGTGCTGCGACACGGAGGTGCTGCAGCTGAACTACCCTGCTACGGCTAGCGGTAAGGCTTAACCGCTTCGGTCTGCGCTCTACGCTCCCCGTTTGGCGGCTGACAGCACATGGTGCCCCGGACTGACTGCGGCCTGTTGTGTGGCGGAGTGGTGCAGGACTGCGCCCATTCCCGCCTGTGACCCTACCGTCGTCGTGCTCCTCCTAATGGGGCTCCACAGTACTGGTGGCGAACGGAGAAGCCTGGGACATTCCGTATCTCGACGGAGCGACTGACAGGTATGGGCGCGGCTGTGTGGCCCTCACCCCCACCTGCGCTGCAGCCCGGATAAAAATACAGCGGTCGAGTGGTTGTCTGGCGGCCTACCACTCGCAACTACTGTGCGCTGGAATCCCGCAGAATGGCGGCCCGCTGACATTGCTGCTTTCATACCCCAGTAGCTTGCCACGAGGAGGGCCTGTCTCTTGTTGTGCACTATAGCGCTGGGAGAGTGGCTCGGTCACTGTTACCGCTGTTGTTGAAAGTGCTCCCTCTCTTAATGCTCCAGGGGTAGACAGCAGGACACTGCATGGGCACCTTTGAGGCCAATGAAGCCTTGTTTATGCGTTGCGCTCCAGAGTACCGCTCAGTGCACTGAGGCTGTTTCCAGGCTATTGTTGACTGTAGCCTACATAGATTTGGGTAACTGGCATAGACGTGCGGACACAGTGTCAGACTGGTGCATTGACGTTTGGGTGCGATCTGTCCCATCACATTAATCTCAGTAAGTGCTATCACCTGGATAGTCTGAGGCTGTATACCACCAAATACCATACACTGCAGCGGACGGCGCAGTGCTGAGGGTGCCAGGCGGCTTGGACTATTCTACTGCCACGGCAGGGGAACCACATTGCGCTCTTATAACGACGACCACCCACACGGTGGTGAGCTCCATCTGCGAGGAAATCACACAGCACAGTGCAACAGTATTGTCTGCAACACGTAATCCTTATCAGCATGGTACACAGAGCTGTGAACATAGCCCTAATATTAACCTCACGGTGACGTCACAAAAGCAGCCCCACAGAGGAGGTCGCATCATGGGCAGGACGGACAAGCAACAAGCGAAATTGAACTTTGAGACCCAGCGGCTGACGAAATCCTAGGTTCCAGCTACATCATACACTGAGCCTGAGATGGAAGCAGGCACCAGCAACAAACTGGAGCGCATGACGCTAACAATGCAGCAGAGTCTGCAGTCCATTGACGCTAAGATAGATCACCTGAACCTGCGAATGGACAGTATGGCACCGAAGCTTGACAAGCATGGATCGCGGATAGCAGAGGCGGAGCAGCAAATCTCGACTGAAGACCAGGTGGAGGCCGTTAGAGCCTCATGCTCCACTATGGAAAAGCTCCTGGCGTTGATCCAGGCGCGGAACAAGGACCTTGAAGCCCGTTCTCTCAGGAACAACCTGCGCATTACGGGGATCCCAGAATCAACCAACACGGACCCCATGGAATCATACATCGAGACCTTACTTAAAGATACGCTGGGAGCGAAACTGTGGGAGCATGGGCCAGATAACCAAACGCGGAGGCTGTATATATTTCTTAATGATGAAGGTTTACAAAGTTTTGGGGGTGAGATGGTATAACAAGATCCTCCTTTCAAATTTTCTTCTCCCAGGATACAAGGGCCGGTGTCCTTAGTCTCGTCTTCTATCCTCTTGGTCCAGTGGTCTTCCCCAGAGGCTCATAAATGGAGAGAGAAAGGAGCGGTCAGTCATTGATGGGTCATATGACTTGAAAGTAGAGTGTTTCATCTGAGGGCTGTCTGCTCCTGAGTCTTCACTGCTTTTTAAACCCCTGTGTCAGCACTTCTACTTTTTAGACCCAGAGTAAGTTGCAGGGAGGGGAAGTTTTAGGGAAAAGAGTGCACAGTTTTGGAGCCCAGGGTATAAAGGGGGAAGATTTGGGAGAATATTGCCAGCTTTTTATGTCTTCACTCCCGTTACTCATCCCGATGTGTCAGCTTCCCTCCCGTCACCCGCAGTCCCTTCCCTCCTCTCACTCTCCTCGTAGGCACTCACCGGCTCATTGGGGCCGCTCTCCAGCATCCTCCGGTGGGCACCACCACTCCTCGCTCCACCTCTCGTCTTCCTCTTCAGCTGCGGTCCTGTCCTCTTCTTCGATGCCACCTCCTGAATCTTCCACTCGATCGCCTTCACTCGTCCTCTCTCCGTCTCCTCGATTCGCTCTCCCTTCATCGTTCGGCCAGTCCTTTTTCTCTCTCTCCCTATCAATGCTTCCGGGGTCAGCACCTCCTACTCCCGCGACATCACTCCATTGTCTTCTCTCCTGTATGAATACACGATAGGTGGGTGGTGATACCCTCTCGGCGGCCATGCTGTTGATGTTATGTTTCCGGGTCCCAGTCTCCTGTGGAGAGCCGACTCGAGCACACTAACCGGAGGATTGGGTAAGTTTCAGGGTCTCAAGGGGGCCACCTTACATCCCCTTTCCCTTGCTGTCCTTCTAGTAGTGTTCATTTCCTGAGGATATCGTGATAGGAAGTCTATGTTTACCTGGTCTAACCCTCTTCGATGTTTGGTTTGGAACCTATACGGCTGTAGGGCTAAAAACCATCTCAACACCCTCTCTTGTTGCCTTTATTGCTTGCCAACCATTCTAATGGGGCGTGGTCTGTATATAATGTAAATTCTCCCTCAGGGTTTCGATTGCCCACTTGATGGCAAGGTCTTCTTTTTCTATAACGGCATAGTTTTTCTCCCGAGGGAACAACTTCCGGCTCCCTGGGGTGTCCTCTGGGATAACACCACCCCAAGACCTTTGTCTGAGGCGTCTGTCTGCAAAATGAAAGGGAGTGTATAATCAGGGCTTGCAAGAATGGTTTCGGAGGTGAGGGAGGCTTTTAAGTTATCAAACACCTGGATCACTTCCCCGGATCAGGATGCCGTAAGACGGTTGCTGTTTTTACGGTTTTCTGCAACACGTTTGTTAGGGGTGCAGCAGTCTAAGAAAAGTTGGGGATGAATCTATGGTAGTATCCGAGAATACCTAAAAATGCTAGGAGGTCCCATTTGGTCTTGGGAAAAGGTATTTGAGAAATGGCTGTTAGCTTGTCCTTTTGGGGTCTGATGACTCACTCATCTAACATATACTCCAGATACCAGACGGTTTGTGCTGCTAGATGACTTTTGGCAGGGTTGATTTTTAGTCCATGACACCCTATGGCCTCAACTACATTGTATAGATGATCCAGGTGTTTATACCACGTTTCACTATAGATGACAATATCATCTATATAGGCTCCAGCGTATTTCTCATGTGGTTGCAAAATGAGATTCATGGCTCTTTGAAAAGTGGTGGGGGACCCGTGTAGCCCAAATGGCAACACCGTAAACTGGTACAACCCGTCAGGGGTGGAAAAGGCAGTTTTCTCTTTATCTTGTTCTCTTAGTGGGATTTGCCAATATCCCTTGCAGGGCCGGCTCTTGGGCGGTGCGATCAGTGCCACCGCACCGGGCGCTGACTTTGGGTGGGGGCGCCATGTTTACAAGTATATTAGGTTATAAAATCCCCTGTTGCTGTGTTCCGGCACGAGAGATTTTCAGGAAACCATAAAAACGTCAAGATAACTCCAGGTGATTAATGTTCTTCCTGGATCTAAAGCGAATTTTGTCTAGAGGAAGTTTTGACTAATTGTAAGGTAGCACAGAGGAATAATATGCTTACTGCAAAGAAAGTGTACTATGCAGATTACAGAGTGCATATAATATAAATAGGTCAGTGGTTAGTGCTTTTGTCAGATCATTTTGTTACTTGCATTTTATAAGTTAAAAATCTAATATAGAGCAGTGAGCTAATAATTGTCATCAAAGAGCTATAAGCTAAATGCAAGGTATAGATTAGAACTTTCTGATTTACCCCCCCCTCCCCCCAGATTTTCATTACCCTAATGTTGCAAACATTGTTTATTTGGATAGAAATTCATTATTATTAGTAAAAACAACCCCCAACCATAGTGTTAAGTTTTACATTCTGAGTTTGTGCTTCTCCCGACCAAGCACACTTAAACTGTACTGCCTACCAGTATGGATGCCATGTGACTCTTACACCTCATAATACTGTGCTTTATGTAACATTTCCTATACACTGATCTGCATATGTATTATTGTCTCTGTGTGTGATGTAAAGTGACACCCTACACTGGTACGGGTGGTGCTATAAAACAAATTTTATGCATCTGAGAGAAATTGGTTATGGAGACGAAGGGCACTGTTAAAGGGTGGTAGTGAGGGAGTCTGTGACGGAGGAGGTCATTGGGGGGCACCAACAAACATTGTTGGACCGGGCGCCACCAGCTCTAAAGCCGGCCCTGATCCCTTGCACAAATCCAAGGTGCTGATGTACTTGGCTTTACTCATTCGTTCAATCATTTCATCGACTCTGGGGAGGGGTTAGGAGTCAAACTCTGATATTTTGTTCACTTCCCAGAAGTCGATGCAAAAACGCACCGATCCATCCAGCTTCGGCACTAAGACAATAGGGGAACTCCATTCACTTACCAATGGTTCAATAATACCAGTTTTTAACATTTTCTGGACCTCTTCTTTAATAGTGTCACTACGGGCCTAGGGAATCCGATAGGGTCTGAGGCGCACCTTTTTTCCCTGGAAGGGTTTTGATGGTATGTTGTAGTAGGGACGTTTTTTCTGGGGACTGGGAAAATAGTTCTCGTAAGGGATCGAGGACATCTACCAATCTTTCCCTTAGACTGGAAGGTAAGTCATGGTCGATACATTGGTCAAACAGGGGGATTTGTCTCTCCAACATACCTACAAGTACGGGGAGAGGCCCCTCCCATTTTTTAAGCTGATTGATATGGTATATCTGCCCCGGTTTGCATCTGTCTCAATACGGTAGGTCACTGGGGTCACTTTTTCAACCACGGTATACGAGCCCTGCGACTGTCCCAATAGTTTGTGGTCAGATGAGGCTATCATAAGTAACACTGAATCTCCTACATTGAAAGTCCTCTCTTTGGCCTTCTTGTTGTATTGAGCCTTTTGGGCAGCCTGGGCTTCTTCCATATTGGTTCGGACTATGGTCCGAATTTGTCCTAGATTGGTTTTAAGATTCAACACGTATTCTATCAAGGGTTTAGCGTTGTTTTTCTCGTTCTCCCAGGCTTTGTGAGCCATTTCTAGTACAGATCGTGGCTGATGGCCATATAGTAGCTCAAAAGGGGAATAGCCTGTGCTCTTTTGTACCTTACATCGGATGGCGAGTAACGCCAGGGGCAACAAATCCTCCCATTTCCTAGCTTCTAGGGCTAGGAGTTTCTTTAGAGTGGTTTTTAGAGTGGCGTTGTATCGTTTGACTAGGCCAGCCGTTTGTTTGTGCTGCCGTACAAATCTGTTTGATACCCAGCTGGGCACACACTTGTTTCATGAGTTTGGATACAAATGGGGTTGCTTGATTCGTTAAAATTTCTTTCAGAAACCCCACCCGGGAAAAGATGTTTACCATGGCTTTGGTGATATTGGAAGCGTTCAGGTGTCGTAAGGCCACTGCTTCCTGGAAAACGGGTGGCATAGTCAACCAGGACTAGCACATAACGACACCCGCTTCGAGAAGGCAACAAAGGTCCTATGATGTCCATTCCTACCCTACAGAATGGCTTATGAATTATAGGGAGAGGTTGGAGGGACACCCGGGGAGGCCTATATCTGCTATTTTTCTGGCAAATGGAACATTCCCAACAGTACGCTTTTATATGCAGGTAGATCCCTGGCCAGTAGAATTTTTCTAGGATCAACTTTTCTGTTTTTTGTCATTACTAAAATATCCCCCTAAGATATGACTGGAGCTAAGTACAGGACCTTTGTACGAAATGGTTCCGGGACTAACAGTTGGGGAAAATGTGTCGGGCCTCCCTTTCTGTATAACAATGCATTCTTGATAAAGAAGTAGGGACCTACTTGGAGGGGGTCTTCGTTCTCTACGGCTAGATCTCAGGCTTCTTGTAGGACAGGATTGTTGGAAATGGCCCTTTTTGCAGGGTCATCCCTAAACTTTTTGCCTTCCTCCTGTATTTTTTCTGACCTGTTTGTATTGATTTTATGACTCTGGACACTTTACCACTGTTGATCAGTGCTAAAGTGCATATGATCTCCCTTTGTAAATATGATGTGTGAATTGGTACATCCATGATTGGCTTATTTGGTTTACCTGTTAGTCCCTAGTAGCGTGGCCTGTGTGTGCCCAGGGCTGGTAAACCAAATGCTGCTGGTGGGCCTGCAGCACTGGTTTGCGCCACCCACAGAAGCAGCTTGTAAAGTGTATCTCAGACCTGCCACTGCAGTGTCTGTGTGCAGTCTAGAACTGCCATCTTGGCTGTGAAGTGCACCCACTTCCCAACCCCTGAACCTTCCCATGGCATCATGTAAGCCATCCCTATGGTAGGGTGCATTGTATGGATAAGGTAGGACATGCTCTGATGTGTGTAGCATGTCCTGGTAGTGAATTACACCCAATTTCGTTTTTCACTACTGTAAGGCTACCTGTTCTCCATAGGCCAGAATGGGCAGTTTGACTATTACACTCTATAGTCCTAACTGACCCCAGGAACATGATAGAAAAACAAGTTTAGTATGCCTGAGCTCAGAATATTAAAATACATCTTTTAGTGAAGGTTATTTTTTTATTTTGTGTTTGAAAATACCACTTTTAGAAAGTAGGTATTTTCTTTCCTAAGCCTTCCAGTGTGCTCTGCTGTTATGTGTATTGGCTGCCTGGGTTTGGAGTGGCAGGGCTGGGGAATTCCAGGAGACAGGGTGAGGTGTCCCAGTGGTGAATGGAGAGATCTGCATCTAGATGGGTTGGAGGAGTTACACCTGGGACCTGAATAGGGCTGTGCCTTCCCTCCACAATGCTGGCTCCACCTCCTGTGGTGCGTCTGATGTCTCTGCCCTGTACCCTGAAAGGAAAGAAGCAGCCTGGTAAACAAAGTGCTCCCGGACTGAGCAGAACTGGTTCTGGTTGGGTTCAGTGACTTGTGACTCTTTAGAACAAAGACTTTTGGGGTATAAATATATGTGCTGAAACCCCTACAATTGGTATTGCCCCTGGATCTCAAGACCAACCTCTGTCCGTGGAACTGAAGAAAGCTGCAGGAGAGGACTGTCCTGGTGTTGTGTGCTGTTCCCTGGATTGGCCTGCAGTAGTTTTCATTGGACTGGAAAAAGGAGGGAAAAGGAGCTGTAAGATAACTTTTTAATCTTGAACCTGCAATCACCCAAGGGCTAGAGAGAGAGCTAGCCCCCTGACTGAAGTCTCAGGACCAGTAGACTTCATTTCGTCGCTAAAGCCTCAAAAGTATCGCTAGATCCTAAAAATCATCGCTACACCTACAGAGCATAAAGAAAATCATCGCATCGCTGCCGCTGAAAACTCGCTGGCCTGATCATTGCCCCGCACGTTTGCGTCCAGAAAATCATCGCTACAGCTGCTGAGCGTAAAGAAAATCGTCGCATCGCTGCAGCTGAAGACTCACTGGCCTGATCATCGCCCCGCACGTTTGCGGCCAGAAAATCATCGCTACAGCTGCTGTGCGTAAAGAAAATCGTCGCATCACTGCCGCTGAAGGCTCGCTGGCCTGATCATCGCCCGCACGGTTGCGGCCAGAAAATCCTCGCTACAGCTGCTGAGCGTCCGGAAAATCGTCGCTAACCCCGTTAGCGAGAGGCTGTGACCAAAGCGTGAGGAAAAACATCGCTAACCCGCCGGAGCGACATTTCTTGTGGATTATTTGACAACATCTCAGAACTGTGAGTAAAAAGGGTCGCAGAGACCATTGCCCTGAACTGAGCTTTACCTTCCTCACTGGAACTATTTTTGCAGGATCCAGAGAGAACTATTTTTTTGTACAGTATTGTGGTTTCCTCGTTATTTGGTCTTGTGATAAGCCTCTATATAAAGAGAACTATTTTTTGATAACTACCTGTGTTGTGTCCCTTTGTAGTGTTCCTCACTGTATTTGCTGTGTATGATCATCAACGCTTTACAAACTGCCTCTGAGATTAGCCTAACTGCTCGTGCTACGTTACCACAGGGTGGAGCAGGGGTTGTCAAGGGGTGCAGTCCTTCTCTCTGACTTGGAAAGAAGGGTCCCTGCTTGGACAGTGGACATCTACTGCCAACCAGAGACCCCAATTTCTAACAAGGATCTTCTCTTTGAGCCGCATGGAAATTCCTATTAGTCTCCCATGGATTCTCTTCTTGGAGAACCGGCAACACCAGGACAGGTTTCTTTTACTCTTCTCTTCTTTGTTTCCGACTTTTTGTAGCTTTGGAGGCAGGCCATTCTGTGTTTTCGACCTGCGAAAAAGGTGCCGTCTTCCACCTAGCCTTCATTCTGAGTTCCTTTGATTAACGTAGGCAGGTTCGGATAATCGTTTCCAATGATTAACTGTTCAGGTAATTGGGGAATGAGACCCACCCACAGACAGGATCCAGGATCTGTTTGGTGGTTAATACGTACATGGGTAGTAGGGTATTGTTTTTTTGTCACCATGAACGCATTGTATGGTTACCATCCCATCAATGGAACAGACACCCTGTTTTAAATCTTGAGGTCGTATGACGCTGTGAAGGCACCCTGTATCCACTAAGGCTGAGACAGGCTGACCATTCATGGATACCTTGCAATGGTAAGGGGGTGGTTGTCCTTCGGGAGGTGAGCAATAGTAGTTTTGTATCATTACGACTTCCATTGGTTCTTCTTTTTGTGGGCAGAACCTCGCTATGTGTCCCATACCACCGCAATTAAAGCATTGGGGTCCAGCTAGGGGGGGTCTGAAAACGGCTGGACGGATCGGGCTTCCGTATAATAGAAGTTCGGGGTGGACGGTGATCCCCACTACCTCCAGATTTCCAGGGTGGTTCGTCACGGCCTCTTTGTATTTCTTGGGCTCTACTATACGCACTGGTGATCTCGACAGCTGATTCCATTGTGAGGCATGCATGCTGTCTGACCCATTTTTGGATCGGAGGATGCAGGGACTTCAGATATTGCTCCAGGTAGATCTTGGACATTATCTCTTCTTTGGTGGTATTAGAGAGTTTCAACCACCGGTCAGCCATGTCTTTTACCCAGAAGTACAATGATCTGGGAGTCTCTTGGGGCCCTTCCTTTATCTGGCAGAGTTTCATCCTGTATGTCTCGTCATCAACTCACAACCGTTCTAAAATACATTGTTTTATGTCTGCATACGGGGTCACTCCTTGTAGATTTGCTGCTGGATATGCTGCTTTCAGATCGCCTGACAATAAAGGGCCTAAGTACTGTACCCATTTGTCTGCCGGCCAGGCCGCTGCCATGGCCATCCTTTCAAAATTATTTAAAAAATAGTCCGGATCCTCCCCACTCACATATTTCTGCATTACCATAGACGGAAGGGAGGTAGGTCCTCTTTGTTGTCCGATGGCTTCAGTAAGTTTTTCTATGGCTGCCTCTTGGGTCCGGCTTTGACCTGTGAGCACTTGTTGTAGTGTGCCCCGATCTTCTTCAACCACCGTGAGGAATCCCTCCATCACCTTCTCCAGACTTCCCTGGCTTTCTGTCATCTTGGTGATCACGGCCTCCATGTCTCCAGACAATCCCACTTCTGACACCACCTGTGGGAGCACGGGCCGGATAACCAAACGCGGATGCTGTATATATTTTTTAATGGTGAAGGTTTATTTACAGGTGTACAAAGTCTTAGGGGTGAGATGACTTGAAAGTTGTTTATCCGTCACCACACCATACTGGTGAAAAATAAAAAGAGGAAGAAGGAAATGTGGGTTGTGCTTTTTAGGAAAGAATAGCCAGTAGTCCAAGATACATAAAGAAAAATTATTTAATAAACAACACTCTCGTAGAGTGTTTCTTCTCAGGGCTGTCTGCTCCTGAGTCTTCACTGCTGTTTTAACCCCGTCTCAGCACTTCTCCTTTTTAGACCAGGAGTAAGTTGCAGGGTGGGGGAAGTTTTAGGGAAAAGAGTGCACAGTTTTGGAGCCCAGGGTATAAAGGGGGAAGATGTGGGAGAATATTGCCAGCTTTTTATGTCTGCACTCCTGTTACTCCTCCCAATGTGTCAGGTTCCCTCCCATCACCCGCAGTCCCTTCCCTCCTCTCACTCTTCCCGTAGGCACTCACCGGCTCTGCCGCAACTCTCCTGAGTTGCGGCCGCTCTCCAGCATCCTCAGGTGGGCACCACCACTCCTCGCTCCACCGCTCGTCTTCCTCTTCAGCTGCGGTCCTGTCCTCTTCTTCGACGCCACCTCCTGAATCCTCCACTCGATCGCCTTCACTCGTCCTCTCTCCGTCTCTGTCTCCGTCTCCTCGATTTGCTCTCACTTCCTCGTTCGGCCAGTCCATTTTCTCTCTTTCCCTGTCAATGCTTCCGGGGTGAGCACCTCCTACTCCCGCTACGTCACTCCGTTGTCTTCTCTCCTGTATGGATACACAATGGGTGGGGAGTGTTACCCTCTCGGCGGCCATGCTGTTGATGTTATGTTTCCGGGTCCCAGTCTCCTGTGGAGAGCCTACTCGAGCACACTGACCCGGAGGATTGGGTACGTTTCGGGGTCATCTTACAGGAACATTTCTCAAATGTACTAATTGTGGAGAGAGCCCACCGCTCGTTGGCGCCCAAACCCGTACCGGGAGCCTCTCCGCGCCCCATCATAGCCAGGCTCTTGAACTATCGAGATCGGGACACGGCCCTCAGCCTGGCAAGGGAGAAAGGGATTACTAACTACCAAGGGATGAAAGTGGAATTATTCCCTGACTTCACGATGACTGTGAAGCAGGCGCGTAGCGAATTCCATGCTGTCAAAAAGAAACTGCAAACACTTAAAATTCATTATGCTATATTATACCCTGCGCGGTTGCGCATACAGGATGCAGGTAAAGCCAGAATCTTCACGTCGCCCAAAGAAGCTCTACAATATGTGCGCCAGATTAAACAGCAGGAATCGACACGAACAGCGGGAGCCGATACTGATGCGGAGGACTGAGCACGTGAGATTAATACTGTGCAGCGCATTGGGGTAGAATATAGGTTGCTGATGCACAGAGACTAATCACTGATGTAATGCTGTCTGTTCTGTGGGGTTCTGGCCACTATGCTATGATAGCTACATCCTAGTGCACAATGTAATGTTTATTATACATAGAAGATGAGATCTGTGGGGCCGCTAGCTCTTGCTGGAGCTGTGCATACGTTGTTGGGTGTGGCCTATGTGCTTATCTGGACTTTCTTAATGATTCATAGACCTGCGGGTGCGATGTTTATCAATACCCCTTGACCCCCCCGAATCCACGCAGGGGGCAGACGGCTACTGGTGACCCCCTAAGAGGGAGTACCCCACCAGTTTACTGTTACACTAGGACTCCCGCAGAGGTGGGTGTCCTGCATTACGACATGCGGTTGCATGGATGTTGTTTTGTTCTTTGAGGAGGGATTGTCAGCATGGTTCTGTTGCTGGAGTGGGAGGGATGGGTTGTTGGGGAAATATATGTTTTTCACACTGAATGGGACACACGACATCGGCAGGAATGGGCTCGTTCTGGGAAACGCTATCTGAGACGGCATTTTGTCACATTGTACTCCACAGGGAATGGCGGGTGCTAAATCTAATGGGATCTCATGGTTAACCTGGAATGTCCAAGGCCTCAATAACCCCAAAAAAGTTAGACAGGTAATATCCTATCTAGACCGCCATAACGTCCAAATCGCTCTATTACAAGAAACCCATCTTACTAAACATACTGTCTCGGCTGTGGCATCTAGATGGGCAGGGGTGCGCCTGGCTGCTTCTTACTCCTCTTACTCGAGGAGTGTCATGATATTGATTAAAAAAGGAATCCCATTCGAACCCATACATGTAGAAGAGGACATGTTGGGGTGTTGCATATTGGTGCAGGGTATGCTTTGCGGTACAAAAGTGCTTATAGTAAACGTCTATGGGCCCGGCACTGACAACCCTGCATTTTATGAGGTATTGTGGGGCAAAATATATAATCTACCTCCCTCGACTATTATATGTGGGGGGGACTTTAATGTTGTGTTAACACCCGAACTCGACCGTTGGTCAGAAGCGGAGCACACGTTAAGAAAAGCAGCATCATCTGTACTAAACGGTATGCTCAATTTGGGACTGACAGATATTTGGCGCCTAAGATATCCAAGTTCACGAAAGGGCACGTGTCATTTGTATGTACACCAGTCCTGGTCCCGCATTGACTACTGGCTAGTCACAAATGATGTGGCTACCTGTACTGTCAATGTCCGACACCTACCCAGAACCTTGTCCAATCACTCCCTGGTCCTTCTCACTATATCTCTACCGACACACAATCCTCCACAGTTTCAGTGGCGGCTCCAATCCTCCTCCTTGTTCGAACAAGTTTTCTGCAAAGGTATTCGCAAAGCTATTTAGGATTATTTCTCACATAACACTGGGTCAGTTTCATGTGTGGGGACACTTTGGGAGGCGTTCAAGGTGACCATACGGGGTGCATGTATAAGTCTACATGCTGGAGTCTTGAAATCTCTGCGTGGCACCATGAGTCAGTTGGAGCGGGAGCCAGGAGGTCTAGAGCACGAATATAGTACCACTGCAGATCCTGCTATATTAGCGAGTATTAAAATAAAGGTAACCGAATACAATGAGGTAGCCAATCAAGAAATACGCCATATGTCACGCAGACACATAGCTAGATACTACGGCGAAGGGGGCAGGCCTGGGGAAACGTTGGCTAGTAGAATAGCAGACTCATGGGGGCAGAACTATATAGTCAAGGCCATCACAGAGGGCGACACTACACATTATGATACACCCAGTATTCTCCACACGTTTGCAAACTATTATCAATCCATGTATGAAAATCAGCAGACGCTGAAAGATGCAGACATAGCGGAATATCTAGACAACATAGCACTGGTGTGGCTCTTGCGTAATCAACAAAAATTTTTAATGCACCCGCTAACATTAGAAGAAATCCGTGAGGTCATCATTGCACTACCAAATGGAAAGGCAGCGGGCACTTATGGCCTACCGGACTAAATTTATAAAGAGTACATAGACATTTTGGCTCCCATTCTTCTCGAAATGTACATGGAATCGTATGACACCAAGAGTATCCCTCCTACTCTGCAAGAGGCGTTGGTTGTTGCCTTACTAAAGTCTGACAAGGTGCCAGACAGGTGTGATTCATACAGACCCCTGTCCTTGATAAACACTGATGTACAATTTCTGGCAAAGGTGTTGGCCAATAGGCTGCGACTGCTTCTACTGGTTATGGTTCTTCCTGATCAGTCAGGATTTGTCCCAACTAGATCTACATCGCATAATTTGCGTACGTTGTTTGCAACATTGCATGTACTGGAACCCTCCTGGCCGGCTGTGGTGGTACTGTTAGATGCCGCCAAGGCATTTGATTCTATCTCCTGGGAATACATGTTTGCAATCTTACATCGCATGGGTGTGCCTTTCATGTTTACACATTGGATTACGATGTTGTATACAGGTCCCGTGGCATGCGTAAGAATTAATGGGCATATGTCGGATCTCTTTCTGATACAACGGGGCACGCGGCAAGGGTGCCCACTATTGCTCTTGCTGGGTGCACTAGTATTGGAGCCACTGGCATGTATTCTGCGACAACGCTACGCTCAGGCAGCGCTGCATTTTCCACAGCGACCCCTGGCGGTCTCCATGAACGCAGACGACATGTTGTGATATGTGCGTGAACCGGCAACGCATTTAGCACAGCTTATCCGGGAATACATACGATTTGAATGGCACTCTGGCCTTGGGATAAACTGGGCAAAGTCAATTATATTGCCCCTCACAGATTGCACACCACAGATGGGATTAGATTACCCACTGGAGTGGTGCACAGACCCAGTGAAGCACTTGGGGATATGGATTCACAGGGACCCGCAGGTGGTTGTTCAACACAATTTTGGTAAAGCTGTCACACGTCTTGAAGAACAAGTGAATCGTTGGATGACACTACCGTTGTCCTTCGCTGACAGGATAGCATTAATGAAGATGGTGGTGCTTCCGCGCTTTCTATATTTATTTTTGACTTTACCCGTGCGATTCGCTCCTTATTAGTCACGCTTGCATGGGGTGGGAAAAAGCCACGGTTTGAATGGGAAATCTTAACTCTCCCCTATGAGATGGGCGGTTTCACAACGCCAGACTTTCAGTTGCATTATCTCTGTGCACGCACAGGCACATTATGCCTACTACTGGCAGCACACGCCAGCTTATATACCACATGTAGCGGTCGAGGCTGGTGCAGTACACCCGATATCACTTAAAACCATGATAGTTAACCGACACACAGTTTTTGACAAAGGGGAAATAGACATGGTGCAAAACACAGCCAGGGCATGGCAGGCGTTGGGAAGACGTGCGCGTAAATTGCCGCTTTATGCACCAAATATGCCACTCCTACATCACACTGCAATTTCGGTGACAGGAGAAACTGGTGCACTGAAAACTCTCCATGAAGTGGGACTGTCTATTATGAGGGATGCATTTCCCTGGGGTCAGTTTGTGGAGGCCACCACTGTTCTTGGAGGGATCTCTGACATATTATCGAAAGACACATTATCGAACTACAAAAATTTCGCAACAAAAATATCGACATCAAAATTATCGAGATTGTATACTTAATTAAAAAACTACTCTAATATCGACACAACAATATCGTAATACAACTATATCGAACACACAAAAATCGCACACATCAATATCGCAATACTAAATATCGACATAAATAAATAAATATAACACATGTAAGAAATATCGATAACCAAAAAATAGACATCAATAATATCGTTTTTTTACATATATCGACAATTTTAATACAAGTAAAACCAATACTTTAAACAACATAAATACAATATTTTCCTAAAACATAAATTTTCCAATTATATTCAACTTAAACATAAACATTAAATATATAACAATATAAATATTTGACAACATAATAAAAAAACACAGAAATAATTATCAAATAGGCATTTCGAACACATTCTAAAAAATTCATACACATTATAAACAATCATTCTCTATATAATTATTTAAAACTCTCCTCCTTTAAAACAAAATATACTCTTACTTAGCATTTTCCATAAAAGGAAACCAATTAAATAAAAAAAATTCAAAACATCCAATAGAAAGGCCACATACAGAAAGCAACCAATCACCTTCAAGAAACAATTTAAAATCCACTATATAAACCATTTCTCAAGAATACTTTATTCGGTTTTAAAAGACAAAAACCATGAAAGTTACAACATTAAAATACAATAAAACAAGTCTTCTACTGTGCCTTAAACCAAAGCATTGAAAAAAGAAGAAACTCTGCTAAACCGAAGAAACCTAAATCCTACTACACTTCTAAAAACGTAAGTAAATTACCTTTTCTAACTAAACCGCCAAATTAAACTAAAACACTAATTTCTCTTTACTCAAAAAACTAACTAACTTATATATTCCATCTCTTTATGTTTCCACTACAGATATTACTCTAAACAGCTAAAGAAAAGATTGAACATTGCCAGAAAAGACTCACAAAAAAAGTAAGTATACTAACAAAATACTTTCTAAAATATTAATAAAATCCTACTCAAACCCCAAAACATCCTAAACCCCAAAACAAATCCATGTTCTCTTTTTTAAGTTTTTAATAACCTGTATAAATTAACACCTATAGTCTATACCAAACGGCAATACCACCCCACTTAAAAAAATAAAACAACCAAAACAATATATTTTCTTTAACTTTCAGAGACTACATCAACTAAACAGCATTTTGTATACAAAGAACATCTTCATTCAAATACAACAAAAAGCACTTGGTAAGTATATATAAAAAAATGCTTTTTTGCTATTTTCATTTAAATATATAAAGTACTATTGCATATATTTTCATATACATTTTTTCCAGATTTCTAACACATCACAATGACAGAAGAAGCCCAATTTATATCATCGCAGAAAGGAAAAATCCTATTGTGTTACATGGGTTACACATACACCCAAGAAAAGCAGACTGAACGAAAAGTGAACTGGAAGTGTTCAAAATATTATTCAAACAAATGCTATGGACGAGCAACAACAAGAGAAACAACTGTACTATATACTAGAGAACATAATCATCCACCCAATATCTCTGAAATAGAAGTCAGATCAACCCTTGAAAATATAAAAGAATTAAGCACTGGTTCACAAACTGCTACAAGTGTTATCCTAAAAGAACTATTACCTAGAGTGCCCAAAGAAGCAAGAGGCCAATTACCATCAATTGCTTCTATAAAAAGAACAATTGCTAGGACCAAAAAATTAACCACTACAACAATACCATCACCTAAAACTTTTCAAGATACCATCATTCCACCAAACAATATAACTAAACTCCAACAATGCCAAACATGGATGATGGATGGCACCTTTACAATATGCCCAAAACCATTCTACCAGCTTTACACAATACACGGTCAATATCACAACACTAGCATACCTTTAATCTATGCACTATTACCTAACAAACAAAACACAACATATAATGAAATGCTAGGAAAAATAAAACAAGAATCAAACGATTTTTCCCCTCAAAGAATTATCATAGACTTTGAGCAAGCCATGATAAATTCCTTTCTAAAACTGTACCCCCATACATCTATCCAAGGATGTTACTTCCATCTAAACCAATGTCTATGGAGACATTTACAAAAATCTTCACTAAGTGTAGAATATGCCACAAACATAATTTTTGCACATCAAATAAAACTTCTAACAGCCCTAGCTTATGTACCAACCACAGATGTTGCAGAACATTACAATCTTTTATTAGAAAGTCAATTCTACAAGCAAAATGAACTAAAGTTATCTCCCCTCTTAGATTATTTTGAGGATACCTGGGTGGGGAGACTACACAGATCAGGCCATAGACGTCAGCCAAAGTTCCAAATACCTTGGTGGAATGTATATCTAAGTACACTCAACCAACAATCCAAAACTAACAACGCAGTCGAGGGCTGGCATAATGCATTCCTAACTTCTACTGGAAGAAAAACTCCAACACTAGAAAAACTACTAATTTCCATACAAAAGGAACAAAGTTTCCAAGAATTAAGAATGCAACAATCTGTCCTACAATTAAAACCAAAACAATCTAGACAAACTACTCAAATGTATAATTACCTACAACAACAGGTACAGCTATACCCATCCACAAGAGGACTTGAGTACTTAAATATAATAGCTCAAACTCTCTTCTAAACCATTTAAAAAAACTAACCCACAATTCTACTAAAACAACTATCACAACATAAAGAAACCACTTTATTATATCAAATAATTAATAATTTTGTCTAAAATATATAAATAATTTATATATACATATATTTAGACAACATAATTAAACAAAACAAGTACACAAGAACAATAATAAAAATACAATATTTTCCCACCCACAATTAAAATATTTAAATCAACTTACCTGTCTAATTGCTCCAATACAATAATTACATTTCTTCCAAATAAATCCAGGTAGTTCAAAATCCATAGATATCAAAAATAAACCCAAATAAAATGGAAAAATACAACTGTTTTTCGAAAAAATAGTCTAGGCCAAAAAACGACAATCCAATAACCATAAAAATCCCGAAAAATATTAAAAAGATAAATAACCGCTCCTGGAAACCCGAACAATAAAGGAAGTGTAAATATTAGTAAACACAACTAATACACACTTCCTTTAAAAAAAAAAACCGGTGTTTGAAAGAGACGAAAATATCTTCTCCGTAAAACCTACAAAAGAGAAACAAACATTCCCACTCACACACAAACACACATAATGCACCTAAAAACATCACTACAAACATTATTCAAACACTATAAAACTTTAACACACCTAAATAACAAAACACTAACAAAGCCGCAAACACGGAACACAACGTAAATCATAAAACCGTATACAAACTATTACTAACACCCTAACTTCTAAAACATCACTCCATACACACTTATTACAACATTACTACTTCCAGAAAACACTTAAAACTATTTAATAATAAAGAAAATAACTCTTACCTTCTCAAACGCGAAACAGCTCCCAACCGCGACCTGGATTCTACCAAAATAACCCAAAACAAGAGCGAGCGGTTACTAAATAAAAGACCCAAACAAACATAACAACTAAAAAAACACCAAATAAATATCCAAACTATTGATTTAACATTACACATTACTTTAAAAATTAGTAAAACATTTGAATAAAATACTAAAAAAGAATACCTATTTATTTTATATACGTGAACATTCTTTAAAAATATTTAACTTATAATAATAAATATAATAAATTAATTATATTTACTAATATAATAATAAAAATGTATATATTACAAAAAAAAATTGATGAACATGCTATAATTAATATATTGGTGCCGATTCCGATCCTGGAAAAATTTCCCCCGTCCAAATTGAATCTGGACTTTTTACCGTCCGAATCGTACAAGTAGCGTATAAACTGCCAAGTACGATTCGCATGGGAAAAACTCCATACGAATCACACCCGGAAAAGTCCCCCACACGTCCTCGGGTCGGAAATTGTGTCCGACACATCACCGGACGATTTACCGTACGAATCGGAAAAATGAAGTCCGACCGCGCAAGTACGATCACTCCCGTCCTTTCGATTTCACAACTGTATGCAAAAAACACTGAACGGACCGAACTCCCATAGCAAGCATGGAGACACGTGCCCGCATACGCGCCGAACACCCCACCACAGACCCCGCATGTACGCGCAAAATGCCCCCCGGCCGCGGATGTACGCGCCGAACCCCCACCCGTGTATGTACGGACCGTACCCCCACCCGTGTATGAATGGAGCGTACCAACACCCCACCCGTGTATGTACGGACCGTACCCCCACCCCACCAGTGTATGTACGGACCGTACCCCCACCCCACCCGTGTTTGTACGGACCGAACCCCCACCCGTGTATGTACAGACCATACCCCCACCCCACCAGTGTATGTACGGACCGTACCCCCACCCCACCAGTGTATGTACGGACCGTACCCCCACCCCCGTGTATGTACGGACCGAACCCCCACCTGTGTATGTACGGACCGTACCCCCACCCCACCCGTGTATGTACGGACCGTACCCCCACCCGTGTATGAATGGAGCGTACCAACACCCCACCCGTGTATGTACGGACCGTACCCCCACCCGTGTATGAATGGAGCGTACCAACACCCCACCCGTGTATGTACGGACCGTACCCCCACCCGTGTATGAATGGAGCGTACCAACACCCCACCCGTGTATGTACCGACCGTACCCCCACCCCACCAGTGTATGTACGGACCGTACCCCCACCCCACCCGTGTATGTACGGACTGAACCCCCACCTGTGTATGTACGGACCGTACCCCCACCCCACCAGTGTATGTACGGACCGTACCCCCACCCCACCCGTGTATGTACGGACCGTACCTCCACCCCACCCGTGTATGTACGGACCGTACCCCCACCCGTGTATGAATGGAGCATACCAACACCCCACCCGTGTATGTACGGACCGTACCCCCACCCGTGTATGAATGGAGCGTACCAACACCCCACCCGTGTATGTACGGACCGTACCCCCACCCGTGTATGAATGGAGCGTACCAACACCCCACCCGTGTATGTACCGACCGTACCCCCACCCCACCAGTGTATGTACGGACCGTACCCCCACCCCACCCGTGTATGTACGGACTGAACCCCCACCTGTGTATGTACGGACCGTACCCCCACCCCACCAGTGTATGTACGGACCGTACCCCCACCCCACCCGTGTATGTACGGACCGTACCTCCACCCCACCCGTGTATGTACGGACCGTACCCCCACCCGTGTATGAATGGAGCATACCAACACCCCACCCGTGTATGTACGGACCGTACCCCCACCCGTGTATGAATGGAGCGTACCAACACCCCACCCGTGTATGTACAGACCGTATCCCCACCCCACCAGTGTATGTACGGACTGTACCCCCACCCCACCCGTGTATGCACAGACCGAACCCCCACGCGTGTATGTACGGACCGTACTCCCACCCCACCCATGTATGTACGGACCGTACCCCCACCCGTGTATGAATGGAGCGTACCAACACCCCACCAGTGTATGTACGGACCGTACCTACACCCCACCCGTGTATGTACGGACCGTACCCCCACCCGTGTATGTACGGACCGTACCCCCACCCCACCAGTGTATGTACGGACCATACCCCACCCCACCAGTGTATGTACGGACCGTACCCCCACCCGTGTATGTACGGACCGTACCCCCACCCCACCCGTGTATGTACGGACCGTACCCCCACCCGTGTATGAATGGAGCATACCAACACCCCACCAGTGTATGTACGGACCGTACCCACACCCCACCCATGTATGTACGGACCGTACCCCCACCCGTGTATGTACGGACCGTACCCCCACCCCACTAGTGTATGTACGGACCGTACCCCTACCCCACCAGTGTATGTACGGACCGTACCCCCACCCATGTATGTACAGACCGTACCCCCACCCCACCAGTGTATGTGCAGACCGTACCCCCACCCCACCAGTGTATGTATGGACCGTACCCCCACCCGTGTATGTACGGACCCTACACCCAGCCCCCTTGTATGTACCATGCGAAACACCACCACCGATGGATGGTGCGGACCAACACCCTGCCCGTGTTCATACGCACCCTACCCCAGGCCCACACACCAGCACCCTCACCCAACATCGGGCATGTACGAGTCGTACTAAGCCATAGCAAAGGACAGCACTGTACAACAACATGGCCCATGTACGCACCGTACAGAGGCTAAAAACACTCCTACTGAACCAGAACTAACCAACAAAACACAAGGACAGTCAATGCGAGGCACACAACACCACAAAACATATCCAACAAGGCCAAATACATCCTATACACTGACCTGCAACTGACAAACAGATAAACAGAGGCCCAAACCACTACCACTCCTTATAACACACCCACCCAAAGTTCAAACACAGCCACACCCACAAATGGACCAATAAAAAAGCCCAACACACACAAACCATGATCCTTTGCAACAGATCCACTGCTGCCAGACCCCAGAGACAACGCACTGCACCATACTTCAACCATCAATACACCTTACACTTGCACTCCTTCACACAACCACCATCACAAACACACCCTCATCACATTCACACACACACCTGCACAACCACACTCACATACCCACAACCATCCACACCCCCACAACCATCCACACCCACACCCCACACCATGCCCACCAACAAGAATCCAAAGTTCACAAAGGACGAGCTGGAGTCCCTTGTCGACGAAATCATCAGAGTCGAGCCACAGCTCTTTGGAACATTGGTCAGACGGACCAGCATATCAGAAAAAACTGCCATGTGGGAGAGGATAGTCAATTCCGTGAATGCTGTTGGGGCCACCAGAAGGACCAGGCATGAGTGCCAAGCCAGGTGGTACGATCTGCGGAGGACGGTCCGCCGCAAAATGACAGACGAGCACAACCAGGCCAACATCAATGGAGGAGGACCGCCCCGCAGACCGGTACACTACCATCCCTGGGAGAAGAAGGTGATGGCCACGCTGGCGCCGTTGGCAGTAGACGGACTAGAAGGAGTCCGAGAGCCTGGTGAGTACACAAACAACTCACCTCACATGGGGGGAATGCCATATACAACCCAAATACCAATCATGCACTCAACCCCCCCAAAGCCAGCACCGGACACAACCACACTCCAAAAACACACACATGCCACTAGCGCCTCCATGCCTCATGCCCCAAGCAAGGCCATGTCAAGTCACAGGCCACACAAAACACCAACACAAGACAGGATGTCCCGATGCCGGGAGGGTGGGCCTCAAAACTAACATAGAGCAACTCTGAAGCACACAACAATGCCCTCAGCCCATATGGCTTAGGGCACAGCCATACAAACAGTGTGTCCCCACACAGTACTGTTTTGCCTGCTAATGGTGGCCGCGTTGCAGGACGACATGGGTATGAAGGCACAATTTGCACATAACAGCAGCCAATGAAGACGCAGCACACTGAAAGAGTGTCAGCACACACCGCCACAGCAGCAGCGCAGACTCACACACTCCGCCCAATGGGTGCCCGCAGAGAAGAAACAAACCCACATGAACAAGCCAATGGCCTTTGCAAGACCTGCAAACTGTGTGTGCCCAGGAAGCTGGGCTGAGGTGACAGAGGGTAACACACAGAGGGAGGAAGAGGGGCAGAGAGAGGGACAGAGACAGAGGTGGACACAGGGAGACAGACAGAGGGAGGGAGGAGGCTGACAGAGGGAGGGAGAAGGGGAGAGGGACAGAGGGAGGAGGCTGACAGAGGGAGGGAGAAAGGGAGACGGACAAAGGGAGGAGGCTGATAGAGGGAGGGAGAAAGGAAGGGAGATAGAGGGAGACGGACAGTGGGAGGAGGCTGACAGAGGGAGGGAGAAAGGGAGACAGAGGGAGACCAAATCACCCTTGGTTGGTGTGGCCATGTCCGCTCGTCAGCAGGTGGACTGTGTGCATGTAGACAAGGTTTGGCAGTGCCTTAACCCCCCTTCAACCTTTGATAAACACTAGGCCATGTGTCAATCTGTGCACGAGTACATCCGTGCTGCAGGCACAAACAGAACCTTACACCCAGTATACCTACCCACTGTGTTCGTCAGAACCCTGTTACAAATTGTTAAGTTACCTACCTGCATTCTCAAATAGCATGGAAAAAACACCATTTGGCCACGTACAGTGCAACACGTAAGGCGGCTCTGCATGGCTTGCTACGCCCGCTCACTACACTGCTGACTGCGTCCCCAAAATATGCATCAACTAAGATTGTGTCACACATAGGTAAAGTGTCGAAAGCTGTGGCCAAGGGACATACCCATGCACAAGTGCACTGTGTGAGGAATGCTAGCCAAATCCAACCACCCAGAGGAACTGTGCCAAATCAAAAAAGAATGAAACATGGATGTCGCATGTAACACAATTAACACTGTCTCTCTCACACACAGGTCAACGTCATCGATCTCCCCCCAACACTGGGGGGGAAGACTCACAGGACCAGGCTCTGCGTGAAGAGGACCCCACCGGCAGCAACGACTCTCACCACTCCGTGGATGACCCAGACCAACCTGGCCCCTCTGGTGTCCAACCACCTGCAGCACCTGCGTCAGGTACAACTGTGCCAACAACCACCCCCATTCCTGCCACATCCCAGGAGACACCCAGGAGCCCTGCCCGCACACAACAACGCGGCCAGTCTGTCCAGGAGGGACAAGGTTCTCCGGGCACCCAGGAGGAGGCAGGCGACACCGCAAATGCCATCCCTCAGGGGTCCTGGAGACCCGATGTGCCCACAACGGCAGGCCAGGCGCAAGTGGGCAGGGGTGGTGGGAGTGGAGGACGGAGGAGGCCCGAACCTGCCCAGTTGGCTCAGGACCCGGCTATGGCACACGTCAGAACCATCCTGGACGCATACCGGCGTGACTCCAGAGGCATCGCCCAGGTAGTGGGGACCCTCAATGAGATGAAGGCCCTGCAGGTTGAGCATCATGCCAGGATGGAGGCAAGACATGCAGAGCACGTGGCGGTGCACAGGGACGTGAGCCAATCCCTCCGTCAGATCACCCAAAGCCTGGCAAACCCTCCCTGTGCCACCAGGCGTAGAGCAGCACCACACACAGGGAGGGAGGAGGAGGAGGATTCATCTGACGGAGCGTCCCTTGCATCGTCAAGGCAGGCGTCTGAGGGTCCCCGCAGGAAGGTGGGTCGTCCACGAAAAAGACCGTGAGAGTCAGCGGAACATCACCATCTCCCAGGTCACCTGGCCTGGCACCTGGCCCTCTGGCTCAACAGCAGCACAGCAGCAAAGGACATTCTCTGCCACATGGCCTTGCTGGTCACTGTCTGACCAATGTTGACAAAGACTGTGGCACAGACTCCGATGACTGTCAATGGCAAGGACACCAACTCCCCCTGTGAACTTGGGATTCTACACTCCCGCCAAGCACCTCTTGTCACCCCCCCAAACACGTACCCCAGCACTAATAAAATTAATCACAATCACAAGATGATGCCGTCATTTTGCATTATTCCACTACATGTGTGTGTTGTAAAGTCAAACCATGCCTGATTTCTGAATTAACTCCGAACCACCATACCCTGGGGTCTGAGTCTGCCACAGGACACACATGGGTCACAACGTACCATCCAAGACAGACATGGAGCACCATACTCACCCGTGATGGGCCCAACCAGCTGAGGGGGTGCCCGCACAACTGTGCCCACAGACCTATTTAGAAGAGCAACAGTCATGCGCAGAGGTCAGGGATCATGTGGAGTGTCCTGGGGTGGGAGTCCCAGGTATGTGTAGACACGTGGCAGAACCATGTCCTGCATGCTTGACTCAGGTGGATGTGGAGAATGGTGGGGCAGCCAAGGTTGGATGCATGGAGATGGCACAATTGGGTGTTGGATCACAGTGCCACAAGGTTGTGTTGTGGGTGTGGGCTGCATCCTGAGGGTGTGCGTGGATTGAGAAGGTCATCCTGCAGCTGGCAGTGATCCACTCCCCCCATCTCTGTTGGACATTGATGTGGCCTGGTCGCCGGATGTAGTTGCAGAGCTGTGCAGATGCACCCTGGATGTGGACAAGTATCATGGGATTTCTAACGCACATGTCCGTAGAGTGCAGGGTAGGAGTAGACACGGATGTCATAGTTGACCTGGGGGATGGTCTCCCTCTTGCCTTGAGGTGGATGGAACTGGGGATCTTGTGCATAATGCAGAGTGTGCTGCCGCATGAGGCACAGATGCTGCTGATCAGCATAGCACATGTCAGCGAACAATCCATGATGGACACCAGCTCATTTGCGTGGACACTGGGTGCCCTTGCAGCAGGGCCTGCAGCAGCATGCGCCATGTCAAGGAAACAATGCCACAAGTAGCACACAAAGACAAGGATCTCAGGAAGGAACCATGCAAAAGGTGTATGTCAAGGAAGGAATGTCTGGTTCAACATGGCACACACACACACAATGGATTCACATGCGGCACAGTGGCCGTCGTGGAGACTGACATGCCACAAAACCTACACAGCCATGGACATCATGCAAAATACAGAATCTAATCCCTGACAAACAGCTTGCATCTTGCTACTCTACACATAGATTCATATGCACCATCTCTGAGAACAATGGCAGACATGCCGCATGCACAGTGGCAACAGACCACCATTGACAGAGATGAGGCACCTTGGAGGCAGAGGGACACCTTTATTACTCATGTGTGTCGGAATGCTAATGCAACTCTGTCAACACATACACAGCTCATGTGGATGAACACGTGGGACCAACACTGGCACCCCCCTTACCACCACAGATGCTGGAAATCCATGGCACTGGCACACAAGTGATGGGTTACAGCTAAACACCCCCTGCTGCTCACGGAGAGCCTGCTATACACCATTGAGCCCCTAATGGGGAATTCACACACCATGTCAACCCGGTGCAACCCGTATGTTTCCGAGGCCAGTGTTACACACATTGATGGCTCCATCACAATCCCATTACAGATGACTGTCACCAAGTCTGACCATCAATTCAGGTGAATTCTGCTCCAGGTCATGTGCCCCATGGTGATTCTACATGTTTGCAAAGTAACCAAACATGAACAGGAGCAGTGCACACACACTCAAAACAAATACCACTCCCAAAAAGCCGTGCTGCATCCCTTACCCGAAGGAGATTTTCAAACTTGTCCGTGCATGTAACGCTGATTCAGCACATGTTGCTGTGTTCATGAGGAATAGCAGGAGCACAACAATGCCACCAGCAGACAGCATGCGCAAGTACCTGTGGATGGGAGACACACCAGAAGTCAGCCAAAAGAAGTACATCCGCATGCATGTGCATGTACTCGACACGTATTAGGTTGTCAACATGCTAGGTGACAATGATGACTCTGGAAAAACATTCTTCTATTGCACCATCACTCGAGTGACACATCCAAACACACCTCAGACTCACTTGGAAGACATGCAGATGGACACACACATTGCAACACATGCCACACACAGCCCAATGCGTGCACACTCAGACACTGGAACTCACCACTAAGCAAAGAAGTCGCGTATGAGCCGACTCCGCATGTCCTCTACCGCCTCCTCCTCCTCCACATCACTTGCCTCGTGCCCAAGCCCTTCATCCTCCACGGGTGGATGGTCCTGCTCATCTGGATCCAGGATGAGTGGCACAGCTTTCTCCACTGCCATGCTGTGCAGCATGCAGCACACGAGGAATATCTTGCAGACCTTCACCGGTGCATATGGGAGTGCGCCACCGGTCTTGTGGAGGCAACGGAATCGGCTCTTCAGGAGGCCAAACGTCCTCTCTATCACTCACCTGGTCCGCCCATGGGCGTTGTTGTAGCGGTGAGCGGCAGCCGTGCTGGGGTTGCGGAGAGGCGTGATCAGCCATGGCATGTTGGGATAGCCAGCGTCCCCTACATGGAAACATCATGGACAAGAGTGGGTCAGGAGAAGCAGTAAGACAGGAAGATGACGTTAAATACAGGACTGGCAGAGTATACCCACCAACAATACATGCTCGTTCGTTGCGCAGCTGCAGCATCATTTCAGGCACCCTGCTACGCCTCATGATGTACGCATCGTGTGCTGATCCTGGAAAACGAGCACAGACATGTGAAATCACCATGTTGGCAAGACACACCGCAAGGGCATTAATGGAGTGGTAATGCTTGCGGTTACGGAAGGCTACCTCCTGTGCCTGTGGTGGTACCAAAGCCACATGTGTTCCATCTATGGACCCAATTACATGGGGCATCCCTCCCAGGGCATAGAACTCACGCTTGACAGCTGTCAACTGCTCAGGAGTTGGGAATTTTATGAACTCATCAAGGTGCTCCAACATGGCCTCTAAAAAATCATGCAGAACACGGCTTAACATGGTTTGGGACATCCCACCGACATGGGCAATGGTATGTTGAAAGGTACCCGTGGCCAAGAAATGTAGGGCTGCCATCACCTTCATCTTGGGTGTCAGTGCACCAAGATACCTGTGTAGCGGTTGGAGGTGTGCTGCCGTGTCGTCAAGTCCTCAATCAAACGTTGGGGGAAGCGGTAGCGGCGTATACAGTCATTTTCCCGCATGTCAGCCAAGTCCGGAATTGCTCGAGGGAGAGGCGGAGCCCTGCAGTGAATTAGAAGGGACAACGAAGAGTGAGTACAGTACACCACCAATGTCAATGTACTGAGCACATGGTCAACAGGCAATACACATATGCTACATACAGAGTCAGGTCTGTGCAATATGCCCTGGACACGTATGCCAACCATGTGACACTCCTACCAAGAGATAGCTCCAAACGTGTATTCTCAACCTCATAATGCCATGCCATGAAACTAGCTGTGGGCCAGTGTAAGTGAGCAGGCAGACGCATTACAGGAGTTAAAGACAACCAAATATGTGCAGAGGAAGGATGTTTATTGTTCAGACAGGTTGCGGAACACTAGAGGCACAGGTCACATGTAATAGAAAAAGGACAGACCACACACCTTGCTATGAAGGATTACATTTCAAGAATGATCACACATACATTGAGAGTATGCAGATATGTCCTTGTTTTGAAACTCCGTGTCGATGCATACACACACACCTTACGTCGGATTCCACATGTAACCTGGTATGCGTAACACTGTGCCATGGCCATCTACACACAGACACATGTTGGTTGCAGCAACTGCAGATGCATTTGACCAAACACCTACAGCAAGCTAATGGGAACACACGACACATACATGACATAGTCACATCGTGCAACGCGGGTAGTCACATGTCAGGTGTGAAAACCCCTGTAGCTGGCATCAGGGGACAGTTGTGTGTGTTGTTGACTGTGCCATGGCAGTGACGCTTTTCACAAGTGTTCTGTACTACATGCACACATGTCAAAGGAGTGAAGGGGATATCTGGCACATAGTCCACCATCACACATGACATCTGTACACATCTCATCATACATCTATTGCCTTCACAACTCAGGAGTAATGTGCCACATTACAGCCTGACACACCTGTGCCCCACACATGTAGTACTGCACAGACAATGCCTTGATGTCCAGCCTTGGACAAGTATGTCAGCTCTATTCCTTTCTGTGTGCTGCCTGTCACCACTGTCAGGTGTGAAATGCACCGTACATGCGCTCTGAGGGCGTGTGTACGTTCCCCATCACTATGGGAGTGCTGCTGTAGGCCTACCCATAGTGAAACAGCCCATACACGCGTGTGTACGGGGCGTATCACTATGGGTACGCATACGCGAGCAAAGCCATAGTGAAACGGCTCGTACACGCGTGTGTACGGGGCGTATCACTATGGGTACGCATACGCGAGCAAAGCCATAGTGAAAC
Organism: Triturus cristatus; assembly: GCF_964204655.1. Classification (NCBI taxonomy): domain Eukaryota; kingdom Metazoa; phylum Chordata; class Amphibia; order Caudata; family Salamandridae; genus Triturus; species Triturus cristatus. The sequence continues at coordinate 646,963,557 of NC_140594.1, read as the reverse complement.
GGCTCGTACACGCGCGTGTACGGGCAGTTTCACTATGGCTTTGCTTGCGTATGCGTACCCATAGTGATACGCCCCGTACACACGCGTGTACGAGCTGTTTCACTATGGCTTTGCTCGCGTATGCGTACCCATAGTGATACGCCCCGTACACACGCGTGTACGGGCCGTTTCACTATGGCTTTGCTCGCGTATGCGTACCCATAGTGATGCGCCCCGTACACACGCGTGTACGGGCCGTTTCACTATGGGTAGGCCTACGGCAGCACTCCCATAGTGATGGGGAACGTACACACGCCCTCAGAGCACATGTACGGTGCATTTCTATGCATTTGGGGTGCCCTAGGGCCCTGGAACTCACCGTGCCTGTGTGTGAATGTCCAAATTACATAGGGGACACATGAGGGACAAGTATAAAGCCCTACATGCATGCTGGTTGTCATGGAGACCGAGTTTAAAGTTTGAATTTTTTTCATCAGGTGCCCAGCTAAAGTCGGTTTGAAAGAATCTACTTTGTTGCAAAGTGGTTGTTGAGGTGACATCATGCTCAATAAAAAAAAAACAAAGCCACTGACTGTGGTAGGTTTAAAGGGATTGGAGGAAACATAGGATGCAAATGTGAGTGACCAATCACTCTGTACTCCTGTGAATGAAACAGGGCAGCAAGGTAGATATAAGGCAGCCAGGTCCAATGAGAGAGCACTTGCCTGCACATCCTTTGATTCAACTACACTGCTGCTGCTCGTGAATCCTCTGGCACCATGTCCAGGTCTGTGGAGAGGGCCCAGCCTTTCACCCAGGAGGAGAACCAAGCCCTGCTGGATGTGATCCTCCCACAGTACCCCATGCTGTATGGTCGACCAGGGGTTCAGGTGAGTGCTGAGTCCACTAGCAAAGACTGTGCCCCTTTTTTGTGACTGTGTCTTCTGCCATTGTGTCCAGGTGTGACACACATGCAATGTACTGTATGGTGGGTCCCGGGTGGGGGAATGCCTAATGTCTCTCAGCCAGAGCATGCTGTGGTGCATGTCTGCTCTCCTCACTTGCATTGTGTGTACTGTGACAATCACTGCATGTGGCATTACACATTCTGCCTGTCTAATCCTCCTGGGAATGTTGTTACTACAGTCCTTATGTGAATCTGTGGTCCCCCCAGTGTGACAGGTGGCAGTACCCACAGATGTGTGTTTGTTTAGTGTACATGTGCTGAGAGTGTACAAATGATGTGTTTGTCCCCTGGACATTGGTGTGTGTGTGTAAGTCCCCTGTCATGTGGGTGAGTGCATATGTGGAGTGTAGCACCCCAGCTGCATGAGGGATGGATATACCCTGCCCATCTGATGTGAGCAGGGAGCAGTGCTGTGTGTCTGCGGTGATGGGCCAGCCCCACACCTGTGACACCCCCCAGTCTAGTGGCACATGTGCAGAGTGAGGTGTGTAGCTGCAGTTGGCAATGGCAGGTGATTGTCCTGTGGCTGTGTGTGTCTGTGTACTCTGCTTAGGGCGCCTCAGTGGCCTGTGGCATGTGACTGCTTTGAGGTGCTGCACATAATCCTGGTGTCGCTTGTGATGCACAGTGTGAGCCTGGATGATTGATTGTGTCGTACCCCTCATGCCAACTGTGTACTCTACAATGCCACCTAGTGCTTTTTGCCTTCCACAGAGGAAAGTGTCCCTATGACACAGGTGTAATGAGTTTGATGCATTCTATGCCCTGTTAAAACCTGCCAAATTGTTCTAATGTGTGTCTCTGTGACATGTCGCAGGTGTATTGATGTTGTCTCACTTTTTCACCCTCACAGGTAGGCGCCTGTGCCAAGGAGCAGATCTGGAAGGACGCCGTCAGTGCCGTGAGGCAGACAGATGGTCGGAAGCGGCGCCTAGCCCAGGTGAGGAAACGCTGGCAGGATATCTGGTGCTGGACACGGAGGATCGCACGGGTCCTGCTGGGGGACTCACCTGTGAGCCAAAAGAACCGTGGGCGCCGCCGTCTGACCCACATCCACAAGCGTGTGCTGGCGGTCGTCTTCCCCGACATGGACAGGCGCTTACGGGAAAAGCAGCAGCAGGAAGGGGGTAGGTACATGTGTGTTTGTTGTGTGTCACCAGCATTTGTAAGTGCACAGTTGCATGGATACACTGCCAGGGTTTACATGTGCAGTGCAGTTCCTGGTCCCCAAAGTGTAGCGGTGCTGTCCTTCCTCCCTTCCCCTCCTTGGCATGTGTACCCTGGTCTGTGTGTAGTCACACTTGCACAAGGTTATCTAGGCTGCCAGGTTATCGATGTGCCCAATGCTTGCAGCTTCATGTGTGGGGGTGGTGTGTAACAGGTTTTGGGACCTTGCCTGTGCCCTGTCCAGTTCAGTACTTGTGGGGCCCATGTCAGTTGTCACTGATGCTGAGTCCAGACATAGGAGTGTGTCTCTAAAGTGTATTGCTTTACAGCATGCATGTCCTATTTTGTGGCCTGTGACATGATGTGCATGAGTGTGAGATATGCAGAGTGCAGGGATGGTGGCTTGTGTTGCAGTCATTACCATTCAGGACCATGGAGTAGTGTGGCCACTACTGTCCCCTGGGGCATCTTTTCCTAGGTATCATGTGTGTAATCCAAAAATGTCGACAATCACTGTGTCTACAGCATAGGTTGTGCTCTGTGCCATTGTACCCTGGCACCATTTGTGTTTACGTAAACTCTGCTACATGTGTCCACTGTACAGGCTGACCAAATGTCCCTTGTTCATACTCACGGGGGCCAGTGCCTGTGTGTCTTGGTAAAATGATCTGATGATGGCCATTTGTAGATGATGTATTTGTACCGGCGCACCAGGGGTATTTTGTGTCCAATCCGGATTTCTTGCAGGCCATGTGTTTTTATTCCAGACTAAGAGATGTAAGTGCTTCCTGTGTCTCAAAAAATTGTCTCATGTAGGGGGTGGTTGGTGCGGGCAAGGCCTACATGTCTAGACCTGAAGTCTCCTTGCTAGGTCTGGCCAGTGTGTGATGTTTGTCTGGACATACACTCAAGGTGCAGTGACCCATTAATGTTGGGCATGTTTTTAAGTATTGCCTTTGCAGCATGTGCCTACAGTTAATAGACATGGTTCCTGCTCATCCCTTTTTACGCTAACGCTGTGTGCTGCAGATGCTGTGCTGGATTGTCCCCAGTGCCTGGCTCCTCTGTCCAAATCCATATCATGTTATTTGCTTTTGTGTCATGCTCTCCATAGTTGGTTAGTGGCATGGTGGGTCAACCAACTGTGTACCTTGTATTGTAGATGTTACTCATGTTGCTTTTCAGGCTATGCACTGTGCCTATGTGGATTTGACTCATGTGACATATGTATACAGATGTCTGATTATTTCCTGTCTCTTCACCTTGACCACAGCATCGTCGGGGGACACCGAGGGAGACACTGGCACGGACCGTGAGGAGGGAGCGAGCACCAGTGCCAGCAGTGCAGAGTTGTCTGGCACATCGAGTGGCACGGAGGCCGACGGGAGTGCAGCGGAGGACCTGTCCCGTCAATCCACCACCGACTATGACGCAGACGGGTCCGAGGCTGAGCACTCCGAGGGGGCGGTGGCTGGTCCCACAGCTGACACCAGCACTCCATCACTACCCGCCCCCTCCATTCCGATCACCGGCCTCCCACTTGCTCGTGTCCCTTCCCGCCGTGCTCGGTCAGCACGTGTCTCCTTCTTGTCAGGCACCGCACCCCCTGCCCCTGTCTCCACTGCTGCCACCAATGCCGAGTCTGTGGACATCCTGCGGCAGTTGCGGGTTGGTCAGACTGCGACGCTTAATGTCCTCCATGGCCACAGCCAAGTGCTCAACCAGATGGAGGCATACTTGGAGGGCATTTCAGCCGCGAAGTCTGACCAACGCAACTTGCTGAGGTCCATAGACTCGACACTGACTGCAGCAGTGGGTCTCCTGCAGCGCTACGTCCCACCCCCTACCCCTGCCCCATCCACACTTCCCACTCCCATGCCTGTCCCACGTACACCCAGACGTCAGCATGCACGCACCCCACCAGACACAGGCACCACACCAGCAGGGCAGGGCAAGCGCACACCTACTGGCACGCACACACAGGGTGAGGTAGGCACACCCACTGGGTCGGGGGGCAAACGTAAGTCACGCAGCCAGAGTGGGAGTCCGCATTCCGCAAAATCCACTCCCTCCAAATCCACTCCCCTCAGCTCTCCTGGCCACGAATCCAGCAAAGATTCCTTCATGGCCGCTCTGTCCCTGAGCCCAACAGTGACACCACCCCGCAAGCGGGCAAAGGAGTCCCCGGTCAGGGTAGTTGAGTGCCCCCCCTGTCCACACCCTCCCCCAGTGGCGCTGCGACCCATTCCTCCGCCCCCCCCTCCTTGGGGCCTGTGGTTCCTTCGGGTGCAGGGGATACGCTGAGGGACCTTGCTGACGTGTGCAGCGCCATCCTCACCACCTCCTTTGGCGCTGCTCCACCCCCTGTGTTGGAGTCCTCCGTCCCTGCACCCACAACGCCTGCCCTTGCCCTTCCTGTCCCTGCGGTGCCTGGTCCTTCCCCCCCACATGATGCCCCCCCTGTGGAAGAGAGGGTGGTCTGAACTGTGCAGGCAAGCTAGGGGACACGCGTCCCACTGTGTCCCCCATCCAGCTGTGACTTATGGACTGCCCTATGGGCTTTGTAAATATTGAACTTTATCCACACAAACATTTTTTGATAATGCTGAATAAAGCCATTTTTTTTCCTTAGAACACTACTGCTTTTCTGGTATTGCTGTTGGTGGGGCTGCTACATGATTTTGGGTGGTGATCATGTGTTGGGTGTGTGGGAAATGTAGTAGTGTGCTGGTCATAGGGGGGACCCTGGTATCTGTGTGCCATCACAAGGTGTTAGCTAAGTTTCTTTGTTCATGTAAGCAGTTACTGCATGGTGAAATTGTCCCAAGGTGTGTTCCTTCCTCTGTGTACCCTGACATCTTCCCCGCAGGGTGTTTCCAATATGTTGTGCTGAGCTGTGTCTACATTAGCTGGGTGTGTGACGGACCCCTTCAACTTTGGCCATGCATGCAGAGCGATGTCTCCTCCTGCATCATTCGTGGCATCCTTGGTGATCACTGTACTTGTGTATGTAGTCTGTTGACATGACTTCATGTGGACATGTTCCCTTTTAGGCAGTATGCATGTGTGTACTCCCAGCCTCGCACACATGTGTTACATGTACTGCAGGGTCTTTGTGCACCTGACTGACAATTGTGGCCATTAGATCTGTGGGTACTCCACCCTTTTTCTTTCCATGGGCACTGCTGGGGGCCTCTGCACCCACCCCTCCTATGTCTGGGCACTGCTGGGAGTGATAGGCAGCCACCCCTCCTGTGTCTGTGCACTGCTGGGAGTGATAGGCACCCACCCCTCCTTTGTCTGGGCACTGCTGGGAGTGATAGGCACCCACCCCTCCTGTGTCTGTGCACTGCTGGGAGGACTCTGCACCCACCCCTCCTGCGTCTGGGCACTGCTGGGAGGACTCTGCACCCACCCCTCCTGCATCTGGGCACTGCTGGGAGGGCTCTGCACACACCCCTCCTGTGTCTGGGCACTGCTGGGAATGATAGGCACCCACCCCTCCTGTGCCTGTGCACTGCTGGGAGTGATAGGCACCCACCCCTCCTGTGTCTGGGCACTGCTGGGAGTGATAGGCACCCACCCCTCCTGTGTCTGGGCACTGCTGGGAGGACTCTGCACCCACCCCTCCTGCGTCTGGGCACTGCTGGGAGGACTCTGCACCCACCCCTCCTGCGTCTGGGCACTGCTGGGAGGACTCTGCACCCACCCCTCCTGCGTCGGGGCACTGCTGGGAGGACTCTGCGCCCACCCCTCCTACGTCTGGGCACTGCTGGGAGGACTCTGCACCCACCCCTCCTGCATCTGGGCACTGCTGGGAGGACTCTGCACCCACCCCTCCTGCGTCTGGGCACTGCTGGGAGGGCTCTGCACACACCCCTCCTGTGTCTGGGCACTGCTGGGAATGATAGGCACCCACCCCTCCTGTGTCTGTGCACTGCTGGGAGTGATAGGCACCCACCCCTCCTGTGTCTGGGCACTGCTGGGAGACTCTGCACACACCCCTCCTGTGTCTGGGCACTGCTGGGAGGACTCTCCACACACCCCTCCTGTGTCTGTGCACTGCTGGGGGGACTCTGCACCCAGCCCTCCTGTGTCTGGCCATGTACGCTCCATACATACACGGGTGGGGGTACGGTCCGTACATACACTGTTGGGGTGGGGGTACGCTCCATACATACACTGTTGGGGTGGGGGTATGCTCCATACATACACTGTTGGGGTGGGGGTACGCTCCATATGTACGCGGATCTGGGTACGGTCTGTACATACACGGGTGGGGGTACGCTCCGAACATACGCGGGTCTGGGTACGCTCCATGCATACACGGGTGGGGGTACAGTCTGTACATACACTGTTGGGGTGGGGGTACGCTCCATACATACACTGTTGGGGTGGGGGTACGCTCCATACATACACTGTTGGGGTGGGGGTACGCTCCATACGTACGCGGGTGTGGGTACGGTCCGTACATACACGGGTGGGGGTACGCTCCGAACATACGTGGGTCTGGGTACGCTCCATGCATACACGGGTGGGGGTATGGTCCGTACATACACTGTTGGGGTGGGGGTATGCTCCATACGTACGCGGGTGTGGGTACGGTCCGTACATACACGGGTGGGGGTACGCTCCGAACATACGCGGGTCTGGGTACGCTCCATGCATACACGGGTGGGGGTACGGTCCGTACATACACTGTTGGGGTGGGGGTACGCTCCATTCATACACTGTTGGGGTGGGGGTACGCTCCATACAAACACTGTTGGGGTGGGGGTACGCTCCATATGTACGCGGGTGTGGGTACGGTCCGTACATCCGCGGGTGGGGTGTTGGTATGCGCCGTACATACACGGGTGGGTGTACGGCCCGTACCCAGGCCTTTGGAACGTGGGTATGGGCCGTACCGCCATTATTGGGGTGACGTAGGAGTGGGCGTGGTACGACTCGTACCCACGCTGTTAAGGCATGGGTACGGTACGTACCGGACTTGTTGTGTTGCCGGTTCGCGTGTACATCCACTTCCGTTCCTGGACATGCCCCCACCCCCTCGAAGTGACCAGGCCCTGAAGGTCAGGTATGTCCAGGGCATGTATGATTTGTGACTTGGGTGGGGGTTTTGTGTCCTGCCCCTGCCCCCCCTTTGCACCTGGGTGTTATTCTGACCTTCTGCGGCATCTGCGTCGGTGCCTGTAGAGCAGGTGGACTGCTATGAGGGCTGGGATGACACGTAGGTTTGGGTCCATGGCTGTCCGTCGCGTACAGGTGCTCCTTGCGCACGTCATCCTGATTTCCCGGCAGTTTTTGGCAGGCAGAGAATTTTATCAGTGCGGGGTGACGTCGGTGCGGATCGTACTTCCTGGTTCGTGAAACGCAGCCTGCATACGTCCCGACGTCACGTCGGCGCTTTCCCGGATCACATTTGTATGTATATTTTCGTCGATCGGTGTTTTTTACGATTCGTACGGAAATGGTGTTTCCGTGCGAATCGTACTTGCATGTTTGTAATCTTTTTTTCCCGGGTACGAGTCGGACGGAGAAAACGCTCCGACCGACGGTTCGTACCCGGTTTTTCCATGATCGGAATCGGCACCATTGTATCTAGAACATACCAGAACTATAAATTAAATGAACAACTGTTATAACATGTAAAAAATATCAATATTAATTATCTAATATTAATATTAATAATTAAAATGTATTAATCATATATTTCAAAACATACAATTTCTTATAATTTCAAATAAAGTGTACAAATATTTACAGTATACAATATAAATTAAAAAATGTTAAACAGCTGTAAAAATCTGAATTTTTTATTTTTATTTATTTTTTCTTTTAATATATTAATGTCCAAAATATACATTACAAAAATAGATATCCATTATAATATATTTCTTACAATAATACAAATGTTAAATACTAATTATTTTATTACATGTTTATTTCAAAGATTTAGGTGCCGATTCGGATCCTGGAAAAATTTCCCCCGTCCGAATTGAATCTGGACTTTTTTCCGTCCGAATCGTACAAGTAGCGTACAAACTGCCAAGTACGATTCGCATGGGAAAAACTCCATACGATTCACATCGGGAACATTTCCCCACACGTCCTCGGGTCAGAAATTGTGTCCGACACATCCCCGGATGATTTACCGTACGAATCGGAAAAATGAAGTCCGACCGCGCAAGTACGATCACTCCCGTCCTTTCGATTTCACAACTGTATGGAAATAACACCGTACAGACCGAACTCCCATAGCAAGCATGGAGACACGTGCCCGCACACGCGCCGAACACCCCACCACAGACCCCGCATGTATGCGCAAAACGCCACCGGACGCGGATGTACGCGCCGAACCCCCAACAGTGTATGCATGGAGCGTACCCCCACCCATGTATGCATGGAGCGTACCAACTCCCCACCCGTGTATGTACAGACCGTACCCCCACCCCACCCGTGTATGTACGGACCGTACCCCCACCCGTGTATGCATGGAGCGTACCAACTCCCCACCCGTGTATGTACGGACCGTACCCCTACCCGTGTATGCATGGAGCGTACCAACTCCCCACCCATGTATGTACGGACCGTACCCCCACCCCACCCGTGTATGTACGGACCGTACCCCCACCCCACCAGTGTATGTACGGACCATACCCCCACCCGTGTATGCATGCAGCGTACCAACTCCCCACCCGTGTATGTACGGAGCGCACCCCCACCCGTGTATGCATGGAGCGTACCAACTCCCCACCCGTGTATGTACAGACCGTACCCCCACCCCACCCATGTATGTACGGACCGTACCCCCACCCCACCCATGCATGTACGGACCGTACCCCCACCCGTGTATGCATCGAGCGTACCCACTCCCCACCCGTGTATGTACGGACCCTACACCCAGCCCCCCTGTATGTACGGTGCGAAACACCACCACGATGGACGGTGTGGACCAACACCCTGCCCGTGTTCGTGCGCACCCTACCCCAGGCCCACACACCAGCACCCTCACACAACATCGGGCATGTACGAGTCGTACTAAGCCATAGCAAAGGACAGCACTGTACAACAACATGGCCCATGTACGCACTGTACAGACGCTAAAACACTCCTACTGAACCAGGACAAACCAAAAAAACACAAGGAGAGTCAATTCGAGGCACACAAGACCACAAAATATATCCAACAAGGCCAAATCCATCCTATACACTGACCTGCAACTGACAAACAGATAAACTTAGGCCCAAACCACTACCACGCCTTATAACACACCCACCAAAAGTTCAAACACAGCCACACCCACAAATGGACCAATAAAAAGGCCCAACACACACAAACCATGATCCTTTGCAACAGATCCACTGCTGCCAGACCCCAGAGACAACGCACTACACCATACTCCAACCATCAATACACCTTACACTTGCACTCCTTCACACAACCACCATCACAAACACACCCTCATCACATTCACACACACACACCTGCACACTGTTAGACCCGGCCTCGTGGCATGGCCATCCCTGTCCCCGCACCACATATCCTGACCCATGCACCTCATACAGCCCCCGAGCACACGGCCTAGCCGATCCTTCCCACCAGAACACACACACACCCGACCCGGACTTCCCCGTCCGTGGCCTTCCTCCTTTCGGCCACACCGGGCCCACGTGCCCACTTCATGCACCATGATGGCCGCCCGGCCCCAGCGCGACCCTGGCCTAGAGGCGCCACTCCGGCTGGAGGACATCGCGCTCCCATTGGGATGAGAGAGGGAGGAGCAGTTTCCATCGCACCTCTGAGCTCCCCTGGGAAGGTGGGTTTCGATCGGCCCTCCGGCCTCCACGAGGGCTGGCTCCACGCCTGCTGGGTGTCTGGGACTCCTCCCGACCCGGCCCTGAAAGGATCAAGAGACAATGGCAGGAAACCCCGACAAGCGACCCCCAGGTAACAAGACCCCAGCCTGCACAGACTCCGGACATCAAAGAGGAGTCGACCTATAACAAGGGGTGCTCTGGGACTATCTGGCAGATTCGCCTTTGGAAACACCTGAGCCCTGCTGAGTGACTCGCGGCTCCCTGAAGATCGTAAGACCTCCGAACCTGTGCTGAGCCCTGCTGAGTGACTTCCGGCTCCCTGAAGATCGTAAGACCTCCGAACTTGTGCTTGAGCCCTGCTGAGTGACTCGCGGCTCCCTGAAGATCGTAAGACCTCCGAACTTGTGCTTGAGCCCTGCTGAGTGACTCGCGGCTCCCCGAAAGATCGTAAGACCTCCGAACTTGTGCTTGAGCCCGGCTGAGTGATTCGCGGCTTCCACAGACTCTCCTAGGTCCCGCCGGACCACGACGATGACAAGCGTATCCCCCAGCTCGAGGATTGTGAGCTGTGCGCGGGGTACGCCCCTGCATTTGATCCATATCCCCAAAGACTGTCCCGCTACCTCCTACCTCCCCCCGAGACTCTGTGAGCCGTGCTCTACTTGTATATATTTGCCTTGCTGATCATAAAGATCCTACGACTCCGATTTGATAAAGATTTGTTCTTAAGAACTCACGGTGTGGCGTCGTGTGGTGCCAAGTGTACGATCCTAGATACGAGATTCCTCCCCTGAGGAGTCTCCCGCCAGTGCCCGGCTACGATACCTCGAGGGTTGGTCTCAGGATAGTCAGGGCCCCCTCCGGGCTCCTCTGAGGTCGCCTTCTAACACACACCCACAACCATCCACACCCACACCCATCCACACCCCCACCCCCACAACCATCCTCACCCACACCCCACACCATGCCCACCAACAAGAATCCAAAGTTCACAAAGGACGAGCTGGAGGCCCTTGTCGACGAAATCATCAGAGTCGAGCCACAGCTCTTTGGAACATTGGTCAGACGGACCAGCATATCAGAAAAATCTGCCATGTGGGAGAGGATAGTCAATTCCGTGAATGCTGTTGGGGCCACCAGAAGGACCAGGCATGAGTGCCAAGCCAGGTGGTACGATCTGCGGAGGACGGTCCGCCGCAAAATGACGGACAAGCACAACCAGGCCAACATCACTGGAGGAGGGCCGGCCCGCAGACCGGTACACTACCATCCCTGGGAGGAGAAGGTGATGGCCACGCTGGCGCCGTTGGGAGTAGACGGACTAGAAGGAGTCCGAGAGCCTGGTGAGTACACAAACAACTCACCTCATATGGGGGGAACGCCATATACAACCCAAATACCAATCATGCACGCAACCCCCCCAAAGCCAGCACCGGACACAACCACACTCCAAAAACACACACATGCCACTAGCGCCTCTATGCCCCATGCCCCATGCCCCAAGCAAGGCCATGCCAAGTCACAGGCCACACAAAACACCAACACAAGACAGGATGTCCCTGATGCCGGGAGGGTGGGCCTCAAAACTAACATAGAGCAACTCTGAAGCACACACAATGCCCTCAGCCCATATGGCTTAGGGCACAGCCATACAAACAGTGTGTCCCCACACAGTACTGTGTTGCCTGCTAATGGTGGCCGCGTTGCAGGACGACATGGGTATGAAGGCACAATTTGCACATAACAGCAGCCAATGAAGACGCAGCACACTGAAAGAGTGTCAGCACACACCGCCACAGCAGCAGCGCAGACTCAGACACTCCGCCCAATGGGTGCCGGCAGAGAAGAAACAAACCCACATGAACAAGCCAGTGGCCTTTGCAAGACCTGCAAACTGTGTGTGCCCAGGAAGCTGGGCTGAGGTGACAGAGGGTGACACACAGAGGGAGGGAGAGGGGCAGAGAGAGGGACAGAGACAGAGGTGGACACAGGGAGACAGACAGAGTGAGGGAACAGGCTGACAGAGGGAGGGAGAAGGGGAGACAGAGGGAGACGCACAGAGGGAGGAGGCTGACAGAGGGAGGGAGAAAGGGAGATAGAGGGAGACGGACAGAGGGAGGAGGCTGATAGAGGGAGGGAGAAAGGGAGATAGAGGGAGACGGACAGAGGGAGGAGGCTGATAGAGGGAGGGAGAAAGGGAGATAGAGGGAGACGGACAGAGGGAGGAGGCTGATAGAGGGAGGGAGAAAGAGGGAGACGGACAGAGGGAGGTGGCTGACAGAGGGAGGGAGAAAGGGAGACAGAGGGAGATGCACAGAGGGAGGAGGCTGACAGAGGGAGGGAGAAAGGGAGAAAGAGGGAGACGGACAGAGGGAGGAGGCTGAGAGAGGGAGGGAGAAAGGGAGACGGACAGAGAGAGGAGTCTGACAGAGGGAGGGAGAAAGGGAGACAGAGGGAGACGCACAGAGGGAGGAGGCTGACAGAGGGAGGGAGAAAGGGAGAAAGAGGGAGACGGACAGAGGGAGGAGGCTGAGAGAGGGAGGGAGAAAGGGAGAAAGAGGGAGACGGACAGAGGGAGGAGGCTGAGAGAGGGAGGGAGAAAGGGAGACGGACAGAGGGAGGAGGCTGATAGAGGGAGGGAGATAGAGGGAGACGGACAGAGGGAGGAGGCTGACAGAGGGAGGGAGAAAGGGAGACAGAGGGAGACGCACAGAGGGAGGAGGCTGACAGAGGGATGGAGAAAGGGAGATAGAGGGAGACAGACAGAGGGAGGAGGCTGAGAGAGGGAGGGAGAAAGGGAGACGGACAGAGGGAGGAGGCTGACAGAGGGAGGGAGAAAGGGAGACAGAGGGAGACGCACAGAGGGAGGAGGCTGACAGAGGGAGGGAGAAAGGGAGACGGACAGAGGGAGGAGGCTGACGGAGGGAGAAAGGGAGACAGAGGGAGACCAAATCACCCATGGGTGGTGTGGCCATGACCGCTCGTCAGCAGGTGGACTGTGTGCATGTAGACAAGGTTTGGCAGTGCGTGAACCCCCCCTTCAACCTTTGATAAACACTAGGCCCTGTGTCAATCTGTGCACGAGTACATCCGTGCTGCTTGCCCAAACAGAACCTTACACCCAGTATACCTACCCACTGTGTTCGTCAGAACCCTGTCACAAACTGTTAAGTTACCTACCTGCATTCTCAAATAGCATGGAAAAAACACCATTTGGCCACGTACAGTGCAACACGTGAGGCGGCTCTGCATGGCTTGCTACGCCCGCTCACTACACTGCTGACTGCGTTCCCAAAATATGCATCAACTAAGATTGTGTCACACATAGGTAAAGTGTCGAAAGCTGTGGCCAAGGGACATACCCATGCACAAGTGCACTGTGTGAGGAATGCTAGCCAAATCCAACCACCCAGAGGAACTGTGCCAAATCAAAAATTAATGAAACATGGATGTCGCATGTAACACAATTAACACTGTCTCTCTCACACACAGGTCAATGTCATCGATCTCCCCCCAACACTGGGGGGGGAGACTCACAGGACCAGGCTCTGCGTGAAGAGGACCCCACCGGCAGCGACGACTCTCACCACTCCGTGGATGACCCAGACCAACCTGGCCCCTCTGGTGTCCAACCACCTGCAGCACCTGCGTCAGGTACAACTGTGCCAACCACCACCCCCATTCCTGCCACATCCCAGGAGACACCCAGGAGCCCTGCCCGCACACAACAACACAGCCAGTCTGTCCAGGAGGGACAAGGTTCTCCGGGCACCCAGGAGGAGGCAGGCGACACCGCAAATGCCATCCCTCAAGGGTCCCGGAGACCCGATGTGCTCACAACGGCAAGCCAGGCGCAAGTGGGCAGGGGTGGTGGGAGTGGAGGACGGCGGAGGCGCGAACCTGACCAGTTGGCTCAGGACCCGGCTATGGCACACGTCAGAAACATCCTGGACGCATACCGGCGTGACTCCAGAGGCATCGCCCAGGTAGTGGGGACCCTCAATGAGATGAAGACCCTGCAGCTTGAGCATCATGCCAGAATGGAGGCAAGACTGGCAGAGCTCCTGGCGGTGCACAGGGACGTGAGCCAATCCCTCCGTCAGATCGCCCAAAGCCTGGCAAACCCTCCCTGTGCCACCAGGCGTAGAGCAGCACCAGAAACAGGGAGGGAGGAGGAGGAGGATTCATCTGACGGAGCGTCCCTTGCATCGTCAAGGCATGCCTCTGAGGGTCCCCGCAGGAAGGTGGGTCGTCCACGAAAAAGACCGTGAGAGTCAGCGGAACATCACCATCTCACAGGTCACTTGGCCTGGCACCTGACCCTCTGGCCCAACAGCAGCACAGCAGCAAAGGACATTCTCTGCCACATGGCCTTGCTGGTCACTGTCTGACCAATGTTGACAAAGACTGTGGCACAGACTCTGATGACTTTCAATGGCAAGGACACCAACTCCCCCTGTGAACTTTGTTATTCTACACTCCCGCCAAGCACCTCTTGTCACCCCCCCAAACACGTACCCCAGCACTCATAAAATTCATCACAATCACAAGATGATGCCGTCATTTTGCATTATTCCACTACATGTGTGTGTTGTAAAGTCAAACCATGCCTGATTTCAGAAGTAACTCCAAGCATCCATACCCTGGGGTCTGAGTCTGGCACAGGACACACATGGGTCACAATGTACCATCCAAGACAGACATGGAGCACCATACTCACCCGTGATGGGCCCAACCAGCTGAGTGGGTGTCCGCACAACTGTGCCTACAGACCTATTTAGAAGAGCAACAGTCATGCGCAAAGGTCAGGGATCATGTGGAGTGTCCTGGGGTGAGAGTCCCAGGTATGTGTAGACAAGTGGCAGAACCATGTCCTGCATGCTTGAGTCAGGTGGATGTGGAGAATGGTGGGCCAGCCAAGGTTGGATGCATGGAGATGGCACAATTGGGTGTTGGATCACAGTGCCACAAGGTTGTGTTGTGGTTGTGGGCTGCATCCTGAGTGTGTGCGTGGATTGAGAAGGTCATCCTGCAGCTGGCAGTGATCCACTCCCCCATCTCTGTTTGACGTTGATGTGGCCTGGTCGCCGGATGTAGTAGCAGAGCTGTGCAGATGCACCCTGGATGTGGACAAGTATCATGGGATTTCTAACGCGCATGTCCGCAGAGTGCAGGGCAGGATTAGACACGGATGTCGCAGTTGACCTGGGGGATGGTCTCCCTCTTGCCTTGAGGTGGATGGAACTGGGGATCTTGTGCATAATGCAGAGTGTGCTGCCGCATGAGGCACAGATGCTGCTGATCAGCATAGCACATGTCAGCAAGCAATCCATGATGAACACCAGCTCGTTTGCGTGGACACTGGGTGCCCTTGCTGCAGGGCCTGCAGCAGCATGCGCCATGTCAAGGAAACAATGCCACAAGTAGCACACAAAGACAAGGATCTCAGGAAGGAACTATGCAAAAGGTGTATGTCAAGGAAGGAATGTCTGGTTCAACATGGCACACACACACACAATGGATTCACATGCAGCACAGTGGCCGTCATGGAGACTGACATGCCACAATACCTACACAGCCATGGACATCATGCACAATACAGAATCTAATCCCTGACAAACAGCTTGCATCTTGCTACTCTACACATAGACTCATATGCACCATCTCTGAGAACAATGCCAGACATGCCGCATGCACAGTGGCAACAGACCACCATTGACAGAGATGAGGCACCTTGGAGGCAGAGGGACACCTTTATTACTCATGTGTGTCGGAATGCTAATGCAACTCTGTCAACACATACACAGGTCATGTGGATGAACACGTGGGACCAACACTGGCACCCCCCTTACCACCACAGATGCTGGAAATCCATGGCACTGGCACACAAGTGACGGGTTGCAGCTAAACACCCCCTGCTGCTCACGGAGAGCCTGCTATACACCATTGAGCCCCTAATGGGGAATTCACACACCATGTCAACCCGGTGCAACCCGTATGTTTCCGAGGCCAGTGTTACACACATTGATGGCTCCATCACAATCCCATTACAGATGACTGTCACCAAGTCTGACCATCAATTCAGGTGAATTCTGCTCCAGGTCATGTGCCCCATGGTGATTCTACATGTATGTAAAGTATCCAAACATGAACAGGAGCAGTGCACACACATTCAAAACAAATACCACTCCCAAAAAGCCGCGCTGCATCCCTTACCCGAAGGAGATTTTCGAACTTGTCGGTGCATGTAACGCTGATTCAGCACATGTTGCTGTGTTCATGAGGAATAGCAGGAGCACAACAATGCCACCAGCAGACAGCATGCGCAAGTACCTGTGGATGGGAGACACACCAGAAGTCAGCCAAAAGAAGCACATCCGCATGCATGTGCATGTACTCGACACGTGTTAGGTTGTCAACATGCTAGGTGACAATGATGACTCTGGAAAAACATTCTTCTATTGCACCATCACTCGAGTGACACATCCAAACACACCACTGACTCACTTGGAAGACATGCAGATGGACACACACATTGCAACACTTGCCACACACAGCCCAATGCGTGCACACTCAGACACTGGAACTCACCACTAAGCAAAGAAGTTGCGTATGAGCCGACTCCGCATGTCCTCTACCGCCTCCTCCTCCTCCACATCACTTGCCTCGTGCCCAAGCCCTTCATCCTCCACGGGTGGATGGTCCTGCTCATCTGGATCCAGGATGAGTGGCACAGCTTTCTCAACTGCCATGTTGTGCAGCATGCAGCACACGAGGAATATCTTGCAGACCTTCACCGGTGCATATGGGAGTGCGCCACCGGTCTTGTGGAGGCAACGGAATCGGCTCTTCAGGAGGCCAAACGTCCTCTCTATCACTCGCCTGGTCCGCCCATGGGCGTTTTTGTAGCGGTGATCGGCAGCCGTGCTAGGGTTGCGGAGAGGCGTGATCAGCCATGGCATGTTGGGATAGCCAGCGTCCCCTACATGGAAACATCATTGACAAGAGTGGGTCAGGAGGAGCAGTAAGACAGGAAGATGACGTTAAATACAGGACTGGCAGAGTATACCCACCAACAATACATGCTCGTTCGTTGCGCAGCTGCAGCATCATTTCAGGCACCCTGCTACGCCTCATGATGTACGCATCGTGTGCTGATCCTGGAAAACGAGCACAGACATGTGAAATCACCATGTTGGCAAGACACACCGCAAGGGCATTAATGGAGTGGTAATGCTTGCGGTTACGGAAGGCTACCTCCTGTGCCTGTGGTGGTACCAAAGCCACATGTGTTCCATCTATGGACCCAATTACATGGGGCATCCCTCCCAGGGCATAGAACTCACGCTTGACAGCTGTCAACTGCTCAGGAGTTGGGAATTTTATGAACTCATCAAGGTGCTCCAACATGGCCTCTAAAAAATCATGCAGAACACGGCTTAACATGGTTTGGGACATCCCACCGACATGGGCAATGGTATGTTGAAAGGTACCCGTGGCCAAGAAATGTAGGGCTGCCATCACCTTCATCTTGGGTGTCAGTGCAGTAGGATACCTGTGTAGCAGTTGGAGGTGTGGTGCCAGCCGTGTCGTCAGGTCCTCAATCAAACATTGGGGGAAGCGGTAGCGGCGTATACAGTCATTTTCCCGCATGTCAGCCAAGTCCGGAATTGGTCGAAGGAGAGGCGGAGCCCTGCAGTGAATTAGAAGGGACAACGAAGAGTGAGTACAGTACACCACCAATGTCAATGTACTGAGCACATGGTCAACAGGCAATACACATATGCTACATACAGAGTCAGGTCTGTGCAATATGCCCTGGACACGTATGCCAGCCATGTAACACTCCTACCAAGAGACAGCTCCAAACGTGTATTCTCAACCTCATAATGCCATGCCATGAAACTAGCTGTGGGCCAGTGTAAGTGAGCAGGCAGACGCATTACAGGAGTTACAGACAACCAAATATGTGCAGATGAAGGATGTTTATTGTTCAGACAGGTTGCGGAACACTAGAGGCACAGGTCACATGTCATAGAATAAGGACACACCACACACCTTGCCATGAAGGATTACATGTCAAGACTGATCACACATACATTGAGAGTATGCAGATATGTCCTTGTTTTGGAACTCCGTGTCGATGCATACATACACACCTAACGTCGGATTACACATGTGTGCTGGTGTGCATAACAGTGTGCCATGCCCATCTACACACAGACACATGTTGGTTGCAGCAACAGCAGATGCATTTGACCAAACACCTACAGCAAACCTATGGGAACACATGACACACACATGACATAGCTACAGCGTGCAACGCGGGCATTCACTTGTCAGGGGTAACATTCCGTGTACCTGGCATCAGGGGACATTTGCGGGTGTCGGTGACTGTGCCATGCCAGTGACGCATGGCCCACCAAGTCAGTACTACATGCACACATGTCAAAGGAGTGAAGGGGATGTGTGGCACATAGGGCACCATCACACGTGACATGTGTGCACAGCCCATCATACTGTAATTAGCTTCACACCTCAGGAGTATGGTGCCACATCACAGCCTGACCCACCTGTGCCCGACACATGTAGTACTGCACAGACGATGCCTTGATGTCCAGCCTTGGCCATGTATGACAGCTCAATTCATTCCTGTGTGCCGCCTGTCACCACTGTCATATGCTCCGAGGGCGTGTGTGGTGTCCCTATCACTATGGTGGTGCTGGCGTATGCCTTCGCCATAGTGATACGGACCATACACACGTGTGTACGGTCCCTATCACTATGGTGGTGCTGGCGTATGTGTACGCCATAGTGATACGGACCGTACACGCGTGTGTACGGTCCGGACTACTATGGCGTACACGTATGCGAGCACCCCCATAGTGATAGGGACCGTACACACGCATGTGTACGGTCCAGACTACTATGGCGTACACGTACGCGAGCACCCCCATAGTGATACGGACCGTACACGCGTGTGTACGGTCCCTATCACTATGGTGGTGCCGGCGTATGCGTACACCATAGTGATACAGACCGTACATGCGTGTGTACGGTCCGGACTACTATGGCGTACACGTACGAGAGCACCCCCATAGTGATAGGGACCGTACACACGCGTGTGTATGGTCCCTATCACTATGGGGGTGCTCGCGTACGTGTACGCCATAGTAGTCCGGACCGTACACACACGTGTGTACGGTCCCTATCACTATGGGGGTGCTCGCGTACGTGTACCCCATATTAGTCCGGACCGTACACACGCGTGTGTACGGTCCCTATCACTATGGCGTACGCATTCGCCAGCACTCCCATAGTGATGGTGACCATACACACGCATGTACGGTCCGTTGCAATGCATTTGGGGTGCCCTAGGGCTGTGGGATGCACCGTACCTGTGTTGTGACATAGGATTGCCATAGGGGACACATGAGGGACAAGTATAGGGGCCTAAATGCATGCTGGTTGTCATGGAGACCGAGTTTCAGGTTTGAATTTTGCATCATGTGGCCAGCAGAAGTCGGTTGGAGACAATATACTTTGTTGCAATGTGGTTGTTGACATTACATCATGCTCAATTTTGAAACCATGCATAGCCTGTCACTGGGGTAGTTTTAAATTGATTGGAGGACACGTAGGATGCAAATGTGACTGAGCCAATCACTCTGTACTCCTGTAAATGAAACAGGCCAGCAAGGAAGATATAAGGCAGCCAGGTCCCTTGAGAGAGCACTTGCCTGCACATCCCTTCATTCCACAACACTGCTGCTGCTTGTCATTCCTCTGGCACCATGTCCAGGTCTGTGGAGAGGGCCCAGCCATTCACCATGGAGGAGAATATGGCGTTGGTGGATGTGATCCTCCCACAGTACACCATGCTGTATGGTCGACCAGGGGAGCAGGTGAGTGCAGACCCCACTAGTTTAAACTGTGCCCCTTTTTTTTACTGTGACTTCTGGCATTGTGTCCAGGTGTGACAGACATGCAGGGTTCTTCATAGTGGTTCCCGGGGGGGGAGGGCTCATGTCTCCCATGCAGAGCATGCTTTAGTTCCTGTGTGCACAACGCACTAGCATGGTGCTTACTGTGACGATCACTGCATGGTGCATGCCGCTTTTGGACTGCCTAATCCTCCTGGAAATGTTGTTCCTACAGTCCTGATGTGAGTCTGTGCTCCCCCGAGAGTGACAGGTGCCAGGACCCACAGATGTGTGTCTGTTCAGTGTACCTGTGGTGAGAGTGTCCAAATGATGGGTTCGTCCCCTGGACATTGGTGTGTGTGTGTGAGTCCCCTGTCATGTGGGTGTGTGCATATGTGTAGTGTTGCACCCCAGCTGCATGTGGGATGGATACACCCTGCCCATCTGATGTGAGCAGGGAGCTGTGCTGGATGTCTGCCGTGCTGAGACAGCCCCACATCTGTGACACCCCCAGTCTAGTGGCACATGTGCAGAGTGAGGTTTGTAGCGGCAGTTGCCAATGCCAGGTGATTGTTCAATGCCTGTGTGTGCCTGTGTACTCTGCTGAGTTAGCGTAAGTGGGCTGGGGCATGTGACTGCTTAGGGGTACTGTTCCGATTCCTGTTGTAGCTTGGGATGCACAGTGTGAGCCTGCATCATTGATTGTGTTGCACCCCTCATGCCACCTGTGTACTTTCAATGGCACCTACTGCATTTGCCCATTCCCAGGAGGATGATGTCACTATGACAAAGGTGCAATGAGTTGGCTGCATACTATGGCCAGTTCAAACATGCATGATTTGTAATATGTGTGTCTCTGTATCATTGATAAGGTGGATTGATGTATTGTCACTTTTGCATCCTCACAGGTAGGCGTCTGTGCCAAGGGGGAGATCTGGAAGCAAGCCGTCAGTGCCGTGAGGAGGACGGATGGTCGGAAGCGGCGCCTAGCCCAGGTGAGGAAACGCTGGCAGGACATCCGGTGCTGGACGCGGAGGATCACACGGGTCCTGCTGGGGGACTCACCTGTGAGCCACAAAAACCGTGGGCGCCGCCGTCTGACCCACATCCAGAAGCGTGTGCTGGCGGTGGTCTTCCCTGACTTGGATAGGCGCCTAGCGGAGAAGCAGCAGCAGGAAGGGGGTAGGTACATGTGTGTTTGTTGTGTGTGACCAGCTTTTGGAAGTGCGCAGTTGCATGGATACACTGCCAGGGTTTAAATGTGCAGTGCATATCCTGTTCCCCAAAGTAAAGCGGTGCTGTTCTTCCTCCCTTCCCCTCCTTGCCATGTGTTCCCTGGTCTGTGTGTAGTCACTCTTGCACAAGGTCATCTAGGCTGGCAGTTACTCCAAGTGCCCAATGCTTGCAGCATCATGTGTGGGGGTGGTGTGTAACAGGTTTTTGCACGTTGCCTGTGCCCTGGCCAGTTCTATCATTGTGGGGTCCATGTTAGTTGGCACTGATGCTGAGTCCCGACATGGGAGAGTGTGTTTCATGTGTACTGCCTTACTGCCTGCATGTCGAATGTTGTGCCCTCTGACATGATGTGCTTGAGTGTGAGATGTGCATAGTGCAGGGATGGTGGCTTGTGTTCCAGTCATATCCATCCAGGGCCATGGAGTAGTGTGGCCACTACAGTCCCCTGGGGCACCTTTTCCTAGGTATCATGTGTGTCATCAGACAATGTGGACATTCTCTGTGTCTTCAGCATAGTTTGGGCCCTGTGGCATAGTATCCTGGCCTCATTTGTATTCACGTATACTGTGCTACATGTGTCCACTGTACAGGGTGACCTAATTTAGCTGGTGCATACTCACAGGGGCCAGTGCCTGTATGTCTTGGTACAACTATCTGATGATGGTTGTTTGTCAGTGATATATGTGGACAGTTGCACCAGGGGTAGTTTGTGTGCGATCAGGATTAATTGCAGGCCATGTGTTTTCATCCCAGACTAAGAGGTGTAAGTACTTCCTCTGTCTCAATCACATTGTGTCAGGTAGGGGGGGGGGGTTGGTGCGGGCAAGGCCTACATGTCCAAACCTGAAGTCTCCTTGCTTGGTCTGGCCAGTGTGTGATGTTTGTGTGGCCAAACACTCAAGGTGCAGTGCCCCAGTCATGTTGGCCATGGTTTTCAGTATTACCTTTGCAGCATGTCCCAAGAGTTGCTAGACATGGTTCCTGCTCATCCCTTTCTTGGCTACGCTGTGTGTCGCTGATGCTGTGCTAGATTGTCCCCAGAGCCTGGCTCCTCTGTACAATTTGATATCAAGTTATTTGCTATTGTGTCATGCGCTCCATATTTTAACAGTGGCATGGTGGGTCAACAAACTGTGTGTTGCAGGGACTACATATGTACCTTGTATTGTAGATGTTACTCTTGTTGCTTTTCAGGCTATGCACTGTGACCTATGTAGAGTTGACTCATGTGACATATGTATACAGGAGTCTGATTTCTCCTGTCTCTTCACCTTGCCCACAGCATCGTCGGGGGACTACGAGGGAGACACTGGCACGGACCGTGAGGAGGGAGCGAGCACCAGTGCCAGCAGTGCAGAGTTGTCTGGCACATCGAGTGGCACGGAGGCCGACGGGAGTGCAGCGGAGGACCTGTCCAGTCAAACCACCACCGACTATGACGCAGACAGGTCCGAGGCTGAGCACTCCGAGGGGGTGGAGGCTGCTCCCACAGCTGACACTAGCACTCCATCACTACCCGCCCCCTCCATTCCGATCACCGGCCTCCCACTTGCTCGTGCCCCTTCCCGCCGTGCTAGGTCACCACGTGTCTCCTTCTTGCCAGGCACCGCACCCCCTGCCCCTGTCTCCACTGCTGCCACCAATGCCGAGTCTGTGGACATCCTGCGGCAGTTGCAGGTTGGTCAGACTGCGATGCTTAATGTCCTCCATGGCCACAGCCAAGTGCTCAACCAGATGGAGGCATACATGGAGGGCATTTCAGCTGCGCAGTCTGACCAACGCAACTTGCTGAGGTCCATAGACTCGACACTGACTGCAGCATTGGGTCTCCTGCAGCGCTACGTCCCCCCCCTACCCCTGAACCATCCACACTTCCCACTCCCATGCCTGTCCAAAGCACACCCAGACGTAGCCATGCACGCACACCACCAGACACAGGCACCACACCACCAGGGAAGGCAAAGTGCACACCTCCTGGCACGCACACACAGGGTGAAGTAGGCACACCCACTGGGTCGGGGGGGGGAAACGGAAGACACGCAGCCAGAGTGGGAGTCCACATTCCTCACGACCACCACCCTCCAAATCCACTTCCCTCAGCTCTCCTGGCCAGGATTCCACCAAAGACTTCTTCATGGCCGCTCTGTCCCTGAGCCCCAAAGTGACACCACCCCGCAAGCGGTCAAAGGAGTCCCCGGTCAGGGTGGTTGAGTCCCCCCCTGTCCACACCCTCCCCGGGTAGCGCTGCGACCCATCCCTGCGACCCCCCCCCTCCTTGGGGCCTGTGGTTCCTTCGGGTGCAGGGGAGACGGTGGGCGACCTGGCAGTAGTGTGCAGCGCCGTGCTCCAATCCACCTTTGGCGCTGCCCCACCCCCTGTGTTGGAGTCATCCGTCCCTGCACCCACAACACCTACCCTTGCCCCTCCTATCCCTGCGGTGCCTGGTCCTTCCCCCCCACATGATGCCCCCCCCCCTGTGGATGACAAGGTGGTCTGAACTGTGCAGGCAAGCTAGGGGACACGCATCCCAATGTGTCCCCCACCTGGATTGGAACTATGGACTGCCCTATGGGCCTTGTGCATTTTGAACTCTTCGTACAATTCATTTTAGAACATTGCTGAATAAAGCTATTTTATTTTCCTTGGCACACTACTGCTTTTCTGGCATTGCTGTTGGTGGTGCTGCTCCATGATTTGGGGTGGCGATAATGTGTTAGGTGTCTGGGATATGTTGTAGTGTGCTGTTCGTGGGGTGGACCCTGTTATCTGTGTGCCATCACACGGTATTTGCTATCAAACTTTGCTCATGTAAGCTGTTACTGCATGGTGACATTGTCCCAAGGTGTGTACCTTCCTCTGTGGACCCTGACATCTTCCCTGCAGGGTGTTGTGAAGACATTTGTGCAGTGCTGTGTCTACATTTGCTGGGTGTGTGACAGACCCCTTCAACTTTGGCCATGCATGCTGGCCAAGGTCTCCACCTGCATCATTTGTGTCATCCTTGGGGGTCACTGTACTTGTGAGTGGAGTATATTGACACGACTTCATGTGGACATGTTCCCTTTTCCGCACTATGCATGTGTGTACTCCCAGCCTCGCACACATGTGTTTCGTGTTCTGCTGGGTCTTTGAGCACCTGACTGACAATTGTGGCCATTGTATCTGTGTGTACTCAACCCCTTTCTTTCCATGGGCACAGCTGGGGGGACTCTGCACCCACCCCTCCTGTGTCTGGGCAGTGCTGGGAGGACTCTGCACACACCCCTCCTGTGTCTGGGCACTGCTGGGAGGACTCTGCACACACCCCTCCTGTGTCTGGGCACTGCTGGGAGTGATAGGCACACACCCCTCCTGTGTCTGGGCACTGCTGGGAGGACTCTGCACACACCTCTCCTATGTCTGGGCACTGCTGGGAGGACTCTGCACACACCCCTCCTGTGTCTGGGCAGTGCTGGGAGGACTCTGCACACACCCCTCCTGTGTCTGGGCACTGCTGGGAGGACTCTGCACACACCCCTCCTGTGTCTGGGCACTGCTGGGAGGACTCTGCACACACCCCTCCAGTGTCTGGGCACTGCTGGGAGTGATAGGCACACACCCCTCCTGTGTCTGGGCACTGCTGGGAGGACTCTGCACACACCCCTCCTATGTCTGGGCACTGCTGGGAGTGATAGGCACACACCCCTCCTGTGTCTGGGCACTGCTGGGAGGACTCTGCACACACCCCTCCTGTGTCTGGGCACTGCTAGGAGGACTCTGCACACACCCCTCCTGTGTCTGGGCACTGCTGGGAGTGATAGGCACACACCCCTCCTGTGTCTGGGCACTGCTGGGAGGACTCTGCACACACCCCTCCTGTGTCTGGGCACTGCTGGGAGGCCTCTGCACACACCCCTCCTGTGTCTGGGCACTGCTGGGAGTGATAGGCACACACCCCTCCTGTGTTTGGGCACTGCTGGGAGGACTCTGCATACACCCCTCCTGTGTCTGGGCACTGCTGGGAGGACTCTGCACACACCCCTCCTGTGTCTGGGCACTGCTGGGAGGACTCTGCACACACCCCTCCTATGTCTGGGCACTGCTGGGAGGACTCTGCACACACCCTTCCTGTGTCTGGGCACTGCTGGGAGGACTCTGCACACACCCCTCCTGTGTCTGGGCACTGCTGGGAGGACTCTGCACACACCCCTCCTATGTCTGAGCATGTACGGTCGGGACATACACGGGTGTGGGTACGCTCCATTCATACATGGGTGTGGGTGCGCTCCATTCATACATGGGTGTGGGTACGCTCTGTACATACACTGGTGGTGTGTGGGTACGCTCCATTCATACATGGGTGGGGGTACGGTCCGTACATACACGGGTGGGGAGTTGTACGTTCCATGCATACACGGGTGGGGGTACGGTCTGTACATACACTGGTGGGGTGGGGGTACGCTCCATTCATACACGGGTGGGGGTACGCTCCATTCATACACGGGTGGGGGTACGCTCCATTCATACACGGGTGGGGGTGCGCTCCATTCATACACGGGTGTGGGTACGCTCCGTACATACACTGGTGGTGTGTGGGTACGCTCCATTCATACACGGGTGGGGGTACGGTCCGTACATACACGGGTGGGGAGTTGGTATGCTCCATGCATACACGGGTGGGGGTACGGTCCGTACATACACTGGTGGGGTGGGGGTACGCTCCATTCATACACAGGTGGGGGTACGCTCCATTCATACACGGGTGGGGGTGCGCTCCGTACATACACGGGTGGGGAGTTGGTACGCTGCATGCATACACGGGTGGGGGTACGGTCGGTACATACACTGGTGGGGTGGGGGTACGGTCCGTAAATACACTGGTGGGGTGGGGGTACGCTCCATTCATACTCGGGTGGGGGTACGCTCCATTCATACACGGGTGGGGGTGCGCTCCGTACATACACGGGTGGGGTGTGGGTATGCTCCATTCATACACGGGTGTGGGTACGCTCCATACATACACGGGTGGGGTGTGGGTACGCTCCATGCATACACGGGTGGGGGTACGATCCGTACATACACGGGTGGGGGTGCGCTCCATTCATACACGGGTGTGGGTACGCTCCGTACATACACTGGTGGGGTGTGGGTGTGCTCCATTCATACACGGGTGTGGGTACACTCCATACATACACTGGTGGGGTGTGGGTACGCTCCATTCATACACGGGTGGGGGTACGCTCCGTACATTCCCGTACCCACAATTGCAGGCCTGGGTACGTACCGTCCCCAGGCCTTAAGAGCGTGGGTACGAGTCGTACCACGCCCACCACTACGTCACCCCGACAATGGCGGTACGGCCCGTACCCACGTTCTAATGGCCTGGGTACGGGCCGTACCAGCATTGTTGGGGTGATGTGGGGGTACGCATGGTACGACCTGTACCAACGCTCTGAGGGCCTGGGTACGGTGCAGACCCCCAATGGGGTGCCGTAGGGGTACGCACCGTCCCCAGCCCTTCAGAGCGTGGGTACGGGTCGTACCACGCGTACCCCTACATCACCCCAACAATGCTGGTATGGCCCGTCCCCAGGCCTTTAGTACGTGGGTACGGGCCGTACCGCCATTGTTGGGGTGACGTAGTGGTGGGCGTGGTACGGCCCGTACCCACGCTCTTAAGGTCTGGGGACGGTACGTACCGGTATTGTTGTTTTGCCGGTTCGCGTCAACATCAACTTCCGTTGTGGCGGACGCTTGCTTTGCTGGACACGCCCCCACCCCCTCGAGGTGACCAGGTCCTGCAGGTCAGGTATGTCCAGGGCATGTGTAATTTGTGACTTGTGTGGGGGTTATGTGTCCTGCCCCTGCCCCCCCCTTTGCCCCTGGGTGTTATTCTGACCTTCTGCGGCGTCTGCGTCAGTGCCTGTAGAGCAGGTGGACTGCTATGAGGGCTGGGATGACACGTAGGTTCGGGTCCATGGCTGTCCGTCGCGTACAGGTGCTCCTTGTGCGCGTCGTCCTGATTTCCCGGCAGTTTTTGGCAGCCGGAAAATATAATCCGTGCGGGGTGACGTCGGTGCGGATCGTACTTCCTGGTTCGTGAACCGCAGCCTGAATGCGTCCCGACGTCACGTCGGAGCATTCCCGGATCACATTCGTATGTATATTTTCGTCGGTCAATGTTTTTTACGATTCGTACGGAAATGGTGTTTCCGTGGGAATCGTACTTCCATGATTGTAATGTTTATTTCCCGGGTACGAGTCGGACGGAGAAAACGCTCCGACCGACGGTTCGTACCCGGTTTCTCCAGGATCCGAATCGGCACCTTAATTATTAAAATATGCCTAATAATAAACAATATTTTCTCTGTAATCAATATACCTTCCAACAACTATAAAAAAAATCATATTTTCCTTTGCACTATTTAATACAAAAAATTTCAATTTACATTCTGATGTGACTTCTATGCTTTAACCAACAAAAACTAAAATGTACAGAATTATTGTAAACTAAAACAAACTAATTTAACTGTTCCTATTCAACTCTATATTTAATGATAATAACTGCTGTTTAACAAACTTAATTAATTTACTACTCCCACTACACACTTAACTTAATTAATTTACTATTCTCACTCCAGTCTATATTTAATTAGGAAAAACTGCTGGACACTGAAATTAATTAATTTACTATTCCCACTTCAAAATATATTTAATTAGGGTAGGTGCTGGACACTGAACTTAATTAATTTACTATTCCCAATGCAGTCTATATTTAATGAAGATAAGTGCTGGACACTGAACTTAAATAATTTACTATTCCCACTCCAGTCTATATTAAATTTAGATAAGTGCTGGACACTAAACTTAATTAATTTACTATTCTCACTCCAATCTATATTTAATTAGGGTAGGTGCTGGACACTGAACTTAATTAATTTACTATTCCCACTCTAGTCTATATTTAATTAAGATAAGTGCTGGACACTGAACTTAATTAATTTACTATTGTCACTCCAATCTATATTGAATTAGGGTAGGTGATGGACACTGAACTTAATTAATTTACTATTCCCACTCCAAAATATATTTAATTAGGGTAGGTGCTGGACACTGAACTTAATTAATTTACTATTCCCACTCCAGTGTATATTAAATTAACATAAGTGCTAGACACTGAACTTAATTAATTGACTATTCTCACTCCAATATATATTTAATTATGGTAGGTGCTGGACACTGAACTGAATTAATTTACTATTCCCACTCCAAAATATATTTAATTAGGGTAGGTGCTGGATACTGAACTTAATTAATTTACTATTCCCAATGCAGTCTATATTTAATTATAAGTGCTGGACACTGAACGTAATTAATTTACTATTCCCACTCCAGTCTATATAAAATTTAGATAAGTGCTGGACACTGAACTTAATTAATTTACTATTCTCACTCCAATCTATATTTAATTAGGGTAGGTGCTGGACACTGAACTTAATTAATTTACTATTCCCAATGCAGTCTATCTTTAATTAACATAAGTGCTGGACACTGAACTTAATTAATTTACTATTCTCACTCCAATCTATATTTAATTAGGGTAGGTGCTGGACACTGAACTTAATTAATTTACTATTCCCAATGCAGTCTATATTTAATTAAGATAAGTGCTGGACACTGAACTTAATTGATTTACTATTCCCACTCCAGTCTATATTAAATTTAGATAAGTGCTGGGCACTGAACTTAATTAATTTACTATTCTCACTCCAATCTATATTTAATTAGGGTAGGTGCTGGACACTGAACTTAATTAATTTACTATTCCCAATGCAGTCTATATGTAATTAAGATAAGTGCTGGACACTGAACTAAATTAATGTACTATTCCCACTCCAGTCTATATTAAATTTAGATAAGTGCTGGACAATGAACTTAATTAATTTACTATTGTCACTCCAATCTATATTGAATTAGAGTAGCTGCTGGACACTGAACTTAATTAATTTACTATTCCCACTCCAAAATATATTTAATTAGGGTAGGTGCTGGACACTGAACTTAATTCATTTACTATTCCCACTCCACTCTATATTTAATTAAAATAAGTGCTGGACACTGAACTTAATTAATTTACTATTCCCACTCCAATCTATTGTTAATTAAGATAAGTGCTGGACACTGAACTTAATTAATTTACTATTCCCACTCCAATGTATATTTAATTAGGGTAGGAGCTGGACACTGAACTTAATTAATTTACTATTCCCACTCCAAAATATATTTAATTAGGGTAGGTGCTGGACACTGAACTTAATTCATTTACTATTCCCACTCCAGTCTATATTTAATTAACATAAGTGCTAGATGAACTTAATTAATTTACTATTCTCACTCCAATCTATATTTAATTAGGGTAGGTGCTGGACACTGAACTTAATTAATTTACTATTCCCAATGCAGTCTATATTTAATTAAGATAAGTGCTGGATACTGAACTAAATTAATGTACTATTCCCACTCCAGTCTATAGTAAATTTAGATAAGTGCTGGACACTGAACTTAATTAATTTACTATTCTCACTCCAATCTATATTGAATTAGAGTAGCTGCTGGATACTGAACTTAATTAATTTACTATTCCCACTACAAAATATATTTAATTAGGGTAGGTGCTGGACACTGAACTTAATTAATTTACTATTCCCACTCCAGTCTATATTTAATTAACATAAGTGCTAAACACTGAACTTAATTAATTGACTATTCTCACTCCAATCTATATGTAATTAGGGTAGGTGCTGACCCTGAACTTAATTAATTTACTATTCCCACTCCAAAATATATTTAATTAGGGTAGGTGCTGGACACTGAACTTAATTAATTTACTATTCCCACTCCACTCTATATTTAATTAAGATAAGTGCTGGACACTGAACTTAATTAATTTACTATTCCCACTCCAATCTATATTTAATTAAGATAAGTGCTGGACACTGAACTTAATTAATTTACTATTCCCACTCCAATGTATATTTAATTAGGGTAGGAGCTGGACACTGAACTTAATTAATTTACTATTCCCACTCCAAAATATATTTAATTAGGGTAGGTGCTGGACACTGAACTTAATTCATTTACTATTCCCACTCCAGTCTATAGTTAATTAACATAAGTGCTAGACACTGAACTTAATTCATTTACTATTCTCACTCCAATCTATATTGGGGGGTCGGCGCGTACCTACGGGGGCTGGGGGGGGGGTCGGCGCGTACCTACGGGGGCTGGGGGGGGGGTCGGCGCGTACCTACGGGGGCGGGGGGGGGTCGGCGCGTACCTACGGGGGCTGGGGGGGTACGGCACGTACCGGGCACCTGTTTGGACGTCTCCATGGTTGTTATGGGAGTTCGGTGCGGACGGTCTTTTCACCATACGGTTGTACATTCGGACGCCCGGGATGGATCGTGATTCCCCGGTCGGAGTTCACCTTTCACGTTTGTACGGTGAATCGTCCGAGGACGTGTCGGACACATTTTCCGACCCGGGGACGTGTGGGGAAATATTCCCAGTGCGGTTCGTATGGACTTTTTACCATGCAAATCGTGATTGCCAGTTCGTACGGCACTTGTACGATTCGTACGGTAAAAAGACCCGATACGAGTCGTACGGGGACATTTTTTACCGGATCGTGATGGGCACCCAAGACTAGATCATGTACACTGATCTTAATTAATTGACTATTCCCACTCCAATAAAAATATAATTAGGGTAGGTGCAATATAAATATATAAATATAAATATATAAAAAAAGGTTTTTTTTATCATTATTCCAAAATTTAAATAAAACAATACCCATACTTATCCTCTACAAATCCAACTCCCCAATCCGAAATTTATAAAAAAAAAATATATTTGAATATATTTTTATAAATAAACAATTACTCAATATTACAAATTTAAAATACTTTTTTAAAACACTCCCCACCCTTATCCCCTATAACCCAACATCCACCTCAAAAAATTAAATATACAAATCAAAATTAATTTAAATATTTGTAAATAATTTTTATAAAATATTACAACAAAAGAAAAATGTTTAAACACACCCCACCCTTATCCACTATAACCCAACATCCCACTCCTAAAATTAAATATTAAAATCGAAATTTCATTCTTATTTCTAACTTAATTTTATAAAATATTCCAAAATAAATAAACATGTTTAAAACACTCCCCATCCGTAGCCCCTATAACCCAACATACAACTCCTAAATTTAAATATAATATTCAAAATGTATTTCAAAATTTCTAAATAAATTTTATAAAACATTCCAATGTAGTAAAACATTTTTAAAACACTCCCCACCCTTATCCCCTATAACCCAACATCCCACTCCTAAAATTAAACATAAAATTCTAAATTTATTTCTAAATTTCTAAATAAATTAAAAAAATTCTTCCTAAATTAATAAACCTTTTTAAAACACTCCCCACCCTCATCCCCTATAACCCAACATCCCACTCCTAAAATAAAATATAAAAAACCCAATTTTAATTCCAAATTTCTAAATACATTTTATTAAATATTCCAAAAGAAAAACAAAAATTTAAAACACTTCCCACCCTTATCCCCTGTAACCCAACATCCCACTCCTAAAATTAAATATAAAATTATAAATTACATTTAAAAATTCTAAATAAATTTTCTAAAATATTCCAAAATAAATAAACATTTTTAAAACACTTCCCACCCTTATCCCCTGTAACCCAACATCCCGCTCCTAAAATTAAATATAAATTTCAAAATTTAAATCAAATTTTCTAATTAAATTTTACAAAATATTACTAAAAAATTAAACATTTTAAAAACACTCCCCACCTTTATCCCCTATAACCCAACATCCCGCTCCTAAAATTAAACATAAAATGCTACATTTATTTCAAAATTTCTAATTAAATTTAAAAAAATATTACAATATTAATAAATATTTTTAAAACACTCCCCACCCTTATCCCCTATAACCCAACATCCCGCCCCTAAAACAATATAAATATTTTTCATATTATATACATTTCAACAATTTATACAAACAACTTGAAAATATTAACTAAACATACAATAACGATATTTTTATATGTCGATATTCTTACTAACGATATCACTTACATCGACATATAATAAAAAAAAAACGATATTTTTTACATGGATATTATCTATTTCGATATTTTTTACATTAGATATTTTTTACTCGATATTTAGGTCCCTCGATATTAAAAAGTCGATATTTAGACTGCTCACCTCTTGGAGATGGGAAGAATGCTGCAATGAGAACATTTGTGTACACAAGATTGAGATCGGCTACGCGTGCGCTGTACCCTCAGTTTCCGGGAGAACCCCCAATTCTGGAGGCTCTGCAGCTCCTCTACACCACCCCGACACATGCTAAACTAGTTACACGATTATATTGTGCCTCACAGAAGGAAGGGGCTGATGTGGGAGGGAACTCGCTACAGAAATGGAATGCAATTCTCTCTGAACCGCTCTCTGATGATGACTGGGGCACGTGCTGTAGACTGACGGGGCAGCTAACGGCGAATGGCAATCTACGATTGGTACATTTTAAATATTTACATCAAATATACTGTACCCCCTCTCAGTTATATACATATGGTTTACGCAAGATTGCTAATTGTAAGAGGTTTGATGCCCCAGATGCTGACTTTTACCACTTAGCGTGGGCTTGCCCGAAAGTATATTTGTTCTGGGAGCAGGTCACACACACTTTGCAATTGATGGTGGGGACACCCATAGTATGTACTCCCCAACTATGTCTGCTGGGAAATGTTACCGATGTTAAAGCCTCTATTAGGAGATTGGTGGCGATAGCACTCTTACTTGCCAAACGTAGTGTTTCAATATGCTGGGGAGGTAGACCTGCGCCAAATACTAAACGTTGGTTGCAAGACATGGTATATTGCCGGGATCAATTCACCTGCTATGCTGAAGAACTGCCTAGAACCTCAAAACCCTGTGATGTATAGAGTCCTCTTACTTCTTATTTGCAAATTGTACCTTATATCTGATGGCCATGACAAAAGCTGTATTGTTCTATATTGATTATTCCCACTTTACGATGTTATACTAATGCCTGTCTCACATGTCTATTGGTTTGAAATCCTTGTATTGTGCTGCAATAATACCTGTATTTTGTGTGCCCAACAACTGCTAATACATGTATGGATGTCCATGTTTTTCTTTTTTGAAAATGCAAAAAAAATAAGTATTTTGTCCGAAAACTTATATATGACATTCGAATAAAACTAACCGATGGCACTGGGTACACTGGCCTGTTTGATTTGAATGTCATATATACATTTTCATGCAGATTACATTACAGAGACAGTGGCCTAGTGGTTAAAGTCTCAGACTTTTATTCCAATGGTTACATGTTGAAATCCTGGTATTTCAATGGTTGAGCTTTCTGATATAAAACAGACAATGCTAATTAGTCTGAATAATGTTTCACTTTTTTTCATTTCTCCTTGTTTGAATATCTCTCTTTGAAACTATGTCTTACCCCAAAGAAAACAAATCTTCTCTCTCCCTCTGTCTCACTTTCTTTTTCTCTCACTCTCTCCATCTTTCCTTCCATTCAACACTGTCAATGAGGTCAATGAATGTCATATATAGGTTTTTGTGTAAATAACTCAGGTGTCATTGTGGCCTAGTGCTTAAGGTCTCTATATTTTACTCTAAACGTTACATGTTCAAACTCTTTGTTTTGATGGTTGTGATTTCTGGGTTAAAATTATAGGCAAAGGAAATTTCTCTGATAAGTTTTGGAATTATTACTATAATCCTACGGGGAAGTGAACTAGTTACTTCTGTTCCTCACTCTCCTTTTGATACACATTATCATTTGCAGCGCACGGCTGTGAGAGAATAATATACCAAAATTCTTTGCAATATGGCGGAGAACCAAGGTCTGACTTACACCGACAATGATGTCAGCGAACTGCTCGCTGACCCTCCTTTTTTAGCTGATATAAACATCTCACAGACCATAGCCCAAACTACAGACTGGGATGCACTAACAGAAAAAACGTAATAGGATCCGCACAATCCTACACGGTGTCATCCTCACTGAATATTTATATACCAACACGGCCCCTAAAGGCCTACTACTATCCAATGCCCGCAGGATCTTCCTGGAGGATGCCACCTTCAGGAAGGACTGGGCCCTGATCGCGTGGCACTGTACATGAGATTGGCTGGTGCTTATAATTAAGACAGCCAAACGCCTTTGAGATGCGATGATCATCGATATCCAGGCCAAGGAGACCCACTTTAAAACTACCATCACATCTTTCAAGAAGAAACTAGAAGAGTCTAATAAAGAATTGGCGGGATAAAAAGAATACCTCACACAGGCCAAGATCACTACATTTCAGAAAGACCTAAAAAATTATGTCATACTAAAGTGTACCCTTACACTGATGACAACTACATAGCTCCACAGAAGCAGGATAGGTAGTCAAACACCTTTGGAGACAACACTTCTATCTCCAGTGATTCCAGCAAGGGCTCTTACAGACAGAAAGGCAGAGGACGTACACCACAATGGCAACAACCATGGGGCACCCAACCACATCAAGGCCAAAATTTGGGACCACTAGCATTTGCGCACCCACAACACAACTCATACTACAGATGGCCTCCCCTATACCACCAAGTACCCCAAGCCTACTTCCCGCACAACTAAAGGCCGCCTTTTTTAGGCCAGGGCAGGAGATCATGGGGCTGCAGAAGAAACCAGCAACAAGTCCACTGGGCGGAAGAAGATGGACCAGTCAGTGCCAAGACCAGGAACAAGATAAGGGAACCACAACAGGGACCGAGCGGACATCACTAACACAACACCAACAACCAACATCCCTGGTATTCAATCTATCTTTCACCCCCTTGACCGTGACCAAAGAAAGGGTACTGAACAAAAGACTCTCTTTCGTTCCTACCAGGCGAGTGGACAAATTCCAGCTCCACATAGAGTTAGCAGACTTCTTTCACAAACTAAAATTAAAAGCCGTTTTTGAAAAACAACCACCATCAGATACCACGACAAACATGAACAAAACGGGCCTCAGACTGAAGTCTACTTTCACCTCTCCACCTTTCGGCATCCCGGTGGAAATTTCTACCTTTGAGCAGGCAGTTTACAATGAAGTTGAAACCCAACACATACAACACCCTCTCACAGAAAGGGAGGCACTACGGAGACGACAAGAGAACCCCGATATAACTATAAAGCGGAATGCCACAGACTGCTCAGCGATGACCGCAACTACAGACGACTGAAAGATGACCCAACAAACACACTACAGACCACCATTACCACAGTGGTAGAGTCAGCTGAGAACTATCAATACATCTCCAAACAGGAGGCAGATTATCTGTGCATGAAAAACTCAAGAGTTCCCTACTTCTACACAGTACCAAAAATCTACAAAGAGACAAGACCACCGCCTAGGCGCCCTATCCTCTCTGGCATAAACTCTGTCCTGGAAGCTCTGTCCAGGTACTGTGACTTCTTCCTTAACCCTCTGGTCCAGAAGACCTCAACCTATATTAGAGACACAAAACACCTATTGTCTCTGATCAAAGACAAACTTTAACCCCACCACACAACTCCTTGTGGGACTTGACATTGAAAGCCTGTACACGAGCCTTCCCGAGTATGCCACCCTGAAAGTCCTCGATGACATGCTGACGGGGACCTCGTGGGGTCATTCCACCCGAGAGAATTCATCCTACAGTGTGCCACACTTGCCCTGAAGGAGAATTATTTTGAATTTGAGGGGAAATTCTATCTCCATACAAACGGCACTTCAATGGGCAGTGTCTTTGCCCCCAGCGTGGCCGGATTATATGTATACCAATTTGAACTAACGCATATCCTACCAACAACCAACCCTTACACCAACAACATTGGGTTCTGACGCCGATATAACGTCGGCATTCTGATGATATGGAGTGGTACAGAGGAATCCCTAACCTTCTTCCTTAACTGGCTAAATGAACATGGCCCATATCTACAGTTCACCAGTACAGCTAATGCGCGAAGCATAGCTTTTCTTGACCTCTACATTGAGGCAGAAGCTGGCACCCTGAAAACCTCCACATACTATAAACCTATGGCCAGGAACTCTCTAATCCAATTCGAAAGCTTCCGCCCACGCCCCCTCAGGGAGGACTTACCCTTCGGACAATTGTTGCGCATCCGATGCAATTGCAGCTCCATTACAGACTACCAAAGACAATCAGCAGATCTCACGCTAAAACTCCAGGAACGTGGCTACCCTGATAAAAAGATCAAGAACACCAAACAACACGCCCGGAACCAGAACAGAGAGGCACTCCTGGAAGACAACATACGGACTGACACACCGGCACCACTGACCTGTGTCACAACCTACAATGGAATATCAAACCACGTGGTGAAAATAATACGGAAAAACTGACGGATTCTCAACACAGGAAATAGAAAATGGACACAACCACTATTTGCATACAAGACAGTAAGTAGCTTGAAAGACCGACTGGTGTCCACCCGCTCAAAACCTCCTGAAAAACCCATGACTAACACAATCCAGAACGCATGGGGTCTACCGGGTGTGGTCGGCCACCACCCATGTGGTGGCTGCAGTGTCTGCCATCTGATGCAGCCCAGCAAAACACTAAATCTAGAACCTGGTAAAACATGGCACCAACTTACACATACGAACTGTAACTCAACCAATCTAATATATTTCATTGAGTGCCCATGTAAACTCCGGTACGTAGGCATGACAACCCGGAAAGTGAGGACAAGAATTGTAGAGCACCGGAGTACCATTCCCTGCAAGAAGACGAACAGCAAACTAATGGACCACTACCTACAAGAAGGACACTCCCCCAATGATATGTCCTGGACAGTGATTGAACATATACCATATCACCCCCTCAACAATGACAAAATCCTACTCGCTAAAGAACAGCACTGGATATAATGCCTCTTGACCCACACCCGAGGATTAAATGATAATATACCTTGGAGCAGTCTCAGTCGCTGAAACTCAATACCCCCTGGGGATGAACACACACAAATCATGTGGGCCCACGTGACAATCACATAAGAGTAGTGATACTGTCCTATGTAACAACTGCACTAACCTACAAGACCCACCCTCACACTATAGACAAGCCACAGGTCTATGTGATATCATTATGCCACGTACTGCTACCTAACCTAGGTCGCCTAGTCTGCCTTATATCAAAGGCCACCCATTGCACAGTGGCCGTGCTTACCACACCCGTTTTGATCATAATAAACAGCAGAGCACATGCCCACTCATAATAAATCTGTGACGACACAGGTCACTCAGCACTCTGCCCAGACACATCTGTACCCGGATAACTAGTCAAGAGGCATATTTAAACTGACTGCGAAATGGCCCCAACATATATTCTAGCGTTAATTACCAACAGCACTGAAATCGCGTCTATATAGTTTATTATAAGACATTCTAATAATCATATCACCCCAATATAAGCCTTGCCACTATTGTCAATTCTCCGGCAAAAATATCATATGATGAATACCTCTTTAATACAGGCATTCACACACCGATAACTCTGCATGGTTGTAGTCTGTTGTTTGTGTTGATCCTTCTCCCTACAGACGCTACTCACGCCAGAAGAGACACGCCTTGCACTGAACCCGCTACAGCTGGGGCCTCAAGATGCTTTTAAACGCCGACAGACACCCCGAAAACTATCGACGGAGTTCCTGTTTGGCCTCAGTAGGTTGAGAAGTGGGTCCTGAGCAAGCACCAAGTAAGTGATACACGGGACCGCTGGATATTTGATATGCCCTTGCACACCGCCCATAACGAGCCAGATCGGGCAGCTCTCCTTGACTCCAGAGTGAAAAACGGCTCCCCGTTCATGGCACAGGGTGACACCTTACTTCTCTCTTTTAACTGCACCAACAAAGGCATACTATCGAATGATCTCATCTTCCACACCAAAAAACTTGCACAGTGGAGGAACACCCTCTACTCCTTGCTTCGAATCTTCAATACCAAAAAAACCCCTCATGCCCTCAAACTGGCGGTTATAGCCTAGGACTTCTGCAAGGCGAATGCCACCATATCCATATACAATAATGGTAATATCCTCATACAAGCTTCTAATAGCAATCTAGAACTCATAGACAAGATCTTTCCTTCGCTTAAAAGAGCAGCGAACAGCAAGAAAAATTCTCTCCCGACACAATTCCTCCCGTTTATCCGGAAGACACACAACCTCTGCTACTTAATCCATTAACGACATCAAGGGACCATATATGTCGGCAAACCCCCAATGACCCATACACGTCCCTCACAACGGACTCAACCACACCAGGGCCCCAGGGTCAAGCTCGGACAGTCATAAGCATAGATAACGAGCACCACACCCCCAATGATCCCTACACGTCCCTCACAACTGACTCATCCACACCAGGGCCCACGGGTCTAACTCGGACAGTCATAAGCTATGACCGACCATCCCAATGCAGGCACACACCTGACTTACCGGCTGACCAATGGAGAATGCACCAACCGAAACTCCACATCTGACATCCCAATCGCCCAACTAGCAGGTGAGCTATCTGACAAATCACCTCTTGATCCGACACTTACATTGATCCCCAGTCAAGCCCTAACACCTTTGATGCCTTACCCCCTCATCCAAACTCTACACGCAGCGACCATACCCCCTTCAGCAGCCCCTCTCATGTTAGCAACTCTTACGGCCATCCCTAACATCTACTCTGACCCACCAACTACCCTCCTTACTCAACTAACCACTTCAAAAACTAATAATGATATCGCCACGCAACTTGACATCCAGATCTCAACGCAACCAGGCCATATTGGAGGAACTACCACTATAAGGGAAAACACGCCCACACACTTAACTAAGTGTCCTAACCATGACTGGACCGCTCGATTCAACAAGTTAACCATAGGTCTAGGACCATCTCAAGGATGAAATGCAAAATCTATCTTCAATCACCAATGAACTCCTAAACTCTTATAAAGCCACTAGCGCCACAGTGAACCGAATTAGTCAGCAAACCAGCAGATACTTCACCGCGAATCCACACCCAGACTGTACAACACGGAGTAAAATACCCTCCCCCAACGACCCGGATCGTCCTAATGATGATGAACTAATGGAAGTCATTACAGCCAACGCCAACTCACAAGTGCCGCAAATCTTTCTGGGGGACTTCAATCTCCATTGGAACAATACTGGCGATCATGATGTAAGTGGTCTCAAATCCTTTCTGTCAGAACAGGATCTGTCCCAATTCTGCGACAGCCCAACCCACAACAAGGGGGAGACATTTGACCTCATCATAGCAAAATCAAACACTATATCACTAGAATCCATCTCCCCATGTGACTGGACTGATCACTACAGCATCTTCTTCTCCATCAACAGTGAGGTAACTCCAAAATGAAGCCAACCTACAAAAACAAAACAATGGAAAAGGAATATCCAAAATATCAATCCCAACGCCTTGATATCCCAATGCAATTCCGCCCTGATCCCATCAGCAGACATGGCTGACGTCCATTATCTCACAGACTTTTACAATGCTACTATGCTTGAAATCCTTGATACCACAGCGCCCCTCCAAGAAAAAAACGTCTCCACTAAATTCTCCAAACCATGGTTCTATGAGAATCTAAACTCGGACCGGCGCAAGTTAAGACTAGCTGAGCGAGCATGAAAATCAGCACCCTCCACTGATCACCTATACCAGCTTAGAGCACTGAGAAATACTTACAACAGAAAAATCTTAAAAGCTAAAGTAGACTTCTTCAAAACACAGCTGAACCAAGCCATTAACCACCCCAAAAAACAATTCAAAATCGTAAAACAACAATCGCGTAACTCTCCAAAAGTAGTGGAGCTAAGCAACCCGGCTACCCCTAACTGCAACGAGCTTGCCAAATTCTTCCTAGAAAAGACTAGAACCATTGAAAATGACATTCAATCCAAGAAAGAACCCCAACAAACTATTGACCATGAGTCTATTCTTTACACACAGATCAAGGACCTTTTTAGCTTTCCGATCAAAGTTCCAAAAAACAATGCCAACTGGCACTCCTTCTCACCCATCCCTGAACACAAAATCTATAACACCCTGCTAGCGATCAACTCTGCCAATCATTTCTCTGATCCCCTACCCCCATCTCTATTCAAAATGATAAAGGCCTCTATTCTACCCCTATGAGCAAAAATTGTTAACGCCTCTCAGAGGCAAGGCTCCATACCTGACTGCCTTAAAATAGGGCAGGTTACATCTATACTAAAGAAAGCCAATTCCCTCTCCACAGACCTCAACAACTATCGCCCTATATCCAGCATCCCCACTCTGGCAAAATTATGGGAAAAATGTGTACAAATTCAACTTTGCAACCACATCAAGAACTTCAACCTCCTAGATAAACACCAATCCGGCTTCCGTCAAGGCCACAGTACCGAATCAGCACTCACCCATATAATGGATGACATTTTAAAAATGGTAGATTATAACGAATTGTGCCTATTGATACTTCTTGACCTATCTTCCGCTTTCGACACAGTTAAACATGACAATGTACTGTCCCTACTTGAACGAAGGATGGGCCTAATCGGTCCAGTGCTACAATGGTTCACCTCCTTCCTAAGCAACAGAACCCAAAGAATCAAGATGAAGCAATCATTCTCTCAACCATCCATGGTCACACTAGGAGTTCCACAGGGATCAGCACTACCACCAATCCTTTTCAATCTACTCATGGAACCCCTTGCTAATGCGCTGAATTCTGCAAACATTCTATATCACCTCTACATGGACGACACTCAACTATATATGAAAATGTCCTCACCAGATGACTTCATCTCCCTCAACGCCATTCTTCATAATACCCAAATTTGGCTCAATGGCAACAACCTCATGCTCAACACCAAGAAAACTGAATTCCTCCTCATCTCCCATCCCAATCACACACCCAAGATAGAGTTATGACTGAAGCATCTAACTTCCTTTGATTGTGCCCATACATCATTGACTCTGCAAAATCCCTGGGAGTCACCCTGGACAAACATTTAAATATGCAGGTACAAATCTACAATGCCACCAAGGGAACCAATTATCAGTTGAGTATCCTAAGGAAACTTAAACCCTTCCTCCCACAGACTGATCTAAAAATGGCGGTTCAAGCTCTAGTGCTACCAAGACTGGACTATGGAAGCACCATTCTGTGCGGTCTTCCAAAATACAAGCTAGCACCACTCAGGGCTTCGCTTAACGCTCCGGCCAGTCTGGTCTCCGGAATAAAAAGAAATAACCACATCACCCCGGCCCTGAAGGCTCTGAACTGGCTATCCTACGAGTCGTGAATACAACTAAAGATGGCCTGCATGACACATAAAGCCCTACATAGCAACACCCACAACTATTTAGCACAAAAGCTAGAGCGGTCGGGAGGTTGCAGACATTCGCGAAGCTCGAGCTTACTACTACTAAAACCTCAATCCTTCTACAAAAAGAGAACTTGGTGCAGAGCTTTTTCAGGTATCGCACCGAAGATTTGGAACAACCTTCCCCCAGACGTACGCAGAATCTCCTCCTTTACTGCCTTAAAAAAAGAAGCGAAAATGTTTCTAATGAACAAATTAACATCCTAAATCTTTAACTCTATGATGACTATTTGCCACTGATTATATCCAAACACCAATGTCTACCTCGTTTGTATTACATGCGATTTCCAATCGTATTTATAATTTGTGATAACAATGTACTGTAAAGTGCTCTGATACGCCCGTGGGTCATGTTCGCACTACATAAAACTTTATAAATAAAATAAATAAATAAATAACTCTCTCTTTATCACCAGAGTGCTACTCTTAAACTGGACCCCCTCCAGGGACTCATGGAGTTTGTCCCCAGGAATATAAGAGTAAGCACATTATCGACCGTTGTCACTATCAACACCTTGGTCACAATGAGGGTATTACCAGTCTGCTATAGCACAGTAACGCATAGCTACACAAATCGGCAGTTTAATTCACATGCCGACACAAACCGCCTAACACCTCCGGTTTCTTCCGACCAGCACCTAGGCAACACGCAATGAGGTCACTAATATAACCGTGCCTAATATGGTTTTCATTTATATGTGTGTGTCTTTATGTTGTCTTGTCCACTTACTTTTACAGGTACAAACTTAGAGGAAAGCCTTCCCTTACAGTTACCTCACCTTAGCAAGTGCGTCACTTAGGAGCTTATACATACTCTGTAAACCTCTTAAACTCATCTTTCACACATAGGTCCTGACGAAAGCCAGAATTAACACGAGCCCTGGCTGAAACTAGTTGACCA
Organism: Triturus cristatus; assembly: GCF_964204655.1. Classification (NCBI taxonomy): domain Eukaryota; kingdom Metazoa; phylum Chordata; class Amphibia; order Caudata; family Salamandridae; genus Triturus; species Triturus cristatus. The sequence goes on along the minus strand of NC_140594.1, from coordinate 646,921,025 downwards.
CACCGGATGTGGGAGCCCATAAGTCTCTCCAACCATATCCACTAGCCTTGCTTTTAACACTGCCAAGGGTCCATGAATAAATTAACCTGTGGACACTGGGACCCTTAGGACAGCTTTTTAACATACACTCTCAACACCATCACTGCACACACACTATCTGTTCTGCTGCAAACAGACGTCGCAGCACACCCGAGGCACACTCAGTGCATTGGGTGGGGCCCGATGAAGCATGCCACCAACTAGGTTGGTGGGTGAGGGCCTTCATAAAAACTAATATGTTTTTCTGACACACACTACATGAGCATTATTAGCGCAGCTAGCTCTTTTTGATTATTACTATGATCCTACGGGGAAGTGAACTAGCTACTCCTGTGCCTCACTCTCCTTTTGATACACATGATTCAAAAGTCATACATACATTTTCGTGGAGATTACATATGAGAGACTGCGGCCTATTAGTTAAGGTTTCAGACTCTTATTCCAAAGGTTACATTTTGAAATCCTGGTATTTCAATGGTTGAAGTTTCTGAGGTAAAATATTAAGCAACGGTAATTTCTCTGATAAATGTTGGAATATTTTTTTCATTTCTCCTTGTTTGTATATCTCTCTTTAAAAAAGTATGTCTTACCACAAAGAAAGCATATCTTCTCTCTCCCTTTGTCATGCTTTCTTTTTCTCTTTCTCTCCACCTTTCCTTTCATTCAACACTGTCAATGAGGACAACATAGGTGAACTCTAACCTATGGTACTGTATAAACTGGAGGGTTTGATATGAATGTCATATATAATTTTTCAGAAATAGCATTCATGGTTTACTGTGGCCTAGTGGTAATGGTCTCTGACTCTTACCCCAAAGGTAACCTGTTCTAATTCGGGTGTTTCAATTGTTGTGGTTTCAGAGGTAAATGTAAAGCCAATGGTAATTTCTCCAGTAAATGTTGGAATTTTTTTCATCTCTCCTTCTTTGAATATCTCTCGTTGAAAGTATGCCTCACCACAAAGAATAAAAATCTTCTCTCACTCTCTTGCTTTCTTTTTCTCTCTCTGTCCCTCTTTCCTTCCATTCAACTCTGTCAATGATGTCAACGTAGGTGAAATCTAACTCATGGTAGTGCATACACTGGACTGTTTGATTTGAATGTCATATATACATGTTCGAAAAAACTATGTATGAGGTACTGTATCACAGAGGCTAAAGTCTCTGACTTTTAGTCCAAAGGTTATATGTTCAAATCATGGTGATTCAATGGTTGTAGTTTCTGAGGTAAAATTATAAGCGTTGGTACTTTCTCTGATAAATGTTGGATTTTTTTATTTCTCTCTGTTTGAATATTTCTTTTTGAAAGTATGTCTTACTACAAAGAAAACAAATCTTCTCTCCTCCTCCGTTTTGCTTTCTTTTTCTCTCTCTCTCCCTCTTTCCTTCCATTCAGCACTGCAATCCTTCTACAAAAAGAGAACTGGGTGCAGAGCTTTTTCAGGTATCGCACCGAAGATTTGGAACAACCTTCCCCCAGACGTACGCAGAATCTCCTCCTTTACTGCCTTAAAAAAAGAAGCGAAAATGTTTCTAATGAACAAATTAACATCCTAAATCTTTAACTCTATGATGACTATTTGCCACTGATTATATCCAAACACCAATGTCTACCTCGTTTGTATTACATGCGATTTCCAATCGTATTTATAATTTGTGATAACAATGTACTGTAAAGTGCTCTGATACGCCCGTGGGTCATGTTCGCACTACATAAAACTTTATAAATAAAATAAATAAATAAATAACTCTCTCTTTATCACCAGAGTGCTACTCTTAAACTGGACCCCCTCCAGGGACTCATGGAGTTTGTCCCCAGGAATATAAGAGTAAGCACATTATCGACCGTTGTCACTATCAACACCTTGGTCACAATGAGGGTATTACCAGTCTGCTATAGCACAGTAACGCATAGCTACACAAATCGGCAGTTTAATTCACATGCCGACACAAACCGCCTAACACCTCCGGTTTCTTCCGACCAGCACCTAGGCAACACGCAATGAGGTCACTAATATAACCGTGCCTAATATGGTTTTCATTTATATGTGTGTGTCTTTATGTTGTCTTGTCCACTTACTTTTACAGGTACAAACTTAGAGGAAAGCCTTCCCTTACAGTTACCTCACCTTAGCAAGTGCGTCACTTAGGAGCTTATACATACTCTGTAAACCTCTTAAACTCATCTTTCACACATAGGTCCTGACGAAAGCCAGAATTAACACGAGCCCTGGCTGAAACTAGTTGACCACACCGGATGTGGGAGCCCATAAGTCTCTCCAACCATATCCACTAGCCTTGCTTTTAACACTGCCAAGGGTCCATGAATAAATTAACCTGTGGACACTGGGACCCTTAGGACAGCTTTTTAACATACACTCTCAACACCATCACTGCACACACACTATCTGTTCTGCTGCAAACAGACGTCGCAGCACACCCGAGGCACACTCAGTGCATTGGGTGGGGCCCGATGAAGCATGCCACCAACTAGGTTGGTGGGTGAGGGCCTTCATAAAAACTAATATGTTTTTCTGACACACACTACATGAGCATTATTAGCGCAGCTAGCTCTTTTTGATTATTACTATGATCCTACGGGGAAGTGAACTAGCTACTCCTGTGCCTCACTCTCCTTTTGATACACATGATTCAAAAGTCATACATACATTTTCGTGGAGATTACATATGAGAGACTGCGGCCTATTAGTTAAGGTTTCAGACTCTTATTCCAAAGGTTACATTTTGAAATCCTGGTATTTCAATGGCTGAAGTTTCTGAGGTAAAATATTAAGCAACGGTAATTTCTCTGATAAATGTTGGAATATTTTTTTCATTTCTCCTTGTTTGTATATCTCTCTTTAAAAAAGTATGTCTTACCACAAAGAAAGCATATCTTCTCTCTCCCTTTGTCATGCTTTCTTTTTCTCTTTCTCTCCACCTTTCCTTTCATTCAACACTGTCAAGGAGGACAACATAGGTGAACTCTAACCTATGGTACTGTATAAACTGGAGGGTTTGATATGAATGTCATATATAATTTTTCATAAATAGCATTCATGGTTTACTGTGGCCTAGTGGTAATGGTCTCTGACTCTTACCCCAAAGGTAACCTGTTCTAATTCGGGTGTTTCAATTGTTGTGGTTTCAGAGGTAAATGTAAAGCCAATGGTAATTTCTCCAGTAAATGTTGGAATTTTTTTCATCTCTCCTTCTTTGAATATCTCTCGTTGAAAGTATGCCTCACCACAAAGAATAAAAATCTTCTCTCACTCTCTTGCTTTCTTTTTCTCTCTCTGTCCCTCTTTCCTTCCATTCAACTCTGTCAATGATGTCAACGTAGGTGAAATCTAACTCATGGTAGTGCATACACTGGACTGTTTGATTTGAATGTCATATATACATGTTCGAAAAAACTATGTATGAGGTACTGTATCACAGAGGCTAAAGTCTCTGACTTTTAGTCCAAAGGTTATATGTTCAAATCATGGTGATTCAATGGTTGTAGTTTCTGAGGTAAAATTATAAGCGTTGGTACTTTCTCTGATAAATGTTGGATTTTTTTATTTCTCTCTGTTTGAATATTTCTTTTTGAAAGTATGTCTTACTACAAAGAAAACAAATCTTCTCTCCTCCTCCGTTTTGCTTTCTTTTTCTCTCTCTCTCCCTCTTTCCTTCCATTCAGCACTGCCAATAAGGTCAACATACGTGAACTCTAACCTTTGGTACTGCATTCACTGGAGTGTTAAATTCGAATATCATATATACGTTTTCAGGCACATTAATCAAGAGTCACTGTGGCCTAGTTGTTAAGATCACTGACTCTTGCTCCAAAGTTAAATTTTTTCAAATCCTGTTGCCTCAATGGCTGAGGTTTCTGAGGTAAAATAATAGGCAACGCTAATTTCTCACATGAATGTTGGAATTTTTGTTTTCATTTGTCCTTGTTTGAATATCTCTCTTTGAAAGTATGTCTTACCACAAAGAAAACAAATCTTCTCTCTCCCTCTGTCTCGCTTTCTTTTTCTCTCTCTGTTCCACTTTCCTCCCATTCAACACTGTCAATAAGGTCAACATAGCTGAACTCTAACCTATGACACTGCATACACTAAACTGTGTGATTTGAATGTCATATATAGGTTTTCATGCAGACTACTTATGAGTCACTGTTGCCTAGTGCTTAATGTATCCTACCCTCACTATAAAGGTTATGTATTCAAATCCTGGTGTTTCAATGGTTGTGGTTTCTGAGGTAAAAATATAGGAAATGGTAATTTCTCCGATAAATGTTGGAATTCTTTTTTCATTTCTCCTTGTTTCAATATCTCTCTTTGAAAGTATGTCTTATCACAAAGAAATCTCCCTCTATCGTGATTTGTTTTTCTCTCTGTTCTTCTTTCCTTCCATTCAACACTGTCAATGACATTAACATAGGTGAACTCTAAACTATGGCACTGCATGCACTGGACTATTTGATTTGAATGTCATATATAAGTTTTCGGGCAGCTTGCTTAGGAGTCGATGTGGCCTAGTGGTTAAGGGGTTTGACTTGTTTTATAAGTTAATGTGTTCAAATCCTGTGGCTTCCTTAGCAAAATTATAAGCAGTGGTAATTTGTCTGATAAAGGTTGGAATTTCTTTTCCTTTCTCCTTGTTTGAATATCTCTCTTCGAAAGTATGTCTTACCACAAATAAAACAAATCTTTTCTCTCCCTCTGTCTTGCTTCCATTTTTTTCTCTCTCTACTTCTTTCCTTACATTCAACACTGTCAATGAGGTCAACATAGGTGAACTCGAACCTATGGTACTGCATTCACTGGAGTGTTTGATTTGAATGTCATATATAGGTTTTTTAGCCCATTACTCCTGAGTGACTGTGTCCTAGTGGTTAAGGTCTCTGACTCTTCCTCCTAAGGTTAAGTGTTCCAATCCTACTTTTTAGTGGCTGTGGGTTCTTAGGCAACATTATAGGCAATGGAAATTTCTCTGATACATTTTTTTTTTCATTTCTCCTTGTTTGAACATCTCTCTTTGAAAGTATGTCTTTCCACAAAGAAAACAAATCTTCTCCGTCTTGCTTTCATTTTTCTTTCTCTCCCTCTTTCCTTCCATTCAACAATGTCAATGAGTTCAACATAGGTGAACTCAAACCTATCGCACTGGATACACTAGAGTGTTTGTTTTGAATGTCATAGACAGGTTTTTATACAGATTACTTAAAAGTCACAGTGGCCTAGTGGTTAAGGCTTCTGATTATTACTCTAAAGGTTGTGTTTAAAATCTGATGGTTTCTCAAGCAAAATTATAGGCAACGGTAATTTCTCTAATAAATGTTGGCTTTTTTTTCATTTCTCCTTTTTTGTAAATCTTAATTTGAAAGTATGTCTTACAACAAAGAAAACAAATCTTCTGTCTCCCTCGTTCTTGCTTTCTTTTTCCCTCTCTCTCCCTCTTTCCTTCCATTCAACACTGTCAATGAGTTCAACATAGGTGAACTCTAACCTATGGTACTGTATTCACTATAGTGTTTGTTGGACAGGCCACATGAAGGGCTCGCTCCCTCCCCGCATGACACGGCCCAAGCCCCGGACTCCTAGGTGTTACCCACAAGAGCAACCCGCACCCCGTCTCCCGACGGAACTCCTGCCCCCGGACATCCATGTATCATGGGGCCGAACCCCTACCGGCTCCCCCGGCCGGATCAGCCGCCATCTTGGACACTGCGCCACGAGGCCGCGTGGCCTCAGCTCGACCCTAACCCTGGGCCTGGCCCGGCCCCGACAGCCCGGCACCACCATCCACCCAGGAGGTGAACGGACCACTTGGCAGGTCAATGGGAGAACGAAGTGTCGATGGCTCTCCCCCGCCAGGTGCCGATCGCCCCCCAGCTCCCCCGGGCGCTGGCTCCACCCCCTGCTGGGTGTCTGGACTCCCTCATCCCGGACCCCCCGACCTCCAAGTGCGAGGGTCCGGACATCAAAGGGCGCCAGACCTATAACTAGGGCAGCTCCAGAGCAGGAAGGCAGTTGTATCCTGGAGTCGAGAGACACCGAGAAGAACTCAGCCTTGACGGACTACTGGCGCTGCCGTAGCCCTGCCTTGTGAATTATCGTCCTGCCTGCTGGCGCTGCCGCGGCCTTCTGCATCATCCATCCTCGTCGGGACCTGCTGGCGCTGCCGCGGACCGTTGTAACGACCACCTTCATCGGGACCTGCTGGCGCTGCCGCGGACCGTGTAACGACCACCTTCCTCGGGACCTGCTGGCGCTGCCGCGGACCGTGTAACGACCACCTTCACCGGGACCTGCAGGCGCTGCCGCGGCCCGTCCAAGCTAGAACACCGAGCTCGAGGATTGTGAGCTACCCACCATACCATCTCAGCTACCAGATTGGTAACCAGACTGTCGCGCTACCCCCTTTTCCCAAACCAAGAGACTAGAATTGAGGGGACCCCTGAGTCCAGACCTCCTTGTACCATTTCATCGTACCTCAAGAAATCGCCTATAAAGAACGTTAAATCCTATCCTTGTGTGGTGTGTATCTGTGGGGGGGAAGTTACTCATCTGTACGATCGCTGGAGACGGCTCTCCCCGGAGACCTCTCCCCTTGTCCTCGGCCGACCCTCCCGGTCCGTCTAACATTGGTGGCCAGCGGCGCGATCCGAATCAACGCGTAATCGTACAGAGAGTAGCTCACCCCACGACAAAACCACGATGTCAACCAAAGAGAGCGGATCCACCGAGAAATTCCAGAAGGATAAATTGGAAGAGTATAGCCATCGTGAACTAAAACAATTCTGCATGGAACTAGGCATTGCTACCACCGGCCTGAGTACCAAAGACGATCTTAAGCACGCCATTGAGTCGTGGGCAGAAACCGGGGTCGCCGGATCCCCAGACCAAAACGGTGCAGCGTCGGAGAGGAACGCCACGGCTCCCGAGGAGCGAGGAACGAGGAACGGGCCTCTCGCAGGAAGAGATCCAAGAAAGAGAAAAAAACAGACTACATGAGTTGGAAATGGCACGACTCACAATGGACGGTGAACTAAAATTAGCCGAGCAAAAACTGAACCTAGAACATCTGCGGCTCCGAGAAGAACGGGAAGAAAAACAGAGGCAGAGAGAGCTCGAAGACAAAAGACTAACATTCGAACACGAGCGCAAACTGGCAGAAATAGAACTACGGAAGCAGAACAAAGAACCGGAGGTGCCCGAGCGACCGCGCACCCCGGGAGCGACAGAAAAGAAAGTCCACATCCCCAAGGATGTTGTCCGAGAGTATGTCCGAGAGGACGACATACAACAGTGGTTCAAGGCCTACGAGATCGCCATGACCTCCCACCGGATCGATCGGAGTGACTGGGGAGCCGGCCTATGGGGGAGGTTCGTCAACGAAGGCCGCGATGCCCTACTGCAGCTCCCAGACCATCAGATGTCATCCTATGACCACATGAAGGCTGCCCTCCTCACCCGATATGGGCTCACACCCGAAATGTACCGCCAGAGGTTTCGGGACTGCACCCGGATCCCGGGTACAACGTGGGTGGAATATGTCAACTATTTCAGCCGAGCCTTCGAGGGTTGGATTAAGGGAAGCCACGTAACGACCTACGAGCAACTTTTTAACCTCATGGTGTGGGAGCACCTGTCTAACAACTGCTTCGTCGAGCTCAGGCAGCACCTCCTCGACAGTAAATTGACTGACCCACGGCAACTCGCCGCCGAAGCTGACCGGTGGGAAAGCACCCGAGTGGGCCGGAGAGGGCCACACGAGCAAAACCGGAACAACCAAGGTCAGCACCGTCCCCGAGGAGGAGGAGGAGGCCAGGGGCGAGGGAGAGACACCGTCCCGGCCACTCCCGCTGCCAGCACCCCGCCCCCGGCCGGCCGGGGCAATCCCCCGATGCGCCCGGGGTTCCGAGCCAACGTCACGTGTCATCGATGCCAGCGAGTCGGCCACTACGCCAATGACCCGAACTGCCCGCAGAACCAAACGCCAAAACCCCGCCAGGTAGCTGCCGCCGCCCTGGGGGGAGAACAAATCTCCGAGGAACAAGAAGAATATGAGCAGGCACAACAAGAGTGGGAACCGGCCGCCATGGTTCTAGCGTGCCTAGGGGGAAAAGACATGGTCCCGCGGGCTCCCCTACCCGCCAACACCAGAAAATATAGCCAGTGGGTGAACATTAATGGGCGCCGGGCCGAAGCCCTACGTGACACAGGGGCCAGTGTGACGGCCGTCCGCTGTCACCTGGTAAAACCAGAGCAGATCCTGCCGAACATTCTCTGCCCCGTCCGCTCAGCCGACAATTCCGAGAGTCTATGTCGGATGGCCTGCGTCCCCTTCGAATGGGGAGGGGTCTCCGGCATGTTGAAGGTGACGGTCCGGGATGATGCCCCCGTGGACTGTCTCCTGGGGAATGATCTTGAGAGTTACCCGTGGGCCGCCGTCGAAAGAAGAGAACACCTGGGGATGCTGGGCCTCCCGGACTGGGCGTGCGTAACCACCCGGTCCATGGCCGCCCGTGCCATCCCCCGACCAGAAGAACCAGAATGGCCTGCACCTCCTCCCCCGATCGCTCCAGTAGAGGGCACCGACTATACCGACCCCCCAGAGCCAACCCCCGAAGGGGTGGCCCAGCCCCAGGACCTTCCCGGCCTGGCTCAGTGGCGTCAAGAAGGGGGGCCCACCCAGGAACAGTTCCGCCAGGAGCAGAAGACCTGTCCCTCCCTCGAGGGACTCCGCCAGCAAGCCATCGCCCAGAGCGCAGGGGACTCCACCGGAGCCCATTGGGTCTATTGGGATAACGACCTGCTATACAGTGAACAGAGAATCGCGGAGTTAGGGGCCAGTCGAGTGCTGGTGGTGCCCCTCCGTTTCAGAGACTTCCTGCTAAATTTGGCCCACGATGTCCCTCTGGCGGGACACCTGGGCCAGGACAAAACCTACAGTCGCCTGGTGACCCACTTTTTCTGGCCGAGGATGCGAAACGACGTCCTCAACCACTGCCGGTCCTGCCCCACGTGCCAGGCCAGCGGGAAGAGCGGCCGCAAGCTCAAAGCACCTCTGCAACCCTTCCCAGTTGTCACCACCCCGTTCGAGAGGGTGGGAATAGACATTGTGGGGCCCCTGGACCCCCGCACAGCACAAGGACATCGGTTCATCCTGGTACTGGTGGACCACGCCACCCGCTACCCCGAGGCTGTGCCCCTGCGAACTGTAACAGCTCCGGTGGTCGGCCGGGCCTTAATGGGGATCTTCTCCCGGGTGGGCTTCCCCCGAGAAGTCGTCAGCGACCGAGGCACAAACTTTATCTCGAAATATATGAAGTCCCTCTGGCAACAGTGCGGGGTCACCTACCGATTCACGACCCCCTATCATCCTCAAGGAAACGGACTAGTTGAGCGATTCAACCGCACGCTCAAGGGAATGATTGGGGGATTGGAAGAGCCCCTCCGTCGCCAGTGGGATGTACTACTTCTGTGCCTCCTCTTCGCCTATCGAGAAGTTCCCCAGAAGTCCCTCGGTTTTAGCCCCTTCGAACTGTTGTACGGGCACCCTGTGCGAGGGCCCCTCAGCCTAGTCAAAGAAGGTTGGGAGATGGCACCCCTAAAGACCCCTCCAGACGTCTTCAAGTACCTCCTGGCACTGCGCAATCAGACCCGGCGATTCAGGGAAATGGCAAAAGCGAATCTTGAGGCCAGTCAGGAGGACATGAAAAAATGGTACGATCAAAATGCCTCCTCCGTCGAATTCGAACCTGGTCAACAAGTGTGGGTGATGTCCCCCACCGAACCATGTGTGTTAGACGGCGACCTCAGAGGAGCCCGGAAGGGGGTCCTGACTTCCCTGAGTCCCACCCGTGTAGTATTGTAGCCGGGCACTGGCGAGAGATTCCCCAGGGGGAGGAATCTCGCAACTAGGATCGTACTTCTGGCACCACACGACACAGAGAGACCACACTGGGTATTCTCAGAAACAAGCTTTATCAATAGGTATCACTGCAAATATGTACACGGCGAGCACGGGCTCAAGAGTCTCGGAAAGGTAGGGGGTAGCGGGACTGTCTCTGGTAACGGTTCAAAGCAGGGACGTATCCGGCGCACAGCTCACAATCCTCGAGCTGGGGGATACGTGGTCGGAGTCGGGGTCCGGCGGGACCGTGAGAGTCTGGGGGAGCCGCGAGTCACTCAGCGGGCGCAGGTACAGGTTCGGAGGTCTTACGATCTTCAAGGAGCCGCGAGTCACTCAGCAGGGCTCAGGTACAAGTTCGGAGGTCTTACGATCTTCAGGGAGCCGCGAGTCACTCAGCAGGGCTCAGGTACAAATTCGGAGGTCTTACGATCTTCAGGGAGCCGCGAGTCACTCAGCAGGGCTCAGGTACGAGTTCGGAGGTCTTACGATCTTCAGGGAGCCGCGAGTCACTCAGCAGGGCTCAGGTGGGTTCAAGTTCCAGGAGCCGCGACCACGTCAGCAGGCTCTCGTTGTTCCAGCGTCGAATCTCTCGGACAGTCTCAGAGCACCCCTTGTTATAGGTCGACCCCGCTTTGATGTCCGGAGTCTGCGCAGGCAGGGGTCTTGTCACCTGGGGGCCGCTTGTCGGGGTTTCCTGCTATTGTCTTTTGATCCTTTCAGGGCCGGGTCGGGAGGAGTCCCAGACACCCAGCAGGCACGGAGCCAGCCCGCAGGGAGGCCGGAGGGCCGATCGAAACCCATCGTCCCAGGGGAGTTCAGAGGTGCGATAGAAACTGCTCCTCCCTCTCTCATCCCCTGGAAGCGTGATGTCCTCCAGCCGGAGTGGCGCCTCGAGGCCCGGGTCGCGCTGGAGCCGGGCGGCCATCTTGTTGCATGGAGTGGGCACGCGGGCCCGGGGTGGCCGAAAGGAGAGAGGCCATGGACGGGGATGTCCGGGGTTGGTGCAGGTGTCCTGGTGGGAAAGGTCGGCTGGGCCGCGTGCTTGGGCTGCAGGCACCAGGTTTCGGTGGTGCGGGGGCACGGAGGGCCATTCTACGAGGCCGGGTCCAACACGCGTCCCCCCCAGCTGAAAGCCGGAGAGAACTGCCCATCACCTTGGGGGGTTCTCTTCGCTGAGGCGGAAGAACCGGGAGAGGCCGTCAGCGTTGGCGTGGTCCGTACCAGGGCGGTGTTCTACGGTGAAGTCCATTCCCTGGAGGGAGATTGACCACCGCAGTAGCTTGGGGTTTTCTCCTCGCATCTGCATGAGCCATCGCAAGGGCCGATGGTCAGTTTGGACCCTGAAATGAGTGCCGAACAGGTAGGGTCGTAGTTTTTTGAGTGCCCAGACCACGGCAAAGGCTTCGCGCTCTATGGTGCTCCACTTCTGTTCTCGGGGTAGCAGCCGCCGACTGAGGAAGGCGACGGGCTGGTCTAGGCCTTGATCATTCACTTGGGACAGGACGGCCCCAATGCCATGCTCGGAGGCATCGGTCTGGACTATGAACTCCTTGGTGTAGTCGGGAGCCTGGAGGACGGGGGCAGTGCACATGGCCTTTTTTAGAGCATCGAAAGCTTCCTGGCAGGCAGCCGTCCATTGCACCTTCTTTGGCTGTTTTTTAGACGTGAGTTCAGTGAGAGGGCCGACCAGGCTGCCATACCCCCGAATGAATCGGCGGTAGTAGCCCGTGAGTCCCAGAAAGGCTCGGACTTCCGTTTGGGTGATGGGTGGGTCCCAGGCCAGGATGGCGTCGATCTTTGGCTGTAGAGGAGCGACCTGGCCACTCCCGACTTGGTGCCCCAGGTAGACTACGGATCCTTGCCCGATCTGGCACTTGCTGGCATTTACGGTGAGGCCTGCCTGGCGCAGGGCGGTTAGCACTCTCCGGAGGTGCTGGAGGTGCTCACCCCACTCTGAACTGAAGACAGCGATGTCGTCCAGATAGGCCGCGCTGAACTGTTCTAGCCCGGCCAGGACCCTATTTACCAGTCTCTGGAAAGTGGCCGGGGCATTTTTCATCCCGAAGGGCATCACGCGGAAGCGGTAGTGCCCATCGGGGGTGGAGAAAGCAGACCGCTCCTTGGCCCCTTCGGTGAGCGCAATCTGCCAGTAGCCGCAGGTGAGGTCGAAAGTGCTGAGGAACCGGGCGGCCCCTAGTCGGTCAATGAGCTCGTCGGCTCGTGGAATGGGGTGGGCATCGGCTCGGGTAACGTCATTGAGCCCCTGGTAATCCACGCAGAACCGGAGCTCGGGGGCGACACCGGGGGCTGCTGCCTTCGGAACCAGGACCACGGGGCTGGCCCAGGGACTGTCAGAGGGCTCGATCACCCCCAGGGTCAACATCTTCGAGACTTCAGCTTGAATGCAGGACCGGACCCGGTCAGGAACCCGGTAGGCTCGTTGTCTCACCGGCGGGCTGTCCCCGGTGTCCACATCGTGAACACACCAGTTGGTGACCCGGGGGGTCAGGGAGAAGAGGTCGGAAAATTGTCTGAGGAGCTGGCGGCAGTCCGCTTGTTGCTGGGCAGTGAGGGCTGGGGAGAGGTTCACTCCCTCCACGGAGCCATCCTGCTCCTTGACACACAGGAGGTCCGGGAGGGGATCCGACTCATCTTCGGCCCCGTCATCGGTGGCCAGCAGGAGGCTCAGTTCTGTCCGCACGAAGTGAGGCTTGAGGCGGTTCACGTGCAGGACCCGGAGGGGATCCCGAGGCGACTGGACGTCCACCAAGTAGGTGACTTGACTCTTCCTCTCAACCACTTTGTAGGGCCCAGTCCATCGGTCCTGGAGAGCGCCAGGCTTCACGGGGGCCATGACCCACACCTGCTGGCCCGGCTGGAACTCGACCAGAGTAGCATTCTGGTCGTACCAGCGCTTCATTTCTTCTTGACTCGCCTCCAGGTTGGCCTCGGCCAGTTCTCGGAACCTCCTGGTCTGGTTCCGGAGGGCCAGGACATATCGGAACACATCTCGGGGGGTGGTCTGGGGTGCTGCCTCCCACCCTTCCTTAACCAAACTGAGGGGACCTCAGACGGGGTGCCCATAGAGTAATTCAAACGGGCTGAACCCTAAGGACTTCTGGGGGACCTCCCGGTAAGCGAACAAGAGGCAGGGGAGCAGGACGTCCCACTTACGCCGGAGGGGCTCTTCTAGCCAGCGATCATCCCTTTCAAAGTCCTATTAAACCTCTCTACTAGGCCGTTCCCTTGGGGATGGTACGGGGTGGTGAACTTATAGGACACCCCACATTGTTGCCACAGGGACGTCATATACCTTGATATAAAATTAGTTCCGCGATCGCTCACGACCTCGCGGGGGAAACCCACCCTGGAAAAGATCCCCATCAGGGCCCGGCCCACCACGGGGGCCGTAATGGTGCGCAGGGGAATAGCCTCTGGATAGCGGGTGGCGTGGTCTACTAGGACCAAGATGAAACGGTGACCTTGGGAGGTGGGGGGGTCCAGTGGCCCCACGATGTCGATTCCGACTCGTTCGAAGGGGGTACTGACGACCGGGAAGGGTTGGAGGGGAGCCTTGCGCTTCCCCCACTCTTCCCACTGGCTTGGCACGTGGGGCAGGACTTGCAATGTGCCTCTACCGCTGCTTTCATCTTAGGCCAATAAAAATGGGTCACGAGACGGCTGTAGGTCTTGTCCTGACCCAGGTGACCGGCGAGGGGGACATCGTGGGCTAAGCCCAGGAGGAAATCCCGGAAGCGGAGGGGTACCACCAGTACCCGTCCGGATCCCAGCTCCACTGATTTCTGTTCACTATACAGGATGTTATTCTCCCAATAGATTCGGTGCGTTCCGGTCTGGTCACCTGCGGCTTGGCCCTCGGCCTGGCGCCGCAGCCCGACCAGGGAAGGACAGGTGGCTTGCTCCCGGCAAAATTCTTCCCGGGTGGGCCCGCCCTCGTGGCGCCAATGGGCCAACTCGGGTAGATCCCCCAACTCGGGGACCGGGGCGGGGTCGGATGGTGCGGGTTCGTCGCTGGTGACGGACCCTTCCGATGGGGGAACGGGAGGACCCTCGGCGGGGACGGTACGGGCTTCTTCGACCGGGGTGCCCTCGACTTCTCTCCGGGGAGTGAGTCGGGCTGTCATAGATCGGGTGGTGGCACACACCCACTCGGGGAGTCCCATCATTCCTAGGTGGGCTTTGCGCTCTACGTGCTTCCAGGGAGAACTCTCCAGGTCGTTCCCTAAGAGGCAGTCGACCGGCTGGGAGGTTCTTACGGCCACCTTGAGTTTACCTATCACCCCTCCCCACTCAAATGGCACCAGGGCTACCTGACACATACTTTCCTTATTGTCTGCGGATATTACGGGGCAAAAGACATTGGGGAGGATCTGCTCCTCAGGAACTAGGTGCCTGAGGACACCGGTGATACTGGCCCCGGTGTCCCGCAGGGCCTCTACCTGGTGGCCATTGATCTTGACGAGCTGCCCATATTTCTGTGTGTTGGACGGTAGGAGGCTACCAGGGATCATTTCCCTATCTCCCAGGGATACTAGGGCCATCGCTGCGGGTTCCCACTCCTCGGCTTCCTCAACCTCCTCCCCCAGGGCTACGTTTGCTATCTGTCTCGCAGGGGTGACTTGGGTGGCCATGGGGCACTCTGGGTCATTGGCGTAGTGCCCGGGTTTCTGGCAACGAAAACATGTGACGGTCACCCGGTGTCCTCGCCTCCCAGGGGGCCCTGTTACTGGTGGGGGGGGCGCCGGGAAAGGTGGAGGTGGTGTCTTCGGGGGGCTAGGCTGGTACTCTCTCGGCCCTCCCTGGTTCCCTCCCCCTCTCTGGCGGGGTGGTCCCTGACTGGTTCGGGGGTACTCTCCTACCATGCCCCGGGAGACCCGGGGGTTGGTCCAGCGGTCGGCCTCCACAGCCAGCTTCCGGGGATCTGTGAGCTTGCTATCCAGCAGATGTTGACGTAGCTCTACGAAGCAGTTCGCAGCCAGATGTTCCCATAACATGAGATCAGTGAGTTCGGCAAGGGTGGTGACCTTGCTGCCCTTGACCCACCCATCGAAGGCCCGACTAAAAAAGTTTACATACTCCACCCAGGTGGTGCCCGGGATCTTCCTGCAGTCCCGGAACCGTTGGCGGTACATTTCTGGGGTGAGGCCGTATCTTGTGAGGAGAGCCTCTTTCATGTGGCTGTAGGAGGTCTGCAGGGAGAGGGGTAGGTCGAGCAGGGTGTCCCTTCCTTCGCTCAGAAACCGCCCCCACAACCCCGCCCCCCAGTCCTTCTGTGGAATCCGATGGGAGGTCATGGCGACCTCGTAGGCCCGAAACCATTGCTGAATGTCATCGTTTTTATAATATTCTTTGACCACATCCTTGGGGATGTGGACCTTCTGTTCCGCTGGGGGGGCCGTCTCTCGGTTCCCCGAGGGCCTCCCGTCCTCATTTCGGGCCTTGAGCTCGAGTTCTTTTAAGCTGCGTTCGTGCTCTAGTTGGAGCTTTCTTCCTTCGTGCTCCCGTTGGAGCTTCTTTTCTTCCAGTTCGCCTTGTACGCGCATTTGCTCTACCGCTAGCTTTTTCTCCGCTAACTTCAATTCGCCCTCGATTTTGAGTTTGGCTAACTCGAGTTCATGACTGCGGCTTCTCTCTCTGTCCGCGAGTTCTTCCGGGGATAGGCCCCCGTCTGGTACAATGCCTCGCACCTGATTGTCGCTGCTTTCACTTGGAGGGGGTTCGGCTTCGTCGGGGCGCTCCCCCGTGCCTTCCGGGCGGGATGCCCCGGTCTCCACCCAAGTTTTCAGTGCTTTCTGCAAGTCTTCCTTAGTGTTGAGGCCAGTGGTAGCGATTTTAAGTTCTTTGCAAAATTGTTTTAGCTCTTTGTGTGTGTATTCTTCCAGATGCTCCACCTGGAACACTCTGTTGGCGTTGGTTTCTGCGGAGCTCATGGCGCTTCCTTCTGCCATCTTTGTTGGTCGTGCGTCCGTTGTTCACTGTACGATCTCTAGGTGATGGGCCCGAATCCCGTCGCTTGCCACCAATGTTAGACGGCGACCTCAGAGGAGCCCGGAAGGGGGTCCTGACTTCCCTGAGTCCCACCCGTGTAGTATTGTAGCCGGGCACTGGCGAGAGATTCCCCAGGGGGAGGAATCTCGCAACTAGGATCGTACTTCTGGCACCACACGACACAGAGAGACCACACTGGGTATTCTCAGAAACAAGCTTTATCAAATAGGTATCACTGCAAATATGTACACGGCGAGCACGGGCTCAAGAGTCTCGGAAAGGTAGGGGGTAGCGGGACTGTCTCTGGTAACGGTTCAAAGCAGGGACGTATCCGGCGCACAGCTCACAATCCTCGAGCTGGGGGATACGTGGTCGGAGTCGGGGTCCGGCGGGACCGTGAGAGTCTGGGGGAGCCGCGAGTCACTCAGCGGGCGCAGGTACAGGTTCGGAGGTCTTACGATCTTCAAGGAGCCGCGATTCACTCAGCAGGGCTCAGGTACAAGTTCGGAGGTCTTACGATCTTCAGGGAGCCGCGAGTCACTCAGCAGGGCTCAGGTACAAGTTCGGAGGTCTTACGATCTTCAGGGAGCCGCGAGTCACTCAGCAGGGCTCAGGTACGAGTTCGGAGGTCTTACGATCTTCAGGGAGCCGCGAGTCACTCAGCAGGGCTCAGGTGGGTTCAAGTTCCAGGAGCCGCGACCACGTCAGCAGGCTCTCGTTGTTCCAGCGTCGAATCTCTCGGACAGTCTCAGAGCACCCCTTGTTATAGGTCGACCCCGCTTTGATGTCCGGAGTCTGCGCAGGCAGGGGTCTTGTCACCTGGGGGCCGCTTGTCGGGGTTTCCTGCTATTGTCTTTTGATCCTTTCAGGGCCGGGTCGGGAGGAGTCCCAGACACCCAGCAGGCACGGAGCCAGCCCGCAGGGAGGCCGGAGGGCCGATCGAAACCCATCGTCCCAGGGGAGTTCAGAGGTGCGATAGAAACTGCTCCTCCCTCTCTCATCCCCTGGAAGCGTGATGTCCTCCAGCCGGAGTGGCGCCTCGAGGCCCGGGTCGCGCTGGAGCCGGGCGGCCATCTTGTTGCATGGAGTGGGCACGCGGGCCCGGGGTGGCCGAATGGAGAGAGGCCATGGACGGGGATGTCCGGGGTTGGTGCAGGTGTCCTGGTGGGAAAGGTCGGCTGGGCCGCGTGCTTGGGCTGCAGGCACCAGGTTTCGGTGGTGCGGGGGCACGGAGGGCCATTCTACGAGGCCGGGTCCAACAATGTGCCTTGCAGGACAAGTGGACGGGGCCCTTCAAAGTGGTCGAACGCAAGAGCCCCGTCACCTATCTCATCGATATGGAGTCTCCCCGGAACCCCCTCCGGGTCCTCCACACCAACAGACTCAAACCCCACTTTGTGCGCTCGGAACTCAGCCTCCTGATGGCTACAGACAGTGGGGCGGAAGAAGACTCCGAGCCTCTCCCTGATCTCCTGAAGACTCAGGAGAAAGACGGTTCCGTGGACGGGGTCCGGCTCTCCGATGCCCTCACCCCAGAGCAACGCCAAGGCTGCCGGAACCTCCTGCTGCAGTTTGCTACTCTGTTTTCCCTCACCCCAGGGGTCACCCCCTGGTGCTTGCACGACGTGGACACGGGGGACAGTCCCCCTATCAGACACCGGGCATACCGCGTACCAGATCGGGTGCGGGCCTGCATCCAAGAGGAAGTGTTCAAGATGCTCACGCTCGGGGTCATCGAGCCCTCGGACAGCCCCTGGGCCAGCCCGGTCGTGCTGGTCCCCAAAGCCCCTGCCCCCGGCACCACTCCTGAACTCCGATTCTGCGTCGACTATCGGGGCTTGAATGCTGTCACCAGGACCGACGCTCATCCCATCCCCCGAGCGGATGAATTGATCGACCGCATGGGGGCTGCCCGCTACCTCAGCATCTTCGACCTGACAGCGGGCTACTGGCAGATCGGTCTCACACCCCGAGCCCAAGAACGGTCCGCCTTTTCTACCCCCGATGGCCACTACCACTTCAAGGTCATGCCCTTCGGCATGAAGAATGCCCCAGCTACTTTTCAGCGACTAGTGAACCAGGTCTTGGCGGGGCTCGAAGAGTTCAGCGCCGCCTACCTGGACGATATCGCTGTGTACAGCCACCACTGGTCCGACCACCTCCACCACCTCTGAGAGGTCCTGCAAGCCCTCCAGCAGGCCGGCCTCACAATCAAGGCCGGCAAGTGCCAAATTGGTCAGGGGTCCGTGACCTACCTCGGACACCAGGTGGGAAGTGGTCTGGTGGCCCCTCTGCAACTCAAAATCGCTGCCATCCAGTCCTGGCAACCCCCAGTCACGCAGACCGAGGTCCGAGCCTTCTTGGGACTCACCGGCTACTACCGGCGGTTCGTGAGGGACTATGGCAGCATTGTGGGGCCCCTCACGGGTCTCACGTCCAAAAACCAACCGAAGAAGATTAACTGGACCCCCGACTGTCAAGCGGCCTTCGAGAAGCTGAAAGCCGCCCTGTACACCGCCCCTGTGCTCCAGGCCCCCGATTACAGTTGGGAATTCATTGTGCAAACGGACGCCTCCGACCACGGCATCGGGGCGGTTCTCTCCCAGCTGAACCCCGAGGGTCTTGACCAGCCGGTGGCCTTCATCAGCAGACGCCTCCTGGCCCGAGAACAGCGCTGGAGCACAATCGAGAGGGAGGCCTTCGCAGTGGTGTGGGCCCTCAAAAAGCTCCGGCCCTATCTCTTCGGTACCCACTTCCGGGTGCAAACCGATCATCGACCCCTGCAGTGGCTAATGCAGATGCGGGGGGAAAACCCAAAACTATTGCGCTGGTCCATCTCCCTGCAGGGGATGGACTTCACTGTGGAACATCGACCGGGCCAAGACCACGCCAACGCAGATGGCCTGTCACGCTTTTTCCGCCTCGACGAGGAGAGTCCCCAAGAGGATGGGTGACTCTCCCCGCCTTCAGCTGGGGGGGACGCATGTTGGACAGGCCACATGAAGGGCTCGCTCCCTCCCCGCATGACACGGCCCAAGCCCCGGACTCCTAGGTGTTACCCACAAGAGCAACCCGCACCCCGTCTCCCGACGGAACTCCTGCCCCCGGACATCCATGTATCATGGGGCCGAACCCCTACCGGCTCCCCCGGCCGGATCAGCCGCCATCTTGGACACTGCGCCACGAGGCCGCGTGGCCTCAGCTCGACCCTAACCCTGGGCCTGGCCCGGCCCCGACAGCCCGGCACCACCATCCACCCAGGAGGTGAACGGACCACTTGGCAGGTCAATGGGAGAACGAAGTGTCGATGGCTCTCCCCCGCCAGGTGCCGATCGCCCCCCAGCTCCCCCGGGCGCTGGCTCCACCCCCTGCTGGGTGTCTGGACTCCCTCATCCCGGACCCCCCGACCTCCAAGTGCGAGGGTCCGGACATCAAAGGGCGCCAGACCAATAACTAGGGCAGCTCCAGAGCAGGAAGGCAGTTGTATCCTGGAGTCGAGAGACACCGAGAAGAACTCAGCCTTGACGGACTACTGGCGCTGCCGTAGCCCTGCCTTGTGAATTATCGTCCTGCCTGCTGGCGCTGCCGCGGCCTTCTGCATCATCCATCCTCGTCGGGACCTGCTGGCGCTGCCGCGGACCGTTGTAACGACCACCTTCATCGGGACCTGCTGGCGCTGCCGCGGACCGTGTAACGACCACCTTCCTCGGGACCTGCTGGCGCTGCCGCGGACCGTGTAACGACCACCTTCACCGGGTCCTGCTGGCGCTGCTGCGGCCCGTCCAAGCTAGAACACCGAGCTCGAGGATTGTGAGCTACCCACCATACCATCTCAGCTACCAGATTGGTAACCAGACTGTCCCGCTACCCCCTTTTCCCAAACCAAGAGACTAGAATCGAGGGGACCCCTGAGTCCAGACCTCCTTGTACCATTTCATCGTACCTCAAGAAATCGCCTATAAAGAACGTTAAATCCTATCCTTGTGTGGTGTGTATCTGTGGGGGGGAAGTTACTCAAATGTACGATCGCTGGAGACGGCTCTCCCCGGAGACCTCTCCCCTTGTCCTCGGCCGACCCTCCCGGTCCGTCTAACAGTGTTTGATTTGAATGTCATATAAATGTTTTCATACTAATTACTCATGAGTCACTGTTGCCTAGCTGTTAAGGTCTCTTACTCCAAAGGTTATGTGTTCAAATCCTGGTGTTTCAATGGCTGTGGTTTCTGAGGTGAAATTATAGCTAACGGTAACTTCTCTGATATATGTTTGCATTTTTTTTCATTTCTCCTTGTTTGAATATCTCTCTTTAAAAGTATGTCTTACCACAGAGTAAACAAATCTTCTCTCTCCCTCTGTCTTGCTTTCTTTTTCTCTCTCTGTTTCTCTTTCCTTACATTCAACACTGTCAATGATGTCAACACAGGTGAACTCTAACCTAAGGCACTGCATACACTGGACTGTTTGATTCGCATCTCATAAAAATGTTTTCATGCAGCGCACTTATGACTCTCTGTGACCTACTGGTTGAGATTGATGACTCTTATTCTAAAGCTTATGTGTTCAAATCCTGTGGTTTCTGAGGTAAAATTATAGATAACGGTAATTTCTCTAATAAATGCTAGAATTTTGTTTCATTTCTCCTTATTTGAATATCTCTCTTTGAAAGGATGTCTTACCACAAAGAAAAAAAAATCTTCTCTCCCCTCTGTCTTGCTCTCATTTTCTCTCTTTCTCCCTCTTTTTTTGGTTCAACATTGTCAATGAGGTCAACATAGGTGAACTCTAACCTATGGTACTGCATTCACTGGAGTGTTTGATTAGAATATCATATATAAGTTTCCATGGGAAGCACTTATGTGTCCCTCTGGCCTAGTGGTTTATGCCTCTCACTCATATTCTAAAAGCTGTATGTTCAAATGGTTGTGGTTTCTGAGATAAAATTATAGGGGATGGTAATTACGCTGATAAAAGTGAGAAATTATTTTTCATTTCTTCTTATTTCAATATGTCTCTTTGAAAGTATTTCTTACCACAAAGAAAAAAATCTTCCCTCTCCCTCTGTCTTGCTTTCATTTTCTCTCTTTCTCCCTCTTTACTTCGATTCAACACTGTCAATGAGGTCAACATAGGTGAACTCTAACCTATGGTACTGCATTCACAGGAGTGTTTGATTAGAATGTCATATATAAGTTTTTCATGCAGAGTTAGTATGAGTCACTGTGGCCTAGTGTTTAATATCTCGGACTCTTACTCTTAAGTTTGTTTGTTCAAATCCTGTGGTTTCTGAGGTAACATTATAGACAATGGTAATTTCTCTAATAAATGTTAGAAGTTTTTATTTAATTTCTCTTTGTTTGAATATCTCTTTTTGAAAGTATGTCTTACCACAAAGAAAACAAATCTTCTCTCTCCCTCTGTCTCGCTTTCTTTTTCTCTCTCTGTTCCTCTTTCCTTCCTTTCAACACTGTCAATAATGTCAAGATAGGTGAACTCTAACCTTTGGCACTGCATACACTGGACTGTTTGATTTGCATATCATATATATAAGTTTTCTTGCTGCAAACTTATGAGTCTATGTGGCCTAGTGGTTAAGATCTTTGGTGCCTACTCTAAAGCTTATGTGTTCAAATCCTGTAGTTTCTGAGGTATAATTATAGACCACTGCAATTTCTCTAATAAATGTTGGAATATTTTTTCATTTCTCCCTGTTTGAGTATCTCTCTTTAAAAAGTATGTCTTACCACAAAGAAAACATATTTTCTCTCTCCCTCAATATTGCTTTAATTTTTTTCTCTCTCTCCCTCATCCCTTCCATTTAACACTGTCAATGAGGTCAACATAGGTGATCTCTAACCTATGGCACTGCATACACTGGACTGTTTGAATCGAATGTCATATATACGTTTTTGTGGAAATTACTCATGAGTCACTGTGGCTTAGTGGTTAAGCACTCTGACTCTAGAGGTTATGTGTTCCAATCCTGTGGTTTATGAGGTAAAATTATAGACCACTGCAATTTCTCTAATAAATGTTGGAATATTTTTTCATTTCTACTTGTTTGAGTATCTCTCTTTAAAAAGTATGTCTTACCACAAAGAAAACATATATTCTCTCTCCCTCTATATTGCTTTAATTTTTTTCTCTCTCTCCCTCATCCCTTCCATTCAACACTGTCAATGAGGTCAACATAGGTGAACTCTAATTTATGGTACTGCATTCACTGGAGTGTTTGATTCAAATGGCATATATACATTTTCGTGCAAATGACTTATGAGTCACTGTGGGCTAGTGGTTAAGATCTCTGACTCTTACTCTAAAGGTTAAGTGTTGAAAACCTGTGATTTCTGTGGTAAAATTATAGGCAATGGTGATTTCCCTAATTGGGTGCCAATTACGATCCTGTAAAAACCGGGTACGAACCTTCGGACGGAGCACATTCCCCGTCCGACGCGTACCCGGTCGTCAAAATATACAAACATGGAATTACGATTCGCACGGAAACACCTTTTCCGTACGAATCGTACAAAACCCCGACCGAACAAAATAAACGTACAAATGCGATCCGGGAAAGTGCCGACGTGACGTCGGGACGCACGCAGCCTGCCATTCACGAACCAGGAATTACGATTCGCACCGACGTCATCCCGCACGGTGAATATTTTCCGGCTGCCAAAAACTGCCGGGAAATCAGGACGACGCGAACAAGGAGGACCCGTACGCGACGGACAGACAGGACGACGCGAACAAGGCGGACCTGTACGCGACGGACAGACATTGACCCGAACCTACGTGTCATCCCGGCCCTCATAGCAGTCGACCTCCTCTACAGGTTCCGACGTAGACGCCGCAGAAGGTCAGAACAACACCCATGGGCAAAGGGGGGGGGGGGCAGGGGCAGGACACATAACCCCCACCCAAGTCACACAGCACACATGCCCTGGACATACCTGACCCTCAGGCCCTGGTCACTACGAGGGGGTGGGGGCGTGTCCAGCCAAGCCAGCGACCGCCACAACGGAAGTTCTTCACGACGCGAACCGGCAACACAACCATACAGGTACGTCCCGTACCCATGCCTTAAGAGCGTGGGTACGAGTCGTACCACGCCCACACCTACGTCACCCCAACAATTGCGGGACGGCACGTACACACGTGGCAAAGGCCTGGGGACGGCCCGCACAAGCATTCCACAGCGTGGGTACGGCAATGTACGGACCGTACCCCCACCCGCGTATGCATGGAGCGTACCCCCCACCCCAACAGTGTAAGTACGACACGTACACCCACCCGCGTACGTACGGAGCGTACCCCCCACCCCAACAGTGTAAGTACGACACGTACCCCCACCCGCGTACGTACGGAGCGTACCCCCCACCCCAACAGTGTAAGTACGGCACGTACCCCCACCCACGTACGAACGGTGCGTACCCCCCACCCCAACAGTGTAAGTACGACACGTACCCCCACCCGCGTACGTACGGAGCGTACCCCCACCCCAACAGTGTAAGTATGACCTGTACCCTCACCCGCGTACGCATGGAGCGTACCCCCCACCCCAACAGTGTAAGTACGACCCGTACCCTCACCCGCGTATGCATGGAGCGAACCCCCCACCCCAACAGTGTAAGTACGACCCGTACCCTCACCCGTGTATGCATGGAGCGTACCCCCCACCCCAACAGTGTAAGTACGACACGTACCCCCACCCGCGTACGTATGGAGCGTACCCCCCACCCCAACAGTGTAAGTACGACACGTACCCTCACCCGCGTATGCATGAAGCGAACCCCCCACCCCAACAGTGTAAGTACGACCCATACCCTCACCCGCGTATGCATGGAGCGAACCCACACCCGTGTATGTTCGAAGCGTACATATTGTGAATTAGGAGGGGTGTGTGCAGAGTCCCCTCAGCAGTGCCCAGAGACAGGAGGGGTGGGTGCCTATCACTCCCAGCAGTGCCCAGAGACAGGAGGAGTGTGTGCAGAGTCCCCCCAGCAGTGCCCAGAGACAGGAGGGGTAGGTGCAGAGTCCTCCCAGCAGTGCCCAGAGACAGGAGGGGTGGGTGCAGAGTCCTCCCAGCAGTGCCCAGAGACAGGAGGGGTGGGTGCCTATCACTCCCAGCAGTGCCCAGAGACAGGAGGGGTGTGTGCAGAGTCCTCCCAGCAGTGCCCAGAGACAGGAGGGGTGTGTGCAGAGTCCCCCCAGCAGTGCCCAGACATATGAGGGGTGGGTGCCTATCACTCCCAGCAGTGCCCAGAGACAGGAGGGGTGTGTGCAGAGTCCTCCCAGCAGTGCCCAGAGACAGGAGGGGTGTGTGCAGAGTCCCCCCAGCAGTGCCCAGACATATGAGGGGTGGGTGCCTATCACTCCCAGCAGTGCCCAGAGACAGGAGGGGTGGGTGCAGAGTCCCACCAGCAGTGCCCAGAGACAGGAGGGGTGTGTGCAGAGTCCTCCCAGCAGTGCCCAGAGACAGGAGGGGTGTGTGCAGAGTCCCCCCAGCAGTGCCCAGACATATGAGGGGTGGGTGCCTATCACTCCCAGCAGTGCCCAGAGACAGGAGGGGTGGGTGCCTATCACTCCCAGCAGTGCCGAGAGACAGGAGGGGTGTGTGCAGAGTCCTCCCAGCAGTGCCCAGAGACAGGAGGGGTGTGTGCAGAGTCCCCCCAGCAGTGCCCAGACATATGAGGGGTGGGTGCCTATCACTCCCAGCAGTGCCCAGAGACAGGAGGGGTGTGTGCAGAGTCCTCCCAGCAGTGCCCAGAGACAGGAGGGGTGTGTGCAGAGTCCCCCCAGCAGTGCCCAGACATATGAGGGGTGGGTGCCTATCACTCCCAGCAGTGCCCAGAGACAGGAGGGGTGGGTGCCTATCACTCCCAGCAGTGCCGAGAGACAGGAGGGGTGGTTGCAGAGTCCCCCCAGCAGTGCCCAGGCGTGTGTACGGGCAGTACCACTACGAGTACGCATACGCGAGGACACCCATAGTGATAGGGAGCGTACAGGCGTGTGTACGGGCCGTACCACTACGAGTACGCATACGCGAGGACACCCATAGTGATAGGGAGCGTACAGGCGTGTGTACGGGCCGTACCACTACGAGTACGCATACGCGAGGACACCCATAGTGAAAGTGAACGTAGGCACGCGTGTACGGGCCGTACCACTATGGGTGTTCTTGCGTATGCGTACTCGTAGTGGTACGGACCGTACACATGCCTGTACGCTCACCATCACGATGGGTACACATACGGCAGCACTCCCATAGTGATACGGGAAAGTACACAGGCCCTCTTAGCAGAAGTACGGTGTTTTTCACACATCACAGTGGTGACAGGCAGCACACAGGAAGGAATAGGGCTGACATACTTGTCCATGGATGGACATCAAGGCATTGTCTGGGCAGTACTACATGTGTGGGGCACAGGTGTGAAAGGCTGCGATGTGGCACAATACTCCTGAGTGGAGAAGGCACCAGATGTATGATGAGATGTGTACATATGTAATGTGTGACGGTGCAATGTGTGCCAGGCATGCCCTTGACTCCTTTGACATGTGTGCATGTCGTACTGCACACTTGGCATGAGCGTCTCTGGCATGGCACGGACACCAACACACGGAAGTGTCCCCTGAGGCCCGGTACAGGGGTTACCACACCTGACATGTCACTACCCACGCTGCACGATGTGACTATGTCGTGTATGTGTGGGGGGTTCACATTAGGTAGATGTTTGAGCTCCCTCAAAAGCTGCAGCCGTTGCAGCAACCAACATGTGTCTGTGTGTAGATGGCCATGGCACACTGTTCCGCACACCATGCCACATGTGGTATCGGATGTGAGGTGCGTATGTATGCATGGGACACGGAGTAGCGTAACAAGGACATGTCTGCATCCTCTCTATGAATGTGTGGTGAGTCATGACATGTGCACCTTCATGGCAAGGTGTGTGGGCTGTCCTAGTGTAATGTCACGTGACCTGTGGCTCTAGTGTTCTGCTACCAGTCTCTGCAATCGACATCCTACTTCTGCTGATGTGTGGGTGTATGTCACTCCTGTCTTGCGTCTGGCTGTTCACTTGCACTGGGACACAGCTAATCCCATGCCATGGCATGTGGAGGTTCTCAATCTCCGTGTGTAGCTGGGTCTTGGTAGGAGTGTCACCTGCCAGCCATACGTGTCCAGGGCATGTGGCACATACCTGACTCCGTATGTCGCATGTGTATAGACAGATTAACATGTGCTCAGGACAAATTATTTGTTGTGTGGTGCACTCACTCTTCCTTGTCACTTCCAAATTACTGCAGAGCGCCGCCTCTTCCCCGACCAATTCCGGACTTGGCTGCCATGCGGGAGAATGATTGTATCCGGTGCTACCGCTTCCCCCAACGGTTGATTCTGGATTTGACGGCGAGACTGGCACCACACCTGCAACCGCTGCACAGGTATCCTACGGCACTGACACCCAAGCTGAAGGTAATGGCAGCCCTACATTTTCTAGCCACGGGTACCTTTCAAAATACCATAGCTCATGTTGGTGGCATGTCCCAGAGCATGTTCTGCCGTGTGCTGCATGATTTCTTAGAGGCCATGTTGATTCACCTGGATGACTTCATACATTTTCCTACCCCTGAAATGTTGACTGGGGTCAAGCGTGGATTCTATGCCCTGGGAGGGATGCCCCATGTCATTGGGTCCATAGATGGGACACATGTTGCTTTGGTACCACCACACGCACAGGAGGTAGCGTACCGGAATCGCAAGCACTACCACTCCATCAATGCCCTTGTGGTGTGTCTGTCCAACATGGTGATTTCACATGTCTGTGCTCGTTTTCCAGGATCAGCACACGATGCCTACATCATGAGGCGTAGCAGGATGCCTGAAATGATGATGCAGCTGCGCAACGAACGAGCATGTGTTGTTGGTGGGTACAGTCTGTCTGTCCTGTATTTTGCGTAGACTTCCAGCACGACCGCTTCTCCTGTTCTAACGATGTCCATGTGCTTCCCATGTAGGGGACGCTGGCTATCCCAACATGCCATGGCTGATCACACCTCTCCGCAACCCCATCACGCCGGCACAGCTCTGCTACAACACCGCCCATGGCCGGACAAGGCGAGTGATAGAGAGGACGTTTGGCCTGCTGAAGAGCCGATTCAGGTGCCTACACAAGACCGGCGGCGCACTCCCATATGCCCCGGCGAAGGTCTGCAAAATCTTCATGGTCTGCTGCATGCTGCACAACATGGCAGTTGAGAAAGCTGTGCCACTCATCCTGGATCAAGATGACCAGGACCATCCACCCGTGGAGGACGAAGGGCTCGGCAATGGGGCTAGTGATGTGGAGGATGTGGAGCCGCAAGAGGACATCCGGACTCGGCTCATACGTGACTTCTTTGCTTAGTGGTGAGTACCAGTGTCTGAGTGTGCACGCATTGGTCCCCGTGTGGCATGTGTTGTGATGTGTGTCTCCACCTGCATGTATGGCACGTGAGTCAGAGGTGTGTGTGGGTGTGTCACTGGAGTGATGGTGCCAGTGATGGTTGTATTTCCCCAGTCATAAATGTGACCTAGCATGTTGTCATCCATACATGTGTCGAGTAAATGCACATGCCAGTGGCTGTGCTTTTTGTGGCTGACTTCTTGTGTGTCTCTCTTCCCCAGGTACTTGCGCATGCCGTCTGCTGGTTGCATTGTTGTGGCACTGCTATTCCTCATGGACACGTCATCGTGTGCTGACTCAGCGTTACAGGCACGGACACGTTTGGAAGTCTCCTTAGGGTAAGGGATGCATCAGGGGTGTATTGGGTGTGGCAGTTGTTCACGATGTATGCACACTGCCCCTGTCGATGTTTGGTTCCTCTGCAGCCATGTTGCATCACCATGGTACACATGACATGCAGCTGGGTACACCTGAATAGATGGTCAGACTTGTTGACAGTCATCAGTGATGGGATAGTGGATTGTGATGATGGCATCAATGTGTGTAACACTGCCCTCGGACACATACGGTTTGCATTGGCTTGACATGCTGTGGGACTTCCACATCAGCGGATCAATGGTGTATGGCAGGCTCTCCGTGAGCAGCTGTGGGTGTTTAGCTGTTAGCCGACACTTGTGTGCCAGTTCCATGGCTATCACGCATTTGTGCTGCAGAAGGGGGGTGCCAGTGTTGGACCCACATGTTACTCCACATGAAGTGTTCATGGGTACTTCAAGTTGCCTCTGCAATCCCGAAAACATGACTAATAAAGATGTGTCTATGCCTCCAAGGTGCCTCTTCTCAGTCAATGCTGGTGTGTTGCCACGGTGCATCCAGCATGTCTGGCATGGTTTTCACTGATAGTGGCTATGTGTCTATGTGTCGAGTAGCAAGATGCAAGCTGTGTGTGTGGGATGAGACTGTGTATTGTGCATGATGTCCATGACTGTGTGGGTATTGTGACATGTGCCATCCCCATGCATCCAACGTTGGCCAGGCCCCCATTATCTGCATCCACCGGACTCAAGCTTGCAGGACATGGTTCTGCCACCTGTCTACACATACCTGGGTGCCCCCAGGACACTGGACATGATCCCTGACCTCTGCGCATGACTGTTGCTGTACTCAATATGTCTGTCAGCACGGTTGTGCGGCCACCCCCTCAGCTGGTTGGGCCCATCACGGGTGTGTATGGTGCTCCATGTCTGTCTTGCCTAATACACTGTGACCCGTGTGTCCTGTGCCAGACTCAGGCCCCAGGGTGTGGATGGTTGAAGTCAAAAGAGAACTCAGGCATGTTTAGACTTTACAAGACACATGTAAGGTAATAATGCAACCAGCAGGCATCTTCTCTTCATGGTGTGACTTTTTATTTTAGTGGGGGGGGGGGGTATGACATGAGGGGCTTTCCGGGTGTTTGGAATCCAAAGTTCAGTAGGGGAGTTGGTGTCCTTGCCATTTGAAATCCTCAGAGTCCATGCCACAGTCTTTGTCAACATTGGTCAGACAGTGACCAGCAAGGCCATGTGGCAGAGAATGTCTTTTGATGCTGTGCTGCTGTTGCTCCAGTGGGCCAGGTGCCAGGCCAGGTGTCCTGGGAGATGGTGCTGTAGCGCCGACCCTCACGGTCTTTTCCGTGGACGACCCGCCCTCCTGCGGGGACCCTCAGAAGCAGGCCGTGACGATGTTTGGGATGCTCCATCGGATGTTTCCTCCTCCTCCTCCTGATCCCTCCCTGTGGGTGGTGATGTTCTACGCCTTCTGGCACAGGGAGGGTTGCCCATGTTGTCGGCCATCCGACGCAGTGTATCGTGAATTCCCGTGTACACCGTCACGAGCTCAGCCTGTCCGTCCTCCATCCTCCGTTGGTGTTGCAGTAGACAGGCATGTAGCTCCGCATGTTGCTGGGCCTGCTGGGTCTTGATCCCCTCGAGGACGGACACAACCTGGGCCAGGCCCGTGGTGTCCTGCCGGTATGTGTCCAGGATGTTTTGGACATGGGAATATACCGCCGTCCTCCACTCCCACCACCCCTGCCCACTTGCACCTGGCCTGCCCTTGTGGGCGCATCGGGTCTCCGGGACCCCTGAGGGGTGGCATTGGCGTTGTCGCCTGCCTCCTCCTGGGTGCCCGGGACACCGTGTCCCTCCTGGCCAGCCTGGCCGCTTTGTGGTGGTGGGGCAGGGATCCTGGGTGTCTCCTGGGATGTGGCAGGAGTGGGGGTGGTGGTTGGCCCCGTTGTACCTGACGCAGGTGCTGCAGGTCGTTGGACACCAGAGGGGCCAGGTTGGTCGGGGTCATCCACAGAGTGGTGAGAGTCGTCGCTGCCGGTGGGATCGGCCTCCCGCAGAGCCGGGTCCTGTGAGTCTTCCCCCCTAGTGTTGGGGGGTGAACCACGAGGTTGACCTGTGTGTGAGAGAGACAATGTTAATTTTGGTCCATGCAACATCCATGTTTCATCAGTTTCAAAGTTGGAACATTTCCTCTGGGAATTTGGATCTGTCTTGCATTCCACTCACAGTGAACTTGTGCATGGGTGTGTCCCTTGGGCACAGCTTTGGCGCCTTTAACTATGTGTGGCACAGTCTTACTTGCTGCGTCAAGTGTGACTGCAGTCAGCAGTGGAGTGGGCAGGTGTGGCGAGCCGTGCATTGGCGCCTTCCGTGTTGCACTGTACGTGGGCACATGAAGTAGTTACACACACTTATATGATGCAGGTAGCTGTCGTTGTGCTCGTGCACAGGTTGTGACATGGCCCTGTGTTTTGCCATGGAGGAGAGGGGGGGTGCTGGCACTGGCCACCCTTGTCTACATGCAGGCAGTCAACCTGCTGACGAGCAGACATTACCACACACCACATGGCTGATTTGCTCTCCCTGTGTCTCCCTCCCTCTCTGTCCCCCTCTCCCTCCCTCTGTGTGTCAGCCTCCTCCCTCTGTCCGTCTCCCTGTGTCTCCCTCCCTCTCTGTCCCCCTCTCCCTCCCTCTGTGTGTCAGCCTCCTCCCTCTGTCCGTCTCCCTGTGTCTCCCTCCCTCTCTGTCCCCCTCTCCCTCCCTCTGTGTGTCAGCCTCCTCCCTCTGTCCGTCTCCCTGTGTCTCCCTCCCTCTCTGTCCCCCTCTCCCTCCCTCTGTGTGTCAGCCTCCTCCCTCTGTCCGTCTCCCCGTGTCTCCCTCCCTCTCTGTCCCCCTCTCCCTCCCTCTGTGTGTCAGCCTCCTCCCTCTGTCCGTCTCCCTGTGTCTCCCTCCCTCTCTGTCCCCCTCTCCCTCCCTCTGTGTGTCAGCCTCCTCCCTCTGTCCGTCTCCCTGTGTCTCCCTCCCTCTCTGTCCCCCTCTCCCTCCCTCTGTGTGTCAGACTCCTCCCTCTGTCCGTCTCCCTGTGTCTCCCTCCCTCTCTGTCCCCCTCTCCCTCCCTCTCTGTCCCCCTCTCCCTCCCTCTGTGTGTCAGCCTCCTCCCTCTGTCCGTCTCCCTGTGTCTCCCTCCCTCTCTGTCCCCCTCTCCCTCCCTCTCTGTCCCCCTCTCCCTCCCTCCGTGTGTCAGCCTCCTCCCTCTGTCCGTGTCCCTGTGTCTCCCTCCCTCTCTGTCCCCCTCTCCCTCCCTCTGTGTGTCAGCCTCCTCCCTCTGTCCGTCTCCCTGTGTCTCCCTCCCTCTCTGTCCCACTCTCCCTCCCTCTCTGTCCCCCTCTCCCTCCCTCTGTGTGTCACCCTCTGTCACCTCAGCCCAGCTTCCTGGGCACACACTGTTAGCAGATCTTTGAATGGCCCTTGGTTTGTTGATGTGAGTTTGTTTCTGATCTCCAGGCACCCATTGGGTGTAGTGTGTGTCTCTGCGCTGCTGCTGTGGTGGTGTGTGCTGCCACTCTTTCACAATGTTGGCTGTTCATTAGCTGCTGTCATGTGCAAAACAGTGCCTTCACCCCCATGTGTTAATGCAAGGCGTCCGCCATTTGCTGGCGAGTCTTTCCTGTGTGGGGACACACTGTTTGTCTGGCTGTGACCTAGGCCATATGGGCAGAGGGCATTGTTGTCTGCTTCTGAGTTGCACTATGTGATTTTTTGGGCCCACCCTCCCGCCATCCGGGTTACCGTGTCATGTGTTGGTGTCTTCTGTGGCCTGTGACTTGACATTGTCCAGCTGGGTGCATGGGGCATGGTGGCGCCAGTGGCATGTGCGTGTTCATGGAGTGTGGTTGAGTCATGCGATAGCTTGGGGTGGTTGCGTGACTGTTTGTGAGTTTGGTTGTGGATGACGTTCCCCCCATGTGAGGTGCGTTGTTTGTGTACTCACCCGGGTCTCGGAGTCCTCCTAATCCTGCGACTGCCTCCACCGGCAGTATGGCCATCACCCTCTCCTCCTAGGGATGGTAGTGTACGGGTCTGCGGGACGGCCCTCCTCCAGTGAGGTTGGCCTGGTTGTGTTCATCCGTCATCTTGGCTCGGACCCTCCTTCGCAGATCGTACCACCTGGCTTGGCATTCCTGCTTGTTCCTTCTGGTGTCCGCAACAGCATTCACAGCATCGACAATGGTCTGCCACATGGCTGTTTTTTCTGAAATGCTGGTCTGTCTGACCAATGTTCCAAAGAGCTGTGGCTCGACTCTGAGGATTTCATCGACAAGGACCTCCAACTCTCGGTTACTGAACTTTGGATTCTTGTTAGTGGGCATGGTGAGGGGTGTGGGTGTGGATGGTGGGGGGGTGGGTGTGGATGGTTGTGGGTGTGTGGGTGTGGTTGTGCAGGTGTGTGTGTGAATGTGATGAGGGGGTGTTTGTGAAGGTGGTTGTGTGAAGGTGTGCAAGTGTAAGGTGTGGTGCAGCTTCTAGTTTGGTGCTGTAGGTTGTCTGTGGGGTCTGGCAGCAGTGAGTCTGTTGCAAAGGCTCATGGTTTGTGTGTGTGGGCCCTTTTTATTGGTCCATTGGTGGGTGTGGCTGTGTTTGAAGTTGGGGTGGGTGTGTTATAAGGAGTGGTGGTGTTTTGGGCCTCTGTTTGTTTTTGGCAGTTGCAGGTCAGTGAATGTGTTGTTTTGGTAGTTGTTGGACATGTTTTGTGGCTTTGTGCCATTCGAATGTGTCGTTTTGGTTTGTCCTGGTTGTGTACGTGCGTTTTTTGGCGTGTATACGGTGTGTACATGGCCCATTTTGTTGTACAGTGCTGTCCTTGTGTGTGGCTTGGTACGACTCGTACATTCGGTTGTGATGTTGGGGCCTGGGGTGCGCTCCGTCCTTAGGATGTTGTGGTGGGGGTACGCTCCATGCATACGCGGGTGGGGGTACGACTCTGACGTACACGGGTGTAGGTACACGGGGGTACGACATGTACAGGGGTGTACATACACGGGTGGGGCTTCGACACGTTCATGGGTGTACATACACGAGGGGGTACGACACGTACTGGGGTGTACATATACGGTGGTACGACACGTACAGGGTTGGGGGTAGGACTCGAACGTACAGGGGTGTACATACACGGTGGTACGACACGTACACGGGTGGGGGTACGACTCGAACGTACTGGGGTGTACATACATGGTGGTACGACACGTACACGGGTGGGGGTACGACTCGAACGTACTGGGGTGTACATACATGGTGGTACGACACGTACAGGGGTGTACATACATGGTGGTACGACACGTACACGGGTGGGGGCAGGACTCGAACGTACAGGGGTGTACATACACGGTGGTACGACACATACAGGGGTGGGGGTACGACTCGAACATACAGGGGTGTACATACACGGTGGTACGACACGTACACGGGTGGGGGTAGGACTCAAACGTACTGGGGTGTACATACACGGTGGTA
The DNA here is from genome assembly GCF_964204655.1 of Triturus cristatus. Lineage (NCBI taxonomy): Eukaryota > Metazoa > Chordata > Amphibia > Caudata > Salamandridae > Triturus > Triturus cristatus. The sequence continues at coordinate 646,887,779 of NC_140594.1, read as the reverse complement.
CAAGACGTACACGGGTGGGGGTAGGACTCGAACGTACAGGGGTGTACATACACGGTGGTACGACACGTACACGGGTGGGGGTACGACTCGAACGTACAGGGGTGTACATACACGGTGGTACGACACGTACACGGGTGGGGGTACGACTCAAACGTACAGGGGTGTACATACACGGTGGTACGACACGTACAGGGGTGGGGGTACGACTCGAACGTACTGGGGTGTACATACACGGTGGTACGACACGTACACGGGTGGGGGTACGACTCGAACGTACAGGGGTGTACATACACGGTGGTACGACACGTACACGGGTGGGGGTATGACTCGAACGTACAGGGGTGTACATACACGGTGGTACGACACGTACACGGGTGGGGGTAGGACTCGAACGTACAGGGGTGTACATACACGGTGGTACGACACGTACACGGGTGGGGGTAGGACTCGAACGTACAGGGGTGTACATACACGGTGGTACGACACGTACACGGGTGGGGGTACGACTCGAACGTACTGGGGTGTACATACACGGTGGTACGACACGTACAGGGGTGTACATACATGGTGGTACGACACGTACACGGGTGGGGGTACTACTCGAACGTACAGGGGTGTACATACACGGTGGTACGACACGTACACGGGTGGGGGTAGGACTCGAACGTACAGGGGTGTACATACACGGTGGTACGACACGTACACGGGTGGGGGTAGGACTCGAACGTACACGGGTGTACATACACGGTGATACGACACGTACAGGGGTGGGGGTACGACTCGAACGTACACAGGTGTACATACACGGGTGGGGGTTCGACACGTACACGGGTGTACATACAGGGGGGGGTGTACATACACGGGGAGTACGACTCGAATGTATGGGTGCTGGGGGGAGTGTTGGGCGCGTATGCGGGCACATGTCTCCATGGTTGCTATGGGAGTTCGGTGCGGACGGTGTTTTTACCATACGGTTGTAAGATCGGACGCACGGGTTGGATCGTGATTCCTCGGTCGGACTTCACTTTTCACATTTGTACGGTAAATCGTCCGAGGACGTGTCGGACACATTTTCCGACCCGAGGACGTGTGGGGAATAATTCCCAAGGCGGTTTGTATATACTTTTTACCATGCGAATCGTGATTGCCAGTTTGTACGGCACTTGTACGATTCGTACGGTAAAAAGACCGGATACGAGTCGGACGGGCTTTTTTTTACCGGATCGTGATCGGCAAATAAATGTTGGATTTTTTTGGTAATTTCTCCTTGTTTGAATATCTCCTTTTGAAAGCCTGTCTTTCCGCAAAGAAAACAAATCTTCTCTCCCTCTGTCTTGCTTTCTTTTCTCTCTCTCTCCCTTTTTCCTTTAATTCAACACTGTCAATGATGTCAACATAGGTGAACTCTAACCTATGGCACTGCATACACTGTTTTTTTATTTTTATTAGAATGTCATATATATGTTTTTGTGCAGAGTACTTATGAGACACAGTTGGCTAGTGGTTAAGGTCTCTTATTCTGATGGTTGTGTGTTCAAATTCTGGAGTTCCAATGGCTGTTGTTTCTGAGGTAAAATTAAACAAAATTGTAATTTCTCTGATAAATGTTGGGTTTATTTTCATTTCTCCTTGTTTGAATATCTCTCTTTGAAAGTATGCCTTACCACAAAGAAAACAAATCTTCTCTCTCTCTCTCTCTCTCTTCCTTTCATTTTTTTCCCTCCCTTCTTTTTTCCTTCCACTCAACATTGTCAATGAGGTCAAGATAGGTGAACTCTAATTAATGGTACAGTATTCACTGTGTTTGATTCGAATGTCATATATATATTTTCGTGGAAATTACCCATGTGTCACTGTGGCAAAGTGGTTAAGGTCTCTTACTCCATAGGATAAGTGTTCAAATATTGGTGTTTCAATAGCTGTGGTTTCTGAGGAAATATTATAGGCTATTTTAATTTCTCGGATGAATCATGGAATCTTTTTTCATTTATCCTTTTTTGAATATTTCTCCTCGAAAGTATGTCTTACCACAAAGAAAACAAATTTTCTCTCTCTGTCTCGCTTTCTTTTCTCTCTCGCTCCCTTTTTCCTTTCAGTCAACATTGTTAATGAGGTCAACATATGTGGACTCTAACCTATGGCACTGCATACATTGGACAGTGTGATCCGAATGTCATATATAGGTTTTCGTGCACCTTACTTATGAGGCCCTGTGGCCTAGTGGTTAAGGTTGCTGATTCTTAAGCTAAAGGCTATATGTCCAAAACATGTGGTTTCTGAGGTAAGATTATACAAAATGGTAATTTCTCTGTTAAATGTTTCATTTGTTTTAATTTCTCCTAGTTTGAATATCTCTCTTTGAAAGTATGTCTTACCACAGAGAAAACAAATCTTCTTTATCCCTCTGTCTTGTTTTCTTTTCTCTCTCTCTCCCTCTTTTCTTCTGTTCGACATTGTCAATTATGTTAACATACTTGAACTCCAACCTATGGCACTGCATACACTGGACTGTTTGACTTGATTAAATGTCATATATAAATTTTCGTGCACAGTACTTACATGTTACTGTGGCATAGTGATTAAGGTCTCTGACACATATTCTAAAGGTTGTTTTCAAATCCTGTGGTTTCTGAGTTAAAATTATAGGCAATGCTAATTTCTCTGTTAAAGGTTGGAATTTGTTTTTCATTTCTCTTTGTTTGAATATATCTCGATGAAAGTATGTCTTACCACACGGAAAAGAAATCTTCTCTCTGTTGCACTTTCTTTTTTATCTCTCTCTCTCTCGCTCTTTCCTTCCATTCAACACTGTTAATGAGGTCAACATAGGTGAACTCTAACCTATGGCACTGCATAAACTGGACTGTTTGATTTGAATGTCATATATACGTTTTTGTGTACAATACTTACTAGTCTCTGTGGCCTAGTGACTAAAGTTTCTAATTAGCATTTTAAAGGTTATGTGTTGAAAGCCTGCGGCTTCTGAGGTAAAACTTTAGACAATGGTAATTTCTCTAATGAATGTTGGAGTTTGTTTTTCATTTCTCATTGTTTTAAGATATATCTCTATAAAAGTATGTCTTACCACAAAGAAATAAATCTTTTCTCTTCCTCTGTCTCGGTCTCTTTTTTATCCCTCTCCCCTTCCATTCAACACTGTCAATAATGTCAACATATGTGAACTCTAACCTATGGCACTGCATTCAGTGGACTGTTTGATTAGAATGTGATATATACGTTTTTGTGCAAAGAACATTTGCGGCAGTGTGGCCTACTGTCTGTAGTCTCTGACTCTTATTCTTAAGGTTATGTGTTCAAATCCTGGTGTTTCAGTTGTTGTGGTTTCTGAGGATAAATTATAGGCAATTTTAATTTCTCCGATAAGTGTTGCACTTTTATTTTCATTTCTCGTTGTTTGAATATCCCCCTTTGAAATGATGTCTTACCACAAAGAAAACAAATCTTCTCTCTACCTGTCTCACTTTCACTTTCTTTTTTTCTCTCTCTCCCTCTTTCCTTCCAGTCAACACTGTCAATGATGTCAACATAAGTGAACTCTAACCTATGGCACTGCATACACTGGACTTTTTGATTCGAATGTCATATATAGGTTTTTTGGTACAAAACACACAGGTTTCACTGTGGCCTAGTGGTTGTGGTTTTTGACTCTTACTCTGAAGGTTAGGTGTTCAAATCCTGGTGTTTCAATGGCTGTGGTTTCTGACGTAAAATTATAGGAAATGGTAATTTCATTGATAATTGTTGGAGTTTTTTTTCATTACTCCTAGTTTGAATATCTCTCTTTGAAAGTATGTCTTAACACAAAGAAAACAAATCTTCTCTCTCCCTCTGTCTCGCTTTCTTTTTCTCTCTTTGTCCCTCTTTCCTTCTATTAAACACTGTCAATTATGTTAACATATGTGAACTCTAATCTATGGCACTGCATACACTAGACTGTTTGACTTGATTGAATGCAGGGGCGCAACTAGGTCTTAACTTCAGGGGCCTAACATGGCAAAGGAAGGGGCGTGGCTAACATGTTAATCAATGGGGGCGGGGCTAAAATGGCAGACAATCGGGATCGGGTAATGCTCAGGCCAAGCTAAGAAAAAGAAGTGGCAAATTCTGCATTCGAAACTGGACAACAATTCGTTTTATGAGAAATGAATTGAAGAACAGAGGGTAATTTCAACCATTTATATAATAACAGATATAAGGGATTTGTTCATCTTGCAATATAGTGTCACTCAAATGCATTATATTGTCACCCAACGATAACATGTAAATGGTTAAAATTACACCCTTCTTTCTAATGAAGTGCTCATGAAACTGGTTCAAAAGAGCCCAGAACAATATGCTACTCTTTGGAAAACCTAGATTGGTCAAAGTTATAATTCACACAAAAAAAGGCACTCTGGACACATATGTCATGTACTTGTCCAACCCCCAAAGACACAGAAGAAATTTCAGATTTTGCAATCTGCCCATTTGTGTTGTTACAAACTATATACCTAACGAACATTAATTTATTGGCAGTAAAGCCTTCAAAGCATGGTACTTTAATGTATAAGCAGTTGAAATAGGGGTGGGTGGGGTGCTGTGCAGCAGCGCCCCCTAAAGAACAATGCTGAAATTCATAGGGTGAATGAGAAATAAAAAAGCCTTTACGTTTTGATAATGTCATGTTACATTTGCTGTTCTGCAAAAGACAAGTCAAATGCCAGGTAACGCATACTGCGAAAACATAGAACTTGGTAAATATATCCCTGTCACAAAGTTCCAATCTTCACCTTGTTAGCTGGTGCAGCTCCCATTGTAATTGCATTTATATAGCGCATACTACCCCTGACGAGGCGTCAAAACGCTTTTTCGGTCAGTAGCACGCTACTCTGGAACCCAAAGAGGATTAGTGGTGAATTAGTGAAGTGAAATATGAAATTAATTTGAGCGGTGTATATGTTAGTCTGTTATTTGGATGGAAAAAGATAGTGGACGGATGAAAAAGGGAAGGTTTTACATTTATATAGCACTTACTACTCCTGATGAGGTACTGAAGTGCTTTTTTGCTGTAGCACGCTACTCTGGAACCCAAATGGGATTAGTCAGGATTTAGTATAGGGAAATATGAAATAATTTGAGTGGTAGAGATGTTAGTCTGTTATTTGTATTGAAAAGGAATAGTGGAGGGATAGAAGAAGGAAGGGTCTAGAATTTTTTAGGGGGGTTCATACCATTAGGAGGGGGTTTGGGATGAGTAAAGGGGAGGTGGAGGGGGAAGAGTCAGAGGGAAGGGTTTAGAAATGCTTGTTTGGGAGATCTCAATGGTAAATGAAGTATGAGATGATGCAAAGAGGGGTAGAGGAATGAAGAGTATGGGGTTTAGGATGAATGAAAGAGTGGAGGTAGAGGATATGTTGATAGAGGTATATGGTTAGAAGTAGGGTAGTGCATTTGAGAGAGTAGTGGAGTGAGGTTTCAGATGAGTCAGAGATTTGAGGTAGAGGATATATTGAGAGCGGTATAGGGTTAGAAATAGGGTAGTCCATTAGAGTAAGTAGTAGAGTGAGGTTTGAAATGAGGCAGAAAGTCGAGGTAGAGGATATATTGAGAGCGGTATAGGGTTAGAAATAGGGTAGTCCATTAGAGTAAGTAGTAGAGTGAGGTTTGAGATGAGGCAGAGGGTTGAGGTAGAGGATATATTGAGAGCGGTATACGGTGAGAAACAGGGTAGTGCATTGGAGAGAGTAGTAGAGTGAGGTTTGAGATGAGTCAGAGAGGAGGTAGAGGATATATTGCAAGAGATATAGGGTGAAATCAAGGGTAGTGCATTGGATAAGCTGAAATAGAAGCAACGTAATAAAATTAACGAAAAAAACAAAAAACCTGTATTTTCACACTATAATGCCTTCCACCAAGCTAAATCTGTTATCTGTTTCATATCTATCACGCCATGAGGCTCCCAGTGAGTGAACATCCATGTTTAACAAATGGGCAATTAATACTAAAGACTGAAGAAAATAACACAATGAGACCAAACACAAGCCAATTTGCATAGTAAACGAATAATGAAATGAAACTAAGAAAAATTAGTTATCTTAGGCTAGCCAAATGACCTAGGAAAAGGCCTGGTGTTAAAAATCAGCTTAACACATTGGAGCCTGGCTTCAGATGGAGGAAACTCTTACAAAGAATTGCCAGTTACTTGCAAGAGGCATCTTAAAATGTGCATTATGATGGTTTAACAAATGAATTACAGCACAGTGAATGTTTAAGATTAGCAGGTTTTATCATTCTTCATTGAGATAGATGATGAATCAAAGAAAAACTTGAAAATAAACTAAATATTTCACACAAAAACGAAGGAACCTGTCTGCAATACACATACTACCAATCCAAACTTAGGATATGGTAGACATATTCAGCAATCATCTACTACTTTAGAAAGACCAACCTACCCTGTGACTTTATGTATTAGAAATGATTTTATGTATTAGAAATGACTTTATGTATTAGAAATGGGCCCCATATGCTTCAATCGACATACATCACAGGCATGAAGCCCACCCATCATTGGCACCACTGGCCATGGCCACTCAGGAGATATGAGGGGCCTTGTTCTGCTTCAGATGAGCATCTCTTGCAAGGACATGCCAGGGGCACCATTGCCTCAAGGCCATTGCTGGAAGTGAGACTACGATCTGCTTCGCAACAGCATCACTTGCAAGTACTGCTCTTCCATGCCACCAATGTCAGGACCACTAAGCAGGCACAGAGGCAGGTACCCGTAGCATCACTGCCCCAAGCCCACTCAGCTGAACTGGGACCTAGCACGTGCCCCTGACAATCAGCTCCATCACACTCATGGTGTACGGTCAGGACACACCAGGTGTCGCACAACTTCACAGCCATCATCCTCAACGCAGGATCTCTGCTCTCACTTCACAGTGTGACCCAGGAGTGCAGAAACTGAATCAAAACACCTACATTCATTGATGCGCAAGCATTGTGGGGTACCAGGGCCTAACATGTTATTTCCAACCAAGTAAGGCCCTTCAGTGGCAAGATTTGTTAAAAATGATAAAAACAGATTGAACAAAGAAAGGACTAGTTGTGCAATTAAAGAGTTGCTTTACACATGGCTGCTAAAGCCTTCCTATTAGAAGTTGGGCCACTGTTGCCTGCTTCTGGCGACAGAGTCACTCCAGGCACCAACTGTAGGTACCTCCATGCTCTCTACCTCAATGTGCCACTTTCATTGAAAACAAATCTTCTCTCTTCCTCTGTCTCGCTTTCTTTTTCTCTCTTTGTCCCTCTTTCCTTCTATTAAGCATTGTCAATTATGTTAACATATGTGAACTCTAACCTATGGCACAGCATACACCAGACTGTTTTATTTGATTGAATGTCATATAAAATTTTGTGTGCAGTACTTAAGAGTCACGGTGGCATAGTGGTTAAGGTCTCTGACTCTTATTCTAAAGTTTATGGTTTCAAGTCCTGTGGTTTCTGAAGTAAAATTATAGGCAATGCTAATTTCTCTGTTAAATGTTGGAATTTGTATTTCATTTCTCTGTGTTTGAATAGCTCTCTATGAAAGTATGTGTTACCACATGGAAAAGAAATCTTCTCTCGCCCTCTGTCGCACTTTCTTTTTTCTCTCTCTCTCGCTCTTTCCTTCCATTCAACACTGTCAATGAGGTCAACATAAGTGAACTCTAACCTATGGCACTGCATAAACTGGACTGTTTGATTTGAATGTCATATATACGTTTTTGTGTTGAGTTCTTATGAGTCACTGTGGCCTAGTGGCTAAGGTTTCTGACTAGAATTTTAAAGGTTACGTGTTCAACCCCTGTGGATTTAGAGGTAAAATTATAGACAATGGGAATTTTGCTGATGAATGTTGGAATTTGTTTTTCATTTCTCATTGTTTTAAGATATGTCTCTATAAAAGTATGTCTTACCACAAAGAAAACAAATCTTTTCTCTCCTTCTGTCTCGGTTTCTTTTTCTTTCCCTCTCCCTTTTTCCTTCCATTCAACACTGTCAATGATGTCAACATAGGTGAACCCTAACCTATGGCACTGCATACAGTGGACTTTTTGATTAGACTGTCATATATATACGTTTTTGTGGATAGTACTTTTGAGTCACTGTGGCCTAGTGTTTAAGGTCTCTGACTCTTACTCTAAAAGATATGTGTTCAAATTCTGAGGTAAAATTATAGACAATGTTAACTTCTCTGATAAATTTTGCAATTTGTTTTTCATTTCTCCTTGTTTGAATATCTCTCTTTGAAATTATGTCTTACTTCAAAAGAAACAAATCTTCGCTCTACCTCTGTCTCACTTTCTTTTTTTCTCTCTCCCTCTTTCCTTCCAGTCAACACTGTCAATTATGGCAACATAGGTGAACTCTAACCTTTGGCACTGCATATACTGGACTTTTTGATTTGAATGTCATATATAAGTTTTTGTTCAGTGAATGTAGGCATCGGTGTGGCCTGGTGGTTAAGGTCTCTGAAGTTTTATCTAAAGGTTATGTGTTCAAATCCTGTTGTTTCTGAGGTAACATTATAGACAATGGTAATTTCTCTAATAAATGTTGGAATTATATTTTAACTTCTCCTTGTGTGAATATCTCTCTTTGAAAGTATGTCTTACCACAAAGAAAACAAATCTTCTCTCTCCCTCTTTCTTGCTTTCTCTCTCTCTCCCTCTTTCCTTCCATTCATCACTGTCAATGAGGTCAACATAGGTGAACTCTAACCTATGGCACTGCATTCACTGGAGTGTTTGATTTGAATGTTATATATATGTTTTCAAGCAAATTGCTTATAGTGGTTAAGGTCTCGGATTCTTACTCAAAGGTTATGTTTTCACATCCTGGTGTTTCAATGGTTGTGGTTTCTGAGATAAAATAGGCAATGGTAATTTCTCTGCAAAATGTTGTCATCCTTTTTGGGGGTAAAGCGGTGACTTAGAGACCTGGGCCTGATATATATCCTGCTTTTCCCAGTGAAACTCAACGTTATAGTGGGCCAGAAGACAACTTTTTCACTGACACAGAAGTTGCTTTGCGGTGAGCATAGACCTGGGATGCCTTCTCTGTGGCTGGCATGCCCCCGGACTTCCATTCCCCCCATGGTTGCCTTGGAGGTGCAGCGTTTGCCCCTGGGGTCTCATGGGACCAGCACAGACCAGATCCAAAATAGTCAATGCTCAGCCCTAGATATTGCCTCTGCATTCCTGGATTCTAAATTGACATCCCCAGGCCTTTCAGGAGACAACTCTGGAGACTATAACACTTTCCTGTCAAACCTGCATGACCTAAGTCCCCTACCAGGTATGATTCATCAAACTGCAGATGACAATACCTGACATTCCTAAACACAGTTTTTTATTCAAATGACACACCTACACCAGCCCGTGGGTCCTCCTGCCCCTAAACCGTGGCCACTCTAGTTGTGCTTCCTCCTTCTCTTTTCCTCCCAGCTTCTACACCCTTCAACTGCTCCTAAGCAAAAGACTGACAGTGTGATTTCTTCACACCAACTACCCTAATCCGGGTGACTACCTACCCAGCGCACTTACTATATTCCACTCTGGGAGCCAAGGACTGCTCTTGACTCACATTGCAACCCAGCATACCCAGCCCCCCTTTTGGGGTTGTTACCATATGGTTTGGACGATGGCCCCCAGGCTTGTCACCCATTGTATTTCCTTTTACCAATACCCGGTGGTATCTAGTTTAGTTTTTTTAATATCAAATTTTATTCAGTTTTGTAGTGGTACAACATAGGCAGGAGACCGACACATCAATAAAAAACATTACTGTTTGTCGTAGCGTACCAAAGTGATAATACAAACAAATAAAAAGAGAGAACATATAAGAACCATGGTGAATCTAGGCACTGAGACTGCCCCCTCCCCCACCCCTCTTGATCATTGATGCCAGATGTCCACTGGATGGCTGTATCCAACGTCTGAGGGCTACACCATTACATAACTACTCTTGTTGTTGGAAAGTGTCTAGGGATACCACCTCCGGCAATTCAATACCCCTGTACTCCGCCCATCTCTGCCAAATCTTTTGGTGTTTCTCTGGGCAACCCCGAGCCTGAAACACAGTTAACTCCATTCCCATGCATCAGTCCAGAGCTCTTCCCCACTTCCCAATGGGCATCAGAGAACTACTCTTCCAGTACTAGGCGATATAACTTTTGGCTAATGTAAGTCCAGTGAAAAGCAAGTGCTGTTTGTACTTTTTGCCTCCAATGCTATCTGTGCTATGTAGTAAAAATGACTTTGGGATCAGACAGACTACTCCATGAGAGCACTTTGCCCAGACAGGCCAGGTTTTTATCCCAGTAAGGGTAGAGGGTAGAGCAGTTCCAAACTGTGTGCATGAAGGCACCTGCCTCTCGTGCACATCTCAGACACCCCAGCAACTGTATTACCCCCATGCGTCAAAGGCGATGCTGAGTGTAGTAGGCTCTGTGTAAAAATGTAAATTTTATCAGGCAACACGGGTTGCTATGGCCGCACCGTGGGGGCTCGCCAGTGCCTCTGTCCAATCATCGTCCGATAGGTCGGGTATGTCACTTACCCAGCTCTGTCGGAGAGCATCTAGTGTTGTGCTGTCGTGCATAACTATAGTTTGGTATATCTGTCTAATCTTATGGGCTCCAATATCCCCCATCAATAATCGCCCTTCTAGCGGGTGGAATTCCGGAAGCTCTGTCAATGTTGCGATGTATGAGGATAGGGCATGTAGTAATTGAAGGTATTTATAGAACTGATTATGATGAAGATGACATAATACCTGCAATTGTTGGAACGATTTTAGAATGGCCCCTTCATGATGTCCCCAAGTGTGGATATGTCAATGAGTCCCATGTACGGAACCCTGTCAGCGACGCCACTTGGTGAAGAGTGCCTCTTTGCCACAACAGAGTTTTCTGTGTTAAACGCTCTCCCCATCCCATCTGTCGGACCACGCATCTCCATAGCTGGATTTCAACTCTAGTGGCTGGAGGCAGGTGGTCTAATCAACAACGACTATACAGCATGTCGAGCAATGCGTGGCTCTCAAACATTATTCTTTCAACAGCATAGGCCGGGTCTGCTTGGGGATTATACCATCATACATTTATGTTGAGGAGATGGGAGTCGGCATAATAAGTGAAGATGTCAAATGCTGCAATCCCGCCGCAGTAGGTGAATTGAGTACATGTTCGTTATGCAGACTGTATAGCCCCACCACCCCACAAGAACGTACTTAGGCGTGAGTTAATTTGTTTGAACCATGATTGGGGGGATGTCATACGAGTAATTTTGGAGCCAATACAAAATACGCTATAGTGAGAGCATCTTGAAAATCGCTGACCGGCCGTAAGGGACAATGGCAGAGGGGACTAGGCCTGCACCTTGTTTCTGACCTTAGATATGAGGGGCTGTATGTTGTGGGCCCAGGACTTCGGTGGATCTGTTGATATAGACTCTCCCAGGTATTTAAAGCCGACAGGTGCATGTGTCAGTTGCGTAGCTCACGGACTCCGCCCCTGGTCTCTGCAAATCAGATATAAAATGGATTTGGACTGATTTGTGTGAAGGTCCAAAGTTTCCCCAAACACTCTCAGGATCTGCAGTATCCGAGAACCCATATATCCCGGGTAGTTAAGGAAGAATAGGAAATCGTCCGCATATGTGGTATCTAGTTTTGTTGTTCCCGGTATTCCATCCTACCCCACACCCTTTACCCCCTGGGACCTTTTAGTTCAAATAAGTCCCTTGCTCCCTGACTCCCCGTGGCAACTACCGGGAACCACCCTGACATGATGCCCCAACCCCACACATTTCAAAGTATCACCTGGAACATCAAAGGTATGCAAACACCTGCAAATTGCTCCAAAATTCCCTTCTTCCTCCGGCATAGGTCTCTCGATATAGCACTACTACCGTAATCTTACCTCATTTTAAGAAATGGGTTCGCTAATTGACAATGGTTTGTTCCTTTGTCCAAGTAGGGACCCTTCCTTCTAGTCAGGATAATGGAGATACACTAGTGAAAGAACCCCTGCTCACCCCCTTGGTAGCTTGGCACGAGCAGTCAGGCTGATCTTAGAGATCTTAGAGGCAGCGTGTAAAGCATTTGCACATAACCAACAGTAATACAGTGCAGACATTTTAAAAAGACACCACACCAGTTTAGAAAAATATCCAAAAGTTTATATATTCAAAACACGACCGCGGTGCTGAAACCAACAAAATCCAACAGTTCCATCCGACCGCATCGGTCGTGGTGATGGCAGACTCGTAAACAGTACCTTTTAGTTGCGGCCGATCACGTTGGTGCGACCGGTCGTCGCAACCATCGTGGTTGCGATGTGAAGTGGTGCGGCATGCGATACCCTTATGTTGTGGTTTCAGGCAGCAGCTTGGTGACAGTCATCCAGCTGCATCGATGAGACCAGGGCTCCGGTGTGAGACGGGGCAGTGCATCGTGTAACTTACGAGCGGTGCCCCCAAACCACGGTGCAGCCACGGGTGTCGCGGTCAGCGGGCAGCGTCATCGTTGGTGAGACCAGGGCGGCAGAGTGAAGCGAGGCGGTGTGGAGTGCGGTGTCCATAGGTCGCAGTACAAACAGCGGCTCGGTGGCAGCGGCGGTCATCGTCGGTGAGACCAGGGTTGAGGTCTGAGGTGCGACGGTGGTCTCTGCAGTGTCTTCAGGACACGGAGTCTGCATCGTTGTCAGTAATGGTGTCGGCTGCTTTACCCATCTGTGGTAACTGAAACCGCGGTTCCAGAGGCAGTAACCAGAGGTAGGTGAAGTCTTTGTGGTCCCTGAGACTTTGTGAACAGGAGGCAAGCTCTATTTTAAGCCTTTGGAGATACTCAGCAACAAGTAAAAGAAAGTCCAGTCGAGTCCTTTCACCGCCCAAGGCAGAAGCAGCAACTGCAGGCCAACCCAAAGAAGCAACAACACAGCAAAGGGGCAGTACTCCTCCTGGCAGCTCTTCCAGCTCTTCTTCTTGGCAGGTTCCTTGAGACAAGCAAGTTCTAAAGTTCTGGGGTTAGGGCCCCAATAGTTATACTGGCTTTCTCTTTGTTCTCTTGGGCAGAGAGTGTCTGTGCCCAGCCCAAACCAGTTCTGTCCTCTCAGGCCCTGCTTCCTGGCAGGAGGGGGAGACAGCATTGTCCAAGGCAGACTAGGCCCATTCAGATGTAAGGAAATCTCCTTCCACTACTCTAAATGCAGCCCAGGTCTATTCAGCCCAGCCCTGACTCATCCAGGAAAGTCTGGACACACCTCAACCTCATAAAAAACATTTCATAATATAAGATGAAGACAATTCATAATAAAATATAATGCAAACAATTAGTGATAAATCCATAGCGATAATGGTTACAAGCAACCAGTTGCCAATCTTTTACAGGGAAACGTTCGCTGATAGTTGTAATGCCTGGATAAAACAGCATTTCAATCTGTATATTACCAAACACAGAGAAGACATTGGTATACAAATTTCATATGAATAACTGAACTTTCTAAAATTAAACAATATCATATCATATATACTCACAAGAAGTCTTAAATCATAGTCATGGTGATGTAGTCAGTATACAAGGTGTTCATCTACCAAAAATTATTCTGTTGCCGAACAGCCGTGGAAATATACTTATACACCATTAAACAAATGAATTCATCGTTTAGTAGTTGAAGATAATGTAACGCAGCCCGACACTTTCGAATGTTCAAAAATTTAAAAAGCGGTTTCAAAAAGGCACATCTCGATTCTGTGCAAAGTTTACAAAAAAACATAAAATGCAAGGTGCACTGAACTGACTTTGAGTTGCATGGGCACAGTTCCAAGTTAGCATCATAATGTGCATCACGTGGGTATGAAACCAGTAAGTAGAAAGTACCCATCCTAAATCTTATCAGATAAAACATTTTAGTGTGACTAAAATAAAAGGAAAGGTACAGCACAATACCTGGTATGCAAATTATTAGTGAATGGTCAGCGACCCTTTTTTTACCCCTCTCAAGGTTATCTCTAACCGAATACAAGTGGGTTAGGAATTCTTTTTTCAGCCTGGCTCTCGATATTTCGAGGCAGTCTGGCAGTCCCAATTTCTCAAACTGATCACTAATGTAAGAAATCCAGGGGATTTTTTTTTTTAAATGATCCAATTTTAAACAATTTAGAACAAGAGCACGATTCAAGACTGCTTCTTCTTTTGCAAGGATGTTATACCATAGCAATAAAGGAGCTAATTGTATGCAAAATGACAATGGGGTCACACCCAGTTCACTATGGCAAATGGTGGCAGCGGTACTTTTGGGTACTGTCAAAAGTTGTTTCATAAACGTGTTCTCTACCCTCTGTAGGCCCTTGATATTACTGGAGCCCCAGACTCCAGCACCATACATAGTAACAGCACACGTACGGGCTTTATAGACATCAGTAATCGCTTTGATGGGCCTAGAGCCTAATTTTTTTGTGAATCTAAAGATGGCCTCCACATTTTTGTTGAAGCCCCTTATCTTGGCCTCAACTAAATGTCGCCAAGAACTTTTTTGGTCGAACAAAATCCCTAAATAGGAAAAGGTCGACACATAGGCCAGTTTTTCACTCATTATATAGCATGTCTTTAAAACCTTAGGGGATTTACCCACCACCATAATGTGTGACTTTGCTACATTTGTTTTGAGACCACGATCGTTCATGAAGCTATTAAAACTATTTAGAAGTCTCTGCAGCCCCACCCCAGTTCTGGACATCAATATAGCAGTGCTGGTAGTGACCTGCGACCTACCGCATTCCCTTTCTTGATTTTGCCTTCTAGGTCATTTATATACAAGCAAAAAAAAAAAGGGAGCAAGGACGCAGCCCTGACGTACACCATGATCCATCCTTAGCGGAGCAGTAAGTTCGCCACCTGCTCCATATCGTACTCTCCCCTTCACTTCCTGATGCATAGCTGCCAGGAAATGCACAATGGGTGGTTCAATGCCCATGGTCAACATTTTCTCCCAGAGCCTTCCTCTCTGCACCCAGTCAAAGGCAGACGTCAAATCCATGAATCCAAGAAATAGAGATCCAGGCTTGGCTAAGGTATATTTACCTATGACCAGGTGCAGATTAAGGCACTGTTCGACAGTGCCCAGGCCACTCCTGAACTCATATTGGATGTCAGAAAAGCTCCCACTTTCTGACATCTAATCCTCCAGTCTCTCCAGTATTACGCGGCCCATGATCTTGCAGGTACAGTCGATCAGAGATATCGGCCCGGTAGCTTTTGGGGTCCGACCTGTCTCCCTTTTTAAAGATGTGGACCATAGTCACTATTCTCCATGATTCGGGGGACCCTGGGCCCCATAGCATTTGAAAATGTTTGTTAACAGTGGGAGCCACAGGGGAATATTGACTAGGAACAGGTCTGCAGGGATACCGTCGGGGCCCGAGGCCTTGTTCTTCTCAGTCTGAGATAAAGCCCTATCCACTTCGTCTATGGGTTAATGCCCCATATTGAAGATCAGTACTAGTGTATGGGTCACTACCAATTTTATAAAGGCCAGAGAAATGTTTTACGCAGGTGTCAGGCATGATTGTGGCGTCAATACTTCCATTGCTGGTGCCATTAAAATAGTCCTGGTTTACAGTTAGCCAGAAAAGTTTAGAGTCCTTACTCCTGCAAGCTACGAGGAGTTGCTCCGAGGCATCTTACAGGGGGCCCAAGGAACCACCCGAGGTAAGTAACCAAAAGCCCCATGGATGCCGTGTGCAGAGTGGGAACACGACCGCGGTATCAATGTCAGTCAAAGGGTAAGTCGCGGGTGCAATTTTAAAGAAGGATCCTTCCCAGCGGACCCTGAAGAAACCCTATGGAAGACAGAAGGTTGGAGAACCACCCCACTCATGGATGCCTTAGGAACCAGGATACCTGCACCAGGGAAGCTGGCTGTATAGGTGTGAAGTGGCGTCGGAAACCTTTTGTCTTCCACGGGGTTTCTTCAGGGTCCCCTGGGAAGGGTCCTTCTTCTTTAAAATTGCAACTGCGACTTACCCATTGACCTGCATCGATCCTGCGGTCATGTTCCCACTCTTACTATAAATAGATCACTACTTTGAAGAGGGCCTTAAAGTTCAGAGGGTCCCTCAAGAGCAGTAGGATGCTATCCAGTGGCTTTCCTTTGCTAACAAAGGTAGAGATAGGCTACTCGCTGTTAGAGAAGAGGATGCTGACAATTACTCAGTACTGAATAGTGCTCTCATAGATGGGTTTTCCTAAACCACTGAACAGTATAAAATTAAGTTCAGAGACACCCAAAAAGCACAGGCCCATGACTGGGTGGATTTTGTAGACAGTACTATTAAGGCTCTGGAAGGCTGGCTTCGTGGAAGCAAGGTACAGGACTATGAGGGAGTGTACAATTGGATTATGAGGGAGCATATCCTTAACTGTCAGGATCAGTTTTTGCATCAGCACCTGGTGGACTCAGGTCTAACTCCCCCCCAAGAATTGGGAAGGAAGGTAGATAAGTGGGTCAGAACCAGGGTTAAGCACTAGAACCATGATAATGGAGGTGACTTCCAGTGCAGACTTGAGGTTGAAGCAGCAGTCCTGCCTTCTCTTGAACCCATCAGACAGCAAGCTGCTGCTGAGAAAGCAGGGAATATCAGTGGGTCCCAAAGGGTCTATTGGGAAGTTGGGCTCTTGTACTCTGAAGGTAGAGACCCCAAGCTTGGTGCCACCAGGAGGTTGGTAATACCCATGAAATGCAGAGGTTTCTTCCTCTCCCTAGCACATGATAATCCTCTTGCAGGACATTCAGGGCAAAGCAAGACTAGGGACAGGCTTGTCCCTCACTTTCACTGGCCCCATACATCTGAAGGAGTTTTGTCGCTTGTGTGCCACTTGCCAAGCCAGTGGTAAGTCAGGTGGCCCCCTTAATCCCACTTCCAGTGGTTGGGTTTCTCTTTGAGAGGGTAGGGATTGGCATTGTTGGTCACTGGAACCCTCTATCTGCATCTGGGCACAGTTATATACTAGTGGTGGTAGACCATGCCACTATGTACCCAGAGGCCATTCCCCTTAGAACCACTACAGCTCACGTACTGGCCAGGGCCCTCCTGGGAATCTTTTCCAGAGTGGGCTTCCCTAAGGAGGTGTTAACAGACAGGGGTACAAACTTCATGTCTAATTATATTACTGCCATGTGGAAAGAGTGTGGCATAAACTACATGTTTACCACACCCGACACATCCACAATGCAATGGGCTTCTTAAAAGTTTCAACAAGGCCCTAAAGGGTATGATCATGGGAGTCCCAGAAAAGCTTAGGCGAAATGGGATGTCTTATTACCCTGCTTTCTCTTTGCCTACAGAGAGGTTCCTCAGAAGGGGTTTGGCTACAGCCCCTTTGAGCTTCTGTTTGGACATCCAGTTAGGGGTCCCTTGTGTCTAGTGAAGGATGGTTGGGAGCAACTTCTCAAACCACCTAAACAGGACATTGTGGACTATGCCCTTGGCCTGCGTTCTCGCATGGCTGAGTACATGAAGAAGGCCAGCAAAAACCTGGAGGTCAACCAAAAACTTCAAAAAGCTTGGCATGACAAATAGGCTGTCTTGGCTGTTTGCCAGAAAGTGTGGGTGTTGGAGCCGGTGGCCTCAGCAGCTCTCCAAGACAAGTGGACTGGACCCCACACCATCCTTGAACAAAAAGGTGAAGTAATCTACATGGTGGACCTAGGTACTCCAAGAAGTCCCCATAGGGTACTTCAAGTGAATTACCTAAAACCTTTTGTTGACTGGGCTGACATGGGCATGCTCATGGCAACTGATGAGGGACAGGAGGAAGAGAGTGACCCTCTCTCTGAGGTCCTCTCTCCGAACCCCAATGATTTATCGGTAGATGGAGTACCTTAGGCAGGCAGCCTCACTGATCAACAGCAGGGTGATTCCAGGCAAGTCCTCAATCAGTACAGACATATGTTCTCCGTGACACCCAGTCAAACCACCTGGTGTACCCCTGAAGTGGACACAGGTGACAGTCTTGTGTTTGCTAGGGATAGGAGACATCCTATCCCAGACCAATGATGAAGGCCAAGACCAGCCTGTTGCTTTTATAAGCAGGAGGTTACTCCCCAGGGAGCAGCGTTGGAGTGTCATTGAGAGGGAGGCCTTTGCTATGGTTTGGTCCCTGATTAAGCTGAGACCATACTTGTTTGGTACTCACTTCATAGTTCAAACTGACCACAGACCTCTCAAATGGCTAATGTAAATGAAAGGTGAAAATCCTAAACGTTTGAGGTGGTCTATCTCCGTACAGGGAATGGACTTTACAGTGCAACATAGACCTGGGACTGCCCATGCCAATGGAGATGGACTTTTCAGGTTCTTCCACTTAGACAATGAAGACTCTCTTGGGAGTTTGGGGGGAGTTGTGTAGGAAAAGGCTCCTTTTTGCATGGTTGCCCCCCACTTTTTGTCTAATGCTGATGTTCTTTGACTGAGTGTGCCCTGGGTTCCTGCCAACCAGGTACCTAGAGCCTATGTTCTTTCCCTAAACTGTACTGTTGCACAACTCAATTGGCAACTCCCTGGCCACATATAAGTCCCTTGTAATAGGAACCATAGTTACCAAGGGCACTGTGACCAGGGAAGGCCTCCAAGGGCTACAGCACTTATAGATGCCCTGTACCTTTACACACACACACAGCCATTGCAGGCTGTATGTTTTGGTGCAGAACAAAGTAAAGAGTCGACATGGCACACACCCCTGTGTGCCATGCCTACAACCGATTGCCCTGGCCACCCATATAGCTGGGTGCACTATACCAATGGTGAGGGTACAGGTGCATGTGCCCTGTACCCCTAACATGTCTAAGTCAATTCTCAGACACTGTAAATTCAGTAATGCCATAAAGAGTATATCTATGGTAAGGGAGTTTGTCATCACAAACTCCACAGCACCATAATGGCTTGACTGAAAACTGGGAAGTTTGGTATCAAACTTCTCAGCACATTAAACCCACCCTGAGGCCAGTGTGGGATTTGATGAAAAATGCACTCAGAGATGGCATCTTAGAGATTCCCGCTGAAAAACGACCTAACTCTAGTGTACTGGCTGAGTTGTTGCTCGCCAGCTGCCACCACCAGACATGTTTCTGGACCCCTGGGTAGAGAGAGCCTGCCGTTCTCTGGGTCCTGGGATGGGGTGCTAAGCCTCCTCCCCCAGGATGGGCTGGGTCCATGAAGGGTAAGCTTCAAAGGCTTGCTGCCTTTGTGAGCTACCCCAGCCATTTGCTGCTCTCAGCAACTGGCCCCCGCTTGTTCCAACCTCCACTTTAGGCGGGAGAATCAGCGGGGAAACCAATTAGGAGGAGAGGTGTGCCCACCCTTGCCAACCCCACCACTCAGGTGGGGAGGAGAAGTGACGCACAACTCTCAGTCTCCACCATCCAGCAGATGGGGGCCCCAGCCAACCAGAGTGAGGTTTATACCCCCTCCCAATGGAGGGTGGCATAATGGGGGGTGTACCCACCCCAAGGAAGGGACCCATTGGTCCCAACCTAAACCTACCTGTAACGCCCCTAAATTCAGTTTTTAGGGGCAACCCTGAACCTTGCCTCACTAGACAAGAAGAAACAAGAAGAAGGAGCAAAGAGCTGTGCCAAAGAAGAAGAGGAGGACACCAACTGACTTGGCCCCAGCCTTACCGGCCTGTCTCGACCTCTACCTGCTACAGTGAAATCCCTTTGTGTCCAGTAGCCAGCAGGCCCCAAGAACCTAGAGGACCTGCCTTGCCTTCCCAAACCAGACTTTGTCTCCCGTGAGCACCGGATTTGCTCACCCGCAGACTCTGGTTTTGGCCATATCTGCGAGTCTGCACCACTCTGCAAACAACGCCCATGGCCTGAGTTTGATTGGCCAAACACCACTGACCTGGGATCTGGTGATCCCTGAACACCTCAAGTCTCCAACTGTGATCGGAGCTGGTAAGAAGAACCAGACGCCAAAAGACACCCCTGCACCTGATGTCCCGCAGCCTTGGGTGGCCCAACCAACGGTGTCCCGGCATCCCAAGACATCCCAATTTACCTCTGCAACCAGTGGTCGCCTCCAGAAGATCTTCGTCCTCGAACCTGCAGTGTTTTTTGCAACCGGAGAATCCCCATTGAAAACAACAAGGCACCTGATGCCAAAACAGCAGCTGGTTGCCGCTGTGGGTGCACCCTGTGTGCTAAATCGGATCCCTCTTTGCCCTGAGCCTAAGTCCAAGAGCTTTGCTCCCACAACCTTGTGGCCTGCTCTTGACCAGCCAACAACTGGAGGCCTCCTATCCCCCATTGGATAATATAGGGCCTCAGCACTCTGTACCCGGCCGCCCTAGTGCAGCTGAAGGTGCTTTGAGAGTGCATCCTTGACCCTGGTGGAACCCTGGTTCTAACCCCAGAAAAACAACTCCAAACCTAAGTACTTACTGTTAAGTAAATAACATTGTTTTCTCCCATAGGACTGCATTGACTGCTTTCTTGCGAAAATTGTTCTAAGTGTGGAGTTGGTTTGTATGAAACCTTAAGAAACTGCAAATGTACAAAAACTGATTTACTTACCTTTCCACTAGGAAATGTCCCGGACTGATATCTAGGCATATCACACGGAGTAGAGAAAGTAAAATTAAAAATAATCTGAAAAGTAACTTGAAAAATAATCTAAAAAGTAACTGAAAAGTAATTCCAATTGTTTTGCAAACAAATGACTAACCTATTACCAATTCAACTTCATTCAAACTGTATTTAACTGCATTATTCTTGCAAAGTACATTTACACTTACCTGTACCAGGCTTGGCTTGGTTCTAGAAAATAAAATACAACTAAATAATATTTTCATACAAACAAATTGGTCTGAGTTAAGTGTGTTACATCATTCCTTGCCTGAGTGTGCACAATAAATGCATAACACTACTCTCTGATAAAGCCTTACTGCTTCCCCACACTACCACAAATAAAGAGTAAGGTATTATTTACTTTTACCTCCGCCTACCTTTCGGGTTCCACTGGACTCTGTGCACACTATACTTCACTTTTGTACAGTATATACCGAGCCAGCTTCCTACACAGCGTCCTTCGCTCAAGAACAGAGTAGTTTCTCTTCGAATCTGACAGGACGTGTAATAAGTAAAAAACAGGATGTTCCAGCCAGTCGTCTTCTTGTTGTTGGATTTGCACAGCACCTATTGCTCTGTCTGAAGCATCTGTTTGTACAATAAACGTCCTTGTTGCAGCTGGATGACATAAAACAGGAGCTTGAGTGAATGCCTGTTTCAATGACTGAAAGGCTCTTTCAGCAGCTTCAGTCCATTTGAATCCTCGTCGGCGATTTTCCTTCTTTAAGGTTTGGGAGATGTAACTTATACGGAGAGCAAAATTATCAATAAATTAGCAATAAAAGTTTGTTAAGCCTAAGAAACATTGGGTTTTTTTCATGGTTGAAGGCGTAGGTCAATCTAAAATAGTTTTTACTTTTTGTGGATCCATGGCAATTCCTGTCTCGTTGATTCAGTAACCCAAATATTCCACTTCAGATTTGTTGAACTCCCATTTTTCAGGCTTACAGAAAAGACTGTTTTGACATAGTCTTTCCAGGACTAGAGCGACGTGTGCATAGTGCAACTCAAGAGCAGCTGAATAAACCAAAATGTCGTTTACATATATTACAACAATCTGATTTAAGAGATCCGAGAACACGTTATCCATGAATCTTTGAAAGATAGAAGGCACAATGGTAAGTCCAAAGGGCCTAACTCGATATTCGAAATGGACCAAGGGTGTCCTGTATGGGGGTTTCCACTTATCTCCTTCTTTGACTAGAAGGATATGATAGGTACCCCTAAGGTCTAATTTGGTATCGACTGGTACCCCACCAACAAACTCCAAGATATCCTTAATCAAGGGCAAGGGATAGTGATCTTTTATAGTGATCTTCTTCAGACCCCTGAAGTCTAAGCATGGCCGTAGAACTTTAGTCTTCTTTGGTACGAAGAAGAGCGTTGCCCCAGCCGGTGATGAGGACCGAGTACTCTAACCACTTTGAAGTCTTTCTTCAAGCTATTGTCTAAGGGTTTCCTTCTCAGGCTCAGTAAGAGAATATACTCTTCCAAAAGGTACTGTCGCTCTGCATTCTAGAGGAATAGCACAATCGCACTCCCTGTGAGGGGGCAGTGTCAAGTTCTTTGGTTTGTGAAACATTTCAGCATACATTTGGCAGTGTCGGACCTTACTTCCAGCAGAGTAGCAAATACCAGTATCCTCGGAAGCAAAGACAAGGCCCCCAACTCTCCCCAGAGGTACAGTCACCCCCAGTAAAGGTAGAATACCTGAACAGTGACTAATACCCCCTAGGAGAGAAGAGACAATCACAGGACCACAGCGAAGGCCACCAGCAGCGCCAGCAGATCAAGAATGTGAGAAACTGGATAAACGGTCCACTAAACTGCAGCACAAGAAAAATAACAAACAAAGAGAAAAGAGGCAGGGACAAGTATTACTCACAAATGTTTTTAACCATGATTAAAAGGGATGCAGAGTATTGCCAAGAGTAAGAGTTCAGGTTGTGTACCCTCTCATACTTACATTTGCACAACTGTGATCTGCGATAAATATAAGGTCTCTTCTGTGAGTGAGCAAAGAAACATCCAAAGAAAAATAATGAGTCAGGTCCTGCTGAAGAGCCTGCTGGGAATCACACTGGAACCAAAGGCATACGTCTGCCTATGTTGTAATAAAGGCTGCAGCTTCAACTTCAAATATCCGACTCTCTTTAAGCAGGATTGTTCAATAAAGTTTTGTTGAAGCCAAACAAACTATCAGTTGCACAGTTCTGGCTTCTTCTGTGATTAAGTCAGTGCTCAAAAATAACTAAATTCCTATACTAGCATGCGTCACACTAGCGAGAGGTAAAAGTAAATAATACCTTACTCTTTATTTGTGGTAGTGTGGGGAAGCAGTAAGGCTTTATCAGAGAGTAGTGTTATGCGTTTCCACGTTCCAGGGCTGAGTGTCTTGATGCTTTGATCACCATAAATGAAATAACGCTCATAGGGAAAACAGGGCACTCTCCAGAAAGCGGTCTCAGCTTAGCGAAAGCGGCATGACCTCGCGCCGCAGGAGATAAGGTATTCTTAACAGTGTCTGAGAGAAGGAAGCTTCCTTGATCACCCGATTATGATTTACTGGGAGAAAGGAGTACGCGCGATCAACGCGTCTTACAGACAAAGCAGGCAGGGTCAATAGCGCCGAAGGGGAGAGGTGAAAACAGAAAGCCTACTCTCGGTGGCGTTTTCCATGAATGCCAAAAAATAAAGATTCTCACTTTCCAGATCAAAAAAAGGGGTCCCAATAATCCAATACTTTTGCACACAAAGAACAAGGGAACAAAAGGCTCGGTTTCATCCAGGTCCGGTAACACGCCGTGGTCCACCAGACTTCAGTAAGCCAAGCACAGAACTCAGGGAGGGGCATCATTTTAAAACATCCATTCAGATTATGTCTTCCTCGCAATGCAGCATGGGAAGATACACAACTTCTCCTCCAGAAACAGTGCATTATGGGATCGGTAGTGCCCTCACAGGAAACAGGGAGAGGGTGCAGGAAGCCTGACGGGTAACAGGTAGTGTCTGGGTACATCTTGGGCTGTGTTAACGGAGTTACAAGCTGAGCTTTTTACCATAGGCATCTCTTTTGGGTACCTCAGTAGAATAACAGAATTGTTGGAAAAAATGCGACAATAAGGAAATAGTCCTAGATTCCCCAATTGATGTAAGGATTGTGTCTGATCAGCCAAGGTATTCCTAAAATCATGATATGATTGGGTGAGGCTATCAGGTTAAAGGACAAGTACTCTTGGTGTCTTCCAAAAGTCAGTTTTAGTGACGGCGTCATTTCTTTGACTGGTCCGTAAACAAACGGAGTCCCACCTACTGTATGCACTTGCTCTGGAGTCTCCTTGGGAATATGGCATGTTTGTCACTTAGTAGCACATCTTTCGTCCAAATATATTCCGCTGGCACCAAAATCTAACAGTGCCAGTACTCTTTCCTTTAGTACCATCAGATAACCGCAGAAACATAGGTAGAAGAAAAAGAGAATTTGAGGTTTCTTTTGACGTGCAGATTGAAGGTATTCCAGACCATCTCGTCCTCTCCCTTCTTACAGAGGACGGAATCTGGCGTTTATTGCCTCCTCGATGGATGGACGGGTAGGACAATTGCGAATGATATGACCAGAAGCACCACACTATAGGCATAGTCCTTGTTTTCTCCTGCATTCTCGTTCGGCCTCAGACAGTGGTCCTTGCGTTCTTCTCCTGTTGAAGGAAGGGTTTCTGGAATGGGGGCTTCTGTTCTGTGAGTATTAGGTGGTGTCGTTCTGTATGTGGATGGACACGTTATTTTTGCCTTTCCAATCGATGTTCATTGAGACGATGTTCAACGGACAATACTAAATCCATTAATTCAGTCATGGTTTCTGCAAGAGGAGAATGCACCAATTCGTCTTTCATGTCTTCTCGTAGACCTCTGCGGAAAAGAGTGACTAATGTTCGTTCCATCCAAGTGGTCTCTGTGGCCAGATGTTTAAAGTGCGTGATGTATTGCAGGACATCCTGGTTCCCTTGTTGAATGTCACATAGGTCTTCTTCTGCTGAGGTATACAAGCCAGGTCTTAGAAACATTTGTTTAAAGGCAGCAAGAAAGGACATGTAATTTGACAACCAAGGATCTACTGAGTCTACCAAGGAAGTTGCCTGTGTCAACGCAGGACTAGACAAGGAACTAATAGGATACCCAACCGTAGTTGTGTCCAATGTAAATTGGGTTGGGTGGAACAAAAATACTGTTAAAGAATCCAGAAATTCTTTCAACTTATTCAGATTTCCAGAATAACGATGAGTGGTGGTAGAGAATGCAGGTACATCAGACGTCTTAGCAGCCAACCCTTGGCGCAAGGCAACATTTTCTTCACGTAACTGTTATAATTCTTGGGCTTGTTCCAGAACAGTCTGCACTAACGCCTGTGTCGCTTCTAATGATCCTTCAGGAGGTGATGTTAGAGGAAGATCGATGGCATCAGGATCAAAACGGGTTTTTGGGCATTGCAATCTGTCAAGACTTGTACGGTTCTTACCAGTTCTAACGTGTTGGAGAGATTCTGGACTTCGGTTCTTGAGGGTTCTGGTCTGTCTGAGGTAAGGGCGACCCTTTCTGGTAGGCACAGTGCTGCCGACAATGAAAAGCCAGAGCAGACTGTGCCTTCAAAAAGGAGTCCCAAGGGCAAACCTCTGATGGGGTGGAGACTCAAGAAACGGAAAGGAAGGAAAGAACCCATGGTAGAAATGGGATTTTTGGTTGGCTAGGGCATGTGCCAAAGTCGGGCAGAATCCCTCACTCTAGTCAGGATTAGGGAGTTACACTCCTAAAATAACCCCTGCTCACCCCCTTGGTAGCTTGGCATGAACAGTCAGGCTTATCTTAGAGGCAGTGTGTAAAGCATTTGCACATAACCAACAGTAATACAGTGTAAGCACTACAAAAGGACACCACACCAGTCTAGAAAAATATCCAATATTTTTATATATTTAAGACAAGACCAAGCACATAACACACAGTCCCCAGTTCTAAGGGCAGAAGAGCTTGAAGACTTTGCTGTTCCCGAGACTTCGTGAACAGGGGGCAAGCTCTACCTCAAGCCCTTGGAGAAACTCACAAAAGTAGATTGCAGAAAGTTCAGTCCATTCCTTTCACGGCCCAAGACAGAAGCCCCCACTGCAGGCCAACGCAGCAAACCACAAAGCAAAGTGGTAGTTCCTCCTCGCAGTTTCTCCGGCTCTTCTTCTCGACAGTCTTCTTGGTCCAAAAGAGTTCTAGTGTTCAGGGTTCTGGGCCCCAATATTTATATCCCAAAATCCTTTGATCTCTTAGGCAGAGAGTGTCTGTGCCCAGCCAGAACCAGTTCTGCCTTCTTTGGTGTGACTTCCTGGCAGGTGGTGGGGACGGCATTGTCAGAGGCAGACCAGGCCCTTTGAGGTGCAAGGAAATCTCCTCCCCCTTCCCCCATTGCAGCCCAGGTCTATTCAGCCCTTTCCTGACCCATCTAGACTATCTGGAACCACTCCTGCTCCCCAACCTTCTGTCATCCAAAACCCAGACAGGCAATTCACATTCCAAGAGAGGCACACGGGATGACTGAGCAAGAAAATACCTACTTTCTAAAAGTGGTATTTTCAAACACAGAATGTAAAAATCACTTCACTAAATGATGCATCTTTAGAGTCTGAGTTCAGGCATACTAAACTTTATTTTTTACCTAATTCCCCGGGCTAGTTATGTTTATAAGATGTTATAAACAACCTTCCTATTCTATCTTATGGGGAACAGGTAGCCTTGCAGTAGCGAAAAATGAAATGGGCTGTAATTCGCTACCAGGACATGCCACACACACCTGGGCATGTCCTACCTTTCACATACACCGCACCAGGCCCACAGGGGTACCTTGGGCCTACCTTAGGGGTGGTGGACATGTAAGAAAAGGGAAGGTGAGGGACTGGCAAGTGTGGGCACTTGCCAGTTGATATGGCGATACCAGACCGCACACGGGCCCTGCAAAGGCAGGCCCGAGGGACCTTTTACGGGCTGTTTGTGTGGGTGGCACAGTGGGAAAATGGAACGAGGGAAGTAACTTTACAAGTCACAGGTGTTATTACAGGAAATAAATCGGAAACCGTCCAACCTGATAGTGATAACTGTACCAGAAGCTGTGAAAATGTATCTAGCGGAAATGTCAGGAGTAAATATATTGATGTGGCTGGTGTAAAGGAGCTCCCTAACAAGCCAGAAAACGCTCATTCCTATTGAAAAAATTCCCCTAACACGAAATATGAATTTCAGTGAAATGAAAAAACGAAAACCATTGAAATCACGATCTAGGGTCTATCTGGGATATCTTTTACCAAACTTCTTCATTAACTCTTGAAGCACTTACATTTCAGTCGAATAAAATGGACACTCAAATTGAAATATTGGGAACAATGGCAAATGCGGTGGCCGGAATAGATCTTAAACTAGCCAAGTTAAACAGTTTGATAACTAGAGCACAAAATGATATATCAACAACTTACTTGGAATGTCCCTGTGTACCAATAATTATTAAATTAACATCAATACCAGACGTTATCAACTCTATACTGGAAGATGCCAAGGAAAGCCTTCAATTGAAACAAGATGAAAAAAGAAAAACTAAAAAGGGTATGTGTTTAACAGCAAAAAATAAGGTGACAATGATGGAGGATTTAACTGGTAATAAAACTAATTTAGATGTCCAGAATAGATCATGTTCTCCAATAACCGTGAACATGCAACAGGAAAAAAATAATTTATTAGGTGAACCATCTGATCATTTTGTAGAAAAGCTAATCGAGGACCTAGAGGATAAAGAAGCTGATTTTACATCATTCACAATAACAAAAAGACATAGGAAAAAATTACGCAAAGCGAGAAATAAAGCTAAGACGGAGCATATAGTAATGAAATACTCTCAAGAGGAAATTCCATCTAATACGTCTTATAAAGAAAAACATCATGGGGAGGAAACAACAGTGAAACAAAAAAACTATATAGGTAGAGACCAGCTTACATCAGTTAAAACAACAAATACTCAGTACTTTGATATTTTTGCGAAATCAGGTAAGCAATCAATCTCTCAAAAAGCCCTGAAAACAATCACTGAAATAAATGAAACAACTTTAAGCGACACCGTGGAACTTTCTCATGACGAACCTGCAAAACAGGGGAAAAAAATACCAGTAGGAGATTCCACCCAAGGACAGCAGGGAAACAGCTGTGTGGAAAAAATGGATAGGGAAGACTACAAAAGAGTATCTCCGAAACAGGCTGAACAAATAGAGAATTTGCGGAATCCCGGTAATTCTATAGCCCCGGTAACTATTATGGATGAAGAACAAATAAATAGCAGCATTTTAGTTCAAAGTTCATCTCAATGGGATCATAATACAGTTTCGAATCCAAATTTGAATTCAATACAACCATTGTGCCATCACATCTTATCAAATTGGATACAACCGAATAACATAGTAATCCAAGAAACCGTGAAACAAACAGAAACGAGAGATCAAATAGAGGAAAAAAGACACACAAGGGAATAGGACCACCTAGTTATAGTAAGACGTGGCGAGATTAAAAGAGTTATAAATAAAGCACAGCACGTACTTGAAGAACACATCAAAATGGAACTGCGAGCTAAAGGGTCAGTACAAATAATTTTCAAACCAATATATGATTCCCGAGGTGAGCAAGATATGCTGAATAGAGGTAATCTTCTCTGCCTCTTTAAATCTATTCCATCACTAGCTAATGTAGCATCTAAAGACATTTAATGCGTTGGATTTCTACATAATCCAGAAGGTTCACAGCCATTAACTATAATAACAGTTACATTTCCTTCTACAGCGGAGCTAATTATGAACGAACACGATATTTTCCGTAGTTGGGGGATAATAATTAGCAAGGCTGCACCAAAGGTATATCCTACTCCACTGATAAAAATTGAAAATTCGATAACAAGTGAAAAGAGAAAAAAGTGTGCCCCAGTCTTCTCCATACTAAAAAATCTGTTAGGAAAATCAGATATAGACGTTGAAAAACCATCGGTTGATAAAAAAACAGAGATTAGAAGTATAAATGAGAAATGGATAACAATGGCCTTGCATGGGAATGATAAACAATGACAAAATAATCAACAAAATACGTTAAATAAATTGGGGAAAGAAAGCGAAAGAATAACAATCTGCTCATGGAATATAAATGGATTAAGTAAAAAGTTAGATAATATCAACCAAACTACAATATTCAACTCCTACCAGATCATCATACTGCAGGAGACATGGGCAACTGACCCTTTTTTCCTACATGGATATAAAGGATACTTTGAGCCTGCGACTAAGCAAAACAAACACGGCTGTCCCTGCGGTGGTTTAGCAATATTTATTTCAATTGACCTGAAAGTTGATCATAAGCAGCTGTTTACGAATAATTGTAATGTTCAAACGGTAATGTTAAGATACGAAATGAACGACCATGAAAAATCTCTAATGCTGGTTAATATATATATTCCCCCTACATCGAATTCAAGGAACACTATGGTGCCGATTCCGATCCGCTAAAAATAATTTGCGTACGACCCGTATCCGTATTTTTCTACGTACGAGTCGTACAAGTACCGTACAAACGGCCAAGTACGATTCGTACGTGAAAAATAGCTACGAATAGCGTCGGGAAAAGTCTACGAGAGTGCGTCGGAAAGTTTTTACGTCCGAATATCGTCAGGAAAAGTGTACGAGAGTGAGCCGGACATATTTACATGCAAATCATAAAACACTAGTCCGAGCGCGCAAGTACGATCCCGACCGCCCGTCCGAATACACAATCGCACGTAAAATGGCCCGTACGGAGCCAACGCAGTAGCACACATGTACACGGGTAAACTTATGCTCGTGTACGAGCCGTACAGCCCCCCCACCCCCAAATATGTCAGCACCGTACACCACCCTGTCCGCACTGTACCCCAGCCCCGCACCTGTACGCGCCATTCCCCCTTCCCATGTATGCGCCTTCCCCCCATGTACGCGCCTCACCCCCGCATGTACGCGCCGTACCTCCGCATGTACGTGCCATACCCCAGGCCCGCACGTGTACGCACCGTACCCCCACCGCATGTACGCGCCGCACTCCAACACCGTACCCCAGCACCCTCACCCAGCATCGCGTATGTACGGATCGTACCTACGCAAAAAAGACTCTTACAGAACCAGGACACTGTAAAACAGCACAAGGAGGGTCAATTCGACTCGCACAACACCACAAAACACGTCTACATGACAAAATACATCTCAATGACTGACCTGGCACATCCATACAGGCAAACAGAGGCCCCAAATCACAACCACCTCTTATAACACACCTACCAAAATTCAAACACAGCCACACCCAGAAATTGACCAATAAAAAGGGCCCACACACACAACCCATGAGCCTTTGCAACAGACCCACTGCTGCCAGACCCCACAGAGAAACAACTCCACATTACTCATACCTTCACTACACCTTCACTCACACACCTTCACACAACCTCCTCCACAAACATCCCCCTCTTCACATTCACACACACACCGTCACATTCACACCCACACACCCACAACCATCCACACCCACACCCCACACCATGCCCACAGACAAGAATCGAAAGTTCACAACGGCGGAGCTGGACCTCCTTGTCAACGAAGTCATCAGAGTCGAGCCACAGCTGTTCGGAACATTGGTCAGACAGACCAGCATAGCTGAAAAATCTGCCATGTGGTAGAGGATTGTCGATAAGGTGAATGCTGTTGCGCCCATCCGAAGGACCAGGCATGAATGCCAAGCCAGGTGGTACAATCTGCGCAGGGCGGTCAAGAGGAAAATGAACGAAGAATATGCCCAGAGTAACATCACTGGAGGTGGGCCGCCCCGCAGACCCGTACACTACCATCCCTGGGAGGAGAAGGTGATGGCCCTGCTACCGCCGGTGGGAGTACACGAAGTCGAAGGAGTCGCAGAGCCTGGTGAGTACACAAACAACTTACGTAACATGGGGGCAATGGTGTCCACACCACATATACACCAAATGCACGCAACTTCCCCCAAGCACTCACCGCACACAAACACGCTCAAAAACCACGCTCATGCCACTAACGTCTCCATGCACCCTTCACAAATCAAGGCAAGGCCATGTCCAAGGCTACAACAACCACAAACACAAGACTGGATGTCCGGGAGGCTGGGAGGGTGGGCCCCACACAACACATTGTGAAAATGAGACGCAGACACCAATGCCCTCAGCCCATATGGCATAGGTACATACCCATGCACAATGCACAGGGACTGGCAAAGTAGTGACAAGGTAGCTGACACTTGGCCCTGCTGTATGCAGTACAAGGCCCTCCTGGGACCATTGTACACTCAAACACCAACTCCACAAGTACAGGTATCTAGCACAGGAACTCACACTCACTGTCATGCCAGCATGCACCATGAGGGGACAGACACATCACCTGGGAGACCCAAAGACAACTCACACTACACACAACAGCAGGCCAGGTCACAACCCCCCCCTAACACAAGCACACACCCCCGGGGCAGGCAACGGATTTACACACACCCACAATGGACATGTGACACAACAAGACCAATCCATAGCCAAATAAGCATCAGAGCCAACAATTTACAGGTCAAACACTCAGGAGAACATCCCAATCTGTCCCCCGCAACATACCCATCCCCAAGTGGACATTGAGAGGAATGCTAGGCACATGCAACTACCTGGAGGAACTGTGTCAACTTGAATATGTATGAAACATAGATGTTGCATGAAACACCATTAACATTGTCTCTCTCTCACACACAGGGCAACGTCGTCGTTCTCCCCCCAACACTGGGGGAAGAATCACAGTCCCAGGCTCCGCATGAAGATGATCCCACCGGCAGTGACGACTCTCACCACTCCGTGGATGACCCCGACCAACCTGGACCCTCTGGTGCCCAAGCCCCTGCAGCACCTGCGTCAGGTACATCTGTGCCAACCACCCCCCCCCATTCCTGCCACATCCTAGGACACACCCAGGAGCCCTGCTCACACTGAACAACAGAGCCAGTCTGACCAGGAGAGACAAGGTTCTCCGGGCACCCAGGAGGAGGCAGGCAACCCTGCAAATGCCATCCCTCAGGGGTCCCGTAGGCCCGATGTGCCCACAAGGGCAGGCCAGGCTCAAGTGGGCAGGGGTGGTGGGAGTGGAGGCAGGCGGAGGCGCGAACCTGGCCAGCCAGCTCAGGACACCGGTATGTCACACATACGCAACATCCTGGACTCATACCGGCGTGACACCAGAGGCATCAACCAGGTCGTGTCGAGACTCTCCGAGATGCAGGGGACCCTCGATGAGATAAAGAACCTGCAGGTCGAGCATCATGCCAGTCATTAACAACACCAAGGACGGATGGAGGCTAGACTGGCTGAGCTCCTGGCGGTGCACAGGGACATGAGCCAATCACTCCGTCAGATCGCCCAAAGCATGGGCAACCCTCCCTGTGCCACCAGGCGTAGACCAGCACCAGACACAGGAAGGGAGGAGGAGAAGGAGGATTCGTCTGACGGAGCGTCCCCAGCATCGTCAAGGCCTGCATCTGAGGGTCCCCGGAGGAAGGTGGGTCGTCCACGGAAAAGACCGTGAGAGTCAGCGGACCATCCACATCTCCCAGGTCACCTGGCCTGGCACCTGGCCCTCTGGCGCAACAGCAGCACCTCATCCAATGACATTCTCTGCCACATGGACTTGCTGGTCACAGTCTGACCAATGATGACCAACACTGTGCCCTGGACTCTGATGACTTCCAATGCCAAGGATACCATCTCCCCCTGTGAACTTTGGATTCTATTCCCCCAGTAGAGCACCTAATTTCATCTACCAAAACACGTATCCCACCGCAAATAAATTTTTTACTTTGGTCATGAGACGTTCCTGTCATTTTGCATTATTTAACGACATATGTGTGTGGAAATGTCAAACTATGCCTGAGTCTTGAACTAACTCCAGCCATCCATACCCTGGGATCAGAGTCTGGTACAGGACACACATGGGTCACAAGGTATCATTCAATGTAGGCATGGAGCACAACACTCACCTGTGATGGCCTCTGGCTGCTGAGGGGGGGCTTGCTAAACTGTGCGGAGAGACCTATTTGGGAGATTATCATCAAGGCGTAGAGGTCATGGCTCATGTGGAGGTTCCTGGGGAGGGAGTCCCAGGTATGTGTGGCCAGGTGGGAGAACAATGTCCTGTATGCTGGAGTACGGTGGATGTGAAGAACGGTGGCCAGGGCAAGGTTGGATGCACGGAGATGGCCCAACGGGATCTAGGATGACAGACGTACAAGGTTGGTTTGGGGTCGGGTTGTGGACTGCCTCCTGAGTGTGGGTGGGGAGTGTGGAGGTCATCCTGCAGCACACAGTGATCCATTGCAGCTATCTATGGTGGACGGTGAGGTGGCTGGGGCGCAGGGTGTTGAAGCTGAGGTGTGCAGATGCCCCCTGGAAGTGGACCAGTGTCCTGGGAGTTTGGATGTACTTGCTCCGTAGAGGGCAGGGCAGTATTTGACACGGATGTTGTCATGGACCTGGGGGATGGTCTGTCTTTTCTTGGAGTGGATCTATCTGTGGATCATGTGCATAATGCAGAGGGCATTGCAGCATGATGTACAGATGCTGTGGACTAGCATGGCATATGTGAGCGAGCCAAACATGATGCACACCATCTTGTGTGTGTGGCCACTGGGTGCTTGTGCAGGGCTCTTGCGGGTGGGACACAGGCACTTGACCCAGCTGGAAGGGGACAATCCTCAGATGATCACCTCAGTCCTGTACAAGTCCAGCCTCAGATTGCTCGTGTTCAGCCATTCATCAATGGATCTCATGCATACTTGAATGATGGAACTGCCAATGTCTGTGTTTTTTTTTAGGGTGAGGAGCACCTGGCTGTCAATGGCATACGAGCTGATGATGAGGTGCTGTGCGCATGTGATGGTGGAGCGGGGGGTCCTGGACACTCTGTAGATTGACATGCTGAGAGATGATACCTGTGCCATGTCCCAGACGATGACACCATACTACATGCTGAAGCCTTGAGTCCCACTCCCATGCCCTTGCTGGGCTACAGAGCCGGTGGGGAGTATTAGGGACGTGACCTGGTTGGTGTGACAGGGCCTGGAAGGCAGGGCAGTGCAGTGTAGGCAGTTGGAGTTGCACACTCAGCATGCAAAGGTGTCGTGTGTGTGCCCAGGGTATGTCTGACAGCATGCGTTAGATGTGCGGATGGACATAGCTCGGAGTGTGGCTGATACATCAGACTGTAGTGTGATGTGGGTTATGCAAGGACAGGATGGTGGTGCAATGTGCACCTTGCATGTGCTGATGGTCCAGCCTTTGGCACCGAGTGGCGGCAACAGTGGCATAGACAAGCTGAGGACAGCCAAATTAATTGGTGGAGGGAGGAAGTGAGGAGCATCTTGGAGGCGTGTGTTTTGGCAAATCTGGATACTCTGTGGGTCCTTGCTGCAGGGGCCGCAGCAGCAGGCGGCATCTCCTTGCAAAATGACAGAATTTGCACACAAAGACTAGGATGTCAGAAGGACAACTGCAACAGGCGCGTGTGTAAAGTAAGGAGTGTCCAGTGTCACATGGCACATCCAGAGACAATGCATGCACAATCACCAAAGAAGCATGACACCGGATCAGGAAACTGAAGGCCGACCTGCGCACAGGAGACACACCCTCAGCAGCTGTTGATGGCCCATTGTGTGGACCAACATGCCAAAAAACATACACAACCATGTACTTTATGCCCAATAGGGAGCCTAATCCATGCGCAACTGCATGCATGTTGCTAAACTACACATGGACTCCTATGCATAATCTTCCACAACTATGCCAGATATGCCGCATGCAAAGTGGCAAGAGACCTGCATTGACAGAGATGAGGCACCTTGGAGTGTGACGAACACCTTTATTACTCAGCCTCACACTAAGGGAAATGCATCAATTGGAACAGACTCACAGGTCATTTGGCTGACCATGTGTGACCTACACTGGACACCCCCTTCAACACACAGATGTGGTAAATCCTACTGAGCTGGCACACAAGTGAAGGGGTTGAGCCTAACACCCCTTGCTGCACACGGAGAGTCTACAATTCCCCATTGAGCCTCATATGGGGATGTCCCACACTATGTCCACCATTAGCATCCCGTATGTCCCTGAGAGACGTTATACACACATTGATGCCTTCATCAGAATCCACAAACCATTACAGATGACTGTCAGGAAGGGTGACTATCAATTCATGGGAGCCATGCAACACGTCATGTGGCCCATGGTGAGTCGACATGTATGCATGGTAACACAACATGCACAGGAGCAGTCCCCACATATCACAAACACGTACCACCCACAAAATGGCTTGCTGCACTCCTTACCCCAAATGACTTTTCACCATGTCTGTGCATGTAACTCTGATCCAGCACACGTTGCAATACTCATGAGGAATAGCAGGAGGGCAATGATGACATGAGCAGACGACAGCCGCAAGAACCTGGGGAGGCCAGACGCACAACAAGTCAGCGAAGAGCTAGTAAACCGCAGACATGTACATGTACTCTACAGAAATGATGTTGTCACCATGTCCTTAATAAATTTAGTGTCCCAGCTAAAATGTGTGGAATGACATCATCACTTGAATGACACATCAGAACACACCTCCAAGTCACTTAGCACACAGTCAGCTCGACACACACATTGCAACACATGCCACATAAGGCTCAAAGCGTGCACACTCAGACACAGGGACTCACCATCATGAGAAGAAGTTGCGGATAAGCTGACTCCGGATGACCTCATCCTCATCCTCATCCTCACTTGCCCCGTGCCCGAGCCCTTCATCCTCCACGGGTGGATGATCCTGCTCATCCGGATCAAGGATGAGTGGCACGGCCTTCTCCACTGCCATGTTGTGCAGCATGCAGCACACAATGAAGATTTTGCAGACCTTCACCGGGGCATATGGGAGGGCGCCGCCGGTCTTGTGGAGGCACCAGAATCTGCTCTTCAGGAGTCCAAACGTCCTCTCAATCACGCGCCTCGTCTGCCCATGGGTGTCATTGTACCAGTGTTCTGCTGCTGTTCTGGGGTTGCGGAGAGGCGTCATCAGCCATGGCATGTTGGGATAGCCAGAGTCCCCTACATGGAAACATCATGTGAAGAAGTGGGTCAGGAGATGCCGTAAGATACAAAGATAGCGCTAAACACAGGACTAACAGAGTATAGCCACCAACAAGACATGCTCGTTCCGCGTGCAGCTGCAGCATCATTTCTGGCACCCTGCTACGCCTCATGATGTATGCATCGTGTGCGGACCCTGGAAAACAGGAACAGACATGGGAAATCAGCATGTTAGCAAGACACACCACAAGGGCATTAATGGAGTGGTAATGTTTTCTGTTTCTATAGGCTACCTCCTCTGCCTTTGGTGGTACCAAAGCCACATGTGTCCCATCAATGGCCCCAATTACATGAGGCATCCCTCCCAGGGCATAGAACTCACCCTTGACACCTGTCAACTGCTCACGAGTGGGAAAATGGATGAATTCATCCAGGTGCACCAACATGGCTTCTATAACATCATGCAGGACACGGCTGAACATTGTCTGGGACATGCCGCCGACATCAGCTATGGTCAATTGAAACATGCCGGTGGCAAAAAAATGTAGGGCTGCCATCACCTTCATCTTGGGGGTCAGAGCTGTAGGATACCTGTGTTGTGGTTGGAGGTGTGGTGCAAGCCGGCGGGTCAAGTCTTCTATCAACTCTTGCGAGAAGCGGTATCTGCGTATGCAGTCATGTTCACGCATGGTATCCAGGACTGGCATTCGTCTGGGGAGAGGCGGTGCCCTGCAGAGATTTGGAAGGAATAACGAAGAGTGAGTACATTACCACACCAATGTCACTGAGGTGAGCACATGTTCAACAGCTAATACACATCTGTTTAATACAGAGTCTGTGCTGTGCACTACATC
This sequence comes from Triturus cristatus, assembly GCF_964204655.1. Taxonomy (NCBI): domain Eukaryota; kingdom Metazoa; phylum Chordata; class Amphibia; order Caudata; family Salamandridae; genus Triturus; species Triturus cristatus. The sequence goes on along the minus strand of NC_140594.1, from coordinate 646,851,037 downwards.
CAGGACACGTAGGCCAGCCAGGTGATACTCCTACGAAGAGCCAGCCACAATAGTTGCATGGCAATGTTGACGTGACATGCCATTAAAATAGCTGTGGGCCAGTGTAAGTGACAAGCCAGACACATTACATGAGTGACAGACATCCACATATCAGCATTTGAAGGATGTCATCTCATACAGACAGCTGGCGGGAGTCTAGACGCACAGGTCACATGTCATCTGGACAGATAACTCACATTTCCATGAAGGGGTACATATCAAAAACTGATGATACAGACATTGATAGAACGCACATATTGCCTCATGTCAGGAAGTCATCTTCGAAACATCATGACACATGTAACGTGTGAGTCCACATGTGGCATGGTGTGCGTATATGTGTGTCATGCACAAATGCACACAGACACATGTTGGATGCTGCAACAGCAGATGGAGTTGACGGAACACCAACGGAAAGCTCATGGGAACACATGACACACACATGACATAGTCACATCGTGGCACGCTGGGAGTCACATGTCAGGTGTAGTTATTCGTGTACCTGGTATCAGGGGACAGTTGCGGGTGTTGCTGACTGTGCCATACCAGTGATGCAGTGCTTGACACGTGTGTCGTACATGCACACGTGAGCAAAGTGTGAAGGGGAAGTGTGCCACGTAGTGCCCCATCACACATGACATGTGTAAACAGCTCATCACACATCTATTGTGCCACAACATGAGGAGACATGTGCCACATCACTGCCTGACACACCTAGGCCCTGCACATGAAGGACTGCACTGATAATGACTTGATGTACAGCCTTGTGCGAGTCTGACACCTCCATTCCTTTCGTGTGCGCCTCCTATCACCAGTGTAAACTGTGAAAGGCAGTACACATGCTCTGAGGGCGTGTGTAGGGCCCGTACTCACGCGTGAGTACCTGCCGTACATGCGTGAGTACGTGCCTATCACTATAGTTGTGTTAATGTAGGTCCGAGTGATACGGCACGTACTCACGCGTGTACGGCCCGTACACGCGTGAGTACGTGCCGTATCACTAGGCCCTACGGTACCCCCAACTATAGTGATGGGCACGTACTCACGCGTGTACGGCCCGTACACGCGTGAGTACGTGCCGTATCACTAGGCCCTACGGTACCCCCAACTATAGTGATAGGCACGTACTCACGCGTGTACGGCCCGTACACGCGTGAGTACGTGCCTATCACTATAGTTGGGGGTACCATAGGGCCTAGTGATACGGCACGTACTCACGTGTGTACGGGCCGTACACGCGTGAGTACGTGCCGTATCACTCGGACCTACAGTAACACAACTATAGTGATAGGCACGTACTCACGCGTATACGGGCAGTACACGCGTGAGTACGTGCCTATCACTATAGTTGGGGGTACCGTAGGGCCTAGTGATACGGCACGTACTCACGCGTGTACGGGCCATACACGCGTGAGTACGTGCCGTATCACTAGGCCCTACGGTACCCCCAACTATAGTGATAGGCACGTACTCATGCATGTACGGCCCATACACGCGTGAGTACGGCCCGTATCACTGTAGTGATGGTGCCCTAGGGGTACGTGTGAAACGCGCCCTACCTGTGTGGAGATTTAAGAATTACAATGGGGACACATGAGGGACAAGTTTTAGGGCCTAAATGCATGCTGGTTGTCATGGATACCGAGTTTCAAGTTCAAAATTTAACATCATGTGGTCTGAAAAAAGCAGTTGGCCACATTATACATTGTTGCAAAGTGGTTGTTGACTTGACATGATGCTGCAAAATCGAAAGATGCGAAGGCTGTCACTGGTGTATGTTTAAAGGGATTGGAGGAAACGTAGGATGCAAATGAGTCTGACCAATCACTCTGTACTCCTGTAAATGAAATAGGCCAGCAAGGCAGATATAAGGCAGGCAGAACCCATTAGAGGGCACTTGCCTGCACAACATGTCAGTCGATACCACTGCTGCTGTATTGTCTGCCTCTGGCACCATGTCAAGGACTGTGGAGAGGGCCCAGCCTTTCACCCAGGACGAGAACGAGGCCCTGCTGGATGTGATCCTCCCACGGTACCCCATGCTGTATGGTCGACCAGGGGAGCAGGTGAGTGCTGACTCCACTACCTTTGCCTGTGCACCTTTATTTTGTCTGTCACTTCTGGCATTGTGGCCAGGTGTGACAGACATGCAATGTTGGTTGGAGTGGGTCACGGGGGGTGGATGGCTTATGTCTCTCATGCAGGGCTTGATGTAGTTCATGTGTGCACTCCTCACTTGCATTGTGCTTACTGTGACATTCACTGCATAGTGCATGGCACATTCAGCCAGCCTAATCCTCTTGGGCATTCTTGTTCTATTGTCCTGCGGTGATTCAGGGGTCACCCCGGTGTGACAGGTGACTGCACCCACAGATGTGTGTGAGAGTTGAGTGGAGCTGTGGTGAGAGTGGTGAGAGTGTCCAAATGATGTGTACGCCCCCTGGACATTGATGTGTGTGAATGTTTCTTGTCATGTGGGTGAGTGTCTATGTGGAGTGTTGCACCACAGCTGCATGGAGGAGGCAACTGCTCAATCCATCTGATGTGTGAAGTAAGCCGTGCTGTGTGTCTGACTTGCTGAGCTAGCCCCACACCTGTGACCCCCCCCTGGCAAGTGGCACATGTGCAGAGTGAGGTTTGCATCCACTGTTGCCAATGGCAGGTGATTGATGTGTGCCTGTGTGTGTCTGTGTACTCTGCTGAGGTTTCGTCAGTGGCCTGGGGCATGTGACTGCTTTGCGGTGCTGTCCATCAGCCTTGTGTTGCTTGGGATGCACAGTGTGTGCCATGATCAGGGATTGTTTCGCACCCTTCATGCCACCTGTGTTCTTACTATGCCATGTAGTGCATTGGTGCGTCCACAGTGGAAAAAGTCCCTATGACTAAGGTGCTATTACTTGCCAGCATACTATGCCCTGTTCAACAAATCTAAGATGTTCAAATGTGTGTCTCTGTGAGGTGCAGGTGTAGTGATGTTGTCCCACTTTGTCATCCACACAGGTATCCACCTACCACAAGGGGAAGATCTGGAAGGATGCCGTCAAGGCCGTGCAATCGGTGGAGGGTCGCAGTCGGCACCTGCCACAAGTGAGGAAGAGATGGCAGGACATCCGGTGCTGGACCCGGAGGATCGCCCGGGTCATGCTGAAGGAGGAGGCTCCTCGCAAGCATGGCGGGCGCCGGCGCTTGACACACCAGATGAAGCGTGTCCTGGCGGTGGTCTTCCCTGACCTGGATAGGCGGATACAGGAGTTACAGCAGCAGGAAGGGGGTAGGTACATGTGTGTTTGTTGTGATTAGCCAGCTTTTGTAGCTGCTCAGTCGCCTGGATACACTGCCAGGCTATATATGTGCAGTGCATATCCTGTTCCCCCAAGTCAACCTGTGCTGTTCTTCCTCCCTTCCCCTCCTTGACATGTGTTACCTGGTCTGTGTGTTATCACTATTGCACATGGTCATCTAGGCTGCCAGTTTATCAAGGTGCACACTGCTTTCAGCATCATGTGTGGGGGTGGTCTGCCTGTGCCCTGTCCTGTTCAGTCATTTGGGGGGGCATAATTGTTGGCACTGATGCTGAGTCTCAACATAGGAGTGTGAGGGTTCAAATGAACAGACTTGCAGCATGCATTACCAATGTTGTGGCCTCAGACATGATGTGCATGAGTGGGATATATGCATAGTGCCGGGACGGTTGCTCCTGTAACAGTCAGCTCATTCCAGGACCATGGAGCAGTGTGCCCACTACAGTCCCCTGACACAGCCTGCCCTCCTACTCATGTGTGTCATCCAACACTGTGCACATTCACTGTGGGTTCAGCATGGCTCTGCCTCTGTGGCATTGTTCCCTGGCCTAGGTAGTATTTTTCACATGTGTGATACATTTGCCCACTGGACAGGGATACACCAGTTTGCTTTTGCATACTCACACTGGGCAGTGCCTGTGTGGCTATTCACAACAATCTGTTGATGTTTGTTTGTGACCAATATGTTTTGGCAGCCCTACAAGGTGATGTTGTGTTAATGAAGCTAGTTTTCAAGCACAGTTATTGTAACCCTGAATAAGAGGTGTCACTTCTTGATCGGTATCAGTCACATTGACTCAGGTATGGGTGGGTGTGTGCGGGAGGGGCGTACATGTTCAACCCTGATGTTTCATTGCCAGTTCTGACTTGTGTGTGATGATTCGCAGTACAGAAATTCATCGTGCAGTGCCCCCGTGATGTTGGCCAGTGCTTAATGTTTGTGCTTCATTGACTGTGTCAGTTTTTGACAATCATGTATCCTGCTTGTACATTTGTGGCATCTGTGTGTGGTTCAGATGCTACACTGTTGTGACTTTGTGTGCTGACATCTGTGGGTACATTCTGGCTTGCCATGAGGGGGAACCCACAGTACAGCTAGGCTTTTTTGCTAAACAATTGCAGGCCCATTAGCTTATGCATTGTCCTGGGTGTGGACATGTGTGCCACTCCAGATGACAGTCAGTAGGTCATATGTGTAGCCAACTGTGTGATCAGGTGACGGATAGCCATGTGACAAATGACATTATTCAAGTTGTTACTCAGAGAAAATGTCCATTGGCACTCACTACACCTGTCAACATGTCTCAATGTTTCATATGCTTGACCTTGTTGTTTTGTTGTGAAGGACAATGATGTGCCTACATGACAGATGTCTCACAAGGAAGTGCACAAGACACCACCGTTACACTTTCCAGGGACACGCTGGCACATTTTAAAGTAATGCACAGTTTGAACAAAACTTGTTTGGAGTTCATACATATGCATGTTCCCACAGTGTGGTAGCATTTGGGTTAGTCCTTGGTTGTTGCTGATACCAACTTACGAGTGTCAAGTAATCCAGACCACCGTGGTGCCATGTATATGTACTTACTGATACGTCATTTCTGCCTAACAGTGGCTGATTTGAATGAGTCTGGCAGCTCAGACAATGACTGTGTACATGTAGTTTGGTGTGCACCTCCTTGTGTGACTTCTGTTATACAGACACATGTGTGTTGTGTTCACAGAGTGCCACATTCACACATGCTAGACATGTCCATTGTGTAAAGGGTTGTGATTCTCCAGGAGTCACAATGTATTTCTTTGGGGTGTCAAAAGTACTCACAGGTCTCTGAGTGTGGGGACACCTTCTGCATTGGCATGTGGACACCTTCTGCATTGGCATGTGGTATTTGGCCTTGGGTGCGACAATACTGTTTGGTTCACAGTGAACAAGAGGTGGCATGCCTTCATAGTCTTGCTGTGCTCAACTGATCCCAGACACTAGCTTCTCATGATCTTGTGATTTCAAGTTATTTGCTGTTGTGTCCTAATTTTCATTGTTTCCAAGTGGCATGGTGGGTCAACCAACTGGGGAGTGCAGGGCTTACATATGTGGGGAGTATCCTAGATGTTACTCATGATGCCTTTCCTGATATGCACTGTTGCCTATTTAGTTTGGACTCATGTGTCAGATGTATGCAGGTGACTGATTTTTTCCTGTCTCTTCTCCTTGCCCACGGCATCATCGGAGGACACCGAGGGAGACCCCGGCACGGACGTGGAGGAGGGATCGAGCAGTGGTGCCACCACCGCTGAGCAGTCGGTGGAATATAGTGGCACGGAGGGCGAGGGGAGTGAGGCGGAGGACCTGCCCAGTACCAACACTGACTACGAGGCATACGGGTCCGAGGCTGAGCTCCCAGAGGGAGCGGATGCTGCTCCCACAGCTGAAAGCAGCAGTACATCTCTCGCCGCCCCCTCCATTCCCATCACCGCCCTCCCACTTGCTCGGGTCCCTTCTGTCCGTGCTAGGCCACACCGAGTCTCCTTCGTGCCAGGCACCACACCCCCTGCCCCTGTCCCCCCTGCTGCCCTCACTGCCGAGTCTGTGGACATTCAGCGGCAGTTGCAAGTTGGGCAGACATCGATCCTGACTGTCCTCCATGGCCACACCAGACTGCTGACCCAGATGGTGTCGTACATGGAGGGCATGTCGTCAGCGATGTCTGACCAACGCATGTTGCTGATGTCCCTGGACTCGTCACTGACGGCAGTAGTGAGTCTCCTGCAGCGCTGCGTCCCCCTCCCTACCCCTGCACCATCCACAAGTCCCACACCCATGCCTGTCCCAAGCACACCAAGACATCCACACACACGCACCCCACCAGACACAAGCAGCACACCACCACGTAAGGGCAAGCGCACACCTCCTGACACGCACACTCAGGGGGAAGCAGGCACACCCACTGGGTCTGGGGCACACAGGCAGGCACGCAGCCACAGTCCTCGTCCACATGACTCACTCCCCAGTCCCTCCGATGTCACTCCCCTTGGCTCCCCTGTCCCAGATTCGGAGAAGGAGGCCTATTTTGCTGGGCTGGGCCTCAGCCCCACTAGTTCACCTGGCCGGAAACGGTCAAGGCACTCAACGGGTAGGGGAGTTAAGTCCCCCAGCCTGTCCACCACCTCCCCCAGTAGCGCTGCAACCCATCCCTCCGACCCCCCCCCCCTCCTTGGGGCCTGTTGTTTCTCCGGGTGCAGGGGAGACGCTTGAAGAACTGGCAGAAGTGTGCAGCGCCGAGCTCGCCTCCACCTTTGGCGCTGCCCCACCCCCTGTGGTGGAGTCGTCCGTCCCTGCACCCACCACACCTACCCTTCCCCCTCCTGTCCCTGCGGTGCCTGGTCCTTCCCCACATGATGCCCCCCCCCAGTCAACGACACAGAGTCTTCTGATGTGCAGGCAAGCTAGGGGAGACGCATGGCCATGTGTCCCCCCCCAAGGACTGATGATATGGACTGGCCATTGGCCTTTGTGAATAGTCTCGTTTACACGTTATTATTTTCATGCTGAATAAAGCATTTTCTATTTTCATTAGAAAAGTCTTGCATTTCCGGTATTGATGTTGATGCTGAGGCTCCAGGAGTTGGGGTTGTGGGAATGTGTCATGTTTCATGGACATGTTGTAGTCTGCATCTCATGGGGTGGAACCTGGTATCTGCGTGCCCTCACAAGGTCTCTGCAAAGAATCTTTGGTCGTGTCTGCTCTTTGTGTTTGGAGACATTGTCCCTAGGAGTGTTCCTTCCTCTGTGGCACCTGACATCTCCTCTGCAGAGGGTTGCACAATTGTTGTGTTGCCCTGTGTCTACATTTCCTTTGTTGGTGATGGATCCCTTCAACTCTTGCCATGCCTGCTCAGCAATGTCTCCGGCTGCATCGTCTGTGCCATCCTTGGTACTCACTGTACTTGTGTATAGAGTATTTTGCCATGCCTTCATGGATAAATTGTCCATTTTCCGCACAATGCATGTGTGTAATCCCAGCCTAGTACACATATGGTACTTGTTCTGCTGGGTATTTGAACACCTGACTCACAATTGTGGGCATTGTATCTGTGGGAACTCCACCCTATTCCTTCCATGACAGACAACATCTTGGTGGCTGGCCCAGCACCTGAACATTCCTATCAGTCCTGGGATGTGCGTGGCAGTGTGTGTTCTCTTTGGCTCTCTTAGTTTATTAGGCAGTGACATGACTATACAGTGTTGTAGCATGATCTCAGTGTGTGTATTGTGCTGCATCTGCCAGGGGTGGGTATGCATGTGTTATTTGTCCTCACACCCACATGTGGTGTGTCATGCAGTGGGGGAAAGACATCCATCCTCCTGGGAGTGGGACACTGCTGTCAGTGATGTGTTGTTATGGCACTATCATCATTGTCCAAAGTTAGGGATACGTACATACACCCATGGAGTTGTGGTCATCTGATAATGATGTACACCGCCCCATGTCTCTGTCCACTGCTGGGAGTGATGGGCACCCACCCCTCACATGTCCCTATCCACTGGTGGTATTCCTCTGCACCAACCCCCATGTCTCTCTCCACTGCTGGGAGTCCTCTGCACCCACCCCCATGTCTCTGTCCACTGCTGGGAGTCCTCTGCACCCCCCCCATGTCTCTGTCCACTGCTGGGAGTGATGGGCACCCACCCCTCACATGTCCCAGTCCACTGCTGGTATTCCTCTGCACCCACCCCCATGTCTCTGTCCACTGCTGGGAGTCCTCTGCACCCACCACTCATATGTCTGTCCACTGCTGGGAGTCCTCTGCACACACCCCTCATATGTCTGTCCACTGCTGGGAGTTCTCTGCACCCACCCCTCATATATCTGGGCACTGCTGGGAGTCCTCTGCACCCACCCCCATATGTCTGTCCACTGCTGGTAGTGATATGCACCCACCCCTCATCTGTCTGAGCACTGCTGGGTGTCCTCTGCACCCACCCCTCATATGTCTGGGTACTGCTGGGAGTCCTCTGCACCCACCCCCATATGTCTGTCCACTGCTGGTAGTGATATGCACCCACCCCTCATATGTCTGGGCACTGCTGGGTGTCCTCTGCACCTACCCCTCATATGTCTGTCTGGGCACTGCTGGGAGTCCTTTGCACCCACCCCCATGTTTCTGTCCACTGCTGGGAGTCCTCTGCACCCACCCCCATGTCTCTGTCCACTGCTGGGAGTGATGGGCACCCACCCTCACATGTCCCTGTCCACTGCTGGTATTCCTCTGCACCCACCCCCATGTCTCTGTCCACTGCTGGGAGTGATGGGCACCCACCCCTCACATGTCCCTGTCCACTGCTGGTATTTCTCTGCACCCACCCCCATGTCTCTGTCCACTGCTGGGAGTCCTCTGCACCCACCCCTCATATGTCTGTCCACTGCTGGGAGTCCTCTGCACCCACCCCTCATATGTCTGGGCACTGCTGGGAGTCCTCTGCACCCACCCCATATGTCTGTCCACTGCTGGTAGTGATATGCACCCACCCCTCATATGTCTGGGCACTGCTGGGTGTCCTCTGCACCCACCCCTCATATGTCTGGGCACTGCTGGGAGTCCTCTGCACCCACCCCCATATGTCTGTCCACTGCTGGTAGTGATATGCACCCACCCCTCATATGTCTGGGCACTGCTAGGTGTCCTCTGCACCCACCCCTCATATGTCTGTCTGGGCACTGCTGGGAGTCCTCTGCACCCACCCCCATGTCTCTGTCCACTGCTGGGAGTTATGGGCACCCACCCCTCACATGTCCCTGTCCACTGCTGGTATTCCTCTGCACCCACCCCCATGTCTCTGTCCACTGCTGGGAGTGATGGGCACCCACCCCTCACATGTCCCTGTCCACTGCTGGTATTCCTCTGTACCCAACCCCATGTCTCTGTCCACTGCTGGGAGTCCTCTGCACCCACCCCTCATATGTCTGTCCACTGCTGGGAGTCCTCTGCACACACCCCCTCATATGTCTGTCCACTGCTGGGAGTCCTCTGCACCCACCCCTCATATGTCTGGGCACTGCTGAACGTCCTCTGCACCCACCCTCATATGTCTGTCCACTGCTGGTAGTAATACGCACCCACCCCTCATATGTCTGGGCACTGCTGGGTGTCCTCTGCACCCACCCCTCATATGTCTGGGCACTGCTGGGAGTCCTCTGCACCCACCCCCATGTCTCTGTCCACTGCTGGTAGTGAAATGCACCCACCCCTCATATGTCTGGGCACTGCTGGGTGTCCTCTGCACCCACCCCTCATATGTCTGGGAACTGCTGGGAGTCCTCTGCACCCACCCCCATGTCTCTGTCCACTGCTGGGAGTCCTCTGCACCCACCCCCATGTCTCTGTCCACTGCTGGGAGTGATGGGCACCCACGCCTCACATGTCCCTGTCCACTGCTGGTATTCCTCTGCAGCCACCCACCCACCCACTTGCGCCCTTGCTGTGGTACACTGCTGTCCTGGGCATACACCACCCCCAATTAATTTATAGCTGTTGTGCTGCACCAAGCCGTACACCTACATCCGTGGTGTGTGTACGCCTTGTATCCATCATGTAATGGGGCTGTAGGGGTACGCGTGGTACGGCCCGTACCACCATAGTGGTGGTGACGTAGGGGTACGCGTGGTACGGCCTGTACCCACGCTCTGGGGGGGCGTGGGTATGGGCTGTACCACCATAGTGGCGGTGACGTAGGGGTACGCGTGGTACGGCCCGTACCCACTGTTGCGGTCAAGTGAGCGCATCAGGCCGATAGGCTACAGTCGCGCTCAGGAAAGCAGCGCACAAACATCAGGGATGAGAGGGAGGAAAACTACAATTCCCATGATCCCTAGCACGCCGCGTGACGTCCTCATGCACGTACAAAACCGATCACGGACCTTCCGTCCATGTCGGAAATTCTGGTCAATGAACTTGGAGACGCAAGAGGAAGACATCGGTTTATCCCGTGGACTACGGAGCAACAGAGAAGGCGTCACTACCCGCTGATGAATCCGGCGACGGTCCGACCCGCTGAGTAACGAGTCTGAGGTCGAACACCGGGACCGGTGAGGTAGGGGTGCCTCGCACCAGCAGAAGAGTGCGTTCAGGGTTGCTCCCGATCCGTTGTTCAGGTTTAACAGGGCAGGAACGAGGTGCTCCATAGAACCTTCAGGGGGCAAATTAAACACTTCGAACAGTCAAGCTGCCGTGTCTTCCTCCTCCCCTATGTCAACACTGCACAGTTTCAGAGAGGAAACAAAGGGGATCTCATACAAAAGGGGCATAGAGACTGAGCCCTGTTTTATTAGCGATAAAGTGCCGGCACAGTCCCGGGTGCTCTCCTAGTGAATCAACTAGAAGGGTAAAGTGAACATTCCTGCCTGTTTTATAATGGCAGTGTCAATATGTATGCTGTTTACTTAAGTTATGGGTGTCCTGTGTTTTTGCCTCCACTTAACAGGGGAATTTGGCGAGAGGTACAGACGGTCTACCTTCGGTCCCCTGTGAGGCTGGTTGAGAGTTCTAGATGGGTACGTGTATCGTGGTGTTGAGACAAGTCTAGGTGGCGAGGTGTAGATTCTCTAGATGAGACCGTACCTGTGTAATAATAATATCCTGTATCTTGTTACAGCACACCCCCTCAGAACAAGGACCTAGGATTGATTGCAGTCCGTAGGAACCTTGCTATGTTTATGTTCTGTTTACTTTACAGGTATAAGAGTTGTGTTTACTCATGTACATTCTCAGATAGATAAAGGGCAACATCGTTTCTGGCGGGTAACGTAGGGGAAGTGTTTTGATTACTTTCTTTGTTTTCACAGGTCTCCCTCCCAGCTGTTCCCTTCCTTTCCTTCCCCCACTTGATCTCCTCGCTGACCAGTGCCATTTGGCTTTCTGGCTCGGGGCTATCTAGAGGTGGACCACTCTCAGCAACAAGCCGATCCTGAGGATACGAAACAGTGACACCCACGCTCTGGGGGGCGTGGGTACGGGCCGTACCACCATTGTGGCGGTGACGTAGGGGTATGCGTGGTACGGCCCGTAACCACGCTCTGGGGGGCGTGGGTACGGGCCGTACCACCATTGTGGCGGTGACGTAGAGGTACGCGTGGTACGGCCCGTACCCACGCCCCCCCAGAGCGTGGGTACGGGCCGTACCACCATTGTGGCGGTGACGTAGGGGTACGCGTGGTACGGCCCGTACCCACGCTCTAGGGAGCGTGGGTACGGGCCGTACCACCATTGTGGCGGTGACGTAGGGGTACGCGTGGTACGGCCCGTACCCACGCTCTGGGGAGCGTGGATACGGGCCGTACCACCATTGTGGCGGTGACGTAGGGGTACGCGTGGTACGGCCCGTAACCACGCTTTGGGGGGCGTGGGTACGGTCCGTACCACCATTGTAGTGGTGATGTAGGGGTACGCGTGTACGGACCGTACCCACGCTCTGGGGGCGTGGGTACGGGCTGTACACGCGTACACCTACATCACCACTGCAATGGTGGTACGGACCGTACCCACGCTCTGAGGGGCGTGGGTACGTCCCATACCACCATTGTGGTGGTGACGGGTATGTGTCCACGTCCACTTCCGTTGTGGCGGGACGTGGGATTGGTGGACACTCCCCCCGAAGTGACCAGACCATGGAGGTAATTAATGTGCAGGATATATTAGTTTTTTGTGGGGTGTGGGTTATGTTTCTTGCCCCTTGCACCCCCCCCTTTGCCCCTGGGGGTTGTTCTGACCTTCTGCGGCGTCTGCGTCGGTTTCTGAACACGAGGTCGTAGGCTATGAGGGCCGGGATGACGCGTAGGTTGGGGTCCATCGCTGTCCGTTGCGTACCGGTGCTCCTTCTTTGCGTCGTCCTCAATTACCCGGCAGTTTTTGCCTCCCGTAAAAAATGCTACGTGCGGAGTGACGTAGGCACGAATCGTACTTGCTGGTCCGTAAAACGCTGCCGGACTCCGTCCGGACGTCGCGTATGTGCTGTCCAGAATCAGATTTGTATGTATTTTTTTGCCGGTCGGTCTTTTGTACGACTCGTACGGAAATGGTATGTCTGTGCGAATCGTACTTGTGAGTTTGTAAGGTGTTTTGTCCCGGGTACGAATCGGACAGGGAAAACGCTCCGTACGACCATTTGTACCCGGGTTTTACAGGATCGGAATCGGCACCTATGTGTGCTACTCTTACCAATTACCTACTGGAACAAATGATGGATGATCCTTTTGCAGATTTTATATTTACGGGAGACTTTATTCTAAATTTGTTAGAACCTTTCAAAAGAGACGATATTACACAGTCACAAGACCAACAATGGCTTATTCCAGAGCAATCAATGGTCACAACAACTAAGCCTAAGAAAAATAAAATAGGCATACATTTTGTGAAGGACATGGAAGCGATGGGATTACGTATATTAAATGGGAGATTCCCAACGGATTCACCGCCAGCATGGTCGTTTCATTCACATAATTCTAAGTCGCGAATCGATTATACGATGGTATCATTGAATATCTTTAGCAACTGTACCTCGTATTACTTAAGGAAGCTGCCAGATAGTGATCACAGCCAGCAAATAATTACTACAACATTTTCAAGTAAGAAACATCAAATGTATCGGTCAATGCAAGGTCAGATTGGAACTATCAATTATAGAAAATTAATCTGGAAACCAAACACTAAAGTATGTACTAATGATCTAGCACAAAATCTGGTTCAGGAATGCTTTAAAGAAAAAACCTCTATGTCTGTAATTGACCAATGGGTAAACTTTACATGCAAATTAGTTAAACCACGTGGCCCTCTAATTGAAAATACGTACAAACAGGAAACACAAATTGAAAAAAGACAAATAAAAATTAATTTTATGTATACAGTACGGAAAATGAAGCGGTCTCGAAACAATCTCAGGAAACAGCTAACTAAGTATCCAAATAATAAAGAAATAATAACTAGCATAAAAACATTAAATCAAAATTTGAGAAAATTAATTTGGAACGAAAAAACCAAAGCTAATCATGATCTTTGTACAAAAATATTTTATGCTAGTAATCAAGCAAATTTAAGGGATTTCTGGAAAATGATAAACAGTCTAGCAAGATCGGATAAAACTGTTGTAGCATCTGTGTTAATTGACACCGAATGGGTTAACTTTCTAGTAAACCATTTAAATACGGACTGGAAATTAAACAATAGCGAAAATAACCTTAAAAGGAAGGAATTTTATATTCCAGAACAGGATAATGAAATTGAAATAACACAAGAACAAGTGTCTAAGTTAATAAAAAAACAAAAAGACGGGGCACCAGGTCCAAATGGTATCCCGTTTTCCCTGTATAAGGAGGAACCAGCCCTATGGGCAGAACATCTAACCAAGGTCTTAAAGGAAGTACTTAGGATAGGCGTAATACCAGAATCCTGGAGAGGGTCATTAATATCTCCCATCTTTAAAAAGGGAAATTGGGCCCTGCCTGAGAACTACCGTCTCATAACATTACAAGACACGGATGCTAAATTGTTTGCAACCATATTGTTATCAAGTTTATCTGACTGGGTAAAGGACAAACGCATACTCCTGCCAAACCAAACAGGTTTTATTAAAGGCCTAGGAACATCTACCAATATGTTGGCCCTATCTGTATTAATGGACAAAGCAATCTCAACTAAACAACCTTTGTATTTATGATTTATCGACTTCAAATCGGCTTTCGATTGCGTGGATAGAGATCAACTGTGGGATAAGTTACAAAAGCAAGGGATCCCTCCCCTACTTCGAAGTCTCAAAATTTCCGGCAGGGACCATGAAGGACTTTAATCCACTAACGGTGCAAGACACATTGGAGTTGTTAACAGGTGCTAAATCTGGCTCACCTTTGGATCAATGCCCATTTAAAATTATCAAAATGGACCCTGTCCCTATTGCACGGTATCTTACTCCCATTTTTAATGGTATGTACGAAGGTGGTCAGTTTCCTAAACAATGGAAGATGGCTTCCATACTACCTCTTTTAAAAAAGCCCAGCCTTGACCCTCACGATCCCAATAACTTTTGGCCAATCTCCCGCCTTCCTCTTCCCGCGAAGATGGTAGAAAAGGCAATGAACAGACAACTCAGTACCTTCTTAAAGAAAACCCATAAGCTGGATTCTTCCCAACATGGTTTCAGGGAAGAACATAGCACTGAGTCTGCCCTGATCAAAGCCACGGAAGAAATTAGAGCAGCAGTGGACCAGGGAGGCAGGGCAGCCCTGATCCTGCTAGATCTTTCAGCCGCATTTGATACGGTCCATCATGGGATTTTGATGGACCGTCTAAGAAAATGCGGTGTAGAGGGCAAAGCTTGGGAGTTGCTTAAATCATTTCTTTCCGACAGAAGCCAGATAGTAGCACTGGGCAAATTTCATTCAAAATCTTTTTCATTACCATGTGGCGTCCCGCAGGGGTCGTCTTTAAGCCAGACCCTCTTTAATGTATACGTCTCTACCTTGGCCCCAGTTATTAGTGCCTATGGGTTTGGGATCACCTTGTATGCAGACAATACACAAATTGTGGTATCTCTACTACCTGGCAAGGAAACTGGATTGGATAGGCGCTTCCAAGCATGCTTGGTAGAAGTCGGACGTTGGATGGCAGATAACTGCCTGAGGCTGAACTCGGATAAAACCGAGGTGATGCGGTTTGGAAATAACCCCAACTTTTGGACTCCCTCTTGGTGGCCAACTTCACTGGGGTCTTTCCCTATCCCAGCTAAGAAGGTAAAAAATTTGGGGATCTTGTTAGACGAGAAACTTTCCATGGGAGCCCAGGTCAATGCGGTAGTTTCCAAAACAGGGTACGTCCTAAGAACAGTGAAAAAAATCTTGAACCTTCTGCCGACTGTCGTAAAACCGTGGTAACGGCCCTGGTGCTATCAAGGCTGGACTACTGCAACAGTTTATATTTAAACATACAACAAAAACTGTTGCACAAGCTTCAGATGCTCCAAAATGCCGCGGCTAGACTCCTTACAGGTACCCCCAAATTTGCCCCAATCTCCAACATGATTAAAAAACTGCACTGGCTCCCGGTTGGGAACCGGGTTCAGTTTAAATCACTATGGGCCATATGTAGGTAAATTACATTTACCGATTCTTAAATACCGAATTTTACCGATTCAGTATTTATGAATCGGTAAATGTAATGTAGGTAAAAAAATACCGATTCGGTAAGTGTCGGTATTTTAGAATCGGTATTTACTGATTCGGTAATGGTAACTTGTGTCCCATTGATTCCTATGGGCCAGGAGGCCCATAGGAATCAATGGGAAGCCAGTTACCATTACCGAATCGGTAAATACCGATTCGGTAATGGGGGGAGGCATCATCATGGGTGGCAGGGTGTCACATTGACACCCTGTTGCACCCCTGATTCGTCCATGTGTGCACATGTGGCGCACATACATGCCCTAGGGGCATGTATGTCTGCCACATTGCACACTTCACAGTGCACAAAAATGCATTTTCACACCTATTCGTCATTTACCACCAACTTTTAGTTGGTGGTAAATAACGAATCCCCACACCCACCACACACTCCCCCTACATCTCATTTCTGTATTCAGTATTTACCGAATCGGTAAAATTACCGATTCGGTAATTTTACCGATTCGGTAAATTACCGAATACATAAATGATGCCCCTACATAGCACAAGCCTAAATACCGGTCGGTAACGGTATATTTACCGAAAATCGGCCGTTACCGACCGGTATTTGGCTACCTACATGAGGCCCTATGCATGGTATTTAAAGCTCTGCATGGAGAGGGGCCTGACCATCTTAAAAGGCAATTTCAATGGTATACCCCAATGCGCACGCTCCGATCGTCAGAAGCTAAATTGACCGCAGTCCCGTCTACAAAAAAAGCCCTTTGGGGCGGCCGAAGCTTCACACTCGGTGCTGGATAGGCCTGGAATAAGCTACCTTTTTATTTGAGAAATGCCAATAACTTGTTAAATTTTAGAAAGAACTTGAAGACTTGGCTGTTTGATAAATAATTCTCCCCGCCCTTGCCTTGCCTATTTGAGAAGTAACCAGCGCCAGGACACCTTTGGGTAATCGTGCGCTTTAAAAAATCGCCTTAACATACTACTAAAACTGATTTGTCTCCTATATACTTTTACTTGGGTCAGAGTGCGGATGGGGGATGGTCGAACACTCACAAACGAAATACCAACAACAGGAGGGCTTAAGCAAGGGTGCGTATTGGCTCCATTACTTTTTAACTTGTTCTTAGCAGACTTAACGGAAGCATTGAATGATATAAACGCCCATGCACCTAAACTTGCTGATAAACATATATCAAACTTACTATATGCGGATGATCTTGTACTTTTAAGTAACACAAAAGTGGGCTTACAACGACTAATAGCGACAACATTTGAGTATTAAAAAAAAATAGGATGGTAATAAATGAAACAAAAACCAAAGTTATGGTGATTACAAAAAATTCAAGATTGAAACCCAAATCTAAATGGTTTCTGGGAAAGCTGCAACTAGAACAAGTAGAAACCTATAGATATTTGGGTCTCTTATTTAATGTTAACTTAAATTTTCTTCCACAAAAACTTGATATTTATAGGAAAGCAAATTCTTTGACAGTTGCATTTAGGACTAGCCAAACATCAATTGGCGAACTAACCTATCCTCCCTTCCTAAAGGTGATATCAGCTGAATTGCTGCCTTCTCTAACATATGGTAGTGAGGCTTTAATGGAAAAGACGCAGTTATCATCAATAACGCTGTCTCAAAAACTTTTAAAACCCTCTTTCGCCTGCCTAACAATGCATCACAAGCACAAGTTAGGCTGGAATTTGGATTAAATAATCAACTGTACAAAAGAAAAGGACAAGCAATTAAAGTATGGAATAGAATAAAAAATGATCAAGACAACCTAATGTCCCAGTTACTATGGAAAGAAATTAGGGAAAATGGAAAATCATCGGCCTGGAAATATTTAGACACGGCACTGGATGAATTTGAGGTTAGGTTGATTTGGGATACTACCATAACGCAGGAATCTTTTTAAAAAACTATTAATAAAATAACAGATCATTTATCGTTGATAAGAGACAAAGACATATTTGTAAAAAGAAAACATGCTTGGCCCATAATAAATGGTTACTCAAAAAAGAAGGTACAGCAATATTTTGTTACGCCATGGTCGTCGAAAAACAAACAAACTTTTACTAAAGCACGATTTGGTGTATTACCGGGATTATGCCATTTACCGCCTTGGAAAAAACTATAAAGAACACATTATGTAGGCTGTGTAAAACTGGCGAGGAAAATATTATCCATCTGTTGTGCCTCTGTCCTGAATTGAAAAACGAAAGAGTGACTATATTAAAGAGACTATTTAACGGCCGAGGAGTAAGAACGTGTAGACAGGCTTTGATATTATGTTTTTCTTCAGACGATATACTCATGAATTCTGCCTTGGTAAAAAAAATTATGAAAGTGTGGAAAAAATTAGATGAGCATAAAACAGGAGATTAATAACTATCATATTTTGTAAATTTTTACTGTAACAAATGTTATCATGTATATCTCATACGAAAGATGTACAGAATTTTTAAGATTTGTCGTTTTATAATTGTATATAATGGTTTATTATATGAATTTGTATTATTGTAAGATTTTAAATAATCAAACAATAAAGGATACTTACTTACTGTCAGTTGATATGGCGATACCAGACCGCACACGGGCCCTGCAAAGGCAGGCCCGGCGGGACCTTTTACGGGCTGTTCGTGTGGGTGGCACAATCCAGTGCTACAGCTCACCAACCGCATTTGATTTAAAGGTCCTGGCACACGCTGTGCACTTTACTAGGGACTGACACATAAATCAAACAGGCCAATCATGGAAACACCAATCCATAACACATTTTACCACAGGAGCACTTGCACTTTACCACTGATCAGCAGTGAGAAAAGTGCGCAGAAACACTAAGCCAGCACCAACGGAGTCGAAACCGGGAGGTCAGAAAGCAAAAAAACTCAGGGAAAACACGCTAAAAGATGCCAAGTCTAACAACCCACAAATAAGTGCAAACACCAGCACGGAGTGGAAAATAGAAGGCAAGAATTCTAAATAGAATTAGAAGGCTTCAAGGAATCCAAACTGGAACAGGAAGCGCCAATCGGAAACAAAGGTACACCAACAGGACGTAGAAAAGTAACTTTCAACCGATTGTAAATATTTGTAAACACAGGAGCCCAAAGGTCATAGTTGCACATAAATAGGTCAATGTGGACACCATCAGGGCCCGGAGCTTTGTTGGTAGGACTTTCCCCAAGAGTGGTGGTAACATCTTCCAGTTCAAACATGAGGTTGGCATTGGAAGCGTCTCCTACAAACCGGGCGTCAATAGGATCGATGCTACTGCAGTAACTGTAAACTTTGGAAAAATGGAATACCCAAAGGTCTGCAGGAATATGGGAGCTGAGGGGAGTCTTGCTAACATTGTCATTCCTAATGCAGTTGACTGTAGCCCAGAAACAATTGCATCTTTAATCTTATTGACTGACATTAAAGCAGAGAGATTGGTGGTCCTATTCTTTAACTCTCTCAACCACAGGTTCTGTAGTAGAGAGTCCTGCACCACTTTACTTCCTTTGAGTGCCTGGGATTATAGCCCAATGCTTGCCTTAGGGTACTATTCGCTTAAGAGCAGACTGCATCAACCCAAAGGGGAATAGGGTTATCAAAATGAGGAAAAGGTTACAGGGGCATAATTGGTACTTGTGTGGAGATATGCAGAATGGCCTCGACAATTACTGTATTTTCCTTCTCCTCACTGAGGCAGTGATAGAAAGACACCAATGTACCCCTGATAAGCTTAATTAAAAACGTTTTGGGCAATAAAGTTTCTAGACTAAACGTCGGGCACTGTTTTTGTTGGACAGAGACGCCCGAACGTACTACCGAATGAGCACCAGAAGATTTAAAAGCTAGGGTAAGTGGGTTATGATCGCTGATCATCACATTAAAAGTGTTGCATGTTAAAACCAAGTCGGCAAGAGGTCTAGACCTAAACATACAGTCAATGGTGCTGGCACAACCTCTGCCAAAGAAAGTAGGCATAGATGGGGAATTGCTTGAGTAATATTAATGGATATTCATCAGATGCCTCTCCTTGACAAACTTTTCAAGTTCGATCCCCCTGAGATTGGTCTGAGGGGAAGCGGGTGATGGCACACAATCAATAAAAGGATCTATATAATGACTACTGATGTTTACCACAGCATTAATTCCACACCTATCACAACATTAAGGCCATCCAGGGCATTCTTTGGTTGACCAGAAACAGTATCAACATTCAAACAAGCTCTAAAGGTTGCTAATATTAGAGTAGGAAACTTTGTTGTAATAGAAGTTGAATAAACAAAAATTAAGATTGTTACAGCATTTGACGAATATTCCCTAAATTACATTGCTGGCAATGTTAACAGGAGGACTCTCAAATGTAATGCTAACCTCACCCAAATGGATAGACCCCAGATAGATCTGGGGTTAGAGTCCAAATCTTGTGAGTTGGGCAGCTAGAGAATAGCAGCTAAAGTCATTATGTTGTGTTGCAGGCATTTCCCACGTTTCCTAAAGTGCAATAATGTCAAACGGTTCAATAAAAGCTAAACAATCGCTGTTCTCAACCTTTGCAGCAAACTCTACAAAGTTCCACCTCACAATGCTTTGGGGGCTTAGATGGGAGGAAGAATCCTGTATGCTAATGGATGTCGATCTGGATGTGTCCAAAATGCTACGGGATGGAACCACTGAACTCAATACCCTCTCATTCAAAAGTAAACAGGGGTTTACATCTATTATGTATCATCAATATGGGAGCAGCCATTATAAACCAGGGACACAAATCTAAAAAAAACATCATTTGTAGTTCCATCAACTCATTCCAAACAGTTTATCTTCTGCAAATCAAGGCTGCAAAACGTATCAGAATTGCCTAAAGTGTACACCCATACAGCTGTGAATTTATATCCCTACCAATTCACCTATTTTGGGAAACCAAACTGAGAGCACCCTCAGTAAAATATGATTATATATGGAAAGGTTACCCAAGAAATGAAGTAAACAAGGAAAATTAAAAAAGTAATTGAAGTAACACACTCCAAATACCTCGCCCTTTACAGTAGCTCTGATGTGGCACATTTAGTTACTTGAGGCGTGTTATAGTTATCAATGTATGACAAATGAAAAAACAAATACAGTATAATATACCTCTTGAGACATGTTTAAATTCCCTGGATAATACCGTAATTCATAGTCTCGTTATTATTCCCCTAAAAAATACTGTAATTTATTGTCAGTGTTCAGACCATATGACACTGCTTTTAATTTGAGAATCCACATAGCCTCTGATCTCTGTGATATAAGCTCCCCATATTTCCATGCCATGGGTCTATTGGGATGTGCTGGATTTCTAAAATCCCAATCTTGCCGGTTTGGATGTCACAGTAAATGTTGAACAATGTACTGCAATACGACATCGCTCGTCTTTAATTCTTATTCCTCTCAAATGTTCCAGAATCTGCCCCCTTAGTGGTCTCATAGTGTCTTCCACCTATAACCAACCACAAGCACATTCCAATACATACACAACATATTTCGTTGAACAAGTATATGGGATTGTTTATGATATACAACAGAATTATTGTATTGAAACATCTGCTTTTTGTCAACAGCATACATACAAGTTGCACACTTAAAAAATTCTTTATTAAGCCTGGTAAGCCAGTTATCCACCCTTTAAAGTGTAGGGTGAATCAGGCTCACAGTTGTTCTAAGGGTTCTCCCCATCTAAATGTCACTCTTGGTTTGTTGATGATCCATTTAGCTGTAACAGGATCATTTGTTAACAAGCCCCAAAGCTTATATAATATTCTACTGAGTTTTCCGGCATTACTGCCAAAAGGGGTTATGAACTGAACCAATCCCATTTGTACACTTTCACCCTTCAGGACACTTCGGTCTCTCAATGTACCTTCCCTTTTAAGTCTCAAAACCTTCTTGTAAGGCATTACCAATCACCTGTTCTTCACAACTTATTATTCTGAAGCGATCTGCTATATCATCCACAGTATCCCCCAATTCCTGCTCTGCACTAACATTTTTCCTTGCCTTAACCATTTCACCATAGGGTATAGCCTTAAATTTGTGATCTGTGGTGCATGTAATAAAGCATTGCAAGATGTTTCCTTCCTGGGTATTCAACTTTGTAACATATTGTCCTTCACTTATATTTCCATAGCCAAGAAGCATTTCCTACATCCTTGACCTACACACCCACCGGAGGGGTACAAGTGTCCATCCAACTGATGGACACCCTCTGCCGTGTCAGTAAAAGATTAAGTTGCCTGAATTTGTATGACATCTTACTACCCCAGGGACACTTCACTATTCCAAACATGCATACATACTGTGTGCCGGGAGTGGAAATCAGCCTGCAGCTTCAATACGCAGAACTACCTCCTACCAAAATGACCAAAACGACCTCAAGTCCCTCCTCTTGATTATAGTTAAGTGTGAGCTGTACATTGTAGGATTGTTATTCAAGTAGAGAACAAATTCCTTCAGACACTCAACTGAGCCCAATCATGAGGATGTTAATAATAAATTGTTGCCAGTATAGTATATTATCCACCCATCCTGCTCACCAGGGCTCCAGACCTGCATCACCTCGTACTACACTATAAAAAGGCAGATGTACGAGGAAGGAAACTGAGAGCCCATCGCAGTCCTGCATTGATGCTTGTACCATGCATTATTAAACAGGAACAGATTATTACAAAGAATCAATTCAGCCATCTCCAACAGCATGTTCATATGTTTTCTGGTCTTTTTCAAAGGAAGTAAGTATTGGCTCAAGTCTCCATCTGTGTTCAAAAAAGCATTTCCCTAACTAGAAGTTGTTAATGAAGAGAGTGGAGTAACAAATTCGCACTCAAATAGTTATGAATACATTTGAGTAGATTGATGAATTTGCTCGAAAGAAGGCTTTGAAAACATTTAATTGGATCATTCAAAAGAGGTTCGGTCATCTTGGATTGGGATGTAACATGTTATACAAAACAATATCCCTCCAATGCGCAATAACTAATAAAGTATAAGGTAAAAACTGAACTATGTATTACACAAATGAAGTTAGTATTCCCTAATTCTATAAAAGATACGTTATTTGGTGAGCAAAAAAATGGAAAGGGGGTCACTTGCATGCATTACAGTTACTTTTTATCTGGGAGTTACTGATTTCGATCATTTAATCCAGTTCTTTTTATTTTGCAATGCTCTCAATAGAAGTTAATAATCAAGACAAAATTAAATTTACTGCACAGGAAAATAGCTTTGATGTCCTAGAGTTAGACAAGAGGAATTATTATTCCTTCTTGGATAATAGGGTTGCAGTCTATCTAATAGGCAATAAATAATACATTAAAGTATGTTGCTTTAGAAGCTGGCACTTCAGTAGCAAAGGTAATATAGAAACTGACCTTAAATGCTGATAATGATAGGCCATTGATATTGGAAGGAAAGGTAGTTTACAAGGTACAAATGAGACAGTGGCCAAGTACTATAGGTTGTTTACCTGCACACAGTGGGAAACCCACATAAAATGTAAGAATTTGCCCCTTTCACAATCTCATAAACTGCAGTGGGTTTCCAACTCAGGTTGTGGTCAGCGGCACACAGCCAGTTTAGGATTGGACATACAAACAAATGCAGTCAAATTTACAACCCTCTTGCCCGGAGAAAGATGAAAACGTTGAAATATGGTTGCTGAAAAGCAAAAGGTGATGCATATTGATTAAGATGATATGGATAAAGATGATTATCTGAAATATGATGATGCTAGTAATTGAGAGAATTATTGGATGAATTACTCTATTTTTTGTTTAAATATTTTTATTGACATTTCTTATTACTTCCGAACAATAACAAAAATGCAACAACATCAAGCATAATAACAATATTAGTGGAATGCAGCTGATGGTACAGCTTTTCCGGTATGCATTAACAGATTGCGAATGCAAAAGTTTGGATTATTACTTGAAAGGTTACATTGCGTTAACAATAAAGGCCTTGGTGAGACGTTATGGTACACAAAATATCTATGTTCTGAACATGATGACTCACGTATTTGAACTGTGGAAGAGGGATACTACAAAATGAGGCCAAAGTAATCAAATCAAGGATGGGGTGATGGCCTGAGACCTGTTGTCTGGTGTGTAGACAAGGGAGATCCCTGCCAAATGTAAATGGTGAAATCCATATGATGTAGGGGGCCTAGGCTAGGCTGGGCCTCCCTGTCTACACTCTCAGAACCCGAGCGTTGGTTTGCCTGGTGCCCTGGACTCACTCTCTTGAGATTCCTCTGTGGATGCCTCTAGGCCCTGAAGGTCGGATACTATATTCTCCCAGCTACTGGCCTGGGGAAACTTGTAAAGATCCAATATGTCTTCCCTACGCAAGGCCACTCCCACCGCCCTAGCCCAGTTGAGCAGTGATTGGTGCCAGGCTATTGTGTGAGGGCTATTTGGGATTTCCATCCCTTGGTGATCAAGTGTTTCGCTGTAGCTAGGCCCAAGTCTAGAAATCAGGAGGTAGCTCTGTTTTTCGTATTCCTACTAAAGAGATGCAATATATATGCCTACCAGCGAAAAGGGATGTTGCGCCCTGTGCAATTGGCCAGTATAGCTGCTACATTAGCCCAATATTCACCTAGTGCAGGGCAATGCCATAACATGTGCAGTAAGTCTGCATCAGGTAGGCAGCATCTGGGGCAATCTGCTTCAGTGAGATGAAAAAACATATTAATCTAGGCTGGGGCGAGGTATGCCCGGTGCAGTAAGAAAAATTGAATCTGCTTGAAACATTGGTTGCGTGGGACATACGTCGAGCCTTCTAAAGCAGCTGTCAACTCCTTGTATATGAGTGCGATTCCCAGATCCTCCTCCCAGTGTTGTCTTAGGGAGGTAAGGACAATTGCTGTGTGTTGGCGAAGCGACGACGCGAACCAATGAGTCAGGTGACCCCTGTCTCCCATCACATGCAGGTATTGAATCGTATGGTGTGTGGGTGAGTCCGAGGTGAGATTACCCCATTTGGATGACAGGAAGGCTATGAGTGCACGGTGTAATAGGAATTGTCCAGGATGTATATACTCCTCAGACAAAGGCTCTGTGTATGGGAGGAGGGAGCCATCAAGAAAAAGTTCCCCGGGTCATGAATACCCACCTTGTTCCAGCTACGCAATTCGGCTGCTGTGGTGTATGAACTTCCTTGTGGCGTTCCCAGTGAAGGATGGCAGGAGCCTAAGGTGTGCTGCCTGTAGTGAGAAAAAGGCATCTGCGGTAGCATTTGTATGCTATGGTGAGTAATAGTGCTTCCAGGTTTCCAGGTTTCGCGCATGGGTAAAATGTGTTAAGCAAAGTGTGATGTGGCACTGGTGGCTGCAATGAGGTTGTGTCTGTCAGGTGCCGAAAAGGCAGCCATCTGGCTATCCATTCAATTAATCAATCAATCAGGGGAATTGTAAGCATGCTACTCACCTGTGAGGGTCTCAAGGCGCGGGGGTAAGCATCTCTGTTCAGTTGAAGAGCCAGGTCTTGAGCGTCTTCCTGAAGATGTTCAGGGAGAGGGTGCATCTGATGTTGATCGGGAGCTCGTTCCAGGTCTTAGCCGCGATGTAGGAGAAGGTTCTTCCATCTGTTCTGGTTCTGCGGATGCGCGGTGTTTCGGCGAGGTCGGCGGATCGGAGGTTTCTCTTGGGTACATGGAAGGAGATTCTGTTTTTGAGGTATTGGGGTCCGGTGTTGTGGAGGCATTTGTAGGCATGGGTGGGTATCTGAAAAGTGACTCTCTTCTCAACAGGGAGTCAGTAGAGGTTCCGTAGGTGTTGGGTGGTGTGTTTGTGTAGAGGAATGCCGAGGACGAGTCTGGCTGTGGTGTTCTGTATGGTCTGGAGCTTGTGGAGCAGAGTCTTGTTGATTCCGGCGTAGAGGGCTGTGAGAAGTTGGCCTGGCATATGCTGGTCACTAGTTATAGTGGCCCCCTTGCACCAGTCCAATTCGACTCTTACGGTAGATAGGTTTAAGAAAACCTTTTAAAGAAAGCTATCCTAGTGGTAGCTGTGGAGAGCAGCCTTCAGGCTAAGTCTCAGAGGAATGTAAAGCAGCTTGTTTTACCTTATAATCTCTTGAATTACCAAATGAAAGGACACCACACCGGTATATATATCAAATATATATGTATTTATTTCTAGACACACTCTACTAATCTCTTTATGAGATTAGAAACCAGGAACACATTCAAATATCAACGTTTCACAATAAGTTAAGCACAAATATACCAGACCATATACTAAAAAATGGGTTAGGAAAGTCGACTTGCAAAATGACAAGGCCTAGGGCCTGTAGAATCGCTGGGGCTTCACTACTGCAGTGAAAGCAGGTAAGTAACAGACCCACAGGAGACGCATGCAGTGTGTGAACACAGACGCGGGTTCCCTATTGATTATAATGGAGCAAGTCGCGGTTTGATTTTTAAAGTTTTAGGGTACTTCGAGGAAGTCTACAAGCAAGCCACTTACAAGGTAAGTAATTCGAGGGCCAACACATACTAGGGCACTGGAGTGCACGAGTTACCTCACCCAGGGAAGACGGGTGCATAGGTGTCTTTTGGTGTCGCGTCGCTGTTTTCTATGGAGACCAAAGAAGACTTGCTGCTTGCGTCGACTGAAGAAGTGTCCGTGGGAATCCAAGGGTGGATTCGAGATTCAGATGACCTGCAAATTGAAGGGACAGTGTTCACAGTCACTTGCCGGTGACCGGGGGCCTGGAAGCTGGTTGCCCACGGAAGTCAGGTGATTTCAGGTGATCAAGGGTGTTTTGACTCTTCGCTCACGAGGTCCAGGAAGGATCGACGATGACCAGCAGCTGGATTCGGAGTGTCCCACGACGTCTGCAGCTTACTGAGGTGTCGGCAACCGGATTGGAGCCAACAAGCCTTGGCAACAGCAAGTCTTGTGGAAATCGAAGAAGGTCAGCGTTGCAGACCAGCAAGGTCTGACGGACTCACCCAGTGAGGGTGAGTGAGGGCAGGCCTGGAGCAACCAGGGGAGCACTTTGAGTCAATAAGAAAGTCTTCGGGGGACCCACAAGCCAACGGGCAAGGGATCGCGAAGACGCCTCTTGAGGAAATGCTTCACAGGAGCCCACGGTCACTAGGGACGGGGTAGGCCTCTGATTTTCGCTGCAAAACCTGTTGGAGGCTTGGGCCACAAATGGTCCAATGCACATGTTCATAGAACTCGACAATAGTGCACGGTACCCGGGTATTGCTGTTCCTCGTCACTCGTGGGGTCCACTCGCCTCAGCTCTGCTGGGGACTCACAAAGGCTGTCAAGAAGTCAGGAAATCCACTTCCGGGGCTGCAGGGACTTCAAACTCCAGCGGGAGCGGGAAAGTTTGCGACCGTTGATTAAGGTTTTTGGTGCCTGCCAAGCAGGGGAGTCACTCCTTGACTCCAAGGGAGATTCTTCTGTCTTCCAAAGGTAATGGAACGTCGAAGGGCCAGGATTCTTCTTTGTAGAGCGTTGTCCAGGGTTATCTGTTTTGCAATGGCAAAGTTTGCTATCTTATACTGAAGATAGGGGAGGTACTAGCTCTATGACCACTCCTCTGGGAGGGTCAGGGTAGGGAGTGGTTACACCTACTTCCCTTTGTCCAGTTTCACGCCAGAGCAGGGACAGGTAGCCCCTGAACCGGTTTGAGATAGCATATGCACAGAGGAGCCTACTGCTCCCCCAGTGCAGGACTTCAAAGCACTCTAGAAGTGCACCCACCCAGCTCCAATACACTAAATCCTGTCTGGAAGGTGGTGACACCTCCCTGTGACAGGATGCCTATTGTTGGGCTTCCTCCACTGCGAGTTTCAGTCAGCAGCAGGAGGGCAGCCCAGTGTCTGTGCTGGTGGCATCAATTTTGTGATGCCAGGGCTCTTTCAGACTTCTACCGTGTTACCACAGTAGACACCTTTCCTCCCCTCTAGAAGGGTGGGATCACACTCACACATCATGGACTGATGTGGGGGTATGATTCCAAGTTGTTTGACACCAAACACGACATGTTTTGATGCAGTCATTCCAAAGTTAGCATTATAATGCACTTAAGGGTATATGGTTTAACCGCATCCACAAACAGCCACAGAGAATACACTCTGCCAGCTGCAGAGGGGCCCTTCTCATGCAGAGGCACCCCCTCACATTGTAATCCAAGCACCCTGCCCTCAGGATTGATAGGACCTGCCATAGGGGTGGCTGATAGGTTTATATGTGTGTGTATGGTGAGATATAGAAACCTATACCTCAGTGAGGAGTGCTAACACTACCTCACCCAGGCTGCAGTAGCAGGCCTGTGGTGTCAGATTGAGTCTGCTTCCCAGGGGTGGCATAATACATGCTGCAGCCCCTGGTAGGCCTGTGAAGTGCCTATGCCCTAGGTACCTAAGGTACCATATACTAGGGGCTCATAAGGTACCACAGTATCCAATCACTAGTGCATCTAATATGCACACCAAGTCGTTTAGAGAGAACAGAGAGACTGGGGCCCTGATTAGCAGGGACCCAGCCAGACTATAGCCAGAAACCAGTGTATACATCAGAAAAAAAGTGGGGGCAACATAAGTGCAGATCCTACTCTCCTACAAGGGCGTTTCCGTAGTCCAGTCTGCCGGTTATGAGTGCGTGGGTGACGGCCTTCCTTGATTTGGGGGGGATCCACTTGAAGGTCTTTCGGAAGATTCAGAGGGTGTTGAAGCAGCTGGAGGTGACGGCGTTGAACTGTTCGGTCACTGAGAGGGAGGAGTCGTGTAAGATGCTGAGGTTTTGTGTGTGGTTCATGTGGGTGGTCGGGCTGGCGAGGGCGATGGGCCACCAGGTTTTGTCCCATGCTGAGGGGGAGGGTCTGAGGACGAGGACTTCTGTCTTCTCCGAGTTGAGCTTCAGGCAGTTTCTCCTCATCCAGGATGCGACGTCCTTCATTCCTTCCTGGAAGGTGAGTCTGGTGGTGATTGGGACCTTGGTGAGGGAGAGGATGAACTGGGTGTCGTCGGCGTGGGATACTGTGCTGAGTTCGTGCTGTCAGACGATGGCAGCGAGGGGGGCCATGTAGATGTTGAAGAGCATGAGGTTGATCGATGATCCTGGGGCACTCAGCAGGGTTTGGAGAGGAAAGGTGGCAGTCTGATTCTTTGGGTTCTGCCGGTGAGGAACGAGCGGATCCAGCCGAGAGCGGTTCCTTGTATGCCGGCGTCATGGAGTCTGGCAGTGAGTGTGCGGTGGGAGACAGTGTCGAACGCTGCAGAGAGGTCGAGTAAAATCAGGGCCGCGGTGTGTCCTTGGTCGAGGAGGGTGCGGATGTCGTCTGTGGCGGCGAGTAGAGCGGTTTCAGTGCTGTGGTTGGGCGGCGAGTAGAGCGGTTTCAGTGCTGTGATTGCTGCGGAATCTGGATTGGGAGGGGTTGAGGATGGAGTTTTCTTCGATGAATTTGGTTAGTTGTGCATTGACGGTCTTCTCTGTGACTTTGGCCGCGAAGGGGAAGAGGGAGATGGGTCGGTAGTTCTTGAGGTCGGTGGGGTCTGCTGAGGCCTTCTTGAGCAGGGGTCTGACTTCTGCCTGTTTCCAGTTGTCGGGGAAGATGCCAGTCTTGAAGGTGGCGTTGATGGTGCATCGTAGTTCGGGAGCGATGGGGGCTATGTGGAAAATGTGCAGGGGTCCGTGGGGGCTCCTAAGTGAATACCTTTCATGGTCGAAGTGGTGTCTTCGGTGGTGACTGGGGTCCAGAAGGAGATGGTGGACTGTATAGCATTGCTGGGGATGGAAGTGGTTTCGGAGTTGGGAGTTTGGTCGTGGAAATTGTCGTAGAGTCCCTTGATTTTCAGATGGAAGTAGGATCTGAGCTTGTAGCAGAGGTCCTGGGAAGGGGGGATGTCTGTGGTTTTGCTGGCGGGCTTGATGAGTTCCTGAATGACACTGAAGAGTTGCTTGGAGTTGCAGGCGTTGGCGAGGATCTTGTTTTGAATGAAGATCCGGTTTTTTTTTTTTTTTTTTTTTTTTTTGAAAGCTTTATTGAAGTTGACATAACATTACAAACAGTAACCAACAACACAAGCCAGCAGAATCACATTCTTATTACATCTGTGGTACATGTCAATGCATTCACTTATACGTATCCAAAGCGTTGGGTGCGTCAGACAGCGTGTTCAACGTCACCTCAAGAGCCTATCCCCGCGGGGTCAGATCTGACCTATTAATTCTCCCAGCCAGTTGTACATCCCAACAGACCCGGCCGTCCCCGTGTCTAAGTGTGCGACCGCCACCCGAAGTGCCCTCCCACGTCGTTTTGAATGAAGATCCGTTTGGTGGATCTGATGTGTTGGTGATAATCCATTAGGGCGTTTTTGTAGGTGGGGCGATCTTCTGACGGTTTTCTGTTTCTCCAGTTCTTCTCGAGACGTCTGCAGGTGCGTCTGGATTCTTGGAGGTCGGCGGTGAACCAGGTCGCTTTCCTGGGGGGCTGTCTGTCGGGGTTGTGTAGGGGTGCAAGCTTGTCTGCACAGTTGGAGATCCATTTGTGGAGTCCTTTGGCTGCGAGGTTGGTGTCGGTCGAGGCGGAGGGGGCGTCACAGTTGAGGGTGGAGTTGAGTTGTTCCTCAGTGACTTTGCTCCAGTTCCTTCGTGGGGGTTTTGGTGCAGGTTTGGGCGGCGTGGGTTTGTTGACGTGGAAGTGTATGCAGTCATGGGCTGTCCATGGGGGTTGCGTGGTGTGGCTGAAGTGGATGCTGTTACCTTCTGCGAAGATGGGGTAGAGGGTGTGTCCTGCCTTGTGGGTAGGCGTGGTGACAAGCTGTTTCAGTCCGATGTTAGCGAGGTTGTCCAGGATGGTGGTGGAGTTGGGGTCGCTGGGCAGATGGAAGTTCGGGTCTCCAACGAGTGCGATGAGGTTGGCGACGGTAGAGGCGAACAAAGCATGGGGTATGGGGGGTCTGTAGGCGAGGGTGCCACGGAGTGTGGTTCTAGGGCTGGTCTGGATCAGGAAGTAAAGGTGTTCCATGGTGGGGGAGGAGTCCTTCATGGTGGAGGTAGAGAGCCGGAGGGAGCTCTTGTGTACGATGGTGAGTCTTCCTCCTGGGCAGTTAGGGTGGTCCTTCTTCTGGATCTTGTATCCCTCTGGGATGGCGGTGGTGATGTCAGGGGCGGAGAAGGCATTGCAACTGAGCGGCTAGGTAAAAGTGGTCAAAATTAGGCACTGCGAACACTCCCTGCCCTGTTGGCAAATATAGTTTCCTCATGAAGAATCTATGTCTCGACGTCCCCCAGATAAAATCCTGGATTGTCTTTTCCCATTTGTCGAAAAAGGGGGAAATTAAAATAGTTAGGGTAGTAAAGTAATAGAGGAGGCGAGGGAGGATCACCCTCTTTGTGAGGGCAATTCTACCGGAGACAGCTAATGGGAGGGTCCTCCAGAAGCTCATTTGCGACTGGTTGGCAATGGTGGCTCTGACAACATTTTCCTCTAATAGGTCTACTTTGTTCTGGTATATACGTATACCAGGTCTCTGGTTGTCTGCAAGAAAGGAGAGCGAATAGACTTTGCGGCATTGACGCGCAGCCCTGATGCTTTGGCGAATAATGCTAGCGCTAAATCCAAGGATGGCGGGATGGCGTGGAGATCTCTTACATAAGGCAGCAAGTCATCGGCATATAGAGAGATTGTGTGCGTGCCGTTCCCCAGGGGAATACCCATGTCGACATCTGAACGGATGTACGCTGCCAGTGGCTCAACTGCTAGCGAGAAGAGGAGGGGAGATAACGGGCAGCCCTGTCTTGTCCCTCGATCCACTTTTATAGGGTCTGAGATGTAAAGTCCCATCTTAACACGGACCCACGGGCATTTGTATAGTAGCCTGACCATGTTAAGGAAGTAAGGTTGTATGCCAAATCTAGATAAGGTCACAAAGAGATGCTGCTCGATAGGAGACAGGGATGCGCCTAGTTGCTTTTTAATGTTCCATGTGAGGCCCAAACAGTGTCCTCTGGTTGCAGCCTTAAAGGCCTCCCATTTTGCCAAGGGTGAGTCAGTGAAGCCCGCATTGTACTCAAAATAGTCAAGTATTGCATTCTACACCGAGCTACAAAACACCTGATCTTCCAATGCTGCTATTTGCAGCAGCCAGGTAGGGACAACTGGGGCCCTCGCCTTCCAGCCAAGATGCATTATCTGGGGATTATGATCTGAGTGCGTTCGACCCAGGTACTCTGTGTTTTAGATTAGGGTATCAGGGCTGCTGAGGTCAGTATGTGGTCTAGCCGCACATGCAGGTTATGGACCAGTGAGTAGAAGGAGTATATCCGTGCGTCGGGGTTACGCTCGCACCAGACATCCGTCAAGGACCAGTGCCCCATCCAGGAGCACAGGGAATGTGCGTTTGAAGAGGCTGTCGTGCGGTTTAGGGGAGGAATGAGCGATCAAGTGAGACGTCCAAGACTGAATTAAAGTCTCCGCCGAACAGCCATGGGACATCTTTCCAGCGGGGTAGGAGTGCTGATAGGCTACAAAGATAGGCACTCTGATCCACATTAGGGGCATAAATAGAGCCTAGGAGAATGGGTTGCCCATTAAGCCTACCCTTGAGGAAAACATAGCACCCAGCAGGGTCCGCCACCATCTCCTCCTCCTACCAAGGGACCCCCACTTTCACCCAGATCAATAAACCTCTAGATAGGGATGAGTAGTTAGTGCTGTACACCTGCCCACGCCAGCAGAATCACAGCCCGGCAGCCTCTAGGATCGTCAAGTGTGTCTCCTGTAGTAAGGCGATGTTAGCTGCTCTATGTTTTAAGTACGCATATATAGAGTATCTTCAAGCAGGAGTATGTATACCCCTAACATTCCAGGTTATGACCTTAAGACTAGTCATGAGGGCGGTGTGGATCCGCCAAACTCAGCTTACGTAGCTGATTTACACTACAGGTGTGTGCACTACGGCAACAAGTCTCTGGATAAGGCAATAACTCTACAGGGAAAAATCACTGTGAAACGGGAAACAGTGTTTACAACGCTGCCATTACATTGCGTTACTTTTGCAACACGTTGTTAGAACACAATACCTTTACATCGCAAGTCATTAGATCGATATGCTGTATTGTGCGCTCTAACCTAAGGAATATTATAATTTACTATTTCAACACCTTCACTACTGTTGCGCACACTGGAGTAGGAATAGTAAATTATACTATTCCTAAGTCCAGCGCGCCCAGTACAGCAAGTCGATCTAATGCCTTGCGATGTAAAGGTTTTGTGTTCTAACAACGCGGTTGTTGTAACGACCGGGTTGTAATAGAACGCGATGTAATAGCATGCGTTGTAACATGCTATATTCCTGTGAAACCAATAAGATATGTAACTTCATAAGAGAGAACCACAAATGGGGTTAACCCAAACAGTTGTGCCTCATCAAAGAATGACTCAGAAAAGGCGTGTAGAGTAGGAATGAGTCTGTGTGGTCCAGCCCCCGCATATGTAACAGTATGAGGCGGCATTCTGCCGAAGCATCGCATATGCATGGCGCGACATAGGTATGAGACATGAGGTGCCGGTAGCAGGTGTGAGGGCTGGTTAAGTTATACTACAACATTGAATGTGATCTGGCTATAAGCGGGTCAACATATGTAACATTGTCAAATAATTTCATCTCATGTCTGAAGTGTGATGTCCAACAGGTGAGGTGAGCTAGCGTCCGCCGACCACTCCAGTGCAGAGTCAGCGTCCCCATGAGACCTCGATGGAGATGCCGTTGAGCCAGCCGACAGTGATGGTCTCACAGGTCGGAGGGTGTCGGCCACTTGTAGTGCCTCATGGCGCTCTGACCTTATCTGCTCAGGGTCTGGGGCGGATACAGGGATTGCCCTCTGTCACGTGTCTCTACCTCTCCGACAGTTACGCCAGGCCCTTTTTGGCATCTGGCATTCATCCGGGGGCCTGGGCGCAGTAGCCAGTCAATTTTCTTCCAGCCAATTCCAGGCCTCCGATGGAGAGTCAAAGAATCAGGTGTTTCCGTTTCGGATGACCCGCAGGCAAGCTGGAAAGAGTAGAGAGTAATAAAGATCAAAATCTCTTAGTTGAAGTTTAACTGCGCCAAGGGTGGCGCGCTTCTTCTGTACTTGAGCAGTGTAGTCAGGAAACAAGGAGATGGTGACATTTTGCACCTTGGGAGCAGGGTGCTTCCCCACTTCCCTTAATATCACGTCACAATCCCGGAAATTCCGCAGGCAAAACAAGAAAGGGTGCGGGCTAGCTCCCGGAAGAGACTTACGGGCAGGGACCATATGGATGCGGTCAACTACAAATTGTGGAAAGAGTAAGCCCGGGGGAAGTAACTCTCTCATCTAGGACTCTGTGTGGCCCTCCGGGTTCTGATACTCTGCCCCCTCCGGTAAACCAATTACCCGCACATTATTACGGTGTGAGCGCCCTTCTGCTTCAATCAACTTCTCTCCTAGCGTGCAACCCCGATCCATTAGGTCCTGTAAGGTCACAGTATGATTACAGGATCTAGGCTGAAGGTCCGCAAGTGCAGTTTCATTGTAATGCACCCTCTCGGCCAGCTTATGATGGTCCGCCTGTAAGAGAGTGAAGTCTGTTGTGATGCGGTCGATTCTGTTCTGTAGTGGGGTACGGGTCTGCTCTAGTGCTGTGTCTATTGTTTCCACTGCTGCCAGCATGGAGTCCAATTTGGCTGAGCGATCAGGGCGGTTAAGCTCCGGGGATGTCCCTGTGCCCCTGGATGATCCCCCGCCCGTGGCATGTGATGTATTGTCCTGATGGGTGGTCGAGGGGAGGCAGCCCATGACTAATTGCTGTGCATTGGGCATAAGGAGCAGTTTGTGCACAAATCTAGTCTGTGCCGGCCAACATGCGAAAGGTAATTTAGTGACATGGTCTTCATTCCGCTCCACTCAAGTGTAACCAGGAATTGTGAGTATCACCCCCCTCCGCCTGGATTATTGTGTTTTATGTGTCTGTGAGACTGAAGTCGCACCCTTGTCAGTTAATGTCCAACTCACTCTTAGTCCCGAGTGATGCAGCTGGAATCTTTAGGGGGAGGAGAGGGAGGAAGCAAATAAACTGCACATCTCCCGCCCTCAGTCTTATCCGGTGCTCTAAATAATTAAAACTTCTTCCCTGCCACAGGAACAGGCCTTATAGCATAGATGTGGCCAGGTGAGCACAGGAGACATGTATTTGTCACAAGCAGGCCCTGCACCGGGTCAGGAGTCTTTCTCAGCGCCCCACGTTGTCAAGTAGTAGTACCGGCACCCCCGGGGGAGGCTGCCCATGGATCCGGGCTCAGCCCTCTGCACCCTGCAATTCTTGAGGGGATGTGGGCCCAGGGGCTAGCAATCATGCACTAATGCCACAGCCTTCTCAAGGGGCCACGGGTAATAGGAGGAGGGACAGTGCACGCTCGACAAGCCCCAGTAGTAGGCCTGGAGAACCCCACATCCCGTGTCCATGATCCCCCACTTCCCATGTCCACGATCGGCCTCCGGGTCCCCTGCTTCTCTAAATTTCCCAGCAGTGCAGGCGAGGATATGGTTAACTGGGGGAGTCTAGGCCCGACCGGCCCCCGGACCTCCCATATCCCCAATCACTTGTGCCTTGATGTCTCAGGGGCTACTCGAGCACTGGTCGTCAGGAGAAGGACAGCTAAGTCCGGAAACAACTTCGGCACTGTCTACGAATGCCGGGCGGGAGCCTTCCAGGCCGCCGAGTGCCTCCCAGAACAGTTTCCCTGCAGCGCGACTAAGCACGAGGGGGCCTGGGCACAATCGACCCCTGAACCCCCCTCGCTCCTGCCAGCAGCCAAGCTCCAGCTTCCCAGGCTCACCAGCGCTGTCTTCACTTAGCCGAGGAATAGTGGGTCTCCTGGTACAGCCTCTCACGTACAGGAATGGGACTCCTTGTCCGGTCCCTAAGTCGGAGATCAGCAGCTATGTCGCTGCTACTGCAACTGTTCGAGCAGCTGTGGCTCCTATTATATGGCAGCCCCGTCTCAGACCATCATGACAGCGCTAGCCCACAACGGCCCTCAGTGGCTCCGGAGGTGCCAAATTACAGTCACCCAGAGGGCAGGGAGTCCAGTCTCCGCACCCGTGGCGTTAGCCAACGCACCGTTGAGGCACAGGGCCGGTTGTGCGACAGGCCACGACTGTGGAATCTCCGCTGTTAGTGTGTCTGCAGTAGGCCTGGGCTAAAAATCCGTTCCGCTCGCGGAAATTGCGATAATTTGACATTTTCGCGTTCCGCGGAGAGCGCGAAAATGTCAAAATTTCCGCAATCCGCATTTTACCGGAAATTTTTTGCTTACTCGCGCTGTAAAATAATACATTCTCGCGTGCGCACGATCGCCTTACCTGAATCCCCGCGTTCGCCGACAAGTTTTCCCGATCCGGTCGCGTTCTGCACGAGATGTTGGATTATTGGTAGCCATTTGCGCTGTCTCGCGACAGTTCGCGCCCGCAGTAACGTCCTTCGTCGCGTGATCACGTCTTTCTTCTCGCAATCATGCACCGCGAGACAAGTAAAAACAAGATGGCTGCGCCCGCGAGCAACCGCGTGGGTAAGTTGGCGAGCCGCGACCACGCAGAAAATACCGCGAACGGGCGGGAAAAAAACTTCTGCATCTTCGCGATATTTCCGCGTGTTTGCGGAGATTTTTAACATTTTCACAATAATTTGCGAAAGTGAATTCCGCAAATTCCGCCCACCCCTAGTCTGCAGTGGTGATTAGCCCCACTTTGGGTGTAGCGAGAGGTCCTCTATGCCTGCCGCCTCAGCGGGGCTGGTCTTTACAAGCTTTATGCGGCAATGCTCAGGATAACCGGGGGATGGGACACAGAGCACCACAAGAACACGTCCACCGTCTTAGGGTCTTGGCCACGCCCCCATTGGATTAAATACTCTATTTTCTCTGTTGGCCTCACAATCCTTTGAGGCAAAGGTTATCTATTTAAAATAAATAAGGATGTAATTGACATCTCAATAGTTATTTAGGATGCCAGCGGTCACCCAGAGTTATACCCATCTCAAATTCAGCAGCATAAAACTTAAGAACAGGTTTCACCAGGTCACGTAACAGAGTAAAATTAGAAGTAGGCTGAGATTGGCTTTGAAAAAAAAACATCTGATTTAAACTGAGGGCTGAGTGTTCTCTACTAGTTATCCCTAAAACTGTAATAGCTAAACCAACCATATATCTTAATTATTTGCTTGGCTAGGAACAACTGTGATCTTAGGAGAAGCATGGACAGAGCATGGGAGGCCTGTTAAGACGAGCTCCTTGATACAGATGCCCCCATAAAAATTACTGTGGCTCAATAAGTCAAAGATTCAGGGGATTCAATTGATGACAATAACCTTTTCTCACTCAGGGAGCCTTTTGCTTTCTTGGAAACGTCAATATGTTATATCTTTGGAGAGAGAAAAGAATCATTCTTTAAAATTGTCCCAAAGCTGGGTGACCTCACAGTATTTGAATTTGGGCCAGAAGCCCAGACTCTCCTCTTTGGGGCATAGCTTATTAAGTAAGTGGGGACATTTGGATAAAGTACAGTTAGCATGAGTCACTGGTAAGGGGCAGAAGATTCCAGAACTGAACTGCCGGCTGTCATGCCTTGGGCACCAGGTTGCAGTGCTTAAGCCTGTACACTCATTGCCACTGCCCCCACCTTCTTCTCTCAAAGAATAAAAGGAAGTGGTAACAATTGAAGGGAGGACAAAGAAAAGTTGAGTGTAAGTCACCCATCACTTCTAGTAACAAGCATCAGAATAGCTGCTTTTCTTCACATATAATTAATTTTTCAGTAGAGGGACAGAATCTCATTACAAAAAAACTTATCAAACTGTTGATAAAGGGTGCAAGGGATTGTGAGCAACATATTTTAGTTCAGAAAGAAAAACAAGGAGTATCATACAGTAGTGAATCTGAGCAAAGTCAACTTGTTCTCTGACAACACTTGAAGATGAAGATGACTGTACATCACATGCTATCCTACTTCTAGGAGACCGAATGGTGAGTTTGCATCAGAAAGATGTGTATATTTTGTTCCCAACTTATCAAATGAGATTATTTCAGTTTCTCTAGCAATATCAGGCATTCAGATTCACTTCTCTCTCTTTTCGTCTGTTCTCCTCTCCTTGGTGTATCACTAAGCTTCACAAACAGTTAGTGGTGACACTTTGAACGCTGTATAACTATTTATCTAGACAGTATGACTTTTCTTACCCAGAATAGCATATAATTGAAACTACAACTGCAGTCTGAAACTCATCTTATACAATGCTTGGGGATTTGTAGTGAACTGGGAAAAGTATGATATAATTTTATCGCAACGGATGGAATTTCCAGGATTTGTAGTAGATTCTATGAAGGAAATAACATACACTAACATACACTAAAGCAGTCAAGTAGTGATGCCTGTGCAAGCTTTTTCATTAATACCTCTTTGCCATTTGACCAGAATGGTGGGCCTCTTGGACTCTTCTAGCCAATCATTATTTCCAGGTTCACTTTACTACTGTGCTCTGCAACAGTTAAAAATAAAGCATTTGAAAGAGGGTGCTTTTATACAAACCTAATCTCTTTCTAAGAAAACACTTGAAAGGAAATTTCATGGTGGGTGGACCATCCAGAACCATGTAGCTGTCTCCTAATTTATTTTTCAACTACCAGAGATTTTTCTTAGAATCAGATGTAAGTCAGTGGGGGGTCTCCGTGTGGCCAGTTCTTGCTTAGCAGAACAAGAAAGGAGATGTCAATGCACATACATTTTTTGATAGCTTCTAGCAGACTCTTTTGCAAATTTCTGATTTGCAGTGCAGTCCTGCTACGAATGAAGGCTCTTACAGCAGTCAGATATGTAAACCATATAGGGGGTACAAAATCCAAACTCTTGGTAGAAAGCATTTTGGGAGTTTGTCTCAACCACAGAATCTTTGTGAAAGTAGAGTACTTTCCAGGTATTCACAATATAGTGGAAGATTGGTTCTCAAGATATCTAAAAGATTACTGTGACTGTTGCTTACATCCATGGGCTTTTCAGGAACTGAAACATGTGTGGTCCTTTCTTAATAGACCTATTTGCTTCTCACCTATATTCTCAGCTCAATAAGTTCTACAGTTGGAGACTGCAGCAGTCGGTGCTGTACTCAGACTCTTATCTACAGGGTTGGGCAGCATGCCATCCATACTCCTTTCCCTCTTTTGTAATGACACCCAAGTCACAGCTCATTTTTGTAGGCAAAATGGGAGCAAAGGTTTTGTTACTCCCTTGTGGACTTCTGTATTGCTTCACACTCCCAAATAATAGAAGATACAGCTCTCCTGCACAGAGGTACATACATGGCGAAGCAACAAAACACCTAGAAAAGGGTTTCACTCTCATAATATCAGACACACCAAAAGACAGTTTAAAGAATAAAGTGTTGGGTTTTATTTGTGCAACACTCTCTAACAGAAAGGCTTTTCAGATGTCAAATGAAACAACATATAAATGTATATAGAAATATATATATGTTCAAGCAATAATAACACTTACAAGTAAGCAAATGCAATGGTTAAATGCATGGAATAAAATGGAAGGAATAAAATACAAGCAGATAATAATGATAATACTGGACGTCCACTGCAAGAAATAAGCCCTGTTAAATGCAAGTAATCAGACACAAGGAATCAAAGGAAAGCATGAAAAAATATAAAGTTATGTACAATAAATACATCAGATGATTATAACCACTGGAGACTTGAATGTTCACACAGACACACTCACACATCACAATGCCAATAATCAGAGAAAATACATCACCAGCTGCAATAACTTCATCTTAGCCCACTCCAGACTGGGGGATTCACAGCCAGGGTCAAGAGAGTCAGCAAGCCGGGAACTGCTACACTGACTTATGCACTTTTGTTCTTCATTCAAGTACAAACTCCCGCTTTCTAAGTCAACAAACCCCAGCTTTATAATCTCAATGCACTATACATTTCCGAGAGGATGTCCTCTACACCAAGGAAACCTACTGGGGTTGGCCACTTTCCATGCAAGCATTCAAAAGGCAAAGAAGTTCTCACGTTTGTATTCTTCTGTGCACCCATATGTTCCAGCCCCTTAACTTAGCGAAGCTTGAGAAAGTAGAAAGCATCTCCAAAAGTACAGAAAACATCTCAAAAAGTACAGAAAATAATTTCGACCGTGAATAGCCTAAACAACTTTAGTAATCTGGGGACCTGCTTGTGTGTGCAAAGCTCAAGCTAGACAGAGTCAGAATACAAGATGGCATGAGGGCACATCAAAGCCAATAGTAAAAACTTAATTACACTTCCCAATGTACAACACAATGCACATTTGTGCACCACTGCCTATAGCATCACACACTTAATTTCCCAATGTACAACATAATGCACCTTTAGGCACCACTGCCTATGACACTACACTCTGAGACAGAGAAGTACATTCCACACATTTCTCTCTCTCATGCTTTCAAATGCACATCCTAGATGTTTTGTTCCTGGCGAGGCTGTTCTACTTTGTGAAAACACTCCCACTCTGCAGCTTTAAGGAGACACGAAATGCAAGTGCAAAGTGGAAATAAAACACATAAAATCAATTAAAACAGTGGTAGTTAAAGGTCATCACGTGGTCCCAATATATGGGAGTGCCTCTGGCACTACAAATTCTCAGCCTGGCATTTCAATGTTCCTTTCTTGCTCATCATTGCCTGTTGCTGAAGCCTTAAGGATGTCACGAGCTGATCTTGTCAGGCATTCTTTAATTGATATTAACTTCCAAAAAATAACCATGCACGAAGGGCTCCAAAATTATTTGTTAACTCAGCCTACTTGTTATGCCCGAATGCTTCTGACTCGTCTCAGATTTGGAAACTTTTTTCGTATGATTGCTTTCCCTCTCTGCAATTCTTGGTCAAATGAACTCCCACTATGCCCTTGTGACGACACCTCTGCCCAATCTAACATTCATTGTGTTCTTTTTTTGTAAATTCTATCAGTTGCCCAGGGGGGCTTTTTTGAAACCACTTTTAAAGTCCTGGGGGATCCGTACTTGTAGACTGGCCATGTTTAGGTTATTACAGCTGGAAAATGAATGTACTATCATTGCAGTAACACGTTTCTTAAAGCTGGCTGTTAAGTTTCGGAACTCTATGTAATTATTGTAATATGCATTTTATGCAATTTGACAATTTTTCATTAACAGGGGATTGTTCTGATTGACTCTGACTATGTAAAAACAAAATTTTCTTAACAATTGTACTTGTATATATATGCATGTACTTTTTAATGTATGCTTTTTTAATGTATGCTTTTATGATTTCAATTTGAAAATCGAATAAAGCTTTCTTGATTGATTGATTGATTGATAGCTTGGACCGTATCGGGGCTTGGCTGCAAACTTTATTCAGTCATCGTGAGCCCAATGAACTTCCAAAGCTTAGGAAAGATAGCCTAGCTGGCACCTGGAAAGGCATCTTGATCCCGTATGATTGATGTCTCCTTAGTTCTCAATTTCTTAACTTATTTGACTTCCCAAATAAATCGTTTCAAACCATTAATGGCTACAGGTTAGCAATTTTGAAAAGTGTGAGCGCACTAACAATAAATCTGTTGAAAAATATCTTTTGGTGTGCAGATAATTAAAAGGTATTTGATATTCTAATCCTCCCATACCATGATATTTATTACCATGGGATGTCAATTTGGTACTCCAGTTATTCCAAAAATGGCCAAAAAAAAATCCCTTTCTATTATGACACAAAATTTTCTACACTCCTTCATGTAATTTATTGTAAGAGGGTGTCGGACGTTAGGGCATTGGACATCTCTAAGAGACAATACTCACCCTGTCCTGCTAATTTCTCCATCACAAGATTTTGGTATTTTATCCTATAAAAAGCCTTATTCTTTCGTTTCTTCTTCCACACTAGCAAGTTGGGTGAAGCAGGTAATGGCCCTATACGAGAGTGACACAAATGTTTTGGAATTCATTCCATCAGGATTGCAATGGTTTCTAAAGCCTTCTAGACTGCAAAGCGGTTGGGGGACATTATTAGATCTGTGGACTGGCCTAGCATCTCTACATTAAGGATGATTTATTGCACATTTGTGGCTCATGCACTGATGCCCTTTAAACAACCATAATACAGAATATGGTCTTGCCTTCAAATAAAGATTTTCCTAGCTATGGTAGCAAAGGAAAGTGACATGAAGGTGAATATTATGCCTCCTCTGTCCAGGTTTCATCAGTTGCTTTTCTTTCCCTCCTAACTACCATGAGTACGTTTCTTTGTTTTCATTTTTTCTAGTCATAGTTTCAACAATACTGGGCGCTTCCTATGAAGTCCACAAGTAAAGAAGGGACATATTGACAGGCCCACACATTATTGATGGACACGGAAGAGTTATACGGCTTGGATGTAATGAAGTTTTTCTATATTATTATTTGTTTTCGTATTAGTGATACTCTTTAGTTTTGGGTGTTGCATCCAGTAAAGAGGATCGAGGTGAATCCATGCTATAATGGGTAGACCTGATAGGTTATCTCAGTCTGTGCAGATCCCAGGGTTTGACTGGCCTATAGGGCAATTTGGCAGTGCTTGATAGGCTGGTCTGACCGATCATTGTGAGGGATGGATTTTTAGCAGTTTGTAGGCCTGCTTTATGGGCAGGTGGGTAAAGTTTTACTACTAATATCCCTGTTATTACCACAAGCATTGCCTGCAGTAAACACATACAGTGTCTCATATCTAGAAAAATACCCTTGCAGTGTGTCTTAACAAGTTAAAAACTGGCCAGATATACAAGTTTGGGCCACTTTTTAGCAATACGATTCGCTATTTTGTTGTCTGGGCCTATTTTGTGTACCTGCCTGAACCTGCCAGAGACCCGGCTACTGTGAATAAATAGTACAGGAAAACGGTCACGCATGTGCTTGTTAGCAGCAGACTCGACTACGGCAACAAACTCTATGCCAGCACCACCCAGAAACTCCAAAAGAAACTGCAGAATGGATGATCTTCGCCAGACACATCCTGAACATCCCACGCCGCTGCCATATCACCAGCACCTGAGAGAGCTCCACTAGCTACTCATGAACAAAAGAATCACCTTCAAGCTCATCACGTATTCATACAATGCCCTCCACAATGCCATACCTCATACCTCAACCACCTCCTCTCCTTCTACTCTCCCACCAGACTTCTCTGCCCAATTAGCCCTGGTCACCATCCCACGGATCCGCAAGACCACGGCTGGAGGAAGATCTTTCTCTTACCTCGCTGCGAAGACCTGCAACTCCCTTCCTCTGCACCTCAGGCAATCCCTATCGCTTACACAATTCAGGAAGGAACTCAAGACCTGGCTCTTAGACTGAACCGCAGATCCTTCCCCTGCCCCCCACTCAACATCTTGAGACCCTTCCGGGTGAGTAGTCGCACTTTATAAGAAACCTGATTGATTGATTGACTAAAGTAGCGGTTTTGAAGAATGCATACTATTCCCTTTGAGTCCTTGACAATATCAGGACTTTACTTCACTACCAAAGCTAGAAAAAATTGCCATATATCTTCAGTATTCTCTAAAATACTATCTCAAATAGTGACTGCGCATTTATCCTCTTGAAGGATGTGTGGTGCAATGCATCAGGCTCCACACACTGAGAACAACTGAGTCTGTTCACATATCGGACGTCAAAACGCTTCTTGCCCCACCGGCGCATCCTTTCCAGAGTCCAAGGAAAACTCAGAGTCATGCTTGAGAACTGATACACAGGCCAAATACGAGCAACAGCCTTTAACTCGCAGCCAGAACCCCGCATTTTTTACCACGCAGGCATAACCTCGCAGGCGACATTAGCACACAAAACTCCTTTCTCCCTTCCGAAGAAATTGCTCAGACACTCAAGTATGCTTCAAAGGTATAATTTAATGACAATGACAAACCGGACGCGTTTTGGCTTTATGCCTTGCTCACGGCAATAAGAATTACAAAATCATTATTCCATTTTTAAAAACATGTATAAAAAATGAAGAAGAACTTAACCACCACAATGTGATTCTAATAGTGAAAAATGTGTCGGCCATCTTAACATGATCAAATCCAAAGCTTTTCAATCAGCATATTATTAGCAGCTTCTGAAGATGTAACAATTCATACAAAATCTGCAATTTCACTTTACAAAAATGTCCATACTAGATGCAAATTGCAATAAAGTATTTAGGAGTAAAACGAAATTCATGTACTCCTCTATTACCCAATACATGAACCGCCATCTCCAATCTCGCCCAAGTGGGCAACTAAAGGCGGAACAAGCCCCTATGGGCTATTAGTTGACTCAACAATACAAAATTCAAAATTTGCAACAAAGTTTAAATAAAAGGAAATGCAGATAGATTAAAGCGCAATATAAGTGCTCCTATGTTAAACATAAATACTCTGCCAATGTAAACCTAATAACATTACCAAAAGCAGAAATATTGCCCATGTGGGTCATTCAATCCCTCAACAATGTCACACAAATGTTGGTATAAAACAATTCTGCCCATGTGGGCTATTCACAGAGGAGTCCATAATCTGCACATGAATTAGTCTGAACATCAGAAGCAGATGGTTCGACAATAAATACCCAAAAGAACGAAGGTGAAAGTGCCTGCAACTGTGAGAGAAAATGAAAAAACTATTACCATTAAAAGCCATCTGGAAAGAATCTTTAACCTATAGAAAAAATGCTCTAGGTACTCAGGTGGATTGCCAGTTCCTCACTTGAATTTAATCCCTTTGGCATAAGGGTTTCAAAATCAATGATGTATTTCGATTCCAGCTTCCGCAATGTTAACTCTCGGTTCCCACCCCTGACATCCGTGTTCACAGCATCAATTACCATCTTTTTCAATAACCTTTCATTTTGAAAATGGCACTCAAAGAAATGACGTGCTGTAGAAATTAAAACCTTCTCTGGGGCTTCACTGATACACCTGGTCCTTTTAAACCAACAAAGAAGAGATTGGCACAGAAGCTGTAATGTAAAAGACATCTTTTTATTTAACCTCTAAAGAGGGAAAAATGCGTCATACAGAATTCTCAAATCACTGTAGGAGACATTTCTAAGGAGTACAGAGAACAGGGGCATTATATACCCACACAGGGGCTGAAAAAAGGCGGTACAAGTACACATGAGAAGAGTTATGCAAATAGATGGTCATACAGAAACTTCACAGTCAACAAGTAGGAAGAGTAATAAGTTGCTGACATCAGTTAGAACAGCCTGACAGTTCTATACTAGGAACAGGTGCACTCTACTAGCTAAGCACATCTGAGCATGTGCAAGACTCTGGGAGAGGGAAACAGCAAATGGCCAGCACATAGC
The DNA here is from genome assembly GCF_964204655.1 of Triturus cristatus. Lineage (NCBI taxonomy): Eukaryota > Metazoa > Chordata > Amphibia > Caudata > Salamandridae > Triturus > Triturus cristatus. Next base: position 646,806,121 of record NC_140594.1, on the reverse strand, counting down.
TAACTAAATTGGCTGCCAAGTACAAAATGGCTTTCAGCTCATGCTAAGAGATTAATGCAATCTTCAACAGTGCCACCGGATAATGTTTATCATTATGTCTGATGGCACGTACATGCTCTAATAAATGTTTCCTGGCATGATGAATTGTGCTGCCTATATAAATTTTATAACATGGGCATATTAGAGCATATACACAGTGGGTGGTATTGCGATTCAAAGACTTTTGAATGACAAATTGATGTTTGGAGTTAGGTATCTGGAACTCAATACAATCAGAACTATGACTACACGCTTTACAGTTTTTACAACAGCGGAAACCCGATCGCCCCCCACTCCTGGGTGCTACCTCTCTAGTAATCAGGTTCACACTTAACTCAACCCTCAATGATCTACTCTTTTTAACAGTTATCTGAGGGTTACAATTCAAATGCTTGCGCAAATCATCATCTGTCATCAATATATGCCAATGTTTATTCAATATTTTCCGAATATCTTGCGCCTGGTGGGAAAAGGTTGTTATAAATCTTGTTGTTTCTGATTTTTCTTCTTGTTTTGCTGGGTGTAACAACTCTACTCTTGTAACCAATTCTATTCTCTCACTAGCTTGGTTAATCACCTTTTGACTATATCCCCGTTCTGCAAAACGTTTGCACATTAAGGGCCTCATGTAGGTAGCTAAATACCGGTCGGTAACGGCCGAAATTCGGTAAATATCCCGTTACCGACCGGTATTTAGCTATTTGGGATGTAGGAGGCATAATTCAGGATTCGGTAAATTACCGAATCGGTAAAATACCGAATCGGTAAATACCGAATCCTGAATGTAGGGAGCACTCTAAAGAGTGCAAATTAGAATTAAGAATTCGTTATTTACCACCAAATACAGGTTGGTGATAAATAACGAATACCTTGCAAAACGCAATATTTTGCAGATGTAAGAGTGCCATGTAGCAGACATACATGCCCTTAGGGCATGTATGTGCGCCACATGTGCACACATGCAAGAATCAGGGGTGCAACAGGGTGTCAATGTGACACCCTGCCACCCTTGTATATGCTCCCCCCATTACCGAATCGGTATTTACCGAATCGGTAATGGTGACTGGCTTCCCATTGATTCCTATGGGCCTCCAGGCCCATAGGAATCAATGGGAAGGTATGCCCCATTACCGAATCGGTAAATACCGAATTTTTCCGATTCGGTCAATTTTACCGAATCATTACCTACATCACATTTACCGATTCATAAATACCGAATCGGTAAAATTCGGTATTTATGAATCGGTAAATGTGTTGCTACCTACATATGGCCCTATTTCTTATTCCATATGCAATTCCGTTTTGCACGTAACAGCTCCCCATAGGGGATGGTGTACACAAGTTTTGGAGGATGTGCCTGTAACAGGCTATTGCCTGCCATCTTTTTTCGAAACAACTTAGTCTCCAGTGTGTTTTTCTTAACACTAACTTGCAAATCCAAAAATTCTATCTCGGTTTTACTGATGTGCTCCGTAAATGTTAAGTTGTAACCATTATTGTTCAATTTTTGTACAAAACATCTGGCAGATTTTTCATTACCATTCCAAATGAAAAATATATCATCTATAAAATGCAGCCACAGGACAACACAGCTTTCAAATTCCTCCAGCTGTGCAGCCACCTGCTCCTCCCACCAGCCCATGACCAAATTCGCATAGCTGGGGGCGGAGCAGGTGCCCATAGTCGTGCCTTGAGACTGCTTGTAGATGGTCTTATCAAAGATGAAAAAGTTGTTTGTTAAACAAAATTGAATCATATCTAAAATCATTTTGGAATGGAAAAACAGAGAAATAAAACTTGTCTTTAAGAAATGCCTTACAGCTTTCAAACCTATATCATGTTTGATACTGGTGTATAAGCTGTTAACATCCATAGTTACTACAGTGTACACATCTTCCTAATGGATGCCTTCAATTATAGTAAAACAAATGTGTGGTATCACGCAGATAAGCTGGTAATCCCATTATGAAAGGTTTTAGGTAATGGTCAATAAATCTGGAGGTATTCTCCAACAGTGAGCCAAGTAATGAAACAATCGGCCTGCCGGGAGGGTTTTGGGCATCCTTATGCACAAAAGGCAGGAGGTATAATTCCGGGATTTTAGGATGGACACACTTCAAGTATTTATACTCCTCCCACTCTAATAAACCCCTCTCCCTCCAATCAGATAGCATTTCGCCAAATTGTTTGTTAGATGTCATTATTTCGTTCTTATTAGAAATGCAATAACAATTGGCATCATTCAGCTGGCGCATTCCTTCAGCCAAATACTCAATTTCATCCAAAATACATACGTTCCCGTCCTTATCCGATTGACGAATTGCAATCGAAGTTTCCGATTTTAGATCTTCCAAGGCTTTCATCTGTGAGTAGGTTATATTTTTCTTGCTTGCTGCTAGAAACTTATACCTAATCTTTTTAAGGTCTTTTAACACTCCCTTCTCAAAGACCTCTACAGCCTCATATTGTACATTAGGTAGGAATACAGACTTTGGCTTAAAAGTACTACCTGGATTTGCATTCAAATCAAAATCAAAATTGGCCAAATTCAAAATGGCATTGTCATGACCCATAATTTTCATCAAGAGTCGTAAGTGTATGTAACACCCCAACGTCATCAAGGTTCAAATTGCTCAACACATTGCCCATATCCTGAGACTTAATTTTCACAGGTTTTGTCTCAAACCATTTCTTTAGTTTCAACTTTTTGGAGAAATAAAACAGGTTTATTCTAGTCTGTACATAGTTAAATTCGCAGAAGGACAAAAAGACAAACCCAGTGAGAGAAGTTCCTCTTCTTCCACCGATAACTGACGCTGCAATAAGTTCACCACATTCATTGTTTCATTTTCTTGCCCCTTGTCAGCATTCCCACGGGCTTTGCTTTGTCGCTTTTTGCTCCTTGTTTTTGCTTGCTTATTCCTCGCGTTCTTCCTCTGTTTCCACGTCGTCTGCCCCTCTGCGCATTTTGTTCCTGAGGATGTTGTGTCCTTCCCTCGTTCATGAACTGAAATTGACGTAAGAAATTCTTCTTCTGCGTTTCCTGAGTAGTGCTTTGACTGAAAGCTGAGGTCGAAACATCTGACATGTTACCGTCCGAAACATCACTTTCACTGATATCTGTTTAAGGTATTGGTGCCACTCTTCTTTCTATTGGTTCAATCTCTTATCTTCGAACATGTGATCATATTTCTTGTGGAAAGTTAATGTTCGCCCAGCCTGGTAATCTTTAAAATCACACAAATATTTTTGTTGCTTTTTTGCTGTGATTTCCTCTTCCAATTTCTCCAGCCGAGTCATGAGATTCTTCAGAAATTCTTCCACAGCCTCCTTAGATGCTAATTTATCCAGTTCGGCAAAAACATTATCAATTTCTTCAAGGAGTTTAGATCTATCTTTTAATGCATATTTTCCCAAAATGCGCATCATTGTGAGAGAGCATGCGGTGGAGTTGTTGGACCATTCTACCAGCATGTCTGGATCCGGGTCCTCATATGTGGAAATTGTGAAAATTCTTAATCCTCGGGGGACTAGTCCAACCTCAACGTAACGCTGAAATGACTCCACTTCCCACCATTTGGTCAGTTCTTTCCTATGCAGTTTTTCCAGTTGTTGAAACAGCATTCGAATTTTAATTTCATCAGTTATATTGCGTGTTATAGTAGACGTAGTGTCGCTGCCAGTTCCACTTTGATACCAACATTTGTGTGACATTGTTGAGGGATTAAATGACCCACATGTGCACAATTTCTGCTTTTGGTAAAGTTATTAGGTTTACATTGGCAGAGTATTTATGTTTAACATAGGAGTACTTATATTGCGCTTTAATCTATCTGCATTTCCTTTTATTTTAATTTTGTTGCAAATTTTTAATTTTGTATTGTCGAGTCAACTGATAGCCCAAAGGGGCCTGTTCCGCCTTTATTTGCCCACTTGGGCGAGATTGGAGGTGGCAGTTCATGTATTGGGTAATAGAGGAGTATTTGAATTTCGTTTTAGTCCTAAATTCTTTATTGCAATTTGCATCTAGTATGGACATTTTTGTAAAGTGAAATTGCAGAATTTGTATGAATTGTTCAATCTTCAGAAGCTGCTAATAATATGCTGATTGAAAAGCTTTTGATTTGATCATGTTAAGATGGCCGACACATTTTTCACTATTAGATTCTTCATAAATTCTTCCATAGCCTCCATAGATGATAATTTATCCAGTTCGGCAAAAACATTACCAATTTCTTCAAGGAGTTTAGATCTATCTTTTAATGCATATTTTCCCAAAATGTGCATCATTGTGAGTGAGCATGCGGTGGAGTTGTTGGACCATTCTAGCAGCATGTCTGGATCCGGGTCCTCATATGTGGGAATTGTGAAAATCCTTAATCCTCGGGGGACTAGTCCTACCTCAATGTAACGCTGTAATGACTCCACTTCCCGCCATTTGGACAGTTCTTTCCTATGCAGTTTTTCCAGTTGTTGAAACAGCATTCGAATTTTAATTTTATCAGTTATATTGCGTGTTATAGTAGACGTATTGTCGCCGCCACTTCCACTTTGATACCAACATTTGTGTGACATTGTTGAGGGATTAAATGACCCACATGGGCACAATTTCTGCTTTTGGTAAAGTTATTAGGTTTACATTGGCAGAGTATTTATGTTTGACATAGGAGTACTTATATTGCGCTTTCATCTATCTGCATTTCCTTTTATTTAAATTTTGTTGCAAGTTTTGAATTTTGTATTGTCGAGTCAACTAATAGCCCATAGGGGCTTGTTCTGCCTTTAGTTGCCCACTTGGGCGAGATTGGAAGTGGCGGTTCATGCATTGGGTAATAGAGGAGTATATGAATTTCGTTTTACTCCTAAATACTTTATTGCAATTTGCATCTAGAATGGACATTTTTGTAAAGTGAAATTGCAGAATTTGTATGAATTGTTACATCAGAAGCTGCTAATAATATGCTGATTGAAAAGCTTTTGATTTGATCATGTTAAGATGGCCGACACATTTTTCACTATTAGAATCACATTGTGGTGGTTAAGTCCTTTTTCATTTTGTATACATGTATTTAAAAATGGAGTAATGATTTTGTAATTCTTATTGCCGTGAGCAAGGCATAAAGCCGAAACGCGTCAGGATTGTCATTGTCATTAAACTATACCTTTTAAGCATACTCGAGTGTCTGAGCAATTTCTTCGGAAGGGAGAAAGGAGTTTTGGATTTGCAGGTCACCCGGTAACCTAAACTCAGACCGCCCGCTAAACACAGCCTTGAGACGAACCGGGACTGGTGTCTATAATATAAATATATATATATATATATATATATATATATATATATATATATATATATATATATATATATATATATATATATATATATATATATATATATATCCACAAAAGAACCACTGTGTCAAACTCCTCAATGCGGGCGAAAGAACAGACAATGGAGCCGTGGCCTCAAATTCAAAGTGTGTTTATTCGTAAACACTAGGTCCGACGCGTTTCAGAGTTAACGGCAATCCTTCTTCACGGGCAACAGACTGTGTTACGTTCGAATTATTTAAAGTGCAAGTGCTGGTCATGTGCCATAAACATAAAAGAAATACTAAGCATTGTTCATCATCTTTCTTAATAAAGTTCAGACATTTCAACATTTACATAAATGCAAAGTGTGCTGTTCTCTTAGTCGTAATTTTAACACGTTAAGTGTAAAGTTATTTATATGAATGTGCGGAGAAACGTGTTACGCTCGACCACAGTTACATGATTTGTAATTATATGGACTTAAATTTAATCAGAATTACCATCAAAAGTGCAACATGAGTTTTTAACTTGTTATAAATAAACATGCAACTGGTAGCTCGATTGACAGTGCTGGTACAGAATTAATATCGTCATCAGCTCATAATGTAGCAATTGTTATTCTGTACTATAGGGATAAACCCGTCATAATGTCGGATGTCAACATTTGAAATTGACAGATAGTTTTCAAATTAAAGTTCATAGTCATGCCCAAGTGGGCTATATCGTAAAATATATAATCATTATCAAAAGAAATCACTGTCAATTAGATATAACATAATACTTGACACCAAATCCTTGCTGGTATTAAAAAAACAATCCTTGAATATATTTTAGTAAATATATTCACAGTGTTAACGGCCAACATTATAATCGTTATAGCAGCGTGTTTGAAACACAAATATATGGTAACATCTCAAAATCTGTTCAAAAAAGTCTGCAATCAATTTTCTTTAACCAACTTAGATACGAACAATCACATTCATGTTTTTCATTACTGCAATTCGTCATCTGAAAAAATTCAGATAGAAAGACTTTGTTGTAAGATCATTAAAAACATTAGAAAGTGCACTAACCAGAATTTAAACTAAACACAAAATCTTAAAAGGGATTTTTTACATGTAACAAATGTAAGGCATGCAAATTCAGCAACAATTGTAAATCGATTAAACTATGCAGTTATCAAGCTCCTTTTGTCATACAAAAACATGTCAATTGTAACACAGAATATGCGATCTATGCGCTAAGATGCCCTTGGGGCAATAGGACAGCGGAACTCAGAAGATTGGAGTCTAAAACGATCATTAAATTCAACACTCTAACGCCTGTAGGTTTAAACCTTGATGAGGAGATGTCTGTACACTTGCAAATCACAATCATATCAATTATTGGCATTGTTCTCCTGATTCTGTCTTTTAAGATTTTGTGTTTAGTTTAAATTCTGGCTAGTGCACTTTCTAATGTTTTTAATGATCTTACAACAACATCGTTCTATCTGATTTTTTTAAGATGACGAATTGCAGTAATGAAAAACATGAATGTGAATGTTCGTATCTAAGTTGGTTAAAGAAAATTGATTGCAGACTTGTTTGAACGGATTTTGAGATGTTGCCCTATATTTGGGTTTCAAACACGCTGCTATTATGATTGAAATGTTGTCCGTTAAGACTGTGAATATATTTACTAAAATATTTTCAAGGATTGTTTTTTTAATAACAGCAAGGATTTGGTGTCAAGTATTATGTTATATCTAATTGACAGTGATTTCTACGATATAACCCACTTGGGCATGACTATGAACTTTAATTTGAAAACTATCTGTCAATTTCAAATGTTGACATCCGACATTATGACGGGTTTATCCCTATAGTACAGAATAACAATTGCTACAATATGAGCTGATGATGATATTATTTCTTTACCAGCACTGTCATTTGAGCTACCAGTTGCGTGTTTATTTATAAGAAGTTAAAAACTCATGTTGCAATTTTGATGGCAATTCTGATTGAATTTAAGTCCGTATAATTACAAATCATGTAACTGCGGTCGAGCGTAGCACATTCATATGAATAACATTACACTTAACATGTGTTAAAATTACGACTAAGAGAACAGCACACTTTGCATTCATGTAAACAATGAAATGTCGGAACTTTATTAAGAAAGATGATGAACAATGTGTAGTATTTCTTTTATGTTTATGGCACATGACCAGCACTTGCACTTTAAATAATTCAAACGCAACACAGTCTGTTGCCCGTGAAAAAGGAGTGCCGTTAACTCGAGACGCGTCGGACCTAGTGTTTATGAATAAACACACTTTGAATTTGAGGCCACGACTCCATTGTCTGTTCTTTCGCCCGCATTGAGGAGTTTGACACAGGGGTTCTTTTGTGGATACGTGGGGGTGGCTACCCCTGCCGTGTGCCCGCCGTAATAAAGAGGCTCGGGAAAGCCAAAGACTCTGGTGGATATATATATATATATTACCTACTGGCAGTCGCCAGTAGGTAGTTATAGTTAGGACCTATTTTCCATAGGAAATCCGCAACATTCTATTTGGAATAACGTTGGCGTCGATTGATGAATCTTTGCGAAATTTTCCAAACTTTTGCCCAGCTCCGGTCCGCTCCTATCCTGAAAATTTCACGGTGATTCGTCAAGCAGGGGCTGAGAAAAAAGGGGGGTCCTAAACGCATTTTCCCCATGCATTTTTCCATAGGACCTGTTGACGCAGCTACAGCCCGAAGTGCTGAGCGGAATTACACCAAATTTGGCAAAGAGGATGTCCTCAGATCAGACTCGTGCCTTTTGCTTAAATGGTGTAAATCCATTCAGTAGTTCCTGAGAAAATCAAAAGTAAAGTTACATATATATCTGGGCGGAGCCTAACCACACATCTCATCGTGAGATCTGATTGACTGTCAGCACTTCATCCTAGAAGTGTTGGCAGCCATCTAGGGACCAATATACATGATAGCACCTCATTAAAAAGCATTGCAGTTAATAGAAGGTTTTAAGACTTTAGTTACATTATAAATCATTTGTTGATGGTACCATACTCATTTTAGGAATTGTGGTGTGTTCTAAGGTGATTTTACCATGTGAAAAAGCCTTCTGCTGTGATATCATGAATCATGTTTGAGAGAAAACTATTTTCTCATGCTTTTCCCACAGAGGTTTGGAAGGTGATCTATAAGCTAAACTGAGAGGATATTTTCTGTAAATTCACATTATCTTTCTCAGTCATGTGAGAATGAAGTCTGACATTCTCAGTAAAACATGTACATCCAACAAGGGCAGAGACTGTCAGTTGATTCCTTTGTGTTCTACTGCAGCTTCCCAGAGTGTTCTAAAGAACAACTAGAGCGCTAACAGTCCTACTTATGACAAACGTATGGCACACCTGAAGCCATCTTGGTTGGAATAAAGTGGTAACTCTTAAAACATTTAATTTAAAAAGGAACTAAATGAGGGGGTTCATTTTGCCATAGAAAGTATGATTAGTGCTGCATAAAGAAAAATTAGGGTACATTTTGAGTGACTTCTCAAATCCTCTTCTATTTCATTAAAAAAATCTGACATGCAGACTGAAACATGCACTTTCAATACCAGCAGCAGACTTCCCTGGTGAGCAGTAGCTTTACTACAGTGATCTAATAAGCGACTACAGTGCTAACATTCTGAATTCATGGCAAATGTGTGACACATCTGAATGCCTTCTTGATGGAATCAAAGTAAAGAACTGAAAGTATTTCCTACTGAGGAGACTGTAGTAAATGAGGAAATTAGGAAACATCATAACAAATAAGTCTCCCAAAATGGCCACCAGAGACAAAAGAGCCCAAATGTAGCCCAAATATCACCCAGATGTAGCCCACGTATAGCCCAATGACAGAATGTCCCAGAGTGTTCTAACGAACAACTAGAGCGCTAACAGTCTTACTTATGACAAAAGTATGGCAAACCTGAAGCCATCTTGATTGGAATAAAGTGGTAACACTTAAAACATTTAATTTACAAAGGAACAAAATGAGGGGGTTCATTTTGCCATAGAAATTATGATTAGTGCTGAAGAAAGAAAAATTAGGGCACATTTTGAGTGACTTCTCAAATCCTCTTCTATTTCATTAAAAAATTCTGATATGCAGACTGAAACTTGCACTTTTAATACCAGCAGCAGACTTCTGTGGTGAGCAGTAGCTTTACTACAGTGATCTAATGAGCAACTAGAGTGCTAACATTCAGAATTTATGGCAAATGTGTGACATATCTGAATACCTTCTTGATGGAATCAAAGTAAAAAACTGAAAGCATTTCCTACTGAGGAGACTGCAGTAAATGAGGAAATTAGGAAGCTTCATAACAAATAAATCTCCCAAGATGGCCACCAGAGACAAAAGAGCCCAAATGCAGCACAAATATCACCCAGATGTAGCCCACATGTAGCCCAATGACAGAAGTGTGCAAAACACTTATTTTTAGTGTATTTGCAGTTTTACATGGTGCAGACTTGTCAGGTTTTGGAGTGCTTTACATGAGCATTGGTTACATCACATAAGATCAAATTCATTTTGGTTGTAGACATGGGGAGATTAAGTGATTTGACCAGAATCACAGAATGTTGAGCTGAAGCAGAAACTCCAACCTGGTTCCCCAGTTGCAAAGTCTGCAGCTCTGGAAGTAACACCACATCCTTTCCCCTAGGTGCAACATTTAATCAAGTGGTCAACTGGATAAAAAAACATAAAGATTACAAATAATTTAAAAGTTCTTTGTCGCTATTTGAAAACTCAGAAAATATGTCCTCATTTTAGTTTTTTAGAGCACTAACCATAATTTTGATGCAAATAAGACCCTCTCATATATGTAATTTCTAAAGGAAATACTCTAGGTATTACAGTTTTGATCACATCAAGACGACGTCAGGCGTTCCACACTTTTGTAATAAATATAGAATGTTAGCAATCTAGTGGTTCATTGGGATACTGTTGGGAGGCAGGGGCCAGGGGCATGGACTCTGAAAATTGAAGGCAGGTAGGAGAGTGCAGATGCAACAATTTGACCACACTGGGCAGGCAGGAAGGGCAGTGGCAGCACAACAGACTATGGAGGGCAGTGGAAAGGGAGGCAGGGGCAACAAACCAACAATACAGGACAGGCAAGAGAGGCTGTGGCAATATAATAGACCATTGTGGACAGAAAGAAGAGGCAGTGGTAGTACAACCATACATGCCAACAGACCCGTTTCAGCCAGGAAACGTCCAAAGTTTTTAAGCTCAAATGGGCTTTATTTTTTTATTTTTATTTTTTTTTTATTTTTTTTATAAACCTTTATTCAGTAAATCCGGAACACAGCTATTCAGCCGACAACCCGGAGGTTCGGCAGCTTAAGTCGAGCAACACAGAAAAGCGTTCGCACTGCACTGAAAGGAGAATCAGAAAAGGTTCAATTTTAAATAAACACAAACACAAACCAAACACTAGCAAGGCGATAAGCTTCGAATGCACATGATGGGTGCCCATCAGGGGGAGCTAGTCCCATTTCGTCCACCAGAAACAACGCTATAATGAGAGGAGGGAGGGGGAAAGCAGAGACTCATAAAAGGCAATCAATCATCAACAATAAATACATAGCCGGAAAGAATGTTAAGGGGAAAGTTGCTCCTCAGGCGGATCCGGGTCAGGGGGCAGACATATGTCCCCCCTGTAGTGGTTCCATCGCCCCCATACTGCATGCCATTTCCGCGGGCGCCCTCTAGCACAATACACTGTCTTTTCCCTGAGCATGTGCCAATCCATATTTTCCTTCCACGCTGCCAGCGCAGGAGGCCCAGCAGAGCCCCACAGGCGCGCTTAGCCACCATGTTCCCCAGGGTCACCCACTGAGTCTGTGCATCATCAAGATCGGTAGGACCCCAGACGTTCAAGAGACAACACCGCGCCTCCGGCTGCATGACAACGCCCGTCACCTCCCCCATCACTGCATGGACTCGCCTCCAAAACTCCATGATCACACCGCATTCCCAAATGATATGTAAGAAGGTACCCACCATGCCGCAGCCGCGCTTACATAAACCCTCCTCAGAGAAACCCATACGGACCAACCTAGGACCTGTCACGTAGACTCGATGGAGTATTTTGAGCTGCACCAGCCGCAGACGCGACGGAATCGCAACCTCCCTAGGAGAAGAAACTGCATATTGCCAGTCTTCGTCATCCAGTTCGAGGCCATCCCTAGTCCATTGATCCCGCAACCCCCGAAGAAGGTCAGCCCGGACATTAATCAGCTTCTTATAGATGAGAGAGATCGCGCTCTCCGGCATATGGCCATCCAGAATTCGGTCCTCCAACGGAGAGGACACAGGCACCTTCTCACCTTCCACGAGGACCGACCGCAAGGCGTGACGCACCTGGGCATAGCGGAAAAACTCAGTGCTCCCCAGCTCATACTCCTTCTGCAGCTCCTCAAAGGACTTCACCCTGCCCTGAGCCAGCAAGTCTCCGACCCTGGAGATACCGATCAAATCCCATTTCTCGAACCCTTTTGTATGCCAAAGCTTCCCCAGGATATCAGAATCAAACAACGGGGTGGCAAGGGTAAGCCTGCCCCCCCAACCCAGGGAGTCCGTCGCCAACTTCCACACCCGCACCGCTACCCCAGTGGGCCCAGTAAGGGACGAGTCCAACGACTTCGAGTACAAAGCTCTGTGGTAATTACCGCCACGCAGTAACCACCGATCCATGGCATAGCCGGGGCTCAACGCCGAGCCATAGACACCATGATTAATCGCGCACAGCTGGGTGGCCCAGTAGTATCTTCGAATGTCCGGAAGCGCAATACCACCGTCGTACCACGGGAGTGTCAACTTAGCGATCGCTATGCGCGGCCGCCCGTCCCACAATAGCGAACGCTGGAGGCTCTCAATCTCTCGAAAGTAACTAGTCGGGACCCAGTCAAGGGTATTCTGCAAGGCATAGAGGAAACGGGGAAGAGACATCATTTTAAACAACGCGGCGCGCCCGAGGAGGGAGAGCGGCAACCGCCGCCAGCCCGCCGCATCCCGCCGCAGACGCGCCAGGGGGGGGAGCAGATTCTTCTCATATCGCAAGATGGAGTCAGTGGAGATGTAAATCCCTAGATACCGGAAGCCCTGCTGGGCGATCTGAATCAAACAGTTTCGGGGGACAGGCGGAACATCACCACACAAAACATACAGATATGACTTTCCCCAATTGATAACAAGGCCCGAGTTCCTACCAAAAGAAGTCAAGACATCGCAAACCACTATGAGAGACTTCTGGGGCGAGGCGAGGTATAATAGGATATCGTTGGCGTAAAGTGAGATACGGTCCTCGTGGTCAGGCGACCATCGAAGCCCAAGTATACTCGGATGCCATCGTATCCACGCCTCCAGCGGTTCAAGAGCAAGGGCGAACAACAAAGGCGACAGGGGGCAACCCTGCCGGGTGCCCCTCCCAAGCTTGAACGGCTTGGACGCCCTCCTGTTTACCACAACACTAGCAAGGGGACCCTCGTAAAGCAACCTCACCCAGCCCACAAAACCAGGCCCGAAGCCGAACTTGGCTAGCACAGCCCACAGGTATGCCCACTCCACCGTATCAAACGCCATTGTGGCGTCAAGAGACGCCACAATAGCCGGCTCCCGCAGCGTGCCCACCCTAGCAATCACCCCATGGAGACGCCTAAGGTTTAATGCAGTGTTACGATGCGGAATGAAGCCCGATTGGTCCGGGTGGATCAAATCCTCAAGCACCCGGACCAAGCGGTTCGCCAGGATCTTAGCGAGGATTTTCGGCTCGGCATTAAGAAGCGATATCCGCCGATATGAACTACACTTGTCCCGAGGCTTACCGTCCTTATGGATCACCACTATGGTTGCCAGTCGTTGATCAAGCGGCAGAGACCCATTCACCCGCGCCTCCACGAACATGGCGCGCAGGTGAGGAGCGACCTTATCCGGACAAAGCTTGTACAATTCAATAGGCAAGCCATTCGGACCGGAGGCCTTACCCGAGTTCAACGCCCGAATAGCACCCGCTACTTCATCAACCGTTATATCACCATCTAGGTCGTCTCTATCTACGTCAGAAAGGCAGGGCAGAGCAATATCACGCAAAAGGTCACACGAGTCCGCAGTCGGCCTGTCTGAAACCAAGGTGTATACTACGCGGAAATAATCCGAGAAACGCTGGACTATACCTTCGGGGTCAGTAACAACCTCTCCCTCCTCCATCGTTAACTCCGGCACCACTCTATTGACCCGCTCTTTTTTGTCCAACCAAGCTAGCAGTTTCCCGGCCTTATCCCCAACATCATACAGACGGCCCTGCTGCTCCCTGCTAAGGGTCTTGGCAGCATTCTCCGCCAGATCCCTGTACTCCGATTGCTTCAAACTCAGATTATGCAGAGTGTCCGCTGTAACCTCCTCCTCCAGGGTTACCTCTAGAGCCACGATCTCATCCTCAATCTGTATCACCTCGGCGTCTTTCCGTCGCTTGGCGGCCACCACCAATGAGAGGGCCTCCCCTCTCGACACGGTCTTAAACGCCTCCCACAGAGACACCGCTGAATCAACCGAATCCTGATTATCCTGAAAGTAGTGATCCACTGCCTTCAGCAATGCCCTGCGCGTCTTGGGGTCACGGAAGTACCAAGGGTTAATAGGAGCCACCCTACCCCCTCCTACCCGGCCAATGTCGAAACGGACCCACACCGGCGAGTGGTCAGAGATGCCACGTGCCATATGCCTAGCCTCAGAAACTACCGAGGCATGCGCAGCCAGGGTGAGCAAGTAATCAATCCGGGAGAGACTACCATGCGCCCCGGAGTGAAAGGTATACTGACTCTGGGTGGGGTGCCGGAGTCTCCAGCAGTCCACCAAACCAAAAGTGTCTATGAAGTCAGGAAGCCACTTCTGAGCCCCACCGGTATCCCTGGGCGGGTGCCTATCGAGCAGCCCAGAACCAACAGCATTGAAATCTCCCCCCACCACTAGCAGCCCCTCAGGGAGTTCCAACAAGACCCTGCCCAGATCCGCAAACGTGGAGGCCTGCAGGGCCGGAGGAACGTACACAGAAACCAATACCAACGTTCTACCCTCCCATCTCCCCGCCACAGCTACGAACCGCCCCCTATCGTCAACAATGGTGGAATCAACCTCGAGTGGCAGTGAGGCTCGAACAAGTATGTCCGCTCCCCTGGAGCCCGATGAAAAGCCAGAGTGGGCAATGAATTTGTAACCCTTTCTATTAAGTGCATAACACATATTCCCTATAAGATGTGTCTCCTGCAATAGGGCAACATCAGGCGAGGTCCGCTTCAGGAATTGTAAGACGATCCCCCGCTTAATACGATCACCCAAGCCATTAACATTCCAGCTAATAATATTTAGGCCCCTACCCCCCATCCCCAAACACCAAGAGACCTCCACCCCCCCTGAAAAGCCACCACCAAACCATCCTGACAACCATTACTACGCCTTGCAAGAAAAACCCCCCAACAACCACCCCAACATCCCAAATCCTCCCCCCTCCCTGCACCCCTGCGTCAGCTTACAAAGCCCCCCCAACTTGCAGTGTGCCTGTCGCCCTATCAAAAACAAATCTACAAAAAGAACCCCGAGGGAGGAAAGAGCTCCGAACGGCCCTCCGCCACCCCCCCATTACTGCATTTAGCCACAAGTCATTGTCCGGGGCATAATCAAAACACCCGGGGCATCACTCCTGTTCAGCCCGGCCACTGTCCACTCCCGTGACACAGTCCCCGCCGGTCCGTCTCCGTGGCAAAGCGTCCAACCAATCTCCGGCCATTTCAGGCGAGTCGAAGAAGAAAGTCCGATCATCATACACCACACGTAGTCTGGCAGGGAAAAGCATCGCGTACTTCAAGTCCATCTCCCTAAGGCGTCTCTTAACCCCCAGGAAACACTGCCTTTGCTTCTGCACCATCTGGGTGAAGTCAGGATAGAAGCTCACAGAGGCGTTCTGAAAAGGGACCCGGCCCGTCACCCGCGACGCTTGCAGGATAGCGTCCCGATCTCGAAAATAGAAGATCCGGGCGACAATCGGTCTCGGGGGAGCTCCCGCCTTAGGCCTCCCGCCAGGCACCCTGTGAGCCCGTTCTACGGCAAAAAACTTTCCAAGTCCCTTAGGCGCAAGATGGTTCACCACCAAGTCTTCAACGAGTAGGTCCACTGAGCGCTCTTCCGAGGATTCCGGGACTCCAGTAATGCGCACATTGTTGCGCCTGGCCCGACCTTCAAATTCCTCCAGCCGACGGGCGGAGAGGTCACTAGCAGTCCGCAGCTTCTCGACCTCCGCCTGCAGTCCCAAAACATCATCCGCAAGGCCAGTGGTCTTGAGGTCCAGGGACTTGACCCGCTCATTGGTTTTGCCCAAATCCGCGCGTATCAAGTTAACATCGACCAAAATCGTGTCCACTTTTTGTGCCAAGGCATCAAACTGTCGCCCGATCGATGTTTGCATCCCCTCAATAGCCCCCATGACATCCTGCAACGACAGCTCCGAGGCCGGGGACGAGTCAGCTTTCTGTACTTCCAGCGACTGTCCCGATCCACCAGGCGACCCCTTCTGCTGGGCATATCGATCCATATTGTTGGATTGGGTATAGCTTCCCCGCCTGGTAGCCTTGAATTTCGGCTTGTCAGCCTCTGCTTTGGCCGACATTGCAGACTCGATGTAGGCAATTACGGAGAAACGTCCCTCACCCAGCTAAATGGGACAGGCCGGACCGTCACTCAACGAACAGGGTCGGGCACAAGTCCTCCAGATGTCCGTGGATCCTCAGGAAGCACTCTCAGGCCGGAGCCAAGAAAAGGCGAGAAAGTGAAAGCGAAAGTGTGGCGGTCTCCATCCGCCCGTTCACACCCCACAGGCCCGCTGTTGTTCAATTAGTGGCCGGGCATCTTGCCAACGCGAGCTCCTGGCATCCCTCGGAGGTAGGCCGCAATCTGCCGTCGACCACAACTCCGGCCCCCGGCGGGCGATTTTAGCCCGGGCAGCGTCAATCGCCCCCGCGATGACTCATCTGCAGGATACCGTGCATAAGAAACAGGATGAAGAACAGGATAGTTGACGGAGGGCGCGAGGGTCTCGGGAGCTCAAAGCTCACGCAGCCATCTTGGTCACGCGCTAGGCTCCTCTCAAATGGGCTTTATTTGATCTGTCTCCTGTCTACAATCTCCTCTTTTTCAATGTAACTCAAAGGGGAAAATCAATACCCCAGTTTTTTTTCAAAATCTCCCTCTTACCAAGTTCAAAATGTTCGCAAGTATGGTACATTGGATCATGGTAGGCAGTAGGAATTGGGGTAGGGACACAGACTCGGATAACAGAGGACAGGAGGGACATGGAGAGGTGCACCAAACTGACCGTACAGTGCAGGCATCAGGGTTTGCAGCAGCACAATACACCACAGAGCGCATGCGGGACGGGAGTGCAGCACAACAATCCATAGAAAGCAATAGGGAGGGGACAGGACCATGCACATGGACGACAGAGAATAGAGGGGAAAGAGGCAATGGTAGCTAGCTGACCATAATGGGCAGACAGGAGAGAAATCTGCAGCATAACAGACCATAAAGGGCAGGAGGGACGGATCAGGGGCATTACAATGGAACAAACAAGCCAGGATGGAGGGAATAGCGGTCTGCACATGGAAACAGAGGGCTGGGGGCAAGGGGGCAGGGCAGGAGCAGCAAGATGACCATGGAGGTCAGGCAGGATGGGCACTAGAAACAAGACACACCATGGAGAGCATCAATGAGACTATGGTGGTATACACACAGACCATGGAGGGAAGGTGGGAGGGGGTCAGGGGCAGCTAGCTGACCACGCAGGGAAGAAGGGAGGGGCCATGGCAGCACAGAAGACCATGCATGGCAAGCGGGAGGGTTAGTGGCAGCACAATGGCTATGATGGGTAAGAAGGAGAGTGCAGGGGCATGCACAAATGACCATGGAGGATAGAAGGGAGGGTCAGGACCTGGGCACAGACAAGCGAGTTCAGGGGAAGGGGCCTCACAACAGACCGCGCGGGGCAGGCAGGAGGAGCAGTTGAAGAACAACAGACCAGGGAGGGCAGAAGGGTGTGGCAGTAAAATGGACCATGGAGGACAGGAGGAAGGGGATAGGGGCATGGCATGTGGACAGGCAGGGTGGAGGTGGCAGGGACAGGTTACAGTCATCTGACAATGCTAGGCAGGTGGGAGGGGAGTGGCAGCTCAACAGAACACTCAGAGTAGATAGGAGTGGCAAGTCCATGGAACATGGTGGGCAAAAAGGATGGAGCAGGGGCATGCACAAAGACATCGGAGGGCAGGGGGAAGGAGAATAGGGGCAGCAAGCTAAGCACAGAGGCTAAGCAGGAGGTCAATGATGGGCCATAGAATTAGGCAATGGAGGGCAGGAGGAGTGGACTGGTACATCATGCTAAATGGAGGGCAGTGGCAGCACATCAGACCATGCATGGCAGGAGGGAAGAGGCTAGTCCATAGATTAAGACAACAGAGGATAGGGAGGAGGTGGATGGGGCAGCAAGCTAACTGTTCAGAGAAGGTGGGTATTAGGAACTTTATTGTTTTTAAAATGTGTGTCTGTGCGAACTACTTAAAATATGAACAAGTATGCAGCATAATCTCACTTTTATTCAGGAAGAAGAGGACGTTTGTGACTGTGACTCCGGGCTCACTTGGCAGAAACACCCCCTGACCCTCCACCCCCCATCGCAAAATGTAATGCCCGTGAAAAGGGTAGGTGGACGCAGTGTTATATAGAACATAGTCCTGAGAGCACGATTGAAAATGAAAACTAGATATAGTATATGGTATAAACTATGCACCATAAAGTGTGATATAGGATGAACCGGGGTGTCAAATATAATCTGCAATACATTGTGCGCAATGACAGATTCGTTGGAGAGCGCGAGATAGCACAGGCACTAGCGCGTGCTATTTGATATGCGCCTTGGAGTGTAATATGCACAGGGCAGTGTTGTGTAACCTAACTAGTCTCTGAAGTTGAAATATAAAATACGTGCTGGGGAGTGTAACGTTGCGTATGCACTGTGACAAAGATATGGATCCCAGATTGTAATATGTATGGCATAGCGCTGTGCGTTATAACATAGGCATCGAGGAAGGTACGTTAGATGGGGCAATATAACATGTGCGAAGGCAAGTGTGGCATAACATATTCACGGGGTAGTGTTACAGTGTACATGGGCTAGAGAGTGTCATAGCATACGCACTAGCTGGTGGAATACAACACAGAGGTGTGAGGCACTCGGCGGGCACTGGTGGGTGTAACAAAGCATTGGGCTCAGCCAGGAGCACGCTGTGACTCTCAAGTGAGGTTTGTCTCCTTTCCAGAGAGTAAAATAAAAAGTATTACACATCCGTCAGTGGATGTGTGTTTTATTAACCGTGAGGGGGGTTTCTTGCATAGTTTGGTCAAATTTTTGTCGAATCCCCTTTGAATGGCTTGGTGTGCGTGTATATTAAATGTGTCCGTCAATAGCTACCCATGTTTGTATAAATAAATGGCAAGGGTGTCTACTTGGAGAGTACCCACCGGAGGGGGTGCCGGGATTAGGCACGGTAGGGCGTCAGACACGTCAGAGCTTCACTAGCGGTGTAAATACATTCCATGTGGATTCATTCTATGCATAGTCGCCTTTTAATGAATATCACGCAAATCGTCATGGTGATAGGTACATACGGTTTGTCCAGCATGTCCTAGGTGTTTCTATAAATATATATATTTTTTAAATAATAATAAACAAAGGCCGGCCCCGGGGGATGGGGTCCACGGGGCCATAAGTGGCCTGAGGAGAGGGGCAACGCAGCCCCCTCCTAAAGAATAAAATTTAAAAAAAGGCCATGACCTGGGAGTTGGGGTCCCCGGGGCCGATTAAGGCCTTGGGAGGGCCAAATTAATTTTTTTCATCAAAATAAATTAGGGTGCAGGCCCTGGGGGATGGGGTCCCCAGGGCCAGTAAATTATAAAAAGAAGGGGGGCCACACAGTCCTCCTTCTTAAAAAAATAAAATAAATAAAAGACCGGCATCGCGCTGGAGGCCACACCCCCTCCTTGCAGCACACTGCAAACGCGCCCCCTGGCCAGTTGTAAGTTGGGGAATTAATTCCCCTTCAATACTGAGGGTCCCTGAGGGCGAACTAGCCCAACAGGTATCCCCAGTATGCGCCAGGGAGCTGTGTTGCAGACAGGTGTTCTGAGGCCACGCACCTTTTTACACCTCTATACAACGCAGCTCTGTGGCGCTTACTGGAGGTACCTAGTGGGCTAGTTTGACCCTAGGGACCCTTAGGATTCAAGGGGACTTAATCTCTCAACTTAGAACGGCCACAGGGCGTGTTTACATAGTGGTGAAGGGAGGGGTGGGGCCTGAGGTGATGTGTGCAAACACGCCCTGTGGCGCGTTTTAAGTTGGGGAAATAATTCCCTTTCAATCCTGAGGGGCCCTGGGGCCAACTAGCCCACCAGGTGCTTCCAGTAAGCGCCACTGCTCTGCGTTGCAGAGAGGTGGTGCAGGCCGTGCCCCTTTTTACACCTCTCTGCAATGGCACTTACTGGACGTACCTAGTGGGCTATTTTGCCCCTAGGGATCCTCAGGATTCAAGGGGACTTAATCTCCCAACTTAAAAAACGGCCACAGGGCGTGTTTACACAGTGGGGAAGGGAGGGGACGGGGCCTGAGATGACGTGTGCAAACACGCCCTATGGCGCGTTTTAAGTTGGGGAAATAATTCCCCTTCAATCCTTAGGACCCCTGGGGGCTAACTAGCACACCAGGTGCTTCCAGTAAGCGCCACTGAGCTGCGTTGCAGAGAGGTGGTCCAGGCCGTGCCACTTTTTACACCTCTCTGCAACGCAGCTCTGTGGCGCTTACTGGAGGTACCTAGTGGGTTAGTTGGACCCTAGGGACCCTCAGGATTCAAATGAACTTAATCTCCCAACTAAAAACGGCCACAGGGCGTGTTGACACAGTGGTGAAGGGAGGGGACGGGGCCTGAAATAATTCCCCTTCAATCCTGAGGGACCCTGGGGGCCAACTATCCCACCAGGTGCTTCCAGTAAGCGCCACTGCGCTGCGTTGCAGAGAGGTGGTCTAGGCCATGCCCCTTTTTACATCTCTCTGCAACGCAGCTCTGTGGTGCTTACTGGAGGTACCTAGTGGTCTAGTTGGACCCTAGGGACCCTCAGGATTCAAGTGCACTTAATCTCCCAACTTAAAATGGCCACAGGGCGTGTTTACACAGTGGGGAAGTGAGGGGACAGGGCCTGAGGTGACGTGTGAAAGCACGCCCTGTGGCGCGTTTTAAGAGGTAGTTTTAATCCCCTGCCCTATTATATAAGGGGCTTACAGAGGAGGTCATGCTGATCACAGGGGGACCCCAACGCATAGTGATCCCTAGTGTATGTAGGTGTTTTCACTGTATTCTGAGTGTCTTTTAACATAGCACTGGCTCTAGGACTGGTTAGTCCGACTCAGTTACCACCAGTATCCTTCTGAAAAAGTTGAGGGTATAGGATGATTTTGCAACAAGGCTTCTTTCTGCTCTTCTGTTTGTTCTTTCTGCACGTTATCCTTCTTCCTGCACTTTTCTTCGCCTTTGAGGACTTCTGTTGCTTCTTTCTGCATTTCTTTTTTTTCTTTCTGTGCGTTTTTTCTTCTTTCTTCACATGTCCTATCTCTGTAGGCATAGTTAGAAATTAGCATTTAAAAAACTTTGAAATTCACTGGAAAAACCATAGGTTTCAGGCACGTTATAGTTAGGAATTAGCATTTAAAAAACCTTAGAAATTCACTGAAAAAACCATGGCTTTCAGGGGCGTTATAGTTAGCTGGACTTTTCACTCGTACAAAACCATTGAAATTCCCCCATTATAGTTAGTTCAGCTAACTATAACTCGCGCGCCCGCAATGCACTGCTGATGACGTCACATATTACATCACTCTTGACATGATCAGTGACATCACTCATGGCATCACTGATGACATCTCAAATGACATCACTGATGACATCATCCTTGTGATAGAGTGGCAGACCTCCTCTCCCCCTAATATAACCTTTGATACACACATTCAAAAATAGAAACTAAAATTTTCAAAACAATGGACATACCAATATCAGTTACAACAACCTATTCAGTCATTCTAAGATCCAGATATACATCCACTCATTCACCAACAGTCCTATACAGTCACTCATACATGTACTCACTCATCATATGTACTCATACACCTATACATCCTGTTACACAACGCCACTCATCCATAGAGTTACTCACACACAGAGTCACTCATGCTAATAAAGAATCAAACATCCATTTACTTGCAAATACAGTTATACACACACCACCACACTTACTTCTACAGAAACTTACACATACTTAGTCTTTTAAACAATCACTTATAGAAACACATACTTATTCATACAGGAACTCTTTCAATCTCTCACTCTCACATATACTCACTTATATACACCAATAGTCACATATACTAGTTTAAAACATATGTAGTTACTCATAAAGACACTATTGAGACAGTCATTCACTCACTAACACACCCATGCACAGACTCATCTACCCATACAGTCCTACACACATGCTGTCTTCAACACATACAAACAGTGAGTCACTCATTCATGCACCTATGCACTATGTAATACCCCCACCGAACCATACAGACACTCAGACACTCATACTGATACTCAAAAAACCAACTAATAACCTATATAGACACTCATGTAGCTACTCACCAACCCATGCAGCCACTTATACACAAAGTGAGAGACTGATACAGATATTTACATATTTAAACATTACTCACTAAGCCATGTATTCACTAGGATACACTTAATCAGTCAGTTATACAATCATTTTTTCAAAAACAAATCATCCATTTAGACACTTATATACCCATTTATTCTTCCATCGACCTTGAGATATACATATATAAAACATATGTAATTTTCAGAAGACCACACATTCACTGGATGATGTCATCAGTGATGTCATTTGAGATGTCATCAGTGATGTCATGAGTGATGTCACTGACCATGTCATGAGTGATGTAATATGGGACGTCATCAGCAGTGCATTGCGGGCGCGCGAGTTATAGTTAGCTGAACTAACTATAACGGGGGAATATATATATATATTCACTGAAAAAAACATAGGTTTCAGGCTGGTTATAGTTAGGAATTAGCATTTAAAAAACCTTAGAAATTCACTGAAAAAACCATAGGTTTCAGGGGCGTTATAGTTAGCTGGACTTTTCACTCGTACAAAACCATTGAAATTCCCCCGTTATAGTTAGTTCAGCTAACTATAACTCGAGTGCCCGCAATGCACAGCTGATGACGTCACATATTACATCACTCATGACATGGTCAGTGACATCACTCATGACATCACTCATGCCATCTCAAATGACATCACTGATGACATCACTGATGACATCATCCAGTGAATGTGTGTTTTTCTGAAAATTACATATGTTTTATATATGTATATCTCAAGGTCGATGGAAGAATAAATGGGTATATAAGTGTCTAAATGGATGATTTTTTTTTTAATTGATTGTATAACTGACTGATTAAGTGTATCTTAGTGAATACATGGCTTAGTGAGTGATGTTTAAATATGTATATATCTGTATCAGTCTCTCACTTTGTGTATAAGTGGCTGCATGGGTTGGTGAGTAGCTACATGAGTGTCTATATAGGTTATTAGTTGGTTTTTTGAGTATCAGTATGAGTGTCTGAGTGTCTGTATGGTTCGGTGGGGGGTTTACATAGTGCATAGGTGCATGAATGAGTGAATCACTGTTTGTATGTGTTGAAGACAGCATGTGTGCAGGACTGTATGGGTGGATGAGTGTGTGCATGGGTGTGTTAGTGAGTGAATGACTGTCTCAATAGTGTCTTTATGAGTAACTACATATGTTTTAAACTAGTATATATGACTATTGGTGTATATAAGTGAGTATATGTGAGAGTGAGAGATTGAAAGAGTTCCTGTATGAATAAGTATGTGTTTCTATAAGTGATTGTTTAAAAGACTAAGTATGTGTAAGTTTCTGTAGAAGTAAGTGTGGTGGTGTGTGTATAACTGTATATGCAAGTAAATGGATGTTTGATTCTTTATTAGCATGAGTGACTATGTGTGTGAGTAACTCTATGGATGAGTGGCGTTGTGTAACAGGATGTATAGGTGTATGAGTACATATGATGAGTGAGTACATGTATGAGTGACTGTATAAGACTGTTGGTGAATGAGTGGATGTGTATCTGGATCTTAGAATGACTGAATAGGTTGTTGTAACTGATATTGGTATGTCCATTGTTTTGAAACTTTTAGTTTCTATTTTTGAATGTGTGTATCAAAGGTTATATTAGGGGGAGAGGAGGTCTGCCACTCTATCACAAGGATGATGTCATCAGTGATGTCATTTGAGATGTCATCAGTGATGCCATGAGTGATGTCACTGATCATGTCATGAGTGATGTAATATGTGACGTCATCAGCAGTGCATTGCGGGCGCGTGAGTTATAGTTAGCTGAATTAACTATAACGGGGGAATTTCAATGGTTTTGTACGAGTGAAAAGTCCAGCTAACTATAACGCCCCTGAAACCTATGGTTCTTTCAGTGAATTTCTAAGGTTTTTTAAATGCTAATTCCTAACTATAACCAGCCTGAAACCTATGTTTTTTCCAGTGAATTTCAAAGGTTTTTTAAATGCTAATTTCTAACTATGCCTACAGAGATAGGACATGTGAAGAAAGAAGAAAAAACGCACAGAAAGAAAAAAAAGAAATGCAGAAAGAAGCAACAGATGTCCTCAAAGACGAAGAAAAGTGCAGGAAGAAGGATAACGTGCAGAAAGAACAAACAGAAGAGCAGAAAGAAGCCTTGTTGCAAAATCATCCTGTACCCTCAACTTTTTCAGACGGATACTGGTGGTAACTGAGTCTGACTAACCAGTCCTAGAGCCAGTGCTATGTTAAAAGACGCTCAGAATACAGTGAAAACACCTACATACACTAGGGAACACTATGCGTTGGGGTCCCCCTGTGGTCAGCATGACCTCCTCTGTAAGCCCCTAGTATATAATAGGGCAGTGGATTAAAACTACCTCTTAAAACGCACCACAGGGCGTGTTTGCACACGTCACCTCAGGCCCCGTCCCCTCACTTCCCCACTGTGTAAACACGCCCTGTGGCCGTTTTAAGTTGGGAGATTAAGTGCCCTTGAATCCTGAGGGTCCCTAGGGTCCAACTAGACCACTAGGTACCTCCAGTAAGCACCACAGAGCTGCATTTCAGAGAGATGTAAAAAGGGGCACGGCCTAGACCACCTCTCTGCAACGCAGCGCAGTGGCGCTTACTGGAAGCACCTGGTGGGCTAGTTAGCCCCCAGGGGCCCTCAGGATTGAAGGGGAATTATTTCCCCAACTTAAAACTCGCCATAGGGCGTGTTTGCACACGTCAGCTCAGGCCCCGTCCCTCCCTTCCCCACTGTGTCAACACGCCCTGTGGCGGTTTTTTAAGTTGGGAGATTAAGTCCCCTTGAATCCTGAGGATCCCTAGGGGCAAAATAGCCCACTAGGTACGTCCAGTAAGCGCCATTGCAGAGAGGTGTAAAAAGGGGCACGGCCTGCACCAACTCTCTGCAACGCAGAGCAGTGGCGCTTACTGGAAGCACCTGGTGGGCTAGTTGGCCCCCAGGGTCCCTCAGGATTGAAAGGGAATTATTTCCCCAACTTAAAACGCGCCACAGGGCGTGTTTGCACACATCACCTCAGGCCCCACCCCTCCCTTCACCACTGTGTAAACACGCCCTGTGGCCGTTCTAAGTTGAGAGATTAAGTCCCCTTGAATCCTAAGGGTCCCTAGGGTCAAACTAGCCCACTAGGTACCTCCAGTAAGTGCCACAGAGCTGTGTTGCAGAGAGGTGTAAAAAGTGGCATGGCCTGGACCACCTCTCTGCAACGCAGCTCAGTGGCGCTTACTGGAAGCACCTGGTGGGCTAGTTAGCCCCCAGGGGCCCTCAGGATTGAAGGGGAATTATTTCCCCAAATTAAAACTCGCCATAGGGCGTGTTTGCACACGTCAGCTCAGGCCCCGTCCCTCCCTTCCCCACTGTGTCAACACGCCCTGTGGCCGTTTTTTAAGTTGGGAGATTAAGTCCCCTTGAATCCTGAGGATCCCTAGGGGCAAAATAGCCTACTAGGTGCGTCCAGTAAGCGCCATTGCAGAGAGGTGTAAAAAGGGGCACGGCCTGCACCAACTCTCTGCAACGCAGAGCAGTGGCGCTTACTGGAAGCACCTGGTGGGCTAGTTGGCCCCCAGGGTCCCTCAGGATTGAAAGGGAATTATTTCCCCAACTTAAAACGCGCCACATGGCGTGTTTGCACACGTCACCTCAGGGCCCCCCTTCTTTTTCTAATTTACTGGCCCTGGGGACCCCATCCCCCAGGGCCTGCACCCTAATTTTTTTGTTGAAAAAAATAAATTTGGCCCTCTCAAGGCCTTAATCGGCCACGGGGACCCCAACCCCCGGGTCATGACCTTTTTAAAAAAAAAAATCTTTAGGAGGGGGCTGCGTTGTTCCCCTCCTCAGGCCACTTATGGCCCCGGGGACCCCATCCCCCGGGGCCGGCCTTTGTTTTTTATTATTTAAAAAAAATATATATTTATAGAAACACCTAGGACATGCTGGACAAACCGTATGTACCTATCACCATGACGATTTGCGTGATATTTATTAAAAGGCGACTATGCATAGAATGAATCCACATGGAATGTATTTACACCGCTAGTGAAGCTCTGACGTGTCTGACGCCCTACCGTGCCTAATCTCGGCACCCCCGCCGGTGGGTACTCTCCAAGTAGACACCCTTGTCGTTTATTTATACAAACATGGGTAGCTATTGACAGGCACGTTTAATATACACGCACACCAAGCCATTCAAAGGGGAATCGACAAAAATTCGACCAAACTATGCAAGAAATCCCCCTCACGGTTAATAAAACACACATCCACCGCCGGATGTGTAATACTTTTTATTTTACTCTCTGGAAAGGAGACGAACCTCACTTGAGAGTCACAGCGTGCTCCTGGCTGAGCCCAATGCTATGTTACACCCACCAGTGCCCGCCGAGTGCCTCACACCTCTGTGCTGTATTCCACCAGCTAGTGCGTATGCTATGACTCTCTCTAGCCCATGTGCACTGTAACACCACCCCGTGAATATGTCATGCCACACTTTCCTTCGCACGGGTTATATTGCCCCATCTAACGTGCCTTCCTCGATGCCTATGTTATAACGCACAGCGCTATGCCATACATACTACAATCTGGGATCCATATCTTTGTCACAGTGCATATGCAACGTTACACTCCCCAGCACATATTTTATAATACAACTTTAGAGACTAGTTAGGTTACACAACACTGCCCTGTGCATATTACACTCCAAGGCGCATATTGCATAGCACGCGCTAGTGCCTGTGCTATCTCGCGCTCTCCAATGAATCTGTCATTGCGCACAATGTATTGCATATTATATTTCACGCCCCGGTTCATCTTAAATCACACTTTTTGGTGCATAGTTTATACCATATACTATATCTAGTTTTCATTTTCAATCGTGCTCTCAGGACTATGTTCTATATAACACTGCGTCCACCTACCCTTTTCACGGGCATTACATTTTGCGATGGGGGGTGGAGGGTCAGGGGGTGTTTCTGCCAAGTGAGCCCGGAGTCACAGTCACAAACGTCCTCTTCTTCCTGAATAAAAGTGAGATTATACTGCATACTTGTTCATATTTTAAGTAGTTTGCACAGACACACATTTTAAAAACAATAAAGTTCCTAATACCCACCTTCTCTGAACAGTTAGCTTGCTGCCCCATCCACCTCCTCCCTATCCTCTGTTGTCTGAGTCCATGGACTAGCCTCCTCCCACCTGCCATGCATGGTCTGATGTGCTGCTGCTGGAGCGGGTTATGCAAACTTTTTGTATACCCATCCCATTTTTCATGTCGTTTTATTAATTAGATTAATTAATTAATCATAATCGTACTAATGGTTTGGAGTGATGTGGAAATAACTAATCAACATTATTAATGACCGAAATACACATGGGATTTGCATCTGCATGGCCTAATTAATGACGTGAACTAAATTTCGTACGCATATTAATGATAGATAATTAGAACATTGCATGATATATGTCGCTTTGGTGATGAAATTGTGATTCGTGCTTTATTTAGTAAGTATAAACCGCTTTGAGTGTTGCTTTTGGCTAGATAAATAAACACACATATGGGTATTAGCGAGGGAATAACATTTAATTAGTCATTTCTATGTATTAATTACGTTTTTGTGTTTCTTTGCTTAAGTTGACTATTCTGGCCTATCAAATGATGGCTGCTTTTGGTGCCTAACCCAACTGCCGACGCTGAACCAGGCTTGGGTGAAGTGCGCCTGCGCTAAAAGATGAGCAACAATGGCCCTGTCTTGACCCCAGGCAAGCTGTACTTATCAAGGCCACTGGGAAAGGTGTCAGCGCTACAGACAAAAGGCTTTATTAAAGAACCGGAACCAGCAAGTATGCTGACAACATGGACTAAACCTTATGGGAAAGGAGAGGTTGACCCCTGATCAACCAATCAGAACAGTTTAAAATTCAAGATTGTTACATTTTGCTATTGAAATTAATATAAAACCCATAGAATAGAGAGGTTGGAGGGTCGCTCCTTCGATTTCCTGATGATATGCTGACGAAGAGGACGGTGACACTGCAGGACAGCTGTTAGCCTGAATCTTTGACGGACTGAATGAATGCCCAAAATCCTGATGAACTTAACCTGCTAAATTGATGGGCATAGATTTGCGAGATTGCCAGATTTGACATAGAGGACGACTTTAGCCAGAATAGGTAAATATGAATGGCAACTTGATCAAAGGAATGATTTAATATGCAAAATTAATATAAATTTGGATTCGAACATCTACAGAAATGAGTTGGGTTGTATATTCATTGAAATGTGTTAATGAAAAGGTTAATTCGAGTATTAGAAATTCACTTAAATCTTCAACTAACAGATCCATCCCGGTCATGAGGGGAATACCCAATTTAGAATCTAGGGCCTAATGAGTATTAGAAGGGTTTGTAGGTTTGTTGCTCATTAGGGTAAAGTGGTATCTTCATCCCTTATTATCCAGCACTTGGAAGGATAATCGCCTCTAGTACGGACTGATGGTGAGTGTGTGTTGGTGTTATAGGCCCCACCAGCGAATGTATGGATAGTGTGCGTGTGTGAGAACTTTTGGTCCGCAACGGTAGGGAGGGATTTTGCACTCCGCGCTGGAACACTGCCACTGCCCTCCATTTAGCATGATGTACCAGTACACTCCTCCTGCCCTCCATTGCCCAATTCTATGGCCCATCATTGACCTCCTGATTAGCCTCTGTGCTTAGCTTGCTGCCCCTATTCTCCTTCCCCCTGCCCTCCGATGTCTTTGTGCATGCCCCTGCTCCATCCTTTTTGCCCACCATGTTCCATGGACCTGCCACTCCTATCTACTCTGAGTGTTCTGTTGAGCTGCCACTCCCTTCCCACCTGCCTAGCATTGTCAGATGACTGTAACCTGTCCCTGCCACCTCCACCCTGCCTGTCCACATGCCATGCCCCTATCCCCTGCCTCCTGTCCTCCATGGTCCATTTTACTGCCACACCCTTCTGCCCTCCCTGGTCTGTTGTGCTGCAACTGCTCCTCCTGCCCGCCCGCGCGGTCTGTTGTGAGGTCCCTTCCCCTGAACTCTCTTGTCTGTGCCCAGGTCCTGACCCTCCCTTCTATCCTCCATGGTCCTTTGTGCATGCCCCTGCACCCTCCTTCTTGCCCATCATAGCCATTGTGCTGCCACTAACCCTCCCACTTGCCATGCATGGTCTTCTGTGCTGCCATGGCCCCTCCCACCTTCCCTGTGTGGTCAGCTAGCTGCCCCTGACCCCCTCCCACCTTCCCTCCATGGTCTTTGTGTATGCCATCATAGTCTCATTGTTGCTCTCCATGGTGTGTTTTGTTTCTAGTGCCCAACCTGCCTGACCTCCATGGTCATCTTGCTGCTCCTGCCTTGCCCCCTTGCCCCCAGCCCTCTGTTTCCATGTGCAGACCCCTATTCCCTCCCTCCTGGCTTGTCTGTTCCATTGTAATGCCCCTGATCCGTCCCTCCTGCCCTTTATGGTCTGTTATGCTGCAGCTTTCTCTCCTGTCTGCCCATTATGGTCAGCTAGCTACCATTGCCTCTTTCCCCTCTGTTCTCTGTTGTCCATGTGCATGGTCCTGTCCCCTCCCTATTGCTTTCTATGGATTGTTGTGCTGCACTCCTGTCCCGCATGCGCTGTGTGGTGTATTGTGCTGCTGCAAACCCTGATGCCTGCCCTGTAGGGTCTGTTTGGTGCACCTCTCCATGTCCCTCCTGTCCTCTGTTATCCGAGTCCATGTCCCTACCCCAATTCCTCCTGCCTACCATGATCCAATGTACCATACTTGCGAACATTTTGAACTTGGTAAGAGGGAGATTTTGAAAAAAAAAATGGGGTATTGAATTTCCCCTTTGAGTTACATTGAAAAAGAGGAGATTGTAGACAGGAGAGAGATCAAATAAAGCCCATTCGAGCTTAAAAACATTGGACGTGGGGGCGTGGCCAAGATGGCGGGGTGAGCGGACGCTTCCTCCCGTAGCTCCTCCGGCCCGGCCAAGCTTGAGCCCTTTTCTTACGCTTCTCTCCCCCCGCTGAGGCTCAGCGTGTGAGAGGAGTGCGGCGGAGCACCTGGCGCGCACGTTGTGGTCGCTTTGGTTCGGATCGCCTCGAGGGAAGTCCCCCAAAAGTCCGATCGAGTTCGAGGAGCGACGGAGGGCCTGGGAGGCGGAGCGCATCGGAGTGCTGTCCGGGCGCCTCGGCTGGGCCTGGTGCTGAAAGCTGCGATCTGGAGGAAGTCTGACCTGTCGCTCGACGGAGGGTGAAGGAGCTCTGCGGGCTGGGAACCGGCGGTGCGGAAGACTTAGGACGGGTGCTTTGGCACTCAGACTTGTGTCGGCGACACTTCGCACTGTGTGGGCCCCTGTCCCTTGGCCGCAGTGCGGCGGACTCTCTGTTGGGGTCGGACCATCTGGGCCCTTGCGTGTGACAGACTGAAACCGGCGGTGGAACTTATCTGATTGCTGTGCGTTTAGGGGGCCCCGGTGGTGTCGCCGGGCCTGGTCGTTCTGCCCTGCCCCGCCCTGCCGCCATTTTGTCCCCGAGGGATCAGTGGTGTTGGCCTTCACCGGAGCCCTTGCTGGTGGATGTATGTGACCGTCACTGCTGCCGGGCTGACTCTCTGAGGGACGTGCTGATGAGGAGCCCCCCACTGTAGCTTCCATTGCTGTCTCGGATAGGCACCCGCGGCTGGCGGTGACCGGACTGAACCGCCATCTTGTCGCCTGTGACGCAGCGATTCTGCTTGCGGGGGGACCCCCACGTCGGGCGCTTGCCAGCGGCTGGGCATCCCTGGGGCGGCTGGACCTGTGCCCACCCGTCGACCGCAGTGTTTGCGATGACTGGAAGAGGCGGCTCGAAGAAGGGGGACCGCACCCTGCCGGACATGCTTGGCAGGGCCCAGCAACTGCGGGACAGAACACAGCCCTCGCCGGGGTCTTCCCGGGCCTCGGCGGATGTGACTGGGGGGGAGCCACCGGTCACGAGGTCCTTTATGGAAGAACTGTTTAGCTCCCTCAAAGAGGACTTCCAGACACTGAAGCGGGAAGTGGCCAGCGAGGTCCGGGAAGTGCGTAGGGAAGTGGAGGGCCTTGGCGAGCGCGTTGAAGCGGTGGAGACGGAGGCCCAACGCCGGGATGAGGAGATAGTCCATCTTCAACAGGACGTTCTCCGCCTCCGGGAGCAGTGTGTTGAGCTCCAGGCCCACTCTGAGGACCTTGAGAACAGGTCACGGAGGAACAACATTCGAGTGCGTGGTGTGCCGTCCGCAGACGAGGGGTCCGATCTGGGGGGCTACCTGCAGGACCTGTTTCGAGAGATCCTGGGGGAAGCTGCGGACTTCCCTATTCGCATTGATAGGGCACATAGGGTTGGCCGGCAGCGCCAGTCATCGGCACCTCCACCGGATATTTTGGCTTTCCTGCCCGACTTCCCGCTGAAGGAACGCATCATGACTGAGGCCCGCAGGAAACAGCCCCTGACTTTCCGGGAGCGGCCTGTGGCGCTTTATCAGGACCTCTCCGCCATCACGCTGCAGAAACGCAGGTCCTTCAGGATTGCCACTGACTTTTTGCGCGAACACGAGACGCCGTACTCTTGGGGACATACCTTCCGCCTGATCTTCCGGTGGAATGGGGTGCTACAACAGCTACGCTCCTTGCAGGACATTTGTGGGGTCCTGGGGCTTACGGCGGCGGAGGAGGAAGGGGCTACACCGTCGTGGAGGCCCTCGGAGAGACGGAGCCGGCGGAGGTCGGCGAGGCGACGATCGGCGGCCAGCGCAGGGCGTCCTGATTCCCCTACCATCAGGGCGGACATGGCCGACGCATTGAGGGCGGCGGCCAGGGACTCGGCCGGCTCCACCGGCGTGGCCTTGACGGCCTAACACTCACTCCGGGGGGAGACGCCTCTAGCTTCTTTAAATGCTGGGTATGGGGCGGGGGGGTCAGGGGGGAGCGGATGGAGGTGAGTGGCTGGACGTCCACTTCGTTTTTTTTCTACGGACTTGCCCGTTTTGGGGCTTGACTGGGACAATGGGGTGTTTAGGTTTGCATTTGGCTAGTTGCCAGGGTTGTGTTTTGGGTGGGTGTAGGGGTTGTTCTGGGGTTAGGGAGGTTCCGTCCGATGTCGTCCGTGCCCAAGCTTGGTCTGTTTTGGCTTGTCCCGCGCGATTGCCCCGCGCGCCCCACCCGCTGATCCCCTGCCCATTGCACGGCGTTCCTGATCCCCGGGAGGAATGTCGGCCCTAAAGGTAGTGACCCTTAATGTTCAGGGTCTGAATAACCCTGTGAAGCGCAGAGCGATCTTATCTTTGCTGGAGGGGACGCAGGCGGACATTTGCCTCTTGCAGGAGACCCACTTATTGTCCCGGGATTGCCATAGGCTGCGCTCTGCTAAGTTCCCTACCCAGTTCTTCTCCTCGGCAGCGAACAAGACGGCGGGGGTAGCCATTCTTCTAGCGAGCTCCTTTAGGGGGGAGGTTTTGTATAAGTGTGCTGAACAGAAGGGGAGGCTTCTTGCGTATCGCATGCGCTTAGGAGGCATAGCGTTTACAGTCGGTTCCGTTTATAGCCCAAATGACCACCAAGAGCGTTTCCTGGACTCCGTGTTAGTGGATGTCACTGCTTCTCCCGACCGCCACGTCATTTTGGGGGGAGACCTTAATATTGTCTTCGATTCTGTGATGGACAGATCGGCGCAGCGCTCCCCGCAGACGGGGGAACTGTCCCAGGCTGTGAAGGCCCGGATTGCGGAAATGGACTTACACGACCTTTGGCACTCCATGCACCCCACTGATAGGGACTACTCTTACTTTTCACACGCACACCGAACCTACTCACGGCTGGACTATCTTCTGGTGAGTGGACCGATGCGCGCTGCCGCCACGGCGGCGGACATTGGGGTCCTGACCCTGTCTGACCATTCACCAGTCGCCGGCGTTTTCAAGTGGCCGGCGGCCTCCCCCTCTAGGGGGGTGTGGCGCCTTCGGGATACCCTTTTACACAAAAAGTCTGTAGTGAAGCGCATTGGGGAGGTCATACAGGATTACCTAACTCACAATAGCAACACCGACACTTCACAAGCGACACAGTGGGCGGCATTGAAGGCAGTCCTCCGGGGGGAATTTATTTCCATCTCCTCAGCCGAAAATAGGGAGCGGCAACGGAAAAGGGACGAGCTGACCGTTCAGGTCCGGGAGCTTGAGCAGGTCCACCGCCGCACGGGGGCGCCAAGGGTGTGGCGGCAGTTGAAGGCTGCGAGGAAGCTCCTGTCGGCACTGGATCTTGATAGGGCGGAGTATGCCGCCTTGCGCTTGAAGCATGCCTTCTACACTGGGGGGGACAAATGTGGTAAGCTCCTAGCACACCGGCTCCGGGTCACGCAGCAGCGTAGCGTCGTGAGGGAACTGGTGGGTACGGACGGGGTGGTCGTCTCCGGGGACGCAGAGGTAGCGGAATCTTTCCGCGGCTTCTACGAGGCGCTGTATGCTGAGGAGCCGTCCTCGCCGCGGGATGCCGAAGGCTATTTGGAGTCAGTGACCCTTCCGGTGCTGGATCCTGCTCAGGCGGACCACCTGGAGCGGGATATCCATGTTGAGGAAGTGATTTCCGCTATCGCGCGGCTGAAACATGGTAAGGCCCCGGGCCCGGACGGGTACACGTCTCTGTTTTACAAGACTTTTTGCACGGCTGTGGCCCCTGTCCTTACTCGGCTATTTAATTCCTTCTCCGAACCGGGAGCCATCCCACCGGATCTCCTGAGGGCGACGGTCTCGGTAATCCCGAAACCTGGGAAGGACCGGGCCTTCTGCGGTTCGTATCGACCCATCTCGCTTTTAAATGTCGACCTCAAGTTGTATACGGGGATTCTAGCGTCCAGGCTGGGTCCACGCCTCCCCGGATTGGTGGAGGCGGACCAGGCTGGCTTTGTACCCGGCAGACAGACGGTTGACAATACCAAGCGGGTGACGCATGTTCTGGAGAAGGCCTCGCGGATCCCGGGGGAGCAGATGTTGCTGTCCGTTGATGCGGAGAAGGCCTTCGACAGAGTTCACTGGCCGTATCTCGAGCTGGTTCTCAAGAAATTGGGAATCGGGGATAGGTTCCGCACCATGGTACTCAACTGTTACAGGCATCCTTCAGCGTCGGTGCGGGTCAACGGGTGTAGCTCCGGTGGATTTGCTATCGAACGCGGCACGAGGCAGGGCTGCCCCCTCTCGCCGCTTTTGTTTGCCCTCTACATGGAGCTGTTTGCTCAGAGGATTCGCAACAACCCGGATGCTATTGGGGTCCAGATGGGCCAGTATGTCCACACGGTTAGTCTCTATGCGGACGATGTCCTGTTGACCTTGGACGACCCTAGGAGGTCGCTGCCTGCTTGCCTCCAGGAACTGGACGCCTTTGCACGTGTGGCCGGCTTCAAAATGAATATGAGCAAGTCGGTGGCGTTAGACGTGTCCCTGGCTGCGGATACCAGGAGGGACCTTCAGCGACTCTTCCCCATGCAGTGGTCCTCGTCCACGGTGCCATACCTGGGGATTCTGCTGGCACCCACATTGCCGGAGATGGTTACGGCCAATTATACCTCCCTCAGCAGGAAGATCAAGGAGGAGCTTGGCCGTTGGAGCAAGGGCCTACTGTCCTGGCTGGGGCGCATCGCGGCGGTTAAGATGACGGTTTTGCCCCAGATACTGTATCTTTTTCGGGCCCTACCTCTCCAGCCCCCGGTGGGCTGGATACGACAAATGCAGGCTGACATCTCCCGCTTTGTCTGGCAGGGCCGCAAGCCACGGATGAAGAGGGTCCTCTCCACGCTTGCTCCGGAGGCGGGGGGTCTCGGTATTCCGGACCTCCGTAAGTACTTTCAGGCGGCACAGCTGCGATATCTGGTGGAGTGGAGCAGGTGGGAGTCCGACAAACACTGGCTCTTTCAAGACCAGGCAGTGGCGGGCCGCACCTTACAAGAGGTTCCATTCTTGCGCCGCGCGCATCGCCCCCTAACCTTTACGCCTCTTTTGTTACGCGGGTCCCCCTGAGGGTGTGGGATGCAGTCTGTGAGGCTCGGGGCCTCACCACCTTCCCTTCGCCGTTCACATCCATAGTGGGCAACCCGGACTTCTCCCCAGGGATGGAGCCGGGAGCTTTTTCCCATTGGGTGCATGCGGGCTGCAGGGTGCTCTTCCAGATCTATGGACCGGAGGGCGTGATTCCTTTTCAGCAACTTCGCCAGGAATTCGGCCTGACGGAGCTGGACAGATTGCGCTACATGCAGGTTCGGCATTGGGCCCTCCAGCCCCAGGTGCGTGACACCGCTGCTCGTCAAATTACACCGTATGAGAGGTGGCTGGCTACCCGGACCTCCGACGCTAAGCTAATTACCGATCTGTACAAGTACTTACAACCCCCGCCGTTTCACTATTATAACCCGGGGAGGGAGCGCTGGCACAGAGAACTGGGTAGGACGCTCAGCCACAAGGAATGGGACAAAATTGCGTATCGGGCGCGGCACTCTGCATATCATACGGGCCTTACGGAGACCTTTACTAAGGTGTCCACTTATTGGTACTACACCCCGGAGAGACTGTATGAAATGCATAAACACACTGACAAGGGGTGCTGGCGGGGCTGCGGGCAGGAGGGTACCCTCTCACACATTCTTTGGGATTGCCCCGTGCTGACCGCTTACTGGAGGGAAGTTTTGGACGAGGTGGATAAGCACTTTGGGATAGAGCTGCCGCGCTTCCCGGCGTATGTCCTGCTGGGCCTCCCCAATGACCTAATGTACCCACTGAAGTCCCGCAGGGGTAGGCAGATCGCGATTGCGCTGGGGTCTGCGGTCCAGAACATCCTTATCCACTGGCGCACCACCACTGTCCCCTCCATTACGGGTTGGTTGCATAGGCTCTGGCATGTGCTGGGAATGGAGAAGTTGTCGCTTACGGTGGCGGGGGAGATAGACCAATATGAAGAGCTGTGGCAACCCTTTCTAGCGCTGCTGTCCACCGAATTCCGGGAGCTCACCTGTCCGAGGTATCTTAGGCTTCTTAGGATGACGCCGCCGGTGATCCCGGCGGACTAGATCACATGTGAGACGGGGTCCTCGGGGGGGGGGTGCGGGGCTTTTTGGGGCGGATAAATCTGGCGCGGGACCATAGGACGGGGGGTTGGGGTATGGTGTTTTTTTTTTCCCTCCTTTCTTTACTGGGGGGATGAGGGATGGGGGGGGTTGGATTGTGCTTTGTTGAGTTGCTGCTGGCTTTCATTGCTCAGATTTGGGGTGTTGAATATGCACGCAGGGATCCCACAGATTGCATTTCTTGCCTTTCATTTACTGTGCTTTTCCTCTGGACCACCGAGCTATCCTTCGCCAACCCTCTTGAGCTGCACCTTTTTCTTTTACTGTATTATATGTACCCTAACCTCCTATCCCCCTCCCCCATGGTTTGTTTTGTTTCAATAAAAACGTTTTAAACATAAAAACATTGGACGTTTCCTGGCTGAAACGGGTCTGTTGGCATGTATGGTTGTACTACCACTGCCTCTTCCTTCTGCCCACAATGGTGTATTATATTGCCACAGCCTCTCTTGCCAGTCCTGTATTGTTGGTTTGTTGCCCCTGCCCCCCTTTCCACTGCCCTCCATAGTCTGTTGTGCTGCCACTGCCCTTCCTGCCTGCCCAGTGTGGTCAAATTGTTGCATCTGCACTCTCCTACCTGCCTCAGAATCCGTGCCCATGCCTCTGCCTCTCAACAGT
This sequence comes from Triturus cristatus, assembly GCF_964204655.1. Classification (NCBI taxonomy): domain Eukaryota; kingdom Metazoa; phylum Chordata; class Amphibia; order Caudata; family Salamandridae; genus Triturus; species Triturus cristatus. The sequence continues at coordinate 646,769,177 of NC_140594.1, read as the reverse complement.
ATCCCAATGAACAACTAGATTGCTAACATTCTATATTTATTACAAAAGTGTGGAACGCCTGACGTCATCTTGATGTAATCAAAACTGTAATACCTAGAGTATTTCCTTTAGAAATTACATATATGAGAGGGTCTTCTTTGCATCAAAATTATGGTTAGTGCTCTAAAAAACTAAAATGAGGACATATTTTCTGAGTTTTCAAATAGCGACAAAGAACTTTTACATTATTTGTATTCTTTATGTTTTTTATCCAGTTGACCACTTGATTAAATGTTGCACCTAGGGGAGAGGATGTGGTGTTACTTCCAGAGCTGCAGACTTTGCAACTGGGGAACCAGGTTGGAGTTTCTGCTTCAGCTCAACATTCTGTGATTCTGGTCAAATCACTTAATCTCCCCATGTCTACAACCAAAATGAATTTGGTCTTGTGTGATGTAACCAATGCTCATGTAAAGCACTCCAATACCTGACAAGTCTGCACTATATAAAACTGCAAATACTCAAAAAATAAGTGTTTTGCACACTTCTGTCATTGGGCTACATGTGGGCTACATCTGGGTGATATTTGTGCTGCATTTGGGCTCTTTTGTCTCTGGTGGCCATCTTGGGAGATTTTTTTGTTATGAAGTTTCCTAATTTCCTCATTTACTGTAGTCTCCTCAGTAGGAAATGCTTTCAGTTTTTTACTTTGATTCCATCAAGAAGGTATTCAGATATGTCACACATTTGCCATAAATTCTGAAAGTTAGCACTCTAGTTGGTCACTAGATCACTGTAGTAAAGCTACTGCTCACCACGGAAGTCTGCTGCTGGTATTAAAAGTGCATGTTTCAGTCTGCATATCAGAAGTTTTTAATGAAATAGAAGAGGATTTGAGAAGTCACTCAAAATGTGCCCTAATCTAATTTTTCTTTCTTCAGCACTAATCATAATTTCTATGGCAAAATGAACCCCCTCATTGTGTTCCTTTTTAAATTAAATGTTTTAAGTGTTACCAGTTTATTCCAATCAAGATGGCTTCAGGTGTGCCATACTTTTGTCATAAGTAAGACAGTAAGCGCTCTAGTTGTTCTTAAGAACACTCTGGGACATTCTGTCATTGGGCTATACTTGGGCTACATCTGGGTGATATTTGGGCTACATTTGGGCTATTTTGTCTCTGGTGGCCATCTTGGGAGATTTATTTGTTATGAAGTTTCCTAATTTCCTCATTTACTGCAGTCTGCTCAGTGGGAACACTTTCAGTTTTTTATTTTGGTTCAATCAAGAAAGCATTCAGATGTGTCACACATTTGCCATAAATTCTGAATGTTAGCACTCTAGTTGCTCATTAGATCACTGTAGTAAAACTACTGCTCACCAGGGAAGTCTGCTGCTGGTATTCAAAGTGCATGTTTCAGTCTGCATGTCAGAATTTTTTTATGAAATAGAAGTGGATTTGAGAAGTCAAAATGTGCCCTAATTTTTCTTTCTGCAGAACTAATCATAATTTCTACGGCAAAATGAACCCCCTCATTTTGTTCCTTTGTAAATTAAATGTTTTAAGTGTTACCACTTTATTCCAATCAAGATGGCTTCAGGTGTGCCATACTTTTGTCATAAGTAAGACTGTTAGCGCTCTAGTTGTTCGTTAGAACACTCTGGGACATTCTGTCATTGGGCTATACTTGGGCTACATCTGGGTGATATTTGGGCTATATTTGGGCTCTGTTGTCTCAGGTGGCCATCTTGGGAGATTTATTTGTTGTGAAGTTTCCTAATTTCCTGCAGTCTCCTCAGTAGGAAATCCTTTCAGTTTTTTACTTTGGTTCCAGCAAGAAGGCATTCAGATGTGTCACACATTTGCTATAAATTCTGAATGTTAGCACTCTAGTTGCTCATTAGATCACTGTAGTAAAGCTACTGCTCACCAGGGAAGTCTGCTGCTGGTATTCAAAGTGCATGTTTCAGTCTGCATGTCAGAATTTCTTTATGAAATAGAAGAGCATTTGAGAAGTCAAAATGTGCCCTAATTTTTCTTTCTACAGCACTAATCATAATTTCTATGGCAAAATGAGCCCCCTCATTTTGTTCCTTTGTAAATTAAATGTTTTAAGAGTTACCACTTTATTCCAACCAAGATGGCTTCAGGTGTGCCATACTTTTGTCATAAGTAAGACTGTTAGCGCTCTAGTTGTTCGTTAGAACACTCTGGGACATTCTGTCATTGGGCTATACTTGGGCTACATCTGGGTGATATTTGGGCTACATTTGGGCTCTTTTGTCTCTGGTGGCCATTTTGGGAGACTTATTTGTTATGATGTTTCCTAATTTCCTCATTTACTACAGTCTCCTCAGTAGGAAATACTTTCAGTTCTTTACTTTGATTCCATCAAGAAGGCATTCAGATGTGTCACACATTTGCCATGAATTCAGAATGTTAGCACTCTAGTTGCTTATTAGATCACTGTAGTAAAGCTACTGCTCACCAGGGAAGTCTGCTGCTGGTATTGAAAGTGCATGTTTCAGTCTGCATGTCAGAATTTTTTTAATGAAATAGAAGAGGATTTGAGAAGTCGCTCAAAATGTGCCCTAATTTTTCTTTCTGCAGCACTAATCATACTTTCTATGGCAAAATGAACCCCCTCATTTTGTTCCTTTTTACATTAAATGTTTTAAGAGTTACCACTTTATGCCAACCAAGATGACTTCAGGTGTGCTATACGTTTGTCATAAGTAGGACTGTTAGCGCTCTAGTTGTTCTTTAGAACACTGGGAAGCTGCAGTAGAACGCAAAGGAATCAACTGACAGTCTCTGCCCTTGTTGGATGTACATGTTTTACTGAGAATGTCAGACTTCATTCTCACATGACTGAGAAAGATAATGTGAATTTACAGAAAACATGCTCTCAGTTTAGCTTATAGATCACCTTCCAAACCTCTGTGGGAAAAGCATGAGAAAATAGTTTTCTCTCAAACATGATTCATGATATCACAGCAGAAGGCTTTTTCACATGGTAAAATCACCTTAGAACACACAACAATTCCTAAAATGAGTATGGTACCATCAACAAATGATTTATAATGTAACTAAAGTCTTAAAACCTTCTATTAACTGCAATGCTTTTTAATGAGGTGCTATCATGTATATTGGTCCCAAGATGGCTGCCAACACTTCTTGGATGAAGTGCTGACAGCCAATCAGATCTCACGATGAGATGTGTGGTTAGGCTCCGCCCAGATATATATGTGATTTTACTTTTGATTTTCTCAGGAACTACTGAACGGATTTACACCATATATGCAAAAGGCACCTGCCTGACCTGAGGACTACCTCTTTGCCAAATTTCAAGTAAATCTGTTCAGCCGTTCGGGCTGTACCTTCGACTAAAGGTCCTATGAGAAAATGCATGGGGAAAACGCGTTTTGGGACCCGCCTTTTTTCTCGGCCCCTGCTTGACGAATCACCCCGAGACTTTCAGGGTAGGAGATGAGCGGAGCGCCCCATTAGTTTTGAAAATTTCACGAGGATAAGTCAACCGGCGCCAAAGTTATTCAAAATAGAATTTTTAGATTTCCTATGGGAACTCGGTCCTAACTATAACTATCTACTGGCGACCGCCAGTAGATAATATATATATATATATATACACACACACACACATCCTACTGGCGATAGCCAGTGGGTAGTTATATAGTTATCGTTAGGACCAAAGGTTCCGTAGGAAAAGCGTTTTTTGTTTTGCCAATAACTTTGGCGCTGCTTGACGATTCTTCATGAAATTTTCAAAGAAACGTCCCCTTTTTGGTTCACCTGTTGTGATAAAAGTTTCAGGGTGACCCGTCAAGCGAGAGCTGAGAAAAGAAAGGGGTTCTTAAACGTGTTTTGTTCATGTTATGTCTATGGGAATTACAGCCCGAACCGCTGAACGGAATTACACCAAATGTGGAAGAATGCTAGATGTTGGTCCAGAAAGCGTGCTTTTTGTGCTTCAGTGTAGATCTGTTCAGTAGTTTCAGAGATATTTAAGTTTCAAAAATATAGATATCTGGTGACACGAGTCCTTGCAGTGGACTTGGGGATCCTACTGAAATTTGACTGGCTACCACCACTTCAACCAGGAAGTGTTGGCAGCCATATTGGGATTCGGCTTGAAGCCGAGTCTGCAAAAAAAAGTAAAAAATGAAAAAAAGAAAGAAGGGTAGGCATACCCTAAACCCCCAGATATGGTGGGAGGCCCCTACAGGGACCCTGCTGGGCATCAAAAAGAGATTTTTTTTTATTTTGATGCAAATTCACGGGTTTATCCATAGCAAACTTGAGGGGGAAAAACAGTGCGAACTCCCGCACTTCTTTTATTGGAAGCCCTCGGGTAGGCCAAATCTTGGGGGCATATAAAAAATAAAGGAGAGGGACACATGGTGTCATGATGCGGGCATCGCGCGCCTACATCGCCTATGACCCCCAGAATCCCCGGGGATAGAGTGGGCGGAGCCGCAAGCATAAACAAGACGTGACGCATGCAGGACGCTGTGCGTAATTCCAATTTGACGAGTCCGTCATATCCGAATCCCGTTTCAAGGTACTCGGAGCAGTACCGTTGGACCCTGGACCAGTTCCTGTGAGGAGTGCACCCTTCCACAGTCCGTTTGGGAAAGAATTCCCGACAGCTGCGCGTCGACCCGCCTACAGCGCCTGTTCGGTGAAGACGAGAGGCGGTAGACGTGTGCATTGAGTCAAGGGCAGCGCTCCGGGACCGGAGCGAGCAGCACCAGGTATTCTCGGCCAATAGTCTCCCACACGGACTAGAGGCCTTTCTCCCCTGCACCCCGCCGCTGTCTTGGGTGGGGTCAAACTCGCTGTGTCCTGCCGATTAAGCCGGGAAGACTGTTAGTTGCAGACCGCTCTTTCACCTATATCTACTGTGGAGGAGCTTGTTACTTACGTTTGACTGCTTGAGTTCAAGGGTGGTGTATTGAACCACAAAGGATAACGGCTCAGAACACTCTCCCTAGGAAACTCTCTGGCTTTCTGGAAACCTTTCTACGTTGCCAAAGCGAGATTATGGGGGTTGTATAAAGATGCTCAGGGTGTTTCTGAACTTGCACACATTTCATTAAGAGGGTACTCAGTACGTTCACGAAGGGTGGTGGTGGCCCGAGTTTCTGTGTTGATGCCTGTGAGGTACCTGCTACTGGTTTCTTTGATGGTATGCTGATGGGGTAGTAGTGTTACCAGCCAATGTATATCTTTCCGCGTCCAGCCATAGTCCTGCAAGGAACAGGCGTCAATAGAGAGAATTGATGAGTGTAGCATTCACCCAAACTGTTTGCAAGGAACAGGCGCCACTAGCGAGAATTGATGAGTGTAGCATATATGTTTTGACACTGCATTTGTGTTTGTATGTTTGTTTTCTTTACAGGTTCTACTCCCCGCTGTTCCCATCCTTCCCTTCCCTCGCTTGATTGCTCCAACCTTCCGTGCCATTAGTGCAGGAGTTGGGGACATCGAGAGGTGGACCCCCTATAGCATCGCCTGAATCCTGAGGAGTGTCGGATCTGGGACGGAATCGTCACAGAATTACGCACCCACGTATTGAGACTCCTCCTGGTTCGGGGGTGCTGTAGGGACGCAGTATGGATGAGGTCTTGCAAGCACTCGCCGCAGTGCAGCAATAAATTAGCTGCCTCAGGGCTGAAACAGCGGCCTTACGAGAAAAGGTAGAAAGAATATCGCGAAATCCTTTTGATGCTAGTACCGGGGCTCATCCCATCCAGGTCACCGTGCCCCCCCCCCCATTCCACTGGCCAACCCTGAAAGATACTCGGGGGATCCCCAGAAAATACAGGTGTTTTTAACGCAAGTATTGCTGCATTTTTCCTGTAAGCCGTCCTCTTTCCCGAGCAATAACTCTTTGCTATCTCCTATTTAGCGGGCACCGCCACCAATTGGGCGGTGCCGTTGGTTCGACACAACGACCCAGTGTTATCCGATTGGGACGAGTTTAGGGCAGCTTTAGAAGGGGTATTCGACAGACGAACTACCACTTTCAGCACGGATAGAGAGCTTCTAGAGTTAAAACAAGGAAGAAATGAGTTGGTCACTTACTTGACCTCTTTTAATCGCTTGGTCGCGGAGGCTGCATGGCCAGAAGAGAAGAGAATGTCTCTGTTTTACCAAGGCCTATGTGACGAGTTAAAAGATGTAATAGCCAGAATAGACCCACAACCCGCACGTGTACCGCTCTGGTTAGCTTAGCCTTACGGCTGGATGGGCGACTCGCCGACAGGGGGGGTGACAGGTTCCGAGGAGAGAGGGTCAGGAAGGAAACGACCAGTGTCGAAGTAGCACCCGAGCTTATGGAAGTGGGAGCGGTTCGTGCTCCTATGTCAAGAGCGGAAAGGGAGAGCAGGAGAATACAGGGGCAGTGTATGTATTGTGGGAAGAGGGGACACTATGTCAGTGAATGCCCAGCTCGACCTAAAAGACCCGGGGGGTATAACAGGAGCAGAAAGGCCATAGCCACCGTGGCCAGCACTGAATTAGAACCCGTCTGTTTGGGTAGTTCTGTAGAAGATAAGACTCAACCCTGGAGGATCCCTTCATTGGCTACTACTCAACAGAAAGACACAGAAAAACATATTGAGTTGGTTATGTGGATAGAGAATGGTACACGCTCTTATCAGATCAGAGCCATGTTGGATTCTGGGGCCACGGGGAACTTCATACACCGTGGATTGGTGAAAAAATGAGCCATAAGGACAGTGTCGTGTGAGATCCCAGAAGAGGTGTTGGCGATTGACGGCAAACCACTAACATCAGGGCTTCTCATTGAACAAACACAGGCACTCAGGTTAGAGACTAGAGCAGGAGGCATGCGTCACATAGAAACATTGGCGTTGAATATCATAGAAGCCCCCCAGTACGAGGTTATCCTGGGAATGCCGTGGTTTAGCCTCCACAATCCCACCATCGATTGGAGGAACAAAAAGGTACAGTTCCTGTCAGAGACATGCAATGAGCATCTTGTTCTTGGGGGAGGTCTTGTGTGGCGGCTTTGGCCTGCTCATTCGTTGCCGCTACTGCAGCGGAAAAGGAGATATGCTTACCTCTCTCTTTTGCTGATGTTTGCAGCAAATCCCAGGCCGAGTCGCTTCCCCCTCACCGGTCCTCCGACTGCCAGATAGATCTGGTGGAAGGTGCGACCATCCCTATGTGTAAGGTCTACGCGCTCTCTGAGCCCGAGACTAAACACCTCCGGGAATATCTGGACCACTTCTTAGATATCGGGTTTATCCGTCCTTCAAGATCACCTGCGGCGTCCCCTTTATTTTTTATAGTGAAGGCCAATGGGGAGTTAAGAGCCTGCTGTGATTACCTCATGTTGAACAAAAACACCGTACGCAACCGGTATCCCTTACCCCTTATTCCAGTCTTGTTGGACCAAGTGTGTGGGGCTAAGGTTTATACGAGGTTAGATCTTAGGGGGGCATACCACCTGGTGCGCATCCGCAAAGGGGGCGAGTGGAAAACCGCGTTCAAGACCCGCTATGGTCTGTTTGAGTATCTGGTCATGCCGTTTGGATTGTGCAACGCCCCAGCGGCGTTCCAGTATTTCCTGAATGACGTGCTAAAAGAGTATATCGATAGAACAGTGGTCGTGTATATAGACGATATTTTGACCTGTTCAGATTCTGTGAGTAGCCACACAGAACACGTGTTACAGGTATTAAGGGCATTGCGGAAGCATCGCTTGTTCTGTAAATTGAGCAAGTGTGAATTCGGGGTGACTGAAGTGGAGTTTTTGGGGGTGATCCTCCGTCCTGAGGGTTTGTGTATGACAGAGCGAAAGATACAGGCGGTGCAGGAGTGGCCGATCCCCGACAACGTCAGGGAAGTACAATGCTTCCTGGGTTTTGCCAATTATTACCGGCGCTTCATCCAAGGTTTCTCGCAAAAGGCGCTACCGATCACTAGGCTTCTCAGAAAAGGTGTGTTTTTTGAATGGACACCAGAAGCGGACATGGCTTTCGGATACCTAAAAAGGGCTTTTACCACAGTACCGGTGTTGCGACACCCTCAGCTAGACACGCCTTTCATAGTAAAGGCAGACGCCTCTAACGAGGCTATCGGGGCCATATTGTCACAGCGGGATAAAGACACCGGACAGCTCCACCCCGTGGCGTATCTGTCCAGGAAGCTTCTCCCGGCGGAACGAAACTATAACATCGCTGAAAAAGAGTTGCTGTCGATCAAAAAGGCTTTTCAGGAGTGGCGTCCTTACTTGTGGGGAGCTAGATTCCCAGTCACTGTTTACTCTGACCATCGGAACCTGCAGTATCTACGAACGGCCCGGCGTCTTTCCCCCAGACAAATGAGATGGATGCTCTTCTTCGAGGAGTACAACTTCGTCATCACATTCAGACCAGGAGCAGACAACCGTAAAGCGGATTCGCTGTCCCGGGTACTGACCTCTGAGACAAACGCCGACGTAGTAGAAGAGGCGATTATACCTTCCTCCAAGGTTATTTGTGCTTTACAGGCCGAAGACTATCTGAATAGCATCCGGAAACACAAGAGTGTCCAAGCCTGGAGCAGGTGGGCAGAAAAAGAACTGGCGAGACTAATGAGGCATGGACTGCCGTTTTGGAGACAGAGAATATTTCTGCCTACTCCAGCCCTTAGAAAAAAGGCTTACACTTGGTGTCATGAATCACCATTAGCAGGGCATCCGGGCATACAAAAAACAACCCCTTTGGTGCAAAGACATTTCTGGTGGGCCTCCCTGGTCCCAGACATAAAGAACTGGGTATCTAGATGTGAGGAGTGTGCCAGGGAAAAGACGGATACTTCAATAAAAAGAGGCAAGCTCCTTCTGTTGCACACACCCCAGGCTCCGTGGAAGAACATCAGCCTGGATTTCATCACCGGACTCCCGATGGATCAGGGATGTTCAGCCATCCTGGTGGTAATAGACAGCCTAACGAAAATTGGGCATTTCATTCCTTGTAAGACACTACCTACGGCGGGACAAACAGCTCAACTGTTGCTACAACATGTGGTGCGGATACACGGTATCCCGCATGTCATAGTGTCGGATAGGGGCCCCCAATTTATAGCTCGCTTCTGGAAAGGATGGTGTAGTTCCATGCACATCGAGTCAGCGGTGTCGTCCAGTTTCCACCCTCAGACTGATGGACAAACAGAACGATTAAATCAAACGGTAAAGAAATACCTGAGCTGTTACGCAGAAGAGGCTCAAGACTCCTGGGTGGCCATGCTATGGATGGCTGAAGTGGCATACAACAACGCGACACACAGCTCCATAGGTGTCTCTCCCTTTTCAGCCAACTATGGCTACAATGTCCGAATTTTGCCTATCATCCTACCAAGAAGAATAAACACTCAGCCATCAGTACAGGCTCACATGCAAGCGCTACGTCAAGGGCACACAAAGGTGAGGAGGCATCTGGCCAAGGCAAAACAGACATACAAACGCTGGGCAGATAGGCACCAAGTAGAGGGTCCCCAATACAAGGAGGGGGACAAAGTATGGTTGTCCACAAAAAACATTCACTTCAAGTTGCGTAGCGTGTTCCACCCTCGATATATAGGACCCTATCAAGTGATGAAGAGGATCAATCCAGTGGCCTACAAACTACGACTTCCAGGCTCTCTTAGGATCCACCCTGTCTTCCACTGTAGCCTTTTGAAACCTGCCAAGAGGGGGGTGGGGAAGCCACCACCGGCCGTGTCTACCGAAGAGGGACTGAAGTATGAGGTGCGGGGCATATTGGATTCCAAATATCGAGGGAGTAACTTATGGTTCTTGATTTCCTGGAAGGGGTATACCTCGGAAGAGGATTCATGGGTTCCAAGTGGTAATGTGCACGCTCCGGCCAAGGTTAGAGCGTTCTACCGCCGACACCCGGACAAACCCGGTTCTAGGAGGCGCCGGGACGTGGACCTACTGTCATGATGCGGGCATCGCGCGCCTACATCGCCTACGACCACTAGAATCCCCAGGGATAGAGTGGGCGGAGCCGCAAGCATAAATAAGACGTGACGCACGCAGGACGCTGTGCGTAATTCCAATTTGACGAGTCCGTCATATCCGAATCCCGTTTCAAGGTACTCGGAGCAGTACCGTTGGACCCTGGACCAGTTCCTGTGAGGAGTGCACCCTTCCACGGTCCGTTTGGGAAAGAATTCCCGACAGCTGCGCGTCGACTCGCCAACAGCGCCTGTTCGGTGAAGTCGAGAGGCGGTAGACGTGTGCATTGAGTCAAGGGCAACGCTCCGGGACCGGAGCGAGCAGCACCAGGTATTCTTGGCCCATAGTCTCCCACACGGACTAGAGGCCTTTCTCCTCTGCACCCCGCCGCTGTCTTGGGTGGGGTCAAACTCGCTGTGTCCTGGCAATTAAGCCGGGAAGACTGTTAGTTGCAGACCGCTCTTTCACCTATATCTACTGTGGAGGAGCTTGTTACTTACGTTTGACTGCTTGAGTTCAAGGGTGGTGTATTGAACCTCAAAGGATAACGGTTCCGAACACTCTCTTTAGGAAACGCTCTGGCTTTCTGGAAACCTTTCTACGTTGCCAAAGCGAGACTATGGGGGTTGTATAAAGAGGCTCAGGGTGTTTCTGAACTTACACACATTTCATTAAGAGGGCACTCAGTACGTTCACGAAGGGTAGTGGTGGCCCGAGTTTCTGTGTTGATGCCTGTGAGGTACCTGCTACTGGTTTCTTTGATGGTATGCGAATGGGGTGGTAGTGTTACCAGCCAATGTATATCTTTCCGCGTCCAGCCATAGTCCTGCAAGGAACAGGCGTCAATAGAGAGAATTGATGAGTGTAGCATTCAGCCAAACTGTTTGCAAGGAACAGGCGCCACTAGCGAGAATTGATGAGTGTAGCATATATGTTTTAACACTGCATTTGTGTTTGTATGTTTGTTTTCTTTACAGGTTCTACTCCCCGCTGTTCCCATCCTTCCCTTCCCTCGCTTGATTGCTCCAACCTTCCGTGCCATTAGTGCAGGAGTTGGGGACGTCGAGAGGTGGACCCCCTATAGCATCGCCTGAATCCTGAGGAGTGTTGGATCTGGGACGGAATCGTCACACATGGGGCACCTCCCCGGGATTTTTGATTTACATTTTTAAATTGCAGGGGGTGCCCGCACTGCACCCCCACACCCTGGGAACCACCACCTGCCCTGGACTTCTTTAATTATTAAATGGAGAGTGCTTCTTGGACCCCCGCCCCCGCCCTGGGGACTGCGCTGTGCCCTGTTACAAGCAAAAATGCGGTTCGGCCACCACCTTCCTGGGGCTTTAACTTTAATCGAGGGGAGGGGCATGCAGACCACCTCTCAGCCCCAGGGACCACCTCTCAGCCCCCAAAATCGCCACCTACCTGGGGATTTACAAGCAAAGATTTGGGGGGGGCACGTGGACCCCGGGCCCTAATTGATGAGTGTAGCATTCAGCCAAACTGTTTGCAAGGAACAGGCGCCACTAGCGAGAATTGATGAGTGTAGCATATATGTTTTGACACTGCATTTGTGTTTGTATGTTTGTTTTCTTTACAGGTTCTACTCCCCGCTGTTCCCATCCTTCCCTTCCCTCGCTTGATTGCTCCAACCTTCCGTGCCATTAGTGCAGGAGTTGGGGACGTCGAGAGGTGGACCCCCTATAGCATCGCCTGAATCCTGAGGAGTGTCGGATCTGGGACGGTATCGTCACACATGGGGCACATCCCCGGGATTTTTGATTTACATTTTTACATTTCAGGGGGTGCCTGCACTGCACCCCCGCAGCCTGGGAACCACCACCTGCCCTGGACTTCTTTAATTATTAAATGGAGAGTGCTTCTTGGACCCCCCCCCCCCTGCCCTGGGGACTGCGCTGTGCGCTGTTACAAGCAAAAATGCGGTTCGGCCACCGCCTTCCCGGAGGTGCCCGCACTGCACCCCGCACCCTGGGAACCACCACCTGCCCTGGACCTATTAATGGGGGGCGCAGGGACCCCCCCAGCCCCAAAGACCACCACCCTACTGAGGCAAATTGTAAAAAAAGGAGGAATGGGCCAACGCCGCCTCCACTTCCTGGAGCCAAAGATGGACCCGGGCCAGGTCCTGCTATGTCCCGGGGTGCCCACCCCCCGGACAAAGCTGTTTGCTATGATTTGACGGGAGCTTTACCACTCCTGCCAAGCCATAGCAAACTGTGCTCTACTTTTTTGGCAAGGGAGAGCATTTTTTGTTCCATCACAGGACCGTAGGGGGAACCCAGATGTCAAGGGTTTATGAGGAATGCATAGCCTCTGCATCCTCGCAACGGCCCCCAGCACAGTCAAATGTACGTTGCCGAGAGAATTCTGCTTGCTTCTAGGCTGATGATCATGGCATTAACTGCTGAGCCCAGGGCTGCGGAAACGTGGCCAAAGGAAGCCATAACTGACAAAGGGTGCTCCACCATGAAGGTGCTGACAAAGACACAGCGCAGGAAACACGCTCGACACTAGTGTTACGGTCACAGCTATAACATCCAAACTGTAGAGAAACTGATGGCGCCAGGAAGCAGGAATCCCAGCTCGACGGACCCACACGAGAATATGAATTGTCAAGCACCAGGGCAATGCGAAGGAGGGGCTTATATCCTGCCCTTAATTAGCAGCTGATTGCAGAAAACACCTTCCTGTCAGCAATTCCTCAGGCTGCTGGGAGTTGTAGTCCGCAATACACACATATTTCCCAGTCATTCGATAATAGAGTAAGGGTGTAAGGGACTGGCTATGTGTACCCCTTATGTGCAGGACCTTCTAGCCTGACACCACCATGACATGACCCCCAATGTGCAAGGATATTCTTAAGAGCTGCTCCCAGTGCTAAGCCTAAGATAATGGTGGCTGGGAAGCGATGCAACTGTGTGTCGAGGTGGGAGTTAATGTTGTCTAAGTACTTGTGTCCAGTAGGTAGCTATTTTGGGGCAATCTCACAGCAAGTGTGTCAGTGTGCCAATGGAAGCACAATCAGGCCAACACAGAGAGCTATGACCGGGGTTCCCCCTATGGAGTCTGGGAGGAGTGAGGTACCAATAAGTGGCAATTTTAGTGGCAGTCTCTATGCTTGCCACATTGCGAGCTGTGTGATGTGTACAGTAATAAATAGCCTCCCATTCCCGCTGAGAGAGCGGCCCAGTTCGGTCTCCCATCTCCTCTGACATGGGGATGTAATAACAGACCAGGAGGGGCGGAGAAGTCTGTGTAATTTGGATATGAGGCATGTATCTGAGGTTTTGGATAACAACACCGCTCTAAAGGGGTGAGATGGCGCTGCGCCTGCGGCCGAACTGTGGGGTGCATTACCCAATGTCTGATCTGATGAAACCAATAGTGCTCGGATTCCGGGATTCCCTGTTGTAAACGAAGGTCCTCAAAGGAAAAGAGACCAGCCTCATCGAAGAAGTGTCCCATAGATCTACGGCCTTCCTGAATCCACTGGGTGAAGGCCCAGGTACAGAAGACTGGAGTGAAATCAGGATTGTCCACAAAGGATGTCAGCAGCAAAGGGAATGTAGTAAGACCTCTTCTACCGGTGACTTTGTCCCATGCCACGAGAGGGGCTTGTCTAATAGGTATAGACTTTTAGGGCATGCCGATTTGGGATGGAAAGGGATCTTCAATAGGGATTGTCCTAGCCCAGTAGTACTCCTGCAGATTTGGCACCCCAAGACCTCCCTCTCTCGGAGGGCTGTAACAAAAATCTCTGTGTAAGTGAGGTCTCTTGTTTGCCCATACCAAGGGGTCTACCTCTCGTTGCATAGAGAACCGACGGAGGCTCCAACAGGAAAACTTGAACAAGGTATAGTATCTACGGTAATATAGCTCTCTTTACCGCTGCCATCTGACCGAGAAAAGATAGGGTGTGCCGTCTCCAGGGGTGCAGGTCCACTTGTACCTGCTGAAGCAGGGTAGCATAGTTATGGTACACCGTACATTGAGTGGTCACCGTGAGCTGCAGCCCAAGGTAGGGGACCGCGGTCGGGCCCATTGAACAGGGTAAGCGCGTTGTAGCTCAATAAGTGTGGGGGCTCTCAGGGATTGATTGAGAGCATGGGATTTATGGATGTTGACCTTGAATCCCGCCGCCCATGCGAACTGGTCCAGTTCGATCATGAAGGCCGGGAGAGAAATCAGGGGATCTTCCAATGTTGCCACGAATTCGTCCGCGTATAAGCTAATCGTATGCTTGTCCCCCAAAAATGTAACCCAAATATAAGAGGGTTATTGTTTGTTCAGTGGGCCACTGGATCCATGTACAGAGTAAAAAGGAGTGGGAGAAAGCCGGCACCCCTGTCTTGTGCCTCTCTGGATTGGGACGGGGCAGAGGTATAGCCATTCACTCGTACCGTTGCCGGGGGCAGAGTGTAACTACTCAGGACCCATTGAGTAAACCTAGTGGGAAATCCAAAGTGCCAGAGGGTCTCTCTCAGGTAGGGCCAGTGAACCCTATCAAATGCTTTTTCCGCGTTTATAGATAGCAGCATACGTTCAGTCTGAGAGTGTGCCTTATCAATAATATGGAGTAGCTTTTTTGTATTGTTGCCACATTGGCGATTGGGTACAATCCCCACCTGGTCCAGGTCTATAAGACCAGGAAGGAGAGGGGTCAGTCGAAAGGCTAAGATCCCAGTAAACAGCTTTAGGTCAACATTTAATAAAGAAATTGGCCTTGAGAGGTGCACTGGCGTTCATCCTTGCCAGGCTTGGGTATAATGACAATTGAGGCTCCCAGCATGGTTGGCAGGAGTGTGGAGGAGACCCCAACGGCGTTGTATACTCTGGTGAGAATGGGGGCCAGAATGTCTTGTAAAAAAGAGCAGTGAACCTGTAGGGACCGGGGATTTAAGCAGTTTCTGCTTGGAGATAGCAGACACCACTTCCTTAATTCGGATTGGGGAATCCCGAGATGCGGCCTGGTCATGTGTTTGTCTAGCGGTGGCAGATTCCCGGAGGTAACAAGCAGGGGCATCTGGAGAGAAATCCTGCACCTCGTAGAATCCTGCATAATATTGGCGAAATGTTTCAGCAATGTGCAGGTGCTACATCTGTTCCACCCCTGTCGACTCGACCTCTAATGGGACCCTTGACGCCTGTCGTTGGGCCCGCAGCTTATTGGCCAGCAGCGTCCCAAAACTGTCACCCCGATACAGAAGGTGTGTCGTAATCTAAGCGCTGCGTATTCTGCCCTGTCTAGATCTATGCCGGACAGTTGTGTGCACGTTGCCTCGAGCTGTCGCCAGATCCGGGGGGGGCGCAAGTCCATTGATGTATGCGCTCCAGCTCTTGGACCTGTCGTGAGAGTCCCTCTTGCTTGTCTCTGCGAATCTTATTGTCCGCTGAGGCAATCGCGATAAACTTTCCCCTGATCACCGCCTTCAGGGTGTCCCAAAGAGTGGTGAAGGAGGGCTTGGGATTATCATTCGTGACCAGGAAGTCCTGTAATGCCATGGAGATCAGTTGGACCATTTCAGGGCGGTGCAGAAGCGTGTCTTTGAGGTGCCAGGTCCTGGCTGGAGGGCGAGAGATCCAACAACGAACGCGGCAGTATGTCGACATTTTGGGATACGATACCCGAAGTGCCCAGGAAGTTATCTATCTTCGCATCGGTCTTTTGGGAGTATAATGTGTAGTCCCGGGCTGTGGGATGCAGAGTCCTCCAGATATCTATCAGGCCCCCCTCTTCTAGCAGTTATAACCCGTCCCCTGAAAGAGGACTGCCCCTGGTGTTGGGCCGAGCAATCATTCGCATTGTCGAAGGCTTGGTTAAGGCCGCCCCCCCCCCATCAACAACAGCCGGTCAGTTAACCTTGTCAGCTCGGTCACCGCCCTGCGCAGAAAGTTCCCCTGACCATCATTTGGGGCATACACCGAGCCTACTGTGAGGGTGTGGGAACCCAGCAAAACTTTGTGAGCCAATAACCTGCCCTTGATTTCTGCTTGCTTGGGACCAATCTTCCCAGGGAACCCAGGAGGGAAGGGAAACCCAGCAACCCCATGCAAACCCAACAAACAGTTAACATTGTAAGATAAACATTATTAATGTCCTGGGCAATAAGCCCCATGAGAAAGAGAGGTGAAAGAGGTCAACACATCCCACCCCGCCTCCCATTCTGCCCAGACCCACTGCCCATTTAGAAACTAGAGATGGGAGAACCGGAAGAGAGCAAGATCTGTTCCGGACCAGTAATCAGGAGATACAAGAATCAAGCTACAGTGGGCTGGAGGTATCTTTACTGAGGGAGGCCAGCACCGTCCGGCGCCCTCTGGCCATTGTCTATGGGTTTTCCATTTGCGGGTTCCCCGGTCCGCGCCCGTCCTTTCGGTCAGAGGGGGCCTCTCCGGGGTATCGGCTGTAATGTCCAACAGCTGGCAGGCCTCCTTTAGTGAACGGAGATGATGTATCTTTCAATCCAGGTGGAAAGTCAAGCAAAAGGTGTATCTACAGGAGTAGGGAACTCTGATGGAGCGGAGGTGAGACGTGATTGGGCGGAATACAAGGTGGGTTGGTGTCTCTGAAATTGCACTGGGCTACTGTGTCTAGTCTTTTTGAGGTTTTGCTCCTTCAATTGCTAATCGTGAACACAAGTGAGGATGTCCGCAGGAGGTGCCGGACAGGCCTCTTCGGACCGACACGGTGTGTGCAATCCAGCTTAATCTCCAGATCAGAAGGGGCTTCTAGAATCACTCGGAAGAGGTTGATCATGAAGGAGGTGTTGTTCAGGCCCTCTGCTCCATTTGGAATCGCCTTAATGCAAATGTTATTGCCTCTGGAGCGATTCTCAAAAACTTCGGCATGTGCCTGAAGGTCTGGTGCTGGTCTCGAAGGTGGATTACCTCCTGCTGGAGTTGTTCGATCTTTTCATCCCTACCAGTGCCATGCACCTCCAGTGTTTCCACCCTGTCTCCCAGGGCATCCACGTCACACCTCAATGAGTTCCTGAGCGACCTTGTTCTTCATGGTTGGTAGGTCGTCCCGGAGGTAAGCGAAGAGCATTTCTATAAAGGAGTGGGTGAGCAGGGCCCTAGTGTTGCTGGTTTCCATAGACACAGTCTGATCGGGGGCCAGCCTGGAGCTCTCAGCATGAAAGCTGGGGGTTTTAAGAAGCAAATCCTTGACCGAACAGTCCTTCTTCCCTTTGCTTGTCGCCATGAGGGAGGAGTATGGAATAGGCAGAGGGGAGGGTGCGCTGTAAGGACTGCTGATCGACTCCAGTCCTGTACCTCGCGTGGACCCGCCGTTGTCAACAGATGGAGATCCCCCTCCCACTAGGGCTCCAGAGAAATGCTAGTCTAGGCGTAGAGAACCAGTGGTGGGAGACTGCCCCATCAATCAAAATGACTAGGCTGGCTGCTCCAAGATCAGAGGCAGGCCCCAGGTACCACAGACCAGACAGAGTCCCATCCAAGGGGTGCAGAGTCAAGGTCCCCAGCAAAGCAGGGCAGGCCCCCAGACTGGAACAGGTGCAGGTTCAAGTATGCTGGAGCCGCAAATTTGGTGTCCGGGCCAAAGGTCCAATGGCGCCCGACCCAGCTCAGTCCACTCTGATCTCCACCTCCCTATCTGCACAGCTTCCGCCGGTTCTGTAGATCCTCAAGGCCCAGCCGGCTTGCAGATGGAGAAGGGCAGCTGGAACTGCCCCCATCTGGCTAGCAGAGCCACCTGGAAGCTCCAACTGGTCGGGCCGCAGGCGAGGCGCAGCACCCACAGGGAGTGAGAGAGCAAGGGTGCAGGCCCGGGCACCGGCGTCACTGACCTTCTCAGCGGTTTGACCCCAGAGTGCTCAGCAAAGTTTCAAGTCCCCTGGCTGCCACAGCTACCCAGGCGGTGTATCCCACTCGGTCCCCGACGAGTAAATGTCCTGGTTGCAGGTAGATGGGGCTGCAGCCCCCTGGCTGCTCCAGGAATGCAGCACAGGCCGAAGCCGACCCGGGGGTTCGTTGACTCACCTTCGTTGGACCCTCACACTCCTCACCTCTGGGGCCGCTCCAGATGCTGCACTCCAATCTCAAGGCAGCGTGAGCAGCCTCAGGCCCTCAGCCCTCTTGTGTACCTGGGGACCTGCGGGGAACTCAGTTTGGGATTGGCCAACTGGCTTCGGCCAGCCCAGCCCCGCCTGCTCCAGCATCAGGGCTGCCCTCAGTCCCCGGAATACAGGCTCGGACAAGGCCTCTCCAATCCGTGCCAGTCTGCCATCCCCGCCAGGCCTCCTGTTGCCTCAGGCAGCTTCTGGACCTCCGAGACGGTGAGTCAGGTCTAGTGCGGCATTGTGATGGCCCTCTGGTCTGGCGAATCAAGGTGTGGGTGGATGGGTCCGGTCGGCAAAATGAAGCGACAAGAAAGCACGTCCTACTTAGTTGCCATCTTAGCAACGCCCCGCCCCCCCCTTTGTGATACATTTCATTACATCATATGACAAAGTACGTGTGAAAACACACCATCTGAACAAACAAGAGAAAACAATGTGTGTAGACCACAACACCTCCACATACTCCATCCCTGTCCCCAAGGATCTTTTCCCTACCCCCAACAAGGTCTGAGAACATGCTCCCCATTCAGGGCCGCCAAAGGTCACTTCATATATTCCATTCCTCAGCATTGCAACACAGGCTTTTCCCTTATTAGGTGATGCCCTAATAAGTTGCCCATCGCCTTCATGTTTTCATGTGTTTTTGAGGGCAGCTGCTGGGTTTGTATACTGTTTTTGTCCATAGTTATACAAAAGTTGATTCCCCGTGCCATTTCGCAACTGAGTGGGGGTTTTTATCATTCCAAGGGTGAGCGATATCCCATTTTGCCACAGTGAGTCCCAGCTGAAGCAACCTTAATTTGTCCCGATCAGCATAGAAATCTGAGTGGATGCGTAGGAGGACCAACTTTGGATCTAGTGGCATAGACCTCTCTAGTACCGAACCCAGACAGGGGAGCACTTGCTTTAATCCTAGCCCCCTGATAAACCTCCGTAAAAAAATGCTGTCCAGAGAGTTTCATTTTTGATTTGTGTTTTTGGATCATTAGAGAAGTAATTTAGCTTGCGCAGACATTGCTGATCCGGCGGAGGTTTTTTTAACGACATTCAAAAAAATTACGTAATTGTTGTAATGATGATGTAAAATTTCAGGAACCATGAGACCTATATACTTCATTTTGGTATCAAGATATAGTTTTTAGGGGTCAATTAGTCGTATAGAGACAGAAAATAACTCCTCAGAGCAACCCTTCCGCCATTTTCCAAAATAGCGACTATAATAGAGGCAAATGAGGCGTATATAGAAATGAAACAAATATAGTGGTCTTTAATCGGTTTATGTATACACCAAACAATGTTTATGATCTGAATATGAAAAAAAATAATGTTTATCGCTCCTATTGTAGACACATTTTCATACTTCACTTTATTTATTTGTTTCGGCAATCGCTCATGGTACATTTGCAGAATGTTGAACATTTGAAGAGAATATATCGACAGGGACATCGTTTTGTAGCACAGGTTTTGCATGTACATGTAAGTTCTGTGGGTACAGGCTCTAGAAATGTCATACGTTTTAGCACCCCATCAATATCTTCCCAACCAAATTCACACAAATCTTTCTCTACATATGCACGATCCAACACATTAACACATCTTCTGATCAAGTAGAATGCTTTTTTCATGTGTCCACACACAGAATTTGACGTCGTGGAAGGTCACTTAGTGGGACTGATTTCTTGAACTCACTGTACCGAAGATAGTCAAATGTGTGACAGTCAGAACTCGTTTTCCACACAGGCACAAAGTATTTTTCGACGTCTTTAAAGTTACATTCTTCTTCTGTTTCAGCAAATCCTTTTAGAAACTTCACAGGGTCAGCAGTTAAAACTCCAAGCTTTGTTCCAATTTTGCTCATAGTTTTATCATCCATAAGAATATGTGCCTTGATAAGAACACTGGGCATCTATTGGTCAAGTTTCTTCTATAGAATATGAAGCCGGATTAAGTGTCTTTCCTTGCCTGTTCCATAACGGTTCCATAACTATGACAATCCTTGACTTGTGAACATTGCAACAAATCTAAGTAGCACAATAAAAACATCTGTGTCATTTGACAGTACAATGACTCGATTGCAACTATTTCCAACAGCCCACTCACCATGTGGCACAACACGAAGGTCAGCTCCCTCCAATTTGCTGTTAAAGTTCTTGAACATATGGCCCATACCTTATATCTCTGGAGGCATCAACTCCTCATTGACAATCATTCTACTTGCAATAATTGGAAATTCAGTGTTCACTGAAGCATCAGCAATGTTTTGGAGAGTTAACATCTCCAAGTTCATCTAGTTCAAGTTACACAGGTATAGGTGTTGAAATTTTGAGGCAGGCAAGGTCAATTGTTCAACATGTAGACATTTGTCTGATTCTCTCACATTCTTTAACAGATAGTTCAAGATAACTGACAAAGAATATGCAGTTCTTTCAAGGTGCAAACTGAATTTGATATCTGTAGAACCGTCTGATCAACCTCTCTGAAGTTTTGCATTGATGAAATCTTGACCATTAGCAATTGTGATATATAGTCCACAATAACAGCACTTTTTCAATGAGGGCACCTTTTTGAAATGAAATTCTTCAGGTGAAAGGTTTTTTCTAGGTCTTGTACAAGTTTCTGCTTCACTGGTTTGGTTGCAGCATCTCCATCAAATAAAGTTTTTGTTGGAAGAAGATCATGCAACAAAATACCCTTTATAAATTCTCCCCTTTCTTTTGCTACAGCCATCTCTTTATGTGCTTGATAAAGTTGTTTTTTGTAACCTGTTTTGTGGTGACCGGTTGGAAGAAACTCTTACTATAGCAATTAAAGCATGGAAGTTTAGCTTTAGTGATTATGTCAAACAGCTTTTTTTCTTTCAATACAAATCTCTCCTTCTTCAGTTCTGTGTATAGTTTCAATCTATTTTCCAGGACCTCTAGTAGAAGTGTTTTCATATCGTTAGCCACATATCGTTTAGTCACGAAGTTTCGTAATTGCACAGGCTCAGTCATTTCAAAGGGGTTTCCTTGCTGCTCCAGGATATGAATAAGGATGTCAACATGTTTAATAACATATTCCCCTTTCATTCCCACAAGTTTGTGGAGAGGAACAGTTTCATGTGGGCCATTAATTTTGAATTTATCGTCTCCCTAAAAACATTGCAAATAGAAAGGACTTCATGGTAAACTAGCTGCAATTAAGCAAGATATTCACTTTTACGTGTCTGACCAACAATTCCCTTGGCTCTTTTCTGGGATCTCTGGATCACCTGTTCCAGTTTCATATCTGGAACCATAGCATTGAACATTCCCTCACTGTCTTTTATCACAAAACGTCTTTGGATGAGTTTTCTGTAGAGATTTGGTTTTCCCACCTTTAGCCTCTTTACTCTTTCCAAATACCAGGGCCCATATCTCAGGCAGTTTATGCAATCGAATTCACGAAACAGTAACCAGAGTCTCCACAGTCTTCACGTGCAGCTCCCAAAAATATTGTGAGAAGCAGGCCTAGTATAAGATGTACACTAATGTAAGTGTGCACCCTGCACCAGTGCACCATTCCAGACAACCCTTTTGGTGATTTAAGAGGTCTTAGACAACCTTAGAAAGCTATCTAAGTGGTAGCTAAGGAGAGCAGCCTTCAGGCTTAGTCCAGAAGGAGTGTGAAGCAGCTTGTTTTACCAGAATGCAATCTTATAGTATAGATTAAGTGAAAAAGAACCACACAAAGTATTTATAAAAATATGTATTTATTATATATTACTTTCTAACACATAGAAATATCTCCTACCTGAAGATATGCACACAATACTTTAGCAAAGAAACATAGTAAATAGCACCCAATACACAGTGAACCCCAGTGGGGGACCAAACCATATACTAAGAAAATGGTATAAGAACCACGACTTGGGTCAAGACAATGTCAAGAGGTCGTAGAAGTGCTGGGGACCCAAGGAACTACCCAAGGTGAGTAGATAGGGATCCCACGGACCGCGTGTGCAGTGTGGGAACAAGATAGAGTGCTCCGTACAACTCTATGTGAAAGTCGCTGTTGGATATTTAAAGATTAAGGACCCTTCCCATTAGACCCTGAAGAAACCCCATGAAAGACAGAAGGTTGGAGAGCCACCCCACCCATGGATACCCTAGTACCCACGTTACCTACACCAGGGAAGCCAGGTGTATACGTATGAAGTAGTGTTGGAAACCGCCGTCGAACCTAATGGAGGACTTTAGTAAAGTGTCACTGTTGAAGAAGGAGAAAGTGTGCGGTGGAATTCGAAGGTGGGTTCTAGGTGAGAGGTACCTGCAAGCAAAGGGGACAGAGTCTATGTCACTCAGGGGTGACCAGGAGACTTGGAAGAGAGATGCCCTCTGATGTTGGGTGTTGTAGGATGGCTGACGATGACCTTGACTCTGCAGCTGTGAGGACCAGGCGACGCCGTGGAGAACCAGGAGCCGTGCGTGAGCTGTCCCATGAAGGATGTCAAGTGCTGAGGGGGTCGGTGTTCTGCGGGAGCACCAACAAGCCTTGGCAAATGTAACCAACGCAGGAATTGAAGGAGCAACGTCGGGACCAGCAAGGTCCAGGGGACTCACCAAAAGCAGGAGAGTCAGGGCAGGCCTAAGCAATCAAGGAAGCCCAAAAGAAACAAGTGTGACCCTCAAGTGGACCCGAAGGCCGGAGGAACTGGAGTCGCAAGAGGACCTCAAGCACCTCACCAAAAGATGCAGGCCATGATGCCCACGAAGCGGCGTGGCTGAAGATTCTGGCCACTGAAGGTGCTCGAGGTTGGGACTACTTGGAGCCTGAAGATCTTCTTGGAAGGAAGCCAACAAGCCTTTGCAACTGCAAGTTAATGCCGTGCACAGGGGTTCGGTTAGTGCAACCTCCACGAGGAATACTGGCCTCAAATTTGGTGAGAGTGCAGGGCAGACCTTGGGAGCTGTGCAAAACCACCACCTGTGTTGTAGAACCCTACGGAGTCCTGAGGAGCACAGGATCAGCAGAATGCACGGCTTAGTTGGGGTGCCTACGCATGCAGGTGAGGGACTCCTTCACTCCAAGGGAGATTCCTTCAGGTGTCTTTGATGCCCACAGATCTTGGGAGGTTCCTGTATGGTGCACAGACACCGACGATGTAGCAGACTGGAAGGGAGCCGAAGTCCAGCCCAAACGAAGTAAAGCGAAGTCCAAAGTGCCCAGATGGTAGAAGAAGAAGTGGTGTTCTGAATCTTATGCCATGACGAATCTAGGGACCTACACCCAGATAAGCCCTTAAGTCCCCCAAGAAAAGGTTCAAAAAATGGAAAAGCAGCCGGGTTGTGAGAGACTGCACTACCTAGCCTAGTCACACATTGCATGAATATTGCCCGCCTAAAATATTCAGCTGCCACTTGATCACAAATACTAACATGAATAGAGGGAGGATGAAAGACAATATTAAGACAATATATATAGTATAGTGAAGTAAACAAGTTTGAGAGACAATAAGTATTTGTTTGTTTGAAGTCTTTGTCTATTATTTCAAATGTGCTTGGTTTGCATCTTTATGGACAGCCAAAGCGTTTCGCCCAAAACAGAGGGCTTCTTCAGGGCAAAGAGTAATGCTGACTATGTCGTGCCAGGAAAAGTCCGTGGTCGGTGAAGCGTGTCTGCGGTAGGACAAGAAAATAAGTAAACTCAGGCGCAAGGGACCGCCTAAACCCCTTAATACATGTGGAGACTAGGAAAAGGTATCCTCAAGGCGATGTGATTATTTGAGTAAGTTCTAAGTATAGTGTGATACGATACATGTACGGCTGGCGTTCGAGTTTCTTGGATACATTTTCCTATACTTCACTTGAATTAAGGGATTTAGGCAGTCCCTTAAGCCTGAGATCACTTATTTTCTCGTCCTACCACGGATGTGCTTCATTGACCACGGACTTTTCCTGGCATGATATAGTCAGCATTACTTTTCACCCTGAAGAAGCCCTCTGTTTTAGGCGAAACGCGTTGGCTGTCCATAAAGATGCAACCCAAGTGCATTTGAAATAAAAGACAAAGACTTCAAACAAACGAATACTTATTGTATCTCAAACCGGTTTACTTCACTATACTCTGTGTCTTAATATTGCCTCTCATCCTCCCTCTATTTCTCAAAGAAAAGGGTTGGGATGATTCAGGGGACCCTCACAGAGAAGGGTCTGGACAGAGAGGAGGTTACTCCCATGTCCTTTGTCCAGTTTTGCACCAGAGCGGGAGCCACCTGCTCCCAGGACTGGTTTGAACTGCACTATACATGGGAACACCAAATGTGCCCCTCATGCAGACTGAGTTGCACTGGCAAGCACACTCACCCTGCCCCAATACATTAAATCCTGTTTGGGAGGTGGTCACACCTCTCTTTGACAGGATGCCTATTGTTCTGCCTTCCCCTGCTCGAGCTTGGCTCAGCAGTAGGAGGGCAGAATTGTGTCTCTGGTCAACAACAAACATTTTGTGCTGTTCAGGCCAAGAAGGCTGGTACCGGGAGCATGCCTCCCATGATAGGATTTGTTGCAGCCGTTTTCGAGATGGTCATCGTGTAATTATGCGCTGCCACTCTATATAGTATATGGCTGCTTCACTGGCAACCCAGGAAAATGGTCTCCGTAGGCTGCAGGGGTGTCCTACTCATACAGGGGCACCCTCTCATTTAGAACCAAGCACCCTGCCGTTAGGATTGCAAAGGCTTGCTATAGGGGTGACTTATAGGTTTTAAGTGCAGTGGCCCTAGATATAGGAAACCTATATCTTTAGTAAGTGGGGCTAGCACCAGCTTACACAGGCTGCAATGGCAGGCCTGTAGTTCCATTTTGAATTGTCTCTCATGGGTTGCATAATACATGCTTCAGCCCATGGGAGACCTCTGAGGTACCTATGCCCTGGGTACCTTAGTACCATATACTAGGGACTTATAAGGGTACCCCAGTATCCAATCTGGGATGTACCTAAGTACTGAACACAACAATTTAGGGAGAAAGCAGATAGACTGGGATCCTGATTAGCAGGATCCGAGTCAGACTACTCAAATACAGCTTAGCACCATGCAAAAAGTGAGAGTAACCATAGAAGCAGGTCCTACTTTCCTACAAGCATGTACCACGTTTTTCACTAGAGCTATCATGTGTAAAACATTTCCCACATACTTGCAAAGTTTTGATTTTTCTGCACATTCCTTGACAAACTCTACAAACTTGGTTTTCAGGTTTTCTGATTTTGAACTGAGTGTATTGAACATTACATGGCTTCGCATTATGTCTTTTGAATGAAGTGCACCCTGTGCTCTGTTCACTACTGAGATGAGATATGCAAAACCCAATTTGTCATTCTTGTTCCAGAAAGCATTCCAAGGCAATGTTTCTTTAGCATCAGATATGATGAGCATACCTCGTAACAAATATAATGTGTTCTGCTCAATACTGACTGGATAGCTTTGCTTCTAAAGATTTCAGCCTCAATAATTGCATCGTCTATGCCACATCCACTGACCGGACTTCCTGCACACCACAACGCAACTTCTGTCATGTGTAAAATGCCCATCATTGGATAAAGATCATCACATTCTACTGGATTGCTCATAAAAATTTCAACTACAATATGGAAGATACCTTCATCATAGAATATTGTCAGGATGGGCTGGTCTTCAGGCTGACCACGCACATTTTGGAATTTTTTTTAGAGCTGTGTATACTGTTGCGTAGTTTGTGACTGGAGATGGTATTACTGGTTAAAACCCAACCTTCTGAGTGCTAGGTGGCGCCGGACCAGCATGGCCGCTTTGCGGTGAAGCTCCGGGCGCCGGACCCCACAAATCCTCCCTGATCTGCTCTGTGCTGCCCTGGCCGATTCCTTCTGGGCGCGTCGGGGTGCTGACCCGTCCCGCGACCCGTGATTCACTTCTGGTGCGCCTCTGCCCACCCGGAGCACAGCCTGACAGCTTGGAGGCGAGCCGGCGGGAGGAGGCAACGATCCCGGTGCTGAGACCCGGGCGGACTGCCACTCGAGCCCGCGGCACCCTCGAAGTATCTGGGCCCAGGTTCGCCGCCGGCCTAGAAGAGGCGTTTCTGCTGCCGTTGCGGGCCCCCCCCCCCACGAGAAGAAGGGTTCTCCCGCTTGGTGTCTGCCTGCGGTGTCTGTGGGGGTGCGGAGCTGGCCCCGGGGGGGCGATTTACGCTGGAGATCGGACGGTGAGTGCGGCGCTGGGGAGGCGCACCAACGGGGCTGCCAGAGCTGTTGCGGGGGCTGGGAGCGGTAGGGAGACCCCCTCTTCGGGCCGGGTGTCGACGGTCAGGGGCCGGCTCCCCTCCCTCCCCCCGCCTACGTTGCTGCTTCTGGACCTGGTTTCCTACGGCCTGCTGGGGGCGTGTGGGTGGCGCGGAGCCGCCTATTGATGATCAGGCCACGGGCCGGTGGTCGAGGGGTGTGCGGTCTCCTTTCCCCCCCCCTCCCCCCTCTTTGGCTACGAGTCTTACTCTGTCGGGGGTAAAGATATCAAGACCCCTGGGGGGGTCTGAACTGAAATTGGAGCCCGCGGCCTCGGGCTGAGCGCAGGCCTTGGTGGCGGAGGACCCACCGGGAGGGGTCTGACACGAGGGTGAATGCATTTGCCTGTGTCCCGAGGCCCTTTTTGAAGTGCATGGGCGTCTGTATGGGGTGACCGGGCCCCATGATTTCGATTGGGGCTGCGAAGATCTAGCTTCGGCTGTGTTGTACGGTGGGAGGCGGCGCACCGCCCTGGATACCGGCGAGCCGCGGATCGGTGGCGGACCCTGAGGGATAATCGACTGCCATATCGGGCAGAGCGCAGGGAAGTGACCTGCGGTACTTGCAGCGATTGGCCTTCCAGGCGGGCGGGGTGCCCTGACCGTGCGTCCTCCCTCCTGCCGTCCGCCTCCCCGGCCCTTGTGGGGTCACTGGAGGTTGCCCGCGTTGCTCCCTGGCTGGCCTTGACGTCCCCGTTGTCCGAGGTGCGGCCACCATGGGTAAGGACAGGGCTTCCAGGCCGACACCCATAACCACCCAAACCAGGATGGACCAATTCACGACCTCCGAGAAGGGGGTGGGCCCCACCGAAGAGGCGGCTTCGGCCCCTAACACGGACCTAGCGGCCATTTTGCAGGCCATCAATGCGTCCCGCTCCTCCCTGGAGGGTATGGTGAGGGAGGTCAGGGTCGATGTGGCCCTTCTCCGGCAAGACTTGTGTAACGCTACCGCCCGCATCTCTGAAGCCGAATCGAGAATATCGACAGCCGAGGACGATATCCGCCAGCTACAGGACCAGGTGCGAGAACTGACCACCCACTCTAAGGAACTGCACCGCCGGGCCGAAGATGCAGAAAACCGAGCCCGGCGCAGTAACCTCCGCCTGGTGGGATTCCCGGAGGGGGCTGAGTCGGGCCGCGCGGATGACTTCCTGGAGCGCCGGTTTAAGTCCTGGATGCCGGCGGACAGCCTGTCGGCCTGGTTTGTGGTGGAGAGGGCCCATCGTTCCTTGGCTCCCAGGCCTCCGGGAGTGCCCCCCGTTCCTTCATCTTAAAGATCCTTAATTTCAGGGACAGAGACGCGATTCTACGTGAGGCCAGGCTCACAGAAACTCTCACATATCAAAATCACACCATAATGATTTTCCCTGACTACACCCTGGAGGTCCAAGAGCTAAGGCGATCCTACACGGAGGTGAAGCAGAAGATGCGATCTCTGGGCCTCCAATACCAGCTTCAGTTCCCGGCCCGCCTCCGAGTCATTTTTCAACATAAGGCAATATTTTTTGACACGCCACGAGCAGTCTGGACTTGGCTAACGGAGGAACGTCCCTTGCATCGATCTGGACAAGGATCACCGGCGGGTGGACGAGGGGGGCAGGAAGTGCCCCGGCCGTCGAGAACCCGTCGACGGCGACGCACATTGCCCCGGAAGCGCGAGAGAGAGATGGTCATCACGCGCTCCATGGGACGGCCTCGCCGGGCGTCTGGGGCTTCATCTGCCTCCTCGGCTACACCTACAAGTCCAGCCGCTACCGGACGACAAGCCGAGTCCCCCCTGCGGGCGGGCTCCGCAGCCCAGCCTGTCGCACAAATGGACCTCTCGGACCTTTCCCGCAGTCCTGTCATTTGACTTCCCCTTACTGTATGTGGTTTTGTCGGGGGGGGAGATGGGATTTGCTCACCAGGCTGACAAGGCTAGAGACTGGGCCTCAGTGTTCCACTATATTCGCTGCTCTCGGCCAGGGCAGGTGATTTAGTCTTGTTCCGATCTGCTAGGGGGTCCACGTGTGCTCAAGCCAGAGCGTTTTAGCTTGGTTGTTGTTACACATCGTTAGGGCGACAGATGCTTCTGTTTTCAAAGTATAGGGTGGGGGGTTGGGGTTGGTTTGGGGTTGTTTCTTCCTCCTAGGGGGGATTTTGTTGATGTAGGGTAAACTCCTCCCTGTTGTTATTCCAAGGCACCATGACACTTTTGACCTGAACTCCTGTCCGCTTTCCCGCTGTCTCTCCCTCTGGGGAGACCGCGTGCCTGCGCCCCCCTCAGCTCCGGTGCTGGTGCCGTGCCCATCGGGCGGCCCTTCTATGCGCGCTCCCCGGCACTCCTGGTGTTCGTTTCCGGGGTCACCCGCTCCTCGCAGGGGATGTGTCTCTTACAATGGCATCTGCTTCCACTGCGTGCTGGGGCAACGCCATATTTTTCTCCCCGCTCCAAGCTCGCCCCTCTTAGCTTATGGAATGCCAAACGGACGGAGGGACACGGTCCCACCACTCTGGAAGGCGAGAACTCTTGTTCGGCGTGCCCCCGAATATAACTATGGCTGACACACCCACTCCTAAGGCCGCCATGCGCGTATTGTCCTGGAATGTAAATGGCCTTTTGGACCGTTTCAAACGCATGGCAGTCCTCAAATATGCACAGCGTATGGAGATCGACGTGCTCCTCCTTCAGGAGGCCCACCTTCTTGGCAATAAATGTCCCTTTCTCGTACGTTACGGGTACGATAGGGTGTGGCACTCAGGCTTTGCTAGGGGCTCCTGGGGGGTGGCTATCCCGATCAGGCGGTCCTTTCCCTTTGTATTAGCCCAGGTGCACCTAGACTCCCAGGGAATGGCTGTTACAGTTTGTGGCACTCTCGAGGGGTGACCACTCACCTTGCTGTCCCTATATGCGGCGCCGTCCCTGTTGCAGGCGGCCATTTCCTACACCACAGATTTACTTCCAACACTTCCGGCGGGCTCGTTCGTTCTAGGGGAGGACTTTAACGCTGTTTACACGCCCGTTTGGATTCGACAGGCCCAATCTCCCTTGCCAGAGCCGCTCACGCGATGCAGCTGTCGAGCTGGGCCAAAGCCCAGGGCCTGTGCGACGTCTGGAGGGTTTGGCACCCACATGCTCGCCAGTATACCCACACCTCGGTGGCACACCATTCACACGCCCGGATTGACCTCATTTTCATCCCGTCTACCGAGTGTGTAGGTGTTCAGGACGCCCGCATTCTTCCGAGGGGCCTTTCGGACCACTCGCCATTGCTCCTCGCTCTTGGCCCACCTCACTTTTCTGCCTGCCCGATGTGGCGTCTGAATGCTTGGTTCCTTCAAGACAAAGACTTTCGGAAAACGGTGGGAGGTGAGATTGCTAATTATTACCTTCACAATGAAGGCTCTGTCTCTTCCTCGGCCATCCTTTGGGAGGCCGGCAGAGTGACTATTAGGGGGGCTGCGAAGGGACACGTGCAACAGCAGCGCCAAAGACAAATCCAGCAGCTCACGGCTTGCGAAGCACAGGCCTTGGAGCTCGAGCGGGACCAAGAGGCGTTGAGGGACGCCACGCGGGCGCGGCGGCTGGCCTTTCTGCGGGAGGAGATACGCATGCACTCTATGGAGGCGGCGAAGACTCTTTGGCGCTCCTCGGTGGCCCGGGTTTACGGATGGGGGATAAGAACGGTACCTTCTCCATCGGCTGGCTACCTACCCCCGGGCAAGCCGGATTATTCCTGCCATTGTGGATTCCACAAGCGAGACCCACACAGTCTCCGTAGCAATGGCACAGACCTTTGCGGACTATTACTCCCAACTATACGGGGCTCGGGCGCCTGGGATCTCCCTTGCGGAGATGATGGGGGCAAACAGGGCGGACCTTGGGCGATTGGGACAGGAGGCCTGTGGGACCCTTGACTTGCCCATCACGCTGCAAGAAGTTGATGAAGCGATCAGTCACCTGGCACCCGGGAAGACCCCGGGACCAGACGGTTTCCCGCAGGAATACTATGCCCACTACCGTGAGGCCCTTGCCCCGAGGCTTCTGGATCTCTTTGCTGAGGTGGTGGAGAAGGGTTTGTTCCCGCCAGAAACGGACACGGCCACAATAGTCGTCCTTCCCAAGACACAACCCCCATCACAGTCCTGCTCGGATTATCGGCCGATATCTCTCATCAATACCGAGCTTAAGATATACGCTACCATCCTTGCGCAACGGTTGCGCCCGCATCTTGTCTTACTGGTCCACCCCGACCAATGTGGATTCATGCCTGTCCCAGGGACCAGACACTGCTTGCGGCATCTGCATCTCGCCCTGGCCCTCCGGGAGCGCCTCTCTCCTTATCTGGCCCTACTGCTGGTCGACTTTGAAAAAGCCTTTGACTCGGTGGGGTGGGACTATCTCGGAGCGTATGGGTTTTGGCCCCCAGTTTCGCGCCATGGTCAGTGTCCTGTACGCGGAACCACGAGCCCGAGTGTTGGTGAATGGGGCTCTATCCCGCACATTTTCCATAGGACGGGGGACGCGGCAGGGCTGCCCGCTCTCGCCCCTCCTCTTCGCCCTGGTAATGGAGCACCTGGCTGTGCTGATCCGGTCGGACCCTACTCTCCGTGGGTGGGATTGGCCGGGTATGGTCCCTGATAAGATTGCTCTGTACGCGGACGACGTCCTTCTCTATCTCTCGGATCCAGCTGTCTCGGGTCCACGTGTCCGCCAGATTCTTCGCCGGTTTGGTCAGGCATCTGGTCTCCACCTGAACCCCAGGAAATCTGTGCTGGTCCCGTTGCACCCGTCTAGGGAGTGTTTTGACTGGCAGTCTGATATTCCCCTCCGGAGACTCTCCTTTAAATATTTGGGGATCCGGATCACCCTTCTTCCGGAGCTCTGCTGGGCCCTCAATGTGGCCCCCGTGGTCAATAAGACCAGATCAGACATGGTAAAGTGGCAGTCGCTCCCACTGAATCCATTGGGGAGGATTGCACTTTATAAGATGATGATCCTCCCCAAGTTCCTATACATGCTACAGAACACGCCCTGCTCCTTTTCCCGCTCTTGGTTCCAGGACCTGGACAAGATTGCGACTAAATTTCTTTGGGGTGGAGGTAGGCCCCGTCTAGCCCTGGACCGATGCCGGATTCCTCCATATGACGGAGGCCTGAGCATGACTAATCTTTACTTGTACTATCTTGCAACTCGGCTTCTGGTGGTTCATGATTGGTTCTCAGGCGGGTGGGATGATCCGGCCTATAGGCTAGAGGTGCAGCTCACCGGTTTCTCGTCTATTCAGAACATGGTCTATGGGGCGGCGATCCCTCTGTCGCTCCCGGATGTTATGCGGGCCCCCTTTTTGGCATGGCGCGCCGCCTTACGGCACACCCGCTGGTCGAGGACGCTGACCCTGGTCACACCACTTTAGCACGGTACATGGCTGCGGTAGGTATCGGGGCTTGAAGGATTTTGAGCATGGGATCTTCTGGGGATCTCTCGCTTGGGTGACGTATGGCGGGGGAGCCACATGTGTTCCTTCCAGGAGCTCCAGAACCGGTTCTCTTTACACCCTTCGCAATTCTATAAATATCTCCAACTGCGTCATGCGGTCCAATCTCACGTCCCTCTAGACTCACGGATTCCCGACCATAGCCCGCCTGAAGCTCAGGTGATGCTGGGGTGTCTTGGGAGGGGAGGAATTTCCCGTATTTATCGGTGCCTGGTCAATAACACCCCGGTGGATTGGGACGGATTGAGGCAGCGGTGGGAGACCTGGGTGGGACCATTGGATGACACTAATTGGAGGGACGCCCTTATGGCACCCAGAACGATTACCACTTTGGCTAGACTGCGGCTCATCCAGTTTTACTACCTCCATGCCGCCTATCTGACCCCGGAACGCCTATATCGTGCGGGCCTTTCTCCGGACGCGTCATGCGCCCGCTGTGGGGTAGACCCGGCGGACTTCTTCCATATGGTCTGGTCTTGCCCGCGCCTGGGGAGCTACTGGGCCAAGATTGAAATTGAATTACATGAGGTCCTGGGATGGGCGGTCCCCCATGACCCTAAATTGGCATTGCTGGGAATAACGGATGGGTCGGATGGATCTCGCAATGAAAAATATTTCCTAACTACTGCTCTGGTGGTGGCTAAAAGAGATATCGCAGCCGCCTGGAAGCAGATTGACCCACCCAAAGGTGCTAAATGGAGAAGAGGTGTGGACTGGTGCGCCGCACAGGAACGGGCGTTGTACACTGCTCGGGGTTGCCCCAAAAAGTTTTGCAGAGTATGGGGGAAATGGCTAGGGGGCCTGTTCTGGGGGGGAGTACGGGTGACGGGAGCGGGAGGTTGGGGGAGGGGGTGGGGGGTCTTGCTATTGATTGTCACTGATTCCGTGATATGTCATGTTGATGCCATTTCAATCAGACTGTTGCATGGGATGTATGACGTTACGTCGCATACTATTACAACGCATGGCTTTACAACGCATTTTTAACATCGCAAATACCTTTACAACGCATGTTTTTACAACGAATACTGTTACAACGCTATTACAATGAATTCAATTATAACGCATACCTTTTCAACGCATAAATAATGTTTTTTTTTGTATTGTAAAATAAAACCTGGCACGGGATGCAGGGAAATTAGGGGTTTTTGGGTGGGGAAGTGTTTTAAAATGTAGAGAAAAACTGAACGTTAATTTAATGAAATGCAAAGCATTCATTAAAATTAATACTCGAGTATTAAAACTAATACTCGAGTATTAATAAAAATACTCAATTATTTGTCACTTTTGAAAATTTTAAAAAGGCTACGAATTATTAAATATAATAAACTTACAATATATTACTAATTTAGAAAATAATTATTCGTAAAAACAAACATTTTACATACACATAGGTGCCGATTCCGATCCGTTAAAAATGTATCCCGTACGAATCGTATCCGGATTTTTGTCCATACGAATCGTACAAGTAGCGTACAAACTGCCAAGTACGATTCGTATGGGAAAAAGTCCATACGAATCTCATTGGGAAAATTTCCCCACACGTCCTCGGGGTCGGAAAATGTGTCCGACACATCCCCGGACGATTTAACGTACGAATCGGAAAAATGAAGTCCGACCGCGCAAGTACGATCCGTCCCGTGCTTCCGATTTTACAACCGTATGGAAAAAACACCGTACGGACCAAACTCCTATAGCAACCATGAAGACATGTGCCCGCATACGCGCTGAACACCCCACCCCAGACCCCGTATGTACGCGCAGAACACCCCCCAGCCCTCGTATGTACGCGCTGAACACCCCCCTCAGCCCCCGTATGTACGCGCCAAACGCCCCCCCCGGCCGCGGATGTACGCGCCGAACCCCCACCAGTGTATGTACGGAGCGTACCAACACCCCACCATTGTATGTATGGAGCGTACCCCCACCCGTGTATGTATGGAGCGTACCCCTACCCGTGTATGTATGGAGCGTACCCCCACCCGTGTATGTATGGAGCGTACCCCCACCCGTGTATGTACAGAGCTTACCCCCACCCGTGTATGAATGGAGCGTACCCACACCCCACCAGTGTATGTACAGAGCGTACCCCCACCCATGTATGTATGGAGCGTGCCAACACCCGTGTATGTATGGAGCGTACCCCCACCCGTGTATGAATGGAGCGTACCCACACCCCACCAGTGTATGTACTGAGCGTACCCCCACCCGTGTATGTATGGAGCGTACCAACACCCCACCAGTGTATGTACGGAGCGTACCCCCACCCGTGTATGTATGGAGCGTACCCCCACCCGTGTATGTATGGAGCGTACCCCCACCCGTGTATGTACGGAGCGTACCCCCACCCGTGTATCAATGGAGCGTACCCACACCCCACCAGTGTATGTACGGAGCGTACCCCCACCCGTGTATGAATGGAGCGTACCCACACCCCACCAGTGTATGTACGGAGCGTACCCCCACCCGTGTATGTATGGAGCGTACCAACACCCCACCAGTGTATGTACAGAGCGTACCCCCACCCGTGTATGTACGGAGCGTACCCACACCCGTGTATGTATGGAGCGTACCAACACCCCACCAGTGTATGTACGGAGCGTACACCCAGCCCCCCCTGTATGTACGGTGCGAAACACCACCACCTATGGACGGTGCGGACCAACACCCTGCCCGTGTCTGTACGCACCCTACCCCAGGCCCCTACACCAGCACCCTCACCCAACATCGCGCATGTACGAGTCGTACTAAGCCATAGCAAAGGTCAGCACTGTACAACAACATGGCCCATGTACGCACCGTACAGACGCCAAAAACACTCGTACTGAACCAGGACAAAGCAAAACAACACAAGGAGAGTCAATTCGATTCGCACAACACCACAAAACATGTCCAACAAGGCCAAATACATCCTATACACTGACCTGCAACTGCCAAACAGCTAAACAGAGGCCCAAAACACAACCACTCCTTATAACACACCCACCCAAAGTTCAAACACAGCCACACCCACAAATGGACCAATAAAAAGGCCCAACACACACAAACCATGATCCTTTGCAACAGATCCACTACTGCCAGACCACAGAGACAACGCACTGCACCATACTACATCCATCAATACACCTTAAACTTGTACTCCTTCACACAACCACCATCACAAACACCCCCTCATCACATTCACACACACACACCTTCACAACCACACTCACACACCCACAACCATCCACACCCACACCCCCACAACCATCCACACCCACACCCCACACCATGCCCACTAACAAGAATCCAAAGTTCACAAAGGAGGAGCTGGAGATCCTTGTCGACTAAATCATCAGAGTCGAGCCACAGCTCTTTGGAACATTGGTCAGACAGACCAGCATAGCAGCAAAATCAGTCATGTGGCAGAGGATTGTCAATTCTGTGAATGCTGTTGGGGCCACCAGAAGGACCAGGCATGAGTGCCAAGCCAGGTGGTACGATCTGCGGCGGACGGTCCGCCACAAAATGACGGACGATCACAACCAGG
Source organism: Triturus cristatus (assembly GCF_964204655.1). NCBI lineage: Eukaryota > Metazoa > Chordata > Amphibia > Caudata > Salamandridae > Triturus > Triturus cristatus. The sequence goes on along the minus strand of NC_140594.1, from coordinate 646,733,825 downwards.
GGAACATCACTGGAGGAGGGCCGCCCCGCAGACGGGTACAATACCATCCCTGGGAGGAGAAGGTGATGGCCACGCTGCCGCCGGTGGGAGTACACGGACTAGAAGGAGTCCGAGACCCTGGTGAGTACACTAATAACTCACCTCACATGGGGGGAACGCCATACACAACCAAAATCCCAATCATGCACGCAACCCCCCCGAAGCCAGCACAGGACAAAACCACAATCCAAAAACACACACATGCCACTAGCGCCTCCATGCCCCGTGCACCAAGCAAGGCCATGCCAAGTCACAGGCCACACAAAACACCAACACAAGACAGGATGTCCCCGATGCCGGGAGGGTGGGCCTCAAACTAACATTGAGCAACTCAGAAGCACACAACAATGCCCTCAGCCCATATGGCCTAGGGCACAGCCATACAAACAGTGTGTCCCCACACAGTACTGTGTTGCCTGCAAATGGTGGCCTCGTAGCAGGATGACATGGGTATGAAGGCACAATTTGCACATAACAGCAGCTAATGAAGACGCATCACTCTGAAAGAGTGTCAGCACACACCGCCACAGCAGCAGCGCAGACTCAGACACTCCGCCCAATGGGTGCCCGGAGATTAGAAACAAACCCACATGAACAAGCCAATGGCCTTTGAAAGACCTGCAAACTGTGTGTGCCCAGGAAGCTGGGCTGAGGTGACAGAGGGTGACACACAGAGGGAGGGAGAGGGGGAGAGAGAGGGAGGGAGACAGAGGGGGACACAGGGAGACAGACAGAGGGAGGGAGGAGTGTGACAGAGGGAGGGAGAGAGGGAGACAGAGGGAGACGGACAGAGGGAGGAGGGTGACAGAGGGAGGGAGAAAGGGAGACAGAGGGAGACGGACAGAGGGAGGAGGGTGACAGAGGGAGGGAGAAAGGGAGACAGAGGGAGACGGACAGAGGGAGGAGGCTGACAGAGGAAGGAAGAAAGGGAGACAGAGGGAGACGGACAGAGGGAGGAGGCTGACAGAGGGAGGGAGAAAGGGAGACAGAGGGAGACGGACAGAGGGAGGAGGTTGACAGAGGGAGGGAGAAAGGGAGACAGAGGAAGATGGACAGAGGGAGGAGGGTGACAGAGGGAGGGAGAAATGGAGACAGAGGGAGACGGACAGAGGGAGGAGGGTGACAGAGGGAGGGAGAAAGGGAGACAGAGGGAGACGGACAGAGGGAGGAGGCTGACAGAGGGAGGGAGAAAGGGAGACAGAGGGAGACCAAATCACCCTTGGGTGGTGTGGCCATGTCCGCTCGTCAGCAGGTGGACTGTGTGCATGTAGACAAGGTTTGGCAGTGCCTTAACCCCCCCTTTTACTTTGATAAACACTGGGCCATGTGTCAATCTGTGCACGAGTACATCCGTGCTGCAGGCACAAACCTAACCTTACACCCAGTATACCCACCCACTGTGTTTGTTAGAACCCTGTCACAAATGCTTAAGTTACCTACCTGCATTCTCAAAGAGCATGGAAAAAACACCATTTGGCCATGTACAGTGCAACATGTAAGGCGGCTCTGCATGGCTCGCTACGCCCGCACACTACACTGCTGACTGCGTTCCAAAAAGATGCATCAACTAAGATTGTGTCACACATAGGTAAAGTGTCGAAAGCTGTGGCCAAGGGACATACCCATGCACAAGTGCACTGTGAGAGGAATGCAAGACATATCCAACTACCCAGAGGAACTGTGCCAACTAAAAAATGAATGAAACATGGATGTCGCACGTAACACAATTAACATTGTCTCTCTCACACACAGGTCAACGTCGTAGATCTCCCCCCAACACTGGGGGGGAAGACTCACAGGACCAGGCTCTGCGTGAAGAGGACCCCACCGGCAGCGACGACTCTCACCACTCCGTGGATGACCCAGACCAACCTGGCCCCTCTGGTGTCCAACCACCTGCAGCACCTGCATCAGGTACAACTGTGCTAACCACCACCCCCATTCCTGCCACATCCCAGGAGACACCCAGGAGCCCTGCCCGCACACGACAACACAGCCAGGCTGACCAGGAGGGACAAGGTTCTCCGGGCACCCAGGAGGAGGCAGGCGACACCGCAAATGCCATCCCTCAGGGGTCCCGGAGACCCGATGTGCCCACAACGGCAGGCCAGGCGCAAGTGGGCAAGGGTGGTGAGAGTGGAGGACGGCGGAGGCGCGAACCTGACCAGTTGGCTCAGGAACCGGTAATGTCACACGTCAGCAACATCCTGGACACATACCGGCGTGACACCAGGGGCATGGGCCAGGTGGTGGAGACCCTCAATGAGATTAAGAACATGCAGGCCGAGCAATATGCCAGTCAACAGCAACACCAAGGATGAATGGAGGCAAGACTGGCTGAGCTCGTGGCGGTGCAAACGGACATGACCCGTGTACTCCGTCGGATTGCCGAAAACATGGGCAACCCTCCCTGTGCCACCAGGCGAAGAACATCACCAGCCACAGGGAGGGATCAGGAGGAGGAGGATTCATCCGACGGAGCATCACAAGCATCGTCACGGCCTGCTTCTGAGGGTCCCCGCAGGAAGGTGGGTCGTCCACGCAAAAGACCGTGAGAGTCAGCGGAACATCACCATCTCCCAGGTCACCTGGCCTGGCACCTGTCCCTCTGGCCCAACAGCAGCACATCATCACATGACATTCTCTGGCACATGGACTTGCTGGTCACTGTCTGACCAATGTTGACAAAGACTGTGGCATAGACTCTGATGACTACCAATGGCAAGGATACCAACTCCCCCAGTGAACTTTGGATTATACACTCCCGCCAAGCACCTCTTGTCATCCCCCCAAACACGTACCCCACCACAAATAAAAATCATCACAATCACGAGATGATGCCGTCATTTTTCATTATTCCACTACATGTGTGTGTTGTAAAGTCAAACCATGCCTGATTTTAGAAGTAACTCCAACCATCCATACCCTGGGGTCTGAGTCTGGCACAGGACACACATGGGTCACAATGTATCATCCAATACAGACATGGAGCACCGTACTCACCCGTGATGGGCCCAACCAGCTGAGGGGGTGCCCGCACAACTGTGCCTACAGACCTATTTAGAAGAGCAACATTCATGCGCAGAGGTCAGGGATCATGTGGAGTGTCCTGGGGTGCTACTCCCAGGTATGTGTAGACAGGTGGCAGAACCATGTCCTGCATGCTTGAGTCAGGTGGATGTGGAGAATGGTGGGCCGGCCAAGGTTGGATGCATGGAGATGGCACAATGGGGTCTTGGATCACAGTGCCACAAGGTTGTGTTGGGGTTGTGGGCTGCATCCTGAGTGTGTGCGTGGATTGAGAAGGTCATCCTGCAGCTGGCAGTGATCCATTCCCCCCATCTCTGTTGGACGTTGATGTGGCTTGGTCGCCGGATGTAGAAGTAGAGCTGTGCAGATGCACCCTGGATGTGGACAAGTATCATGGGAGTTGTAACGCACATGTCCGTAGAGTGCAGGGTAGGATTAGACACGGATGTTGTAGTTGACCTGGGGGATGGTCTCTCTTGCCTTGAGGTGGATGGAACTGGGGATCTTGTGCATAATGCAGAGTGTGCTGCAGCATGAGGCACAGATGCTGCTGATCAGCATAGCACATGTCAGCAAGCAATCCATGATGAACACCAGCTCGTTTGCGTGGACACTGGGTGCCCTTGCTGCAGGGCCTGCAGCAGCATGCGCCATGTCAAGAAAACAATGCCACAAGTTGCACACAAAGACAAGGATCTCAGGAAGGAACTATGCAAAAGGTGCATGTCAAGGAAGGAATGTCTGGTTCAACATGGCACACACACACACAATGGATGCACATGCAGCACAGTGGCCGTCGTGGAGACTGACATGCCACAATACCTACACAGCCATGGACATCATGCACAATACAGATTCTAATCCCTGACAAACAGCTTGCAACTTGCTACTCTACACATAGACTCATATGCACTATCTCTGATAACTATGCCAGACATGCCGCATGCACAGTGGCAACAGACCACCATTGACAGAGATGAGGCACCTTGGAGGCAGAGGGACACCTTTATTAGTCATGTGTGTCGGAATGCTAATGCAACTCTGTCAACACATACACAGGTCATGTGGATGAACATGTGGGACCGACACTGGCACCCCCCTTTGTACCACAGATGCTGGAAATCCATAGAACTGGCACACAAGTGACGGGTTACAGCTAAACACCCACAGAGAGGCTGCTATACACCATTGAGCCTCTAATGGGGAATTCACACACCATGTCAACCCGGTGCAACCCGTATGTTTCCGAGGGCAGTGTTACACACATTGATGGCTTCATCACAATCCACAATCCCATTACAGATGACTGTCACCAAGTCTGACCATCAATTCAGGTGAATTCCGCTACATGTCATGTGCCCCATGGTGATTCTATATGTATGCAAAGTAACCAAACATGAACAGGAGCAATGCACACACATTCAAAACAAATACCACACCCAAAAAGCCGTGCTGCATCCCTTACCCTAAGGAGATTTTCATACTTGTCCGTGCATGTAACGCTGATTCAGCACATGTTGCTGTGTTCATGAGGAATAGCAGTAGCACAACAATGCGACCAGCAGACAGCATGCGCACGTACCTGTGGATGAGAGACACACAAGAAGTCAGCCAAAAGAAGCACATCCGCATGCATGTGCATGTACTCGACACGTATAAGGTTGTCAACATGCTAGGTGACAATGATGACTCTGGAAAAACATTCTTCTATTGCACCATCACTCGAGTGACACATCCAAACACACCTCTGACTCACTTGTCAGACATGCAGATGGACACACACATTGCAACACATGCCACACACGGCCCAATGCGTGCACACTCAGACACTGGAACTCACCACTAAGCAAAGAAGTCACGTATGAGCCGACTCCGGATGTCCTCTACCGCCTCCTCCTCCTCCACATCACTTGCCTCGTCACCAAGCCCTTCATCCTCCACGGGTGGATGGTCCTGCTCATCCGGATCCAGGATGAGTGGCACAGCTTTCTCCACTGCCATGTTGTGCAGCATGCAGCACACGAGGAAGATCTTGCAGACCTTCACCGGTGCATATGGGAGTGCGCCGCCGGTTTTGTGGAGGCAACGGAATCGGCTCTTCAGGAGGCCAAATGTCCTCTCTATCACTCGCCTGGTCCGCCCATGGGCGTTGTTGTAGCGGTGCTCGGCAGCCGTGCTGGGGTTGCGGAGAGGCGTGATCAGCCATGGCATGTTGGGATAGCCAGCGTCCCCTACATGGAAACATCATGGACAAAAGTGGGTCAGGAGAAGCAGTAAGATAGGAAGATGACGCTAAATACAGGACTGCCAGAGTATACCCACCAACAATACATGCTCGTTCGTTGCGCAGCTGCAGCATCATTTCAGGCACCCTGCTACGCCTCATGATGTAGGCATCGTGTGCTGATCCTGGAAAACGAGCACAGACATGTGAAATCACCATGTTGGCAAGACACACCACAAGGACATTAATGGAGTGGTAATGCTTGCGGTTCCTATACGCTACCTCCTGTGCCTGTGGTGTTACCAAAGCCACATGTGTTCCATCTATGGACCCAATGACATGGGGCATCCCTCCCAGGGCATAGAACTCACGCTTGACAACTGTCAACTGCTCAGGAGTTGGGAATTTAATGAACTCATCCAGGTGATCCAACATGGCCTCTAAAAAATCATGCAGAACACGGCTGAACATGGTTTGGGACATGCCACCAACATGAGCAATGGTATATTGGAAGGTACCCGTGGCAAAGAAATGTAGGGCTGCCATCACCTTCATCTTGGGTGTCAGTGCAGTAGGATACCTGTGTAGCGGTTGGAGGTGTGGTGCCAGCCGTGTCGTCAAGTTCTCAATCAACGGTCGGGGGAAGCGGTAGCGGCGTATACAGTCATGTTCCCTCAGGTCAGCCAAGTCCGGAATTGGTCGAGGGAGAGGCGGAGCCCTGCAGTAAATTTGAAGGGACAACAAAGAGTGAGTACAGTACACCACCAATGTCAATGTACTGAGCACATGTTCAACAGGCAATAAACATATGCTACATACAGAGTCAGGTCTGTGCAATATGCCCTGGACACGCATGCCAGGCAGGTGACCATCCTACCAAGAGCCAGCTACAAACGTCGATTCTCAACCTCAATATGCTATGCCATGAAACTAGCTGTGGGCCAGTGTAAGTGAACAGGCAGACGCATCACAGGAGTTACAGACATCCCCATATGTGCAGAAGAAGGATGTTTATCGTACAGACAGGTTGCGGAACACTAGATGCACAGGTCACATGTCATAGAAAAAGGACAGACCACACACCTTGCCATGAAGGAGTACATGTCAAGACTGATCACACATACATTGAGAGTATGCAGATGTCCTTGTTTTGAAACTCCGTGTCGATGCATACATACACACCTTACGTCGGATTACACATGTGGGCTGGTGTGCGTAACAGTGTGCCATGCCCATCTACACACAGACACATGTTGGTTGCAGCAACTGCAGATGCATTTGACCAAACACCTACAGCAAACCTATGGGAACACATGACACACACATGACATAGTTACAGCGTGCAACGCGGGCATTCACATGTCAGGAGTAATATTCCGTGTACCAGGCATCAGGGGACTGTTGCGGGTGTTGGTGACTGTGCCATGCCAGTGACGCATGGCTCAACAAGTCTGTACTACATGCACACATGTCAAAGGAGTGAAGGGGATGTGTGGCACATAGTGCACCATCACACATGACATGTGTACACAGCTCATCATACATTGATTTGCTTCTCACCTCAGGAGTAATGTGCCACATCACAGCCTGACACACCTGTGCCCAACACATGTAGTACTGCACAGACAATGCCTTGATGTCCAGCCTTGGCCAAGTATGACAGCTCTATTCCTGTCTGTGTGCCGCCTGTCACCACTGTCAGGTGTGAAACGCACCGTACATACACTCTGATGGCGTGTGTAGGGTCCCTATCACAATGGGAGTGCTGGCGTATGCGTACGCCTTAGTAATACGGACCGTACACGCGTGTGTAGGGTCCCTATCACTATGGGAGTGCTGGCGTATGCGTACGCCATAGTAATACAGACCGTACACACGTGTGTAGGGTCCCTATCACTATGGGAGTGCTGGCGTATGCGTACGCCATAGTAATACAGACCGTACACGCGTGTGTAGGGTCCCTATCACTATGGGAGTGCTGGCGTATGCGTATGCCATAGTAATACGGACCGTACACGCGTGTGTAGGGTCCCTATCACTATGGGAGTGCTGGCGTATGCGTACGCCATAGTAATACGGACCGTACACGTGTGTGTAGGGTCCCTATCACTATGGGAGTGCTGGCGTATGCGTACGTCATAGTAATACGGACCGTACACGCGTGTGTAGGGTCCCTATCACTATGGGAGTGCTGGCGTATGCGTACGCCATAGTAATATGACCCGTACACGTGTGTGTACGGTCCGTATTACTATGGCGTACGCATACGCGAGCACTCCCATAGTGATAGGGACCCTACACACGCCTGTACGGTCCGTTTCACTGCATTTGGGGTGCCCTAGGGCCGTGGAACGCACCGTACCTGTGTGTAAATATTGAAATAACATAGGGGACACATGAGGGACAAGTATAAGGGCCTAAATGCATGCTGGTTGTCATGGAGACCGAGTTTAAAGTTTGCATTTTTGCATCAGGTGGCCAGCAGAAGTCGGTTGGAAACAATATACTTTGTTGCAAAGTGGTTGTTGACTTGACATCATGCTCAATTTTGAAACCATGCAAAGCCACTCACTGGGGTAGGTTTAAAGGGATTGGAGGAAACGTAGGATGCTAATGTGACTGACCAATCACTCTGTACTCCTGCAAATGAAACAGGCCAGCAAGGCAGATATAAGGCAGCCAGGTCCCATGAGAGAGCACTTGCCTGCACATCCTTTCATTCCACAACACTGCTGCTGCTCGTGATTCCTCTGGCACCATGTCCAGGTCTGTGGAGAGGGTTCAGCCATTCACCATGGAGGAGAATATGGCGTTGGTGGATGTGATCCTCCCACAGTACACCATGCTGTATGGTCGACCAGGGGAGCAGGTGAGTGCAGACTCCACTAGCTTAGACGGTGCCCCTTTTTTGTGACTGTGACTGTGACTTCTGGCATTGTGTCCATGTGTGACAGACATGCAATGTTGTTTAGAGTGGGTCCCAGGGTGGGGAAGGCCTCATGTCTCCCATCCAGAGCATGCTGTAGTTCCTGTGTGCACTCCTCACTTGCATAGTGCTTACTGTGACAATCAATGCATGGTGCATGCCACATTCTGCCTGGCTACTCCTCCTGGGAATGTTGTTTCTACAGTCCTGATGTGATTCTGTGGTCCCCCCAGTGTGACAGGTGACAGTACCCATAGATGTGTGTTTGTTTAGTGTACCTGTGCTGTGAGTGTCCAAATGATGTGTTCGTCCCCTGGACATTGGTGTGTGTGTGTAAGTCCCCTGTCATGTGGGTGAGTGCATATGGGGAGTGTTGCACACCAGCTGCATGAGGGATGGATATACCCTGCCCATCTGATGTGAGCAGGGAGCAGTGCTGTGTGACTGCTGTGCTGAGCCAGCCCCACACCTGTGACACCCCCCAGTCTAGTGGCACATGGGCAGAGTGAGGTTTGTACCCGCAGTTGGCAATGGCAGGTGATTGTCCTGTGCCTGTGTGTGTCTGTGTACTCTGCTGAGGTTGCGTCAGTGGGCTGGGGCATGTGACTGCTTTGAGGTGCTGTACATAATCCTGGTGTAGCTTGTGATGCACAGTGTGATCCAGGATCATTGATTGTGTGGCACCCCTCATGCCACCTGTGTACTTTCAATGCCACGTAGTGCATTTGGCCTTCCCCAGAGGATAATGTCCCTATGACAAAGGTGCAATGAGTTGCCTGCATACCATGGCCTGTTCAAACAAGAGAAATTATTAATATGTGTGTCTCTGTGTCATTGCTCAGGTGTATTAAAGTATTCTCACTTTTGCATCCTCACAGGTAGGCGTCCATGCCAAGGGGGAGATATGGAAGCAAGCCGTCAGTGCCGTGAGGAAGACGGAGGATCGGAAGCGGCGCCTAGCCCAGGTGAGGAAACGCTGGCAGGATATCCGGTGCTGGACGAGGAGGATCGCACGGGTCCTGCTGGGGGACTCACCTGAGAGCCACAAGAACCGTGGGCGCCGGCGTCTGACCCACATCCATAAGCGTGTGCTGGCGGTGGTCTTCCCCGACTTGGATAGGCGCTTACGGGAGAAGCAGCAGCAGGAAGGGGGTAGGTACATGTGTGTTTGTTGTGTGTCACCAGCTTTTGGAAGTGTGCAGTTGCATGGATACACTGCCAGGGTTTAAATGTGCAGTGCATGACCTGTTCCCCAAAGTAAACCGGTGCTGTTCTTCCTCCCTTCCCCTCCTTGCCATGTGTTCCCTGGTCTGTGTGTAGTCACTCTTGCACAAGGTTATCTAGGCTGGCAGTTAATCCAAGTGTCCAATGCTTGCAGCATTATGTGTGGGGGTGGTGTGTAACAGGTTTTGGGACCTTGCCTGTGCCCTGGCCAGTTCAGTCATTGTGGGGTCCATGTCAGTTGGCACTGATGGTGAGTCCCGACATAGGAGTGTGTCTTAAAAGTGTACTGCCTTACAGCATGCATGTCCAATGTTGTGCCCTCTGACATGATGTGCATGAGCGGGAGTAATGCATAGTGCAGGGACGGTTGCTTCAGTTGCAGTCATATCCATCCAGGACCATGGAGGAGTGTGGCCACTACCGTGCCCTGGGGCACCTTTTCCTAGGTATCATGTGTGTCATCCAACAATGTGGACATTCTCTGTGTCTTCGGCATAGGTTGGGCTCTGTAGCATTGTACCCTGGCCTCATCTGTATTTACGTAAACTGTGCGACATGTGTCCACTGTACAGTGTGACCCAATTTTGCTTGTGCATACTCACAGTGGGCAGTGCCTGTGTGTCTTGGTATGACAATCTGATGATGGTTGATTGTCAATGATATATGTGGACAGGCGCACCAGGGGTAGTTTGTGTACAATCAGGATTTAGTGCAGGCCATGTGATTTCATTCCAGAGTAAGAGGTGTAAGTACTTCCTCTGTCTCAATCACATTGTCTCCGGTAGGGGGTGGTTTGTGCGGGCAAGGCCTACATGTAATAATCTGAAGTCTCCTTGCTAGGTCTGGCCTGTGTGTGATGTTTGTCTGGACATACACTCAAGGTGCAGTGACCCAGTCATGTTGGGCATGGTTTAATGTATTAGCTTTGCAGCATGTGCAAAAAGTTAATAGACATGGTTCCTGCTCATCCCTTTTTTGGCAACGCTGTGTGGTGCAGATGCTGTGCACGATTGTCCCCAGAGTCTGGCTCCTCTGTCCAATTTGATATCAAGTAATTTGCTGTTGTGTCATGCTCTCCATTGTTTCTCAGTGGCATGGTGGGTCAACCAACTGTGTGTTGCAGGGCCTACATATGTACCTTGTATTGTAGATGTTACTCATGTTGCTTTTCAAGCTATGCACTGTGACCTATGTAGGTTTGACTCATGTGACATATGTATACAGGTGTCTGATTATTTCCTGTCTCTTCACCTTGCCCACAGCATCGTCGGGGGACTCCGAGGGAGACATTGGCACGGACCGTGAGGAGGGATCGAGCACCAGTGCTGTCTTGTCTGGCGCATCGAGTGGCACGGAGGCCGAGGGGAGTGAGGCGGAGGACCTGTCCAGTCCCACCACCAACTATGACGCTGACGGGTCCGAGGCTGAGCTCCCAGAGGGGGCGGAGGCTGCTCCCACAGCTGAAAGCAGCACTCAATCTCTACCCGCCCCCTCCATTCCCATTACCGGCCTCCCACTTGCTCGGGTCCCTTCCCGCCGTGCTAGGTCACCACGTGTCTCCTTCTTGCCAGGCACCGCACCCCCTGCCCCTGACTCCACTGCTGCCGTGAATGCCGAGTCTGTGGACATCCTGCGCCAGTTGCAGGTTGGTCAGACTGCGATGCTTAATGTCCTCTATGGCCACACCCGAGTGCTCACCCAGATGGAGGCATACATGGAGGGCATCTCAGCTGCGCAGTCTGACCAACGCCAGTTTCTGAGGTCCATAGACTCGACACTGACTGAAGCAGTGGGTCTCCTGCAGCGCTGCGTCCCCCCCCTACCCCTGCACCATCCACACTTCCCACTCCCATGCCTGTCCCAAGCACACCCAGACGTACCCATGCACGCACCCCACCAGACACAGGCACCACACCACCAGGGAAGGCCAAGCGCACACCTCCTGTCACGCACACACAGGGTGAAGTAGGCACACCCACTGGGTCGGGGCGCAAATGGAAGACACGCAGCCACAGTGGGAGTCCACATTCCTCACAACACACTCCCTCCAAATCCACTCCCCTCAGCTCTCCTGGCCAGGATTCAAACAAAGATTCCTTCATGGCCGCTCTGTCCCTGAGCCCCAGTGTGTCACCACCCCGCAAGCGGTCAAAGGAGTCCCCGGTCAGGGTAGTTGAGTCCCCCCCCCTGTCCGCACCCTCCCCCAGTAGCGCTGCGACCCATCCCTCCGACCCCTCCCCTCCTTGGGGCCTGTGGTTCCTTCGGGTGCAGGGGAGACGCTGGGGGACCTTGCAACCGTGTGCAGCGCCATTCTCACCACCACCTTTGGCTCTGTCCCACCCCCTGTGGTGGAGTCCTCCGTCCCTGCGCCCACAACACCTACCCTTGCCCCTCCTGTCCCTGCGGTGCCTGGTCCTTCCCCCCACATGATGCCCCCCCCTGTGGAAGCAAAGGAGGTATGAACTGTGCAGGCAAGCTAGGGGACACGCGTCCCTATGTGTCCCCCACCAGGAATTGGACTATTGGCTGCCCTATGGGCCTTGTACATATTGAACTTTTATTAACCAATTTTTTTTCATGCTGAATAAAGCAATGTTTTTTTTCCTTTGAACACTACTGCTTTTCTGGTATTGCTGTTGGTGGTGCTGCTCCATGATTTGGGGTGGTGATAATGTGTTAGGTGTCTGGGAAATGTAGTAGTGTGCTGCTCATGGGGTGGACCCTGGTATCTGTGTGCCATCACAAGGTATTTGCGAAATATCTTTGTTCATGTAAGCTCTTACTGCATGGTGACATTGTCCCAAGGTGTGTTCCTTCCTCTGTGGCCCCTGACATCTTCCCTGCAGGGTGTTTCCTAAATGTTGTGCTGAGCTGTGTCTACATTTCCTTCGTGTGTGACGGATCCGTTCAACTTTGCCCATGCATGCTGGGCAATGTCTCCACCTGCATCATTAGTGGCATCCTTGGTGGTCACTGTACTTGTGTATGGAGTATATTGACATGACTTCATGTGGACATGTTCCCTTTTACACACTATGCATGTGTGTACTCCCAGCCTCGCACACATGTGTTACATGTTCTGCAGGGTCTTTGAGCACCTGACTGACAATTGTGGGCATTGTATCTGTGGGTACTGCACCCTTTTCTTTCCATGGGCACTGCTGGGGGGACTCTGCACCCACCCCTCCTATGTCTGGGCACTGCTGGGAGTGATAGGCACCCACCCCTCCTATGTCTGGGCACTTCTGGGAGTGAGAGGCACCCACCACTCCTATGTCTGGGCACTGCTGGGGGACTCTGCACCCACCCCTCCTGTGTCTGGGCACTGCTGGGAGGAATCTGCACCCACCCCTCCTATGTCTGGGCACTGCTGGGAGGACTCTGCACCCACCCCTCCTATGTCTGGGCACTGCTGGGAGGACTCTGCACCCACCCCTCCTATGTCTGGGCACTGCTGGGGGGACTCTGCACCCACCCCTCCTGTGTCTGGGCACTGCTGGGAGTGATAGACACCCACCCCTCCTATGTATGGGCACTGCTGGGAGGACTCTGCACCCACCCCTCCTATGTCTGGGCACTGCTGGGGGGACTCTGCACCCACCCCTCCTGTGTCTGGGCACTGCTGGGAGGACTCTGCACCCACCCCTCCAATGTCTGGGCACTGCTGGGAGGACTCTGCACCCACCCCTCCTATGTCTGGGCACTGCTGGGAGTGATAGGCACCCACCCCTCCTATGTCTGGGCACTGCTGGGAGTGATAGGCACCCACCCCTCCTATGTCTGGGCACTGCTGGGAGGACTCTGCACCCACCCCTCCTATGTCTGGGCACTGCTGTGGGGACTCTGCACCCACCCCTCCTGTGTCTGGGCACTGCTGGGAGGACTCTGCACCCACCCCTCCTATGTCTGGGCACTGCTGGGAGTGATAGGCACCCACCCCTCCTATGTCTGGGCACTGCTGGGAGGACTTTGCACCCACCCCTCCTATGTCTGGGCACTGCTGGGGGGACTCTGCACCCACCCCTCCTGTGTCTGGGCACTGCTGGGAGGACTCTGCACCCACCCCTCCTATGTCTGGGCACTGCTGGGAGGACTCTGCACCCACCCCTCCTATGTCTGGGCACTGCTGGGAGTGATAGGCACCCACCCCTCCTATGTCTGGGCACTGCTGGGGGGACTCTGCACCCACCCCTCCTGTGTCTGGGCACTGATGGGAGGACTCTGCACCCACCCCTCCTGTGTCTGGGCACTGCTGGGAGGACTCTGCACCCACCCCTCCTATGTCTGGCCATGTACGCTCGGGACATACACGGGTGGGGGTACACTCCGTACATACCCGTACCCACGCTCTGCAGGCCTGGGTACGGCCCATACCCATGCCTTTGGAACGTGGGTACGGTGCGTACCCCCATTGTTGGGGTGCCGTAGGGGTCTGCATCGTACCCAGGCCTTCTGAGCGTGGGTACGGGTCGTACCACGCGTACCCCTACGTCACTCCAACAATGGCGGTACGGCCCGTACCCACGCTCTTAAGGCCTTGGTACAGTGCGGACCCCCAATGGGATGCTGTATGGGTACGCACCGTACCCAGCCCTTCAGAGCGTGGGTACGGGTCGTACCACGCGTACCCCTACATCACCCGAACAATGCTGGTACAGCCCGTACCCAGGCCTTTAGAACGTGGGTACGGGCCGTACCGCCATTGTTGGGGTGACGTAGGGGTGGGCGTGGTACGACCCGTACCCACGCTCTTAAGGCGTGGGTACGGTACGTACCAGAATTGTTGTGTTGCCGGTTCGCGTCAACATCCACTTCCGTTGTGGCGGACGCATGCGTTGCTGGACACGCCCCCACCCCCTCGAAGTGACCAGGCCCTGTAGGTCAGGTATGTCCAGGGCATGTAGGATTTGTGTCTTGGGTGGGGGTTATGTGTCCTGCCCCTGCCCCCCCCTTTGCCCCTGGGTGTTGTTCTGACCTTCTGCGGCGTCTGCGTCGGTTCCTGTAGAGCAGGTGGACTGCTATGAGGGCTGGGATGACACGTAGGTTCGGGTCCATGGCTGTCCGTCGCGTACAGGTGCTCCTTGTGCGCGTCGTCCTGATTTCCCGGCAGTTTTTGGCAGCCGGAAAATATAATACGTGCGGGGTGACGTCGGTCCAGTTCGTACTTCCTGGTTCGTGAAACGCAGCCTGAATGCGTCCCGACGTCACGTCGGCGCTTTCCCGGATCCCATTTGTATGTATATTTTCGTCAGTCGGTGTTTTGTACGATTCGTACGGAAATAGTGTTTCCATACGATCGTACTTGCATTTTTGTAATGTTTTTTAACCGGGTACGAGTCGGACGGAGAAAATGCTCCGTCCCACGGTTCGTACCCGGTTTCTCCAGGATCGGAATCGGCCCCATAGTCGCTATTTTTAACATTGCAGTTCCAAAAATTGTCCTACAACTCTTTCCATGAAAGTAATACCACAACACTACTTTCAAAATGGATGCCAAAACGGAACTAAAAAGTGAAAACAACACATCTTAAGATGATTTTTTAAATTATAAGTTTCCACAGTAATTAAAAGAATTAAAAAAATATAACCAACGCTGTCTTTCTTAAAAATAACAATGACTAAAAAAATGACTAAAACTTATAAATACGAGCAAGACACCATTTTAAAATCAGTTGATTATCAACTCCCAGAGTGACCAGACGCCAAAAGCTGCCCCTCTGACCTCTTCACCAAGATAAGACCCGAATCCATTTAAGAAGCATTTTTTTTCGAAATACAAGTAAGTTTCTAAAACAAACAACAGAAATGTTTACTTGAAACATTTAAAACGCTGCACCTAATAATTTTGAGTTTCCAATATTATTTAAAAAAATAGCACCAAGCTATTACTATAGATATGGATACATATATCATTAAAAAAAAGCCACAAAATATTTTAAGCTGACTAAGCTCTAAAGTAAATGTTTTATTTAATAAAACGATTGTCAAATAAATAAGAACATATATTATTTTTCAAAATCACAAAATGATTTATTTTTTTCTAAAATAGAACTTCTATAAAGTGTGACGTAAAAGACAACTTTAAAAAAAATAGCGTTTTGCAAAAGGAGCCACACTCCTCATCAAGAATAATTTGAAGGTATTTTTCTAAATTTTCTAAACACAATTCTAAATTAGTAAAACGAAAAAACATTTTCTAATCCACACATATTTAATCTGTTTTTCACACAGAAATTCAATAAGGAAAAAAAAAATACTTTCATCTTTGAAAATTCTAACGTCGAGTTTTAAAGAAGGTAAATATTTTAAACATAAAATTACAGCATTTTTTTTCTGTCTTCATTAATGAAAAAAAGATTGTGAAAGTGTAAGAAAGTGTAGAGGTTAAAATAATTCAGGTAACTCCATGAAGGTGCAGCAGTAGGGAAAATGTGGGATGGTGTAGGGGTATCAATTACTATTCTAACTCCAGGAAGGTGCAGCAGCAGGGAAAGTGTAGGATACTGTAGGGGTAACAATTACTATTCTAACACCAGGAAGGAGCAGCAGCAGGGAAAGTGTGGGATGGTGTAGGGGTATCAATTACTATTCTAACTCCAGGAAGGTGCAGCAGCAGGGAAAGTGTTGGATACTGTAGGGGTAACAATTACTATTCTAACTCCAGGAAGGTGCAGCAGCAGGGAAAGTGTGTGATGGTGTTGTGGGAACCAATTACTATTCTAACTCCATGAAGGTGCAGCAGTAGGGAAAATGTGGGATGGTGTAGGGGTATCAATTACTATTCTAACTCCAGGAAGGTGCAACAGCAGGGAAAGTGTAGGATGGTGTAGCGGTATCAATTACTATTCTAACTCCAGGAAGGTGCAGCAGCAGGGAAAGTGTGTGATGGTGTAGAGGGAACCAATTACTATTCTAACTCCAGGAAGGTGCAGCAGTAGGGAATGTGTGGGATAGTGTAGGGGTAACAATTACTATTCTAACTCCAGAAAGGTGCAGCAGCAGGGAAAGTGTGTGATGATGTAGAGAGAACCAATTACTATTCTAACTCCAGTAAGGTGCAGCAGTAGGGAATGTGTGGGATAGTGTAGGGGTAACAATTACTATTCTAACTCCAGGAAGGTGCAGCAGTATGGAAAGTGTAGGATTGTGTAGCGGTATCAATTACTATTCTAACTCCAGGAAGGTGCAGCAGTAGGGAAAGTGTGGGATACTTTAGGGGTGACAATTACTATTCTAACTCCAGGAAGGTAAAGCAATAGGGAAAGTGTGGGATAGTGTAGGGGCAGGATTAAACTATTCTAACTCCAAGGAGGTGGAACAGTAGGGAAAGTGGAGGATAGTGTTTAGGTGCAGGATTTACTATTCTAACTCCAGGAAAGTGCAGTAGTAGGGAAAATGTAGGATATTGTTCTCTCTTATTTGTCATTTTAATCCACATAGTAAAATTAAACATTTTTTCTTCACAGATAATGTCTACTCAGGAAACAGCTTCCTACATAAAATCCAGAAAAGGAAACAGATTACTTAAGCATGCAGGATACATATATTGTAAAGAAAGGATAAGTTTTCCAAGAAATCATTGGAGGTGTGTGCAATACTACTCATCCCATTGCAGCGGAAGAGCGGTTACCCTTGATGATATCATTATTAAAACAACAGATCATAACCACTCTGCCTCTGCAATGGAGATTGATGTAAGGGAAACCTTAAATGAGATGAAAGAACTTGCAAGCACCTCCAATGATTCTACTGGATCCATTTTAAGAGAGGTTGCACAGCATGTCCCCAGTCATGTTGCTAGTAATATGCCTATAATTCCTAATTTGAGGCGAATTATACAAAGACAAAAGCAGGCAAGTAACACACAAACCACAACACCTCATACCTTTTCTGACATTGTTATTCCACATGAACTTACTATTTATTTTGCTGATGAACCCTTCCTTCTCCTTGACAACGAAAACCCTCAAAAACGTATTCTAATTTTTAGTACACCCCGCAACCTTGTTAAGTTAGAAAATAGTGAAATTTGGATGATGGATGGGACGTTTAAAAGTACACCCCATCCTTTCACTCAAATTTACACTATACACGCTAAAATTAACCATAATGTGATCCCCTTAGTATATAGTTTGCTGCCTGATAAGACTTCTGCAACCTACACTCAACTTTTAGCAGTTATTAAAAATAGAACATCCAAAAGTCCTAGGAAAATAATTGTCGATTTTGAATTGAGCATGATCAATGTGATCAGTAAAACGTACATGGATACCCAAATTCAGGGGTGTTTTTTCCATTTTTCCCATGCATTCTGGCATAAGTTACAGAAAACATCCCTAGTTGCAGAATACTCAACAGATAGCAAACTACAAGTTGAGTTAAAAAAATTAACAGCTCTTTGTTTTGTTCCTCCCGATAGTGTAGACGAGTACTACACTGCCATTACAGAATCAGATTATTACAATGTAAATGAAGACAAATTAGCACCCATCCTAAATTATTTTGAAGACACATGGATTGGGCACCTAAGCAGATCGGGTCGCAGGAGGAAGCCACGTTTCTATGTGGAGTGGTGGAACTGTTACACAAGCTGTTTAGAGGGAGAAGCTAAAACAAATAATGCCATTGAGGGATGGGATAACTCCTTCAACCATACAATTGGCAAACCACACCCTAATTTTTACTCTTTTTTGGAAACTTTGAAGAAGGAGCAAAGTTTTCAGGAAATGAGACTTTCACAAACATTAACTGGTAGTCTAAACCCACGAGTTACACAAAAAACAAAGGAAATGTCTGAGAGACTATTGGGTATTATGCAACAGTTTTCGTTGTGTGTGGCTCTAGACTACCTTGAAAAAATGTTGCTAACATTCTAAGCTTCTAAATAACTTTTTCACCTTACTTTCCTGCTTTGCCCTAAATTTAATCAAACACTAATTACAATTGGCAATAACATTTTTCCAAAACATTTTTCCAAAATATACGTCGGGTCTTTTTTCACCATAATAAATCCAATTTTTCCAACATCCAAAAACCCCAAGCAATCCAAAGTATAAAGGAGTTAAAAATTGTTTTTTTTTTTCCAATAGTGAAAATCCATTCGAATTTTTCAACCATCAGAAAGCATATTTGGTTTCCATAAAATGCTTTTTTTTAAAAAAAAAATATTATCTTCTAGTCTTTGTTCAAAAAATTAATCTTAAAAAAGCTTCTTTAAATAACCATGTATGTTTCTTCTGAATTTTGGTTATAAGCACAATTTTTATTTCAAAAGGTGAACTTCTTTGAAATGCAAAAATATCTAAACAGATACTGTCTAAAAACATTATTTGTATTTTTTTCAAAAACAAAAACTACCATATCTTTTTTATATCCATTTTGGACTCAGTCCTTAAACTTTTTCTTCTCCTTACGGAGTTGTTAAAAAAAAATTCTAAGAGGAAATGTTTTCCTAATTTTTTTTTATGTCCCAAAAATCTTCTTTAAAATAAAAACCATAGTTAGAAAACGAAAAAATCAAAAAAAAATCCATTATTATTCTGATTTGTAAAATCCAAAAAAATCCTTGTCCATAAGCATCCTGGTGAAGACCACAATAAAGAAAAATTAAACTCTTTTGCACTCCTTGTTGATTGAATATGTAGATCCATCTTCTTGATTTTTTAAAAACATAGAGCAAAAATATGACAGTACTATTATAGCATCCTAAATAAAGTACTAACTCCTAACAAAACATTTTCTCACTATGTCACCCTTGCTTTTTACCAATTTGATGCAGAAATGTGCTTCCATTGTTTATAAATAGATCCAAATCTACCTCCTAAGAAAGCATATTCTGCCTATGTCAACCTCTGCTAGTTTCCTTTTTGCACCAGAAATAATTTTGTATTTCTTCTAACCAACCAAGTCAAAATTAAACAATTACTACCTCCTACCAAATCATACTCTCACTATGTCTCCCATAATATTTTTTAAAAACAACGCAAAGAATGAAAATTATTTATCTTAAAAGTGTTTGTTACCAAAAAATCTGTAATAAATCAAAGAAGCTTTTTTCCATAGTAGATTAACCACATTTCTTACTTTTTTTGTAGACCAAAACCAGCAAGATCTTCTCTTAAAAAAGCATTTTTAAATTCAGCTTTCCGGAAACAAATACGTTGTATAAAACATTTATATTACAATTCTTTTTCTTTTTTTTGCAACAAATTCTAAACAAAAATAACTTTTCACTTTAACTTTTTGAGACCCGACATAGGCATACTCTAATTACACGATCGGCGACATACTTTTTTACCAGTTTAACATTACATTCTTAAACCGCCACCTCTCCTTATCCTTCCTTTACAATATATGTTTACTTTTTTAACTTAACATGTATAAATAAAGTTTAAATTGTTTCCTACCTGGACGTAGATCAGCTTCCAGCTGCTTCCTCCATTGATGCTCTTCGAAATGGCCACTTACGTTCACGTTTACGTGCTTACGTCATCTGAAGCTGCAAAGTTTGAAAACGGACTATTTTTTTTTTTTATTTAGAAATATTTATTGTATTTAATTAAATAATATATTACATAAAAAAATTGTAAAATATGTGAAAATATCAGAATAATAAATGCTTTTTTTCTATATTTTTGAAATAAAAAAAATAATCAACTAAACTATGTTATCTTTATTTTTATTAATGTATTTATTTTATCTATACATCTTATTTGTATGTTATTACTTGCAAAATAATGTAATTTTATCCTTACCTGGATGTTTATTCCATTTCCTTTCAAAAGATCCCCTTTCTTCTTTATTAACACCTTCCTTTTCAGTTCCGCGGGAGAAACAGCTTCATCTATTGAAATAAATGAAGGACAATTTTTCCCATTGAAAACAATGCAAAAGCGTGAGAACTTTTTTTTATAATAATAGTTTAAAATAAATTTAAAACTAATTAATTTTTAATTAAATATATATTTTTAACATTTCTCTTTTAATACATTTTAATAATTATTTTAAAATTGTTTTATTTATTTTAAAAAATTTTAATATTAATTTTATTACCTAAGTATTAAAATAATACCTTTACACTACATTTTTATCTTTAAATATAATAATTATTCTTCCCACATTTAAATTAAATTTCAAAATTTACACAGTATCTTTTTTATAAAAAAATACTAGAGTATTAATTCCCATTTTTTTTTGTTTCTTCAAGACATTTTTTAAAAAAATCTATATAATTATATTTAATACCTGAGTTTTTAAACAATACTTTTTATATATTTGCTCACTCTTAAAACTATTTGTTTCAATACATAACACTTTCAATTTACTTGTCAATATTAATACTATTTATTTAATTAATTATACTAAACTATTATTTCTCAATACTGGAGTATTTTTGCCATTTAATAATTTAAAATATTAATAAAACAACTTCACTAAATAAAAATATATTTTAATACAATAAATATAAAAAATCACAAAAATAATTTAATAATGTTTATATTAATTTTAAATAAAATAAAATAGAAAACATAATACTTGCGTGGTAAAGGTATTTGCGTTGTAAAGGTACTTGCGTTGTAAAAGCATGCGTTGTAAAAGCATGCGTTGTAAATCCACTCGCGTTGTAAAAGTTTCGTTGTAATGGTAGTGCGTTGTAAAAGGTGCGTTGTAAAGGTTGTTTACCGTTGTATGTGCCTTCAGATTTTGTTCTCTATAAGAAAATAAAAATTTGTTTATCAAAAAATAAAACCCAACCTTCTTCAGTGGGACGGTATTCTGGGAGATCAGAGAATGAATTCCAGCCTATGGATGAACTGGCTTTTCTTCATCCTTCAGTCCGCACCGAATAAGCGATATGATAAATTCATTAAATCAGCTTTGCAGGCCGCAGGATCAGGTAGAAGAAGATCCATGTCATCAGCCACTTTGAAGCTTTCTGGTAGACTGGGATGTGTTGATGGCTTGTAGTGATTTTGCACCCATTGGCAAGGCAGTTGGGTTATAAATTTACAGCTTCGTTTGTTTATGCCCCACGCTGACACAGCTTGTTTTCCAGTAGTTACTTCATTGGTTCAGTCTTGAAAAAGCGTCATGTGTGCTGGACGTTCCAGACAAAGAAGAGCTGTCTTAAAAATTAAAATCATCAAGAGCAGCAATTATAAATCCTTTCCTGGTAAAGTGACTTAGAAGTGGTGTGCAGTTGGATTCACAATATTTTACAGAATGAGCTGCTAACAAATTCCTGCTCAATACTATGTCATTATAACTTGTGATAAACCAATCCTATTAATTGAAGTGATGAGCTCACTACTTTTGCACTTGTCATAGACTACGTGGGAAGTCATCATGTGTAACAGAGTTTTCTTTTTGCCGTGATGTAATTCAAAAACATGATCTGGAAAAGACAGTACATTTGCACAGCATCAGATTGTCAGTCAATGAGATCGTCTTCCACTTCTTCACATATATCTTCAAAGCCATCATCAATGTTGTTGGTTTCTATCCAGAACTCAAGAACTTTAATTTGTAACAGTTTTGCTTTGCTAATATTAAACAATGATGTAAAAAAATGTTAAGACAACATCAGGCATTTTTGTTTACTGCCATGATTAGCGGAGCTCTGGGGCATCACAAAATTTATCATTAAGTCCAAAATCTAAATCTTTCAGGACGTTTCTTAAAATAGTTTCTGCTGATTTTACTGCATCCTGTGATCTTATTTTGGCAGCAAGAACTTCAGGAGTCAAATCAGCTGAGAACACCATAAGTGGCTCATTCTTTTTACTAGACTGACAAAAACGAATTCTGTCATTGCACATTCTCACCAGATAAAATCCTAATTTCATTATTATGGATCGATACAGATGCATTAATGTTGACCATTATTTCTTTGATCCCACCGAGTGTGAACCTGTAGCCAACACTCAAGAGTGGCTTTAAAACTTCATTTGCTTTTTCAAAGAGTGCAAACTTAACTGAAGGCTGACTGTTACGTTGTTGCTAGGAGCTCATTGTACATTTATATTTTTATATGTATGCATGTATGTAGTTGGGATGGGCATACAAATCTGCTGAAAATACATTCACCTCGCTGTTTAGATCAGCTACTCGGCTGAAAACGTCATCTTGGAAGAAGCTAACTGCAGATAAAAACATGTTTGCCCTTTGAGACTCACATACTCTGTACTTTGTTCTTTCATGAATCCCTTTGACCCTTGTTCTGGCTTAACCACAGATATCACATTAAAAATCCTTTGCTTTCTAATCAGTTGTTGGGGGTGGGCAAGGGGTAGCCATCAATCTTCGCAGAGGATGGGCACTGTATTTGGTTTTCATCACTTTCTCAGAAGACTCAGATTCTTGTTGTGATTCACTGGTTTCTGCTATTTCTTGACCTTTTTGTTCCAGGCTTCTTTCCATTATATACGTGTAGCACTTGTTACAATTACAATCAATCAATCAATCAAACAGGGAATTGTGAAGCACGCTACTCACCCGTGAGGATCTCAAGGCTCCGATTTGGCCGAAGAGCCAGGTCTTGAAGCTCTTCCTGAAGGTGTGCATAGTGGGGGGAGCATCTGATGTCGATCGGGAGCTTGTTCCAGGTCTTTGCCGCGATGTAGGGGAAGGCTCTTCCACCTGCTCCGCTCTGCGAATGCACAGGATTTTGGCGAGGTTGGCGGAGCCGAGGTTTCTCTTGGGTACATGGATGGAGACTCTTTTGTTGCGGTATTGGGGTCCAGTGTTGTGGAGGGATTTGTAGGCGTGGGTGAGTAGCTTGAAGGTTACTTTCTTCTCAACGGGGAGACAGTGGAGGTCTTGCAGGTGTTGGGTGATGTGTTCATGTCGTGGGATGCCGAGGATGAGTCTGGCCATGGTGTTCTGGATGGTCTGGAGTTTGCGGAGCAGGGATTTGTTGATTAAGGCGTAAAGGGCATTTCCATAATCCAGTCTGCTTGTTATGAGTATGTGGGTGACGGTCTTTCTGGATTCGGGGGGATTCATTAGAGGCAACAGCGTTGATCTGTCGGGTCATGGTGAGGAAGGAGTCGAGGATGATGGTTAGGTTTCGGGCATGGTGCATCGGAGTGGGGGGGGTTGTCGAGGACGGTGGGCCACCAGGTGATGTGCCATGCTGAGGGGGTGGGTCTGAAGACAAGGACTTCTGTCTTCTACAAGTTGAGCTTCAGGCAGCTGCTGCTCATCCAGGACATGGCGTATTTTATTTCTTACTGGAAGCTGAGTCTGATGGTGTGGGGATCCTTTGTGAGGGAGAGGATGAGTTGGGTGTCGGCGCAGGATACTATGCTGAGTCCATGCTGTCTGGCAATGGTGGCAAGGGGGTAATGTAGATGTGGAAGGGCTGAGCGACGATCCTTGGGGTACTCAGCAGTTGATCTCTGTGGGTTCGGAGAGAAAAGGCGGGAGTCTGATACTTTGGACTCTGCCGGTGAGGAAGTAGCGGAGCCAGTCGAGGGCAGTTCCCTGTATGACGGCGTCATGGAGTCTGGCGGTGAGAGTGCGGTGGGAGATGGTGTCGAAGGCTGCATAGAGATCGAGTAGGATGAGGGCCCTGGTGTGGCCTTAGTCCAGGAAAGTGTGGATGTCGCCTGTGGCGGCGAGGAGGGCAGTCTCGGTGCTGTGGTTGCTGCGGAATCTGGATTGGGAAGGGTTGAGGATGGAGTTCTCTTCAATGAAGTTCGTTAGCTGGGCATTGATGATCTTCTCAGTGACTTTGGCCGCAAAGGGGAAGAGAGAGATAGGTCTGTAGTTTTTGAGGTGCGTCGGTTCCGCGGAGGGCTTCCTGAGGAGGCGCTTAACTTCTGGGCGTTTGCAGTCATTGGGAAATGTGCAGGAATGTGGCATTGATGGTGTGTCGTAGCTCGGGTGCTAAGGTAGTGGCGGCCTTGTGGAAGATGTGCGGCTGGCAGGGGTCCGTGGGGGCTCCTGAGTGAATGTTTTTTATAGTCATGGGGGTGTCTTCGGTGGTGACTGGGGTCCAGGTGGGATGGCAGGCTGGTAGTGGTTGCTGGGGGAAGGAGTGGTTTCGGTGTCTGGTGTATGTTCGTTAAAATTGTGGTAAAGGGACTTGATTTTCAGATGGAAGTAGGAGCAGAGTTTGTTGCAAAGGTCCTGGGAGGGTGTGACGTCCGTGGCTTAGTTGGGGGGTTTGGTGAATTCCTGAATGATGCTGAAGAGTTCCTTTGAGTTGCTGGAGTGAGCGAGGATTTTGTCCTGACTGAAGGTCCTTTGGTGGATCTGATGAGTTGGTGGTATTCAGTCATGGAGTTCTTGTAGGTGGTCCGATCTTCCACGTTTTTGCTGTTTCTCCATAGCTTCCCGAGACATCTGCAGGTGTGTCTGGATTCTTGGAGGTCAGTGGTGAACCAGGTGACCCTCATGGTGCGCTATCTGTGGTGGTTGCCTAGGGGGACGAGCTTGTCTGCGCAGTTGGTGATCCATCTCTGTAGTTCTTTGGCTGTAGATTTGGCGTCGGTTAAGGTGAGAGGGGGATCAAGGTTGAGGGTGGAGTTGAGGTACTCCTCTGTAACCTTGTTCCAGTTCCTTCGCGGAGGGCGTGGTGTAGGCTTGTGAGCAATGGCTTTGTCGAAAGCAAAGTGTTCGCAGTGGTGGTTTTTTGGGGTGTGGCTGAAGTGGATGTTGTTACCACCTGCGAAGATGGGGTAGAGGGTGTGTCCTGCCTTGTGGGGGGGGGTGGTGATGAGCTGTTTCAGTCCGATGTTGGCGAGCTTGTCCAGGAGGGCGGAGGAGTTGAGGTTGCTGACATTGTCGAGGTGAAAGTTGAGGTCTCCGAGCGGTATATAGTCCATGGAGGCCATGGCGTGGGGTGCGATGAGGTCATTGATGGTTATGGTGAATACAGTTTGAGGACAGGGAGGTCAGTAGGCAAGGGTGCCGCATAGGGTCGTTATGGGGATAGTCTAGATCTGGAAATGGAGGTGTTCCATGGGGGGCGAGAAGTCGTTCGTGATGAAGGTGGTGAGTCGGAGCGAGCTCTTGTGTGCGATGGAGAGTCCTCCTCCTGGGTGGTTGGGATGGTCCTTCCTCTGGATCTTGTATCTGTCGGGGATGGCTGTAGCGATGTCAGGGGTGGAGGTGGGGTTGGCCCAGGTATCTGTGAAGAAGGTAGCGTCTGGCGAGTGGGTGTCAAGGAGGTCTCAAATTTCTGTTGCGTGTTTTTGCAGGGAACGCACGTTGAGGAGGATGTACCTCAGGGCTTCGGGTGTGCTGGCGTCCATTGGGAGGGTGGTGGCCGTGGGAGTGAGGAGGATGGTGAAGGTTTGTCGGCAGTGTCAGCAGGAGAACTGGCCATGCGTGGTGTTCGGAATAGACAGCTGGCAGTTGTTGTTCCTTCCAGGGTTGAGTGCGTGGAGGGCAGTTGATTTGTCGCGGTGGGTGGTCGGGGAACCAGGGTCCCTTGCACTGGTCGCGGTCACGGACGGGCGCAGATGGGCTTGCATTTGGCACAACTTCGGCGCGCCAGCGGTGCAACCGCTGCGCGCTACAGCACAGTGGCCGCCATTAAGTAGGGGACGGGGAGAGATTGCAACTGGGAGGCGGGAACAAAACCGGCATGCGGGAGGGGCTGCAGGGGCAGCAGCTGTGGGGAAAAATGGCAAGAGGACACGGGCAAGAGGACACAACAAGGCACAAAATGATATAAGGAAGAAGCAGTAAAAGGAATAGAAGAAAAATAGAAGGAATACAGGACTACAGGAGACAAACAAGGAAGAGAGGGGAAAATACGAGTACAGGGGACAACTGAAAGCAGGCACAGGTAGCAGACCAGCAGGGGCCTTGAACACCTACCAGGAAGAGAGGTGCAGGGGCAGCGGCGCAACAGGGGAGCTGCACGAGGGGAGAGCAGAGACTCCTGACCAGGAGGTCAGAGGTCTTGCTCCTATAATATTTGATCTTCTTCACCCATCAGTTTTAATCTTTTGTGAACTTCGTCTTGACGTATTTCTGCAGCAGCTTGAACTCTCTTCTGTGCAGCAGCAGTTGATCTGAGCTTTTCTTTCGGATTGGGTCAGCATGTGACACATTTTCTTTGTTGAAGGAGTCCTCAGATTCTGTAGTTAGCAACACTCTGTCAGGAGGTAAAGATCCTCTGCTACCACCTGCTTCCCTTATGTTTATGAATTTGACTCAATAGAAAACCTGAAACAAAAACAATATTTAAAAAAATTACCAATATGATGGCTAAAACACATCATTTAGAGCCACCATTTTAAAAATGACGGAAGGGTTGATCTGAGGAGTTATTTTCTATCTCTATAAGACTTTCTTAACACAAAACTAAGTATATTCATGGTTTCTGAAATACTACATCATCACATCCGCCATTTTTAAAAATGTCGTCCAGAAAAATTCTGGCTGAATTAGCAATGTTGACCCAAGCTAAATTACTTCTCTAATAATACAAAAAAACATAAATGAAAAATGAAAAATTCTGAACAACAATTTTTTTACTGAGGTATATGAAAGTGCCAGGCCTGCTTCCAGTATGACAATAATCCAGTGCAACTCCAAGTCATGGGGAAGAGGTCACCCCTCCTGTGACATCCATCTTCCTAGAGGTGGCAATGTCTTTTCCGCTCTCAATCTTAGGGAGTGCAGATGGATGCATACATTAGATTCTGTCAACCAGGGTCTCAACGAGCAAGAGGAAACTTACAGACAGATGGTCAGGCTGTAGTTAACTCAGAGGCTCATCGATTATCCATCACTGCCCTCGATAATGTGCGGCAGACGGATGGGTAGGCTAGGTACCACTACAAAGCCCTCACATTCACACAGCATTTAGCATAACAGGGTAGTACATATTAATTCCCTGGTTATATTATGTTTGTGATAACTGCCGTGTTGTTGTCATGCAAGACGCAAACCAGGCAGAACTAACAGAATGTTAGGCGTAGAAGCGTGTCAAAAAGATACATATGTGTCTGAGAAGGATTCAATATTTGTGACATTTCAGATCTTCAATTCATTTAATATTTTTATTAACAGAATGTTACGCGCAGAACCATATCTAAATTTTGTTAATGCAAAGAAAATGGTTTATCTTACATCCGTGGTCACGCTTTGACCAGAGACTTGATCACAGTGCTTAGTTCAATTTCAAAAACAATGGGTTGTCTTGTCCTTATAAGGCATTTGATACTCCAAACTGTGTCTCCATTTATTTAATGTTTTTAAATAACAGAATGTTGCACGCGGGACCATATCTAAATTTTGTTTATGCAAAGAAAATGGTTTATCTTACATCCGTGGTCGCGCTTTGGCCAGAGGCTTGATCACTGTGTTTAGCTCAGTTCCCAAAAAAATTAAGTTGTCTTGCCTTAATAAGGCATTCTATCCTGTTAAATACACATCCAACGCATGAAATGCCCAGTTTGAAAAGGCTTTGGTCATAAATGTGCTACGCAAACAAATGATGGAAGGAACGCTGAATAAATCATACATTCTCCCCCAGTCAAGAGATATGGGTTAAACCCATCGTTCTTTTGCTCACCATGCCACCCCACTTTAGACACAGCCATATGCAAATCAGCCTTGACCCTGTGCCTCATGGGAACAGTCCAGAACGAACTGCCAAGCCAGGTCCTCCCTGGACCGGAAACAAGCATTCTGGGAAACCATAGTCCCCATGAGCACCGGCTATCCTTGATTTTACTTGTGGCAGAGGACCACCAGAATAAAAATTGCTTTCCGGTGCCTTAGGCCACATTTTATCCTCACCCACACTATCTACTCTGTCCTGGCCCCTCACCCCCACTTCACCCATAGGCAGTTGGATAAAAGATCTCCGATAAAGAGCCCCTCTTAGAGGTGAGCCCGTTGGGCATTGCACCGCCTGCCCAACGTGGAGCATTGCCGATGATGAAGCATGACACTCGCAAGGGTGTGTGAGGCCATTATATCCAACAAATTGGATACCCAGGGGTTGTCCTCCATTGAGCACTAACCCTTTTTTCCTAGTGATCCTTTCCTCTTTCCTTTCCTAAGGAACAGCCCAGTCATCTCTTTTTGTTGCTTTCATATCTGGGGCTACGACTGTGGCCGGACCTTCCATTCCCTTCTCTTGTGAATGGTAATTAATGCCCTGCTGGATCACAATTGATCCTTGTCTTCCCCTACCTATTGTTACATTCTCTGCACGGCTAACCACCGTGGGGACTCACTCTCAGGCGGGTAAGATTAGTTCATTCCCCCAACTTTTTATCCTCAGCCAATAACTGAGTGACCTAAGGGCCCTTTTAAAAAAAAAAAAATTCGGGGCTTCCCTATTTCTTCTTCTTTAATTTACATCTCCATCTCACCTCTCTATACCTGTATCACCACAAGATGGATGGACAAGGACTGAGTTTCGGTGACGATGATGCGGCAGCTATCCATAGACTACCATCCATTCTTGGCATCGATACAGAAACAGCCACTGGGAGTAACTCAGCGGATTGGAAATCACTCTCCGATATGAAGAGAGAGTGGGTTAGATAAGTATTTTAAGGCAAAAATAGCACCAAATGACCTTATCGTTAATAACTTCCCCAGGATATTCTGGGAGGATGGCCATTTTAAGATCGAATGGTCACTAATCTCTTGGAAGTGTACACATGACCTCCTTATTTTACTGGTCAATACAGCAAAACTATTAGCGGATGAGCTGCTCACCAAGATTCAGGCCGCAGAAAGTGCACTAAAGAGTGCCGGGCTGAATCCAGGCTTCAAAACCAAGCTGGCTGAATTTAACAAAGAAATATCTGAACATAAAGAATTTCTGATGAAGCAGAAGGTAACTAAGTTACAGAAAGATATCCAGCGTTTCTCTAAAGAAAAGGTATATCCGTATCTCAAAGACGACTACGTCCCCCCTGGGACGGGATACCTTTCACATTCCAGTGCCAATTCCTCCAGGAGAGGATCAAATAGTGACAGCAACTCGAGCGGTGACGGTTGGCAATCACAACCCCGGAGGGGTAAGAGAGGAGGGAGACGTGGACAATCATTTTATCCACACCCTCCTCTCCAGGGCCCACCGTTTTGGCAATACCCCCATTTTCCACCCCCTATGCCACCGTATGCACCCCAATATCCACCTCAATTTGCCCCCCATGGCACCAACCAGCAGCCTTTTTTAGACAAAGGTTGGGGCAGTGGGTGCGGGCGCAAGCGAGGAAACGGGCCAGACAAGAGGGTACAATGGGAGGACACTCAAGGTCAAGGGATGGACACCCGGAGCAAGACAGCACGAAAATAAGCTTAGTAGTGAATCTCTCTTCACGCCAACTCACTGCAGGCGAAGAAGAAGTGCTTCAAAAGGGACTCGGGTTCGTCCCCACACCCAAGATTGACCATTTCCAACAGAGCTGTGAAATCCAATTTTTTTTTCGTAAGATCAGGTTGAGAGCCTTCTTTGATGGGAGACCACAAGAGACCCCAACTGACTCAGGTCTCCACAACCCTTCGAACTTCACCCCACATAGTGGGATGGTCCCTAATGAAATCCTAACGTATGAGCAGGCTGTGCTCAAAGACATTGGGTCTATGAGACCAGGCAAGAAACATCACAACCTCTCTAATTCTGAGAGACAGATGCTAGATTCCTTAGCCAACGATCAGACCATCACCATTAAGCAGGCAGACAAAGGCGGGGCGACAGTCCTAATGGATACCACTGACTATGACACTGAATGTCTTAGACAACTAGGGGATAGGCGATACTACACCCCCATCCCTTCCAACCCCACTGAACGTCTGAAAACAGCTATCACTGGGCTGGTCGAGACTGCTGAATGTCATGAGTGGATCTCCAAAAAGGAGGCTGACTTTCTATCTAAAAAAGAACCCAAGGTCCCCTATTTTTACATCCTTCCGAAAATACATAAGGGGACCACCCCTGTACCAGGATGCCCCAATTGTATCAGGCATCGACTAGAGCCTTTATCACAGTTCTGTGACCACTTTCTACAGCCGCTGGTCAAACGAATACCTTCATATGTTCAGGACACCACTGATGTCCTACGCCTCTTGGATAATCTACAGGAGGATATCCAGATCGATTTTCTCATCACCCTAGACGTGGAGGCCCTCTATACTAACATCCCCCAGAGGGCCACACTAGGGGTGATTGAGAGAATCCTCAGTGCTGAAGAATGGAGCTCCCCCACGCCGCCTTCCTTTATTATGGAATGTGCTACCCTTGCCCTTACGGAGAACTACTTTGAGTTTAAAGGGCAATATTACCACCAGACCCAGGGCACTTCCATGGGCAGCACTTTTGCCCCCTCAGTAGCCTGCCTCTACATGTCAGACTTCGAAGAAAGAGACATCAATGGACCAGAGAACCCCTACCATCTGAACATCAAACTATGGAGGAGGTTCATTGATGATATCCTGGTACTCTGGACAGGCACTGAAACCCTATACAAGGAGTTCTTCAGCTGGCTAAACACGCTGAACGAATACCGCCACTTCACCATAACGGCGTCTGCATCCAAAATTGCCTTCTTGGATCTCACCGTTAGACTGGAGGGGGGCAAAATTGATACAACTATGTATCGCAAACCAACAGACCGCAACAGTTTGCTCTACTTTACCAGCCACCACCCTAAGGCCTTGAGACTGAATCTGCCTTTCGGACAATTTCTGCGGGTCAGGCGCAACTGCTCCCACCTGTCAGATTACAAAACCGAGTCTTCCTTACTATCCAGAAACCTGAGGGATAGAGGGTACCCCACTAGAGAGATTTCTAGGGCACGCAAGCGTGCACAAAACAACCATAGGGGGGCCCTACTTGAATACAAGACCCGGACGACACAGGAGTCAGATCTCCTTACTTGTGTCACCACCTTTTCGCCAGTTTCAAATGAAATCAAAAAGATAATCAAACGACACTGGCAAATTCTGAATACGGGCAATCTCAGTCTTACACCGCCCAGATTTGCCTTCAAAAGGTCAAGGAATATTAAGGATATTCTGGTGCAAACCAGACCGAGGAAGGCAGAGCCACCTAAACAAACCACCCTGTGGCAATTACCGCCTGTACGTGGGCACTATCAGTGCGGCTCCTGCAGTGTGTGCCCTTTCACCAGCACATACAAAACTATCCCCCTGACGGACACCTTCCGCTGGGAACTGCGTGGCCATACTAATTGCAACACTTCTAATTGCATCTACTTGTTGAGATGCCCATGCGGTCTGCAATACGTAGGCATGACCTCCCGCCCCGTGAAAATCCGCATCTCTGAACATAGAAGCAACTTCCGTTGTAAGAAAACAAACACCAAGATGTGCAGGCACTACCTAGAGCAGAACCACACGGCTGACTCATTGTCCTGGTTAGTTCTTGAATCCTCCCCAGACAAATCCAAGCACAGTCTTTTTCTTAAGGAACAAAGGTGGATACATCGTTTGTCCACCGACAGCCAGGGATTGAATGAGGATATACCGTGGAGTGCTCTGTGAACACATCTCTGCCAAAACATCCCTGATCCGCCCAGCGAACTATGCAAAGTTCAGTGTACACCCGATGGCTTGGTCTTACAACAGTTATCATGGCCAATACACAAGCCTTGGCGTACCACACTTAATAAGGCCAATCATTTCCCACTTATCACTGAGCTACACCACCATTTTAGTGACATAACCCTGAATGTGTTCACTGACTTTTTGTACACTACCCCCCACTCCATCATGGCCGCCCGATTCGCGAGGGAAACCACATGATCTACGGGCGGGTCCTACTTCCTGTTTGGGATCCTGTGGAACACACCCTGGGTGCTACTTAATGAGGAGGGACACAACCGGCTTTCCACTATCCGGCCCCGGTGAGATGGGTAGGCTTGACTGGCCCTGACACGAGCAGTAGAAAGTAAGTGTACCGCCTTCTACACCAGCAGGGATTTCCAACCCATTATGACTAAAACCTCTTTACCGCGCTGCAGGGTCCTATTGCCTGACTATTTTCTAACTATTTTCCTGTTATTCTCATAGCGGCCCTGTGAGGAACAAACAGCAGTTTTGAATTGTGCGCCTTTACAGCGACCAGGAATTAATATCCGTTTTTGACCAGTACTCACTGCGGCGCATTAGTGTCCCATGACTCGGGTCTAATTTTACTATATTTTTACTCTATCTTTACAATATCTTTATAATACAACTACAATGGGAGCGTCTCGCCATTGTTAGATACCTAACATGTCCACAAACCCAGCCCAGTCCACCATCTATTAACGGGTTATTACTGGCTGGATAGAGGAAATTTAGATTACTCCCACGTAGTGCAGTGTAGCGCCTCAAATACATACTACTTAGCCAATATTCCACCATTTGGCTTTCTGCCCCGAAGACAGAACGCCTGCACCGAGGCAGCAGGATACATATGCGCCCAACATTTGAGTTTACCACTTATCTCAATACCATCCCACTTTTGTCCTTTTCTTCCCAGCCTGAAACTTTATGGCTTCTCCCTTGATGTCAGATCCACCGGGTACTGTTGACACCCTATAACTCTAACCCTTAGGTGAGTAACAGTATCACCGATTCCATGGGTGCGTGAAGTAGTTCAAATGGATAATGTTGCTACCAGTTTTTAACTTGGTTTTAATCACATACTAGTCACTATCTGCACTAGTATGTCACTTCTTCACAGTGTGTTCACGGTCACTACAGGGTCACATGTTGTTACTTACCTGTGGTAATGTTCTCCTTTATCTTCACTTTCTAGGTAGGAGCAGTGTCATACAGGTAGTACAACTTATGTGCTGTATTTAAACTGATACTAATCATTAGGTCATGTTTTGTAGATTGTAGTTTTTTACTAGGTCCTGAAGAATCGCAGTCAATGTACTAGAAGCGAGAAACATGTTGACCACACCATTTGCACTCTAGCCCTGGTCCATTCTGGGAAACCATAGTCCCCATGAGCACCGGCTATCCTTGATTTTACTTGTGGCAGAGGACCACCAGAATAAAAATTGCTTTCCGGTACCTTAGGCCACATTTTATCCTCACCCACACTATCTACTCTGTCCTGGCCCCTCACCCCCACTTCACCCATAGGCAGTTGGATAAAAGATCTCCGATAAAGAGCCTCTCTTAGAGGTGAGCCCGTTGGGCATTGCACCGCCTGCCCAACGTGGAGCATTGCCGATGATGAAGCATGACACTCGCAAGGGTGTGTGAGGCCATTATATCCAACAAATTGGATACCCAGGGGTTGTCCTCCATTGAGCACTAACCCTTTTTTCCTAGTGATCCTTTCCTCTTTCCTTTCCTAAGGAACAGCCCAGTCATCTCTTTTTGTTGCTTTCATATCTGGGGCTACGACTGTGGCCGGACCTTCCATTCCCTTCTCTTGTGAATGGTAATTAATGCCCTGCTGGATCACAATTGATCCTTGTCTTCCCCTACCTATTGTTACATACCATATTTGGATCCTTACATTTCCATGACTTACAAGCAGGGATTCTGGTAAGTTCTTTTACCAGTTGCATCTTCACAGAATTGGTCAAATACCACTATTACACTAATGTTTTTTTTCTCTAATTGTAGATTTCCAACTTCTGGTGGAATCTCTCGCTAGGACCACTAGTTCCTTCAAATCCATTGATTGGATTATTTGCATTTGTGGTAAGCTATGTCTTTACTAACCACAACAAACACAAGGGTTCCTTTGACTTTTTGAACACACCTGACTTCACTTAATTAATTTTATAGGCTGTCCACCCCGTCTTTTAGAGTCCTGAGGAAGACACGCTGTGACGCATAACACTCTGCGCTGCTTTCTGGGTCGAAACGTCAGATTCAGATTCAGAAAATGCTTTATTCGATTTTAGAAATTTAATAAAATCTTAAAAGCAGAATTTAAAAAGCAATTCATACAGATAAAAATTAACAACACAATATGTAAAAACATCTGACCCAACAGTGCACAATTTTCAATATTAGAATCTATCCAGTTATACTTTCAAGAGTCCAGTCACAATACCTATACAATACATATTGTCAAATAGTTGTAGATATAAAAAGGCGGGGCGACATTGCTGCCAGGCTTCCTTCTTCAAAAAAGGCATGATCCATCTTGGAATAAAATTTACAAAAAAGGTCACATGCATTGTTATTTGTACGGATATGTTATCACATGGACAATAGCAAAGGTCCCTGGACCAATCATTGATAACTGGAAATGTAACCAACCGATGGAAACTATCAAACCTAAACCTAGTGAGGACATATCTGTCATACCCACCAGTACACCACACCAGGTAAGGTTGAATGCAATGGGTGGCCAGAGTCAATTGATGCTGGATTACCGAACTTTTATTAATTTCCACCGCGATTCTAAGACTCAAGATGTGTCAGACATAAAACTTTAAACTCTTTCTTAGATATGGAGCACATAGTTTCTGGATTAATATAAAAATCAAGTCTGCTCAAATCATTAAAAAAAATTCTTTCATAATTCAGCCAAGGGATGTTTTTAGCCTGATCCAACTTCATAGAGTCCTTAATAATTTTTCGATTCAACCCTATACTAGGGGAAGTCCAGACTCTATGCCAGAGCAAAATAGGTTGTATTTTAATTACATCAGATATGTGAGGAATCCCCAATTCACTGTGGCAATTATAAACAGGTGTGCTCTGGGGAACAGCTAAAATGAACCTTAAAAAAGCATTTTCTACTAACTGAATTGGGGAAGCATCATAAAAACCCCAAACTCCCACCCCATATATTGCAATGTTTATGCCAGTCAGTCATAAAGTCTTTATTCGGTTTTAGTGCAAACCATAAAAGCATACTACAATAAATACATGTTAAAAACAGAGATTTCATTATTAATAAATTACCAACATTAAAAAGGGTACAGTTCATTTCTTCAAGGTACGAATTACCACAGTTAAAAAACTTGCAATGTTAAAGGTTTCCCAGACATTATTTAAAAGCTGTAAATACAAAAAAGCAGGTCTCACTTGAACAAAGCCTTTATCTTTTAAAATTGGGATTAAAAATGTTTATGCATTTGGCTTGATAGATTTTGAGAAGGATCCCTGGGGGCCTTTTGCCCATTTTTTTTTTAATTCATCACTGCCGCGGTCGACCTCTTAAAAAGAAGGGTCCTACTCTTAACTGCCGGTCCCCAGGACCCAGAGTCCTCAAATGGAACGCCAAGGTAAGAGAAC
This sequence comes from Triturus cristatus, assembly GCF_964204655.1. Taxonomy (NCBI): domain Eukaryota; kingdom Metazoa; phylum Chordata; class Amphibia; order Caudata; family Salamandridae; genus Triturus; species Triturus cristatus. The sequence continues at coordinate 646,698,177 of NC_140594.1, read as the reverse complement.
ACTCCCAGCTGGCATATACTTCTACATTTGTTTTTCCCCTTCCCACATGATATCACAAACGTTTTCTTTACATTAAGTTTAAGGCCCCAATTATCCATAAAATCAATATCAGTGGCAAGGGCTCTGTGAGTCGAAACGTCAACGTTTTTGTCTTTCATGTCCATACAGTCTCCTTGACCCTAACTTTTGGAACATTATTGGGTCTTGTATTCATATTACAAATTTATGGATAGGACAGAAATCGTGAATCAAATGTATTTATGTCACTTATGTATGTCCTGTATATATTTCAATATTGACTTCACTTGTCACCGTTATTTCACAACAGTCACCTTTATTGCTCCGCAAGCGAATTATGTTCATGACAGCCATATTTAATTTTCTTGTGAATAAGTAAAGAGTAAAAAATCTGCTTTTTGCAAATCTTCCTCTATTGGTGTGTTCTTACCATACATGCTTTTTCAAAAATGTCTTTGCATTTATTTAAAATAATTTGAAAGGTTTCATTGCTTTTGTATTAGCAGAACACAGCAATTGTATTACCTAACAGAACCAATGGCTCACTATACCATAAATACCCAGGTTCTGAGGGACACAGGGTCACCCCATTAACTCTAATGGAAGCATCAGAGACCGGCAGGGGAGGAAACCACACTCATCTTACGCAATGTAAGGTATACCCTATGCAGGTATTTCAGTTGTATTAGACGTGGCCCAGCTGTGATTGCCGAGTATTGCGGGAATGCCCTAGCTTCAGTCCACTTCTCATCCTTGCAAGCACCCAGCTCTTGTTCCCATGCAGAGCAGAGACGTCAAAGGAATCTGCCATGTGTTAAATTAATGTGCGTTAGACCTGTATCATTTTGTGGTCTTTCAGTTCACCCATACCCGGATTCTCCTCTAGGGGGGTTACATTCGGGAAGGTCTTCCAGATATAGGGTGTCATGGCATGCCTAAATTGTAGGTAGTGATAGAACTGGCTGTGACCCTATAGAGCAGGTGCTAAACTTGAATGTCCATTCTTCTGAAGCTTACGTGGTGCTTCCTTGGGTGTCATACCACCACTCATTACCAACTACAAGGTGGGAAGCCATGTAGAAATATTCAACATCGGCTGCCTTCATATGTGCATTTGAAACACTTCCTTATGGCAATGCATGGAAAACCTTGATTCCTCAAGACATTTTGAAGCATGAAGCTGATCTTGTGGAAGAGAAAGCATGGGATATAATATGAGTAGTTCTGCAACTGGTACAAAATTGAGGGAGTGAAACCATCTTGAAAATAGCAGATCTACCTAGGAGCGACATAGGGAGTGGCGACCATGTTTTAATGTCAGAGGCCTGTCCATCTGTCAGTGGTTGAATGTTAATCTCCCACGCCACTTTGACATCTGAAGTAACAAGTACTCCCAAGTAGCGGAAGCCATTAGTGCCGGTTTGCAGGTCAGCTACTCAGACCAAGTCCTGAGGTTAAGTATTGGCCCAGAAGATCGGCAATTGAGCTATGATATTAAAGAGGCCTGATGTTTCCTCAAACATTTAAAATATTTGGAGAGTCACAGATCTGAAATTTCAGGGTCTATCAGGAAATCAGCACATTGTCCACATAAAGGGCTATGCTATCTGAAAACCCAGTCAAAGCACCTCACCTGACTGTAGATGCGGAGCCACTCCACCAGAGGCTGTACGGTAATGGTGCAGAGTAGCAATAAAAATGGGCAGCCCTGTGTCGTCCCGTTTGTTTGCCCAATGAAGACGAGCATTCAACTCTGTGTATAGCAGCCGGACATAGGCAGAAATTTTGGGCCCAAATTTAAGGAGCCGGTGGAGGGCAAACAAATAGTTCCACCAGACATAATTGAATGCTTTTTCAGTGTCCACCAACAGAACTTTAGTCGGCCGTTTCAGTCTTTTTGCCAAAGCCAGGGCATTGTATAGAGGCAGGATATCATGTCTGGTGGCTTAATGTGACACTAATCCCACTTCGTCCGGATGCATCAATGATGGGCTTATCCCCAGAAACAGGATAGCTTCTCCTTTAGAAAAGATCTTGACTTCATTGTTGATGAGGGAGATGTGTTGATTCAAGGAACACACCTCCGTGAGATGACCCGGTTAGGAAATTACCACAATCTATGCCTGGCAAAAGTTGGCGATGGCGGCACGGCTTTCATAGCCTCTACTAGCACTTGTTCAAAGGGTTTGCCCAATTTGGGAATAAATGATTTAAAAAAATATCTCTGGAAGCCGTTGGGAGCCAGGAGCCTTCATCAATTTAAGCTGATCAGGGCAGCCCAAAGGTCCCCCTCTAGAGAATGTCTCTTGGCATTTTGGAGGACACGAAGAGCAAAATCAAGCACAAGCTGTCAATCAAGGGGTATTGTCTCCTTTTGTGCATATAGGACTGTAAAGTATCTCACAAACTGGTTATGTCTTTGGTATCAGTCATTTTCAAGCATTCTGGTGCAAGTAGATACAAAATCGGGGTACGATGCATGTTATATAAAAATTATCTTGTGACTTATAGTGTTTATCCGATTTTAAACACAAGGGTGCCAATTACGATCCTGTAAAAACCAGGTACGAACCGTCGGACGGAGCATATTCTCCGTCCGACGCGTACCCGGTCGTCAAAATATACAAACATGGAAGTACGATTCGCACGGAAATACCATTTCCGTACGAATCGTACAAAACCCCGACCGACGAAAATAAACATACAAATGTGATCCGGGAAAGCGCCGACGTGACGTCGGGACGCACGCAGCCTGCCATTCACGAACCAGGAAGTACGATTCGGACCGACGTCATCCCGCACGGACAATATTTTCCAGCAGCCAAAAACTGCCGGGAAATCAGGACGACGCGAACAAGGAGTACCTGCACGCGACGGACAGACATGGACCCGAACCTACGTGTCATCCCGGCCCTCATAGCAGTCGACCTCCTCTACAGGTTATGACGCAGACGCCGCAGAAGGTCAGAACAACAAAGGGAGCGGGGAAAGGGGGGGGGCAGGACCAGGGGCAGGCCACAAAACCCCCACCAAAGTCACACAGCACACATGCCCTGGACATACCTGACCCCCAGGCCCTGGTCACTACGAGGGGGTGGGGGCGTGTCCAGCAAAGCCCACGTCCGCCACAACGGAAGTGCTTGACGACGCAAACCGGCAACACAACAATACAGGTACGTCCCGTACCCACGCCTTAAGAGCGTGGGTACGAGTCGTACCCCACCCACACCTACATCACACCAACAATGGCGGGACGGCTGTACCCACGTGGCAAAGGCCTGGGTACGGCCCGCACAAGCATTCCATAGCGTGGGTACGGATATGTACGGACCGTACCCTCACCCGCGTACGTATGGAGCGTACCCCCCACCCAACAGTGTAAGTACGACCCGTACCCTCACCCGCGTATGCATGGAGCGTACCCCCACCCCAACCGTGTATGTACGACCCGTACCCTCACCCGCGTATGCATGGAGCGTACCCCCACCCCAACCGTGTATGTACGACCCGTACCCTCACCCGCGTACGTATGGAGCGTACCCCCCACCCCAACAGTGTAAGTACGACCCGTACACTCACCCGCGTATGCATGGAGCGTACCCCCACCCCAACCGTGTATGTATGACCCGTACCCTCACCCGCGTACGTATGGAGCGTACCCCCACCCCAACAGTGTAAGTACGACCCGTACCCTCACCGGCATATGCATGGAGCGTACCCCCACCCCAACCGTGTATGTACGACCCGTACCCTCACCCGCGTATGCATGGAGCGTACCCCCACCCCAACCGTGTATGTACAACCCGTACCCTCACCCGCGTACGTATGGAGCGTACCCCCCACCCCAACAGTGTAAGTACGACCCGTACACTCACCCGCGTATGCATGGAGTGTACCCCCACCCCAACCGTGTATGTACGACCCGTACCCTCACCCGCGTACGTATGGAGCGTACCCCCCACCCCAAGAGTGTAAGTACGACCCATACACTCACCCGCGTATGCATGGAGCGTACCCCCACCCCAACCGTGTATGTACGACCCGTACCCTCACCCGCGTACGTATGGAGCGTACCCCCACCCCAACAGTGTAAGTACGACCTGTACCCTCACCCGCGTATGCATGGAGCGTACCCCCACCCCAACCGTGTATGTACGACCCGTACCCTCACCCGCGTATGCATGGAGCGTACCCCCCACCCCAACAGTGTAAGTACGACCCGTACCCTCACCCGCGTATGCATGGAGCGTACCCCCATGCCAACAGTGTACGTACGGACCGTAACCCCACCTCGTATGCATGGAGCGAACCCACACCCGTGTATGTTCTAAGCGTACATATCGTGAAATAGGAGGGTTGGGTGCAGAGTCCTCCCAGCAGTGCCCAGACACAGGAGGGGTGGGCGCAGAGTCCTCCCAGCAGTGCCCAGACACAGGAGGGGTGTGTGCAGAGTCCTCCCAGCAGTGCCCAGACACAGGAGGGGTGGGTGCAGAGTCCTCCCAGCAGTGCCCAGACACAGGAGGGGTGTGTGCAGAGTCCTCCCAGCAGTGCCCAGACACAGGAGGGGTGGGTGCAGAGTCCTCCCAGCAGTGCCCAGACACAGGAGGGGTGGGTGCCTAACACTCCCAGCAGTGCCCAGTCACAGGAGGGGTGTGTGCAGAGTCCTCCCAGCAGTGCCCAGACACAGGAGGGGTGGGTGCAGAGTCCTCCCAGCAGTGCCCAGACACAGGAGGGGTGGGTGCCTAACACTCCCAGCAGTGCCCAGTCACAGGAGGGGTGTGTGCAGAGTCCTCCCAGCAGTGCCCAGACACAGGAGGGGTGTGTGCAGAGTCCTCCCAGCAGTGCCCAGACACAGGAGGGTGGGTGCAGAGTCCTCCCAGCAGTGCCCAGACACAGGAGGGGTGGGGGCCTAACACTCCCAGCAGTGCCCAGTCACAGGAGGGGTGTGTGCAGAGTCCTCCCAGCAGTGCCCAGACACAGGAGGGGTGGGTGCAGAGTCCTCCCAGCAGTGCCCAGACACAGGAGGGGTGGGTGCAGAGTCCTCCCAGCAGTGCCCAGACACAGGAGGGGTGGGTGCAGAGTCCTCCCAGCAGTGCCCAGACACCTGAGGGGTGAGTGCAGAGTCCTCCCAGCAGTGCCCAGACACAGGAGGGGTGGGTGTAGAGTCCTCCCAGCAGTGCCCATGGAACGCAAAGGGTGGAGTACCCACAGATACAATGCCCACAAATGTCAGTCAGGTGCACAAAGCCCCTGCAGTACATGTACCACATGTGTGCAAGGCTGGGAGTACACACATGCATAGCGCCTAAAAGAGCACATGTCCACATGAAGTCTTCTCAACAGTCTACACACACAAGTACAGTGACCACCAAGGATGCCACAAATGATGCAGGTGGAGACATCGCACAGCATGCATGTGCAAAGTTGAAGGAGTCCGTCACACCCCCAGCTGATGTAGACACAGCTCAGCACCACATAGTGGAAACACCCTGCAGGGAAGATGTCAGGTTACACAGAGGAAGGAACACACCTTGGGACGATGTCACCATGCAGTAACTGCTTACATGAACAAAGTTATGTAGCCAACAGCTTGTGATGGCACACAGATACTAGGATCCACCCTATGACTAGCACAAGACTACAATTCCCACACACCCAACACATTATCACCAGCCAAAATAATGGGGCAGGTCGACCAACAGCAGTACCAGACAGACAGTAGTGTACTAAGGAAAAATAAATTGCTTTATTCAGCATCAAAAATCAGTTTGTCCCTTGAAAGTTCAAAATGTACAATGCCCATAGGGCAATCCGTTCGAATCCAGGTGGGGGACACAGTGGGACGCGTGTCCCCTAGCTTGCCTGCACAGTCAGACTCCTTCGTCTTCCAGAGCGGGGAGGGCATCATGTGGGGGGGAAGGACCAGGCACCGCAGGGACATGATGGCGAAGGGTAGGCGTTGTGGGTGCAGGGATGGAGGACTCCACCACAGGGGGTGGGGCAGGGCCAAAGGCGGAGGCCAGGAAGTCGCTGCGCACCTTAGCAAGGTCCTCCAGAGACTCCCCTGCACCCGAAGGAACCACAGGCCCCAAGGAGGGGGGGGGGCGGAGGGATGGGTCGCAGCGCCACTGGGGGAGGGTGTGGACAGGGGGGGGGACTCAACCACCCTGACCGGGGACTCCCTTGACTGCTTGCGGGGTGGTGTCACAGTGGGGCTCAGGGACAGAGCGGCCATGAAGGAGTCTTTGCCGGATATGTGGCCAGGAGAGCTGAGGGGAGGGGATTTGGAGGGAGTGGATTGGGTGGAATGCAGACTCCCACTCTGGCTGCGTGTCTTACGTTTGCCCCCCGACCCAGTGGGTGTGCCTACTTCACCCTGTGTGTGCGTGCCAGGAGGTGTGCGTATGACCTTCCCTGCTGGTGTGGTGCCTGTGTCTGTTGTGGTGGGTGCATGCTGACGTCTGGGTGTACGTGGGACAGGCATGGGAGTGGGAAGTGTGGATGGGTCAGGGGTAGGGAGTTGGACGTAGCGCTGCAGGAGACCCACTGCTGCAGTCAGTGTCGAGTCAATGGACCTCAGCAAGTTGCGTTGGTCAGCCTGCGATGAGGAAATGCCCTCCAAGTATGCCTCCATGTTGTTCAGCACTTGGCTGTGGCCATGGAGGACATTAAGCATCGCAGCCTGACCAACCTGCAACTGCCGCTGGATGTCCACAGACTCGGCATTGGCGGCAGCAGTGGAGACAGGGGCAGGGGGTGCGGTGCCTGGCAGGAAGGAGACATGTGGTGACCGGGCACGCTGGGAAGGGACACGAGCAAGTGGGAGGCGGCTGATGGCAATGGAGGGGGCGGGGTGAGATGTTTTGCCGCTGTCAGCTGCTGGTGCAGCCTCCGCCCACTCGGAGAGATCATCCTCGGACCCGTCAGCTTCATATTCTGTTGTGCCAGTGGACAGGTCCTCGGCCTTACTCTCCTCCGCCTCAGTTCCACTCAATGTGCCAGCCACGATGTCAACGCTGGCACTGGTGCTCGGTCCCTCCGCTCCGTCTGTGCTCATGTCTCCCTCCGTGTCCCCTGACGATGCTGTAGGCAAGGAGAAGAGACAGCAATTAATCATACACCTGTATACATATGTCACATGAGTCCAATCTACATAGGTTACAGTGCATAGCCTGAAAAGAAAGATCAGTAACATCTAAAAAACAAGGTACAGATGTAGGGCATGCAACACACAGTTGGTTGACCCACCATGCCACTGAAAAACCATGGAGAGCATGACACAATAGCAAATGAAATGAAATGGAGTTTGACAGAGGAGCCAGGCCCTGGGGACAATCCAGCACTGCATCTGCACCACACAGCGTTGCCGAAAATAGGGATGAGCAGGGACCATATCCATGAACTTGAGGCACATGCTGCATAGGTAATACCGAAAACATGCCCACCATGACTGGCTCACTGCACCTTGAGTGTATGTTCAGAAAAACATCACACACTGGCCAGACCTAGCAAGGAGATATCAGGTTTTGACATGTAGGCTTTGCCCGCACCAACCACCCCCTACATGAGACAATTTGTTGAGACACAGGAAGCACTTACATCTCTTAGTCTGGGTGAAATACACAGGGGCTGCATAAATGCAAGAATGGACACCAAATACCCAAGGTGCGCCTGTCCAAATAATCATGTACAAATGGTCATCATCAGATGATTGTAACAAGACACACAGGCACTGGCCACCGTGAGTATGAACAAGGAAAATCAGGTCAGGCTGTACAGTGGACACTTGTACTACATATTACGTCAATATACATGGTGCCAGGGGACAATGGCACAGAGCACAACCTATGCTGTAGACACTGAGAGTGTCCACATTTTGTAATGACACACATGACACCTATAAAAATATGCCCCAGGGGACAGTAGTGGCCACACAACTCCATGGTCCTGAATGGGAATGACTGCAACACACGCCACCATCCCTGCACTATGCGTATCGCACACTCATGCACATCATGTCACAGGCCACAACATAGGACATGACTGCTGTAAGGCATGACACTTGAGAGACTAACTCCCATGTCTGGACTCAGCATCAGTGCCAACTGACATGGAACCCACAAGTACTGAACTGGACAGGGCACAGGCAAGGTCCCAAAACCTGTTACACACCACCCCCACACATGATGCTACAGGCATAGTTCACGTGGAGAAAGTGCCAGCCTACATAACCTTGTGAAGGAGTGACTACACACAGACCAGGGAACACATTGCAAGGAGGGAAAGGGAGGCAGGAGAGCACCGCTATACTGTGGGTAACAGGATCTGCACAGCACCTTTAAACCCTGGCAGTGTATACATGCAACTCTGCACTTACAAATGCTGGTGACACACAACAAACACACAGGTACCTACCCCCTTCCTGCTGCTGCTTCTCCTGTAAGCGCCTCTCCAAGTCTGGAAATACCACCGCCAGCACACGCTTGTGGATGTGGGTCAGACGGCGGCGCCCGCGGTTCTTATGGGTCTCAGGTGAGTCCCCCAGCAGGACCCGTGCGATCCTCCGCGTCCAGCACCGGATATCCTGCCAGCGTTTCCTCACCTGGGCCAGGCGCCGCTTGCGACCCTCCGTCCTCCTCACGGCACTGACGGCGTTCATCCATATCTGCTTCTTGGCAGAGGCGCCTACCTGTGAGGATGAACAAGTGACACTACATCAATACACCTGGCACATGTCACAGAGACACATATTAGAACCAATCTGCTGTTTACAACAAGGCATAGTATGCATCCAACGCATTGCACCTTTGTCATAGGGACATGATCCTCTGGGGAAGGGCAAAAGCAGTACGTGCCATTGAAAGTACACAGGTGGAATGAGGGCACCGACACAATCAATGATCCAGGCTCACACTGTGCATCACAAGCTACACCAGGATAATGTGCAGCACCTCTAAGCAGTCACATGCCACAGGCCACTGACGCTACCTCAGCAGAGTACACAGACACACACAGGCACAGGACATTCACCTGCCATTGCCAAATGCAGCGACAAACCTCACTCTGCACATGTGCCACTAGACGGGGGGGGCTCACAGGTGTGGGGCTGGCTCTGCACGTCAGACACACAGCACTGCTCCCTGCTCACATCACATGGCCAGGGTATATCCATCCCTCATGCAGCCCGGGTGCCACACTCCACATATGCACCCACCCACATGACAGGGGACTTACACACACACCGATGTCCAGGGTCCGAACACATCATGTGGACACTCTCAGCACAGGTACACAGAACTAACACACATCTGTGGGTACAGTCACCTGTCACAATGGGCTGACCACATAATCACATGAGGACTGTAGAGGCTACATTCCCAGGAGGACAAGACAGGCAGAATGTGGCATGCACCATGCAGTGATTGTCACAGTAAACACAATGCAGGTGAGGACGGCAGACATGCACCACAGCATGCTCTGGCTGGGAGACATCAGGCATTCCCCCCCTGGGACCCCCCCTACAGTACATAGCATGTGTGTCACACCTGTACACAATGGCAGAAGTCACAGTCACAAAAAAGGGACACAGTCTGTGCTAGTGGACTCTGCACTCACCTGATACCCTGGTCGCCCATACAGCAGGGGGTACTGTGGGAGGATCACATCCAGCAATGCCAGGTTCTCCTCCAGGGTGAAAGGCTGTGACCTCTCCACAGACCTTGACATGGTTCCAGGGAATCAGTAGCAGCAGCTGGGTCGTAGAATCCAAAGATGTGTAGGCAAGTGCTCCCTCATGGGACCTGGCTGCCTTATATCTGCCTTGCTGGCCTATTTCATGCACAGGAGTACAGTGTGATTGGTCACTCACATTTCCATCCTATGTTTCCTCCAATCCCTTCAAACCTAGCACAGTCAGTGTGTTCTGATTGTGTTTTTTTCTTGAGCATGATGTCAACTCCAGAACCACATTGCAACAAAGTAGATTTATTCAAACTGACTTCTGCTGTGCACCTGCTTAAAAAAATTCAAACTTTAAACTTGGTCTCCATGACAACCAGCATGCATGTAGGCCTTTATACTTGTCCCTCATGTGTCCCCTATGTAATTTGGAGTTTCACACACATGTACGGTGCGTACCAGGGCCCTAGGGCACCACAAAAGCATAGCAACGGCCCGTACAGGCGTGTGTACGGTCCGTATCACTATGGGTGTGCTCGCGTATGCGTACCCATAGTGATAGTGAGCGTACAGGCGTGTGTACGGTCCGTACCACTATGGGTACGCATACGCGAGAACACCCATAGTGATAGTGAGCGTACACGCGTGTGTACGGTCCGTACCACTATGGGTACGCATACGCCAGAACACCCATAGTGATAGTGAGCGTACAGGCGTGTGTACGGTCCGTACCACTATGGGTACGCATACGCGAGAACACCCATAGTGATAGTGAGCGTACACGCGTGTGTACGGTCCGTACCACTATGGGTACGCATACGCCAGAACACCCATAGTGATAGTGAGCGTACAGGCGTGTGTACGGTCCGTATCACTATGGGCGTGCTCGCGTATGCGTACCCATAGTGATAGTGAGCGTACAGGCGTGTGTACGGTCCATATCACTATGGGTGTGCTCGCGTATGCGTACCCATAGTGATAGTGAGCGTACAGGCGTGTGTGCGGTCCGTATCACTATGGGTGTGCTCGCGTATGCGTACCCATAGTGATAGTGAGCGTACAGGCGTGTGTACGGGGCGTATCACTATGGCTTTGCTCGCGTATGCGTACCCATAGTGGTACGGACCGTACACATGCCTGTACGCTCACTATCACTATGGGTGTTCTCGCGTATGCGTACCCATAGTGATACGGACCGTACACACGCCTGTACGCTCACTATCACTATGGGTACACATACGGCAGCACTCCCATAGTGATAGGGAACGTACACAGGCCCTCTGAGCGAATGTACGGTGCCTTTCACACATCACAGTGGTGACAGGCAGCACACAGGAAGGAATAGGGCTGACATACTTGTCCATGGATGGACATCAAGGCATTGTCTGGGCAGTACTACATGTGTGGGGCACAGGTGTGAAAGGCTGTGATGTGGCATATTACTCCTGAGTCGAGAAGGCACCAGATGTATGATGAGATGTGTACAGATGTCATGTGTGACGGTGCAATGTGTGCCAGGCATGCCCTTAACTCCTTTGACATGTGTGCATGTCGTACTGCACACTTGGGATGAGCGTCACTGGCATGGCACAGTCAACAACACACGCAAGTGTCCCCTGATGCCCGCTACAGGGGTTACCACACCAGACATGTGACTACCCACGGTGCACGATGTGTCTATGTCATGTATGTGTGGGGTGTTCCCATTAGCTTGATGTTGGTGCTCCCTCAAAAGCATCAGCTGTTGCAGCAACCAACATGTGTCTGTGTGTAGATGGACATGGCACACTGTTACGCACACCAGGCCACATGTGGTATCGGATGTGAGGTGCGTATGTATGCATGGGACACGGAGTAGCGTCACAAGGACATGTCTGCATCCTCTCAATGAATGTGTGGTGAGTCATTACATGTACACCTTATTGGCAAGGTGTGTGGGCTGTCCTAGTGTGATGTCATGTGACCTGTGGCTCTAGTGTTCCGCTACCAGTCTCTGAAATCGACATCCTACTTCTGCTGATGTGTTGATGTATGTCACTCCTGTGTTGCGTCTGGCTGTTCACTTACACTGGGACACAGCTAATCCCATGCCATGGCATGTGGAGGTTCCCAATCTCCGTGTGTAGCTGGGTCTTGGTAGGAGTGTCACCTGGCAGCCATACGTGTCCAGGGCATGTGGCACATACCTGACTCCGTATGTCGCATATGTGTGTTGACAGATTAACATGTGCCCAGTACAAATAAATTGGTGTTGTAGTGCACTCACTCTTCCTTGTCACTTCCAAATTACTGCAGAGCGCCGCCTCTTCCCCGACCAATTCCGGACTTGGCTGACATGCGGGAGAATGACTGTATCCGGTGCTACCGCTTCCCCCAACCGTTGATTGAGGAGTTGACGGCGAGGCTGGCACCACACCTGCAACCGCTGCACAGGTATCCTACGGCACTGACACCCAAGCTGAAGGTAATGGCAGCCCTACATTTTCTTGCCACGGGTACCTTTCAATATACCATAGCTCATGTTGGTGGCATGTCCCAGAGCATGTTCAGCCGTGTGCTGCATGATTTCTTAGAGGCCATGTTGCTTCACCTGGATGAGTTCATCCATTTCCCAACTCCTGAACTGTTGACTGGGGTCAAGCATGTATTCTATGCCCTGGGAGGGATGCCCCATGTCATTGGGTCCATAGATGGGACACATGTGGCTTTGGTACCACCACAGGCACAGGAGGTAGTGTACAGGAATCGCAAGCACTACCACTCCATCAATGCCCTTGTGGTGTGTCTGTCCAACATGGTGATTTCACATGGCTGTGCTCATTTTCCAGGATCAGCACACGATGCCTACATCATGAGGCGTAGCAGAGTGCCTGAAATGATGACGCAGCTGCGCAACGAACGAGCATGTTTTGTTGGTGGGTACACTCTGTCTGTCCTGTATTTTGCGTAGACTTCCAGCACGACCGCTTCTCCTGTCCTACTTATGTCCATGTGGTTTCCATGTAGGGGACGCTGGCTATCCCAACATGCCATGGCTGATCACACCTCTCCGCAACCCCATCACGCCGGCCCAGCTCCGCTACAACACCGCCCATGGCCGGACAAGGCGAGTGATAGAGAGGACATTTGGCCTCCTGAAGAGCCGATTCAGATGCCTCCACAAGACCGGCGGCGCCCTCCCATATGCCCCGGCGAAGGTCTGCAAAATCTTCATGGTCTGCTGCATGCTGCACAACATGGCAGTTGAGAAAGCTGTGCCACTCATCCTGGATCAAGATGATCAGGACCATCCACCCGTGGAGGACGAAGGGCTTGGCAATGGGGCTAGTGATGTGGAGGATGTGGTTCCGCAAGAGGACATCCGGAGTCGGCTCATACGCGACTTCTTTGCTTAGTGGTGAGTACCAGTGTCTGTGTGTGCACGCATTGGTCCCCGTGTGGCATGTGTTGTGATGTGTGTGTCCATCTGCATGTATGCCACGTGAGTCAGAGGTGTGTGTGGATGTGTCACTGGAGTGATGGTGCCAGTGATGAGTGTATTTCCCCAGTCATAATTGTGACCTAGCATGTTGTCATCCTTACATGTGTCGAGTACATGCACATGCAAGTGGCTGTGCTTTTTGTGGCTGACTTCTTGTGTGTCTCTCATCCCCAGGTACTTGCGCATGCCGTCTGCTGGTTGCATTGTTGTGGCACTGCTATTCCTCATGGACACGTCATCGTGTGCTGACTCAGCGTTACACGCACGGACAAGTTTGGAAGTCTCCTTAGGGTAAGGGATGCATCAGGGGTGTATTGGGTGTGGCAGTTGTTTACGATGTGTGCACACTGCCCCTGTCGATGTTTGGTTCCTCTGCAGACATGTCGCATCACCATGGGACACATGACATGCAGCTGGGTACACCTGAATAGATGGTCAGACTTGTTGACAGTCATCTGTGATGGGATTGTGGATTGTGATGATGGAATCAATGTGTGTTACACTGCCCTCGGACACATACGGTTTGCATTGGCTTGACATGGTGTGGGACTTCCACATCAGAGGATCAATGGTGTATGGCAGCCTCTCCGTGAGCAGCAGGGGGTGTTTAGCTGTTAGCCGACACTTGTGTGCCAGTTCCATGGCTATCACGCATTTGTGCTGCAGAAGGGGGGTTCCAGTGTTGGACCCACATGTTACTCCACATGACCTGTTCATGTGTACTCCGAGTTGCCTCTGCATTCCCAAATACATGACTAATAAAGGTGTCCCTATGCCTCCAAGGGGCCTCTTCTCAGTCAATGCTGGTGTGTTGCCACGGTGCATCCGGCATGTCTGGCATGGTTTTCCGTGATAGTGGCTATGTGTCTGGCTATGTGTCTATGTGTAAAGTAGCAAGATGCTAGCTGTTTGTGTGGGATTAGACTGTGTATTATGCATGATGTCCATGACTGTGTGGGTATTGTGACATGTGCCATCCCCATGCATCCGACGTTGGCCAGGCCACCATTCTCTGCATCCACCTGACTCAAGCTTGCAGGACATGGTTCTGCAACCTGTCCACACATACCAATATGTCTGTCGGCACGGTTGTGCGGCCACCCCCTCAGCTGGTTGGGCCCATCACGGGTGTGTATGGTGCTCCATGTCTGTCTTGCCTAATACAATGTGACCCATGTGTGTCCTGTGCCAGACTCAGGCCCCAGGGTGTGGATGGTTGAAGTCAAATGAGAACTCAGGCATGGTTAGACTTTACAAGACACATGTAAGGTAATAATGCAAAATGCAGGCATCTTCTCTTTATGGTGTAACTTTTTATTTTGGTTGGAGTACGTGGGGGGGGTATGACATGAGGGGCTTTCCGGGTGTGTGGAATCCAAAGTTCACTAGGGGAGTTGGTGTCCTTGCCATTGGAAATCCTCAGAGTCCATGCCACAGTTTTTGTCAACATTGGTCAGACAGTGACCAGCAAGTCCATGTGGCAGAGAATGTCTTTTGCTGCTGTGCTGCTGTTGGTCTAGTGGGCCAGGTGCCAGGCCAGGTGTCCTGGGAGATGGTGCTGTTGCGCTGACCCTTACGGTCTTTTCCGTGGACGACCCGCCCTCCTGCGGGGACCCTCAGAAGCAGGCCGTGACGATGTTTGAGATGCTCCGTCGGATGTCTCCTCCTCCTCCTCATCCCTCCCTGTGGGTGGTGATGTTCTACGCCTGCTGGCACAGGGAGGGTTGCCCATGTTGTCGGCTATCCGATGGAGTGTACTGTGAATTCCCGTGAACACCGTCACGAGCTCAGCCTGTCTGTCCTCCATCCGCCGTTGGTGTCGCAGTAGACAGGCATGTTGCTCCGCATGTTGCTGGGCCTGCTGGGTCTTGATCTCCTCGAGGATGAACACAACCTGGGCCATGCCCGTGGTGTCCTGCCGGTATGTGTCCAGGATGTTTCGGACATGGGAATATACCGGTTCCGCAGCCAACCAGTCAGGCTCGCACCTCCGCCGTCCTCCACTCCCACCACCCCTGCCCACTTGCACCTGGCATGCCCTTGTGGGCACATCGGGTCTCCGGGACCCCTGAGGGGTGGCATTGGCGTTGTCGCCTGCCTCCTCCTGGGTGCCCGGTACACCGTGTCCCTCCTGGCCAGCCTGGCTGCATTGTGGTGGTGGGGCAGGGATCCTGGGTGTCTCCTGGGATGTGGCAGGAGTGGGGGTGGTGGTTGGCCCAGTTGTACCTGACGCAGGTGCTGCAGGTGGTTGGACACCAGAGGGGCCAGGTTGGTCGGGATCGGGTTCGTCCACCAGAGTGGTGAGAGTCGTCGCTGCCGGTGGGTCCATCATCCCGCCGAGCCGGGTCCTGTGAGTCTTCCCCCCAGTGTTGGGGGGTGATCCACGACGTTGACCTGTGTGTGAGAGAGACAATGTTAATTTTGTTCCATGCAACATCCATGTTTCATTCGTTTCTAAGTTGGCACATTTCCTCTGGGAATTTGGATATGTCTTCCATTCCACTCACAGTGCACTTGTGCATGGGTATGTCCCTTGGCCACAGCTTTTGCGACTTTACCTATGTGTGGCACAGTCTTACTTGCTGCATCAATTGTGACTGCAGTCAGCAGTGGAGTGAGCAGGTGTGGCGAGCCATGCATTGGCGCCTTCCGTGTTGCACTGTACGTGGGCACATGGAGTTGTTCCACACACTTAGATAATGCAGGTAGCTGGCTTTGTGCTCGTGCACAGGTTGAGACATGGCCCTGTGTTTTGCCATGGAGAAGAGGGGGGGTTCAGGCACTGGCCAGCCTTGTCTACATGCACGCAGTCCACCTGCTGACGAGCACACATTCCCACACCCCCCAAGGCTGAATTGGTCTCCCTGTGTGTCCCTTTCTCACTCCCTCTCTATCCCCCTCTCCCTCCCTCTGTGTGTCACCCTCTGTCACCTCAGCCCAGCTTCCTAGGCACACACTTTTAGCAGATCTTTGAATGGCCCTTGGCTTGTTGATGTGAGTTTGTTTCTGATCTCCAGGCACCCATTGGGTGTAGTGTCTGTGTCTGCGCTGCTGCTGTGGTGGTGTGTGCTGCCACTCTTTCACAGTGTTGGCTGTTCATTAGCTGCTGTCATGTGCAAAAACGTGCCGTCACCCCCATGTGTTGATGCAAGGCTTGCGCCATTTGCTGGCAAGTCTTTCCTGTGTGGGGACACACTGTTTGTCTGGCTGTGACCTAGGCCATATGGGCAGGGGGCATTGTTGTCTGCTTCTGAGTTGCACTATGTGATTTTTGGGGCCCACACTCCCGCCATCCGGCTTACCGTGTCTTGTGTTGGTGTTTTCTGTGGCCTGTGACTTTGCATTGTCCAGCTGGGTGCATGGGGCATGGTGGCGCCAGTGGCATGTGCGTGTTCATGGAGTGTGGTTGAGTCATGCGATAGCTTGGGGTGGTTGTGTGCCTGTTTGTGAGTTTGGTTGTGGATGACGTTTCCCCCCATGTTAGGTGAGTTGTTTGTGTACTCACCCGGGTCTCGGAGTCCTTCTAATCCGTCCACTGCCACCACCGGCAGTATGGCCATCACCCTCTCCTCCCAGGGATGGTAGTGTACGGGTCTGCGGGGCGGCCCTCCTCCAGTGACGTTGGCCTGGTTGTGGTCGTCGGTCATTTTGGCTCGGACCCTCCTCCGCAGATCGTACCACCTGGCTTGGCATTCATGCCTGGTCCTTCTGGTGGCCGCAACAGCATTCACAGCATCGACAATCCTCTGCCACATGGCTGTTTTTTCGGTCATGCAGGTCTGTCTGACCAATGTTCCAAAGAGGTGTGGCTCGACTCTGAGGATTTCGTCGACAAGGACCTCCAACTCTTGGCTAGTGAACTTTGGATTCTTGTTAGTGGGCATGGTGAGGGGTGTGGGTGTGGATGGTTGGGGGGGTGTGGGTGTGGATGGTTGTGGGTGTGTGGGTGTGGTTGTGCAGGTGTGTGTGTGAATGTGATGAGGGGGTGTTTGTGAAGGTGTGTGTGTGAAGGTGTGCAAGTGTAAGGTGTAGTAAAGGTTCAAGTATGGTGCTGTAGGTTGTCTGTGGGGTCTGGCAGCAGTGAGTCTGTTGCAAAGGCTCATGGTTTGTGTGTGTGGGCCCTTTTTATTGGTCCATTGGTGGGTGTGGCTGTGTTTGAACTTTGGGTGGGTGTGTTATAAGGAGTGATTGTGTTTTGGGCCTCTGTTTTGGATTTTGGCAGTTGCAGGTCAGTGAATGTGTTGTTTTTGTGCTTGTTGGACATGTTTTGTGGCTTTGTGCCATTCGAATGGTGTATTCTTGTGTTGTTTTGCTTTGTCCTGGTTGTGTACGTGCGTTTTTAGCGTGTGTACGGTGTGTGCTTCGGGAATTTTGTTGTACAGTGCTGTTCTTGTGTCTGGCTTGGTACGACTCGTACATGCGCGATGTTGGGTGAAGGTGCTGGTGTTGGGGCCTGGGGTGCGCTCCGTACTTGGAATGTTGGGGTGGGGGTACGCTCCATACGTACGCGGGTGAGGGTATGGGTCGTACATACACGGTTGGGGTGGGGGTACGCTCCATACGTACGCGGGTGAGGGTACGGGTCGTACATACACGGTTGGGGTGGGGGTACGGTCCGTACATACACGGTTGGGGTGGGGGTGCGCTCCATACGTACGCGGGTGAGGGTACGGGTCGTACATACACGGTTGGGGTGGGGGTACGCTCCATGCATACGCGGGTGAGGGTACGTGTCCTACATACACGGTTGGGGTGGGGGTACGGTCCGTACATACACGGTTGGGGTGGGGGTGCACTCCATACGTACGCGGGTGAGGGTACGGGTTGTACATACACGGTTGGGGTGGGGGTACGCTCCGTGCATACGCGGGTGAGGGTACGTGTTCTACATACACGGTTGGGGTGGGGGTACGGTCCGTACATACATGGTTGGGGTGGGGGCACGCTCCATACGTACGCGGGTGAGGGTACGTGTCGTACATACACGGTTGGGGTGGGGGTACGGGCCGTACATACACGGTTGGGGTGGGGGTACGCTCCATACGTACGCGGGTGAGGGTACGGGTCGTACATACACGGTTGGGGTGGGGGTACGGTCCGTACATACACGGTTGGGGTGGGGGTGCGCTCCATACATACGCGGGTGAGGGTACGGGTCGTATATACACTGTTGGGGTGGGGGTGCGCTCCATACGTACGTGGGTGAGGGTACGGGTCGTACATACACGGTTGGGGTGGGGGTACGGTCCGTACATACACGGTTGGGGTGGGGGTGCGCTCCATACGTACGCGGGTGAGGGTACGGGTCGTACATACACTGTTGGGGTGGGGGTGCGCTCCATACGTACGCGGGTGAGGGTACGGGTCGTACATACACGGTTGGGGTGGGGGTACGGTCCGTACATACACAGTTGGGGTGGGGGTACGCTCCATGCATACGCGGGTGAGGGTACGGGTCGTACATACACGGTTGGGGTGGGGGTACGGGCCGTACATACACGGTTGGGGTGGGAGTACGTCTCGTACAAACAAGGGTGTACATACATGGGTGGGGATTCGACTCGTACATAGGAGGGCTGGGGGGAGTGATGGGCGCGTATGCGGGCACATGTCTCCATGGTTGCTATGGGAGTTCGGTGCGGACGGTGTTTTTTCCATGCGGTTGTAACATCGGACGCACGGGATGGATCGTACTTCCGCGGTCGGACTTCACTTTTCACATTTGTACGGTAAATCGTCCGAGGACGTGTCGGACACATTTTCCGACCCGAGGACGTGTGGGGAATAATTCCCAATGCGATTCGTATGGTCTTTTTCCCACGCGAATCGTAGTTGGCAGTTTGTACGGCACTTGTACGATTCGTACGGTAAAAAGACCGGATACGAGTCGTACGGGGAATTTTTTTACAGGATCGTAATTGGCACCAAGGACTGCACACACTCCCTCTCTCTCTCTTTCCACATGGTGGAACGGTACCACATGATTAAGCTCATTGGCAAGCAAGAAGACATTGCTCCTAAAAAACAAATACATTGGAGGCTGAAACAGACTGAAATAAATAAAATGAAACAAGATCTGGGTGCAAGGAAGTAGGTTAATGAACACAAGAAGGAAAATGAAGTAAAGAAAGGTTGGATCCAGCTGGTCGAATTACTACAAACCAAGTTAACAGATCAACCTGGAAAAGGACCAGACTAAGATAATGTCAGATTGATGTATTCTGCCAGACAGAAAGAACAGAGGCTAAGGAAAAACGAAACAAAGCCCTCCACCATCTCAGGAACAATAATTCAGATATGAAGGGGCATGAAAGAAAAAGTCAAAACACTAAGGCGAGCTTACAGGAAAAAGAAATGGGCTGATAAACATGTTGGCCAAAAGAAAAAAAAACTCCGAAAATCTCCAATAAAATCTCTCACTGCTTCAGCAGCAGACGCGGAGTCCGGTGCTCCTGGAGCTTTCAGCAGCCGCAGGGAGGGCCGCGGCAAGGGCGGCGAGAGTC
Source organism: Triturus cristatus (assembly GCF_964204655.1). Lineage (NCBI taxonomy): Eukaryota > Metazoa > Chordata > Amphibia > Caudata > Salamandridae > Triturus > Triturus cristatus. The sequence continues at coordinate 646,678,497 of NC_140594.1, read as the reverse complement.
CCAGCGAGAGTCATAACGGCAGCAACACCTCAGCCCCTTGTCTCCCACCCCACTCCGCTCCCTGAATCGAGGTGAGCGACGACGGGGGGGGATCTGAAGGAGCAGTTCTCAGGTTTTAGGACCCACAGAATCGCCCATAGGACGTGTGAAGAGGAGCTGTGTAAGTCGCTGTAAGACTCAAGTCTGAAAAAGCAAGCCCGCTGGAAGGGCCACCGGAAAGGGTCGAAAAGGATCACTAGTAGCTTGTCAGTGACCGCGGTGCTGTCGACCAAGCTGAGCCAAGAAGCAGCGGAGTTGCAGGGAGCGTTGAGCAGTAAACGGTGAGCGGTGGTGCATGGTGGTGCAGGGGAGCAGGCGAGAAACACACGCAGCAGTTTTTCCGGTTTACTGTGCCAGGGGGCCTGCCCAGTGTGTTCTTTGGTGTTCTTGGTGGTACGGACGTGACGGATACTTAGGGGTCAAGCGATTGTGGGGCAGTGAGGGTGAGCAGGACCTGGAGTGGGTGGCACCCTCCCTCGCCCACCACCGCGGCCACTTTCTCTGTCTCCTTCTGTTTCCTGCACCCGCACCCCGCACGCAAGACAAGATTGCTCCCAGCTTGCCGCTCCCCCTCCGCTTACGAACCTCTTGCTTGTGGCTCTCTTTGCCTTGTGCACCGGATCTAAGGCCGGATTAAAGGCCACTGTTAGTTGAGAGCTCATCTGGTGCTGGTGCCCCAGGCGCATGGTTAGGAGCAGAGTTTGGTTCCTGGAGCGCGGAAGGTTGCTGCCGTTGAGCTTGTGTCGACGATCTTCTCCGTCATCACGGTGGGGGTGCTAGGGAGCTGGGGGCTGGTAGTTCAACAGTTCAACAGCCTCCCAGTAACCGCGCGCACCTAGCAGCACCCACCCACCAGCCCTTCTCCCCGCGTTTGGGGCCAGTGGCCAGTAACCAGCGGTGAGCGATTCCCGCCATAGAGCCCTTTCTGGGCCAAAGGCAGGGTTGCCCAAATGAGATCAGGGACAGTCCGTCAAGTGGCGTTTGGCAAAAAACAAGGCAAAAAAACTAAACAAAAGGCCAAGGATTTAAAACCTAACTCAGCAATAGAGGAGGATTTTCTACACAAAGAATCAGTAAACGGAGCAGGTCAAAGTGAGAGGTTGATTTCAGTGACCACACCAACAATAGTACAACCGTCTAACCCGATTAATCAAACAGGGATTTGGAAATTTTTCTTCTTAAAAGATCCAATGGCGGCAATTTACGCCCCCTCAAAAGAATCGTCTCAGTTACCAAGCCCAATTCAGCCGGATAAACTAGAAACAATTGCTCCGTGGACTCCTGTAACCCCCACCAATGCATTACCAAAGGAACCTTCGGTGGGTGTAAAGATGGGCAACTTAGGTTCTTGGAAAGCTGCGATAACAACAGCTCAGGTGCATCAGACAGTCTCTATACCTTCTGTTTCAGCTTTAACGACTAAATATGAAACACCTGCCAACATCCTCTCCGAGAGCGATATAAAGTCAATTACAGTCGCAGATTCAACAGATTCATCAGAGACCATTGTTGGGGGAAGTTCTGAGCGTGAAAACTGTAACTTTAGTCGCACTCTTTCCAAAACAGCACCGAATGGAGTTTCCACTGCCTCGGCCTTAAAGGTCGGTAAACAACGTCGCAGTTCCAAAGAACCAGACCAACCTGACATAAAATGGTCCACACATGAAAAAATAAACCCAATCGAACCTTCAGGAAATGTAGTGCCCATGGAGTCAGCGAGTAGTAAATTTCTTCTGACCAAAACGACTCAAAATTGACGGAATTCTTGGAATTACTAGAATCTAATCGTCAGGTCAACGTCTGTTTTAGCCCAGGCTCAAGCAAAAAAAAAACACAATGGAGATCCAAGCTTACTTCATCTACACCGTTAAGCTCTTCGGGCATAATAATTCCCCAGGCACCAGAAATAGTGGAGATCAGTCATTGCTCATCAATGATTAAACAACAACTAAAAGATCCAAACTTTTCTTTACCAATAACAATTTCGTCTGAAAGCGGATCAGATCTCGGGCTAGAGGCCCCGGTGCAGCATCTTGAAGATCATCCACATTCGCAATGGGCACAAACCCTGATTCAGACCCTTGAACAAGCCATAAGGGTCCTAAATTATCAGTCGGATAAAATGGACGTCCAAATTGATCTCGTAAACCTTATTGCCAGCCACATTTCAGGCATAAACAGCAAAATAGATTTAATAACCACTCTCCTTTCAGGAAGGGAACATTCGGAGCAACAAAATCTCACAAATAAAAACAAGCCAATCTGCTGTTGCAGCCCAATTATTGAGAAACTGGCAACCCTTCCCGAAATGTTAAAAGACGTCCTTGGGGTAGTAAAACAATCCTTCACCAGTAAAGACCACATAAACACCCCCAAAAATAGCGTTGTTCAAGAGGTATGTGTAAAGCAAATCAAAAAAACAATACAAGAATTAGGTGACCCCAATGACGAACCAGTAAAAACAGAGACTGAGTCTCAACCCATTCTATCACACGCCCCAGAGAGTCGTGTCCAACAAGTACTTGAGGTCGCTAAACCCACAAAAAGGGAAAGAAAACGTGCAAGAAAGGCTCGGACTAAACATAACAAACTATCCAGTGCAGCTACGGAAAACCTTTTCCCGCTATTTATAGCAAAATCACCAAGGGAAAAGAAAAAGATCACTCCTTCCCCGTGCCGGGCGGTCTGCTCTGCAAGTGATCATCCACAAGATCTTCAGCTGCCCAATCAAAAGCAACAGGACTCTAGTCAATCCCTCTTACTTCAAACCTCTCCTCAAACTTCACAAGGGGCCACAAACTCCAACTCTAAGGACATAACAGCTCATAGAGACTCCCCGTTAGTGCAAGTCCAAGGAGCAAAAATAGGAGGTAATAAACGACCAGGTCAAGAAAAGTCCCCATATACCTCGGGAAGTAATAGCCCGAGGAGAGGCAAAGGACGAAAGTAACAAAGAGTTAGTACAGGAAAATTACAACTTGCCTCCGGCAAAAACGCTGGATCAGTTAATACCGCACAAGCCTAAAAATGAACTAAAACTAATCGCAGTAACGATTAGCGGTAAGTCCCGCCTATGTAACCTCCTCAACCGGCACCAACGAGATCCACAAAAAAGAAATTAATCGCAAAAAAGCCCGGAACATCGAATTTGAGCATAAGGGCAACGTCCCTGGACCCCCCCGTTTATGTCCCGCAATATGACAAAAACATCCCATTTACCTTAATAACGGAAGGTGGTAGAAAGGAAAAAGATCCCCGTGTGCAGACCGAGCATATTCAATCGGACGAGTCTGAATTGAAATGATCATTCATACCAGAATATTCGTCAAAGGGAATACAAGACGCGCTAAACAGAGGAAACCTCTTGAGGCTGTTTAACGAAATCCCAGAATTAAAAGGTACCCGTTCCAGTGATCTAACCACGGTTGAGTTAAAAAAAACAACTGGGTCAGGAATAGAAGAGACCCTCACAACCTGGTCTTTAAAGGACCTGGTGAAAAAGATAGTATCAACTAGCGAAATGTTCAGAGCATGGGGAATTACGTTAAAGGCTTTTGAACGCCCAAGGTATCCGCATTCTCTTCTTAAAAACACTATTGAAATAGATAGACCAGGAAAAAGCCACCCAACATGTGTACGTGGAGCACGTGCCATCTCACCAACAGCTCCCCCCAGTAATAACAGAAATGATTTAAGAGAAAGCCCCGACATAATCGAGGACTGCCCACTGGAACACAGGGACTGGTCTTGGGTGCCCAGAATATTAAACAATAAGCATCCCTAACCAAGCAAACTCAAGCAAAAAATTAGAGTTGATGATGACCAACAAAGCGGAAGCCGCTTGTACAGTTAACATCTCGCTTTGTTCATGGAATATTCATGGATTTAATGATACGGGGCAAGACCATGAAACAAAATCATTTCTGATTCAACATGACATCCTTCTGCTCCAGGAAACCTGGAATGTGGCTGTAATTTCAATTCCAGGATTCTCAGATCATCACTGTATGGCAGAAAGACACTCACGCTTCGGACACCCGAGAGGGGGCCTATCAACATTCATTTCACACAAACTGAACTGTGTAATGGAAAAATTAGACACTGGGGTCAACTGGATCCAAATGACCAAATTAAGTAGTAACCTGACGTCCAACGAAACAAACTGGCAACTTCTACTAATCAATGTTTACATCCACCCCGAGAGAAAAAAACAGAAGGAAAAATATACAACCTTAACTAAATTAATAACATCTATGCAGAGAAGCCACGAGAATTGTAAATTATTGATCTCAGGAGACTTTAATAGCAACCTTTTAGTCAATCAGTGGGGAAGCAAAAGAAAAACCACCCAGGGAACAAGAACATTCGTGAATAACCTAGATACACTTGACCTAACAATTTTGAACGGAAAAGTTATGGGGGACAAACCTGCAGCTGCAACATATCTAAGTGGAAAAACCTCCTCAACGATTGATTTTATAATCATCAGTAATAACCTGCTCCCACAAATTAACAAACTCAATATCATCCCAAGAGCTGAAAGCGACCATTTGCCTCTTGTTTTAAACATGATTAAAAAAGTCAATCATGCTCCAAAAATTTAATCCATTGTGCATCTGCCCGAAAAATATAATCTTCAAAAGCTAAAATGGCGGGGAGCGGTACCCCAAACCATTCAAGAGACAGCTAAGGTTTTTGTGGCTAAACAGGGCTGCAAAGTAAAGATGGACCGCGTTAAATCCTGGGAGTGTTTGGCTCATCTTGTAGTTCATAAATTCCCGGCCTCCTTGGGACGTACCCTAGGTACGGTGAACAGAAAAGATACCTGGTTTAATCACGACCTCAGAATTCAAAAAAGAGCAATTGCAAGAGAGGTGAATTTGCTATTACAAGCAAAAAAAATGGGATTTAAAACAGATCAAACGAAGTTGCATGCATTGAGGCGTATCTTCAGGAGGAACCTGAGGAAGGCAAAAACAGCGCACAGAGGATCCATTTGGCTTAAATTATTATCTGCCAGCAAAAAGCCTAACAGCAGCGACTTTTGGGGTATAATTAACAAGCTGTCAACTAGCCCAAAAATGCTGCAAGAAGCAGGAATTGGAGCAAACATTTGGACCAAACATGTACATTCACTGTATAATAAGGCAGGAACTGGACCTGTTGGAAGGTCCCCCGGGGAAGCCCAAGATCCAAAAGTAACCCAAGTCCCTATTATTCCACCAAATGCGGAAGATAGCTTATTACAATCAGCTCCTTCCACTTACGGGAAAAACATCTTGACAACTGGGAATGAGTTAAGAGGGCTTATACAGAAACTTAAACCCGAAGGAGCGGCTGGCCCCAACGGTATTCCCAATGCCTTTTTCAAGAACGACCCAGAGTTTTGGTCCTCCTACCTTGCTCCACTCTTCAATGGGATTTACAATCAGTCTAACATCCCGGCCTCTTGGAGGGGGAATATCATTCACCCCATATTTAAAAAGGGAGATCACAGTAAGCCCGGAAATTATAGACTAATTTCACTGATAGATGTGGAAGCAAAATTGTATGCCTCGTGCCTGCTAACTCAGTTGAAATGCTGGATGGAGGAAAAAAACATAATCCCCAAGTTTCAGACAGGATTCAGGCAAGGCATGGGTACCATAACTAACCTTGTAACCCTTGCTCTTTTAACAGAAAAAGCCCAAAAAAGGGATTCCCGACTGTTCGCCTGCTTTGTCGACATTAAATCTGCATTCGACAGGGTAAGCAGGAGCCAGCTATGGAAGAAACTTAATGAATGGGGCCTGCCAACCACAATGCTCAACGCTATAATTGCCTTATACACGGACACCTGGGCAAGAGTTAAGTTAGGCAACGGGTCGAGCACAACTGCAAGTATCCAGACGCAAAGCGGCTTAAAACAAGGCTGTGTTTTAGCCCCCAGCCTATTTAATCTGTTTTTATCTGATATTGCACCCTACATTGAAAAACCAGAGTCTCACCCCCCGAAAATGGGCAACGAGTCAATCTCCATATTACAATATGCGGACGATATAGTCCTGTTGAGCCAAACTGCCATCGGCCTTCAGAGATCAATAAATAACCTCGTGGCCCACCTGGATAAGGAACAACTGGAGTTAAATAAAGAAAAAACAAAAATAGTGCGCCTATTTGATCGTAAGAAACTCAAGTTCAAATGGACGGCTAAGGGGGCAACTGTCGAAGAAGTTAGCTCATATAAATACCTGGGTGTAATAATTGGGCAGGGTGCAACCCACAAAGATCACAAATTGGCTCTAACAAAAAAGGCACATTCTTTAATTTTTGCATACAAATTACTTCGCAAAAAGATGGACTGCCCAAACTTCTCTCACTTACTTAAAGTAATGGCCGCCCAAATACTTCCTAATTTGTCCTACGGCTTGGCTCCATGGTGTGGCAAAGAAGTGCACCTATTGAATACACTGCAGACAAAGATCTATAAAGCAGTTTTCGACCTGCCCAAATCAGCCTCGCCCTCGCAGGTCAGCCTGGAATTTGGGCTCCAGCACCAGAAGTTCCAAGGAATTAGCAGTTTTATTAAACTGTGCCACATGCTCCGCTCTTCTGACCCGGACACTCTAAATAACTTATGCTGGGAAGAAATCAAGCTCCAGGGGGATCCAGTAACATCTAACTCCTGGGGAAGCTTTCTGAGAGTGTCCCTGGCTGAGATGGACCTACAAACAGCATGGGTCAATAGGTTGGATAGAGGAAGCTTTGGCAAAATAGTAAACAGCGCAGCCAAAAATAAATCCTTGTGGGCTGACAAACAAGAGCTCTCCAAGCGGCGGCACGGGTGGACAGTTATTAATTCCTATAGATTTTTGAGGCCACAACCATATTTATCCACCCATTTTAGCTCACAGCTAAAAACGAGTTTTTTAAAGTATCGAATGGGTGTGCATGAGGCAAATGATTCATACCCTCAGTGGAAAACGCCACTCAAAACGGAGTCCTGCAGACTATGTGGCTCTAAAAAGGAAACATTAATCCACCTAACATGTGCCTGTACAGCCGTTTTAGACCAAAGGAGAAAGTACTTGAAACCTATTTTTAATGAGCTGAACATTCGTTCTAGCAGGCAAGCGGTGATTTGCTGGCTAGAGGGTACATACTAGCATGCCGTGGAACTAAATACATGAATCTAGTCAGCAGACATTTACGGCAATCTGAGGGAGATCTTAATTAACATGAGTCCAATGAGATCACCAGTATCCCCTTTGGGTTCTTATTTCCCTGGCGCTCCAAGTAAAAGTTACCAATGTAATTGTTTTTAAACCCTAATCTTACTGATAAGTGATGTGGATTTTATTCTGGATAATAAGGTTTTAGTTTATTGTAATATTTATTTAGGGGGGGGGGTTGTTTTGTTTTGTAATGATTTTAAGTAATCAAACAATAAAAACTTGTATTGTATTGTGTTGGTGAAGAGTAGAACTTGGCTAAACACCATGCAGCCCTCAAGCGAAAGGACTCAAGGAAATTCTGTGGCTTGGTAAATAAGCCTGCACAAACTATCTACCCTAAGCATTGGTCTGCCCATATAAAGCAATTGTACTTCACTTCACAGAGGACAAGTACTTCAATCCTGCCAAGTGACAAGCCAAATATGCATGAGAATAGGGAGTCTGGACACCCAGACCAATCTGCTGAAGCCACTCACTGCTGGGCAACCAAATGAGAAACAAGTCCCCCGTTTAGTCGCAAAAGCTGCACAACAAAATACAAATCTCCCATGCTGCAGATGTTCTGGGCCGGTCAACTGGATCAAAGGCAGCAAGTAAAACACAGGAGCCTCGGAATGACACCATATGACCAAACAAAATACAGGTGGGAAAGGCAATTAGCTTAATGAGGACAGCAGGCACACCAGTCCAAAAGGCCTATCTTCTGCCCTCTTAAAAACAGATTGTTGTGTATGATGTTATTATGTTCTCAGCAAGGGCCCTTCATTCTAACGCTGTTCTGGAGTCTTGGGTCTGTGCTGTAACTCTGATAGTCAGTTGGAAACTTGCCACTGACGGTGTTGGATGTTTTCTTGTGGTGCTGTATTTATTCTAATAAACTAGGATTCTACTCTACACCTGACTACTGGATGTTACATAACGAGCTTGGCGGCAATCCGGGACTCGACAGCACCACCATACGAATCTACGTGTGCATCTCGTTTTATTGGATTTTTTTTCCCCTTCAACTTAAATTCTCACGTGTGTTGCGGCTGGATCTACTTTGCTTACTTTTCGGCATGAGGACTTTTACAGGGATTATTCTACGTTTTTGCACTCTGTGGATGTTATACCTACGCCCTTACTTGTGGCATCTTTTGAAAACAAGTTTTGCCTGACACTCACCGTTGTTCCGAAGCTTCAGTTGAAGGAGAATTCCCTTCCTCCCAAGATTCCTGGTGACGACACGGTCTCACGGAACTCCTACTCCACTGACACTGGATTCTAAATTCTGGGTGATTTCATCTCTTCTACGTACTGACGTCAGAGAGATTACGAGCAACTCTGCTCCTACGTTCCACATGTTGCTTTGGCATTTGACATATCCACGCACTTTACACTATCTACATGCCGCCATCTTTATTTTATTTATTGTTGGGTCATTGCTAAGCAACCACCAGGCTTACACGTCGGACGTTTCTTCGTGGATTTATCACCTGATTTTGCCGTTTTTCAACTGTTTTACCAAAACAGTTGTACTTTTCTGGTGAGTTTATTCCCAGGTTATTGGACAATATTTGTTTTTGTGCACTTTTTACTACTTTTGCGAGACTATTATAAAGGGGTCAAGTTTGGACGCTATCCCCTCATTTGAATATATAGCAAACAATTCCCTTTTCTGGAATTTATATACTTATTTTTCGACTTTTAAATGTCTACACAACATCTCAATTTGGCATTTTGAGATACAAATTTTTCCAGAGAAAATAGAATGTTGATGAGTCGGTTGACAATTACGTTTCTGCTTTAAGAAAACTTTCTTGAGTTTGTCAGTTTGGAAATTTACAAGAAGATTTTATTAGGGACCAGGTAGTCATGCATGTAATGTATTACGCTATACAACACAGGTTGTGGGTCAATGGCGATTCTAAACTTGAAAATATACTAGCCATTGTAAGAAAAGCAGAAATGTCTTGTAGAAGCCATAAGGAAGTAAAGGTAGATGAAAGTAGTAGATCTGGTAATATTGTTGCCAAAGTGGTAAGTTCTGGTGTAAATCATTTTGAAAGAAAGCAGGTAACCACTTATGAACGTAATTCAGTCTCTGACAAAGATAAGTTTAGATGTTACAGGTGCGATAGTAATTCACAGTTGGCAAACAACAAAAGTTGTCCTGCCATTAAACAAAAATGTTCTGTATGTGGTGTCATCGGACATTTTGCTAAAGTGTGCAGAAAAGCCAAGAATAGAAAAGTGAATTATGTTGAGGAGACTGAATCTTGTGAGAGTGACAGTGACAACAAATATCCTGATTTTGAAAAATCGTATTTGTTGAACATTAGAGATACCTCTTCACCTATTTTGAATATTGATAACACATTAGTTAAAAAGAAACCTATCTGCGATATGATAATTGGAGGGGTTGAAGTACAAATTTACGCCGATTCTGGATCTCCGTATTCTATTGTTAACGAGGATATTTGGAAAAGCAAATTTGTAGACAAACTTGGATCTACTTTAGATTCTCCTGATATTAACCCTCAAGGGTACTAAGGTGAGCGGATTAAAATAATTGGTTATCGTTCACTTGTTTTCAGATTTAAAGACCGTGAATGTGTGGCTAAATTATATGTATCCAAACAGGGACCCTCTGTTTTAGGGTGGTCTGAACAAGGTAAACTGGATATCATTTTGAGCCCCAACAATCCTGACCCCATCATGGTTATTGGAGAATCTGATGAATATGGTAAAGTGGTACTAAACAGGTTTCCAGAAGTCTTCAAAGAAGACATTGGAGAATTACGCAATTTTAAACATAAAATTCTTCTAAAGGACAATGCTTGTCCCAGAATTCATAAAGCTAGGAACGTGCCTATTATGGTAAGAAATGAAGTTGAAAAATAACTTAATAAACTGGTTGAAAATAATATTATAGAAAAGATTGAATCTTCAGAATCGGTTTCCCCCATCGTCGTTGCTAGACACGCTAATGGGAACATTAGGTTATGCATTGATTTGTGCCATCTTAATAATATTATCATCGATCAGTTTCCTTTACCGTGCATTACTGAGATGTTGGCTATGGTAGGTAAAGCCAAGTTTTTTCTTGCATTGATTTATCAGCAACCTACCACCAAATTGTGTTGCACGATGATTGTGAAAAATACACTGCATTTATTACACCATTCGGTTGTTTTCAATTTAAAGAATGCCTTTTGGCCTTGTGTCAGCGGCAGCTGTCTTTCAGCGCATCATGCACAATATCTTTAATGATCGTAAAAATGCGGTGTGTTTTCAAGATGATATTTTTGTCTTCGCCAACAAAAAACTTGACCATGACCATGCACTTGATACAGTTCTAGGCAGATTAGCAGATAACGGTTTAACTGTGAAACATGCAAAATGTAAATTTGGTGTCACCTCTGTGACTTATTTAGGCCATGTGCCCTGTCAAGAGGGTATCAGCCCTAAACCTGATTTGATCAAAGCCATTTGGTTAGCACCATCTCCTACGACAAAAGATGACGTTAGGTCATTTTTAGGTTTAATTGAGTTTTACTCAAAATATATTCCGAATTTTTCTTGCAGAGTATTTAACATCAGACAGTTATTAAAAAACAAAAGCAAATTTGTTTGGAGCTGGGAATGTGAGAATGAGTTTAAAGATGTTAAATCAGCTATTGAAAAAGCCACTGCCCTCAATATTTTTGACCCTCACCTTTCGTGTGCCATTACTACTGATGCAAGTTCAGAAGGGTTGGGAGCTGTGTTAGCGCAAAAGCTTGAAAAAGGTGGTGAAGCGATTATTGCTTATGCAGCAAGAGCATTATGTCCCTCTGAGGAAAAGTATTCAACCATTGAGAGGGAAACCTTAGCCTGTGTGTGGGCGTTAGAGCATTTTAGAGTATTTGTTTGGGGCAAAGAGTGTGAGATCAGAAGTGATCATAAACCTTTAGTACGTTTACTTACCACAGATGGAATGTTAAATGCTTCTGCAAGGATTGCCAGAATGTCCATGAGGTTGCAGCACTTTGTTTACACAATAGTATATATTCCTGGCAAAGAAAATGTGACTGCTGATTTTTTATCAAGACTTCCCTTACCTCTTGAGGATAATATTCAAAATCCATGGGATAATTTTCAAATTGCTTTGGTACAGGATGAAGGCATTTTACCCATTAAAAATGAAGATTGGTGTGCTGAATACTTGAAAGATAGAACACTAACTACGTTCCAAAAGTGTTTACTAAATGGTTGGCTTCCCAAGAAACATTTTACTCCAGGACTTAGGAACTTTTGGGAGGTGAGAAATGAGTTAAGCTGTTCCTCCCATTGGTTTGAGACGCGTCATTGTGCTACACGGGCATGAAGGTCACAATGGTATTGTTAGAACTCAGCAATCTGTAAAAAAAACATTCTGGTGGCCAGGGTTAGATATTTTTGTGGAACGGGTTGTCAGAGAATGTGTTAGTTGTGCTAATGCTGACAAATCTCTGAAAACTCTAAAACCTAACATGGGTGACCATTCTATCCCCAATGGGCCTTGGCAAAACCATTGCCATGGATATCATGGGTCCTAAAAATTGTTGAGAAAGTTCATACGGATACTATTTTGTTGTTTTTAGATGAGACATTCACTCAAGAGGGGTTGCCTATACGTGTTATTACCGACAACGGTGTACAAGGCTAAAGACTATTTTCAAAGCATTGGTGTCACACACTCTACTACCTCATTATACAATCCCAGTGGGAATGGGATTATTGAGAGGTTTAATAGGGTACTATAGTGCTATTCAAATTGCTGGTGTTGAGAATGACAAATGGGAGACTCAAGTGATAAAAACCTTGTGGAAATATAAAACTACTCCTAATGACATGACTGACTACTCTCCATTTGAGATAATGAGAGGGAGATTCCTTAGGAAAAAGAGTAATCCTTCTTGGTTGATAACATCTTCCAAGAGTCATGTTGACAGGGTCAAAAGGAGAATGGAAAGATCACAAATGCGCGCGCGGAACGAAATTCATTTTATTTATTTATATTTTTTTCTTACCTCTAATCGGCCGTACTCCGTGGTTTACTAATTAACCAAATGCCTAGGATCCCACAATTTCATCAAACGGGGAAGCCAGGACTGATACCAGGTATCTCGTTTCACATTTTGCAATTCAGACACCATATGAGTATCTCTTTTCCTCTCACATTTTACATTGGGAGTTAATGCTTTGACTTTAATTCTTGGTCCATGAGAATAGAGCATTGGTGGCAGACAAAAGTCATGCGAAGGCTTGGTTTGTTGTCCACACCATGCATCTGCTTCAAGTCCCCTTACGCCCACCGTTCATCACCCGACCCTCTCATTGCTGGCATCAGTGCGGCCCTCGGGCATGCCACAGACAGTACTTTGCGGCCCCTGGGGCAATATTTGCGAGTACCCATGGTTTGGAGTGTGCTACTGACTTACCCTGACTAGGTGTGTGGTTCCGGCTTGGACAGGGTGCATACCTTTGCCAACCAGAAACCCAAGTTCTAACATTACACTAATGTTTTTAAAGGGAACAGGAGCGAATTTGCACATATAACGGAGCACTTTATATTGCGTACAAAGTTCTCATTTGCCACCCGTGAGAGCAACAGCACCCTGAAGGCCTGGCTGAACAACTAAGAGAAGTTCATGCTCTGTAAAAATGTAATATATAATTGTCCAACCATAATTCCTTCTTAAAATGTAATCTTGAGTGAATTTGCAACTTATATATATTTAACTCCAACCACTAGTATCTGTAGTAGATTTTTGTCCTTACTACCATTCTTATGTGAGTTTAGAGTTGAACTGTTTGTATCTTTTATGTTAGTCATGTATTCTGAAGTCCTTATGTAAAGTAACTGGTTCTTTTGTTAAGCACTCTGACACCTTCCAGGTATGTTTGTGCGGTATAAAAATGCACAAATAAATAAATAATTGGCTCAGGTGGGGTAGCTATGACGGATCAGCATTGACTAATGTTAACAAAGTGGCACGATGAACATAAACTAGACTGCGTCAACAGTAAAGATATAATGGTTGGTACAATGGAGCATGATACAACTAGGCTCCCATTGATCCATGATGGTTTTTCATGGTTTTCATACAGGTGAAGGGCAGAGAGAGTTGTTTGTATGAGAAATGCGTTTCAATCATTTAAAAGTGCCCCTTTTTGCATGGTTGTCCCCACTTTTTGCAAATCACAAAATGAAGAGGGGGGACTAGGAGCCAATTAGAGAAGGTCCTGAACCAATGCTCCCAAAATTATAACTTAAGATACAATGGATGGTATCAGTTCCTTTGGGTGAAGGGGAACACAGCCACTAATTATGTGGTGTTATAAAGAAGAGGGGTGGTCTCCTGGGATAGGTGAGTGTGTGAAGAAAGAGGAAGGTACTCCTAGGTTTTGTACGTAGTGCCCTCACACACCCTTTCGAGTGTATAGCATCATCATCGGGCAATGTTGCTCCTCGTGGGGGTGGCGCTGCAGTCCCTCACGGGCCCCAAGGGGCTCTCTAGCGGAGATCTTTTAGGAGTTTGCCACAGTGGTGAGTGCGGGTATGTGGGAAAAAGGTGTCAGTGAATGTGAATTAAAATGGAGCAGGAGGCCCTGTCAGTTTTATTCGTAGGACCCCTGCTTCAGAGTAAAAGTCAACGGGGATGGAGATGCACGTATGTGCCGTAATGAGAGGGGAAATTAAAACAAATAAATTCCCACTTCTCTCAACCCGAGTGTCAATGTGATAAGGTGTAGTTTAAAAAAAGGGGGTCGACATGTTTCGCGCTACAGATTGGTCCCTAGGGGATCCTTAGCGCTTCATCAGGACCAGTTAAAGAAAGAACCCAGGGATCAGGAAAAGACACACTGTATCCCTAGAAAGACCTGATTATGGTAATGATTGGAAGGACCCGTTCTTATACTAAAGTCCTACTTCTCAACCTAAAAAGGAGACAAAAGAGAGGGGGGGGGGGGGGCGGGGGGGGAAAAACAAAGAGAAAAAACACAGAAAGTTCAGAGCCCAGTTACATATTAGTTATATATGTTCCTTTAAAAAGAGAGCTCAAAGTCACAAGTGCACTGGTTGCGCCCAAGTGTCAGATGCATGGGACTGGTGAAGCGTCAGTGCGTCTTCGATGTGACGTGCATAGCAAAGTGAAAAAAAGGGGTGTGAGGTAGGTACTACCTGGGTAACGATGATTGGCAGTACCAACCACGTACTGTAGTGACGGAGGTGCATAGAATAGACTATGCTGCATAATAGACTGGTATGGTAACATCGTGCGTTGAGTAGTACAACTATGCCACCCAGTGCCATATATGTTGATAATAGGTGGCCACAGGTTTGGTGATACACACGGTGGGAAGAGGTAGTGGCGCTGGTTGCAATCACGACCCTGTGTGAGTCCGCTAGAAACGAGACTTACCTAGAGAACAAGGAACTAGATCCAGTGCAACTACGGTGCTCATGTGGGGTCTGGAGCTTAACTAAACCAGACCTGGAGTGAGATTCTCGACCCTGTGAGAATTAGAAGGAGGAGACATGCCTGGAGAGCAGGGAGCTTGGATTGAGTGCAATTGAAGGTGCTCGTGTGGGGTCTGGAGCGTGACTAGACCGGACCCGGAGTTAGGCGAGGCCGATGTGCCCTGCCTTCCCCAACCAGACTTTGTCCCTCGTGAGCACTGGATTTGTTCACCAACAGGCTCTGGCTCCAGCCAAATCTGTGAATCTGGACCACTCTGCACCAAACGTCCACAGCCAGAGTTTGAGTGGCCCAACACCACTAGGAGGTCCCCCCGGTGATCCTGACCTGGGATCTGGTGTTCCCTGACCTACCTCAAGTCTCGCGACGACACCTGCTGCCCCTTTCGGGAGCATCCCACCGACCGCGACTGGAGCTGGTAAGAAAAACCTGATGCCAAAAGACACACCTGCACCCAACTCCCCACGGCCTTGGGTTGCCCAATCAATGGTGTCGGCATTCCATGACATCCCAACTCACCTCACCAACAGGTGGTTGCCTCCAGAAAATCTTCGTCCCGAGCCTGCAGTTTGTTGCAATTGGAGAATCCCTAACAACAGGGCACGTGATGTCAACACAACACCCTGCACCCTGCTGCCCTTGAGCCGCTGTGGGTGCACTTTATTTGCTAACTTGAACCCCCTCTTTGCCCTGAGCTGAACCGCAGGAGCTTTGCTCCTACAACCTTGTTGCCTGCTCGTGAGCAGACACCATCCGGAGGCCCCTTATCCCTCGTTGGATAACATTGGGCCTCAGCACTCTGTACCCGGCCACCCTAGTGCCGCTGAGGGTGCTTTGAGAGTGCATCCTTGGCCCTGGGGGAACCCTTGTTCTAACCCCAGAAACCCAACTCCCAAAACCAAGTACTTCCCTATAAACTAAAAAATTCATTTCCTCCCATGGTATTGCATTGACTGCTTTTCTGTGAAAAATGTTTTAAGTGTGGAGTTGGAAAATTGTATGAAAACTTAACCAACTGTATATTTACAAAAACTGATTTACTCACCTTTTATTTCTGGAAATGTCCCAGTGTGATATCTAGGCATATCACACTGAGTGGGAAAAGTAGTCTGAAAAGTAATCTAAAAGGCATATCATACAGTAATTGCAAAGTAACTAAAAAGTAATATCAACTATTTCGGAATAATTGATCTACCTATATCCAAGCCAATTACATACAACTGCATTCAACTGTAATATTCCTGCAAAGTATTAATTCACTTAAATGTACCTGGCCTTGCTTGGTTCTAGAAATAAAATACCACTAAATAATATTCAGTCTTTGAATGTGTGACAACGTTTCTTGCTTGAGTGTGTACAATAAATGCTTAACACTGCCCTCTGATAAAGCCCACACTACCACAAATAGAGAGTAAGGTATTATCTACTTTTATCTCTGCCTACCTTTGGTGAACCACTGGACTCTGTGCACACTATATATGTATGCGTATATATGTGTGTATATGTGTGTATATATATATATATATATATTACCTACTGGCGGTCGCCAGTAGGTAGTTATAGTTAGGACCCTGTTTCCATAGGAAATCCGCAACATTCTATTTGGAATAACTTTGGCGCCGGTCGACGAATCCTCGCGAAATTTTCAAAATAGGTGGGGCGCTATGCTCCGCTCCTACCCTGAAAGTCTCGGGGGGATTCGTCAAGCGGGGGCTGAGAAAAAAGGGGGGTCCCAAAACGCGTTTTTCCCATGCATTTTTCCATAGGACCTTTAGACACAGCTACTTCCCGAACGGCCGAACAGAGTTACTTGAAATTTGGCAGAGAAGTAGTCTACAGGTCAAGGAAGTGCCTTTTGTAGGTCTGGTGTAAATCTGTTCAGTAGATCCTGAGAAAATAGCATTTAAATCAATATATATATCTGAGCCAGCTTACGGTGCGCTTACCGTGCGCTTACGGTAAGCTTACCGTACGCGTACGGTGCCGTGCGCGAGCACGATTCTGATTGGCTGTTAGATCTTAGTAAACATTCGAATCGGTCGAAACCAGGAAGCGGCGTCCGCCATTTTCTCTCTCGCACTCTGAGGGGGGGAGGAAAAACAAAGGCCAAAAACATGTAAAGGGGCTGTTTATACTGCTCCTAACCACATAGCCTTGATTAAGGTGTCCCAAAAGAACCCCCAATGTAAAAAATTCAATTTTATATTTTTTCGAAAAAACGCCGATTACGCTTACCGTACGCGTACGGTAAAAATTATTTTATAAAAAAAAAACTATCCACACTTGCCCCACCCCGTGTGCAAAAGGTGCCCGAAGGGCCCCTTTGGAGCATGGCATATCAAATTGTATCGGAAAAATTTAAAATATTACCTTTCGCAACGAAGCGCATAATATGTCCTCCATGTGCGGACGGTGCGCGAAGCGCATCGTGCGTACATGGCCCATCTAGCGTAACGTGGGCACGCGGTGCGCGTAGCGCACCGTGTGCCCACCGTGCGTGCACGGCACTAACTGCGTAAAGTGGGCGCGCGGTGCGCAAAGCGCACCGCGTGCTCACTGTGCGCGCACTGTGCGCGAAGCGCACCGTGCGCGCACGGAACGAACTGCGTTAAGTGGGCGCGCACGCCACGAACGGCGTAAAGTAACTTAGCATTTAAAAAACCGTACAAATTCACTGAAAAAACCATAGGTTTCACACACGTTATAGTTAGGAATTAGCATTTAAAAAAACCTTGCAAATTCAGTGAAAAAACCATAGGTTTCACACATGCTATAGTTAGCTGGACATTTTACTGATAAAAAAACCAATGAAATTCCCCCGTTATAGTTAGTGCAGGCAACTATAACTCACGCGACCGCAATCCTCTGCTGATGACATATGTGTCTTTATGAAAAAAAAATATTTGTAATATATGTATAGCTAAAATTTAATGGAAGAAGACATGGGCAAATAAGTGTCTAAATACAGTATTAGCATCAGCAGAGGATTGCGGTCGCGTGAGTTATAGTTGCCTGCACTAACTATAACGGGGGAATTTCATTGGTTTTTTATCAGTAAAATGTCCAGCTAACTATAGCATGTGTGAAACCTATGGTTTTTTCACTGAATTTGCAAGGTTTTTTAAATGCTAATTCCTAACTATAACGTGTGTAAAACCTATGATTTTTTCAGTGAATATATATATATATATACACTGACAAAAACATAGGTTGTAGGGAAAGTTATAGTTAGTTGGACATTTCACTTGTATATAACCATAGAAATTCCCCCGTTATAGTTAGTTCAGCTAACTATAACTCGCGCCCCGCAATGCACTGCTGATGACGTCACATATTACATCACTTATGAGATGGTCAGTGACATCACTGATGACATCACTGATGACATCTAAATGGCATCACTGATGACATCATCCAGTGACTTTGTGTTTCTGTAAAGTTTAAATACGTTTAATATATATATAAAGAAAGGCGTATTGAAGAATGAGTGGGTGTATAAGTCTCTGAATGGATGATTTAGTAGGTGCGTGACTGACTCTATAAGTGAGTGATTAAACTTATCTTACTGAATGCATGGGTTAGTGAGTAAACTGTGTGAACGTCTGTATCTGTCTGTCTGTTGGTGTGTAAGCGACTGCATGGGTTTGCGAATAGCTACATGAGTGTCTATATGGGTTATTTATTGGTTGTCTGAGTTTCTGTATGGGTGCCTGAGTGTTTGTGCGGGTGGGGTGTGTGTGACTGTACATAGATGTGTGAGTGGGTGATTCACTGGGTGCATGGTTTCAAGAGTGCATCTGTGATGGACTGTATGGGTTGGTGAGTGTGTGTATGGGTTTGTTAGTGAGTGAATGTATATCTCAGTTGTATATGTATGGGTAACTACATATGTGAAAGGTAGTATATATGTGTGTTGGAGTATATAAATGGCTATAAGTGAGAGTGGCTGTATGGATGAGTCTGTGCTTGTATCAGTGATTGTATAAGCGTGTAAGTATGTGCTAGTATCTGCATGAGTAAGTGAGCTGGTGTGTGTATAACTGTATAGGTGAGTAAATTGCAGTGTGATTAATTATTTGCATGACTGACTAGGTGTGTGAGTACCTCTATGGATGAGTGGCGGTGTGTGAGTTTC
Source organism: Triturus cristatus (assembly GCF_964204655.1). Lineage (NCBI taxonomy): Eukaryota > Metazoa > Chordata > Amphibia > Caudata > Salamandridae > Triturus > Triturus cristatus. The sequence goes on along the minus strand of NC_140594.1, from coordinate 646,659,622 downwards.
TATATAGGTGTATGAGTGCATATGATAGTCCTGTACTGAGTGACCATAAGTATGAGTGACTGTATGGGTGAGTGAGTGGATGTGTGTGTTAAACTAAGAATCAGTAAGTGTGTATGTAGTTATTGCTGTTGAAGTGTCTATGGTTTTGAGAATGGCACTGTAATTTAGAGTGGGTGTATCAAAGGTTATATTAGGGTGTGAGAAGATGCATCAAATTATCACATGGATGATGTCATCAGTGATGCCATCAGTGATGTCACTGACCATGTCATGAGTGATGTAATATGTGACGTCATCAGCAGTGCATTGCGGGGGCGCGAGTTATAGTTAGCTGAACTAACCATAACGGGGAAATTTCTATGGTTTTATGCGAGTGAAATGTCCAACTAACTATAACTTTCCCTAAAACCTATGGTTTTTTTCAGTGAATTTCTAAGGTTTTTTAAATGCTAATTTCTAACTATAACGTACCTGAAACCTATAGTTTTTCAGTAAATATCAAAGGTTTTTTAAATGCTCATTTCTAACTATAACGTGCCTGAAACCTATGGTTTTTACAGTGAATTTCAAAGGTTTTTTTTTAAATGAAAATATGTAAAGTCTAATATGCCTCAATTCTATAATTTTTTTTATTTTCTCTCTCTATAAATATATATATATATATATATATATATATATATATATATATATATATATATATATAGATAGATAGAGCTGATCTTTCAACCATTGTGTTACTTCATGAGTTAGAGGATGAACAAGAAGATAGCACCATAACTCAGAGATTGGAAGAAAGTGGCATCCCACAAAAAACATGTAAAAGTAATCTTCAATTCAAATCTAAAACGATACCAAGGACAGCATATGATGCGATTGATACTTTCCAGGATATGGTTGTCGAAGAATTAAAAAATCTTTAAAAAAATAAATTTAATGCCAAAAGAAGAAATTTAACGAAACGACAATGGGAAACTATTGAGGAATTAAAAAGAGATGAATCAATCATCATAAAGCCCTCTGACAAAGGGGGGAATGTAGTAATCCTCAGGAAAACACAGTATGAAGATGAAGCATTATCCCAATTAAAGAAGTTGGAGCATTATATTCCAATCAGCAAACAACAGTACACCAAGAGTATTTCGGACTTCCATGATCTTATCATAAAATGGAGGGACGAAGGAACTCTAGATCAGAATGATTGGAACTTCTTGAAATGTGAACACCCTGAATTGGCAACTTTCTATCATTTACCGAAAGTGCATAAAAGCAAAACTTGGCCTCCTGGACGACCAATCGTATCATCTAAGAACAGTCTTTTGGAGAATACCTCAATTTACATTGATTGTTTTATTTCTCCTATGGTGAGGGATTTAACATCTTACTTACGTGACACTAAGGATTTTTTGCGTATCATACAAGGAATTACATGGGAACCTGGTATGCTATTGATAACTTTGGACATTGTTAGCTTGTACACATCCATTAATCACACTAAGGGCTTCTTTCTGGAAAGGAGACCACTAAAATATCGAAAGCATAATGAGATGCTGATGGAACTGACGGAGTTTTGCTTAACAAATAACATTTTTACTTTTTCTGAACAACTCTACTTGCAGAAACAAGGTACGGCGATGGGGACGTGCTTCGCCCCCAGTTACGCGAACTTGTTCGTGGGCTGGTGGGAGGAGCACGTTGCCTGGACCGGTACCAATGCAAAATGGATGGACAACATCGCTCTGTGGACTCGGTACATTGATGATTTGTTCGTCCTGTGGCGTGGTCCACAGAGCGATGCAGAAGAGTTTATCAAAGCTCTAAATGTTAATGATCAGAACTTGCAATTTACGAGTTGCATCAGCAATAAGGAGGTGGTATACCTTGATCTCAGAGTGTACATCGAAGGGAACAACATAGAAACTGCCCTTTATCGAAAACCTACAGCAGGAAACACAATCCTGCATGCAGGAAGTTGTCATCCGAGGAGTGTAGTTAACAACATACCCCTTGGGGAGTTTCTGAGAATGAAACGGAATTGTTCCAAGACCCCAGAATTTAGCAAAGCGATCAGCCAGGCCAAAGTGAGATTTCAGAAAAGAGGGTATTGCAAGGGAATTTTGAACAAAGCTGAGCTCCATTGCAATTCCATTGAAAGAAACGTCTTACTTGTGGATAAGATAAAAAGTAAAGACGATAAAATCAGGATTATCACCAATTTCACTGAGAAATCACCAGAGGTATTTCAAATTCTCAGAAGAAACTGGAGGATATTAAAATCTGATACCATAGTGGGTAAAGTGCTAACTGATAACCCCCTAGTAACATACAGGAGAGGAAATTCCCTCAAAGACCATTTGGTTCAAAGCCACTATATAGCCAAGAAGAAGAAACCTATACCTGTTAAGGGTTTCTTTCCTTGCATGAAATGCAAAGCTTGCAAAAATAGCCACAAAGTGAAAGATTATGCAATACCAGGTAAAACAGGGAGAACCCCGATTTCCAAGCTTTTAAATTGCAACTCGGATCACACAGTTTACTGTTTGGTGTGTCCATGCGGGAAACAATATGTGGGAAGTATGATACATCCCACAAAAAAAAGAATTTTGGAACATCTAAGGGCAATTAATAATAAGGACCATAATTATCCTGTTGCCCGTCATTTTGAAATGGAACACCAAAGCAACAGCAATCTTCTCAGGTTCTTCTGCCTAGACCAGATTGCAAAATCTGAAAGGGGAGGAGACCAGGTGAAGAAATTAGGTATCTTAGAATCAAAATACATCATCAAGTTGCAAACTAAAATACCTAAAGGACTCAATAATGAAGAGGAAATGTGGGTCCATATAGGTTAAACTGAAGGTTCTCCGTATCCAATGAAAATTCAAGGGGGAGCGTTTTTCTTTAAAATGAGAAATATCTTGTAGAATGAACAAGAATGATTTTTATTGTCCAACCAATGAAATAATGCAGACTCCTTGGAGTGTAAGCCCATACAGGGCGTAATCAAAAATACGCGGGGAGGAGGAGCCAAGATGGCGACCGGAGCAGACGCTTGAGCGCCCGGCTCCGCCGGCCCTTGGCCTCGGACTATCATCCTGATTCCTATCCTCGCCGATTTTCGAGGTGCAACGTGCGCGACGACGCGCTGACCGCGCCGCCGCTTTCCCGGAGTCTGAGCCCGCCCGGATGCCGGAGCTCTTGGTGCCTTTGTTCTCCGCGCTGGACCCCTGCTCCATTGTGGCCTTGGCCGGCCCCCTGGAAGCTCCGCAGTCACTGGACCCCCGGCGCAAATCTGAGCCCCGCGGCCCCGATCCCGCCTCACACCACGGACTGTCGCCAGACGAGCCGGGGGAGAGACGCCCGGACACCTCCTTCACCTTTCACCTGACGGGCTGGAGCTATAGGGTAAGCCCCGGTGTGGCGGGTCTCCTGCCCCGCTCTGTGGCCCGCGCTGTGGAAGGCTGCAGACCCCCTTCTTCTATTGCCTAGTCGGCTGCTAAGAGAGTCCGAGGGAGGGGAAGCGACTGTTGGCTTTCACCTGTTGCGGCGCAGACCTGCGGGGAATTGCCTCCTTGTTACGACCCCCCCCCCTGGCCACTGTACCGTTCAGCGGTAAAACATGGCGTTGATTGCCCGCTCGCTGCTGGGGGGTGATGCTCCGGTCTCGCCCGCTGCCCGCTTCGCCCTCCCTCTACCAGACTCCAGCTCCACAGTGCCGTCCCGGATTGCTGCCGATGTGGGGGCGCAGCTTCCGCTGACATGCGGCTCCGTTCTGGCTGCCCTGCGGGACTTTCGTCTGCAATTGTGTGTTGGCTTGCAAACGCTGAGTGAGCGGTTCGACTCCATACTGTCGGCTGCGGGTCGTGAGCGCCCCGTTTGTTCTCAACAAGACGTGGGTCTGCCAGTGCTTCTGTCCTCTTGCGGGGACGCAACGACTGGGTATAACCGTGCTGCACTGGTGTCTGCATCTGGCTTTCCCGGCACCCAGGATCAATCGATCTCCTGCTCAATTGTGGACGCTTTGTTTCCCCGTTCATTGCTGCCTGCTTTGTTGTTGCCTGCCTCACCGCGCCCGCAAGAGTATCCAGCTGAGCGATACCTGACGTCCTCGAGGAACCGTTCACGGTGGCCTACGGCTTCTTTTATGTGGAACTCCTGTACTTTGCAGGCCAGGTCTGGATTTTATATGGTGCACAAGGGGACCTCAATAGATGATCGGCGGCCATTTTGTGACTCTACTTCTCCATCTTCTCCCAAGCGGCCATATTGTCTTTGTCTGCACGGGCTGCGGGGCCTTCATGTGGGGGCTAGTCTAATCTTACGCCCGCGATCGGGCCAGGGCTAGATTGATTTCTATCACCATGGTTTCACGGATGGGCTGGACTGGGACTGGAACTGTCTGCATATGTTGTGCGCACTCGTCGCGATTTGTCTGCCTTCCTTATATTGTTGTGACACGTTATCCTCACACGACCGCCTTTGGGTGTAGTGGGTTCTCAGTGTGTGGAGACGTAGTTGGCCGGTGGTTTCGGGCGCTCCGAGGTTACGTGGGCTCCTCCCCGCTTTCTTCTTTGTTTTCTTATTTTCTTTCCTTTATTCCTACTTTCTCTCTTGTCTATATTTCGGGTTCATTGGGCGACAGGCACTATGCTGGGGGGGGGGCAGGCCGTAGCCTCCGCATTGGTGTAGGGTGGGGGGGTAATTAACTGTTTCTTTTTAGTTCTATGGGCCTTTTTCTTCTATGTTTCTGCGCTATCCTTGTTTCCGATTCGGGGTCCGGGTGTGGGGTGGATTGAGTGGGGGCGGCTTTGGAGGGGTGCGTATTTACCCATGTGACTATCCTGTTATATAACTGCATCGCCTCACTGTCTGAGATTTTCTATGGCCGTTTTTAATGATGCTGCTGCTCTCCCGTGTGATGAAGCCATCTTGCGGACTCGAATCTCCTTGGTTCTATCCTCTACTGACTTTTTCCTCGATAAAATTATTTTGAAAACCTTAAAATTAACCTTCACTTCTCCTTCCCCTGGTGTCAAGGATCTCTCCAGTGTATAACTCCTGAATCGTTGCTAATCTTGACCATTGATGCACAGGGGATGTAATGTTTGTCTCAGTGCTTAACCGTTTTGTGGCCGGCCTGATGGTTGTAGGCCCGTATTTGTTCTTTTAGTATGCACAAATAAAGGTTTAAAAAAAAAAAAAAAAAAAAAAAAAAAAATACGCGGTCAAAAATTTCAAAAAATATTTTTATTAATTTAGTGGCAATGGATTGCTACAATAGTATTTCAAAATTGATGAATAATAATCACAATGAAATGTAAACAAGTGATATTCAATACGTACATGGTATATCCAAGAAATGATTTCATGACATGAATGAAATGTAATGATCGTTCAAAGATGGCCGCCGCAGTAATGATACCTGTGTCTGCATCACTGTACCTTCTTCTATGTTTATTTAAAAACAAATTATTTTCTATTTCCATGAATTGTATGAAAACTTTATTTAAAAAAAGCTCATTATGTAACTGTCGAATAGACACTGACGAAGGCGGTCACGCCGAAACGCGTTTGTCTACTCGTATGCAGTCGAGACGAAAATAAATTGAAACTGGCTTACTAAACGCTGATGGCTTTGAGTGCGCTCCATTGAAAGAGGTTCCTGGGAAGTGAGAACCTGAGTTTTGGAATTGATTTGCGCGATCCTCCAAGCGCTGAGCATGCACCCGTGACGCTGAGGCGCAACGGCTGGTGGACTTGTGTTGGTGATATATATATATATATATATATATCTCCAACACAATCGTTATTTTATTGTTCCGAAAAAAACGATGCCACAGCCACGTATTCCTTTTCCATAGCGTGTTTATTTAATCTTGTTCGGCCAGTCACTCGACGCGTTTCGGAGTACAACTCCTTTGTCACGAGTAAGAGTGCATTGCAAATAATCGTGTTTATACAAACTTAACATGCCACACCCATTTAAGAATAAACAGTGAAAAGAGACCTAACGGCATATTACAGTGCAAGGAGCTAAAGAAAAACAGACTTATCAGTCAAGTCAAATAAATTTTATTTATACATTAATCGGTGTTTGTTTACCTAAAGTCATTCATGGTAACCAATGGGGTACAATTATTTTTTAATATATAAACAACTGTTCATTCATCGATCTTTTGTACAAACTTTATTGTTCCATGATAAAATAGAACAATAAACAAAACGACTCAACAAAGGCCCAAGTGGGCATTCAAAATTCTTTATAAGAGAACTATTTTTTTGTACATGAAAATTGGCCCATTAGTTAATTTTAAACCATAAATACAAATTAATCCAACCCAAGTGGGTGATCGTGATTTCATCCAGAAACTCTTGATTTTATACATTCAGAATGAAACAACAGTAGTCAAATACTTCAAATCAGTCTTATATTCAACTCTCCTCCAGTACCCTGCCGTGTGTCTGTCAAATCAAACAGAAATAAACAATGATGAAACACAGATTTAAAATTTGTGAAAAAATTCACAAGCACTAAATATCATTTAAAGGGCAAACAGGATAGACAAGCTTACTAGTGAATGTACATTTAGATCTATACGGGGAGATGCAGCCAGAAGACAGACATTAACCTAAATGTGTTGAGAGCCCCTCATCATAATTGTGGCCATCAGGTTGTAGAGTGTGATACTTGATAATAAACTTCGATTCCAATCGTCTAAGTTCTTGTACTCTATCTCCTCCTCTTGTTCCGATTGGGATATTATCAAGAACGCAGAAGGACAGAAGTGTATTGTCACCCTTATGATAAGTGGCAAAATGCCTTGCGATTGGATACTGTTTATCGTTGTTCTTAATTGCCCTTAGGTGTTCAAGAATTTGTTTTTTGGCTTTGTGGATGGTACTACCGATGTAGTACTTATCACATGGACACCTAAGGGTATTTCCCCACGAATTCTGAGTTACAAGAGTAGTGTTTAACAATTTTAAAAGGTTTACAATAAGATAACAATTGCACTTCTTTGACGTTGTAACTGTATTTACAGGCTTTACATTGCCGGCATGTGAAGAAACCCTGAATGTCACTTTTCTTTTTCACTGTTTGTGTTAATGCTTGACATAGTGAGTCTTTGAGAGATTTAGCTTTACGGTACGTAACTTGGGGATAGTCCTGAAGACACTCTGATAAATCATGATCGGTTTGTAGAACTCCCCAAAATGTATTCAATGCTCCTTTTACATTCCACGACTGCTGGTTAAAGGTAGTTATGAACCGTATAGTTTCTTTATCATCAAGAATCCCTGTCACTTCTTTTTCTTGTTTGTCTTTAGACTTGATTAACATAGCCCTTTCTCTAGTCTGGACCTCAGACAGTGCTGCTTCAATACATCTAGTACTGTAACCTCTGTCTCTAAATCTTTCACACATGATTTTACTCTCAACCACAAAATCTTCCTCAATGCTACAATTTCGTTTTGCTCGTAACAGCTCACCCATCGGGATACTTTTGATGAGACTGTCAGGATGACAACTATGTGCATGGAGCAGGCTATTACCAGCTGTCTTTTTTCTAAAGAGTTTAGTCACGAGTTTATTATCTCTAGTACTGACTAAAAGATCGAGGAATTAAATTTTTTCTGTATCAATATGACTTGTAAATGTCAAATTGAAATCATTTACATTTAGAATATCAACAAATTCCTCCGCTTCCTCTTTGCTGCCGTACCACACACAAAAAATGTCGTCAATATATCTTACCCAAGTTTTTACATGTATTATATATTGTTCCAGTGGCCTGACCACTTGCTCCTCCCACCAGCCCAGGTACAACCCGGCAAAGCTGGGGGCGAAACAAGTGCCCATTACCATACCAAGGATTTGACGATAGATAGTTCCATCAAACAAGAAAAAATTATTGGTAAGAAAAACGAAAATCATGTCCAAAATCATTTCAGTATGGAAAAAGAAAGATAAGGATCTTGTGTTTAAAAAATGTCGACAAGCCTCTACTCCTCTTTCATGGGGAATACTTGTATAGAGGCTGTTGACATCCAAACTCATGAGTAGGCATCCCGGGTGCCATTCAATTGTGTCAATTAATCGTACAAAATCACCTGAGTCTTTTAAATACGAAGGTAAATTTTGTACTAGAGGCTGTAAATAAAAATCTACATACCTCTACGTGTGTTCAAGACAACTCCCTCTGGAAGACACAATAGGTCTTCCAGGAGGGTTTGTCATACTTTTGTGTACTTTGGGGAGGAGGTAGAGCGCTGGAAGTTTAGGATATTTACATTTAAGAAAATTGTGTTCTTCTAATTCAAGTAGGCCTCTGTCTTTCCAATCCTCCAACTGGTCGAGGAACTTATTGTTTGCCAGTTCATAATCTTTCCTTGTAGTGGTCTCATATTTATTTTTATCACTTAATTGTTGTAAGCCTTCTTTAATATACATTTCCTTTGGTAATACTACAATATTTCCTCCTTTATCTGATTTCTTAATCACAATGCTCTCATCATTTTGTAAAGTTTTGAGCGCAATTGTCTGAGCTTCTGAAAAATTATTTTTCACATAACTCGTATGTTTTGAAATTATTTTCAACTCATTAATGACACCCTTCTCAAATATATCAATTGCTTCATTTACTATTTGCGGTAAAAATATAGATTTCGGCCTAAATCCACTGTCGTGGTTTAAGTCCAATCTTATATTCTCATTGACCAAATTTAAAATATGATTTTGGTCAAGAGACAGATTATCATCTAGCTCATGTAATACCTGAAGGAGGTCAATATCTTGTATAACCAATGCACTCGGGCTCTCAGGATTAATTGGCCTTTGATCTTTTACTTTGGTCTTGAACCATTTTTTTAAACCTGAGTTTTCGAGTAAATTGGAATAAATCAATGCGACATTGTGTGTAATCAAAATGAACTGTAGGGCAAAAGGAAAGACCAAAAGACAGTACCTCAATTTCCATTTCTGTAAGCTTCCGCTCAGAGAGATTAATTACATTTTTTATATCCATTATATATATATGTATATATTTTTTAAAAAAGTTGTAAATCATTTTTAGTTTGGAAAACTATACTTATTCTTTTTTTTAATTTAAATTAGATAGACGTCGTGCAACCTACAAGATCGCTACGCGTAATCTGGTAGCCATGTTGAAAGGTTGCGATTTCGACGTAATTTCTAAAGAATAAAATATTGTACAAATATCATATAAATAATAGTTTTCCTTTAAGTGTTTCTCGAAATTTAATCGTAAAGGTATTTATAAACTATTATTTACAATATGATATTGACGAAAGGAAAGTTAGGAAATGCGTGGTGTAGTCGCTTAGTTTGCGCGACCTCTCCCCGCATGTATTTCCGGGGTCGCACTGTAATCGTGCGAAGATCGCGCCAAAGTCGCAACTTCGGCGTATTTTAAAAGTTGAAAAAATTACTATAGAAAGTTTGAATATGATAATAGAATTAACAGTTTTCGTAATAAACTTATTAAAAGTTTATAGAAATGTCTATTTTACTGTATAATGATATATATGTGTTTCGCGGGTTCGCGATGTGTGCGTGACGACTGCGCGCACCCTGCGCAATGTCCTATTAGCAAAAGAAAAAAGTAATCTGATTGGTTGAAATAATTTTTATTATAGAAAAGGGAGGGTCCATCTTTCAGATATTTCCCTTTCTTTTTGATGTTAGCAGAGAGAAGACCCGTTTGTTCCTTCTCTTCAAAAATTCATCTTTTTTTGTGTGTAAATTTATTTTTAAATTGCAATGGCTTCCAGCTTAACTGAAGTGGATCCTGTTGCTGTGGAAGAAGAAGGGAGGATGGGGCAGTCGAAGAGACAAAGGAGAGAGACCATTGTTTGGGCCTTTTTTACAGTGCCAGAAGGGGAGAAGAAAGGGAATGCAACCAAGGTTACTTGCAATATATGTAAGAGAGTACTCTCAAGAGGATCGGACAAGAAATACTCAAGTGGGACGAGCTCAATGAAAAAGCATATGGAGACTATCCACCCTGTCCACCTTGTGAGAGAAGAGACGAGGAGACAATTAAACTCGAATTCTCTTCAAGACCCCAACAGTCCATCTACCTCTGCAGGAACTCGATCAATACCAAGGCCACATATTATGCCTGAGTTTCTAAATGCTTCCATCAGTTGCGTTAAGTGCGCCGCTGAACTTTGCTTTGGGGAGCAATGTATCGATGTGATTTCAGCTGCCCTTAAAGCGCAGAAATGTAAAAAAAAAATTATAATGCACTTTTGTTTTTGTTCAGCAGTTGATTACCTGTTCATCATTTTTTGTTGTTCTTTGTTAAAATAAAAAACACACAAAAAAAGAAAAAAACTTTTAAAAAATACAAAAAGAAATTTCAACTGTTCCGGAAAAAAGAAACGGTTCTTACAGAACCACATATACTGGTTAAAAAAAGAAAAATTACCTGAATGATTGTATGAGAGTATGCATACTATGTGAGTGATTGGAGGAATGCAAGTGTAGTACATGGTTGTTTTATGAATGTTTGAGAAGTGGCAACGTGATTAAATGAGTTTATAGATAATAGCAGCATAATTAGAGGAGTGCATGAGTACTGTGTAAGTGATTAGATGAGTGCAAGTGTAGTGCACAAGTTATTGTAGTTGTGGATAGTTACTGTCTGAGTTATTGCATGAGTACATGGCTACTAACTGGATGATTACAGTATTGAAATGAAAGTGCATGGTGAATTTATAAGTGCTTGCATATTTGCACACTGATTGGTTAAGTACATGGTGCATGATCGGTGATTAGACGAGTGCTTGGAAGTGATAGGGGGATTGCAGGTGTGCATAAGTACTAGGTGAGTAATTTGAGGAGTAAATCAGTAGTGTATAGGTGGTTAGAGTTCTGCATGAGTAGTGTATGGAATATTGTTACAGTGCATGAGTTAGTGCCTGGGTCATTGTATGAGTACATGGGTAGTGGCTGGATTATTAGAGTACTGCAAAGAGAATGCATGGTGAATTTATAAAGATTTGTGTATTGACAGAGTGATTGGAAAACTACATGATGGTAGATAGGTGATTAGAGAAGTGTACGGGAAGTTACAGTGTGATTGCTGCACTGTATTGGTACTACCTGAATAAATGAAGGTGTGAATGAGTAGTGTGTACATAGTTACAGGACTGCATGTCTAGTATATGGTACTGGCTGGATGAGTGGAGGTGTGTACAGAGAGTGATAGTGTGATTGGGGCACTGCATGAATACTACCTGGGTTATTGCAAGAGTGAATCAGTAGTCTGCAGAGGGTTAGGGGCCTGCATAGATTGTGCACATTTGACTGTAGCACTGCGTGTCTTAATGCACGAGTCATTGTACAAGTGTATGGATAGTGACTGGATAGTTAGAGTGGTGGTAGTTGAGAGCAGGGAGAGTTTATAAGTGCTTGTGTTTTGTCGCAGAGATTAGATAAGGACATGGTTCTGTCAGGATGATTGCAGGAGTGGACAGAGAGTGACAGTCTGATTGGGGCACTGCATGAATACTACCTGGGTTATTGTAAGAGTGAATCAGTAGTCTGCAGGGGGTTAGGGGCCGGCATAGATTGTGCACATTTGACTGTAGCACTGCGTGTTTTAATGCCTGAGGCATTCTACAAGTGCATTGGTAGTGACTGGATAGTTAGAGTACTGGTAGGTGACAGCATGGAGAGTTTATAAGTGTTTGTGTTTTGGCACAGTGATTAGATAAGGACATGGTACTGGCTGAATGATAAGAGTATTGCCAGGAGATCATCTGAGGAAATACATACATGTTTGGGTATTGATAGAGGTATTGAATTAGTACATGCTTCTAGTAGAGGAGTAAAGAACTGTATTATGAGTAACAGAGTGATTGGTGGACTGTATGGTTAGTACCTGAGGTATTTTACACTTTAATGAGCTGTGAATAGGTGGTTAGAGGTTTGTATGGATAGTACACAGGTGAATGTAGTAGTGGGTGGATAGTGTTTGGAGCACTTAACGTTGCCTTTACAGTAGTAGATATCAAAATAATGAAAACATTTTTTGCAGTTGTTTTTTATATTTTAAAGTTTAAAAACTGTTGAACTTTAGAATTAGGATCTGTAAAAGAGAAGAAGAAAAAACACAACATAATTTTAGCATTATAAAAATTATTTAGTTTATCTTTTTTGCTGTTCTCAGAATATATTGAATTTCACTATTAATAGTGATTTCAATGTTACTCATCACATAACAGCGGGCAAAAAAAAACAATCAATAAGATTGCTAAAAAAAAAATCTGTTTCAAAAATAATTTCAACATAGTCAAGTATCTCTGCACACTGAGTAAAATTCTCAATAACATTGCATATAATACAAATATCAAATACATAAAATGCTTCGTGGTAAGAGAATGTTGTCACTATAAAAATATGAAAGAACAAAAACAATAATTCAATCAGGTATTTTTCTTAACTTGCATGTACTCCAAATGAAGTTCTTTAAAACATTTGGGTGCCGATTCCGATCCTGTAAAACCCGGGTACGAATGGTCGTACGGAGCGTTTTCTCCGTACAACTCGTACCCGGGAAATCCTCCTTACAAACCAGCAAGTACGAATCATACAGAAATACCATTTCTGTACGATTCGTACAAAAGTGCGTGCGGCGAAAAAATACCCACAATTCCGATCCGGGACATCGCGTACGTGACGTCCGGACGGAGTCAGGCAGCGTTTTATGGACCAGCAAGTACGATTCGTGCCTATGTCACTCCGCACGGACCATTTTTTACGGCAGCCAAAAACTGCCGGGAAATTGAGGACGAAGCGAAGAACGAGCACCGGTACGCGACGGACAGCCATGGACCCCATCCTACGTGTCATCCCGGCCCTCCTAGCCTACGACCTGGTGCACAGAAACCCACGCAGACGCCGCAGAAGGTCAGAACAACACCCAGGGGCAAAGGGGGGGGGCAGGGGCAGGAAACATAACCCCCACCCAAGTTAAATTGTAAATATGTCCTGTACATACATGACCTCCTGGTTCTGGTCACTTCGGGGGGGGGCATGTCCACCACTCCCTACGTACCGTCACAACGGAAGTGGACGTGGACGCGTACCCGTCACCACGACAATGGTGGTACGGAGCGTACCCACGCTGTGGGGGCATGGGTACGGCACGTACCACCATTGGAGTGGTGATGGAGGTGTACGCGCCGTACCCACGCCTTCAGAGCGTGGGTACGGCCTGTACCACCATTGGAGTGGTGATGGAGGTGTCCGCGCCGTACCCATGCCCTCAGAGCGTGGGTACGGCCCGTACCACCATTGGAGTGGTGATGGAGGCGTACGCGCCGTACCCACGCCCTCAGAGCGTGGGTACGGCCCGTACCACCATTGGAGTGGTGATGGAGGGGTACGCGCCGTACCCACGCCCTCAGAGCATGGGTACGGCGCGTACACCTCCATCACCACTCCAATGGTGGTACGGGCCGTACCCAGGCCCCCACAGCGTGGGTACGGCGCGTACACCTCCACCACCACTCCAATGGTGGTACGTGCCGTACCCACGCTCTGAGGGCGTGGGTATGGCGCGTACACCTCCATCACCACTCCAATGGTGGTACGGGCTGTACCCACGCCCTCAGAGCGTGGGTACGGCCCGTACACCCTATGAATGCGGGGTTAGGGTCCGTCCCACCCGTACCCCTATGGCACCAGTACAGAATGGATACAAGGCGTACACACGCCACGAATGTTGGCATAGGGCCTGGTGCAGCATATAAGCAGTATATTGGTGTGTGTGTATGCACAGGAACAGCAGTGTACTGCACCAAGGGGGCGGGTGGGATGGTGGGTGGGTGGCTGCAGAGGACTCCCAGCAGTGGACAGAGACATGGGGGTGGGTGCCTAGGACTCCCAGCAGTGCCCAGACATATGAGGGGTGGGTGCAGAGGCCTCCCAGCAGTGCCCAGACATACGAGGGGTGGGTGCATATCACTCCCAGCAGTGCCCAGACATATGAGGGGTGGGTGCCAATTACTCCCAGCAGTGCCCAGACATATGAGGGGTGGGTGCATATCACTCCCAACAGTGCCCAGACATATGAGGGGTGGGTGCAGAGGCCTCCCAGCCGTGCCCAAACATATGAGGGGTGGGTGCAGAGGCCTCCCAGCAGTGCCCAGACACATGAGGGGTGGGTGCATATCACCCAAAGCAGTGCCCAGACATATGAGGGGTGGGTGCCTATCACTCCCAGCAGTGCCCAGACATATGAGGGGTGGGTGCCAATCACTCCCAGCAGTGCCCAGACATATGAGGGGTGGGTGCAGAGTCCTCCCAGCAGTGCCCAGACATATGAGGGGTGGGTGCATATCACTCCCAGCAGTGCCCAGACATATGAGAGGTGGGTGCATATCACTCCCAGCAGTGCCCAGACATATGAGGGGTGGGTGCAGAGGCCTCGCAGCAGTGCCCAGACATATGAGGGGTGGGTGCATATCACTCCCAGCAGTGCCCAGACATATGAGGGGTGGGTGCAAATCACTCCCAGCAGTGCCCAGACATATGAGGGGTGGGTGCAGAGGACTCCCAGCAGTGGCCAGACATATGAGGGGTGGGTGCATATCACTTCCAGCAGTGCCCAGACATATGAGGGGTGGGCGCAGAGGCCTCCCAGTAGTGCCCAGACATATGAGGGGTGGGTGCAGATGCCTCCCAGCAGTGCCCAGACATATGAGGGGTGGGTGCCAATCACTCCCAGCAGTGCCCAGACATATGAGGGGTGGGTGCCAATCACTCCCAGCAGTGCCCAGACATATGAGGGGTGGGTGCAGAGTCCTCCCAGCAGTGCCCAGACATATGAGGGGTGGGTGCATATCACTCCCAGCAGTGCCCAGACATATGAGAGGTGGGTGCATATCACTCCCAGCAGTGCCCAGACATATGAGGGGTGGGTGCAGAGGCCTCCCAGCAGTGGCCAGACATATGAGGGGTGGGTGCATATCACTCCCAGCAGTGCCCAGACATATGAGGGGTGGGTGCAAATCACTCCCAGCAGTGCCCAGACATATGAGGGGTGGGTGCAGAGGCCTCCCAGCAGTGCCCAGACATATGAGGGGTGGGTGCATATCACTCCCAGCAGTGCCCAGACATATGAGGGGTGGGTGCCAATCACTCCCAGCAGTGCCCAGACATATGAGGGGTGGGTGCCAATCACTCCCAGCAGTGCCCAGACATATGAGGGGTGGGTGCAGAGGCCTCCCAGCAGTGCCCAGACACTTGAGGGGTGGGTGCAAATCACTCCCAGCAGTGCCCAGACATATGAGGGGTGGGTGCAGAGGCCTCCCAGCAGTGCCCAGACATATGAGGGGTGGGTGCATATCACTCCCAGCAGTGCCCAGACATATGAGAGGTGGGTGCATATCACTCCCAGCAGTGCCCAGACATATGAGGGGTGGGTGCAGAGGCCTCCCAGCAGTGCCCAGACACATGAGGGGTGGGTGCGTATCACTCCCAGCAGTGCCCAGACATATGAGGGGTGGGTACATATCACTCCCAGCAGTGCCCAGACATATGAGGGGTGGGTGCCAATCACTCCCAGCAGTGCCCAGACATATGAGGGGTGGGTGCATATTACTCCCAGCAGTGCCCAGACATATGAGGGGTGGGTGCAGAGTCCTCCCAGCAGTGCCCAAACATAGGAGGGGTGGGTGCATATCACTCCCAGCAGTGCCCAGACATATGAGGGGTGGGTGCATATCACTCCCAGCAGTGCACAGACATATGAGGGGTGGGTGCAGAGGCCTCCCAGCAGTGCCCAGACATATGAGGGGTGGGTGCATATCACTCCCAGCAGTGCCCAGACATATGAGGGGTGGGTGCAGAGGACTCCCAGCAGTGGCCAGACATATGAGGGGTGGGTGCATATCACTCCCAGCAGTGCCCAGACATATGAGGGATGGGTGCCAATCACTCCCAGCAGTGCCCAGACATATGAGGGGTGGGTGCAGAGGCCTCACAGCAGTGCCCAGACATATGAGGGGTGGGTGCATATCACTCCCAGCAGTGCCCAGACATATGAGGGGTGGGTGCAGAGGCCTCCCGGTAGTGCCCAGACATATGAGGGGTTGGTGCAGAGGCCTCCCAGCAGTGCCCAGACATATGAGGGGTGGGTGCATCATCCTCAGATGACCACAACTCCATGGTCCATGAACGCATCCCCAATGTGCGATTATGTTGAGAGTGCCATATCAACACATCACTGACAGCAGTGTCCCACTCCCATGAGGATGGATGTCATTCCCCCACTGCATGACACACCACATATGGGTGCGATGACAAATGACACATGCATACCCACCCCTGGCGGATGCAGCACAATACACACACTGAGATCATGTCACAAGACTGTATAGTTATGTGAAACCCACTAAACTAAGAGAGCGAAAGGGAACACACACTGTCACGCACATTCCAGGACTGATAGGAATGTACAGGTGCTGGCACAGCCACCAAGTTGTTGTCTCCCATGGAAGGAATAGGGTGGACGTCCCACAGATACAATGCCCACAATTGTCAGTCAGGTGACCAAATACCCTGCAGAACAAGTACCATATGTGTGCTAGGCTGGGAGTACACACATGCATAGTGCGGAAAAGGGACCATTTCCCCATGGAGGCATGGCAACATACTCCATACACAAGTACAGTGACTACCAAGGATGGCACAGACGATGCAGCCGGACACATTGCTGAGCAGGCATGGACATAGTTGAAGGGATCCATCAGCCACCAAGCGAATGTAGACACAGGTCAGCACAACAATGGTACAACTCCCTGCAGGGAGGATGTCAGGTGCCACAGAGGAAGGAACACTCCTTGGGACAATGTCTCAAAACACAAAGAGCATACACGACCAAAGAATCATTGCAGAGACCTTGTGATACCATGCAGATACCAGGGTCCACCCCATGAGCAGCAGACTACTACATTTCCCAGATACCCAACACATGATCACCACCCCAACTCATGGAGCATCAGCACCAACTTCAATACCTGAAAAGCAATCATGTGCAAAGTAAAAACAAAATGCTTTATTCAGCATGAAAACAAAAAGTAGAAAAGGACACTATTTACAAAGGCCATAGGCCAGTCCAGACACGAAGTCCTGGGGGGAAGACACATGGCCACACGTCTCCCCTAGCTTGCCTACACATTAGATACCTCTGTACCTCTGGTTGATCGACTGGGGTGGGGGCATCATGTGGGGAAGGACCAGGCACCGCAGGGACAGGAGGGGGTAGGGCAGGTGTTGGGGCTGCAGGGACGGACGACTCCACCACAGGGGGTGGGGCAGCGCCAAAGGTGGAGGTCAGTATTGCGCTGCACACGTCCGCAAGCTCTTGCAGCGTCTCCCCTGCACCCGAAGGAACCACAGGCCCCAAGGAGGGGGGGGTCGGAGGGATGGGTTGCAGCGCTACTGGAGGAGGTGGTGGACAGGGGGGGGACTCAACTCCCCTACCCGTGGAGTGCCTTGCCCGTTTGCGCGCAGGTGAAACAGTGGGGCTGAGGCCCAGCACAGCCAAGTAGGTCTCCTTCTCAGACTGTGGGGCAGGGGAGCCGAGGGGAGTGACATTGGAGGGACTGGGGAGTGAGGCATGCGGACTCCGACTGTGGCTGCGTGTCTGCCTGTGTGCCCTAGACCCAGTGGGTGTGGCTTCTTCCCCCTGAGTGTGCGTGACAGGAGGTGTGCGCTTTCCCTTTCCTGTTGGTGTGCTGCCTGTGTCTGGTGTGGTGCCTGCCTGGGAAGGTGTGTGTGTGGGAGTGGGAAGTGTGGATGGCGCAGGGGTAGGTGGGGGGAGCAAGCACTGCAGGACACTCACTGCTGCCATCAGTGACGAGTCCATGGACCTCAGCAACATCCGTTGGTCAGACATCGCTGATGACATGCCCTCCATGTACGACACCATCTGTGTCAGCAGTCTGGTGTGGCCATGGAGGACAGTCAGGATCGATGTCTGCCCAACCTGCAACTGCCGCTGAATGTCCACAGACTCGGCAGTGAGGGCAGCAGGGGAGACAGGGGCAAGGGGTGCGGTGCCTGGCACGAAGGAGACACGTTGTTGCCCTACACGGACAGAAGGGGCCCGAGCAACTGGGAGGGTGGTGATGGGAATGGAGGGGGCGGTGACAGTTGTAGTGCTGCTGCCAGCTGTTGGAGCAGCCTCCGCCCCCTCAGGGAGTTCAGCCTCGGACCCGTCTGCGTCGTAGTCGATGGTGGTACTACCCAGGTCCTCCGCCGAACTCCCGTTGCCCTCCATGCCACTTGATGCTGCCGACTCGCCAGGAGTGGTGGCACTGGTGCTGGATCCCTCCTCCACGTCCGTGCAGGTGTCTCCCTCGGTGTCCCCCGATGATGCTGTGGGCAAGGTGAAGAGACAGGAAATAATCAGTCACCTGTGTACATCTGACACATGAGTCCAAACTAAATAGGTCACAGTGCATATCATGAAAAGCATCATGAGGTACATCTAGAATACCCAGCACATATGTAAGCCCTGCACTCCCCAGTTGGTTCACCCAACATGCCCCCTGAAATAATGAAAATCAGGACACCACAGCAAATAACTGGATATCCAATTATACAGAGAAGCTAGTGTCTGTGAACAGTGGAGCACAGGCAGACCATGACGGCATGCCACCTCCTGGTCACTGTGAACGAAATAGTTTTGGTGCACCCAATGCCAAATAACAGACACCAATGCTGAAGGGGTCCCCACACTCATAGACCTGTGAGTACTGTAGAAAAGCAAAAGTAATACTATCTGATCCATTGGGAAGCACAAAACTTTACACAATTGACATATTTGGAATGTGTGAATGTCCCACCTGTGGAACAGAACACACATGTGCATGAATATCAGAAGGCACACAAAACTACATTTACACAGTCATTGTATGAGCTGCCCGCCTAATGCCAAGAAGCCAATGTTAAGAAGAAATGTGGTATCAGGAAGTACATATACATGGCACCACGGTGGTCGGGATGACTTGACACCGGTAAGTTGGCATCAGCAACAACCAAGGACTAACCCAAATGCTAACACACTGTGGGAACATGGATATGTATAATTCCTAAACAAATTTTGGACAGAAATGTGCCCATGTTCTAATTGTGCCAGCGTGTTCCACAAAAGTGTAAAAGTGGTACTTGTGCACTCCCTGGGGAGGCATCTGTCATGCAGGTACATCATTGTCCTTCACAAAAATCAAAGTGAAGCATATAAACTATTGGGACATGTTGACAAGTGCAGTGAGTGCCAGGGCACATGACTGCTTGAATAACAACTTAAAACATGCCACCGGTCACATGGCCATCTGTACCATGATGACACAGTTGGCAACATATCTGACACACTACCTGTCATGTGGAGTGGCACACATGTCCAGACACAGGACAATGCATTAGCAAATGGCCCTGAAATTGTGTTGGAATAAGGAGCACCTGCACTGAGGAGACACCCTGATGTGATCGAAGAATGTCCACACAGATGTCAGCACACACAGACCAAACCACATAGCATCTGGAGCACACACCCGTGCCAATAATGGATGAGCAGGAAACATGTTTTTTAACTTGTGACACATGCTGCAAAGCACAAACATGACACCCTGCACAACATGCCTGGGTCACTGCACGTTGAGTGCCTGTCCAGACAATCATCACACACTGGTCAGACCTGGCAAGGAGACATAAGGTTTGGACATGTAGTCCTTGCCCGCAAAAACACCCCATACCTGAGACAATGTGATTGAGACAGTTCAAGATGTGACACCTCTCAATCTGGGTTTACTAAAAAGTGCATCAGGAAATCCTAAATGTACTCCATATCACCTCGTGAGGCTGCCAACACATATTTGTGACAAAAAACCTCAACAGATTGTTGTACATAGACACACAGGCACTGGCTAGTGTGAGGATGCAGAAGCAAAATGGGGTCAGCCTGTACAATGCGCACATGTAGCACACTTTAGATAAATACAAATGAGGCCAGGGAACAATGCCACAGAGGCAAAACTATGCTGAACACATTGAGAATGGGCACAGTGTTGGATGACACACATGATACCGAGGCAAGGGTGTCTTAGGGTACTGTAGTGGGCACACTGCTCCATGGTCCTGGAATTATCTGACTGTAACATGAGCTACCGTCCCAGCACTATGCATATCTCCCACTCATGCACATCATGTCTGAGGCCACAACATCGGTCATGCATGCTGCAAGTCTGTTCACTTGAAACCTCACACTCCTATGTTGAGACGCAGCATCAGTGCCAACTGATATGGACCCCCAAATGACTGAACAGGACAGGGCACAGGCAAGGTAACAACACGTCTCCGACCCCACCCCTACATGATGCAGACAGCAATGTGCACTTGGATTAACTGCCAGCCTAGATGACCATGTGCAATAGTGATTACACACAGACCAGGGAATACATGTCAAGGAGGGGAAGGAGGAAGAACAGCTGCGGATGACTTTGGGGAACAGAAAATGCAATGCACATATTAACCCTGGCAGTGTATCCATGCGACTGAGCACTTCCCAAAGCTGGTGACACACAACAAACACACATGTACCTACCCCCTTGCTGCTGCTGCTTCTGTAACCGCCTATCCATGTCAGGGAAGACCACCGCCAGGACACACTTCATTTGGTGGGTCAGGCACCGGCGCCCGCGGTTCTTGCCTTTTGGTGAGTCCCCCAGCAGGACCCGGGCGATCCTCCTGGTCCAGCAACGGATGTCCTGCCAGCGTTTCCTCACCTGTGCCAGGCGCCGACTGCGACCCTCCACGGAGATCACGGCCCTGACGGCCCGCTTCCATATCTTCCCCTTCTCGTAGGCGGTTACCTGTGAGGATGCCAAAGTGAGAATGGATCACTAAACCTGCCCCATGTCACAGAGACACACATTAGAACATCTTTGATTTGTTGAACAGGGCATAGTATGCTGCAAAATAATAGCACCTTTTTCATAGGGACATTGGCCTCTGTGTAAGGCCCAATGCACTACATGGTATTGGAAGTACACAGGTGGCATGAGGGGTGCGACACACTCCCTGATCATGGCACACACTCTACATCACAAGCAACACAAAGCTGATAGCCAGCACCTCCAAGCAGTCACATGCCCCAGGCCACTGACCCAACATCAGCAGACTACACAGACACACACAGGCACAGATCATTCACCTGCCAGTGGCAACAGCCGATACAAACCTCACTCTGCACATGTGCCACTTGCCTGGGGGGTGTCACAGGCGTGGGGCTAGCCCAGCAAGTCAGACACACAACACGGATCACTTCTCACATCAGATGGGTAGAGCTATTGCCTCCTCCATGCAGATGTGGTGCAACACTCCACATAGACACTCACCCACATGACAAGGAACATTCACACACATCAATGTCCAGATCATTTGGACACTCTCACCACAGCCCCACTCAACTCACACACATCTGTGGGTACAGTCACCTGTCACACGGGGAGAACACTGAATCACCTCAGGACTATAGAACAAGAAGGGCCAAGAGGATTAGCTATGCTGAATGTGCCATGCAGCATGCAGTGAATGTCACAGTAAGCACAATGCAAGTGAGGAGTGCACACATAAACCACATCATGCTCTGCATGACAGACATGAGCCATTCCCCCCCCCCCCGGGACCCACTCTAAACAACATTTCATGTCTGTCACACCTGGACACAATGCCAGAAGTGCCAGTTACAAAAAGAAGGGGCACAGTCAAAGGCAACGGAGTCAGCACTCACATGCACCCCAGGTCTATCATACAGGCTGGGGAACTGTGGGAGGATGACGTCCAGCAACGCCTCATTCTCTTCCTGTGTGAATGGCTGGACCCTCTCCACAGTCCGCGACATGGTGCCAGAGGAATCACAAGCAGCAGCAGTGGTGTCGAATCAAAGGTTGTGCAGGCAAGTGCCCTCTCATGGGTTCTGGCTGACTTATATCTGCCTTGCTGGGCTATTTCAGTAACAGGAGTACAGAGTGATTGGTCAGACTCATTTGCATCCTACGTTTCCTCCAATCCCTTTAAACATACACCAGTGACAGCATTAGCATTTTTTCAAATTTGCAGCATCATGTCAAGTCAACAACCACTTTGCAACAATGTATAATGTGGCCAACTGCTTTTTCCAGGCCACATGATGGAAAAATTTGATCTTTAAACTGGGTATCCATGACAGCATGCATGTAGGCCCTAATACTTGTCCCTTATGTGTCCCCATTGTAATTTTCAAATCCCCACACAGGTACGGTGCGTTTCACACGTACCCCTAGGCCACCACTACTCTAGTGATACGGCCCGTACCCGCGTGTGTAGGGCCCGTAGCACTATGGTAGTGTTGGCGTAGGCGTACGCCATAGTGCGACGGGCCGTACACGCGTGTGTACGGCCCGTAGCACTATGGTAGTGTTGGCGTAGGCGTACGCCATAGTGCTACGGGCCGTACCCGCGTGAGTACGGCCCGTAGCACTATGGTAGTGTTGGCGTAGGCGTACGCCATAGTGCTACGGGCCATACACACGTGGGTACACACGCGGGTATGGCCCGTAGCACTACGGCGTACGCCAACACTACTATGGCGTACGCCTACGCCAACACTACCATAGTGCTACGGGCCCTACACACGCGTGTACGGGCTGTATCTCCATAACGTACGCCTACGGCGACACTCCCATAGGGATAGGACCAGTGTGTACACGTACGTGTGTACGGTCCGTACACACATGCGTACTCCTACCCAAACCCCATATAGTGATACGACCGTACACACGCCCTCAGAGCGTGTGTACGGTGTGTTTCACAGCTTACACTGGTGATAGGAGGCGCACAGGAAAGGAATGGAGGTGTCTGACTCGCACAAGGATGGACATCAAGTCATTGTCAGTGCAGTGCTTCATGTGTAGGGCCTAGGTGTGTCAGGCAGTGAGCTGGCACATGTCTCCTCATGTTTTAACCCAATAGTTGTTTGATGACCTGTGTACACATGTCATGTGTGATGCGGCACTATGTGGCGCACTACCCCTTCACACCTTTTACATGTGTGCATGTAGTTCAAACTTGTCAAGCACTGCATCACTGGCATGGCACAGTCACCAACACCCGTAACTGTCCCCTGATGCCAGGTACACGGATGATGACACCTGACATCTCACTACCAGCGTGCCACGATGTGACTATGTCATGTGTGTGTCATGTGTTCCCATGATCTTGCTGTTGGTGTTCCGTTAACGGCATCTGCTGTAGCTGCATCCAACATGTGTCTGTGTGTAGACGCCCATGTCACACTATTACGCACACCAGGACACATGTGGAATAACACATAACGTGTGTCTGTATGCATCGAACAGGGACTTGCGAGCTTAGGACATATCTGCGTAGTCTCAATGTCTGTGTGATCATTTTTGACATGTACCCCTTCATGGCAAGGTGTGTGGTCTGTCCTTTTTCCATTACATGTGACCTGTGCGTCTAGCTTGCCGGCAGCTGTCTGTATGAGATAACATCCTTCAAATGCACATATGTGGATGTATGTCACTCCTGTAATGTGTCTGGCTGTTCACTCACACTGGCCCACAGCTACTTTCATGGCATGTCATGTAGACCTTGACAATCCACGTTTGTAGCTGGCTTTTGGTAGGAGTATCACCTGGCTGGCATACGTGTGCAGGATGTATTGCACAGGCCAGACTCTGTATGTAGCATATGTGTATTAGCTGTTGAACATGTGCTCAGTTCATTGACATTGGTGTGGTAATGTACTCAATCTTGGTTATTCCTTCCAAATTTCTGCAGGGCACCGCCTCTCCCCCGACCAATGCCAGACTTGGCTGCCATGAGGGAACGTGACTGCATACGCCGCTACAGATTCCCCCAACAGTTAATTGAGGACCTGACAAACAGGCTGGCACCACACCTCCAACCGCGACACAGTTATCCGACTGCGCTGACCCCCAAGATGAAGCTGATGTCAGCCCTACATTTCTTTGCCACCGGTACGTTTCAATTCACCATAGCTGATGTGGGTGGCATGTCCCAGACCATGTTCAGCCGTGTCCTGCATGATGTTTTAGAAGCCATGTTGGAGCACCTGGATTAATTCATCCATTTTCCAACTCGTGAGCAGTTGACAGGTATCAAGGGTGAGTTCTATGCCCTGGGAGGGATGCCCCATGTAATTGGGTCCATTGATGGGACACATGTGGCTTTGGTAGCACCACAGGCACAGGAGGTAGCCTATAGAAACAGAAAACCTTATCACTCCATTAATGCCCTTGTGGTGTGTCTTGCTAACATGCTGATTTCTCATGTCTGTGCACGTTTTCCAGGGTCAGCACACGATGCCTACATCATGAGGCGTAGCAGGGTACCAGAAATGATGCTGCAGCTGCACAAAGAACGAGCATGTCTTGTTGGTGGGTAGACTCTGTTTGTCCAGTATTCAGTGGTATCTTAGTATGTGACAGCATCTCCTGACCCACTTCTTTACATGATGTTTCCATGTAGGGGACTCTGGCTATCCCAACATGCCATGGCTGGTGACGCCTCTCCGCAACCCGAGAACAGCTGCAGATCACCGTTACAACAACGCCCATGGGCAGTCCAGGCGAGTGATTGAGAAGACGTTTGGACGCCTGAATAGCCGATTCCGTTGCCTCCACAAGACCGGCGGGTCCCTCCCATATGCACCGGTGAAGGTCTGCAAAATCTTCCTCGTGTGCTGCATGCTGCACAACATGGCAGTGGAGAAAGCTGTGCCACTCATCCTGGATCCCAATGAACAGGAACATCCACCCGTGGAGGATGACGGCCTTGGTCACGAGGCAAGTGAGGAGGAGGAGGAGGAGGACATCCGGAGTCAGCTCATACGCAACTTCTTCTCATAATGGTGAGTCCCTGGGTCTGAGTGTGCACGCTTGGAGCCTTGTGTGGCATGTGTTGCAATGTGTGTGTCCAGCTGACTGTATGCTAAGTGACTTTGAGGTGTGTGCTGATGTGTCACTCAAGTGCTGATGTCATTCCACACATTTTAGCTGACACACTCAATTGACAACTAGCATGGTGTCAACCTTATTCATGTAGAGTACATGACCATGCATGCGGATGACTATGTTTTTCCTGACTTCTTGTGTGTCTCTCATCCCCAGGTAGTTGCGCATGCTGTCTGCTCGTGGCATCGTTGTGCTCCTGCTATTCCTCATGAGTAATGCAACGTGTCCTGCATCAGCGTTACATGCACGGACATGGTGAAAAGTCTCCTTTGGGTAAGGATTGCAGCAAGGCATTTTGGGTGTGGTAGTTGTTTGTAATGTGTGGGCACTGCTCCTGTGCAGGTTTTGTTACTATGCATACATGTCGACTCACCATGGGGCACATGACATGTAGCATGACTCACATGAATTGATAGTCACATTTTGTGACAGTCATCTGTTATGGGATTGTGGTTTTTGATGAAGGCATCAATGTGTGTACAACTTCCCTCGGAAACATACAGGAGGCTATGGGTGGATATATTGCGGGACATCCCCATAAGAGGCTCAATGGGGAATTGCAGCCTCTCCGTGTGCAGCAGGGGATGTTTGGCTCACCCCCTTCACTTGTGTGCCACTCCCATGGATTTACAGCATCTGTGGTGCGAAGGGGGTGTCCAGTGTAGGTCCCACATGTTAATCCAAATGACCTGTGAGTCTGTTAATATTGATGCATTTCCATAGGTGTGAGCCTGAGTAATAAAGGTGTTCCTCAGCCTCCAAGGTGCCTCATCTCTGTCAATGCAGGTCTCTTGCTACTATGCATGCGCCATCTCTGGCATGGTTGTCAAGGATTGTGCATATGAGTCTATGTGTAGATTAGCAACCTGCATGCTGTTCTACATGTATTTGATTCTCTATTGTGCATGAAGTCCATGGCTGTGTATGTGTTTTGGTATGTTGGTCCCCACAACGGGCCTTCAACACCTTCTGGGGTGTGTTTCCTGTGCGCAGCTTGGCCTTCAGTTTCATGATCCGGTGTCAGTCATCTTTGGGGATTGTGCATCCTTTGTCTCTGGGTGTGCCATTGAAAACCGGTCACTCCTTCCTTGACATACACCTGTTGCAGTAGTCCTCTCTGACATCCTAGTCTTTGTTTGGAAATTGTGGCATAGTTCCCAGGACATGCCGCCTGCTGTTGCAGCCACTGCAGCAAGGGCACACGAAGTTTCCTGATTTGGCAAAACACACACATCAAAGATGCTCCTCCCTTCCTCCATCAACCCATTCATTTGGCTGTCATCAGCTTGTCTGTGCCACAGTTGCGGCCACGCGGTGCCACAGGCTGGACCGTCTGCACATGCAACGTGCACATTGCACGAGCCTCATGTCCTTGCATGACCCACATCACACTACAGTCTGATGTTGCAGCCACCCTCCAAGCAATGTCCAGCCACACATCTGCCGCCAGCTCTCAGAAATACACTAAGCGCACACACAACACCTTTGTATGATGAGTGTGCAACTCCGACTGCCTACACAGCGCTGCCACGCCTTCCAGGCCCTGTCACACCCACCAGGTCATGTCCCTCCTACTCCCCACTGGCTCTGTACCCCGGCAATGCCATGGGAGTGGGACTCAAGGCTTCTGCATGTAGTATGCTGTCGTTGTGAGGCACATGGCACAAGTATCATCTCTCAGTGTGTCAATCTACAATGTGTCCAGGACCCCCCTCTCCACCATCACATGCGCACACAACCTCATCATCAACTCGTATGCCATTGACAGCCAGGTGCTCCTCACCCTCACCAAGGACGCAGACATTGCCAGTTCCAATATTCTAGATTGCATGAGATCCATTGATGAATGGCAGAACAGCAGCAACCTGAGGTTGGACTTGTACAGGACTGAGATCAACATCTGAGGATTGTCCCCTTACAGCTGGGTCCACTGCTTGTGTCCCACCCGCAGAAGCCCCGCACAAGCACCCAGTGTCCATGCACACAAGATGGTGTGCATCATGGATTGCTTGCTCACATTTGCCATGGTAATCACCAGCATCTGTGCCTCAGACTGAAACAGCCTCTGCATTATGCACATGAT
The DNA here is from genome assembly GCF_964204655.1 of Triturus cristatus. Lineage (NCBI taxonomy): Eukaryota > Metazoa > Chordata > Amphibia > Caudata > Salamandridae > Triturus > Triturus cristatus. The sequence continues at coordinate 646,632,465 of NC_140594.1, read as the reverse complement.
CTCCAGATAGATCCACTCCAAGGAAAGATGGACCATCCCCCAGGTCCACGACAACATCTGTGTCAAATACTGCCCTGCCCTCTACGGGGCAGCCACATCCAAACTCCCAGGACACTTGTCCACATCCAGGCTGCATCTGCACACCTCAGCTGCAACATCCCACGCCCCAGCCACATCACTGTCCAGCAGAGATAGCTGCAATGGATCACTGTGTGCTGCAGGATGACCTTCAGACTCCCCACCCACACTCAGGAGGCAGGCCACAACCCCGACCCAACACCAACCTTGTACCACTGTCATCCGAGAACGCGTAGTGCCATCTCCGTGCATCCAACCTTGAAATGGCCACCATTCTTCGGATCCACCGTACTCCAGCATGCAGGACATAGTTCTCCCACCTGGGAACACATACCTGGGACTCCCTCCCCGGGAACCTCCAAATGAGGTATGACCTCTATGCCTTAATGATACTCTTCCAAATAGATCTGTCCGCACAGTATTGCAAGCAACCCCTCGGCAGCTTGAGGCCATCACAGGTGAGTATTGTGCTCCATGTCTGCATTGACTGATAAATTGTGACCTATGTGTGTCCTGTACCAGACTCAGATCCCAGGGTATGGATGGCTGGAGTTAGTTCAACACTCAGGCATAGTTTGACATTTACACACACATATGTTGTGGACTAATGCAAAAAGACAGCAACATCTCATGAAAAAATAAAGTTTTTTATTTAGGGTGGGGTACGTGTTTTGGTATATAAACTAAGGTGCTCTACCGGGTGTATAGAATCCAAAGTTTACAGGTGGAGATAGGATCCTTTGCTTTGGAAGTCATCAGAGTCCAGACCACAGTGTTGGTCATCATTGGTCAGACTGTGACCAGCATGTCCATGTGGCAGAGAATGTCATTGGATGAGGTGCTGCTGTTGCGCCAGAGGGCCAGGTGCCAGACTAGGTGACCTGGGAGATGTGGATGGTCCGCTGACTCTCACGGTCTTTTCCGTGGACGACCCACCTTCCTGGGGGGACCCTCAGATGCAGGCCTTGACGATGTCTGTGATGCTCCGTCGGACGAATCCTCCTCCTCCTCCCTCCCTGTGGCTGGTGGTGGTGTTCGCCTGGTGGCACAGGGAGGGTTGCCCATGTTCTCGGCGATCCGACGGAGTGAACGGCTCATGTCCCTTTGCACCGCCAGGAGCTCAGCCAGTCTTGCCTCCATCCGTCCTTGGTGTTGTTGTTGACTGGCATGTTGCTCGGCCTGCAGGTTCTTCATCTCGTCGAGGGTCCCCTTCATCTCTGTGAGGCTCGACACTACCTGGCTGATGCCCCTGGTGTCACGCCGGTATGTGTCCAGGATGTGGCGTATGTGTGACATACCGGTTCCCTCAGCTGCCTGGTCAGGTTCTCGCCTCCGCCTGCCTCCACTCCCACCACCCCTGCCCACACGAGCCTGGGTTGCCGTTGTGGGAACATCGGGTCTACGGGACCCCTGAGGGATGGCATTAGCGGGGTTGTCTGCCTCCTCCTGGGTGCCCGGAGAACCTTGTCCCTCCTGGTCAGACTGGCTGTGTTGTTCAGTGCGAGCAGGGCTCCTGTGTGTCTCCTGGGATGTGGCAGGAATGGGGGTGGGGGTTGGCACAGATGTACCTGACGCAGGTGCTGCAGGGGCTTGGGCACCTGAGGGGCCAGGTTGGTCGGGGTCATCCACGGAGTGGTGAGAGTCGTCGCTGCCGGTGGGATAATCTTCACACTGAGCCTGGGACTGTGATTGTTCCCCCCCCATTGTTGGGGGGAGGTCGATGACGTTGCCCTGTGTGTGAGAGAGAGACAATGTTAATGCTGTTTCATGCCACATCCATGTTTCATACATATTCAAGTTGTCACAGATCTTTCAGGTAGTTGGATGTGCCTAGCATTCCTCTCAATGTACACTTGGGGATGGGTATGTTGCGGGGGACAGATTGGTATGTTCTCCTGAGTGTTTGACCAGTAGAATTTTGGCTCGGATGCTTATTTGGCGATGGATTGGTCTTGTTGTGTCACATGTCCATTGTGAGAGTGGGTAAATCTGTCGGCTGCCCCGGGGGTGTGTGCTTGTGTGAGGGGGGGTGTGTGACCGGGCCTGCTGTTGGGTGTAGTGTGATTTGTCATTGGGTCTCCCAGGTGATGTGTCTGTCCCCTCATGGTGCATGCTGGCATGACAGTGAGTTTGAGTGCCTGTGCTAGATATCTGAGCTTGTGTAGTTGGTGTTTGAGTGTACAGTGGTCACAGGAAGACCTTGTGCTGCATACAGCAGGGCCAAGTGTCAGCTACCTTGTCGGTACTTTGCCAGTCCCTGTGCATTGGGCATGGTGCATGGGTATGTACCTAGGCCATATGGGCTGAGGGCATTGGTGTCTGCTTCGGAGTTGCACAATGTGTTGTGTGAGCCCCACCCTCCCAGCAACCCGGAAATCCAGTCTTGGGTTTGTGGTTGGTGTGGCCTGGGACATGGCATTGCCTTTATTTGTGACTGGGGCATGGAGACATTAGTGGCATGAGCGTGGTTTTTGAGTGTGGTTGTGTGGGGTGAGGGCTTGGGGAAGTTGCGTGCATTTTGTGTATTTGTGGTGTGGATGGCATTCCCCCCATGTTACGTGAGTTGTTTGTGTACTCACCAGGCTCTGCGACTCCTTCGACTGTATTCCCACCGACGGAAGCATGGCCATCACCTTCTCCTCCCAGGGATGGTAATGTACGGGTCTGCGGGGCAGCCCGCCTCCAGCGATGTTACTCTGGGCGTATTCCTCGTTCATTTTCATCTTGACTGCCCTGCGCAGATCGTACCACCTGGCTTGGCATTCATGCCTGGTCCTTCGGATGGGCGCAACAGCATTCACCTTATCGACAATCCTCTGCCACAGGCTTGTTTCTTGGGCTATGCTGGTCTGTCTGACCAATGTTCCAAACAGCTGTGGATCGACTCTGATGACTTCGTTGACGAGGAGGTCCAGCTCCACCCTTGTGAACTTTGGATTCTTGTCTGTGGGCATGGTGTGGGGTGTCGGTGTGGACGGTTGTGGATGTGTGAGTGTGAATGTGACGGTGTGTGTGTGAATGTGAAGAGGGGGTGTTTGTGAATGAGGTTGTGTGAAGGTGTGTAAGTTAAGGTGTAAGTAAGTTGCAGTTGTTTGTCTGTGGGGTCTGTCAGCAGTTGGTATGTTGCAAAGGCTCATGGGTCGTGTGTGTGGGCCCTTTTTATTAGTCCATTTGTGGGTGTGGCTGGGTTTGAATTTGTGGTGGGTGTGTTATAAGAGGTGGTTGTGATTTAGGGCCTCTGATTGCCTGTTTGGATGTGCCAGGTCAGTCATGGAGATGTATTTTGTCATGTTGACGTGTTTTGTGGTGTTGTGCGAGTCGAATTGAGCTGTTTTACAGTGTCCTTTTTCTGTACGAGTATTTTTCACGTAGGTAAGGTCCGTACATATGCGATGCTGGGTGAGGGTGCTGGGGTACGGTGTTGGGGTATGGTGCGTACAGGTACGGGGCTGGGGTACGAGCCTGTGGTGTGTCGTGTACAGGTGGGGGGCTGTGCTACGGTGTTGGGGTACGGTGCGTACAGGTGCGGGACTGTGCTACGGTGTTGGGGTACGGTGCGTACAGGTGCGGGGATGTGCTAGGGTGTCGGGGTACGGTGCGTACTGGTGCGGTGATGTGCTATGGTGTTGGGGTACGGTGCGTACAGGTCTGGGGATGTGCTAGGGTGTTGGGGTACGGTGCGTACAGGTGCGGGGCTGTGCTACGGTGTTGGGGTACGGTGCGTACAGGTGCGGGGATGTGCTAGGGTGTTGGGGTACGGTGCGTACAGGTGCGGGGCTGTGCTACGGTGTTGGGGTACGGTGCTTACTGGTGTGGGGATGTGCTACGGTGTTGGGGTACGGTGCGCACAGGTACGGGGCTGGGCTACGGTGTTGGGGTACGGTGCGTACAGGTACGGGGCTGGGCTACGGTGTTGGGGTATGGTGCGTACAGGTACGGGGCTGGGAGATGGGCCTGGGGTACGGCGTGTACAGGTGGGGGGCTGGGGTATGGGGCGTACAGGTACGGGGCTGGGGTACGAGCCTGGGGTGTGTCGCGTACAGGTTGGGGGCTGTGCTACGGTGTTGGGGTACGGTGCGTACAGGTGCGGGGCTGTGCTACTGTGTTGGGGTACGGTGCGTACAGGTACGGGGCTCGGCTACGGTATTGGGGTACGGTATGTACAGGTACGGGGCTGGGCTACAGTGTTGTGGTACGGTGCGTACAGGTAGGGGGCTGGGAGACGGGCCTGGGGTGCAGCGCGTACAGGTGGGGGGTGGGGTACGGTCCTGGGGTACGGGGCGTACAGGTGCGGGGCTGGGAGATGGGCCTGGGGTGCGGCGCGTACAGGTGCGGGGCTGTGCTACGGTGTTGGGGTACGGTGCGGAGGGGGGGTACGGTGCTGACATATGGGGGTACGGTGCTAACATGTGCGGGGTGAGGGGGGGCTGTACGACTCGTATCCGGGCACAAGTTTACCCGTGTACATGTGTGCTACAGCATTCGCTCTGTACGGTGCCTTTTACATGCGGTTGTGTAATTGGACGGGCGGTACGGATCGTACTTGCGCGCTCGGACCTCTGTTTTACGATTTGCACGTAAAAATGTCCTGCTCCCTATCGGACACTTTTCCCAACGCTATTCGGACGTAAACATTTACGGCTCCCTCTCGGACCATTTTCCCGACGCAATTCGTATGTATTTTTCACGTACGAATTGTACTTCGCAGTTTGTACGGTACTTGTACGATTCCTGTGAATACCAAAATAGTAGTAAGTTTAGGATTTTGTCTTAAGTTAGTTCTGTGAATCGGGCCCACTGTTTTACAGTCTGGTATTGTCAAATATATGAATCTTTCAGTGTCTATGTTAGTGGTAGAAGTAAATCTACAATTTTCACATTCATGTTCCCATTTATAACGAAGTCCAAACAGATTTTCAATTTGTATTCCTTCATCTTCCAATACTGCAAGCATATACATTAGAAATTCCTGAGCATCTTGTTGCACATTCTGTGTAAATTGCGTAGAAACACAACATATATCCAGAAGATTCAAAATATCAGAAACACTTTTGGATTTTACTTTTATCAGTTTTCAATTTTTCAAAAATAGAATGCAACAAAGAACAAAACCTTTTTTCTTGATGCTCCATAATTTGCTGTTGCAGATATTCTAGAAAAAATACAACATTTACCACTACATTAGCATAGCAGTTGATACCTGAACTATTTTCTAACTGATTTACAACAATCTCTTCAATAGTCTCCTTTTTCTTTTTGCTTGGAATCTCAACATTATCTTGATTTTTTTTCTTCTCTTTAACTTCACTACAGATATTCTCATATCTCCATTTTTGACCTACTACACGCTTTTCAATTACAGGATATTCACCTAAATTGGGAGCATGCAATCTTCTTAACCGATTATACTCTCTTACACAATTTGCATCTGCACTAATCTTTCTCTCATCAAAATCAATCAAATGCAATCCAGATAAACTTCTGACTCGAGATAAAGCAACATATGCCATACCCTCTTTAAATACGGTACTTCCAATGTTTACCAAAGCACTGTCTACACTTAAACCTTGAGATTTATGAATAGTCACCGCATATGCCAAAGAAAGAGGAAACTGTTTTCTTCAAACATACAAATCTTTAACTAGCAAAAAACAAGCAGAACAACGAGCAATTTGTTTTACTTCTTCAATCTGATCAAATTTGATTTTCAAACATTCAATTCCATATCTTTTTTGATATTTAACAAAATCAACAACTTTTCCCATTTTTCCATTTACTAAACCTTTTTCCACATCCAAATTATGCCGTAAAATAACCTGACAGTTGACACATACATATATATTCTTTTCTAAATCAGCAGTTTTAGATATAGATTTTTAATTTCTCCGTCAAAATAATAGTAATTACTTCATGTTCTATTTTATCAATGGCTTCCATTTTTATTATTTGTTCATTTTCCAGCTTTAAATGTTCTTCATTGAATGTAGAACACTCTTGCAGTGTTGGCATTAGGACGATTATAGATTTATTTTCGGCAATTTGTTTGTATATTTTTTCAGGAACTATATTTTCATTTGGAAATAAGTTTGTAAGTAGACGACTTTGCCATGTTCTGTCAATACTCCAATTCTTATATCTTGAAGAATGGTGCCATAATCAACATCATTTGCCTGTTGCATATTTTTAATGAGTTCTTTGTATTCAAAATATGACCAAATGTTAACGTTTCCAACACTTCCCAAAGACTTTCTGGTGTCTTCATGCACAAGCGTTTTAAATACTGGTTGCCCTTTTACAGGTGTAAGTTGCAGTAGATCACCAAAAACTATCACGTTTTCTTCCAAATAAGACATCGTAGTCTGTTTTTAGAATTTTCTGCATTCTTAAATGCACAAAGGCAAGCATTAAGTTTGAGACCATGCTCACCTCATCAATAATCCGAAGTTTCATTGTCTTTAGTAATTTTGAAACTTCATAACAAGCTTCTCCAGGTAGCTTATGATATTCTAATTTATTTTCATGCTCTACAGGTAGCATTAGTAAACGATGTAATGTAATTCCTTTAATGTTGTGTGCTGCCAACCCAGTTGGAGCAGTTACAACACAAGACAAAAGTGAGTCAGTTGTTTTCTGTAGGTAACTGGGCAAAAGTTTAATTTAAAAACTTTTTCCTGTACCAGCTTGACCACTGACATACATTCGGATAGGTTAAAATAATGTGCATGTGCATCCTTTTTTTCATGAAGAAAACCATGGTCGATCTGTTGTTTCACTTGCTCATATATTTCTTTCTGTTCAATATTCAGTTGTTCTTCCAAGTTTCCTAAGTCCATAATGTCTTCTTGAGCTTGATGCATTGCTGTTTCCACTTTAGTCATAGCAATTGTTGCTTCATTTTCAAGAATTGGTTGTCCTAGTGGATCTTGACTCAGTGAAGCCAAACTTTGGCTGTCTTGAAAACTGTCTCTAGCAATCTTAGCTGCAATAGTATCTTCTTGATCAATTTCTTCATTTAACATTTTGAGATAATTTGCAAGAGCAGTGCATTCAATGCTATATTTACATGCATTGAAAGAATCTTCATAGCACAGAAAATCTCCAAGTAATTCCAGTACCGTACGCCAAGGCTTGAAAAGTTGCGAAAGTGCTAAATAGTAAAATTCTCTTTTATCAGCAGTATCACAACTCAGTTTCCTGTGATTCCTCAGATTTCCTTTACTATGTTTCACCAAGCATCCTTCTGAACCAATCACTGCATATCTTTCTTCATTTATGTTCTCTGTAGTATTTCTCTTAAAACTTTAATATTGCAGCACTTCATAGAGACATTTGTTCTCAAGATGAGGACTTCTATTTGGATAGTATGTATCCAACATGATTGTTTTGACAATATCTGTGCTTTCCGGTTCATTTAATGCTAAATATTCAATTTCTTGTATAGATTTAAGTACTTGATTTCGCTTTGCAGCAAGACCTAGACTAACCCAAATAATTCCTCTTGACTTTGAATATAAACTTGCAGAGGACAACCAATCTGAGCATTCGTACGGTCCAATCTCTCGATGGGACAGCATCTTCAAACTAAAACTATACAATTTCTTACCTTGTGTAAAATTTCTTCCCACATTTCTTTCAACTCCGTCTTTTCTGATTTTGTTATGCATGATGTTACATACCGAGCAACAGTAATGGAATTATCCGCAACATACTGGATATCCATATTAGTATTCCACATTGAGAGAATAACTGGATTATAATCATTGATATACTTTGATTCTTCACTTCTTTTCAAATTGTAAGTATTTTGGGGTGATTTTCTAGTGATGGTATGTCTCACTGCTGACATGAAACTGTTTACTCTTCCTTTGGATATTACTGGACTTGGAACTCCAAAACGACATTTAGTATAAAACTTTTCCTTTGACTTATATTTCCGTCGACAATATTTGCCACATCGATGACTTTGGAATCTTAACACTTGTTGCCTTAGGGTGTTTTCTTCTGTTCTTTTAGGTATAGCACATGTAACATAATCTTCAATAAAAGATAAAACAGTGTCATCCGAATCAGTTCCAAATTTGGGTGCATCCTTGATCCATAAAAGCATATGTATATGAGGAGCACCTCTAGCTTGATACTCCTTTCGCCAAAAAAAATCAATAACTTCTACCAGAGGAGGATTCTTTTTGTTGCAGATAAAAGACATCAAAGCTTCAAACCTATGATTGAAATATCTGCATACATTTACAGGATCCAAAGAACACAATTCTCCAGGAGTCTTGAATTCAATGTTTTTAATATTTGAATTTGCTTCTTGAAGAAATTGAAGTAAATCATCCCATGCGTATTCAGCACAGCTTAGGGTAACAAACCACGTAGGAGTTCCTAAGTTCCTTAGCATACATTTAAGTTCTCCATGACAATGATCCCAATACTCATTAGTACCTCGCTGACATGCCATCAAATTAATCAGTTGAGATTCTAAATGATCATCTCTCTGATGTAATTTTTCCATAAATTCCTTTGCAGAGACATTTCGAAGATTTTCTCCTGTTTTTAATATGTGGTTGATTGCAAATGAAAGTCCATACAAGTCACTCTCAAACAAAAGATTAAATATATATGGGATACATTGTCGAAATGTAGGATCTTCGGCATACACTCTTGTTGTCCGATATTCTGATGCAGGAATCTGTACTGATCGTTCGTCATATCGTCCACCTTTTCCAGTTGGGAACAGCTGAAGAAAATAACGAGCTTCCAAACTTTTTTCCCAAACACTCACGGGACTCCCCTTCGCTTTCTTCATTTGGAATAATTCAATAGTATTTCCCATCACTTCTTTTGAATGTAATGGATGTGCACTATAATGTTCATAAATTTCTTCAGTTTTGGACATGTCCACTTTCTCAATTTGACTACTTGACATTTCACTATCATCTCCTAAAAGTATTTCTTCTTCTTCCACATGCATGTTTTTGTAGTAATCATTGTTTTTTGTAAGATACAATATTGTCTTTTGCACTTTTCTGACATCCACTAATTCCTGCCAGATCTTCTTACTCTTAGTAGGAACACCATTAACTAAATGTGAGAAGGAGACAGGTTCACCCCGTCACTTACCTTCCGGGGGCCCCCGTATCCCCTGGTCTCGGGGAGCCCGGAGAGCCGACACCCGATGTCACAGGTCCGTCGAACGTATGACGGAAAGGATAACCGCCCCCCCTTGTCCTTCCCCTTCGCAGGGACGAATCAGCGACGTGGAGAGCGTGGTAGGAGGAGGGGCTAACCCCGAAGCACAACGGACCAGACCGTAAAAAGAGACGAGGGACACAAGATCGAGGAGGAAGCGGTCGAAGGACTAGGAGAAGAGCAAGGCGGAAGCAACGGAGAAGAAGGACGCGAGGACCGAGATCGAGTCGGGAGAAAGACCGAAGAGGACGGAAAAGCCAAAGAAGACGAGACGTGGTGCGAGGAGTGGTGGTGCCCACAGGAGGAGGCTGGAGAGCGGCCGCAACTCAGGGAGAGTTGCGGCGGAGCCTGTGAGTAACCCTGAGCGAGGGCGCAAGAGGAGCGGGTGGAGGTTGGGACCGGGTACAGGAAGGGAGGGATTGGCTGACGAGAGGGAGCACTGTTTTGAGTAAAGTCCGCAATTGTCTGCACTGTAATGACTAGTCATCCCTAGGACCGCACTTTCCTGAAACCCCTTTTTCTCCCATGTTCTGTTTGTTGTTTTGAGTTGCCTAAGGGTCATATACCCGAGTAAGGAAGAGAGTACGAACCCTTTCCCGATCTATACCTTACTCCCTTCGTTTCCCCCCCCCTTTTGTTTTACCTCTTCACCGTTCTCGCCCAAAATCACCTGTAAATACAAACACCCTCATAGGAAAGGAGGGCAGCACAATTCTCACGTGGTGTTGCGGTGAAGGGATACAACCTTGACACATACCATATACGTTACTGACAGCCGTCTTTTCCTCTCTCCTATGAGCCTCCCTGGGACGAATGTGGGTCCGGATATACAACTAGAAGAAGAATCTCACAAAGTACTCGGAGCGGTCGGAAGAGGCGGAGAACCATCAGTCGAAGGACCAATAACAGAAGAAGAACCACAAGGGACCGTTGAGACATCCATACCACCCTCGTGTGGCCCATTACCTGTCATTTCGAATAAAACTCGCAGAGCATCTCACTATATACAGCCTCCTCGTCTGATTATCCGACCCGCCCTCCCACAAGTGGTGTCAGAAGTGGGATCCCGAGGAGACATGGAGGCCGTATTAACCAAAATGGCAGAAAATCAGGAGAGCCTAGGAAAGGCGATGGAGAGGTTCCTCACGGTGGTGGAAGAAGATCGTGGGAAATTACAACAAGTCATCACCAATCAAGGACAGACTCACGATACGACCATGGGGAAAATAGCGGATGCCCTTGGACAACAAAGAGGCCCCAGTACATTACCCTCCGTCATCCTACAAAAATACGTCAGTGGTGAGGATCCGGAGTTCTTTTTCAATAACTTTGAGCGCATGGCATTAGCCGCCGCATGGCCAGCTGATAAATGGGGACAATACCTAGGGGCTTTGCTTTCGGGAGAACTACAAGCCTCTTACCAATCAGCGAACATCACGGGACTGACCCCATATCAGGATATCAAACATTGTATCATGGAAAGACTAGGAGTCAATGACGACACATACCGATTGAGACTCAGACAGATCAAAGAAGGGCCCCAAGAAACACCCCGAGCCCTTTACTTTAGAGTAAAAGATATGGCCGACCGGTGGCTAAAACCTGCCACAGCTACCAAGGAGGATATTATGGCCAAAGTCTATTTGGAACAATATTTGTCCTCCCTTCATCCTCCCATACAGAAATGGGTGAGACAGCACGCTCACTTGACCCTGGAAACAGCGGTAGAGATCGCTAGTGCCTATAGCCAAGCCCAAGAAGCACAAAAGGGACGAGAAGAACATCCTTGGAGAACAGGAATAAGCGGGACCCTTCGACCCTCTCGTCCGACGTTAAATCGAAAACCCGATCCTGCTATAATCATCCCAGGACCTCCTCCCTTCAGGCCTCAGGGTCCACCGGTGTTCAGACCTCCCCCCCCTGGGCCCCAATGTTTTCACTGTGGGGGGCTAGGACACATAGCCCGGTTTTGTCCCCAAAAGGAAGAACCCATGGAGATCGGCGTAGCACGGAATTACAGTTGTCACACCTCGACCCGACAAACCCCTCCGTATCACTGCGGGGTCTACGTAAATGGACAGCCCCTGACCGCGTTGGCCGATACAGGCTGCCGACAGAGTGTCGTACGACCCCAGGATCTAGGTCCAGCGTGTGGGGATCCAGATGGCACGGTGCACATCCAGTGCGTACACGGAGACACTAAATCGTACCCCACCACTCATGTTCACATACAGCATGCCTCTGATTCCGGCTCAGATCTCAAAGTGGGCCTGATTCCCCGACTCCCGGAACCCATTATACTGGGGAGCGACTATAAATATCTACCCGAGCTACTCACGAAAGCCGTTCCTGAAGAGAAGGATTGGTGGAAGATAGCACCTTTCTCTCAGGACGAGAATCACGAATGGCCACCCTCCAAGAGTAGAAAAACCAGGAATCAAAGAAGGAAAGAAAAGGGTCATCCAGCGTCCGTTTTTCCCGTCAGGACGGAAGAGGGTCCCTGGGAAACCAACCGAGACTTTCGAGCCGCCCAGAGAGAGGACCCTGTACTACAGGAAGCATGGAACCAAGCCAAGGACCAGGTAGACCCCCTTCATGTAGGACCTCAATTCTTCATCCAGAATGGTCTGTTGTATAGACAGGCCAAAGCCACAGCCAATCCCCAGTTGTTAGTGCCTACCCCGTTTAGGGACAAAATACTCTACCTAGCCCATAGTCATTTACTGGGAGGACATTTTGGAGACGAGAAAACCGAACAATTAATCTTAGAACAGTTTTATTGGCCAGGCATATATAAACAGGTAGAAACCTATTGTCGTGAATGCCCTATCTGCCAAAAAAACAGTAGGTATAGACCTCCAAAAGCCCCATTACAACCCCTCCCAATAATCGATGAGCCGTTTTGTAGGATCGGAATGGATATCATAGGACCTTTACTTCCTTCCCGGAGTGGGTGTCGCTATGTATTGGTACTGGTGGATTATGCGACCCGGTTCCCAGAAGCTGTTGCCTTAAAACATCCCGATGCCACCAGTATCGCCAAAGCAATGATCGCCATATTTGCTAGGGTCGGGTTCCCGAAGGAAATTTTAACTGACCAAGGAACGCCGTTTGTGTCCAAATTAATGAGACAAGTATGTGCCCAATTGGGGATAAAACAGATAAGAACAGCAGCGTATCACCCACAGACCGACGGTCTGGTGGAGCGATACAACGCCACCCTCAAGATCACCCTAAAAAAACTATTGGAACTAGAAACAAGGAAATGGGAGGATATGTTACCCTTAGCCCTATATGCCATCCGCTGCAAAACCCAGAAAAGCACGGGTTACTCCCCCTTCGAGCTCCTGTATGGTCACCAACCTAGGTCCTTAATGGACATGATGCGGGAGACCTGGGAGGCAGAACCCAACCACGCTAAACCGCTAGTAGAATATGTATCCCAACTACGAACCCATCTGGGACAAATAAGAACGATAGTAAGAAACAATCTGGAAAAAGCACTGGAAGCCCAAAAAGTACAATATGATAAAAAGGCGAAGAGTAGAACCTTTGCTGTGGGAGATGCCGTTCTGCTCATGTTGGCCTCCTCTGACCACAAATTATTAGGACAATGGCAGGGTCCCTATATAGTGTTAGAGAGAGTGACCCCTGTTACCTACAGGATCGAATTAGATAAGAAGCGTGGAACCAACCAGGTGTATCATGTGAACCTTTTGAAACGATGGGAAGGACCTCTTCCCTCTTTAGTAGGGGTTGGGAAGGATCTTCCCTTATATGTCCAATGCATTGATGCGGAATTGCCCTCTGACTTACGATCGGAATTAGTCAACTCTCTCTTACCCCTCCAGCCCGTCTTCTCCTTGACCCCTGGACGAACCACTTTGGTGGAACATTCGATAAAAACCCAGGCAGGGAAAACGGTACGCCTTCGTCCGTATCGGATACCGGAGGCCCGTAGGAATACTATACGTGAGGAAGTTCAGCAGATGTTGCAGATGGGCATTATCGAACCTTCCACCAGTGAATGGAACTCCCCAATAGTATTAGTACCGAAACCAGACGGTTCGGTACGCTTTTGTATTGATTTCAGGGAGGTCAATAAAATCTCAGAGTTCGACACCTACCCCTTGCCCCGCGTAGATGAGATGATAGAGCGGATCGGGAAGGCTAAATACATCAGTACCCTGGATTTGTGTAAGGGGTACTGGCAAATACCCCTTCGACCCCAAGATCGAGAAAAGACAGCCTTTTCCACTCCCGATGGGTTGTTCCAATTTGTAGTACTCCCTTTCGGGTTGCACGGGGCTCCGGCTACCTTTCAGAGGGCTATGAACCGGATATTACAACCACATGAAAGGTATGCCGGGGCATACATCGATGACATTGTCATCTACAGTGAAACCTGGGAACAACATTTGACTCATCTCTATGAGGTAATCCAGACCTTGGGCAGTCAGGGACTCAAAATCAACCCGGCCAAAAGCCATCTAACCGCCCAAACTGTAAGATACCTGGGGTATCTGTTGGGAGAAGGAGTCATACGACCACAAGACAATAAACTAGCGGCTATTACACAAATTCCCTTCCCACGTACCGCAAAAGAACTCAGGGCCTTTTTGGGGCTCCTGGGGTATTATAGGAGGTTTATACCCCGGTTCTCCCAGATAGCTGCCCCCCTGACAGATCTATTACATAAATCAGTAAAAACAGAAGTCATGCTAAGGAATCCCAGCCCCACAGTAGTGCAAGCATTTCACACCCTGAAAACCACCCTAACCTCAGACGCTGTATTGGCTAGCCCTGATTATAGCCTGCCGTTTATACTCCAAACTGACGCCTCCGATCAAGGGCTGGGGGCGGTCCTGTCGCAAGTCACCCAACAAGGGGAGGAGAAACCCATACTGTATATCAGTAGAAAACTGTTCCCCAGGGAACAGAACTATGCAGTCATCGAAAAGGAAGCCCTGGCCATCAAGTGGGCCATCGATGCCCTGAAGTATTACCTGGAAGGAAGGGACTTCACCCTGTATACCGATCATGCGCCATTAGAATGGTTGGCGTGGAACAAGGGGAACAACGATAGAGTACTACGGTGGTTTTTATCCCTCCAACCATATCGCTTTCATACCAAACATCGGAAAGGAAGTGAACAAGCCAACGTAGACTTTCTTTCTCGATTTCCTCAAACCCAAACCCCTACGAGAAGGACAGCAAGGGAAAGGGGATGTGAGAAGGAGACAGGTTCACCCCGTCACTTACCTTCCGGGGGCCCCCGTATCCCCTGGTCTCGGGGAGCCCGGAGAGCCGACACCCGATGTCACAGGTCCGTCGAACGTATGACGGAAAGGATAACCGCCCCCCCTTGTCCTTCCCCTTCGCAGGGACGAATCAGCGACGTGGAGAGCGTGGTAGGAGGAGGGGCTAACCCCGGAGCACAACGGACCAGACCGTAAAAAGAGACGAGGGACACAAGATCGAGGAGGAAGCGGTCGAAGGACTAGGAGAAGAGCAAGGCGGAAGCAACGGAGAAGAAGGACGCGAGGACCGAGATCGAGTCGGGAGAAAGACCGAAGAGGACGGAAAAGCCGAAGAAGACGAGACGTGGTGCGAGGAGTGGTGGTGCCCACAGGAGGAGGCTGGAGAGCGGCCGCAACTCAGGGAGAGTTGCGGCGGAGCCTGTGAGTAACCCTGAGCGAGGGCGCAAGAGGAGCGGGTGGAGGTTGGGACCGGGTACAGGAAGGGAGGGATTGGCTGACGAGAGGGAGCACTGTTTTGAGTAAAGTCCGCAATTGTCTGCACTGTAATGACTAGTCATCCCTAGGACCGCACTTTCCTGAAACCCCTTTTTCTCCCATGTTCTGTTTGTTGTTTTGAGTTGCCTAAGGGTCATATACCCGAGTAAGGAAGAGAGTACGAACCCTTTCCCGATCTATACCTTACTCCCTTCGTTTCCCCCCCCCCTTTTGTTTTACCTCTTCACCGTTCTCGCCCAAAATCACCTGTAAATACAAACACCCTCATAGGAAAGGAGGGCAGCACAATTCTCACGTGGTGTTGCGGTGAAGGGATACAACCTTGACACATACCATATACGTTACTGACAGCCGTCTTTTCCTCTCTCCTATGAGCCTCCCTGGGACGAATGTGGGTCCGGATATACAACTAGAAGAAGAATCTCACAAAGTACTCGGAGCGGTCGGAAGAGGCGGAGAACCATCAGTCGAAGGACCAATAACAGAAGAAGAACCACAAGGGACCGTTGAGACATCCATACCACCCTCGTGTGGCCCATTACCTGTCATTTCGAATAAAACTCGCAGAGCATCTCACTATATACAGCCTCCTCGTCTGATTATCCGACCCGCCCTCCCACACTAAAATAATTAGTGGTTCAGTTTCTTCTTTCTCTACACCTATAGTTTCAATATTTTTCTTTAAATCTAGAGGTAAATATACAACTCTTCCTTTTAATCCTCTCTGTAAATCTGTGGGAGGCAATTTATCTGTTTTAGGCTCCATACGAACAATAGCCTGAAATGGGTGTACAGATTGAATCAGAATTGACTCATACGTGTTTAAATCTATCAGTTCTGCAGGAAATGCTACCAACTCTAGATTATTATGGACAGCTCTAGCAGGTATTTTATTATCGTCTAATTTGTTACAACAATATTTACAAATACGCTGATCAGTACCCAAATCAAAGCAATCCTCTACCAACAAATAAGTCACAAATTCCTTCCACTTATAATTATTTTCTCTTTTACTTTTTAAATACAGATCAACAGTCCTAGTCTGATTTTTATAGTGAGTTCGTCAACAACAAATACAGGTATAATTTGGCCTTTCACACGAAATTACCTTAAACTTTGAAATTTGTTCTTCAAACTTCTCTGTACTACTATTTTCCACATTTTCTTCAACACCTTCTTCTAGCAATGTCTCACTTTCTCTACTCTTTTCTTCAGGACCAAAGTAACGAAACTCTATTTCATCACTAACTTTTTATACATCTGATACTGACCCATGCAAAAGAGCACTATTTAAATCATTTAAAAATATTACTGGACTTTCTACGTAATACAATCTTTCTACGTAATACAATCTTCTGACTAACTTCCGCATTTGAGAAAGATGTACTGCTAACATTCTAAAATGATGAAAAACACTTTGACATACTTTTCTAGAAAGACAAGCCATAGAATGACCTTGCAAACCAGTATTTTTTCTCACTCTGCAAGGATCTAGTCCTTGCAACATCTTAATCTTTTAACACTTTATTTTAGTATAGACTCGTAAGAAATTGCATAAAATATCAATAAATTCCTGTCGTATACTGCATATACTACTACAATCCCAAGTATACACTGGGGCAGACCTTCATCAGCTATCACTTCTTCTACATTTCTGGGTATCATCTTTTCTTTTTCAATTGGACAACTGTTTTTAACCTCATAAACACGACCAGAGGTATCAACTGCATGCAATAAAGTATTGATTTGAAAATAGCTTTCTTCATTGAAAAAAGGCTCTGAACTTGAACTGTGTTTCCATTCACCCCAAAAAATATCACAAAAGTTAATTCTGTTAATTACTCTCTTCTTTTTACTTTTGGTCTTCATAAAATTTATTGGCTTATCTAGTGATCGATTTCTGTTTAAAACTAAAATGAATAATTTCCTTTTTAAATCAAAAGCCTTCTCAACAATAGTTTCAATCTGTTTCTTCTTTTTATAAAATGCTGATTTTTTTATATTTCTTCACATCTTTCAACAAATTAAAGATAACTCTATTGTAAAGCATTCTCTTTCTTATTTCTTCAAACTGATTCCTTCTCCTTTAACCATACATTGTTTCTTGGGAATGCAATTTTCAATTAACTTCTCCTTTTTTCTTCTTCTTCTTTGTTGTTGGGACATTCTTTCGACTTTCCACATTGTGCACACTGTTTTTAGCCTTTGAAAGTTTTTTAATAAATTCTTTTGTTTTCTTACCAGAAGACTTTTTCTTTTTCCTCACATGTTGTTGTTCATCTAACTCTTGCTGTTGTGTTTTCTTCAAATAATAGTCCTTTTTTTGTTGTTTCCTCTTTTCTGTTTTTCTAGCCATGGTAAATGTTTCGTAATGATGTTGAACAATACCTGTTTAAAAAGAAATATATATATAATATCATTAAAATATATCTATAAAATATACTATTATATCAGTATACAAACATGTTCTACATAAAATCCATTTAAACACTTTGTTTTCAAATCACTATCCATTTACTGCAGTACACATGTACCAATTGGATAATTATAGCACTGAATAAGTGAATAAGTAGAGTTTATGTGTATAGTGGACTGCATCAATACTGTATAGATGATTGTAACACTGTAAGTATTAGTACCTGGGTCATTGCATGAGTACATAGCTACTAACTGGATGATTACAGTACTGCATCAAAAGAGAATAGACAAATTATTAATGCTTGTGTTTTGCACAGTATGTTTTGCCTGAGGCATTCAACAGGTGTATGGACAATGATTGGATAGTGAGAGTGCTGGTGTTTGACAGGAGGGTGAGTTTATAAGTGCTTGTGTTTCTGCACAGTGATTATATAAGGTCATTGTTCTGTCAGGATGATAGGAGGAGTGGACAGAGAGTGACACTGTGATTGCTGATCTGCATGGCCACTACCTGGATGTTTCTAGGTGTGAATCAGTAGTCCGCATGGGGTTAGGGAACTGCATATATTTTGTACATTTGACTGCAGCACTGCATGTCTTAATGCATGAGGCATTGTACAGGTGCATGGACAGTGAATGGATAGTGAGAGTGCTGGTAGTTGACAGGAGAGTGAGGTTATAAGTGCTTGTGTTTCTGCACATTGATTAGATAAGGACATGGTTCTGTCAGAACGATTGCAGGACTGGACAGAGAGTGACAGTGTGATTGGAGCACTGCATGGTTACTACTTGGATTTTTGAAGGTGTGAATCAGTAGTCTGCATGGGGTTAGGGGACTGCATATATGTTGTACTTTTGACTGCAGGGCTGCGCGTCTTAATGCCTGAGGCATTGTACAGGTGTATGTACAGTGACTGGATAGTGAGAGTGCTGGTAGTTGACAGGAAGGTGAGTTTATAAGTGTTTGTGTTTCTGCACAGTGATTAGATAAGATCATTGTGCTGTCAGGATGATAGGAGGAGTGGACAGAGAGTAACACTGTGATTGCTGATCTGCATGGCTACTACCTGGATTTTTGCAGGAGTGAATCAGTAGTCTGCATGGGGTTAGGGGACGGTATATATTGTGTACATTTGACTGTAACACTGTGTGTCTTAATGCCTAACTACAACATTGGACAATATAGAACCACTAAATCACTACTTATGTAATTACAAAATCACATATTCACTACCTTTGCAATCCTCTAATCTGTCCGTCACCTCTCATTAATTTAGTAAATATACATACAACTATATGTTAGGTTGATAACAGGAGTGGACAGAGAGTGCCAGTGTGATTGAGGCACTGCATGAGTATTATCTGGATTATTGCAGGAGTAAATCAGTAGGCTGCAGGGGGTTATGGGATCGTATAGATTGTGCACATTTACCTACATACTAACTACGAAATTAGACATTAAAGACCCACAAAAACACTTCTCATGCACTTATAAAATCACATATTCACTACCTTTGCACTCCTGTAATCTATCAGGTACCTCTCATTAATTCAGTAAATATAGATACAACTATAGAAATACAATCTAAACAAATACATTACTCATGACATACTATCTACTTAAAGAGACAACTACTACATACCATAAAGAGTAAAATTAACTACATATTGCCAATTAAATCTAGAAATATGCAACATCATCAAACTGAACCTCTCAACAGACTTAATTAAGAAGAGTAATCAACAACACCTTTTTTTATGAGGATTTCTAAAACCACACAAACTGTACAAACTAATAACAGAATTGTAATCATTAACACCTTATATGATCATCTTGCAAACACAGTTGTACCTAATTTTACCAAACTATCTGTAATAATGCCATTTTATTAAACTATACCTCTTTACTGAGAAGAAATATGCATGCCTATTAAACTGCACCTTATATGAACATTTTTGAAAATACACATTCTTCGTGCATATTTAACCAATTAATAACAAATAAGAAGCACCATTCAACTATAACTTTCAAGACACTTAATAATATATATTAGTGCACATACTATTTTTTAAACGAAGTTCAAATACAATAGAAATTATCCCAATATATATCTGTACATTTAATAAATTAATTTAACCAGCAGATTTTCATAAAAATGTCAAATCTATATTACATAAATCTCTTAAAAATATAACTCCCCTTTTAAATAAATCTGTTGAATGAAAAATCTCACACACTCAGTCAGGATTTTCTTTTAGTCACAGAGAATGTAGATGAGCACACTCTTCAATTTAAAAACAGTAAAGCCAAACTTTCCCTCTAATTTTCCATACATATACACATAACTCACAAATGACATTGCTTCCCAGTGTTTTTCAAATTGAAAAACGAATATACATTGGTCACAGAGAATAATACTTTTCAACTGACATCTTCACCCCTTGTCCTTAATGTCAGTTTCCATAGCAACAGGTCATGCAACATTCAACTTAGCTGCCAGGTCACAAGTTCACCACACAATGTTGCAAATGACAACAGCAGGTGTGGTTGGCTTTGCAAAGCATGCCCTTATCCTTTCTGCTGTACCTTTCAAACATTTCTTAATAACTAATAAGAAACATGCTTTCTAAACAAAGTAAAATGCACCCTATATTTGAATGTAGAGTGTTCTTAAACAGCTAATCAAATCTCTACTTTCTTAAAAACAGCATGTTGTCCACCATTTTAGATCGATTTCATTCTACCACCTGCCTACCTCAGCTACAGAAATCTTCTGATTACCTACAGAGATCCCTTCAAGATACTTTCTGTGTGGATTACTGGACACAGCTATGTTTTCTGGTGCAAAAGGTATGCTGAAATCAGAGGTATTGACAAAGACCTAGCTTTGCAAAATGTAGACATTAAATGGATTGGACAGAGAGGATTAAAGTGGCACCAATTGATGCCATTGGTTAAATCCTTTTTGCATCTCGAACCCACTGACCTCATGATTGTGCACTGTGGTGGCAATGACCTAGGCACATTGACTGGGGTAGGTCTGGAAATTCTAATGAAAGATACCTGTGCAGAGTTGATGTTGCTTTTCCCTCAAACTGCCTTTGTCTACTCTAACATATGCCAAAGACAGAAATGGAAGTGGTACAATCAATTTTGTCCACAGATTGAGAAAGCTAGAAAAAATTTCAATAAAGCGGTTTCTGCTTATCTCAGAGACCATAGTATGGGGTCCATTTACAACAACAATCTGCGTTTTGATATAGATCTACAGGAGTGATGGTGTACAGATAAGGGAAACAGTCCTTCTCAACAACTTAAGTTGGTACTTACATATAGCTACAAAAATCTCCCAATAAACATAAGGGCTCTTTTTAGAGCCACCCAAGATGCTAACATATAATATAGCTTTTTAATGAAAAAAATCTTAATTTTTTGTATTAGGAGTCACGCACCCAGTGCGAATAGGATTCGCGCACCCCTCACGTTCACACCAGGGGGCCGCACTGAGAGTCGCGTACCCCTCGCGTTCACACCAGGGGGCCACGCTGGGTGTCACACACCCCTCGCGTTCAAGCTAACCGGGCTCCACACCACACCCCGATCTGGCTCCCCGGGACCGGGTCACTCAAGTTTCATGCCCGCAGCACCGCCGCACCAGGCGCTGATTGCAGCAATTGAGCGGACGCCAGAGAGGCAGGCAGCCCGTCCCGCAACCACCAGGCTGTCGTGCCGCTGCGTGGCCATCACTCCATCTCAACGGGTGGTTTCCAGAAGACTTTCATTCACTGTGGTGCAGTCTCTCCAGGCATCTGCAGGCACTGAGACAGGAGGATGCACACCCAAAAGGAAGGATAAGCAACCGATTAATGGCAGGCTGCGGGGGCTCCGCTAGAGCACATCCGCTATGCTAGATGGCCAAGCCATGCCCCCCCCCACCTTCTGTCTTAAACACAAGCAAACAATATAAGCAATGTGCCACACCTTACAACTTTGCTTCTCCATGTCTCCTGAACAAAAAGGTTACACCACAAAAACAACACAGTGTACCAACTCACTCTCAAACACACTCTCCACTACCTACACACACAGACCCATCAAAATGCCTTCTTAGCCCGCTAGGCGAGGAACACAATACAGAACAGATACACTATTGCTATCTTCATAAAGCTAATACCAGCACTAATGACACCTGCTGCAAGCCAACAAAATACTGCTCACTTTTCTACAAAACAAAGTCACACTATCGCCAAAGCACATTTGCTAAACTGTCTACTAATGAATGCTCAGTCGCTCTCTAAAAACAAACATCACATCTACAACCTTCTCAACGACGCAAAACCAGACATACTATTCATAATTGAATCATGGTTGGGATATAATATGGGTCCAGTCCAGCATGAAGCCGTTCCTCTAGGTCAGATGTCTTCAAACTGGGGGATGGGCCCCCCTGGGGGGGCCCTAAGTGATATCACGGGGGTGTCAGTCTCTTGCCAAGATAAGCCTCATGCTTTGTTTTGAGTGTTAAAAACATGAGCGTCAGTAAGCCACTTTGTAATGGGCCATCACTAACAACTTCTGTCATGTATATCCTGACTGGTAGTAAGTGTAAAAAGAGGTAACAGAGCTAAACTGCAATGTTTAAACATGTTTAGACCTATTTAAATACTGACAATTTAGCAGAATAAGTGTGAAAAAATCGAGGAGGGCCCGAGGATTTTGTTTTCTTCACAGGGGGGCGTAGCATTAAGAAGTTTGAAGACCAATGCTCTAGGCTATCAAACGATCACCCAAAATCGTATAGGAAAAAAGGAGGTGGCCTAGTTGTGTGCAGGCAAACATTACAAATCAATAAAGTTGACGAGGTCTCCATAAAAAATTATGAGGCTCTTTTCACCAGATACAATCCTAAATCGTCTTCCTACTGTAACTTCTTGCTGCTTTACAGACCTCCACCTAGCAAAGCGACAATCCCAGAGAAGCTTCTAAACATGGTTTAAAACCTCATACCACTCCACTCCAACCTATGCGTTCTGGGTGACCTCAACATTTGGTTTGATAAACCCAATATGCCCTATCAAAAACAATCATCGCTGGTCTAGAGGCACTGATCCTGCATCAGATTGTCCACAAACCCACACACAACGCTGGACACATGCTAGATGTCAATTTAGCAAATACCGAACTAGTTACCTTTCAAACTATAACTCCAGTCACATGGTCAGACCACCATTTGCTTGCTTTCCAACATAAAACACACTAAGCGATGCTCCTAAAACCACCTATCATGCATCCACCTATTGACCGTGGAACAAACTCAATTGGAACACTTACAAACACAACTAACATCCAGTACAGATCTAGAAAAAATAAATTCTGTTAAAAAAGTATATGAGTGGCTACAGGAAGCTTTTGATATCCTGATACCACTAATAACCACACAACAGAACAAAAGAAAATGTGCACCTTAAAGAAATACAGAGATAAAAGACATATAAAAACAAATTAGACAGCTAAAACGTGCCTGGTTCAAAACAAACGCCAATCAAGACAAACTTTGCCTACAGAAAATTAAAAGATTATACAAGTCAGCTATCAAGAAAGCTAAGAAAAGATACTATTTACACAGAATTCAAAATGCGAAATGTGCAATTAAAGAATTCTATTAAATACTCAATGAATTTTGTAAACCAAATTGCCTAGAAGGAGCTCATCCTGTTACTCAAGATTTCACAGACAAACTGGCAAATCATTACACAACCAAGGCAGACAAATTGGACTCATACTTAAAACAAAGACAAAGTAACCAGCACTGACCCTTTTACAAAACAACAATCCAATAATACTCTAACCTACCTCTCTGTTCCTTCCAACACACTTCACACTATGAATTTAAGGACCTGGTCAAAGCAGGCAGGCCTGCCAGCAGCCCTTCTGACCCGTTTCCACCGCAAACCTTCAGGACAATTCTTCTAACAACCTGTGCTGCCACTCCAGTAAGAAGAATCATCAACAACTCCTTAACTACCGGAATATTTCCAGAAGAACTCAAAAAGTCATATATACGCTCATTCCAGAAGAAAACAAACTTGGACCCGCTGAACCCTGACAACTACAGACCGATTAGAAATGGACCTTTCCTCAGCAAATTGATAGAAAGAGCAGCGTTCACCCAGATGTCACAAGTTATTGAAGAGAATGCCATACTTTCAGACTTCCAAATGGGATTCCGTCCAGGAAGAGGCACAGAATCTGCCCTCCTTGCCATCTGGGATGGCCTGAAGAACACAGTTGACCACGAGGTTGCTACAATACTTCTCTTGGACCTCTCGGCTGCCTTTGACATGGTTGACCATGACACTCTGATACAAAGACTCTAAAAAGCCGGCATAGAGGGTACTGCCCTAGACTAAATCGCATCCTACCTTCGAAACAGAACGAATGTCATCCTTACCCCACTTTTCTCATCCAAACCATACTCCACAAAAGCAGGGGTCCCTCAAGGCTCTATCCCCTCGCCCATGCTTTTCAACATCTACATGAAGTCATTACCGGTGATGGACCAGGGTTTTCCATAAATAAAACCTGCTCGGATTAAACCTTCCATTGTGTGAAAATTATTAACAAAGTTTTGAAATTAACTTAAAAATCATTATTCATTTTTAGTTTTGGAAAATAATATAAAAACGGCGTAGGAAAATGACAATAGGTTTAAGTAGACCACAAATGATTCCTGCACGAAAAAACAGCAAAGAAGGCGCAAATATTATTTTCATGACCAAATGTGGAATGAAAATGCGTTTATCGTTTAAGCGGGAAATAACCTTTACAACGCAGTCATTACATCGCACTACATTTACAACGCAGTCCATACATCGCAACATCCTTTACAACACATGTCACTACAACGCATCCATTACATTGCATGTCACTACAATGCATGACACTACATCGCATGTCACTACAATGCCGGTATTACATCGCATATCATTACAACACATACCATTACAACGCATACTACCCCCTACACTATCCAACACTTACCCTACTGTTCTACCCCCTGGAGTTGGAATAGTAATTTTTAACCCTACTCTATCCAACACTTACCCTACTGTTGCACCCCCTGGAGTTAGAATAGTAATTTTTACCCCTACACTATCCAACACTGACCTTAAATGCAATGTAATGGTATGCGTTGTAAATGTATAATGCGATGTAATGGAATGCGTTGTAAGTGTAGTTTAAAAACATGTTGTAGTGGTATACGATGTAAATGTACGTGTTGTACAGGATGTTGCGATTTAAAAACTGCGTTGTAAGGGCATGTGTTGTAAATGTATGCGTTGTAACATCATACATTCAATTAAGCTATATTAATCACATAGAATAATAGTTTTAAATGATTGCGCTCATATTAGACTAATGAAAGATTTAAATGAAATTTGAAATGGAGCTTTTATTTTGAGCAAATGACTGAATCTGTTTATTTCTCCTAGAGAAAACGGCATGCTTTACAAAGAAGGACTCAAATCTATCATTAGGGTTAATTTTGCTTTAAAATATAGAAATGCAGATATTTCTACATCTATAGTCATAGATGACTATTGTATTCTTGTTGTTGATGGCTGCTAAGTGTTTGGAGTATCAGTGGAACTTTCTATCGTCCGAGGAAATATTTAGTGTCGTGGATAACTATACTAGTGAAATGCTACAACATTTGTTTGAATGCCCATGTGTCGAGGAAGGAGAAGATTTTGGTTTCCTTTGCTGAAGGACGATGACGACAGGGTGAATTTAAATCAAATAACTTTTGAAAGAGAAGAGTGACGGAAGTGGTGTTTCTTAACACCCTATGCTTCTAGACCACTAAGGAGAGAGACTTTTTCGGATTTCGATACAAGAGTAGGGATGAAATTTTAACTTTAGGGTATAACTATTAGTGATAGAATCCATGTTTTTTGGAGAGAACAAAATGACTTTAGCCAAGAGACTAGGTGAGGTGTGGCGTTTATGTGAGCTGTTTCATTGAGATCCTTTAGCTGATGCTGTCTGTAAGCTGACTCCTTAACTTTGCTCCTCATACTTTAGTGAGAATTGCCGCTTTCCCTTCCGGACAGAGGGTTAGCATTTCCAGCTATTAGCACGCTGTGCTATAGTTTTTTTTAGGTTGGTATGAAATTCTGTACTTGCATTGAGGTTATAAAAATGCTCTTGTGTCTTTTACACTTTCCACTCAACTCATGCTCCTTAATTGAGATGTTATTGTGAATTACTGAATTTGTGTTCTCTAGTGTGATTGTTCTAATTTGACGCAGTACCTTTATTTGACCATTCCATATGCTTTCAAAGAAAATAGATAAAAGCAAAGTAATAGAGAAACTGAGTCTGTCGTTATTGATTATTGTAAATAATGATATATATATATATATTCACTGAAAAAACCATAGGTTTCAGGCCTGATGTAGTTAGGAATTATCATCTAAAAAACCTTAAAAATTCGCTGAATAATATGGTTTTAGGGGTGTTACAGTTAGCTGGACATTACACTCGTACAAAACCATTGAAATTCCTCTGATATAGTTAGTTGTACTAACTACATCTCGCGCGCCCGCAATCCACTGCTGATGATGTCACATAT
Organism: Triturus cristatus; assembly: GCF_964204655.1. Taxonomy (NCBI): domain Eukaryota; kingdom Metazoa; phylum Chordata; class Amphibia; order Caudata; family Salamandridae; genus Triturus; species Triturus cristatus. The sequence goes on along the minus strand of NC_140594.1, from coordinate 646,606,385 downwards.
TACATCATTCATGACATGGTCAGTGACATCACTGATGACATCTCAAATGACATTACTGATGACATCATTCAGTGAATGTGGTTGGTTCGTTATTCAAATATGTATTATATATATATAGCAATTTGCATTGAAGAATGAGTGGATATATAAATATTAATATCTGGATGGAGGATTTAGTGGCAGTGTGATTGACTGTTTACTTGAATAATTTATAGTGTCTCACTAAATATATTGGATAGTGACTAAACTGTGTGAATATCTGTATCACTTTGTCAGTTGTTGTGTAAACTGCTGCACCAGTTGGTTACTAGCTACGTGAAAGTCTATATTAGTTATTGATTCGTTAACTGAGTATTTGTATGGGAGAGAGAATGTGTGTGTGGTTCGGTGGGGGGTGTGTGACAGCCCAAAGATGTGTGAATAGTTGATTCAGTAGGTATATGAAGTTAAAACTACATGTTATAACAGTTGTTTGGGTGAGTGAATATCTTTATAGGTGTGTAGGTGTGGTGATGAGCAAATATATGTCTCAATGGTACATATCCAACAAACTAGAAAAATAAAAGCCAGTGTATGTGTCAGTTGTTGTATATAAATAAGTATACATTAGACTCAGTGATTGTATGAGTGACTGTATGGATAACTGTATACTGATTTTATAACACACTAAGTATGAGTTACTATCTATATGAATAGATGAAGTGGTGTTTGTATAAGTCTGTAGCTAAGTATGATCCATTGTTTGCATAAGTGAGTAGGATGACTTCATAAGTGATTAGGATGTGTGCTGGTGTGTAATGTCGATATAGGTGTATAAGTATATTTGATAGTGTTCTATTGATCATTGACAGCATGTATGAGTGAATCTATAGGTAAGTGATTAGATGTGTATAGATCTAGGAATCACTGAGTGGGTGTTTAGAAACTAGTATTGGTGTGTCAATGGTTTCAAATATGGCACTCTGTATTTTACAGTGAGTGATGAAAGGTTATACTAGTGTATGATGAGGTGTATCTGATTGTCAGGTGGATGATGTCATCAGTGATGTTATTTGAGATGTCATCAGTGATGTCACTGTCATGAGCGCATACGGCAAGCGCACACTGCATGACGAAACATTCTAGGAGCGCATCCAGTGCCGGCGTCTTGAACTACACTACCCACGAGCACTCGCGCGTCACGTCTAAACGTCGCGAGAAGTCGGCATAAAGGGCAATGGAGTCCGGAGAACTGTGTCGGAAATTCTTCGTCCCTGGTATAGCTGGCATCGTTCCTGTTCTTGGTGTATTGCAGAACGGTAAGGGTGCCTTGCACCAATTACTTTCCCCTGGCGTTGTTCCACCAACCTCCGTTGGAGAGTGGCTGCTCATGCGGAAGCTGGTGCACTTCCTGAGTGATTCCTCGGCTGGCGTTGCCGACCAGCGGCGAGGAGTTTGCACTTCCTGAGTGATTCCTCGGCTGGCGTTACCGGCCAGCGGCGAGGGGTTTTGGTTTACTGTCTTATTCCTTTTGGGGGCACTTTGACCTTATGTTTCTGCATTACCTATGACTCTACGTGTAAGAGGCATTACACTAGAGGCTCTTCTGTGTCTATTTACTTTGAAATACAAACTGCTGTTTTTTCGAGAGTAAAGCCTAAGGACTTCATTACCACTGCAGTGGTAACAGTTTTGGATTGCTGTTGGTTTACATGTATGGAGGACAGCTAAAGGTCTCGTTATAAGTAATTCTTCTGGCTCTATCTTTAACAGGGGTTGGTATGAGTGGTAGGAGCCTACGCTCTATCCTTGTGAAGTGCGGTGGAGTCTAGACATGGGTAGGTTTGTGCTCCATAACAGAGTACAGGTCATTACAGTTGCTTCTGGCTACTAGGAGTGTGTATATGTCCATGTAAGGCTATATGTTCTCTTATTTTCTCCCTGCTGTTATAACATTCCGGTCCCGTCCACATAGAAGGCATCCCCTTCTATCCAAGCAACAGCCATTACAAGGATGTTTTCCTTTTATTTTCAGGTATAAGAGGTGTATCCACACCTGGTAAGGGTTAGTCTTTGATTTTGCCTTTGTTCACATATCAGTATAAAGAAGGTGTTCTCAGGCTGCTGTTCTTTTCTTTTTTGTTCCAGATCTCCTTCCCTGCTGTTCCCTCCCTTTCAGTGCTGGGCTAAAAGATGCAGCACTGGGTTCTCTCCTGATAACAGGTGAGTAAATCGGAATTCGTAGTTCGGCTGATTTTAGAGGAATATTTGTACAATGGTGAAGGAAGGGGGCGTGGCCTGAGGTAATGAGTGCAAACACGCCCTTTGGCGCGTTTTAAGTTGGGGAATTAATTCCTCTTCAATGCTGCGGTCCCCTGGGGGACAACTAGCCCACCAGGTACCTCCAGTATGCGCCAGGGAGCTGCATTGCAGAGAGGTGTACAATGGTGAAGGAAGGGGACGGGGCCTGAGGTGACGTGTGCAAACACGCCCTGTGGCGTGTTTTAAGTTGGGGGATTAAGTCCCCTTGAATCCTGAGGTCCCCTGGCAGCCAACTAGCCCATCAGGTACCTCCAGTATGCGCCAGGGAGCTGCGTTGCAGAGAGGTGTTCAGAGGCCACGCCCCTTTTGACAACACTCTGTAACGCAGCTCCGTGGCGCTTAGTGGAGGTACCTGGTGGGCTAGTTGGCCCCTAGGGGACCTCTGGATTGAAAAGGAATGAATTCCCCAACTTAAAACGCGCCACAGGGCGTGTTTGCACACATATCACCTCAGGCCCCGCCCCCTACCTTCACCACTGTGCAAACGCGCCCGTGGCATGTTTTAAGTTGGGGAATTAAGTCCCCTTGAATCCTGAGGTCCCCTGGCGGCCAACTAGCCCACCAGCTACCTCCAGTATGCGCCAGCGAGCTGCATTGCAGAGAGGTGTTCAGAGGCCACACCCCTTTTTACAACACTCTGTAACGCAGCTCCGTGGCGCTTAGAGGAGGTACCTGGTGGGCTAGTTGGCCCCTAGGGGACCTCTGAATTGAAGAGGAATGAATTCTCCATCTTAAAACGCGCCACAGGGCGTGTTTGCACACATATCACCTCAGGCCCCACCCCCTACCTTCCCCACTGTGCAAATGCACCCCATGGCGCATTTTAAGTTGGGGGATTAAGTCCCCTTGAATCCTGAGGTCCCCTGGCGGCCAACTAGCTCACCAGGTACCTCCAATGAGCGCCACGGAGCTGCGTTGCAGAGAGGTGTAAAAAGGGGTGTGGCCTCATTACACCTCTCTGCAAGGCATCCCCCTGGCATATACTGGAGGTTCCTGGTGGGCTAGTTGGCCCCCAGGGACCCCCAGTATTCAAGGGGAACTAGTTCCCCCTTTGCAAACGCGCCAGGGGGCGTGTTTTCAGAGTGGTGCAAGGAAGGGGCATGGCCTCTGGCCCGAACCCGTTTTTTTTTTTTAAGAAGGGGGGCTGTGTAGCCCCCCTCCCGGGCCTCTACTAGCCCTGGGGACCCCATCCCCCGGGGCTCTACATTGGGGGCCGTCCCCAATCCCCCCATGGTCCAAGCCGGCTCCCCGCATCCTGCTGGAGCCGGCATTGCTTTTCCACATGGGAAGCAGCTAACATGCTGCTCCCCCTGTGGAAAAGCAATCTGCTTTCCTATTTGGAAGAGAGAGCAGGTTTCCTGCTCTCTCTTCCAAATAGGAAAGCAGTTTGCAATGACAGGGTGGGAGCCGCGAGGCTCCCGCCCTGTCATTGCAAACTACAGTGTCCCGGGGGTGGGCACCCTGGGACACTGCAGGAGCCGGCCCTAGGGGGTGGCGGTCCCCAGGGCCTAGAAAAGGAGCCAGGAGGGGGGCCGCGCGGCCCCCTCCCACATTTTGAAGAAGCCCCGGGGGGTGGCGGTACCCGGGGCTGGGGGGGCCTGATAGCCCCCCCACCCAATTTTAATAAGCCCCGGGGGTGGTGGTCCCCAGGGCTGGGGGGGCCTGAGAGCCCTCCCACCCAATATTAATAAGCCCCGGGGGGTGGTTAAGTCCCCTTGAATCCTGAGGTCCCCTGGCAGCCAACTAGCCCATCAGGTACCTCCAGTATGCGCCAGGGAGCTGCGTTGCAGAGAGGTGTTCAGAGGCCACGCCCCTTTTGACAACACTCTGTAACGCAGCTCCGTGGCGCTTAGTGGAGGTACCTGGTGGGCTAGTTGGCCCCTAGGGGACCTCTGGATTGAAAAGGAATGAATTCCCCAACTTAAAACGCGCCACAGGGCGTGTTTGCACACATATCACCTCAGGCCCCGCCCCCTACCTTCACCACTGTGCAAACGCGCCCGTGGCATGTTTTAAGTTGGGGAATTAAGTCCCCTTGAATCCTGAGGTCCCCTGGCGGCCAACTAGCCCACCAGCTACCTCCAGTATGTGCCAGGGAGCTGCATTGCAGAGAGGTGTTCAGAGGCCACACCCCTTTTTACAACACTCTGTAACGCAGCTCCGTGGCGCTTAGTGGAGGTACCTGGTGGGCTAGTTGGCCCCTAGGGGACCTCTGGATTGAAGAGGAATGAATTCTCCATCTTAAAACGCGCCACAGGGCGTGTTTGCACACATATCACCTCAGGCCCCACCCCCTACCTTCCCCACTGTGCAAATGCGCCCCATGGCGCATTTTAAGTTGGGGGATTAAGTCCCCTTGAATCCTGAGGTCCCCTGGCGGCCAACTAGCTCACCAGGTACCTCCAATGAGCGCCACGGAGCTGCGTTGCAGAGAGGTGTAAAAAGGGGTGTGGCCTCATTACACCTCTCTGCAAGGCATCCCCCTGGCATATACTGGAGGTTCCTGGTGGGCTAGTTGGCCCCCAGGGACCCCCAGTATTCAAGGGGAACTAGTTCCCCCTTTGCAAACGCGCCAGGGGGCGTGTTTTTTCAGAGTGGTGCAAGGAAGGGGCGTGGCCTCTGGCCCGAACCCGTTTTTTTTTTTTTAAGAAGGGGGCTGTGTAGCCCCCCTCCCGGCCCTCTACTAGCCCTGGGGACCCCATCCCCCGGGGCTCTACATTGGGGGCCGTCCCCAATCCCCCCATGGTCCAAGCCGGCTCCCCGCATCCTGCTGGAGCCGGCATTGCTTTTCCACATGGGGAGCAGCTAACATGCTGCTCCCCCTGTGGAAAAGCAATCTGCTTTCCTATTTGGAAGAGAGAGCAGGTTTCCTGCTCTCTCTTCCAAATAGGAAAGCAGTTTGCAATGACAGGGTGGGAGCCGCGAGGCTCCCGCCCTGTCATTGCAAACTACAGTGTCCCGGGGGTGGGCACCCTGGGACACTGCAGGAGCCGGCCCTAGGGGGTGGCGGTCCCCAGGGCCTAGAAAAGGAGCCAGGAGGGGGGCCGCGTGGCCCCCCTCCCACATTTTGAAGAAGCCCCGGGGGGTGGCGGTACCCGGGGCTGGGGGGGCCTGATAGCCCCCCCACCCAATTTTAATAAGCCCCGGGGGTGGTGGTCCCCAGGGCTGGGGGGGCCTGAGAGCCCTCCCACCCAATATTAATAAGCCCCGGGGGGTGGCGGTCCCCGGGGCAGGGTGGGGGGATTGGGACCCCCACCCTATTTTTTTAAAATTCCCCCGGGATTTGGCCCCACCGGGGGCTAATACCCTTTAAAGCGCGGGAGACTGGGTTTCTTTTTTTTTATTTATCGGCAGGATGCACGCATCCTGCGAGCATTGTCCCATTTGGGGGTCCTTGTGGGTCCCCCTGAGCAGGCCTAGGGGGGTCAGGGTGTTTCACCCTCCCCCTTTTCGCGTTTTTCGCATTTTTTTTTTAGGTTTCTTGTGCCTCGGCTCTACCGAGGCACAAGATGGCTGCCAACACTTCCTGATTTGGAGTGTTGACAGACAATTAGAATGCAGCTCGTGCTTGGCAGGGTGCGCTTAGGCTGCACTTAGGGTACGCGGACCCTCCGAGGCCATAGATATATATGTACTTTTAAATGTCATTTTCTCAGGAACTACTGAACGGATTTACACCATTTAAGCAAAAGACACGAGTCTGAACTAAGGACTACCTCTTTGCCAAATTTGGTGTAATTCCGTTCAGCAGTTCGGGTTGTAGCTGCGGCTAAATGTCCTATGGGAAATTGCATGGGGAAAACGCGTTTTGGGACCCCCCTTTTTTCTCGGCCCCCGCTTGACGAATCACCGTGAAACTTTCAGGATAGGAGCGGACAGTAGCTGGCTAAAAGTTTTGAAACTTTTGTGAAGATTCGTCAATCGGCGCCAAAGTTATTCCAAATAGAATGTTGTAGATTTCCTATGGAAAATAGGTCCTAACTATAGCTACCTACTGGCGACCGCCAGTAGGTAATATATACATATATATATATAGTTGTATATAGTGTGGTTTGTATGAATATTTCCTTTGTTCTAAGTCCTCATGAGGGGGATATTCACCTAAATGTTTTGCCTAATCCCTGTCAGCTCTCTGATCTGTAGGAAGACCTGATGTTGATATGGGCCAAAATTCAGTTTTATAAAATGTAGATTTTTATAACTGTTTCAGCACGTGGTATGAATATTATACACTCTGCCTTAGTTAGCCAAAACCCATTTTCCGCTGTGCCACGCACAATTACCGGTACTGATCAATCTATTTCACATGACGTGCTATAACTATACAGATGACACGCAAATACTCCTTCAACTGGAATGCCTCGAAGACTTTGGAAACTTGCCAATTTTCAGTTGTCTCAGAGCTGTGGATCAATGGATGTCGCGCAGTCATCTCAAATTGAATGCTTCCAAAACAAAAAATACTCAAGTGTGCCGATAGGAAACATTATGACCCGCTCACCACCTGGGCTGATGATCTGGGAACACCGCCTAAAGTATGTAAGGAAGGAAGAAACCTCAGAATGACCACGGACTCCAAGTTATTGATGAATGCCCAAGTGGACCCACGATCAAGCTTTGTTACTATAAAAACTCTGCGAGAAATCTTCCCCCATTTGGGATTTCCACACAAGGTCCAAGCTACCATCTCCCTTGTTCTGTCCAAACTTGATTACACCAATAGCCTCTACCACGGATCACCTTTAACGACCATGAAAAGACTACAACAGATTCAAAACTCGACTGCCAGACTACTCGTACATATAAAACCGCAAGACCACAACTCCCCTGCCTTGAAAGCTCATCATTGGTTGCCGGTTGCCAGAAGATCCATGTTCAAGCTGCTTTGTATCACCCACAAAGCGATACATGGAACAGGATCGCTCTTCATCAGGTATTAAATCACCAAACACATTCAACAAATGAAGCTCTGCTCTAGAGTGGCACCTCACCTCAAAATCCCAAGATACAAGAAAAAACATGGGTGGCACATCCTTCTCTGTTCAAGCAGCCAAACTATGAACTCTTTACCCCCCAAAATAAGATCCACAGATAACCACCTTATCTTCAGAAAACAACTCAAGAATTGGCTCTTCCTCACAAAGCCACCATACGCAAACAGAAATTTACAGCATATCCATCTGTATATAAACATTTATTTGTACTATAGATACGTAACTATATATGTGTATTGCTTTGTATAAATGTGTAGAATAATTATGTTTTTAAAAATATATATATAGATATTTATTAGATCTGCGAAACAAATGTACATAGTACTCTCAAGCTTAAGTGTTCAATTTTCAGTGTTTTTGTTCTGTTAGATCTCTTTTTATGCATGTATTACCCCACAGAGAAAAGACTCTTCTCTCTATATATATGCTGGGCTTTCAGTTTCAATGTCATATATACATTTTGAGGGTGTTTTCAGGGGATTTACTGTGGCCTAATGGTTAGGGTATGACACTCTTACTCTCAAGGTTAAGTGTTCTATTCCCGTAGTTTTTGTTCTGTTAGATCTCTTTTTAAGTATATATTACCCCACAGAGTAAAAACTCCTCTCTATGTATATATGCTGGGTTTTCGTTTTGAATATCATATAGAAGTTTTGAGGCTGTTCTCCAGTGAGGCACTGTGGCCTCATGGTTAGGATCGGAGATTCTTCGTCTCAAGGTTAAGTATTTAATTCCCAAAGTTTCTGTTCTGTTAGATATCTTTTTAAGTATGTACTACCCCACAGAGTAAAAACTCCACTCTTATATATATGCTGGGTTTCCGGTTTGAATATCATATAGAAGTTTTGAAGGAGTCCTCCAGAGAGTCACTGTGGCCTAATGCTTAGGGTCTGACACTCTTACCCTCAAGGTCAAGTGTTCAGTTCCCAAAGGATCTCTTCTGTTAGATCTCTTTTTAAGTGTGTATTACCCCACAGAGAAAAATCTCCTCTCATAATATAGGCTGGGTTTTCGGTTTGTATGTCATATATCTGTTTTGGAGGTTTTTTAAACAGTCACTGTGGCCTAATGGTTAGGGTCTTACTCTCAACATTAAGTGTTCAATTTCCAAAGTTTCTTTTCTGTTAGTTCTCTTTTAAAGTATGTATTACCCCACAGAGAAAAAACTCCTCTCAATATATGCTGGTTTTTCGATTTGAATATCATATATACGTTTTGAGGCTTCTCTCAAGTGATTCGCTGTTGCCTAATGGTTAGTGTCTGCCACTCTTACTCTCAAGGTTAAGTGTTAAATTCCCAATGTTTTTGTTCTGTTAGATCTCTTTTTAGGTATGTACTACCCCACAGAGAAAAAACTCCTCCCATAATTTAGGCTGGCTTTTCAGTTTAAATGTCATATAGATGTTTTGAGGGTGTTCGCGAGAGAGTCACTGCGGCTTGATGGTTAGGGTCTGAAACTCTTACTCTCAAGGTTAAGTGTTAAATTCACAATGTTTTTGTTCTGTTAGATCTCTTTTTAAATATGTATTACCCCACAGAGAAAAAACTCCTCTCTATATATATGCTGGGTTTTCGGTTTGAATATCATGTATATAAGTTTTGAGGGTGGTTTCAGGCGATTTAATATGGCCTAATGATTAGGGTCTGAGACTCTTATTCTCAAGGTTAAGTGTTCGATTCCCAATGTTTCGGTTCTGTTGGATCTCATTTTAAGTATGTACTACCCCAGAGAGAAAAAACTCCTCCATATATATATGCTGGTTTTTCAGTTTGAATATCATATATAAGTTTTGAGGGAGTTTTCAGGAGATTCACTGTGGCCTAATGGTTAGTATCTTACCCTCAAGGTTAATTGTTCAATTCCCATTGCTTTTGTTCTGTTAGATCTCTTTTTAAGTATGTACTACCCCACAGAGAAAAAACTCCTTTCATAATATAGGCTGTGTTTTCGGAATGTATGTCATATATCTGTTTTGAAGGTATTTTAGACAGAGTAACGGTGGCCTAATGGTTAAGGTCTTAGACTCTTACTCTCAAGGTTAAGTGTTAAATTCCTAGGGTTTTTCTGCTGTTAGATCTCTTTTTAAGTATGTATTACCCCACAGAGTAAAAACTCCTCTCTATGTATATGCTGTGTTTTCGGCTTGAATATTATATAGAAGTTTTGAGAGTGATTTCCAGGGAGTCACTGTGGCCTCATGGTTAGGGTTGGAGACTCTTACTCTCAAAGTTAAGTGTTCAATTCCCAAAGTTTCTATTCTGTTACATCTCTTTTTAAGTATGTACTACCCCAAAGAGTAAAAACTCCTTTCTCTCTCTATATATATGCTGGGTTTACGGTTTGAATATCATATAGAAGTTCTGAGGGGGTCCTCCAGCGAATCACTGTGGCCTAATGGTTAGGGTCTGAAACTCTTACTCTTAAGATAGAGTGTTCTATTCCCAAAGTATCTGTTGTGTTAGATCTCTTTTTAAGTATGTATTACTCCACAGAGAAAAAACTCCTCTCTATATCTGCTGGTTTTTCGGTTTGAATATCATATATAAGTTTTGAGGGTGCTCTCCAGAGATTTGCTGTCGCAAAATGGTTAGGGTCCGACACTCTTACTCTCAAGGTTAAGTGTTAAATTCCCAATGTTTTTGTTCTTTTAGATCTCTTTTTAGGTATGTATTACCCCACGGAGAAAAAATTCCTCTTTATATCAGTTCAGTTCATAAAGCTTTATTGGATTGTTACAAATTTACAATCATAAAAGCACAATTTAAAAATCATTTTTACATTACATTCAATAAAATAAAGATTACAGAGTAGCAGCTATCGTGTTGTGCAAAATGCTTTCATACAAATTACGATATTATTACATAAAGAGTTGAAAACAATTCGAACAAGGATTATAATTCGTCAATGGTAATTAAACTCTTCCTAAAAAAAAATACTCTCTTTAAAAACATGGCAAGTCTCCATACTACATGATCATTATCCAGTAACTGTAGTTTTAAAAAAGCAGGACAACATTGTCTTAGCCCATAAGTCTTTAGGAGCGGGACCAGCCAGAATTTTCTTAATTCACAGTAAAATTTACAGAAGAGAACGGTGAGGATTGTAGACTTGCATGATTGGTTATCACAGGAACACGGTGGAAGTTGTCTCGACCAATCATTCATCTTGGGCCACGACACCATTCTATGGAATGCATTTCACCTACATCTAGCCAATAACATTCTATCAAAGGTAACAGTTACATAAGACAGGTATGGCTCCATTCCAAAAGTAGTTCAAATCATTTGATGATGGTTAACAGTGGGCTTAGTGAGTTCGCTAGACAGTCTGGCCTCTTCTAACATGCAAAGCCCCTCTCTTTTTAATGTTTCCCGTGAGATCTTCTGCAAGGAGCTTGGGTTTATAAAATACTCTGGGTGCCCTAAATAAGTCATAAAATCACAAACAAATCTGATCCACGGTATTTTTAAGGCTCCATCTAATTTAAGACAATCAGCAAGAATATCCCGGTTTAACTGTGTCTGCTCCTTGATCCAGAAACTATGCCACAATAGTATTGGTTCTATTTTAATTAGATCAGATAAAAAAGGGAGACCCAGCTCTTCATGACAAACAAAGGTTGATGTACTCGGGGGACCGATAATATAAAACTTAAAGAATAATTCTCCACTTGTTGCAGCTGCGTGGTGTTTGCTAGCCCCAAAACCCTGCTCTGTACATTGTGGAGCTGATACACCTTGCCTTGTAGATTTGTATCAGCTCCGCCGGGGGTTTCCGGCCCAGTTTCTTAGAAAACCCCACCAAGGCGTTCATTGTGCGGATAAGCATCAGTTTTTTGGCAATTATAGTTTGGGCCCGCGATTCGTTATGATTAAACATAACGCCCAAATATGAAAAACTCTTGGTTGAGCTTAATTTCTGCCCCTCTACAAAGATGTCCTTCACTTGCATAGGTCCATGGACACATCTCATTACATATGTCTTTGAGATATTAATGCTGAGGCCTAGATCCTTCATAAAAACACAGAATCCATTAAGGACCCTTTGGAGAGCAATTTGAGTTCTAACGGGAAAGTTAACTGTGCGTTCCCCCCCTGTTCCAAAGCGTACACTAGCTGACACCTTGCTATAAAGATTCCTTAAAAAGACAATAATTTGAGGATCTACTTTTAAGTCCTCAAGAACAATCTTGCATGTTTTACCGAATCAAAGGCTGCAGTTAGGTCTACAAAGACCATATACAATCTACTATTGTTTGCCCTCGTGTACTTTCCTATAAGTAGGGCCAGATTTAAACACTGCTCAGTGGTTCCGAGCCCCTTTTGAAAGACGTATTGTAGGTCAGTTAAAATCTTATTCTCTTCTGACCATTCCTGCAGATGTTCTAAAATCACACGCCCCACCACTTTCACTATTGAATCTAATAAGGAGATCGGTCTATAGCAGCCCGGATTCTGACAATCCCCTTTTTTAAAAATTGGTACTATTATTGACCCACCCCAGGTTTCAGGCAGTTTTGTTTGACAGCTTGCATTTATGACCTGCGCAATAATGGGCCCCCATAATGCAATATTAAATTTAAACAAGTCTATAAGGATGCCATCCGGGCCCGGTGCCTTACCGGTCTTACTCCCGTGTAACACTCTAATTACTTCATCTAGGGTGAAATATAAATTAATATTTGAGTGGTCATTCTCTAGATCATCGTCAGGTCCAATATAGGAAGTGTCAATACCATTGTATACCTGTGCGAAATGGATTATCCATTCCTCCTCTGAAATAGCAATGGCTATTGAAGGACCCTCGTGCGTGACTAGGAGTGGTGTCTTCACTGCCCTCCAGAAAGCTGCGCTATCCTTCATTACTGCCGCTGTATGAAGGGCTTTCCATGCTTCATTTCTCAGGGCATTCTTCCTTTCCTTTATTGCCTGACGATATTCCAGTCTTACGAGTCTGATGTTATCCATTATTCTAGGTTGCCTATGTAATTCTACTTTTAAATTGGAATAGGCTCGGGTGTATCTTGAATTGAACCAGCCTGATTCCTTATTTTTCTTGCGATGTTGCACTAGTAGTAATTTTTTAAGGGCATTCGATATTTCAGCATAAGATGCTACTATACTTTTAGCAGGTGCTGACTCAGTCAGGCAAATGTCCATTGCTGACTTGCAGTTAACCACAAGAGATCTGGTTATTTCTGTGGGATCCACCTTTGACCATTTAAGTGTATACCCATTAATCTTATCTAATTCCAGTTCACCTGCTTCCTCACTGTCCTTATTTGTAATAGATACCTTCTTTACAGGTAAGGCAACAACCAAGTGTAGCAGGAAATGGTCACTTAGAGAATTCTGGTCGACCTCAAAGGAAAGTAATCTTAGAGCATGATTATGGGAGGCTAGTATATAATCAATTATAGAGGCACCTCTCCCATTATAAGTATAGGGCATCGTTACTGGGTGATCCATAATCTCATTCACAAAGCCTAGATCATTTGTAACTAAAAATTCATTAAACAATTCTCCCGCCGGGGAATGACAAAAATGAGTTAAATGAGTTGGTTCCTCATGTATATGGCCACATAATCTCTTGTCATCGGTGGGGCACATTGCACAGTTAAAATCGCCCATCATTATTATCATAGTATTGGCAGGGCTAGCATTACCAATCATATTTAATTCCTCACTTAAATTTTTTAAAACCAGACATAGTTCTGTTGAGATCGCGTTATTATAAAAATTTACAAATATTACACATTGATTCATAGTTATGGACACCTTAATTATGTGATAAAAACTGCTCCTCAAAAATGCCTGTACTTTAGTAATTACCAGCTTGTTAGAAATGTACAGGCTCAGGCCGCCCTTAAGCCTGCCCCTAAACCCTTCACGGCCGGTGTATTGAAGATTTTAAAACCATTAATATGATATGATATTTATTCCCCGTGTAGAGACGTACCTAGATCCAGCTCTCTCCAATATGGTTTGAGTAAGGCTAGGTGAGCCAAATGTTAGTACTATGCAATCTCATGACAAGGATTTACTAGACCCTCCTACCCAGGCAATTCTTCTAGCCATTTTAAATTTGGCAAATAGGTTGTTAGTAAGCCCGGTCCTTGCCCCCAGGAGGTGAAGCGACATATTTTTCAAAGTTGTCCAGTGCTCTGCTGTTCCAGTTGGAAGTGGGGGAACATTCGCTAAGACTACAGTATATGGTGTTGCTTCGGGCGGGAGATGCAAGTTCCTGGTTTCTAATGAACATTCCTGCCCTGATATTACATTACCTATTATATTTGCGGGCTTGCCAGCCGTAACGGCAGTCTGCGTGGGATTCTCTGCCACCCTCCCTTTCCCTGTCCCTGGTAATGTGCCTTGTCTGGCATAGGTTGCCTGCATTTGAGTATGAGAAGTGTTTGGTGCACTTATTCTCGGCAACTCTGATCTAATCAGGGCGTTTGTGGTATTCGTGTCTGGCTGTGTCTGCTGCTGTTGTATAACCCCACTCTCATTGTTAGCTAAGTGATGGCTACCTGGCATCGCTCTATTTGAACTGGGGTGAGCTGCTTGATTACAGCAGCTACACACCGTTGTGTTAGTGTTCATTAAGCTCTCCAGTGATGTCAACCTGATGTCAATTTGTGTTAGCATTTGTTTTAATGGATCCAGCATAGACCCCACAGTAGATTTGAGTTTTAACCAAAATTCCTCCTACCCAATATCAGACTGAAGACCTGGACGTAAACTTTCTTGACCACTCGTAGTTGGAACCTTCTCCTGATGTGGCATCTTTCCCACAGGCTTACTCTTATAGGCCTGACATTTTACAGGTTTTCTTTGTTTGTTTACACCCTGTCCCTTTTTCGTATTAGATGAGGGGGTGAGTCTATCACAATCAGTGGATTTGGCCTTTTGGCCTCTAGTGGTCACATTTGTCCTGGGCCTTTTGTTACTGATCTCTGGGTTCTCTATTAAGGCTGCATCCTCTGAGTCCTCCACGATCGACTGAGACACTGAGGTTATACATGGACCACTGTTATGAGGGCTTTTTGCTACGGGGGAAATTTCTACTGGGCAGGCTGTGCGATTTTGTGGTTCCAGCGAGAGCCTGCTCTCAGTAAGCTGTATTAAATTGGATTAACGCTGACTCTGCCCTTGTTAAAAACGCATTTAAAGTTCCCACCACCCCCCTCCCAGTAAGAGATTTTCGCCTGTTCATTGTAAATTGCGGGTCCTCCGCAATAACTTAGACGAAGCACTGTGCTCAAATAACGAAGAAACCTGCCCGACCTCCTCAGATCGGTCCCTGTGCTCTACCAAATTCAAACTATTAGGATCCTGCCTCAGTATTTTTTAGCCCAGTCCATATACGTTAGTAAAGTCACACGTAACAGTACCTTCGTTCCTGGACTGAAGTGTGTGTGCAGGACAATCCGATGAATTTTTCAAAAAGTAAGGGAGGTGGCCCAGCCTTTCTCGGCCCCTGACGGGCAAAGATGTGCCCGCCCTTGGCCCGGGTTTCGACCGGGCTAAGTCCCGCGTCGCGGTGGGAGAGGCTGCGCTATGAGCGCGTTGGCCCTGCCTCTCCCTCACTCGTGACAGCTGCAGAGTCCTGCGGTGCACTCTGGGGTTTGGAGTCCACCCTAGAGTGTGCAGATGGCGTGAAAGTGGCGGTGTTTACCCCTGGGACCATCGTCCCACCAGGGGTTCGTTATCAGGCAAATGCGGGCGGATCAAAGACACCACGGGCAGGCAGGCAGGCAGGCAGGCAGATCTCCCAAGGCTCTGTGGCAGCTCAGCAGCAGTTAGTGTCATGAAATAGAGCTGTGACCACCACGGTTTCGAATAGATGCCACCCAAGACTATGTGGACCCCAGCAGCAAACCTGTCATCCAACACAGCTTTGACCACCACTGTTTACAATAGCAGACCTCCTAAGGCTCTGTGGCAGCTCAGCAGCAGTCACCGTCAGAGCAGCTCAGCAGTAGTCAGTGTCATCCAACAGAGCTGTAACCACCACTGTTTCCAATAGCAGACCACCCAAGGCTGTGGCAGCACAGCAGCAGTCACTATCATTCAACATAGTTGTGCCTATCATTGTTAGCAAATGCCGATCTATGCCCGCGTGGCACGTACGTGGTAGCCACACCATTTTCTAGAACCATGCCCCCGGTTTCCAACAGCTGACATACGACTGCCTGGTAGAGGAGTGGCAGCCGCTGGTATCACAAAATGAAGAACTGTGACCAATGCTACTTAATTCAAGATCCGTGAGACACCAACGTCCACCATCGGTCAGCGGTAGACAAATAATTCACAGGATGGCAGTGCCCAACCAGCCCGTAGCATACTACAGTGCCTACGCACCTCCACGTCGTCTTTGCATGTCTTATATTTTACACAGAGTCACTGTGGCCTAATGGTTAAGGTCTGAGACTCTTACTCTCAAGGTTATGTTTTCAATTCCCATTTTTTCTGTTCTGCTCGATCTCTTTTTAAGTACGTATTACCTCACAGAGAAAAAACTCCTCTCTATATACATATGCTGGTTTTTCGGTTTGAATATCATATATAAGTTTTGAGGGTGTTCTCAGGAGATTCACAGTGGCCTAATGGTTAGGGTCTGACACTCTTACTCTCAAGGTTAAGTGTTAAATTCCCAATGTATATGTTCTGTTAGATGTCTTTTTAAGTATGTATTACCCCATAGAGAAAAAACTCCTCTCAATATATATGCTGGGTTTTCGGTTTGCATGTCATATATCTGTTTTGACGGCATTTTATACTGAGTCTCTGTGGCCTAATGGGTAAGTTCTGAGATGCTTAATGTCAAGGTTATATGTTCAATTCCCATAGTTTCTGTTCCGTTAGATCTCTTTTTAAGTATGTATTACCCCACAGAGAAAACACTCCTCTGAATATATATGCTGGGTTTTCGGTTTGAATGTCATATATCTGTTTTGAAGGTATGTGATAAAGTGTCACTGTGGACTAATGATGAAGGGCTGAGTCTCATACACGTAAGGTTACGTGTTCAAGCCCTGGTGTTTCTGGTTCTACAATTACAAGAGTAAACAATGGTAACTTACTTGCCTGAGGTTGAATTTTTTTTTTTGTCTTTAAACTTCTTTGATTTTTTTTTTTTTTTAAAATGTTATTTGGAGTTCCACATGTACATATATACATAAACAAAGAAAACATACAGTACAATTGACTTTTCCATCGAATACTAATGGAGAAGAAAAAAACAATTCAGAAAAATGATCTATTAATGGTTGCCAAATAGCCATACCAAATTTCTTTGTACGCGTTTTTTTCAACAAATACATACTAATTTCTAAATTATAAAGATTAAATAGTTTGGCTCGCCATAGATCAAAACTCGGGGCCTCAGGTTGTAACAAAGCAGTGGCGATAGAAAGTCGTGTTACAGCCGCAATAATGAACAAAAAATAACGAAATTTACAAAAAGGCTGTCCAATAAATGAAACCCCATCAATCCCTAATAAAATCATACTTGAAGAGATAGTGATTGGTTTACCTAAAATGTGAAACAAAAAACTTTCAATTTGGTTAAAAAAAGAACGTAAGGAGGGGCAAGAAAAAAAAATGTGCACTATATCAGCGTTGCCAGCTTGGCAGCGAAAACATTCCCAAGATTTTGAAGCTTGTGAAGGTTTGCCCCATTTCATAATAACCGCAGGAGTGTAATATAAATTAAATAGAGTTTTAAAGTGCTGGGCTTTTAATGAAGCGGAATAAAAAATCTTATGAGCTATGCCGATGGAATCTTCAATATGGATAGAGGGAGATGAAAGCCAAGTCCTCCATTTCGCATTTGTTTTATCGAGATCGTCTGATCTAGAATCCAATAATATATGATAGATAGAACCTATTCGTAATTGCGATCTCACAGCATCTATAATACGAATAGAGACAAGATGAGAAGTATGTTTCTGCAGAAAATCCCGAATCTGAAGAAATTAAAAAAATTGAGTGTTGACTAGATCAAATTTCTTTTTAAGTTCATCAAAAGAAAGATAAACGCCTTCTGTAGAAACAAAAGCCCCTAACTGAGTAATCCCTTAGATATGCCATTGGCGCGCTATTGAATCAAAAAAAATTGGAGGTAACAAATGAGGTGCAGCAAGAGGAGTATAGTAATAAATGTGGAATAACGGGGCAAGATGGCGGCCGATGCTTCGGCCGAGTGAGCTGGACTAAACTCTCCCTGCCGCTGGTGCTCCCCCACTGACGCCGTTACTGAGAGGACTGAGCGGTTTGACCCTCGGCGCGAGATGCAGGTTTCACCGATTACTTACGTATAGGAGGTGGTGATGTTCGTGGTTCTTCGACGATGATCTGGCTTGCAGCTACATCCCTGCTGACTCCGCACAGAGGCAATTGGCATCTCGGAGTTGTCGGTGCTCTTCGTCTCTCTGCTTTTTTGCCGCTTCTGTTTCTGTGGTGCTCGGCGGTCTTCAGGGGGCTTGTGGAGAGATGCCGCCTCAATCAATCAGCAAGACTTCTGCCAGGAGTAATAAGCCCCGCAGTGCTCAGCCCACAACTGGTACGGATACTTTGGGAAATCCCGGCGGGCTCCCGAAGACGCAGAAATCTCCCTCGGCAAACGGTCAAATAGACTTAATGAAGACATCTGCTGGTAAGACCCCGGCTGCTTCAGCAAATTTTGCTAAGACTACTGCCCCCCTGTTTACCAAACGCTCTTTGAAACAAAGCGTATCTAAAAATGTCAGCACTGAGCTTCCCCCGGAGGTATCTTCTAACCCCCTTCTGTTCGGCACTCAATTGAATTACTCTCTGGGCCAAGAGTGTGGGGGAGCACAAACCCCCTTGGACATCACAGCTTCTGAGCTTAAGGTGGATAGCCAACCTGCAGGATGCATTATGGGACTTGCAGTCCCCATTATTCCTATTATCCCTCCTCCCCCTGCCGGAAGGGCTATTGAGGTGTCAGATGCTATTCTTGAGGCCGAGCCCCCGTCGGGGGCTAGCGGGGGAGGTCCAGTGGTCAAGGTCAAGGTCATAGGAGGAACTGAGCCCATTCATGATAACAATGTGCTGGACACATTTTTTTCTCTTTCCGACGGGTCATCAACCTCCGATGACGATGATGTCACTGGCGGAGACTGGGCTGAGTATGATGCTGGATCTGTTAGCCAGGGCGAGATCGATGATTGTTTGATGGGTGGTGTTGGAAACAGCCCACTCCCACTCCGCAGGGTGGTGGTGGACTCCCCGAACACACTGTGGTAGCTTGGCCCGAGTGGTCAGGAAACAGGCGCAGTGCTAAGCATACAATATACCCATACAAGAACCATGCGTGCATCCGTTCCAAAAACGACTCTACACCGTAAAAATTATGAAAATATTCTTTCTTTATCTTTTTCTCTTAGTTGCTGATTGGAAAAATAAATAAGACAATCACAATATACAAATTTAAATAGTGCAGGTCAAATAAATACTGGCTGTTTGATGAAATAAATAGGGGTGATCATAAATAACAGGGCATAAATACAAGTGCAATATATACAGACAATTAAATACTTTGAGGCAATAAATACTGTACCAATAAATATTGTACACCATCAAGTCCTGAGGACCTATAAATATAGTGCAGCAATAAATAGGTAAAAACTCAATAAATACAGTATCCCCAATAAATAATTAAAAGTATACCGCAACCCTCATATAATCAGATGACACTTCAATTCTTAAGGGCTGATATTGCCCAGGCACAGCTTGTAGGGTTGTGGAAGGCTTGAGGGGGGCTACTCCCTGGCTGGGACAAGGCTGAGGCCTAATCTGAGGTAGATCCAAGGGGGGTATACCAGTGCCCTGGCTTTCTCTCTCCACACAACCTCTCTAGGTTAGTCCCAGTTCACCCCAGGCACAGTCAGGTGGGTTTCAGCACCTCCCTAGCCCCTTAGAGCAGTCTCTCAGGTCTCCACAGGGCCTTAGGCGCCCTCTACTCCACTTACTGCCCTTTTTCTGATGTTCCGACGCCGCTGGAGTCGTGTCGACGCCGTGAGGCGGTTCCGGTTCGGTCTCGGCGGCCTCGGCACAATGTCAGTTCTTTGACGACGCCGGCAGGCGGTTCCGGTCCGATGTCGGTGGCCTCGGTTCGATCTCGACCTCCGATTCGACGGCGTCGGGCAGTCTCTTCACGATGTCGACTTCGGGCGGCTCCGGTCCGATGGCGCTCTCGGCTCCGATGACGTCGGCCGGCCTGGCCTCGATGTCGACTTCCGGCGACTCCGGGGTGCGATCCTCACCCCCGACCTCCGGTGCTCCTCTACCTCGGTCTCCGACGACTCCGGAGGGCGGACTTCACTCCTCCGATGACGCCGCTCGCTCGACCTCGGTTCACTTCCTCCTCGACCTCTGGTATTCCTCACGACCTCCGTCGGCGCCCTCTCACGACCTCAGGCGGCTCCGGGTACGACGTCTGCTACTTCAGTCAGCGCCGCTTCTCCACCTCGGGCTCCAGGTCTTCAGGCTACTCGACGCCGGACTCCAGGGAAACCAGTTCTCAGGTCAGAATCTTGCTGTTTTCTTGGTTCTAAGGCCTGTTCCTGCTGTCCAGGTCCTTAGGATAAGTTTCTTCTGTCTTCTTCCCACACAGGGCTATAGGCTGGGATCCATCAGTAGGGACAAGTATCAAGGGTGGGTTTATGGACCCCACTCCAGGCACAAGTTTCCACCCCTGCTGCTTCACTCCTTCCTCCTTCACTGTTGTGCTCCTCTCTCTTCACCAGTCAGGTGCCAACTGCCAGCTCCAACTGCCAACACTCTGTCTTAACCTCCCAACATTCTAAACGGTCTCCAACTGTCACAGAGTTCTGGAATCTCCTGGAATGTTCTGGAAGGTGCTGGTAGGTTCCAGTGGATGCTGGTGATGTCACAGGTGGCCACCATTTTGTGCTCCAGGCCCTCAGACAGAAGTTTCAGGGGTAGCTAAAATGGCTCCCTGAATCTGTAGCAACACGAAAAAGTCTGGTGGTTCCCAAAAAGGAAAAATTCAAACAGGGTTTGAGGCAAAAGTGGGACAAAATAAATAATGATGAGGAGGGACCACCCAAAGGGCTGACAGGTCTAACACGCGTCCCCCCCAGCTGAAAGTGGGGAGAGCTACCCAACCCCTTGGGAGTTCTCATCACTAAGGCGGAAATACCTTGAGAGACCGTCTGCATTGGCGTGGTCCACTCCAGGCCGATGTTCCACCTGAAAGTCCATCCCCTGTAGGGAAATAGACCACCTCAACAACTTGGGATTCTCCCCCTTCATTTGCATCAGCCAACGAAGGGGTCGGTGGTCGGTCTGAACTAGGAAGTGCGAGCCAAACAGGTATGGCCGCAACTTCTTCAGAGCCCATACCACTGCAAAGGCTTCACGCTCTACTGCACTCCACTTCTGTTCCCTGGGAAGTAGTCTCCTGGATAGGAAGACCACGGGTTGATCCAGACCCTCTTCGTTGAGTTGCGATAACACTGCCCCAATGCCATGTTCTGATGCATCTGTCTGGACAATGAACTTCTTGGAAAAGTCTGGGGCCCTTAAGACCGGGGCCTCGCACATGGCTTTCTTCAATTTCTCAAAGGCTTGCTGACAAGCCTCCGTCCAGACTACCCGTCGAGGTT
Source organism: Triturus cristatus (assembly GCF_964204655.1). Taxonomy (NCBI): domain Eukaryota; kingdom Metazoa; phylum Chordata; class Amphibia; order Caudata; family Salamandridae; genus Triturus; species Triturus cristatus. The sequence continues at coordinate 646,585,432 of NC_140594.1, read as the reverse complement.
GTTTCTTGGACGTGAGCTCCGTGAGAGGGGCTACGATGGTACCGTACCCCTTCACGAAGCGGCGATAGTATCCCGTGAGGCCCAAAAATGCTCGGACCTCAGTCTGTGTCTTGGGGGGTTCCCAGGCCATGATGGCCTCGATCTTCGCCTGGAGGGGTTGCACCGTTCCCCTACCCACCAAGTGTCCAAGGTACACTACCGACCCCTGCCCGATCTGGCACTTGCTGGCCTTGATCGTCAATCCAGCTTGTCTCAGGGCCTGGAGAACAGCTTGCAGGTGACGCAAGTGATCCTCCCAGCTGCTACTGAAGACGGCTATGTCATCCAGATAAGCAGCAGAGAAACTCTCCATTCCGGTGAGGATCTGGTTTACCAGGCGCTGAAACGTGGCAGGTGCGTTCTTGAGCCCAAAGGGCATCACACAGAACTGGTAGTGGCCATTGGGCGTGGAGAAGGCTGACCTTTCCCTTGCTCCATCAGTCAAAGAGATCTGCCAGTACCCCGAAGTAAGGTCAAAGGTACTCAGATATTGGGCAGCTCCCAGCCGGTCAATTAATTCATCCGCCCTAGGGATCGGATGTGCATCAGTCTTTGTCACTGAATTCAGTCCCCGGTAGTCCACACAGAACCTCAGTTCTGGTTGGGCACCCGGTGGTGCAGCTTTCGGTACTAACACCACCGGACTGGACCAGGGGCTGCTGGAAGGTTCAATCACTCCTAGCTCCAGCATCTTAGTGACTTCACTATGAATGCTGGCCTTCACCTTGTCTGACATCCGGTAGATCTTGGACTTCACAGGTGGGCTGTCTCCTGTGTCCACGTCATGGACGCACAGGTGAGTCCTACCCGGGACAAGGGAGAACAACGCAGAGTACTGCCCCAGGGCCTGGCGACAGTCCTCCTGCTGTTCAGGAGTTAGAGATGGGGAGAGAATCACTCCCTCCACCGACCCATCCTTTTCCTGAGACGCAAACAGATCAGGGAGAGGCTCGCTTTCCACGTCCTCTCCTCCGTCAGTCACCATCATCAAGATGACTTCGGGCCTCTCGTGGTGGGGTTTGAGGCGGTTGGCATGCAGCACCCGCAGGGGCTGACGAGGGGTCTTCAGGTCCACCAAGTAGGTAGCCTTACCCTTCTTCTCCAACACCTCAAAGGGTCCTGACCAGCGATCCTGGAGGGCACTAAGCTCTCCTGGTTCGATCACCCACACCTTCTGGCCAGGCTCCAACTCCACCGGGTGAGCGTTGTGGTCATACCACGCCTTCATTACTGCTTGGCTGGCTTCCAAGTTGTCAGAAGCTTGCTTCCACAACTTAGCCATTTGGCTCCGGAAGGCCAGCATGTAGCTCACCACATCCTGGGGGAGCTTTCTGGGAGTTCTTTCCCATCCGTCTCTCACCAGGTTAAGAGGTCCACGTACAGGGTGCCCATACAGAAGCTCGAAGGGGCTGAAGCCCACTCCCTTCTGTGGCACTTCCCTGTAGGAAAAAAGTAAACAGGGTAGGAGGACGTCCCATTTCCTCCGCAGGCTTTCAGGCAGACTTCGGATCATGCCTTTTAAGGTTTTGTTAAACCTTTCCACCAGACCATTGGTCTGGGGGTGGTAAGGAGTTGTGAACCGGTAGGTCACTCCACACTCCTTCCACATTGCCCGCATATATGCTGACATGAAGTTGGTCCCCCTGTCGGACACAACTTCCTTGGGAAAACCCACTCGGGTAAAGATTCCCATCAGGGCCCTAGCCACAACAGGTGCTGTTATGGTCCTCAGAGGTATTGCCTCTGGGTACCGTGTGGCATGATCCACCAGAACCAGGATAAACCTGTGACCAGCTGTAGTCGGTGGATCTAATGGACCCACAATGTCGATGCCCACCCTTTCAAAGGGGGTGCTAACGACAGGAAGTGGTTCCAGGGGAGCTTTCAGCTTCACCCCTGTTTTCCCACTGGCTTGGCAAGACACACATGTCCGGCAGTAGGTATCGGACGACACTTTCATCTGAGGCCAATAAAAGTGTGGGACAAGACGGGCGAAGGTCTTGTCTTGCCCCAGGTGTCCTGCCAAGGGTATCTCGTGAGCCAACTCTAAAAGGAAGGCTCGATAACGTTGAGGAACTACCAAGGCTCGTGACGATCCATGTAGGGGTGCCTTGGGTTCACTGTAGAGGAGGCCATCCTCCCAGTAAACACTGTAGTTCCCTTCAACGTTCCCTGCTGCCTGGGCTTCGGCCTGTCGCCTCAGCCCCTCAAGGGTAGGGCACTCCCTCTGGCCCTGGCAGAATTCCTCCCTGGACGGGCCTCCCTCCACGTGCCACTCGGCCGGGATGGGTAGGTCCTCCAGGTTGGTAACGTCCCCCTCCGCAGACTCCTGGTCCACCACCTCCGGTGGCCTATCCGTCCTACGGGGTGGAGACGCCGAGGCAGGCTCCTCCTGTCCTTGGTTCTTCCCTTGACTGGCAGCTGGCTGGGCCTTTGTTCCAGGCTCCAGCCGGAATGAACTCCCTCTTCGGGTAGTCGCGGACCTTGTGCTAACACAGGCCCAGTCAGGTGTACCCAGCATCTCGGTGTGAGTCCGGTATTCCACCTCCTTCCAAGCGTTGTGCTCCATGTCATTGCCCAGCAGACAATCGACTGGCACGGCAGGGCTTACGGCAACTCGAAGTGAACCTGCAACCCCCCCCCATTCAAAGGGAACCTCGGCCACTGGATAGTGACCTGTTCTGCCATCAGCCATCGCGGCTGGGTGGAGTACATCGGGAATTACCTGCTCTGGAGACACCAGCTGGCTACGCACCATAGTCATACTGGCTCCTGTGTCTCTCAGAGCCTCCCCTCTTTGGCCGTTGATGGTGATCCACTGCCCATACTTTGCGGTATTTGCGGGCACCTGGATCTTAGGAACCATCTCCCGTTCTCCCAGGGACACTAAAGTGACACCCGCCCACTCCCTTCCCTTAGTTAAGGGCATCTCCTCCCCGAGCACTACACTAGCTACTCCGGGGGGCTTTCCTCCAGTGGGAGGGGGTGATCGTTTCTGACACTTCGGATCTCCTTTATAGTGTCCAACGCCACCGCACTCGTAGCAATGGACAACCCTTGGCTGCTGACTCTGGCCAGGATTAGGGTTTCTGGGTGGGTTAGCCTTAGAGGTGAATCCTGTTCCCTTCCCTTGGAAGTTATTTTGGGGGCCTTTGGAGAACTCCTTTTTCTTTTCCCCTCCCTCTTTCTTCTGGGGGGCGCCCTGTCCGGCCTTTTGAGTATCCCCTCCAGTCCCCCTTGTGGACACCCGGGTACTAGCCCAAATGTCCGCCTCCTCAGCAAGCTTCCGGGGACTGGTCAGCTTGCTATCCACCAGGTGTTGCCGCAGTTCAGGGAAACATTTCTCGAGTAGGTGTTCCTTCAGTACTAGGTCAAACAGCTCCTCGTAGTTCCTTACTTCACTGCCCTGAATCCAACCTTCCAGTGCCTTCTTTGCATAGTCCAGGAAGTCCACCCAATTCTGTGTGCCCAGCTTGTGACTACCCCTGAACTTCTGTCTGTACTTTTCAGGTGTTAGTCCAAACTTTCTGATGAGCGCCAGTTTCATGGTGGGGTAGTGGGTCTGCTCATCCTCTTCGAGGGCCAATAAAGCATCCCTACCAGCTGGAGGCATGTACTTATACAATCCCCCTCCCCAGTACTTCACTGGAACCCCATGGGCCCTCAACAAGACCTCATAGGCTGCTAGCCACTTGGCGATGTCGTCACCCGCCCCATAGCTAGCTACTATGTCCTTTGGCAGGTAAGGTTTGGGTTCCCTGGTGGACTCTTGGATTTGGCTGCCACCATTAGGAACAGTTGGTGCCCCAATTCTTAGGATCTGAAGCTCTATCTCTTTCAGTCTTATCTCATGAGCCATCCTCTCTTTCTCCGTCTCATGAGCCAACCTCTGTTCCTCCTTCTCCTTCTCCAGCTTTGCTAAATCCCATGTGAGCTGTCTTTTCTCTCTCCGATCTGCTAACTCCACGCTGGATAAGCCCCCGCTAGAGACAGTGCTGCCCTTCCTAGAAAGTGTCCTGGGCCCTGCTGACAGGTTCCCCACCTCAGGTTGGTACATCTCAGCCCCCTCGGGGTCAGGCTCTCCATCCCTGTCTTCCTCCTCAGCCTTGCTTTCTCGGCGTGCCTCCCCCCAAGCCCTTAAGCTGGTTTGGAGTGCACCCTTCTTTGCTCCTGGGGGACAGTACACCCCCTCCCGCTGGCAAAACTCCCTGAGTTGGGCCACAGTGTACGTTTCTAGATTCTCTAGTACAAACTCCATCTTGCCCACTCAGGTTAGAGGACAGGTTTTGTGCAGTAACAATGCAGGGGGGTACCTTTAATAATACCTCCTCCCACCACCAGAGTAAATTTGAAAAAAACAAAAACCCACAATTAGGAAGGCCGCTGTGAGAAAACTCCCGGTGTAGGCCTATGGACTACCCACAGTTATTGTTGAGTATATGTAGGCACAGCTCTATCCCACCACTGAACACCAATTTATGTTGGAAACAGCCCACTCCCACTCCGCAGGGTGGTGGTGGACTCCCCGAACACACTGTGGTAGCTTGGCCCGAGTGGTCAGGAAACAGGCGCAGTGCTAAGCATACAATATACCCATACAAGAACCATGCGTGCATCCGTTCCAAAAACGACTCTACACCGTAAAAATTATGAAAATATTCTTTCTTTATCTTTTTCTCTTAGTTGCTGATTGGAAAAATAAATAAGACAATCACAATATACAAATTTAAATAGTGCAGGTCAAATAAATACTGGCTGTTTGATGAAATAAATAGGGGTGATCATAAATAACAGGGCATAAATACAAGTGCAATATATACAGACAATTAAATACTTTGAGGCAATAAATACTGTACCAATAAATATTGTACACCATCAAGTCCTGAGGACCTATAAATATAGTGCAGCAATAAATAGGTAAAAACTCAATAAATACAGTATCCCCAATAAATAATTAAAAGTATACCGCAACCCTCATATAATCAGATGACACTTCAATTCTTAAGGGCTGATATTGCCCAGGCACAGCTTGTAGGGTTGTGGAAGGCTTGAGGGGGGCTACTCCCTGGCTGGGACAAGGCTGAGGCCTAATCTGAGGTAGATCCAAGGGGGGTATACCAGTGCCCTGGCTTTCTCTCTCCACACAACCTCTCTAGGTTAGTCCCAGTTCACCCCAGGCACAGTCAGGTGGGTTTCAGCACCTCCCTAGCCCCTTAGAGCAGTCTCTCAGGTCTCCACAGGGCCTTAGGCGCCCTCTACTCCACTTACTGCCCTTTTTCTGATGTTCCGACGCCGCTGGAGTCGTGTCGACGCCGTGAGGCGGTTCCGGTTCGGTCTCGGCGGCCTCGGCACAATGTCAGTTCTTTGACGACGCCGGCAGGCGGTTCCGGTCCGATGTCGGTGGCCTCGGTTCGATCTCGACCTCCGATTCGACGGCGTCGGGCAGTCTCTTCACGATGTCGACTTCGGGCGGCTCCGGTCCGATGGCGCTCTCGGCTCCGATGACGTCGGCCGGCCTGGCCTCGATGTCGACTTCCGGCGACTCCGGGGTGCGATCCTCACCCCCGACCTCCGGTGCTCCTCTACCTCGGTCTCCGACGACTCCGGAGGGCGGACTTCACTCCTCCGATGACGCCGCTCGCTCGACCTCGGTTCACTTCCTCCTCGACCTCTGGTATTCCTCACGACCTCCGTCGGCGCCCTCTCACGACCTCAGGCGGCTCCGGGTACGACGTCTGCTACTTCAGTCAGCGCCGCTTCTCCACCTCGGGCTCCAGGTCTTCAGGCTACTCGACGCCGGACTCCAGGGAAACCAGTTCTCAGGTCAGAATCTTGCTGTTTTCTTGGTTCTAAGGCCTGTTCCTGCTGTCCAGGTCCTTAGGATAAGTTTCTTCTGTCTTCTTCCCACACAGGGCTATAGGCTGGGATCCATCAGTAGGGACAAGTATCAAGGGTGGGTTTATGGACCCCACTCCAGGCACAAGTTTCCACCCCTGCTGCTTCACTCCTTCCTCCTTCACTGTTGTGCTCCTCTCTCTTCACCAGTCAGGTGCCAACTGCCAGCTCCAACTGCCAACACTCTGTCTTAACCTCCCAACATTCTAAACGGTCTCCAACTGTCACAGAGTTCTGGAATCTCCTGGAATGTTCTGGAAGGTGCTGGTAGGTTCCAGTGGATGCTGGTGATGTCACAGGTGGCCACCATTTTGTGCTCCAGGCCCTCAGACAGAAGTTTCAGGGGTAGCTAAAATGGCTCCCTGAATCTGTAGCAACACGAAAAAGTCTGGTGGTTCCCAAAAAGGAAAAATTCAAACAGGGTTTGAGGCAAAAGTGGGACAAAATAAATAATGATGAGGAGGGACCACCCAAAGGGCTGACAGGTCTAACAGGTGGTTATAGGAATATGGCTGTACTCGATGGCACAGTTCGGAAAGTCATGCCTTCAAGCACACAGGTTTTGTCTGTAAGTTCCGCACCAGCTAACACCACCTCTGACCCTCTGGTGGAGAATCTGGCCTGGGACTACTCATTCTCAACCACTCAACCACCAGCAATTTGCAACGACGGGAGCGAGGGGATCTCAGCCGCTGCTAGCTCTTCCGATCCTAATAAGCCGATTACCCTTGAAATGGTCTATGACACAATGCTTTCACACAGGGCTGAGTCAAGACTTGAGAATGCCAGAACGCAGGGGGCCTGCCGTAAGCTGCAAAACGCAATTAGACGCATAAGCAAGACATGTTCTGAGATCGGCACCGGAGTAGGGGAGACAGAATCTCGCATATCTATTCTAGAGGACGAAGTAGCAACACAGAGAGGAGTGGTCAACGAGCTAAGGACCCAAAAAGAAGATGTCTCATGGAAACTAGCCGAATTGGAAAACCGGTTGAGACGTAATAATCTACGGGTTTTAGGTATTCCGGAGGGGGCAGAAGGGGTGGATACGAGACAATTTGTCATCCAGCTGTTTGTAGATGCTTTCCCTGAACTCTCCCACTGGGACTGGGAGGTCGAGATTCAGAGAGCCCACCGTTTTCCCTTCCTTAGTAAACCGCAAGCTGCTCGTCCTGGACTAGAGACTCCCTACTCCCGCGCCATTTTGATTTCTATAAATAATTTTCTTGCACTAGAAGCCGTTTACGATCTAGCTAGACCTAACCAGAAGAGAACTGCCAAAGGGGTTAACTTCTTTGTAAGGCCTGACTTTTGTCACGAGACAGTTGTCCGGAGGTGGCAGCTCCGCCAACTAATACCTCTCTTTCAAGCCAAGGGGGGGTCAAGCATTTCTTCTTAATCCTGCAAAGTTGAAAATTGTGTATCAGGGCCAGAATAAGTTTTTTTCTTCCGAAGTTCAGGCCAAAGATTACTTACATTCACTTAAGTCTGGCTCCTGAAGCAGGAAAGGCATAAGCTGGGCATACAAATAGGTCCTCTCCGTAGGTTGTCTTCTTTTGTTTGGTATGTTGATGGTCCAGGGGGGGCACCGCAGGGAGCGTCACCAGCTTCCCATCACAGGGGCTTAGGTCCCATTGCCTCAGGGAAGGGAGGGTGTAGGGGGGTGGGGGTTCGAAGGGAGGCCGTGTGGGGTGGGGGTGGGAAGGTCCGGGGGGGTCTATAATTAAAAAATTGTTCCACAGTACATTTTCAGATTTTTACTCTTTTTCTGTCGTTGTTTATCAGTTTTTTTTTCATGAAAAGGTTTAAACTTATTGATAACTCATTACATGTCGGTCTATGGCTAATAAGGGGATAAGAATAGTCACATATAATGTTTGTGGCCTCAACAATTATGATAAGCGCAAGAAGATTCAGGCTGAATTAAAAATTATTAATCCCGATATCATTTGTTTGCAGGAGACGCATATCTCCTGGACTTATAGCCAGAAATTAGTTGATCTGGGATATACTACACTTGCTATCTCTAAACAATCTGATACGACGCGAGGGGTGGCCATTTTAGCTCGACCCTCTTTAGTCCTTTCGGGGCGTTCTTTAGTAGATAACCATGGCCGGTGGGCAATCCTTGAATGTTTAGTGGGGGAGACAAGATTCACCCTTTGCACGGTATATGGCTCCAATGCAGATGAACCGGACATCTTTAACTATCTAAATGGGGAACTTGCTCTCTGGCCCACTCCACTAATCTTCTGTGGAGATCTGAATATTCATTTATCTGGTGACTGGGCTTGCTCCGCCTCCTTATTACTATATGGGTCGTAAACCCAAAGTTTTTCGAGCTCTGCATAATTTAATGAATGATCATGGGCTGGCAGATGTCTGGAATATAATTCATCCGCATGACCCTGGGTATACTTTTTTTTCTTCACCTCATAGTAAATTATTTCGCTTAGATTATTTTTTTGTATCCGAGGCCTGGGCTCATAGTATTCAAATTCAAATTTTTCCTAGATTAATGTCTGACCATGCTTCCTTAGTTATTTCCCTTTATAATGTTGCTATTTCTAGAGGTGTTAAGGCCTTCTCCTTTGACAGAAAATTGCTATATGATCCTCTTTTTGTAGATCATATGAAAAAATGGATTCAGAACTTTTTTTTGTGTAATCGCGGATCTGCCTCCCCGGCGGGTGTATGGGATGCTTTGAAGGCCTGTTTTCGTGGTGAAGTCTTTAGTTATGGATTATTTGTTCAAAAGTCACTTAATCAAGAAATGTCAGAGCTTCTTTCTCTTCTTCGGAACGCTGAATTGGACCTCGCCACCCAGCTTCGGGCAGAAGCAGATCCTAAAGAAATCTTAGCTAAGCTTGCCCAGTGTAAGGCCAATATTAATCTTACATGGGCCCAGGAGATAGCACTTAAACATCACCTTTACCGGAGACAGCTTTATGAATTCGGCGAATCTTCAGGGAGATTTTTAGCCCAAAGAATACGTGCCAAAAGTCAGGTTTCAAAGATTAATGCCATCTATGATGCTCAAGGTTCACTATTTCATGATCCTCAGACTATTATGAAGGTGTTTCAGTTATATAGCCAACCGAACACCGGTAATCTTCCTATGGATCTGGGGCTTCCTGCACTGACTTGGGAACAACTAGACCCGACTGATGTAGAGAAAATGGATATGCCGTTCACCTTTGAGGAAATTGATCAGGCATTATTTAAAATGCCTTCGGGAAAGGCTGCTGGGCCAGATACTCTCCCTATGGAGGTCTATAAGGTATTTTTTCACGAACTCCAAGAGGATATGCTGAAGACTTTTGAGGCGGCCAGGCAGGGATCCCCTCCTCAATCTTGGGATGATGTGCATATTGTTATATTTCCTAAAAAGGGGAAGCCTCCTGATCAGCCGGGATCCTACCGTCCCATCTCCTTGGTTAACTGCGATGGTAAGTTGTATGCCAAACTCCTTGCTAATCGAATGGCCCCGTTTGTTGCTGGATTGGTTTCATTACAGCAGCATGGGTTTGTTCCTGGTCGGGGTACAGTTGACCATGTTAGCCGGGTTCTCGCTCTTCTCTACGTCGCGCAGGTGGAGTCCAGATCTCTGGGTCTCGTCCTGCTCGACGCCGAGAAGGCTTTTGACCGGGTTGCATGGAGTTTTCTTTGGGAGATAATGGTGCGTATGGGGTTTGGGGGTGGTTTTATCCGTGCTCTTCAGGTTTTCTATCAGGCTCCTACTGCGAAGATATGCGCCATGGGAATTAAATCGGAGGTGGTTCAGATTTGCAGGGGGACCCGTCAGGGTTGTCCCTGTTCTCCTCTTCTTTTTGCATTTTATATTAATCCCTTTGTGAAAATGCTGGAATTAAACACGCAGATTCCCCCTTTTATTGCTCAGAACCTGCCCTATATTGTTTTTGCTTATGCGGATGATATCACTGTGGTCACCTCTAACCTTGATATTGCCTTGCCAGTCATTGAACATCTTGCTGACTCCTTTGGTAGATATTCAGGCTATAAGTTAAATTCTGCCAAAACTCAATGCCTTTGTATAAATCCGGCTACAGCAATCGATCCTAGGGTAGTGGAGGAAGTGGTGTACCTCGGCATTAAGATTAGATCTAATTTAAATTATATGATCTCAGTTAACTGGAATGATATTTTGGATAAAACTAAGTCCACCCTGGATTCTTGGCAGAGTCTTCATCTTACTCTTGTGGGCAGATCCAACCTGCTAAAAATGGTTATTTTACCAAGAGTACTTTACTTCTTTCGCGCTGTTCCCTTACTAGTCAAAAAGCCTCAGATCCGGCAGCTTCAGTCACTATGCGAAAAATACCTGTGGGCCCCTGGTAAGATTCGAAGAGCCTCCCGTTTGATGATGCTACCAGTTGCTCGTGGTGGATGGGCTATCCCTGATTTTGGATTATATCAAATGTCATGTCTACTTTTGAAGATGCGTATCCTTCTTACAGGGGAAGAAGCAGGTAATCCCTCAGAAGCCCCTACTATCTACCAGGTGGCTCTAGGCTGTTGTGCTAAGAACTGTCTGCAAATTGAAGTTGATGGCAGTTATTATAAACACACTCGTTTTAAAATTATTGCTTCTGCCTTTTCTGTTTGGAAAAGTCTTATAAAGATGTCTTTAACCTTCTTTGAATAGATCTCTTTTTAATTATGTATAACCCCAGAGAGGAACAAATCATCTTTATCTCTCTCCTACCATGTCTCTGTCCTTCAGTTTCACACTGTAAACCATTTTACTCTATGTGCACTCTAACCTACAGCTCTATACATGCAGTTTTTTTATGTGAATGTCATATATAAATGTTGTCTCCTCTTGGTAGTGAGTTACTGTGGCCTAATGGTTAGGGTCTGATGCTTTTGCTCTCAAGTTTAAGTGTTCAATTCCCAATGTTTCTGTTCTGTTAGATCTCTTTTTGAGTATGTATTACCCCACAGAGAAAACACTCCTCTCTATATATGCTGGGTTTTCGCTTTGAATATCATATATAAGTTTTGAGGAAGCTCTCAAGAGAGGCAATGTGGCCTAATGGTTAGTGTCTGAGACCCTTATTCTCAAGGTTAAGTGTTCAATTCTCAATGTTTTTGTTCTGTTAGATCTCTTTTTAAGTATGTATTACCCCACAGAGAAAAAACTCCTCTCATAATATAGGCTGGGTTTTCGGTTTGCATTTCATATATCTGTTTTGAAGGTATGTTACACAGAGTCACTGTGGTCTAATGGTTAAGGTCTGAGACTCTTATCCTCAAGATTAAGAGTTAAATTCCCATTGTTTTTATTCTGTTAGATCTCTTTTTAAGTATGTATTACCCCATAGAGAAAAAACTCCTCTCTATATATATATATGCTGGGTTTTCCGTTTGCATATCATATATAACTTTTGAGGGTGGTTTCAGGAGATTTAGTGTGGCCTAATGGTTAGGGTCTGAGACTCTTACACTCAAGGTTAAGTATTCAATTCCCAAAGTTTTTGTTCTGTTAGATCTCTTTTTAAGTATGTATTACCCCACAGAGTAAAAACTCCTCTCTATATATATATGCTGGGTTTTCGGTTCGAATATCATATATAAGTTTTGAGGGTGTTCTCTAGAGACTCCCTGTGGCCTAATGGGTAGGCTCTAAAATTCTTAGCCTCAAGGTTAAGTGTTCAATTACCAAAGTTTTTGTTCTGTTAGATCTCTTGTTAAGTATGTATTATCCCACAGAGAAAAAACTCCTCTCTATTTATATATGTTGAGTTTTCGATTTGAATATCATATATAGGTTTTGAGGGTGTTGTCTAAAGAGTCACTGTGGCCTAATGGTTATGGTCTGAGACTCTTACTTCCAAGGTTATGTGTTCAATTCACAATGTTGTTGTTCTGTTAGATCTCTTTTTAAGTATGTATTACCCCACAGAGAAAAAACTCCTCTCTGTATATGATGGGTTTTTTGGTTTGAATATCATATATAAGTTTTGAGGGTGCTCTCAATGGATTAATTGTGGCCAAATGGTTAGAGTCTGACACTCTTACTCTCAAGGTTAAGTGTTCAATTCCTATTGTTTTTGTTCTGTTAGAGATCTTTTTAGGTATGTATTACCCCACAGAGAAAAAACTCCTCTCTCTATATATATATATGCCGGGTTTTCGGTTTGAATATCATATATACATTTTGAGGGTGAAGTCAGAAGATTTACTGTGACCTAATGGTTAGGATCTGAGTCTCTTCCTCTCAAGGTTAAGTTTTCAGTCCCCAATGATTCTGTTCTTTTGGATCTCTTTTTAGTATGTACTACCCCACAGAGGAAAAACTCCTCTCATGATATAGGCTGGGTTTTCGGTTTGAATGTCATATATCTGTTTTGAAGGGATTTTGTATAGTCACTGTTGCTTAATGGTTAAGGTCTGCGACTCTTTCTCTCAAGGTTAAGCGTTCATTTCCCAATGTTTTTGTTCTGTTAGATCTCATTTTAAGTATGTAGTACCCCACAGAGTAAAAACACCTCTCTATGTATATATGCTGAGTTTTCGGTTTGAATATCATATAGAAGTTTAGAGGGTGCTCTTCAGAGAGTCACTGTTGGCCAATGGTTAGGGTCGGAGACTCTTAGTCTCAAGATTAGGTGTTCAATTCCCAAAGTTACTGTTCTGTTAGATCTCTATTTAAGTATGTACTACCGGGGGAGGAGCCTAGCGCGCAACCATGATGGACGCGTAGGCACAGGGCTCCCGAGACTCACGCAGCCTCCCACGATTATCCTGGATTTCTTCCTGATCTTTTGAAGGAATACTACGGGTGAACCTACGCTGAGGACACCCCTGTTCTCAAAACTCAAATCGGACTCTGGGAACTTTACTTCTTCGGTCTTTGGGAAAGACGCCTGCTCCGCGGCGCTGCCCCGGGCTCGGGTTGGCATCATCCCCGTGTCCCAATTGAACAACAACGGATCCGGAGCGTCAGGCTGACCCGTGCACCCCGGGTTTCACTTTCGCTTTTGACTCTCTTCAGTGACGTGGGGAGCGTGTGCCTGTGAAGGCTCCACATCTGAGCAGCCCGGAGGCCGGCGGGCGAGATCGGTAGCGGGAGCTGTCTACCACTGATTGCGGTGTGCCCCCCCAGGGAACCACTGCAACACACGGGCATCCGGTGGTTGGTTTCCCCTGTCGTGTGATGGCGGCCCGAATAGACGGGGACAAGCTAAGGCCCAAGGCTACCCGGAGAGGTGGCTATGTGCAGACGAATAACATGGATCGGTATGCCCATCAGAAGGGGTGTCCTGGTCCGAGTGGGCCAGCAGAGGGGGCTCGAGAGGGACCGTCATCCTCGGCGGAGCTGACACTTAACGATGTCATGGGTGCCATCGACGCCATGAAAGAATCGGTTGGCCAGCGGTTTGACTCTCTGGCCCACAAGCTGGACACCGTGTCAATTGATGTTAACCTACTCAGAGCGGACCTTTCGAAAACCAGCGACAGGGTCAATTCACTTGCTCTCACGACCTCGGGCCTCACGAAAGATGTTACTGACCTGCAGACGGAGCTTCACAGTCTGAGGGCCCTCACCGACCTCTCGGTCAAGCGGTTGGAGGATTTTGAAGGCCGGGCACGACGAAACAACGTGCGCATTGTAGGTGTGCCAGAGAGGTCGGAGGATGGGTCGTTGGATCTTTTTGTGGAGGAATTGATCCTGAATCAACTCGTGCCGAAGAGCCTCAGCAAATACTTCATGGTGGAGCGGGCCCACAGAGTCCCGGGGGGTCGACCGAAGCCGGGGGCCCCACCGCGTCCCATCATCGCCAGGATCTTTAACTTTAGGGACCGCGATGCCATCCTACAGACCTCCCGTGTAAATGGCCCGCTGAAGTACGAGAACGTGGACGTTAGCTTTTATCCTGACTTTACTCAGACAGTCCAAAAACAGCGCATGGGGTTTCTGACTGTGAAACGGCGTTTAAGAGACATGGGCCTGAAGTACGCCATGCTTTTCCCGGCTAAGCTTCGTGTTGAACTGGAGGACCAAACCCACTTCTTCGACCGGCCTGATGCGGTGGAGGAATGGCTTGATACATTGCATCGTCGGCGCGGGGGGGATGAGCGGACCGAGGACGGCAGGGGTGGCTCGGCGGAGCACCCGTGAACTACTGAACTATTGTTCCTGGCTAATCGTGTGTTGAACTCAGACTTTGGTCAGGGGTGACCTAGCACATGGGACTGCATTGCCCTTCCTTGTGTTGGGGGGCTGCGGGGTATCTGGTGAGACTCTTCCTCCTCCGGGGGAGTTTTCTTTCTTTTCGTAGACTAGGTTTATGTCGGGGCGACAGGCACACTGCGAGTTGGGGTGGCTAGATGTTCTAGTGCAGGGGTGCAGGGTGGGGGGGTGTGTCATGGGAGTTGGGGGGGTGGTGGTGGGGGTGTTGTTGTTGTTTCAGGTTAGTTTTACACCAGGCGATCGATGTTCTGTTTTTTGCTCTCGTAGTGGGTGGGACGATTGCTGTGGCTGGGATGGGGGGTAGGGGGTTGCATATTTTAACATGGAATGTCAATGGCTTGGGGGATCGTGTGAAGCGAGGGGTGGTGCTACAATATCTGAAGCGTCTCTCTCCTGACATCGTCTTCTTGCAAGAGACGCATTTGGTGGGCAACTCCTGTCAGGCATTGAATAGACGGGGCTACCGTTTGGTGGCCCATTCCGGCTTTACCACTGGGTCCAGAGGGGTAGGCATTATGATCCGAGCCTCTCTCCCGCTGGAAATTGATGAGGTGAAGCACGATGACCGGGGGCGTTACGTAGGGCTGGTTGGCCGGTGGGAGGGTAGAACTTTATGTTTGGTTTCAGTTTACGTCCCCCCTGGGTTGCAGACTACCACCTTCGCTGATCTGGGAGGTCTATTGCTTGGGCTCCCTGAGGGCCTGTTGCTGGTTGGTGGGGATTTTAACTCTGTTGTGTCTGGTAGAGAGGATCGACACCCGCCCAGAGACCTCCCTGGGGCGCACTCTTGGTTAGGTGGTTTTATTGACACTATGGGACTGGTTGACTGTTGGAGAACGATGCACCCGGGGCTGGCTCAGTTTACGTTTCACTCTGGGGCCCACGGCTCCCTGTCTAGATTGGATTATGTACTGATGCCGGCCGCCCAAGCCCCAATGATTGGGGAAGTTAAACATCTTGCTCGTGGCATCTCGGATCACTCCCCGGTGCTGCTCCACTTGGATATTGCCTTGGGGGCTGGGTGGCACCGATTAACCCCTGGTATCTCCGTGACCCCACAGTTCGTGCCCAATTGGTGAAGTCCCTGGACCGGTTTTTCGCGGAAAACCAGGGTTCCGTCGCGTCAGCTTTGACATCGTGGGAGGCCTTTAAGGTGGTGATCCGTGGGCAGGCACTATCCCTGATCTCCCTTGCTAAAAAGCGCAAAAACGAAGAGGTAGTGCACCTAGAGTCTGACATAACTAGTATGGAAGGGGATCTCGGGCGGGGAGTCACGAGGGAGAAACTTCACGCCCTTAGCCTTAAGCAGTCGGACTATAGGGCGCTGGTTACGAATGCTGCGAAGCTTGCTAGTCGGGAACAGCAGGGGCGCTTGTATGATGTGGGTGACAAGGCGGGAAAATTGATTGCGTGGCTGGAAAAGAGCGAAAGAGTGAATCGAGTGGTTCCGGTGATTGTGCGTGCTGACGGTGTGAGTATCACGGATCCCGGAGAGATAGTGACTTGTTTTGCAGATCATCTGCGTGACGTCTATACGTCGGTTTCGGATAGGCCGGAGGATGACTCTCGTCAATTGTTACGAGATATTACGTTGCCATGCCTCTCCGTCTCCGACAGAGATTTGATGGACGCGGCATTGACGAATGATGAGATAGCACTGGCGATTCGCACACTCCACTCCGGGAAGGCTTTGGGCCCGAATGGTCTGCCGATCGAGTTATACAAGCTTCGTCCTGAGACGTTGGCGCCTCATCTCCGTGAGATGTTTAATACATCGCTTAAGGTGGGCTCCCTTTCGCTGGACCAACGGCTTGCAACGATTGTGGTTCTCCACAAAGAGGGGAAGCCGCGAGACGGTTGTGCGTCTTATAGGCCTATCTCACTCCTGAATGCCGAACCCAAAATTCTTGCGAAGGTCCTGGCAAATCGACTGGTTACTGTAATTGGCGACCTGGTTCATCCGGATCAGTCTGGTTTTATTCCGCATCGCAACACCGCGCTGAACCTGCGGCGCTTACATGGAGTTCTCGCAAGAGTCGACTGTATCCAGGAGCCCACCGTTTTGGCGTCTTTGGACGCCACGATGGCGTTCGATACGCTGGAATGGTCGTATCTTTGGGCAGCACTGGCTAAGTTTGGTTTTGGATCCGGATTCATTAAATGGGTGAAACTGTTGTATGTGGAGCCGCTGGCGCAGGTGGTGGTGAATGGTAGGGTGTCTGCCCCCTTTGTGCTCGGGAGGGGCACCCGTCAGGGTTGCCCCTTGTCCCCGCTTCTTTTTGCTCTTGCGCTCGAACCCCTGGCGGCATGGCTGAGGTGGGAACCCTCTATGGCGGGTATCCGGTGGACTCCGACGTTTGAGGACCGTGTGTCACTATACGCTGATGACATTTTACTCTACCTCACCTCGCCGCGGAAATCATTGCTGGTGATGTTTGACGTTTTGACCTCCTTCGGCCGCAATTCTGGGCTTGTTATTAATTGGGCTAAGTCCTGTGTATATGTGTTGGTTGGCGACCCCCCTCTTCTCCCTCGCGGCTGTCCGATTCAAATCGCTCAGGCTGGATTAAAATATTTAGGCATCCACGTCTCCCTGAGTTCAGCGGATCGTTACTCTCTGAACCTGCTGCCGCCGCTACAGCGGCTTCGGGCGGACGTGGTTCGGTGGCAGCGGCTTCCGTTATCGCCGCTGGGCAGGGCGGCCTTATTTCAAATGATGTCTCTGCCACGTTTTTTGTACGCCCTACAGAATACGCAGGATGTGGTGCCTGCACGATATTTTCGGGAGGTGGAAAGCCTGCAGCGACAGCTGGTGTGGGATGGGAGACCACACATCGCTCTTGCTAAGCTGACTCTTCCATGGTACGATGGTGGCATAGCTCTTCCTGATATCAGACGGTATTACTGGGCGTCCCAGCTGGTGGCAGTGAACCATGGGACGTATGGCCCGGCCTTGAACCCCGCGTATGAGATGGATAAGCTACTGTTGCCGGGTGGGGATTTCAATCGAATGCTTTATTCCAAGAAGGGACGCGCTAAACTCACGGGCCCCACGAACAATGCTGTACGCGCGTGGCATGGCGCCACTGCTGCTACGGGCTGGAAGGGTCGCCTGACTCGGGCGACTCCGCTGTATGCTTCTGAAGAGTTGGGCGGGCTGTGGCGCACTAAGGGATTTGAGAAGTGGGACACGATTGGTATTAGCCGCGTTGGGGATCTGTGGGCGAAGGGCGCTTTTAAAACGTTCGATGTCCTTCGGGCCGAATATAGCCTGAGCGATAGGGAATTCTTTCGTTACGCGCAGATCCGCCACGCCCTGCTTTCTGCCTTTCCAGACCCGGCTGATATCCCTGAGGCCTCCCCTTTGGAAGACCGCATACTTGATGGTTACTTGCCGGACAGCACCATTTCCCTGATCTATAAAAAAATGATTAATACTCGCGCTGACCTCCTCACCCGCCTGCGAGAAGCATGGGTCGCTGATGGCCTAGAACTGGATGACGAGGACTGGGTCGCGGCTGTAGCCTCGCCGAGAGAGGTGGCCATACCCGCTCGCCTCAGATTTGTGCAGTTAAAGATACTACACAGGGTCTATGTTACCGGTCCCCGCTTGCTTCGCTTGGGATATTCGAGTGATGGTTTATGTAGGCGTGGCTGTGGCCTGCTTGGTACTTTTCTGCATATTTTGTGGGAATGCCCAGTGGTTGTCCGGTTCTGGACTAGGGTGCATGCAGTGATGGAGGAGGTCACTGGTGTGGCCCTACTCCCGGAGGCGCGGCGCTGTGTGTTGAATGTGTGGGAACCGACTGATTGTGACGCGGCCCAGGAGCGCTGGGTGACTCTGGGTAATATGATAGCCAAAAGAGACATCGCGCAGCTGTGGGGCTCGGGTAGGTCTCCTACGGTGTCGAAGTGGAGGGAAAACATGGACTGGTACATGTTCCGGGAGAAAACCGTATATGTTGCTAGAGGCAAACCCAAAAAATGGAATAAGATGTGGGGTCCGTGGAATTCTTACCGTGGTGATATATGCACGCCCCCCCTGGTGATCGCCTCCGATGTGGCCCTGTCCCCTTAGCTCGGATATTCCTGTTCCTCCCTGTAATCGGTGCATGTGTGCTCCCCTGTCCCCCCTCCCGCCTCGCCTAATACTAGCTTTTCCTTATAGTGCCGCTGAGAGGCGGCTGCCCCCCCCCCCCCGCCCTGGGAGAGCAAGTCCCTGCTTATATAGTTTTTATGCCTGGTTTTAGTTTTGCTTGGTTGTTTTTTCTTATAAAATGTTAATTCAAAACCTTCTTGTTGTATGGAGTTTAGTTGTGGGCCGATTAGCTGCCCCCCCGTGCAGGTTGCTCATTTGCTCATTGTAATGATTTTCCTTTTTGCACACTAACGGCCGGCCTCGGAGGTTGTAGGCCCGTGACTGTACATAACTGCTGTGTCAATTAAAGGTTAAAAAAAAAAAAAAAAAAAGTATGTACTACCCCCACAAAGTAAAAACTCCTATATATATGCTGGGTTTTCAGTTTGAATATCATATATAAGTTTGGAGTCACTATGGCCTAATGGTTGGGGTTTGAGACTCTTACTCTCAAGGTTAAGTGTTCAATTCCCAAAGTTTCAGTTGTGTTAGATCTCTTTTAAGTATGTATTACCCACAGAGAATAAACTCCTCTCTATATATACTGGTTTTTCGGTTTGAATATCATATATACGTTTTGAGGGTGCTTTCAAGCGATTCGCTGTGGCCTAATGGTTAGGGTCTGACCCTCTTACTCTCAAGGTTAAGTGTTAAATTCCCAATGTGTTTGTTCTGTTAGATCTCTTTTTTTAATTTTTTTATTTTTTTTATTTTATTGATCGTTTCTCAACAAGAAAAAAACAAGCATCACAATGATGTACAGTACACGGTACAAAGGTGTGTATCTATATAGTACACAATGATAAAGAATCCATTGGGAGCAGGTCAGGATTACACATACAATCATAGAACGGGCATTTCAGTCGGAACATAAGGGAGATGAATATGGACAATGGGGTACAGTGCAGCACAGTCATATAGTAAACATGTCCATCACATTATCCAAAAGAACAGGAGATTAGGTAGTAGGCACAGATAGTAAGTAGGTTGTGAGGGGTGACCAAATGTTCCGTGGCCGTGATGGTGCAGGCAGCTCCTCAGCATAACAGACCAGTTGATCTCGACAGTAGGTTAAGTCCTGCAGCCACAATTTGGTAGTGGGGGCCAGCCTACTCTCCCAACACATGGAAACCCTCCGTTTGGCCACCAGCAACGCAATAGCCACAAATCTTCTACAGGAGGCCTTGACACCAGCAACAAGACCGAGGAGACATAATTGAGGGGTACAATCCAAAGGAAGCCCAACCATCAGGCGCATAATCTTTACAACATCTTCCCAATATGATAACACCTTGGGGCAAACCCATGCCAAGTGATAAAAATCAGCGTCAGGGGCTCCACAGCGTCTACAGGCAGAAGAGTCACGCAGACCATATTTGTACAATTGGGCAGGTGTATAATACAGCTGATGTATATATTTAAAGTGAACCATTCACAGATTCCCGTTAGATGTTAAGTGCCCAGTTAGGCGGCAACAACACGCCCATTCGTCCTCAGCCAAAGCGCGCGGCAAAACTGCATTCCACTTATGCAATGCCGCCACACCGGAGGCAGCATCCTCCCTCTGCGATATCCGATATAATCTAGTGACCAGTTTCACCCTATAGGGAGTAGTTTATAAAAATTGCAGTGCCTCCAGCGTAGGCGGCTCAGCAGGAAATTGCGAGTACAGCACGTGCATGGCCGACCGCAATCTGGTGTAAATGAAGAGGTGCATAGTAGTGATAGGACCTTCAGCAACCAAGGATGCTGAGGCAATGAACCGGCCCCCAGGGTACACATCTCTCATGGTCACCAAGTTCATGCCTCTGAGGATCCGCAGAGCACCCACCTCAGTGGTAACTGAGAGACATGTATGATGAAGCAGAGGCATACTGGGTGCGTAAAGTGGCAGCTTCTGCGCCCGCCGACCTAACTCCCGCCATGCTTTAACCGTGGTCTGAAATGTATCAAACTCCCCCTTCTCGAACACTGTGTGAGTATTAACAAGTATGGCCTTGAGTGGTATGGGGTGCACCGCCCCAGCCTCGACCGCCACATGGGGAATATAAGCAGGGTTATGTTGCCAATAATACGCGAAGTGGGCTTGCGCGCACAGATAGCATAACTGAAAATCAGGTGCCGCAAAACCACCCTGGTCATAAGGAAGCGTGAGATTTTCCCACTTGAGACAAGGCTTTTTGCCCCCCCCACGCTAATGTAATTAAAAGTGATCGAAGGGAGTTAAAAAATTGACGTGACAAATGTATCGGAATATTTAAAAATAGATACAAAAAGCGGGGGAGGATTACCATTTTTATTAAAGCTAGACGGTCAGCAAAAGAGAGGGGCAGCTTAATCCAGCGGGTGACCTGCTCTTCGAGGCGCGCGATAGCCGCTCCATAGTTGGCTCGCACCACCTCCTGGGGATCACGGTGCAACCACACACCCATGTATTTCACTGTATCAGTACACCACACCAGGGGGAAATCTAGGTCAATGGGAGATGTACAATCCGTAAGGGGCAATATCATGGATTTAGACCAGTTTATACCTAGCCCAGAGAACCACTCAAAGCGAACGTATTCCCGGAGGAGGGGTGGCAAATGGAGGGCAGGCTCACGCACATACAGCACCATGTCGTCTGCGTACATGGAGACTGCCAAAGGGCGCTGGAGGAACCGCAATGCCGTCTGGGAATAACGCTGCCTCAAGATACAGGCCAGAGGCTCAAGTATGAGTGTAAACAGTATTGGGGAGAGCGGGCAGCCCTGTCTCGTGCCGCGATGAATAGGGATCGATTGAGATAAATCACCATTAACCCTCACTCGCGCTGTAGGGCAAGTGTAAAGCAGTTTGCTCCAGTTGGTGAAGACAAAGGGCACATACATGTAAAATCGCAAGCATGTAGGACCAGGAGACGAAATCAAAGGCCTTAGCGGCGTCAATGAGCACTGCCACTGCAGGCAACGTAGGTTTCAGGACGTGCATAACCGCGAAGAGCGTCCTAAGATTATGGGAGGTGGAACGAGTGGGCACAAAGCCAGATTGATCCAGCAGGACCATGACCGGCAGAAGCAGCTGTAGTCTGGTCACCAGGACTTTAGCTAAAATTTTAACATCTGTATTAATTAAAGACAGTGGTCGGTAGGAGTCACATCTGTCAGATGGCTTGTCCGGCTTGAGAAGCGTGACCACCAGTGCTTCGCGTAACGTTGGAGGTAGGCATTGAGTCTCATAGGCCTCCTCATAGACCTAGAGCAAGCAAGGGGCAAGAATGTCAACATAGGTTTTATAAAATTCCACTGGCAGACCATCAGCGCCAGCAGATTTACCATTAGGAAGAGCTGCAATAGCATCCTGTATTTCACCTAGGGTGATAGGGTGCATTAGAAATTCCTGAGAGAGCCACACTAACGCGATGTCATCCAAATATTGCTGCAGTTCAGCTTCACTTGCAGCTGGGCGATGAGCATACATGTCTTTATAAAAATCGGCGAATGCTTGCAGGTGTTGTGATGAGTGACGCCATCAACTGTGATCCAACTAACCATGTATGCGCCACCCCGGGGTTCAATAATACGGGCAGCTACTGCTCTGCCAGGCCTACCACCCTCCCCATAGTATCTGGCCTTGCTTCTCCGAGACATGTGACGTACCTCTTGGTCTGCCACTGCGTTATATTCTGCAACTTTCTCTTTAATGAGTGCAAGCACAGAAGGGTCGGGTACACTTTCATAGCGCCGTTCCAACTCCTTCAACACACGTTCCAGTGCAGACATTGTGCCCCTGAGTGACCGAAGAACTCCTGCTTGAAGACCAATACAGACCCCACGTATGGTCACCTTGAAGGCTTCCTGTCACGATCCTTGCGAGACAAATGAAATATGCCGGACGGAAGACCGGCGCCCCCAGCTATTGCCCAGCAGCGCGCAGTGGAATGAGCAACGGGAGCCACACTACAATTCCCAGAAGACTCTGGGGCACTGAGTGCCGGAATACAGGGAGCGGTGCCGCTCACGTGACCGCCGTTATAAGGCCCTCCCCCTCTGTGGGAACGGGGCTTGACAATCCATCAGAACTACCCAAATGCGGCGCTTAGCGGATGGTGTTCCCCGCTGGAGGACGAGCGCGCGCAGAAGCCCGAGACCGCAACCCGTAGACTCGTCATCACAAATCTTGAATCCGAACTTCCCCGAAGTCTTCCGTGGTGGAAACCTCTCGAACCTTGTTTGGGGGCGCCAGTATCAGGTATTTAGGTGGGCGCCGTGGGAGGTGCGGGAGCACTCATTCAACGGACTTTGCCGTGGCAGTGGAGTCAACTGCTTCGGACACTTCTATTGATTTCTTTCCATTGTGGGACCGTGCAGCTAGCGCTGGGAACGCGCTTGTGCTGCAAACAGAACCGGGATAGTGCTGATAACTATCGTAACGGTTGCCGCCTAGGAAAGGCGCTGTGTTCGCTTTCAGTGGACAAGAAACATTGCGGGGTGACTTAAGGAGGATTGCACGTGGCTGTGAATTGAACAGCTTCGTAGGCTGTGGGTTTCGTGGACTCAAAAAACCTTTCTTTTCCTGAGAGAGTTACACCTTTCTTTTCACGAGAGACTAATCACCTCTGGTAAGTGTTGGACCCAGAGGGATGGGAAGGGTCAGAGGGTAGGTTGCATTCTCTTCCCTAACAAGCTCTCTGTTTGTCTCCCCCTTTTCTACAGCCAGCCAAGAGAGTTAATCCCATAGTTCCGCCCCGTTTTGATGGTAGATGACACCACATTGACACTAACAAGTCGTTTGTTTATTTCTCTCCTTTCCCCAGGTGTGCCCCTTCCACGCTCTGGTGTTTTTTTAATACATTGGCGTGGGGTTGCACACGGGTGAAGTAGGGACTTCTCTGCATGTCATTGTTCCCGCCGGCCGACTTCCAAGGTTAGTGGCTTCCATAGTATCCAGCTACTGACGGCCTGACACTTCCCATAGTGTCCCCACCATGTCAACCGACCCGGTATTACGCGCAAAGTTGTCAGCAATGGCCTCCCGAACACCCTCACAGAACACCAAGTCCAGCATGGCAGAGGGCTGGAGCCGCCACTGGAAAGGGGGGGAGTGTGAGCCGGCAGGGCCATACGGAAATGCACAGGGGAATGATCCGAGAGTGTTCTAGGTAAATGTTCAACATGTACTATCCAGTCATTTGCGTCCCGGGTCAGCAACCAGAAATCTATACGGGACCAGGCAGGACGGAAATAGGAGTGACAGGTACCCTCCCTGGTACAAGGATGACGCAGACGCCAGACATCCACAAGCCCCAGCGTCCGCATACTGTCCCGCAGCGCAGTTGCTGCCTTCTTAGGAGGCCTGTCCGTAGTAGACACTCTGTCCATATCGGGGTCCAAAGCCACATTGAAATTGCCCCCACATATAACAGTGGAAGGGGGCAGTTTATAGAGTTTCCCCCATAGGTTGTCATAAAAGGCAGGATCGTCAATGATGGGACCATATACATTAACTAACACCAGAGACCTACCGTACAATGTACCCTGCACTATTAGGTATCTCCCACCATCATCCTCCTCTACAGAGAGTGGTATAAAGGGGGTGCCTTTTTTAATCAGAATCATTACCCCCGGGCATAAGAGGAGTAGGAGGCAGCAAGCCGCACCCCGGACCATCTGGTGGCAACAGTAGATACCGCCTGCTTGGTAAGATGTGGCTCTTGTAAGAGAGCAATTCGAATATGGTGACGGTCAAGATAGGAAAGCACCTGGCGCACTTTTCGCGGATTATTGAGTCCCCTTACATTCCAACTAAGCCAAGATGTTGTCTTGTCAGTGGAGTCAGTTATGTCCCGTCAATGAAGTGCAGATTCCTGTCATAATGTTCATAAACAGCCCCCATCATTGCCCCACCGCAACCGCAGTGTACAATTCAAAACATAGCAATCCCCAACAGCCCACCCCACCCACTCCAGCAGCGCAAACCTGCTGTGACACCCCCGAAAGCAACACTGAAGAAAGTACCCCAGAACATGTTGCATAATTGACAAAGCATACAAGTAGGATCTCCAATCAAAAGGTAATGCAACCAAGACACAGAAATGTGCCAAAACAGAAAGAACAACTTTGTGGGGATTTCCCATTCAGAGAAGCGCTAGAAGCCACTGGCACCCCGTGAAGTACAGGGTGGGTCGAGACTTAGAGGATTGGGCCATCCAAAGCCAGTCGCAAGTGCAGCTGGGTGGCCACATACATTACAACGACAAAAAGGGCCCTCAAACTACCAGCAAGCATCACAACAATCATTACATTCCAATCAGCAAAGACAATGTAGATTGAGATATCAAAGCAGACATAATAAGACATAGTGATATATCTAAAATTGCGCCCCAAGGCAATGGAGGCGATCAAATCTAACATGTGGAGACAGCCAAGCCAATAACGTGCAAGGCAAGTGTATGGCACACAATGCAAAAGGATACCAGGCCCATCCACTCAACCATCAGAATCAGAGTCTCCCACTCTTTCACGTTGCGGCGAGCGACGCTCCAGCTGCCGAAGGTATTGAAGTGCTTCCTTAGGTGTCAAGAAGATGCGGGCCTTCCCATTATGCTGAATGCGTAGGCGCGCAGGGTAAAGCATCTCATATGGGATGCTTAGCGATTGCATTTTTTTTCTTCACAGCATGGAATTCCCTGAGCGCCTGCTTTACCGCCACTGTGAAATCAGGAAATAGCTCCACCTTAATTCCCTGGTAATTCAGGCTGCCCTTCTCTCGCGCCAGACGTAGAGCAGTGTCCCGATCGCGGTAATTTAGCAATCGGGCTATAATAGGTCGGGGTGGCGCTCCCGGAATAGGCCTGGCAGCCAAGGAACGATGAGCTCTTTCAACAATGAGAACTTTCGAAAAATGTTCCGCCCCTAACAGAGAGGTAAGAAGCGTCTCCACATACAACTCCATGGGCCCAGTGTTGGTCGATTCCGAAATGCAGGTAATTCGCAGATTATACCTTCAAGACCGGGCCTCAATGTCCTCATTTTTAGCTCTAATGACCTCCAAGAGCTTTTCCATGCTCGCACATGAGGTACTGACTGCCTTAAGCCGATCCTCAGCGGTAGAGATCCGTTGTTCGGCCTCAGCCAGCTGTGCGCAATGTTTGTCCAATTTGGACGCCATTGTGTCCATACGCAGATTCAGTTTGTCAATTTTGGCATCAATTGTGTGAAGGCTCTGCTGCATGGACATCATCAAGTGCACTGTCAAGAATTCCTGTCATACAAGGGAAACACGCCCTTATGTAAACAGGAGAGCTGTTACATAACTCAAGGGAAACACGCCCTTATGTAAACAGGAGAGCTGTTACATAACTCAAGGGAAACACGCCCTTATGTAAACAGGAGAGCTGTTACATAACTCAAGGGAAACACGCCCTTATGTAAACAGGAGAGCTGTTACATAACTCAAGGGAAACACGCCCTTATGTAAACAGGAGAGCTGTTACATAACTCAAGGAAAACACGCCCTATAAAGGGAGGAACCGGGAGGTACAAGGCTGTCGGATATTGTGTTTACACCGACGTACCTGCTTCGTGAAGAGCAGTGTTCCGGAGTGGTGCTCCAGTAAGGCAAGAACGGAGGTAGGTCGAGTCGTTACTCCCTGGGCCGTGTCTTGCCCCATCGTCACCTGTGAAGGACCCGGAAGCTCTACCGGTCAACCATTGAGCTTCGCTTTTTGACTCGGCTGAGTCCAAGCGCAGTGGCGCTTTTGCTGGTTGGAGTCGTAACTCCCAGCCCGACCAGAGACACAGGGACTGCCAGCTGTAACGCACACCAGGAGGTGTTTGCCGCGTTACAGACTCGGAAGTCCACAGGATCGATCGAGCGGCTGCTCTCGGTTCAGTCTTCTTGCTTGTGATTGGGGTATCGGTGACGCATCACCAGGAGGTGACTCCGCGTCCCGGTGCAGTCTGAGGAAGAGGTTGAGCGGCTGCTCCCTTCAGGTAGAGACCCCGGCTGGGTGTTTCCCTGACTCCTCGATTCTCCCCAACACTCTTCGTGCCCCTCACAGCCTACCGATTGGCATTGTCGGCCATTTCATTTCTGCCCTCTGTTGGCATACGCCGGGATCGGCGTATATGCAGAGGACGGTTAGGACCATCCGTGCTGTGGGCTGGTAACGTACTTAGCCTGGAGGATTCCAGTGACTATAACTTTTGTTTGTTCTTTGTATTTTATTTGCCTTCATTAAAAGAACTAACCCTTCACAAGTGGTTGCGTCCTCATTGTCGTGTCTGTTAAACGATCCTGAGACGTTCAGGGCGTTACAAAATATCCGACCTTAATAACACTAACTGTCTCCCGGTCGATAACAGACATGGCAACACTTGATGATGTGCTGGCTGCTTTAGCGGCCATGCAAGTTGAAGTGGCTGCCTCTAGGCAAGAAACAGCCGATGTAAAAGCCAGACTGGATGCTATCCAATTGGACCCGCTCACGCCCAGCACCTCCCTCACGAACCAGACCCCTGCGGTAGTAGTGGAAATGCCGGTAGCCATCCCCTTGGCAACACCAGAGAGGTACAGTGGGGATCCTAACACAGTGCAGGTATTCCTCACACAAGTGGCGCTACATTTATCGTGCAAACCAAAGGCGTTCCCCACGAGTCAGGCTCGTGTGGCTTTCCTTATATCCTATTTGGCTGGAAACGCGGCACAATGGGCCGTACCTCTGGTGAGCAGGGACGACCCCCTCTTATGTGATTGGGGTGCTTTTCGCGAGGAATTCCTGAAGGTATTCGACAGAAGGGCTGACTCGTACACGGCGGACCGTGAAATGCTTGAGTTGAGACAGGGATCCAACGACCTGGTGCAGTATCTCAACGCGTTCCGAAGGCTGGTTGCGGAAACCAAGTGGCCTGTTGCTAAACAGACGGCGCTCTTCCATCAAGGGCTGTGCGATGAGCTCAAGGACGCCGTGGCTCATATTGACCCTCAACCCAAGACATGTGAGGGCCTTATCAACCTGGTATTACGGCTGGAACATAGGCTAAGTGAAAGAAAGGGGGATCATGGGAGAAAAGGAAAATCCCTTCAATCCTATGTGACGGTGGGAAGTCCTGAAACTTCCACCGCATCCAAGGGAGAACCCATGGACATCAGCGCAATACGAGCGAGCCTCACAGCCACGGAGAAAGAGTCACGCCGTAAACAAGGATTGTGCCTATATTGTGGCAAAAAAGGCCACTACGTACGTGAATGCCCTGCCAAACCGAAGACGTCACGTTATCGGGCCAACCGGTCGGTAACAGCCGTGGTGGACATACCGGCGGAAAACTAGAGGACTCCAAGACCAGAGAAGGGGCATCTCGGAGTCACTCATCCATCCCTTCACTTTCCAACTCGGTCACTAAGGGACAACGACACCTGTTTATCACGGTGCACGTGGGAGTGCATGACCAGTGGATACCCGTTGTAGCCATGGTGGATTCAGGGGCCACTGGCATGTTTATGGACCACAACGAGGCATGCAGGCTAGGGCTAGTGCTTCTTCCCAAAGCAGTACCCGAAGACGTCTATGCGGTAGACGGAAGGCGATTGGTGACGGGGCCCATCGGACAGCACACGGGGGTCCTTCCGATGAGATATGGGAGGAACCATTTGGAACAAATCGATTTTAACATCATCCGAGCGCCCCAATATGGCGTCATATTGGGATTGCCGTGGCTACAGAAACACAACCCCTTTGTGGATTGGCCAACACATCGCATCGAAATGACGTCACCGTATTGCATCCTGCATTGTGGAATAAGAACGGAATCCCTTGACGCAGATGAGAGCGGGAGTCAGACGGTGGCTACAGCGGCAGAAAAAGATGTGGCTCTCCCCCAGGCTTATCACAGTTTTGAGGATGTATTTGATGAGGTGAAGGCGGAAGTGCTACCACCACATAGACAGTTTGACTGCCAGATCGACCTGGTGCCAGGGGCCAGCGTTCCCAGCGGCAGGCTGTATGCCCTGACGGAGCCTGAAAACGTGCATCTCCGGGGGTACCTGGATAAACTCCTCAAGCTAGGATTCATCCGCCCGTCCAAGTCTCCGGCCGCCTCGCCGCTCTTCTTCATCCCGAAGGCTAATGGGGAGCTGAGAGCCTGTGTGGACTTTAGGGCATTGAATGCGATAACCATAAAAAATCGGTACCCCTTGCCTCTCATCAGTGTACTTCTGGAACAGGTCAAGAAAGCTCGTATCTACACCAAGTTGGATTTGAAAGGGGCATACCATCTGGTGCGCATGAGGGACGGAGACGAGTGGAAGACCGCCTTTAAGACCAGGTTCGGCCTTTTTGAGTACCTCGTCATGCCGTTCGGTCTGTGCAACGCCCCGGCAGCCTTTCAGTACTTTTTGAATGAGGTATTCAGAGAGGAGTTGGATATCTACGTGGTCGTATATATCGACGACATCCTCATCTATTCGTCCAGTGTGGAGGAGCACGTACACCACGTCAAAGCAGTGCTCCAAAAGCTGAGGGAAAACATGCTGTTTTGTAAACTCAGCAAGTGTGACTTCCACGTCACATCCGTGGAATTCCTCGGAGTGATGCTGAGTCCAGAGGGACAGGAGATGGCAGAACAAAAGATCAAGGCGGTGAAAGAATGGCCGGTGCCCCAAAGCGTGAAGGACGTCCAAAGTTTCATTGGCTTCGCCAACTTTTACAGGCGGTTTATAGATGGATTTTCAGGAGTGGTGGCCCCAATCACACAGCTACTGAGGAAGTCCAAGGAGTTTGTCTGGTCCCCTGAAGCGAACAAAGCCTTTGAGGCCCTGAAAAGCGCCTTTGGTAAGGCGCCGGTGTTGGCTCACCCCGATCCGGATCTCCCCTACGTGGTGGAAGCGGACGCGTCGGATGTGGCGCTGGGGGCTATCTTGTCCCAACGCAACCACGACACAGGGGTGCTTCATCCCGTTGCGTACATGTCCCGCAAACTCAACGACGCCGAACGCAACTACCATATTGCGGAGAAGGAGCTTCTCGCAATCAAGGACGCCTTCACCGAATGGAGGCATTGGTTGATGGGGGCAAGACATGTGGTATCGGTGTACATGGACCATCGGAACCTACAGTTCATGACGGCCACTAGACACCTTTCTCCCAGGCAGCTGCGGTGGATGATCTTCTTTGCGGGGTTCAACTTCCGCATCACATATCGGCCGGGGACGGAACACCGGAAGGCGGACGCCCTGTCCCGTCAATCTGCAGTTAAGGAACCATTGCCTGCAACCGAGCGTTCCATCATTTCCCCGAGGATGGTATTGGGGGTTATCCAACCGGATACTTTCCTGAGGGGAATAAAGAGAGGGATCAGGTCATTCGCATGGCGGAGGTGGCTCCTCAGTCACAGAGAATGGCAGCTGAAGGACGGGATACCCCTGAAGGGCAGGTGCCTATTGATACCCACGCCTAGGCTAAGGAAACAAGCATTCATCTGGTGCCATGACTCTCCATGCGCAGGTCATTTGGGCTTTGAAAAAACGGTGGCTAGCATGGGACGGCATTTCTGGTGGCCAACCATGAGAGTGGATGTCAGGAGGTGGGGACAGGAGTGTCCTACGTGTGCTACCATGAAGGCCGACCATGGCCGAACCCAAGGGCTCTTACATCCACTTCCGACCCCGGATAGACCATGGGATAGCATATCACTGGACTTCGTGGTGGGCCTACCGGTAGACCAGGGGATGACGGCAATACTGGTGGTGGTGGATTACTTGACGAAAATGGGGCACTTCATCCCCTGCAAGAGAGTCCCTACGGCCGGGGAATTGGCGTCACTACTCCTAAAGAATGTGGTACGACTGCATGGATTACCTGGGGTGATCGTGTCGGACCGGGGATCGCAGTTTACTGCGCAATTCTGGAAGACTTGGTGCACTGCGCTGCATGTTAAGACCGCCCTGTCCACCAGCTACCACCCTCAAACGGACGGCCAAACCGAGCGCCTGAACCAAACGCTCAAACAGTATCTGCGATGTTTTGTGGACCAGGGCAGGGAAGAATGGGTCGACTTGCTATGGGTTGCAGAGATAGCCTATAACAACGCCACTCACAGCTCCACACAGTCATCTCCGTTCTATAGCAACTATGGCCAACATCCCAGGTTCTTGCCATTTCTACATCCGTTCAGAGAGGACAGGATTCCCGCCACAGCGGACAGGGTGGCACACATAAAAGACACGTTGATGCGCTCAAGGGCTGTCCTAATAGAGGCCAAGAGAAGATACAAGGCTGCGGCAGATAGGAAGAGAAGGCCCGGGCCACTGTACCGCACTGGAGACTACGTCTGGATATCCACAAGAAACATGAGGTTTCGAAAGAACAGTGTGTTCCATCCCAAGTACATGGGCCCCTATCGAATTACCAAGTGTATGGGTCCCGTGAACGTGAAGGTGTGCTTGCCCCAGTCATTGCGGATACACCCTGTCTTTCATGTATCATTGCTCAAACCAGCACCCTCCAAGCCGTCTGGGACACCTAGGCCGGTATGCGTGGAGTCGGAGGTGGAGTATGAAGTGTCGGGCATACGGGCGTCCAAATGGCGCAGGGGGAAGCTGTGGTACCTGGTTGCGTGGAAAGGCTATGGCCCGGAGGAGCATTCATGGGAACCGGCTGAAGGGGTTCATGCTCCGCGCTTGGTCTCCTTGTTCCATCGGCGTTTTCCTGCCAGCGCTGGACCCGTGGGGAGCCGCTGAGAGGGAGGATGTACTGTCAAGAATTCCTGTCATACAAGGGAAACACGCCCTTATGTAAACAGGAGAGCTGTTACATAACTCAAGGGAAACACGCCCTTATGTAAACAGGAGAGCTGTTACATAACTCAAGGGAAACACGCCCTTATGTAAACAGGAGAGCTGTTACATAACTCAAGGGAAACACGCCCTTATGTAAACAGGAGAGCTGTTACATAACTCAAGGGAAACACGCCCTTATGTAAACAGGAGAGCTGTTACATAACTCAAGGAAAACACGCCCTATAAAGGGAGGAACCGGGAGGTACAAGGCTGTCGGATATTGTGTTTACACCGACGTACCTGCTTCGTGAAGAGCAGTGTTCCGGAGTGGTGCTCCAGTAAGGCAAGAACGGAGGTAGGTCGAGTCGTTACTCCCTGGGCCGTGTCTTGCCCCATCGTCACCTGTGAAGGACCCGGAAGCTCTACCGGTCAACCATTGAGCTTCGCTTTTTGATGCGGCTGAGTCCAAGCGCAGTGGCGCTTTTGCTGGTTGGAGTCGTAACTCCCAGCCCGACCAGAGACACAGGGACTGCCAGCTGTAACGCACACCAGGAGGTGTTTGCCGCGTTACAGACTCGGAAGTCCACAGGATCGATCGAGCGGCTGCTCTCGGTTCAGTCTTCTTGCTTGTGATTGGGGTATCGGTGACGCATCACCAGGAGGTGACTCCGCGTCCCGGTGCAGTCTGAGGAAGAGGTTGAGCGGCTGCTCCCTTCAGGTAGAGACCCCGGCTGGGTGTTTCCCTGACTCCTCGATTCTCCCCAACACTCTTCGTGCCCCTCACAGCCTACCGATTGGCATTGTCGGCCATTTCATTTCTGCCCTCTGTTGGCATACGCCGGGATCGGCGTATATGCAGAGGACGGTTAGGACCATCCGTGCTGTGGGCTGGTAACGTACTTAGCCTGGAGGATTCCAGTGACTATAACTTTTGTTTGTTCTTTGTATTTTATTTGCCTTCATTAAAAGAACTAACCCTTCACAAGTGGTTGCATCCTCATTGTCGTGTCTGTTAAACGATCCTGAGACGTTCAGGGCGTTACATGCACCAACTTACCCCTGAGCCCTGCTCAAGATCGGGTTCGGCGTCCGAAGTAGCAGAGGTGTGAGACTGAGGGTGTTTTTTGGCTTCAAAATTAAGTTTGCTTTGCTGCTTGTCTGTGCGCCCCATGGCTGGCCAGGAAAGCTACCAGACGTATGCGGGAGAAACTAGCAGCGTCAGAGAATGCCAGCAGGGAGCCGTCAACACTGCCTGATAAGACCCTGTAGTTATTAAGTGGGGTACCGTGGGGCTGAATGAGGCGCCAAACGGCGTAATGGCGCCAGCACCAGGAGTCACAGGGTGCAGGCCGTGCCACAAAGCTGCCAGGTATCCGCAAAGAGGGCCCCACAAAGCTTCAGTAGCCTGCCGATTAATAAATGGCCGTGGAACAATGCGAGCACAGGTGGCCACACAATATACAAGGAAGAGAATGCTAGCACTCCTTTAGGCCCACCCACCGCCAGCATCCACACTGTGCGGCCGAAAGTCACTGAGTCAGGCAATGCACCGTACAACACATGCACTTAGCGCCAATGACAGTAGCCCCCACACAGTAGGCCCCAAGATTTTGTCAATCCGGGGAGTGCACAATGAAGCGCGGGCAGGCAGCAACAGGGCTCAGACAGGCGCCGGTCTCAAATGGAGAGATGAGGTGCAGGCAAACTTGCGGAGTGCAGCGCAGAAGGACCAGGGTCGCGTTAAGCAGCACGGTGAAATACAGCTGCCCCGGTGGCAGCAGAGCAGGCCGAGCAAGGCCCGAGAGGACCGCGACCTCACCTCTTCGTTGCACGTGAAGTCAGGAGCGGCCGCCGCAGCCGGCAGGGGTGCAACGCAGCCTTCAAGGCCACGCAGCAGCCGCTAAGAACAGCAGAGGAGGGTCCACCGATCACCGCCGCAGCCTCTCCACCCACAACCAGGGTTCGCGGCCACACACCAGAGGCCAGACGGGCGCAGGGCGGGGAGCCCGCCCCCACGCTACAGGGCCGCAGTCCCCAGCAACACACAGCTCCGCAGCGCAGCCGCCACCAGAGCAGTCCAGGCACAGCCCCACAGCGCCTCAGGGGACACCCCGCCCCACAGCCAGAGGAGCGCTGCACTCGGTACCAGGACAGCAGCCACTTAGTCAGCAGCCCAGCAGAGGGTGTAGAGCAACGCCGCCATTTCACGCTGGAACCTGATGAGGGGCAGAAATGCAGTTGCGAGGCAGCTATTTCCAGCAAAAGTACACCAGAGTGATCCTCAGGCGGTAAGGAGGGTAGATCCGTTCAGCGGAGCCGTGGATGGCACTGATTAGGAAGGATAATAGGCGGATTGGAGCCTCGGCCAGCAGAGCAGCACTAAGATGCGGCCATCTTGCTCCGGGCACTCTAGCGCCCCCGATCTCTTTTTAAGTATGTATTACCCCACAGAGAAAAACCTCCTCTCATAATATAGGCTGGGTTTTCGGTTTGCATGTCATATAGACGTTTTGAGGGTGTTTTCTAGAGAGTCACTGTGAACTAATGGTTAGGGTCTGAGACTTTTACTCTCAAGGTTAAGTGTTCAATTCCCAATGTTTTTGTTCTGTTAGATCTCTTTTAAGTATGTATTACCCCACAGAGAAAAAACTCTCTATATTTATATATATGCTGGGTTTTTGGTTTAAATATCATATATAAGTTTTGAGGGCGTTTTCAGGAGATTCACTGTGGCCTAATGGTTAGGGTTTGACTCTCTTACTCTCAAGGTTAAGTGTTCAGTTCCCATTTCTTTTGTTCTGTTAGGTCTCTTTTTAGGTATGTATTACCCCACAGAGAAAAAACTCCTCTCTCTATATATATATGTTGGGTTTTCGGTTTGTATATCATATATAAGTTTTGAGGTTGTTTCAGGAGATTTAATGTGGCCTAGTGGTTAGGGTCTGAGTCTCTTAGTCTCAAGGTTAAGTGTTCAATTCCCAATCTTTCTGTTCTGCTAGATGTCTTTTTAAGTAGGTATTGCCCTACAGAGAAAAAACTTCCCTGTATATATATGCTGGGTTTTCGGTTTGCATGTCATATATCTGTTTTGAAGCTGTTTTGCACAGAGTCACTGTGGCCTAAAGGTTAAGGTCTGCGACTCTTACTCTCAAGGTTATGGTTCAATTCCCATTGTTTCTGTTTTGTTAGATCTCTTTTTAAGGATGCATTACCCCACAGAGAAAAATACTCCTCTCTAGCTTTATGCTGGGTTTTCGGTTTGAATATTGTATATTAGTTTTGAGAGTGTTTTACAGGAGATTCACTGTGGCCTAATGGTTAGGGGCTGACACTCTTACTCTCAAAGTTAAATGTTCATTTCCCAATGTTTTTGTTCTATTAGATCTCTTTTTAAGTATGTATTATCCCCCCAGAGAAAAAAGTCCTCTCTATATATATATATATGCTGGGTTTTCGGTTTGAATATCATATCTATGTTTTGAGGGTGTTTCTCAAAGAATTGCTGTGGCCTAATTGTTAGGGTCTGAGACTCTTACGTGCAAGGTTAAGCGTTCAGTTACCAATGTTTTTGCTGTGTTAGATCTCTTTTTAAGTATGTATTGCCCCACAGAGAAAAAACGTCTCTAAATATATATGCTGGGATTTCGGTTTGCATGTCATATATCTGTTTTGAAGCTATTTTGCACAGCGTCACTGTGGCCTAAAGGTTAAGGTCTGGGACACTTACTCTTAAGATTATGGTTCAATTCCCATTGTTTCTGTTTTGTTAGATCACTTTTTAAGGATGTATTACCCCACAGAGAAAAATACTCCTCTCTAGCTTTATGCTGGGTTTTCGGTTTGAATATTGTATATTAGTTTTGAGAGTGTTTGACAGGAGATTCACTGTGGCCTAATGGTTAGGGGCTGATACTCTTACTCTCAAAGTTAAATGTTCATTTCCCAATGTTTTTGTTCTGCTAGATCTCTTTTTAAGTCTGTATTACCCCACAGAGATAAAACTCCTCTCTATATATTTGTGGGAGGGCGGGCCGGATAAACAGACGAGGAGGCTGTATATAGTGGGCTAGTTGTTGGTTTTTATTATCAAAGTCAGAAGTAGGAAGATAGGTTGTAAGTAATCCCTCGGGATCTCCGGATGGTCGTTCGCTAGGAATAGGTACGGTGGTCTCTTTAACTTCCCCGTCGTCTCTGGCTTCTTCTGGGTCTTCGGGTCGACCACGGAGGCTCATAGGGATAAACGAGAGACAAAAGGAGCCGTCAGTCCTATCTTCTCATTACCAAACCCATTCTGGGCAAACCCGTCACCATCTCCAGTGGGTGATGTAAATTACGAGTGTGTAGCCGGTCAGGATCACATGTGAGGGTAGGGGATTTTAAGTGCAAAAAGGGATCAGGATAGGAACAGGGGTATGTGAGGATTCTTGTCAACTCTTAGGGGTATCTCAGGGTGAACACTACTGAATAAGGCCTGTGGGTTGGCCCTCCTACCCAGATTCCACCCCTCCCTTCTCTTCCCCTTCAATGTCTTCTACCGGTCCCTGAATCAGGGTACTCACCAGCTCCGCCGCAACTCTCCCCTGGAGTTGCGGCCGCTCTCCAGCCTCCTCCTGTGGGGACCACCAGTCCTTGCACCACCGTTCGTCGTCCCCTTCGTCTTCTCCGCTACTCGCTCTGGTGTCTTCGTTCTCCTCCGTCTCCGCGATCTCCTGTGTCTCCGTGTCTCTCCTCTCCGATCTCCGTCTCTCCCCGACGTCTTCCTCCTCGTTGGGAGCTGTTTGGTCCTTTTTCTCTGTTGCCGGTCTACTGCTTCCGGGGTTGTTCCCTTCTTCTGTGATGACGTCCGCAGGAAGAGGTTCCTGTATGGGCAAAAGACGGAGGGGTGTGTTTATCCTCCTGTAGGAGGTCGTAGGAGACTGCGGTACCAGGGTCCTAATTCCCACAGGTATGTGTCCGTTATTACGATATGCAGCCCGTGTGTGGGATTCGCTCGGTACCCCCTCACAATATTATCTACTGGCGGTCGCCAGTAGATAGTTATAGTTAGGACTGTGTTTCCATAGGAAATCTGAAAATTCAATTTTGAATAACTTCCGCGCCGGTTGAGGGATCCTTGCGCGCTCTCCAGTCCACGGGATTTGTGGCACAGAGACCCTGTCTGCAGCATAAAGCTGCAATAGTACTTTCGTGTTAAATCTATGGTGTCTCCCATTGCCTAAGGACCTGCCAGGACGCTCTGCTGCTAGAAGGGGGATGGCTGCTGTATCGCACTGTTGCGGGACTGCGAGGACCACGGTGCTCAGCGCCCAGCTGATTGGACTCACCTGGTTCCTCTTCCCGTTCCTGCCTCCACCATCCACGCAACGCCTCGCGGCCCCCGCTTCGCGGGAGCCGCTCGTAGGGCTTGGTTGCATAAAATCTCGGCTGGTGTTCATTCTGTGTGTGTCTCCCATTGCCTAAGGACCTGCCAGGACGCTCTGCTGCTAGAAGGGGGAAGGCTGCTGTATCGCACTGCTGCGGGACTGCGAGGACCACGGTGCTCAGCGCCCAGCTGATTGGACTCACCTGGTTCCTCTTTCCGACCCCGCCCCCTCTTGCCCTTCTGTTCTTTTGCAAGACCCCGCCTGAACGCGCTAGCGGTACGCGCGCGGGACGTAGCACGGGGCGAAGACCGGGCAAAGAGCGGGCCGTTTGTGGCCGTTCGTGGACGGCCGTGGACGGGACGGGTCTATACTCATAGGGGTGTCACTGCCTATGTCACACGAACTGTTGTGCTAGCGTGAATTATCCTCCTATTACTTGTAGATTGTTAGCTAGTTGCAGCAGTTGCTGTAATACCCTCACTGTTTACTAAGTGTTTTTAGATTCTTTCCCGTGCACCCCTTCCCCGGCCGCCCCCGGTTCTGTGTGTTCTTCTTCTCTAAGAATGTCTTCCTTAAGGTCTGGTAGGAAGTTCACGCAGGACAGCACTGTGGGTCGTGTTACAGGGACCCTGGACAACTTTATCACGAGAGCAGCTAGGGTTCTTGAACAGGAAATTATCTTGACAGAAAAAAGATTGTCCTTAGAAATTTCTGCTAAGAGATCGTCCCTTGGTAATATTATGGTAGCTACTTCCCCTGATTCTAGGTCGCCCCAACCACTCATCGATCAACCAGGTAACAACGAGCTTGGGTCAGTGGCCCCTCTAACCTTGAGTTCGTTGGATAACTCACCTGCTATTACCAATACTTCTGCACCCTGTGGTCAGCCTTCTAATACGAGTGATAACCACTCGCTGCTCACTAATAAGCAGCCCGGTGACGATATTACGATTTCGGTTAGTAAATCTCCGTCCATCAATAAGAAGAGAAAATGCGGGGGGGCGCATCCTAGGGGTAAACGTGCTAAAGTGTCCAAATTGTCAAAACCTGTAAATCCTTGTCTACC
Organism: Triturus cristatus; assembly: GCF_964204655.1. NCBI lineage: Eukaryota > Metazoa > Chordata > Amphibia > Caudata > Salamandridae > Triturus > Triturus cristatus. The sequence continues at coordinate 646,547,957 of NC_140594.1, read as the reverse complement.
CCCTCTCCCCAATTTGTCTTGTGGCACCCTTACCACCGTTGGGTGTCCCACGCTATCCCATACTCCCCTGCCCCTTGGACATCTTGAATCCCTAGAGCAACTACTTAAATCTTTTTTTCTACCCCTTTATGAGAGAGTTAATCGTCTTTCTACTTCTCTAGAGAAATTAGAGAGTATGATGTTGTCTAACTCGTCCTTAATGGAGAAGATCATAGTGACACAATCTGTCCCCAAGATTTCATTAACTCCTGATACAGCTCTTGAAGTAGGGGTTGTTTCTAGTGGCACCACCCCCCAGGTTAGCGCATCCTCCGATCTACCTGTTCCTAATGTACATGTTGCGGAAGTATCTCATACTCCATCTACTCTCGCCATGACTGTCGATCCAGTTAGAAATGCTGTTACTAATTTGAGTAACTCTGCAACTGGACAATTTAACACTGAGGACGACAGTCCCTTTCTCAAATTTCCCTGTATTAATCTCCCCCCGGAGTCGAATCCATACACAGTCATTATGGCGGGCGTTCCCAGGCTCCTGCAGGTCAAGACTGAATCTCACAGTGAGTTGAAGAATAAAGTAATTCATTGGTTAAATCGTTATAGGCCACTACCGGCTAGTCTTTGTGCTGAAATTCTTACTGTCCGCAGGGTGTGTTGGTTGGGTAAAGGGGTTAAAAGAGTGGAGGGTGATTGTGTGATTATTAATTTTCGGGATCCTATGGTGGTGACCCATATATGCTCCCATCCTAATACTACGAATGTCACTGGAATAATCACCCTGGATTTGTCATATTTTTATCCTCTTGGCCAGCGTGTTATATCTGGTGATGTGGCACCTGGCTGGGAAAGGGTCAATAGGGTTTTTTTCCGCCAGCCAGGTTTAGATTTTCATCTTCCATTGTTTAATTCCTTTGCCCCTCTGAATAATTTGGACGGGGTCGATTGACCATTCATAAACTGTCATAACCAGGGTAGTGTGTTTAAGGTTTCAGATGACTTTGTTCATCCCGGGTTTGTTAGTTGGGGTGGGCCTAGGAGGGTATTTTCGGGTCCGGGTGCTTTGCTTTCTGATCCTGTTTGTGACCCTGTTATAGCCCCCCCTAGCATTCTAGATCTTCTTCCACCCGCCCTGGCGTGCCATGATAATTTTCTGTCTTCCAGTTTTATAACTGGCAACACCCAAAGAATTGAGCGGACACCTTGCGTTGGTGTGTCGCTTATTGCTAAACCAGCAACCACGCCCACTGTTCCCTGTGTTCTTGAGACTGAAAGTATGGCACCTGATATTAGTGTTTCCTACCCAGCAGTCCCGCGGTCCTCACCCTCTTTATTGTCACCTGATATCCCCAGCTCCCCCCCCTTACCCTGGCCTCATGGAACATTGCCTGTCTCTGAAGCAAAATCTCCACGGAGGACTGGTCTGCTTGGGTAATCACCCACGATATCCTTGTTTTTCAGGAAACGTGGGCTGTGGACCCTATTTGCTTCCCTGGGTATGTGAACTTTTTTAAGGGGGCATCTAGTGGCTCAAGGGGCCGTCCTTCGGGGGGACTCTGCATATGGGTTAGGCAAGCCCTTAGGTATCGCCTCACCGAAACGGCCATTGATAGCCCCGATTTACTGATCATCTCTTTGCAACACAATAATGACCCCAAAATTTTGATTATAAATGTATATAATAGGGGCCTACCTGGTGGGCGTGGCTCAAACACCTTTTTACAACTGGAAGGGTTTTTGGATACTGTCGATCCAAGCATAAATCTGGTAATAGTGGGTGACCTAAATTGTTGTTTTGAGCCAATGCACCCTGCTTGGGAATCACTCACTTTGGATGTGGATACCATTTCGAACATCCCCTTTCTTGACCTCCCACCCATCAAGCGGTGGACTGAGTCCGCCGTTCAGTGGATGAGTCTTTGTATGGAACGTGGTTTTCGGGCTGCTAATGGACGTACTCCATCTGATAAAAATGGCAAGGTGACTTTCTCTGATGGTCGTGGTCGTAGTAGTAGAATCGACTACGCCTTAATTAAAGTGGAGTTCTGGTCCTCTCTATGCGATATGATGGTTTTAGACCGCCCGGAGAGTGACCATAATCCCCTAGTTTTGACTTTCCTGCTCTGCCCTGACCACAGAAACCCACAATCTGAGTTAGTAACAGCAAATGTTCTCCTTACCAACAACCAGCGGAGAGTGCGTTGGGAAAAAGTCGGCCTTGATAGTGCAGTACTTTCTGAGATCAGTCAAAAAGTTTCCTGTGCGCTGGAAGATCTGCAGTCTCTTCGGAACCTGGAGGATGTTGTTGGTGAATCTACTAACATTCATGTAACCCTATTTTCAGGCCTTAAGTCCCTTTTTTCCAAACCTTGCAAGGCCAAGAAACCTTTCACCTTAAAACCAAGTTCTTGGTATACCAAAGCTTGTCGGGCGTCATATAGTAAACTGAAAATTGCCTTTAATACTAAAAATCAGGCAATTATTAGATCTGCCAGGAAAGACTATAACAAGGCCAAAGTACAAGCCAAGCAAGATTGGGACAATGACCACTGGAATGATCTTTTGGCGGCCAGCAAACATAGGAATCTAACAATGTTTTGGCACATTTTGAAGTGGGGCAACTCTCCGAGTATGCAGGTTCCCTCTAACAATGTACCCCCGGACATATGGGTGTCACACTACGAATCTCAGTTCTCGGTCATTAATCTGGCTGAGGCCCCCGTTCTTCCACTTAGTAGGGATTTGACCATTTCTTCGAACTTCAAATTCGAGGATGAAGAGATCAAGACTGCTCTTTCAAAGGTGCCTGGTGGCAAGGCTCCAGGAATTGATTGTGTCCCTGCGGATCTTTTTAAATCTGACCTTGGCAATTGGGTGCCCTATATTGCTTTCTTGGCTAATGCCATAGTCAAGGGGGCTGCCATTCCGGAATCTTGGAAGGGCGCCGAGATTCTACCTATTTTTAAAAAAGGCGATCGCTCCTGTCCGGGGAACTATCGTCCAATCAGTCTTATTGACTCAGTCCAAAAAACTATTGCAAGAATGATCCTGGCAAGGATCCAGTTATGGATCGAGCAGGACGATATTATCTCGCCCCTGCAGGCCGATTTTAGATCCCGCACTAGTACCATAGACCAGGCATTCAAATTCCAACTGATCGTCTGGAAAACGGTATATCTCTGTGGTGGAACAATATATGCTGCTTTTGTAGATCTTCGGTCAGCTTTTGACCTAGTCAACAGGACCAAACTCTGGGAAGCATTAGCGGTGCTTAGGATGCCAGTTGATCTTTTAAACATCATTATTAGATTGCACGAAAACAACTTTGCCCAAATTAGATGGGGAAATCAAGGTCAGGTCACAGAAAGATTCAAAGTTAGTAGGGGTGTCAGGCAAGGGTGCGTCCTTGCGCCCACTCTATTTCTGCTTTTTATAAATAGAGTTGTGCAATATTTTTCTTCTACCTCTACGGACGCCCCCACGTTGGGTGGTTCCAAAATACCCCTCCTCATGTTTGCTGACGACACCCTACTTTTATCCCAGACTTTGTCCGGGTTGCAGACGGCTTTGAATGTGTTTGCCAATTTTTGTTCTGATTTTGACCTTCTAGTTAATGTTTCCAAAACCAAATATATGGTCTTTAACAAAGGTAAACATGTGAAAGGTCATGTGTTCATGAACAATGATACACTTGAACGAACTAATATCATGACCTATTTGGGGGTAGTGTTTGAAAATAAGCTGAATTGGAGGCCACAAATAGACGTTCTCTCTTTGAAATTTGCTCAACTTTCTGGCTGCTTGGTTAAGGATCAGAGGCAATCCCAGATGAAATTGATAGGCCCTCCTATCAAAATCTACAATGCTAGGATAAACTCAGCCATTCTCTATGGTGCCGAACTCTGGGGTTTTGCCGATCTTTCTTCCTTGGTCAAAGCACAATACAAATTTTTTAGAAAGCTTAAGGGCCTCCCCTGTTCTACCCCACTGAAACCGCCCTTGTTGGACCTTGGATGCCATCCCTTCGATGACATCGCAAGGTTCAAACCCTTGGCCTTTTGGAGGAGACTTTGGACGATACCGGAATTAGGTCCCTATGCCAAGGCATTTCTAGATGTCCGCTCTATTTTGGGTTCTGATAACATCACATGGTTCAGGCAAGTTAGATTACTATTGGAATCTATGGGTTTGGGATTGCTTTGGACTGACCCAGGTGCCAACCCTTTCCCATCCAAAAAAGACTTTAAAAATCTTTATTGGTCAATGGTTTTACAAAAACAATCCTCCCTAGTTCCTGTAGAGTCTTTGTCCGGCAGGTTTTATGAACATAAAACAGTTTCTTCCCTTGAAGCCTACTGGGACATTATCTCCAGGCCTAGTGATAGGAAACTTTATCACCAATTTAGGGTCGGCACTTTACCAACTAAATCATTTACTAAAAAATGGAAGGGCGGGTCTTGTGAGTTTTGTAGCTGGTGCCCGGACTGTGTTGAGTCGGTAGGGCACATATTCTTTGCCTGCCCGACTTATGCCGCCCCCAGGGCCAAATGGCTCAAACCCATATGCCGTAATTTGGGAACTAGACAGGGGTTTGCAGCCCTTAGCATCTTGAGATTTGATACTAGTGAACGTGTTGTTGTTGCTGTGGCCAAATTTTTAGCCTGGGTATGGATAATCAGGAATAGGAGGCAATAGACTACTTGTGCGATGTTGTGTTTTTGATTGACCACTATCGTGTTTTTCTGGTTATGTTTCTAATATCTATTTTGATTGTATTTTTAAATGTTTGCAAATGTCTTTTATGATGAAATGTTATCGAAAATAAAGGCAAAATGAAATGAAATAGAATCCTTGTGAAATTTTCAAAACTAATGGGGCGCTCCGCTCAGCTCCTACCCTGAAAGTCTTGGGGGGATTCGTCAAGCGGGGGCCGAGAAAAAAGGGGGGTCCCAAAACGCGTTTTCCCCATGCATTTTCCCATAGGACCTTTAGTCGAAGGTACAGCCCGAACGGCCTTACAGAATTACTTGAAATTTGGCAGAGAGGTAGTCCTTAGGTCAGGGAAGTGCCTTTTGCATATATGGAGTCAATCTGTTCAGTAGTTCCTGAGAAAATTGCAGATAAACGCACATACATATCTATAGCCGCGCACCGTGCGCGTACCGTACGCGTACCGTACGCGCACGGTGCGTGCACCCTAACGTGCGCGAGCGTAATTCTGATTGGTGGATTCATGACAGTCAACATTCGAATCGGTCGAAATCAGGAAGTGTCGGCCGCCATTTTGTGTGTTGTGTGTGTGACAGGGAAAAAGAAAGGTGGGGAACGTGAAAAGGAGGCAGGGTAGAGAGTCCCTGACCCTCTAGGCCTTGTCAGGGGGACCATGAAAGACCTTTTAGGTCTCAAAAAAAAATAAAAAATATCGCGGGGTGCGCGCACGGTGGCAAAAAAAACATTAAAAAAATAGATTAAAAAATCAAGTATAAGTGTTTAGACGTTGGTTGGCTCTAAAAAGAGCCGTTGTGTTAATTGAGTGTTTTTTTGTACCTACAAGTAAGTACCGATGCAGAGTCTGAAGTTCAAGAGGAAGACTCTGTTGCCTTCATCTGTGAAATGAACACCGTCTCCTCTATAAATGCCTTGCATGTTGTAACGCAAGTTTTTGTGGTATATAGAACCCATACCATAGTCTCTGAGGAAAGCAGAAACAGACTTATTGACATGCTTTCTTGCTTTGTCAATCTGTGGACAATAATGGTTGGACCAGTTCCACTTTTGCCTTTGGCATATATTAGAATATACAAAGGTAGTTTGTGGAAAAAGTGACATCAATTGCACAAAGGTGTCCTTAACTAGCATTTCCAGACCTACCCCAGTTAAAGAGCCAAGGTCATTTCCACCACAGTGCACAATTAAAAGGTCAGGCTGTGGGAGATGTAGAAAGGATTTCACCAAGGGCATTAATTGGTGCCACTTTAACCCTCTCTGACCAATCCATTTAATGTCTACATTTGGCAAAGCAAGGTCTTTGAAAATACCTCTTTTTTCTGCATACTTTTCACACCAGAAGACATAGCTATGACCTACAATCCACACTGTGAACATCTTTCAAGGAGATCTGGATGCACTCAGAAGGTGTCTTTCAGTAGAATGGCAATATGAAAAGCAAGATAGTTGTAAAATGGAGGCTAACATACTTTTTTTTTATAAAAAGAGCTCATTGGCTGTTTCAGATCATTCTACACAAAAAACTAGGCTGTAAGTTTAAATTTTTAAAAGCAAGTTTTGTATTGGTTCAGAAAAATGTGTACCCACAGAACATTACTTTAGATTTGCTGTTAGGTTTGAAAAGTCAAGCACTCTTGCTCTTTGGATTAGAAACATTGTGTGCTGAACTTCTGACCTCTCTGCTCCCACCAGTGTTCCATGACCTGTTGCTATGGTAGCAGGCAGAAGTCATGTTGGGGGTAGGGATCATTTGCAAAGGGTTGAAATTTGCAACCAATAGAAATGTGTGTTTCCATTTGAAAAAATGTGGGAAGCACTGTGATTTGAAATTAACATGTATATGTGTGAAAAAAGAGAGGGAAAGATTGCCATTTACTGGTTCTGCTGAGAGGTGTACAGTTCAGAGATTCTGGCTCTGATAATCTGCTGTGTGAGTGCCACATTTCTTTCTCAACTAACTACTTTTAAAGGTGAGTTATGAATTTGAGAGGGGATGTATGTGGTGCATTTTGATATAAAAAAAATATAAATGTGATTCTTGTTTTAAAGTTGTGTTTTACATTTTATGTTTTGGAAGAAATTTAACTGCCATGAACTTGTCAGATAATATGGAGTATGTCTTCAAAATAAGTCAAGGTGTACTGGTATCAACCAGGAATATTGTTTTATGCCTAGAATCACACCATGAGTCTGTGTGCACAGAGGAATTTGTTGTCAGAGATTTAATATGTCGTGGTTTGGTTCTGTGAGACTTGCATTTGTAGGAAAGGGGCAGCTTGTTTTCTTGAACTGTGATGGTTTGCACTGTGTGGTATTTTAGATAGTAGTGTGTAACGCTAACACATTTAGAAGGTGAGTTATGAATTTGAGAAGGGATGTATGTGGTGCATTTTGATTAAAAAAAATTGTAAATGTGATTCTTGTTTTAAAGTTGTGTTTTACATATTATGTTTTGGAAGAATTTTAACTACTTTGAACTTGTCAGATATTTTGGAGTATGTCTTCACCATAAGTTAAGGTGTACTGGTATCACCCAGGAATTCTGTTTTCTGCCTAGAATCACACCATGAGTCTGTGTGCACACAGGAATTTGTTGTCAGAGATTTAATTTGTGGTGGTCTGGTTCTGTAAGACTTGCATTCGTAGGAAAGGGGCAGCTTGTTTTCTTGAACTGTGATGGTTCGCACTGTGTGGTATTTCAGATAACAGTGTGTAACACTAACACATTTAATGTCTCTAAGGCTCATTTCCTTTGCTGTAGTCTAATCACTCACCCAAGTTCCACATGCTCATGCTCTTAAGTAGCTGTTAGGACATGTGCTCTTTTCTGCCTCTCTAAACTATAAGGAAAATGTGTCAGACTCTTACAGTAATTATCACATGCAAAACCACAGCAGAAAATGTGCTTTGAAATTGCCAATGAAAAATCGATTTCTGCCTAGAATTACACTATGAGTCTGTGTGCAACATCTATATTTGAAGACAACTGGACAACAAAAATTAGTTGGAGAACCTCATGTTGGAAAGAAGAAAAAGCCTTCTAGTAAGCAGACTAAGGATTTTTTTTTAAATATCTTCAAGCAAAGAAAAAATGTAACAAAAATATCCACTGGAAATAGTGTTTCAAGTACAAAACAACCAGACAATCGACAGAATACACTAAATGCTAATGTACAAACAGAAGTAAGAAAGAATGACTTAAAAAGAAAAATAGATTTTAAAAACATTCGTAGAAAAATGTTTGAGAGAAGAGTGATGTTCAATTTGTTGAAGGATGTGAAAAAATATAGGAAGAAAGCCAAATTTTATAAGAAAAGGAAACATATTGAAACAATTGTTGCCAAGGCTTTGGAATTAAAAAGAAAACTATTCATTTTAATTTTGAACAGGATCCGTACATTAGATAAATTCGTGAATGTAATGAAGTCAAAAAGAAAAAGAGAAGTGAAGAAAAAAAACTTTTGTAAAGTGTTCTTAGGAGAATGGAAGCATAGTTCAAGTAGTGAACCATTTTTTAATGAAGAGAGTTATCTTCAAAGTAATAGTTTGCTGCATGCAGTTGACACCAGTGGTCGAGCTTATGAAGTTAAGGATGGTTGTGTAATGGAAAAGGAGAAAATTGTTCCAAGAAATGAGGAAGAAGTGTTATCTGATGAGGTTATGGGGAGACGTCCTAAAGCCCCAGTGTACACTTGGAATTGTAGTAGTATTTGTACTGTACGACAGGAATCAATTGATAAATTTCGTGATTTTCTAAGAGAATATAGTTTAAAAAAAAGTGTTAAACAGAAGATTAAGTTGCTTCAAAGACTAGATCCATGCAGAGTGAGAGAGAATACTGGTTTGCAAGGACATTCTCTGGCTTGTCTTTCTAGGAAAGTTTGTCAAAGTGTTTTTCACCATTTTAGGATGCTGGCTGCTCATCATACTGAAAAGAGAAAGTTTGTGAGAAGATTGTATTTTGCTAAAAGTCCAGCTTTAAAGTTAAATGAGTTGAATAATGCTCTGTTCCGTGGATCTGTAACAGGTTTGTGAGGATATTGAGTTTTGTTACTTTAGTCCAGAGCAAGAAAGTGTAGGAAATGACACAGTTATTGAAGAAAATGTGGAAGAAAATGTAGAACTCACTGTTAGTAAAACATTTGAAGATCAAATGACAAAATTTACTATCCTCTCTAATGAAAGACCAAATATTACTTGTATTTGTTGCCGGAGAAGCCATTATAAAAATCAAACAAGGTATGTTGATCTCTATAAAAAAAGTGAAAAAGAAAATAATACTAAGTGGATGGATTTTGCTACATATTTATATCTGGAAAATTGTTTTGATTTGGGTGAATATCACCGTATTTGTAAATACTGTTATAACAAGTTAGAAGAAAATAAAATGCCAGCAAGAGCTGTACATAATAATTTAGAATTGGTTGAAATTCCTGCAGAACTTAGTGATTTACATACGTATGAGTCTATACTCATTCAATGTGTCCATCCTTTTCAGACTATAGTTCGTATGGAGCCCAAAATAGGCAAATTACCTTCTACAGATTTACAAAGAGGTTTAAATGGAAGAGTTGTCTATTTGCCATTAGATTTGAAAACAAATATTGAAACAATTGATGCAGATAGTTTGGAAACTGAACCATTAGTTATTCTGGTTAATGGTGTACCTACAAAGAACAAGAAAATTTGGCAGGAGCTGGTGGATGTACGAAAAGTACAAAGAGCAAATTTATATTTGAAAAGAAATAATAAATGGTATGAATCAATTTATATGGAAGAAGATGAAGAAGTTTTACTAGGAGACTCAGGAATACCAACTGGGCAAATTGAAAAAGTGGATAAGTCAAAAGAAGAAGAAATTTATGAACATTTCAGCATACATCCTCTTCATTCTAAAGAAGTTATGGGAAACACTATTGATCTCTTTCAGATGAAAAAAGCAAAAGGAACTCCTGTGAGTGTATGGGAGGAGAGCTTGGAAGCTCGTTGTTTTCCCCAGCTGTTTCCTACAGAAAAGGTGGACGATATGATGAACGTCCAGTACAGATTCCTGCTTCTGAGTATCGGACTACAAGGTTATATGCAGGAGATCCAAGATTTCGTCAAAGTATTCCTTATTTGTTCTTTTATTTGAAAGTGACTTATCAGCACTATCTTATGCAGTAGATCACATTTTGAAAACTGGAGTACATCTACATAATGTGTCTGCAAAGGATTTTCTGAACAAAGTGCAACAGCGAGATGATCATTTGGAATCACAATTAATAAATCTGATGGCTTGTCAGCGTGGGACTAATGAATATTGGTACCGACGCCATGGAGAATTGAAATGTATGTTACGGAATTTAGGAACTCCTACATGGTTCCTTACCCTAAGCTGTGCAGAGTACGCTTGGGATGATTTACTGGATTTTCTTCGAGAGGCAAATTCAAATATTGAAAACCTCCAATACAAGACAGCAGGAGAATTGTGCTCATTTGATCCGGTTAATGTTTGCAGATATTTCAATCACAGATTTGAGGCTATGATGTCCTTCATCTGCAATAAAAAAAAGCCACCTCTTGGAGAAGTTGTGGATTTCTTTTGGAGAAAAGAGTACCAAGCAAGAGGTGCTCCTCATATTCATATGCTGCTGTGGATCAAGGATGCCCCAAAATTTGGAACAGATTCTGATGATGCAGTTTTATCTTTCATTGAAGGATATGCAACATGTGCTATACCTAAAAGCACAGAAGAAAATTTTTTAAAAGAGCAAGTTTTACGTTTCCAAAGTCATCGGTGTGGAAAATACTGTTGAAGAAAGTACAAGAGTAAAGATAAATTCTACACAAAATGTCGATTTGGATTTCCACGACCTGTTCTTTCAAAAGGAAGAGTAAACAGTTTTATGACAGCTGTGCGACATACTATTACAAGAAAATCGCCTAAGAATACCTATAACCTAAGAAGAAAAGAAGAGTCAAAATATATAAATGACTACAACCCAGTCATATTATCCATGTGGAATGCTAACATGGATATTCAGTATGTAGCTGACAATTCTATTGCTGTTGCTCGGTATGTCACTTCTTACATCACTAAATCTGAGAAAACGGAATTGAAAGAAATGTGGGAAGAGATTTCTCACGAGAAGACTATCAGTAAAAAGCTATACAGTTTCAGTTTAAAGATGTTATCGCATCGAGAAATTGGATCCTACGAATGCTCAGATAGGTTATCATCTGAAAGTCTGTACTCCAAATCCAGAAGAATAATTTGGGTAAGTTTAGGGCTTGCAGGAATGAGAAATCGGGTACTAAAATCTATTCGAGAAATTGAATATTTAGCAGAGTTCGAACCTGAAAGTACAGACATTTTAACAACAAACATGTTGGACACATATTACCCAAAGAGAAGTCATCATCTTGAGAACATGTGTCTCTATGAAGGGCTGCAGAACTACATTTATAAACGGAATGCCACAGAAGACATCAACAATGGAAAATATAAAGTCATTGGTGAGGAAGGATGTTTGGTAAAACAAACAAAAGGAAGTTTGATTAATCACAGAAAGCTGAGTTGCGACACTACTGACAAGAAGGAATTTTACCACTTAGCACTTTTACAGTTGTTTAAACCATGGTGCTCAGAGGATGAATTACTTGGACATTTTCAAAGCTATGAAGATTCCTTTAATGCATGCAAAGATACCATCGAATGCAGTACTTTCACAACTTATGTAGAAATGTTAAATGAAGAAATTGAACAAGAAGCAACAATTGCAGCTGAAGTAGCTAGAGACAGTTCTCAAGACATTCAAAGTTCTGGGATCGCTCAGTCAAGATCCCCTAGGACAACCAATCGTAGAAAATGAAGCTGAAATAGCTATGGCTGAAGTGGAAACAGCTATAAATCAAGCTCAGGAAGATTTAATAAACTTACCAAGTTTGGAACAGCAACTGAATGATGAACAAAAACAAATTTATGAGGAAGTCACAAAACAAATTGATCATGGTTTACTACATGAAAATAAAGAGTGCTCATGCACATCGTTTGAACCAATCAGAATGTATGTGAGTGGACAAGCCGGAACTGGAAAAAGTTTCTTGATTAAAATAATTAGAAGCTACCTACAGCAAAAAACAGATTCAACTTTGTCTTGTGTTGTTACTGCTCCAACTGGGTTAGCAGCATATAACATAAAAGGAATTACCCTCCATCGTTTGCTAATGTTACCAGTAGAGCACGAAAACAAAATACAATACCACAAGCTAACAGGAGAAGCATGTTTTGAAGTTGCCAAGAGTATTGAAAAAAATGAAAGTTCTCATCATTGATGAGGTAAGCATGGTATCAAACTTAATGCTTGCCTTTGTGCATTTAAGAATGCAGCAAATTCTAAAGACAAACTATGACGTGCTATTTGGAGGAAAACATGTTATAGTTTTTGGGGATCTTCTGCTGCTCACTCCAGTTAAAGGACAACCAGTATTTCAAACTCTTACACATGAAGACACAAAAAAGTCGTTAGGAAGTATAGGTAATGTGAATATGTGGACATACTTTGAGTATAAAGAACTCATTACCAATATGCGGCAGGCAAATGATGATGATTATGCAAGTATTCTCAAAGATATCAGAATTGGACTACTCACAGAACATGGCAGAAAAGCTTTACAGAGTCGATTGCTATGTAATTTGTTCCCAACAGAACAAATTGTTCCAGAGAAAATATATAAGAAAATTGCTGGAAAAAATACTGTAATCTGCTTAATGCCAACACTACATGAGTGCTCTATATTCAATCAAGAACTTTTGAAATTGGAAAATCAAGAGATTGTCAAACTGGAAGCTGTGGATAAAATACAACATGAAGGAATAACAATTATATTAACAAGCAAATTGACAACTAAATTGGATTCTCTAGAGAAAAACATCTCGAAAACAGCCGGTTTAGAAAAGAATCTTTATGTATGTATGAACTGTCGAGTAATTTTAAGACGTAATTTGGATGTAGAGAAAGGTTTAGTGAATGGAGCTATGGGTAAAGTTGTGGGTTTTGTAAATTACCAGAAAAAAGTTGGAATTGAATTTTTAAAAATAAAATTTGATCAGATTGAAGAGGTTAAAGACATTTGTCTTTGTTCAGTTCGTTTCTTGCTTGTGAAAGACTTATATGTACGTAGGAAGCAGTTTCCATTTTCTCTAGCATATGCTGTAACTATTCACAAATCTCAAGGATTAACTGTAGATAGTGCTTTTGTAAACATTGGATCTACTGTGTTTAAAGAAGGTATGGTATATGTTGCTTTGTCACGAGTGAAAAAATTATCTGGTTTATTCATGATAGACTTTGATGACTCAAAAGTTAGTGCTGATGCAAACTGTGTAAAGGAATATAATAGACTAAGAAGAAGCTATGCTCCTCATTTAGTTCAGTATCCTGTGTTTGAAAAACGTGTTGTTTGTCAGAAAAGGAGAATTGAGAATATCTGTAATAAGGATGTACAGAAGAGAAAACAAAAGGAGAGTGATGTGATTGCATGCAAAAAGAAAAAGGACAGTGTTGAAGAGGTTGTTGGTTGTCATTTTGAAAATAGCTCTGGTGTCAACTGCTACGCTAATGTAGTGCTGAATGTTGTATTTTATCTTGAAAGTTTGCAAGAGCAGATAATACTTAATCATGTAAAAAGATTCTGTTCTCTGTTAAGTTTTCTTTTTGAGAAGCTGAGTAATGATAAAACTAAAATAGAAAGTGCTTCTGATGTTAGAAAACTTTTAGATGTATGTTCAGGATGCACACAGTTTACTCAAAATGTCCAGCAAGATGCACAGGAATTCTTGATGTATATGCTTATGGTACTGGAAGATGAAGGGGTAGAAATAGAAAATATGTTTGGTCTCTCTTATAAATGAGAACATAGTTGTGAAAACTGTTTGAACACATGCAGCTCTAATGTTGATTCTGAAAGGTTCATATATTTAACATTACCAGAGAGTAAATCAGTGACTTTTAGTAAATTAGTTAAAGATGCCAATCACAACATGGAATGTTCTCAATGTAAATCAGACATGTTATCAACGTTATTTTTAAATAAATATGGACAGTATGTAATTTTAATGATGCAACGTTGTAGAGCTGATGGTACAAAATTGGACACTTTAATAAAGAAGTTTACAGGACATCAATTATCAATATCTGGAAAAACTTTTGTTGCAGTTGCAATAATTTTCCATGATGGACCTTCTATAACTTCTGGTCATTACACAGTTTATCTAAAATGTGAAAAAGGCTGGACACTGTGTAATGATTCACAATTGATTTTCAAGCAACGTTTGCCTGCAGAATTACCAAATTCCTACTTAATTTTTCTAAAACCAAAATTTTAGATACAAATTGCAGCATCTGAACAAACCATTATTTCGATTTTATTGGATTACCATTGGATATTTCACCAAAAAAACAATTTAAAAATTACCATTTGGCCTCATGGAAAGGTAAAAATTTCTCTTGTGGACTTCTTTGACAGATATTATTTGGGTGTATGTGCTTAAGCAACAAGATTTACAGACGATATTTATTGCAAATAGTTATTGTTGTTAGATGATATTTTTATTATATATATTACATTTCTATCAAGGTATGTTTTACTGAGAAGAGATTCAGGGCTTTTTTTAAACAATCTTTCAGATTGTTAATTTTTTTGCCCGCTGTTAAGTGATGAATGCAATTGGTTTCACAATTTGCAGTGAAATTCAATATATTCTGAAAACAGCAAAAAAGGGCAACAAATGTATTTGATAAATATGAAAATATGTGTACTGTATTCTAAAATGTATTGTTAAATATTAATACTTTTTTTCTTTTTTTTCAGATCGAGAAAGAAAATTTAGGAAAATTAATCCATTTTTTCTAGCATTTAATAAAAACCATTAATTTATAATTAAGTTATTTTATTGGTCAGGTAAGTTTGAAATATCTGTATTTCTCACCCCTTCACTTTCATGCTCCCTTTTCTTCACTTCTCCTCACTCTGCTTTTCTCATTCCCCTTCTCTCTGTCTTCTTCATTTACTGCTGTTTCGTAACTCCCTCGCTCCTTCTCTACTACTCCCCTAGGTTTACTGCCTCCATCACTACTTTTTCAAATATGTATCTCTCCCTGTCTCCATGTGTCTCAGTCATTCTAACTGCCTTACTCCTTCTCAGTTCCTTCCTCTCTGTGTCTGATTCTGTCTCTCTCCCTTTGTCTGTCTTACCCTTAATTTCCATTACATCTCTGGGGCAGATTAACAAGGCCTCTGCGCCACCACTACGTCACTTTTCATAACGTACTGGTGGCGCAGGGAGCTCCTTCATATTTACAAGGAGAGGAAAAGCCACCCTGAGTGACTTTTCCTCTCCTCATAAATACAGCCACTTCACACACAGCACTGTGCGTTGAAGGGGCCTTCCATGGGTGTTGTTTTGGGTGTTCCCACGCAACACACAAAGAACTAGACACATCTCCAGGTTTATGAGAAAATGTAACTGTAGAGATGTGTGTGAATGCTAAGCAACTCTAGAGGTGGTGTTGCGAGGCACAACGAGGAGAAATGTTTTTATTTCTTCTCGTTTTTTCCAATTTAAGTGCGTCCTCCATTCTACAGCACGCATTGAAAGAGGAAAAAGCCTTTTGTGGTTGTTTTTGTACAGGAAGGTATCCCTTCCTGCACAAGAACAATCTCCCCACCATGCAGGCATCCTTGTACCATGGTGCAAGGGAGCCTGCGCTGGCGCATGGCTGCAGTTTGTAGGCCTGGGCAGGGGAAGCATAGAGATGCAACAAAATAATTGTATAAAAAATAGAATTTAAAAAAAAGATTAAGTGTTTGGGTGTTGGTTGGCTCTAATAAGAGACATTGTGTTAATTGATTTTTTTTAAAAACCTATAAGTAAGTATTGATCCAGTGTCTAAAGATCAAGAGGAAGACTCTGTTCCCTTCATCTGTGAAATGTACTGTTGCTCTTTGGATTAGAATCATCATGTGCTGAAGTTCTGACGTCTCTACAAACACAACTGTTACATGATCTAATGCTATGCTAGCAGGCAGAAGTCATGTTGGGGGTAGAAATAATTTAGAATGGGTTAAAATATGCAAAAAAAGAAAAAAAAGTGTGTTTCAATTTAAAAAAAAAAGGTGCAGAACGTGAAAAGGGGGCAGGGTACTGAGTTCCTAACTCCCGACCTTTTGAAATGAGGTCCCTGAAGGACCATGAAGGGGGAATAAATATTTTATTTTATTTTAAAACACAAGGGGTGCGCGCACCGTGCGCGCACGGTGGGAACATTTTTTAAAAAAAAGATTATAAAAATTAAAAAAAAAAAAATGTAAGGTGGCTCTAAAAAGAGCCGTTGTGTTAATAGAGGGACAGAGGAAGGAAAGAATGGCAAAATTATATGGGGCCGCTGCTGTATCTTATTATCTAGTAGGAAAATGCTGGACTCCCCAATAGCAATAAGTGCATAACAAGTATTGCACCGTATATGCACCCTCTCAAACATAGAGTGAATGTCCAGAGGAGCAGAAGAAGGTGACGCTCCCACCGCAGAGGAAGTGCTCGGCTAAGCTGCCGATGATGTATTCGGCTGAGCTTCTGCGGATGTGCTCGGCTGAGCTGCTTGAGGGGTTCCTCTAGTAGCTCGAGCAAAAGTCACAGGATGTACATCCCTAATGTGCCTGAACATAGTGAAGATACTAAAAGAGTACTTCTTCTTAGGATCTCCTCTAGATAAGACGCGCCCACAAAGTTTGCAGGTGACTTTGGGAGCATTGACTTTCTTCTGCCCCTCTGGAAATGTAAAATATTGCCAGACAAAAAAATCTTTCTGTTTCCTCTGTCTCTGTCTGACAAGGCTCTCCTGCTCACTCCCAGAAGATGACTGCTGCTCTGCCATTGTATCACAAAAACAGTTCAGCTCCTTCTCCCAGGCAATCAGAAGTAATAATGAGGGGAATGGGTGTGGTGTAGGAAGTTTCTGGAAATGAAAGTACTTTAAACAAATGAAAAGTGTTGTTTCTTGATCACATGACTTACCGTGCGCGCAACGTACGCTTACGGTGCGCGCACGGTACAAGTATGCATGCGCTTACGTAAGACGCGCGCATGCGCATATGGAGCACGCGCGTACGACGCATGCGCGCATGCGCATTATGGGCATGCGCGTACGGCGGACCCACGTAAGGAGCACGCGCGCATGCGCGTACGGAGTCCGCGCGTATGCATCGCAGACGAAGTACGCATGCGTACGTAAATCACGTACGCATATGCACAAGGAGCACTTAGCCATGCAAACTACGTGCGCGCACCATACTTGTACCGTACCGTGCGTGCACCGTAAGCTTACGGTGCGCGCACGGTAAAAATCCCTTTTAAAAAAAACAATGTTTAGAGGTTTGTAGAAGATATTAACTATGCTGTTCAATTATATCTAAACATTTTTTAAAAAGAGGTGAGCCATTCCATATTGCAGGATACATTAAATCTATAATTAAATACATAGGTAGCATATTGTAAAAAAAACCTCAAAAAATAGCATTAAAAAAACCTTGCAAATTCACTGAAAAAAACATAGGTTTCACACACGTTATAGTTAGGAATTAGCATTTAAAAAACCTTTGAAATTCACTGAAAAAACCATAGGTTTCACACATGTTATAGTTAGCTGGACATTTCGTTCGTAAAAAACCAATGAAATTCCCCCGTTATAGTTAGTTCAGCTAACTATATCTCGCGCACCCGCAATCCACTGCTGATGACGTCACATATTACATCACTCATAACATGGTCAGTGACATCACTCATGACATCACTGACGACATCTCAAATGACATCACTGATGACATCACTGATGACGTCATCCATGTGATAAATTACAACATTTTCTCACACTGTAACATAACCTTTCAAACACCGACTGAAAATTTCAGAGTTCCATTCTCAAAACCATACGGACTCAAATACCAATAACTAGATACTCACTTATTAACTCTTAGGTCTACATACAACTCCACTTATTCACCTGTACAGTCACTCATACTTACAGTCACTCCATACAAGACTATCATATGCATTTAGACACCTATATAGACACTCACACACCGCCAATCATCCATTGAGGTACTAACACACCTACTCAGCCGTGCAAGTAATTAAACACAGTACAATTTACTCACCTATACAGTTAAACACGCTCAAATTCACTTACTCTTAAAAATAGTACCACATTCTTACGATCTTATACAATAATTGATACAAGCACACACGCATCCATACAGCCACTCTCACAATCACACACTCTCACATATACCCACTTGTATACTCTTACACGTAGTTAGTCACAAATGTACCAGTGAGATATACATTCAATCCCTAACACACCCATACATACACTCACTCAACCATACAGTCCATCACAGATGCACTCTTAAAACCATGCACCCATAGAATCACCCACTGAAACACATCTATGCACAGAGTAACACACACCCTACCCACACAAACACACAGGCAACCATACAGATACTCAGACAACCAATCAATAACCCATATAGACACTCATATAGCTAATTACACAACCATGGAGCATTTTCAACACCTACACACAGACACATACGGACATTTACACAGTTAAGTCACTAGTCTGCAGTAAGATACATTTAATGACTCACTTATAGACTCAGTTATACACCACAGAAAATCATCCATATACACACTTGTACACCCACTCATTCTTCAACAGGCCTTTCCCTATATATATTAAACATATTAAAATTGTTAAGAAACACATACTCAATGGATGTCATCAGTGATGTCATCAGTGGTCATTTGAGATGTCATCAGTGATGTCATGAGTGATGTCACTGACCATGTCATGAGTGATGTAATATGTGACGTCATCAGCAGTGGATTGCGGGCGCGCGAGTTATAGTTAGCTGAACTAACTATAACGGGGGGAATTTCATTGGTTTTTTACGAACGAAATGTCCAGCTAACTATAACATGTGTGAAACCTATGGTTTTTTCAGTGAATTTGCAAGGTTTTTTAAATGCTAATTCCTAACTATAACGTGTGTGAAACCTATGGTTTTTCAGTGAATATATGCTGGGTTTTCGGTTTGAATATCATATAGAAGTTTTGAGGGTGTTCTCCAGCGATTCACCGTGGCCTAATGGTGAGGGCCTGAGTCTCTTACTCTCAAGGTTAAGTGTTCAATTTTCAATGTTTCAGTTCTGTTAGATCTCTTTTTAAGTATATATTACCCCACAGAGAAAAAACTCCTCTCAATATATATTCTGGGTTTTCGGTTTGTATGTCATGTATCTGTTTTGAAGGTAGTTTAGCCGGAGGCACTGTGGCCTAAAGGTTAAGGTCTGAGACTCTTACTCTTAAGGTTATGGTTCAATTCCCATTGTTTCTGTTCTGTTAAATCTCTTTTTAAGTATGTATTACCCCACAGATTAAAAACTCTCAATAAATATGCTGGGTTTTCGGTGTGCATGTCATATCTCTGTTTTGAAGATATTTTACACAGAGTCAGTGTGGCCTAATGGTTAATGTCTGAGACTCTTACTCTCAAGGTTATGGTTCAATACCAATTGTTTCTGTTCTCTTATATATCTTTTTAAGGATTTATTACTATATATATGCTGGGTTTTCGGTTTAAATATCGTATATTAGTTTTGAGGGTGTTTTATGCGAGAATTACTCTGGCATAATGGTTAGGGTCTGATACTCTTACTCTCAAGGTTAGGTGTTCATTTCCCAAAGTTTTTGTTCTGTTAGATCTCTTTTTAAGTATGTATTACCCCACAGAGAAAAAACTCCTATCTATATATATATATATATGGTGGGTTTTCGGTTGGAATATCATTTCTAAGTTTTGAGGGGGCTTTCTAGAGAATCACTGTGGCCTAATGGTTAGGGTCTGAGACTCTTAATCTAAAGGTTATGTGTTCAATTATCAATGTTTTTGTTCTGTTAGATCTCTTTTTAAGTATGTATTACCTCACAGAGAAAAAACTCCTTTCTATATATATATATGCTGGATTTTCGGTTTGAATATCTTCTAATTGTTTTGAGGGTATGCTCCAGAGAGTCACCGTGGCCTCATGGTTAAGGTCTGAGACTCTTATTCTCGACGTTAAGTGTTCAGTTCCCAATGTTTTTGTTCTGTTAGATCTCTTTTTAAGTATGTATTACCCCACAGAGTAAAAACTCTTCTATATGTATATATGCTGGGTTTTCGGTTTGAATGTCATATAGACGTTTTGAGGATCTTTTCCAGAGAGTCACTGTGGCGTAATGGTTAGGGTCGGAGATTCTTAATGTCAAGGTTAGGTGTTCAACTCCCAAAGTTTTTGTTCTGTTAGATCTATTTTTAAATATGTACTACCCCACAGATAAAATACTCCTCTCTCTATATATATATGCTTGGTTATCGGTTTGAATATCATATAGAAGTTTTGAGGCTGGGTTTTCGATTTGCATGTCATATATCTCTTTTGAAGGTATTGTATACAGAGTCACTGTGGCCTAATGGTTAAGGTCTGAAATGTATTTCTGTTCTGTTAGATCTCTTTTTAAGTATGTACTACCCCACAGAGTAAAAACTCCTCTCTCTCTCTCTCTCTCTCTCTCTCTCTCTCTCTCTCTCTCTCTCTCTCTCTCTCTCTCTCTCTCTCTCTCTCTCTCTCTCTCTCTCTCTCTCTCTCTCTCTCTCTCTCTCTCTCTCTCTCTCTCTCTCTCTCTCTCTCTCTCTCTCTCTATATATATATATATATATATGCTGGGTTTTCAGTTTGAATATCATATAGAAGTTTTGAGGTTGGTCTCCAGAGAGGTACTGTGGCCTAATGGTTAGGGTTGGAGACTCTTACTCTCAAGGTTAAGTGTTCAGTTCCCAAAGCTTCTGTTCTGTCAGATCTCTTTTTAAGTATGTACTACCCCACAGAGAAAAACCTCCTCTCAATATATATGCTGGGTTTTCGGCTTGCATGTCATATATCTGTTTTGAAGGCACTGTATACAGCGTCACTGTGGCCTAATGGATATGTTCTGATACTCTTACTCTTAAGGTTATTTGGTCAATGTCCATTGTTTCTGTTATGTTAGATCTGTTTTTAAGTATGTAATACCTCCAGAGAAAAAACTCCTCTCTATATATAGGCTAGGTTTTCAGTTTGAATATCATAGAGAAATTTTGAGGGTGTTCTGCAGAGAGTCACTGTGGCCTTGTGATTAGGGTCTGAGGCTCTTGCTCTCAAGGTTAAGCATTCAATTCCTAATATTTCTGGTCTGTTGGATCTCTTTTTAAATATGTATTACCCCACAGAGAAAAAACTCCTCTCTCTCTCTATATATATATGCTGGGTTTTCGGTTTGCATAATATATATAAGTTTTGAGGGTGCTCTACAGAGAGTCACTGTGGCCTAATGGTTAGTGTCTGAGACTCTTACTCTCAAGGGTAAGTGTTCATTTCTCATAATTTTTGTTCTGTTAGATCTCTTTTTAGGTATGTATTACACCACAGAGAAAAAACGAATCTCTATATATATGCTCTATATATATGGTGGGTTTTCGATTTGAATATCATATGTAAATTTTGAGGGTGCTCTCAGGAGGTTTACTGTGGTCTAATGGTTAGGGTCTGTGACTTTTACTCTCAAGGTTAAGTGTTCGATTCCCAATGTTTCTGTTGTGTTGAATCTCTTTTTAAGTATTACTACCCCACAGAGAAAAAACTCCACTCATAATATAGGCTGGTTTTCGGTTTGCATGTCATATATCTGTTTTGAAGGTACGTTGTACGGAGTCACTGTGGCTTAATGGTTAAGGTCTGAGGCTCTTACTCTCAAAGTTAAGTGTTCAATTTCCAATGTTTTTGTTCTGTTAGATCTCTTTTTAAGTATGTATTGCCCCACAGAGTAAAAACTCCTTTCTATGTATATATGCTGGGTTTTCGGTTTGAATATCATATAGAAGTTTTGAGGGTATTCACCAGAGAGGCAGTGTGGCCTAATGGTTAAGGTCTGAGACTCTTATTCTTAAGGTTATGGTTCAATTCCCATTGTTTCTGTTTCGTTAGATCTCTTTTTAAGTATGTTTTACCCCACAGAGAAAAAACTCCTCTCAATATATATGCTGTGTTTTCGGTTTGTATGTGATGTATCTGTTTTGAAGGTAGTTTAGCCGGAGTCACTGTGGCCTAAAGGTTAAGGTATGAGACTCTTAAGCTTATGGTTCAAATCCCATTGTTGCTGTTCTGTTAAATCTCTTTTTAAGTATGTATTACTCCACAGAGAAAAAACTCCTCTCTATATATAGGCTGGGTTTTCGGTTTGAATATCATATAGAAGTTTTGAGTGTGGGTTGCAGAGAGTAATTGTGGCCTAGTGGTTAGGGTGTGGAAATATGGATTCTTCTGGTCAGTTATGTCCCCTATCTTGGACCCCAACGGTTCTATGTGCATGTTACAAGTACATGTATGTTCCCTCCAGTTCCAGTTATGAAGACGCAAACACATGTGCGTCCACCGTCAACATGTCCTCTGTCAGATCCGCCATGAATAGGCCGGATATTCCATTCCTAAGTATGAAAAGCCACCGGCTTTATATGGTTCACTTATGCCATTTTACAGTCCAGGCAAGTAGGCCCTGATTCTGTCATCAAGCTTTTCTTGCCTTCTGCCTCTGAAACCTCCAGTCTGAGCCTGCATCTGTGACCATGAACTTTGTCTCATTCTCTGCGCGGCTCACGAAGCCTGACATCAGCCTATTCTCTGCCAAGAACTGTATTTCACCTTCGAGTTATCTGCTCCCCCCTCAGCCGATGCATTCCTGTCTAGTAGTTTAAGTAAACATTCTTCCAGCTACCGAGCAAAAGGCCCGGCTTCTCTGTCTTTATACAAGTAATTCATAGCCTTGTTACTATGGAAGATTCCGCCCTCGCATCTAGTGTAGACACTTAGACGCTTGTACACGCACGCACAGTCAGTATAGAATAGATTCTGTCCGAGAGTCCTTCTTTTGTGGATAACATAGTTCTTTAAACATAGGATGTTAGATATGATTTGGGATTAGGTTGACTTGACCCCCCAGACTTTTCGTCTCCACATGTAGAGCTAAACGTCAAGTCCCCTTCACCCCCTAGTTGCACGTCAATCACACGTCATGCTGCTGCGCGCGCATCTATGCCAAGTATTATCTTATAGATCCACCTATATATGACATCATAACCAATTATGTTCCTTTTTACTCCTTATTACACCCATTTTCGGTTACGCATATGAATCGTCATTTTCCTTATCAATTGTTACGCCTACTGTATTCGCTTCATTGTAATGTATGTACTATAAAAGTCATTTCTTGTCAATAATGTATGTACTTCACTTCCTGAACCTCCGTGGTGATGGAACTTGGAGCAACCGATTATAATCGTTCATTGGAATAAAGCCCATTCCGAACCTCTAATACCACGGATTCTGCCTCTCATTTTACTGAGCTGTTTTATTATGTTTCCGTATCAAATTAAGTCCCGGTAAAGGAAAATTATTTACCACATGAATGGCGCCCGAATAGGGACACTTTCTCATCTCACGCGCCGGCGGTGAGTTGCAGGCCCGGTTTCCTGCCACAGCTGGACGGACAATAACGCGTACCAGCAGGATTTCCTGTATCTCCCTCCGGTCAAGCGGGGGCGACTGAGGCTGCGATCAACACCCAGACGAGGCGGTGAGAAGTGCGAAGTATCCCGACCAGAGCCTAGCTGAGAGAGCAAGATCCGAGGTATACAGAGGCCCACCAGTTTCCGAAGTCCCAAGTCGAGTCCAGTTTCCGACGAGTCGAGTCGAGTCCAGTCCGGTCCAAGTCCAGTTTCCGAGGCCTTCCGTTTCCGAAGCTACCCGGTGAGTACCATTGCTGGGGAGGCATTTCTGACGTGCACATAGGTTGTGCCGGTCAAGACGGGTTTGGGTACACAAATCCGGTCTGCACTGTTTTAGCAGTGTATATGTACTGTTTAGCAGTATATCAAGTATTCCGAAGTATCTAGTTATTGTCAAGAATTATGCTTGGTGATTAGTTATGCAGACGATCATCATTGTTGGTTATTTTAAAGGTTAAGAATGTTTAATGTTTAATGTTTAATGTGTTAAACGTCCTGCATATTGTGGTATGAATGGTTGTTCATTATTGTGCTTTTGTACTAAGTGTGTTCAAGATTAAGTATCAGATCAGTTCTCAATATGCCGCTCTTTTCGAAACTAAGACAGATCACTACAAGAAAAGGGGTACTCGAAGAAGCCGTCCCTATTCCTCCTAGGGACACTCCAGGGTACTTCATGTATCATAAACATGGCTTAGATGCTATATTATTTCTTGATTTATGGGTAGACTACACCAAGGAATTACCAGAAAGTCAGAGGTGGCCCACAGCGGGAACCTGGGATGCAGAGTGCATCATGAAAGTAGAAGAAGAGTTATGGAAAAGGAAAGTCAGACAGTCACAGAAAGATGCCATTGAATTATGGCGTAAAGAATCACATAGACGAACAGAAAAAGCACGTAGACAGGAAGAGAAGAGTAAAGAGAATTCTAATGAAGTCCGAGAAAATCTATTAATTGAGGAAGGTATCCGAGTGAAATCAGAACAAGTAGATAGACAAAGGAATGCCCTTATGAATGGTATGTATCCCCTTCTGGCCGAAGGATTACCTAAAGCTACTCCAGAAATACCGAAAGACTTGCCGCCCCCATTATTCCCAATAAAGGTACATCCTAAGGGGCATCCTAGAACCGCAGAAGATGTTTTTCTTTCCTCATATTTAGATGACGCAGCTCCCGAGTATGCTAATTCCGCCCCACATAGACCACCTATCAGGGAGGTTCAACGCCAAGATCCGGTACCCGTATCTCTACAGCAACGAGTTCCGGCAAGCACATCTGTTTCTACATCTGTTCCCACAGCTGCTTCTATAGCTGTGTCCACACCTATAGTTGCTGTATCACGTTCAACGAATCCTTTCACACCCGACACCCCAGATGGGGCTACGGGAGGTGCTACCAATATTTTTTCTACGCCACCCAGAATAAATAAACTTACTTTTCAAGAGTCAGCACATTCACGTACACCCAAACTCATAAATGCCCGTACGCTTAAGGAACTTCTGATAGATTGTAGATATGACCCTGTGCCCGGAAAAGAGGACGAAATGACCCTAGCATCATTACGTATCAGACGAGCCGCAGTGTACTTAGGGAAGTTACCAGGAATGACTGCGCATCTAGATAAAATATACCATTTTGTCCAAACAGGGCGAGATCCAGAATGTATTAACAGAGCTATGGAATACCAGAAAGTGGAGATACAGGGGGAACTGTTACGTTTCCTCATAAATTGTGTGATCAGAAATGAAGACCGACCGGGGGTAGACCCGGAAGCAATGCAAATTCTTACCAGATGGAGCCAGAATATATCAGAAGGTAGACATGATAAACAAAATTGTATAATAGCCATGTGCCGAAAGATCCGTAAAGAAATAGGACGCCTACACGAAGAAAGATTAGCGGTAGATGAGTTCGAACAAAACGAGGAGGAAGGATCTGGACTGCCCACAGGACAGTCAGACACTATAGCCTATGTAGGTAGAGGAAGATCTTGTAATAGTAATAGATGTCCTATTGACCCGATACGTCCGATATGTCCAGACAATAACAGGAGTTTCCCAACACCCGTAGTCCATATGAGGTCTAACGAGCATTCGTTCCAAGTCGCCGACAAACTACTCCGAGAACGAAGGGGTTATCATTTCCTCGATTCTATGGATGAACAAGATTTAGCTAGGGCAGCTGTCCATTGGGTGGACAGTCCCGGAAAATATGGTGATGATACAGTAGCACGCACGTTTTTGAATCTCACCCCAGATGAACAGAGGTTAGCTGGGATTTATATGATTCAACAACTCATTATACTATATCGGAGTCAGCATTCGGACCCTGGTCCCTTACCTGACATATTGACTGAATTGCTTATGAATAAATGGAGAGGTTCAGGTACTAAATTAATTAAAGAAATTCTAGAATCAAGAAAGCAGTATATTCTTTTTGTATGTTCAGACCGTGTCTCATTACCCGTCAAGGAAAGAACCACGTATTACATGGATAGACAGAATCCCTTACGAGAAGTGCACCCAATAAAGGGCGAGGACAACGAGTTTAAGCGCGTATTTGTATATACGCCCATATCAAAAATAGAATTGTTAGAAATGAAGAAAGTGGTACCCAGTCATGACAAAGACCCAGCGGGTTTTCACCGAGAAATTAAAGACATGTTACTAATGGGAGAGTATACCTATCCCGACATTATGACAATATTAAAGGTATTGATGCCTGCTGGCATTTATGAGAAACTCAGGGAAAAAGAGTGGGAGGTAGGAGACCAAAAGATAGAATGGTCAGTATTAGAAGCAGAAGAAAAGGCCCGAACTGCAGGAGCAGGACTTGGGGATAAAACTAAAGCACTACCAGGTTTATTAGTACAGGTACTGCCACGTTTATTAACTACGAAAAAGGAAGATTGGGGTACAATTTCAGCCTGTAAACAGAAGCAAGATGAAGACACTAGTGATTACTATGCCCGATTTGAAAAATGTTTTGGTATAAATAGTGGCCTAAAAGCAAGTAGCGAATCATACCCACATCTGTTTGTAACAAAATTAGAAGAAAATGCTCTACCCCAGGTAAAGAATAGAGTATTAAAATTCGAGAGTACCTGGCAAGGTAACACTCCATCACAAATGTTACAAATGTTACAATACCATCACAATAGAATTAGAGAGGAACAAGAACATAAACACAGACGCATGAAAGACACGAAAATGAAAATGCTAGTTTCTCAGACAGTTCCAGCTGAAGGACATAAGAAGGGTATGACACATTCCGGTGATTCAGCAGGACCTGTAAAAGGGACATGCAATTATTGTAAAAAGCCAGGTCATTACGTACACGATTGTCCAGTTTTGAAACATAATATCGCCATAGGTAAAACACAAGAAAGATCACGGCCACCTAGACAGGACCAGAATGAACAAGGAGCTCCGCAGCATGCACAGTCCATGCCAGCTCCACCACAGTCTGTGCAGTTTGTGCCAGCTGCACCAGCGCTGCCTGTTGCTGCCACACAAACCACGACACGACAACTGTACCAGACCGCACAGTACGACTATCCTGATTATCAACGATACGCATGAACAAGCCTAGAGAGGGAAGTTGACTTACCCCTTATCGAGATCCCTGTAGATCAAGAAGGACCTTATATACATAGTGAATTATTAGGTCAAGACAGAAAATTTTTACTCGATACAGGGGCAAGTCGAACGACCATAAAACGTAGTGAAGTTCCAGGGGCACCCCTCTCAGGCTCACAGAATATTTCCCTTGGTTTTTCAGGAAAGCCTATTGTTAATGAAGTGTCACAGCCTCTCCCACTTACGATAGGACCTTTGACCCGAACTACCGATTTATTGCTTACTAAATCATGTCCAGAAAATCTGTTAGGAATAAAAACACTGAAAGCTCTAGGAGCCATAATATGTTGTTCTCCGGAAGGAGTAAGATTGTTTTTACGTGATTTTAAAGGTCATTATGTGTCTAGAGACATGGATCCCCGACTACAGACTTTACCTACACATCTATGGGCACAAGGCCCTACTGATGTTGGTTGCATGAATATTACACCATATCGAGTCACATTAAAGGCAGGAGTGGTACTACCACGAATGCGACAATACAAGTTACCACCAGATGCTGTAGTGGCTTTACTACAAATCATTGACGAGCTCATTGCCCAAGGAGTGGTTGTGGAAACAGACTCCAATGTATGTAATTCACCGATAATTCCGATTCTTAAACGAACAGATCCAAAGGCCCCGCCAGTCTATCGATTGGTTATTGATCTGCGCGAGTTAAACAAATGCATTGTGCCACAATTTCCTGTGGTCCCAGATATCTCGTCATTACTGACAGCTATTGATTCCGAAGCGACATTCTTTACTGTAATCGATCTCAAGAATGCCTTTTTCAGCGTCCCAATAGATCCGGAAAGCCAATATTTGTTCGGATTTAGTTTAAATGGACGTAGCTTTAAATTCTCACGCGCACCTCAAGGATTTACAGAAAGCCCCAGCATCTATAGCCAAGCACTGAAACGAGAACTTGACAGTATCCACATGCCAGTTAACACTGCTCTGCTTCAATACGTCGATGATCTGTTGATCACCGCGAGAAGTGAACCGGAATGTGAGAAAGCATCACTGACAGTTTTACAATTTCTAGCCGAAAAGGGGCACAAGGTGTCCCCTTCTAAGCTGCAATTCTGTGTCCAGCGAGTTATTTATCTTGGACACTCGCTGTCCAAGGAGGGAAGGCAGCTTACACCCGACCGCATTCAGTTAATAGCTAACATGCAAATACCCAAGACACAAAAGGAGGTGCGGGCTTTCATAGGCCTCACTTCATACTGTAGACAGTGGATCCCGCAATACGCATTTCTAGCAAAACCACTCATTCAGTTGACAACACAGGAGGCAGCCACATCGACTGTTCTCCCTTGGACCCAGGAACATACACAAGCTTTTGAAAGCCTAAAGAAAGCTTTATGTCAAGCACCTGTTTTAGCAACACCATGTTACAGAAAACAGTTTACACTCTTTGTTACAGAACGCGAAGGTACTGCCTTGTCAGTACTCACACAGGAACAAGCAGGAGCACACAAACCATGTGCTTATTTTTCTAGTACATTAGATCCCGTAGCTCAGGCTTTGCCTGCATGCCTAAAATCAGTGGCAGCGACAGCTTTAGCAATCAGACAAAGCGATGCCATAGTGTTAGGACATCCATTGACAGTTCAAGTACCACATGCAGTAGAGGTTCTTGTAAATAGAACGCAAACACAACACTTGACTATAGCACGACTTACAGGGTACGAGCTTACATTGTTTCAGCCACATATAGAAATCAGACGCTGTAACACATTGAATCCTGCCACACTTTTGCCAGTAACCGGAACAGACCCACTAGCCCATGACTGTATTGAAGTTATTACTATAACGACGAAACCCAGACAAGACTTAACCGATGTCCCATTGTCAGACCCAGACCTGACATTGTATGTAGATGGTTCATGTATGAGAACAAATACAGGAGAATTAGTGGCTGCTTACGCAGTCACAACAGATACTGAAATCATTGAAACTAATCGTATAAATACTTTGTCAGCTCAAGCCGCAGAGCTCATCGCTCTGACACAAGCCTGTATTCAAGCTACAAATAAAAAAGTCAACATATACACTGATTCACGTTATGCATTCGGAGTTGTACATGACTTCGGCGTGCTGTGGCGAGAGAGAGGTTATTTAACTTCCCACGGTGCCCACATTCAGCACGGACCCCTCATTCATGCCTTATTAGATGCAATACATCTACCGACTGCAATATCAATTATGAAATGTAAAGCTCATACGAAAGTTACTGATATCATTTCTCAAGGCAATGATCTAACCGACAGAACAGCTAAACAGACTGCTCAAACCCAAACATCCGACATGACAAAGACAATAGTCCCGATGCCGACACATTGTATGACAGTTAAAGATCCTACCCTTGACGTAATTGACATACAGACACATGCTACACCAGACGAAATAAAGAAATGGACTGAATTAGGAGGGATCCAAACGGACCAAGGATGGATGATGAAGGAAAAGTCTGTGTGGTTCCTCCCTGATTCAATGGTCCAAGTCATTATTAACACTATCCATAGTCCAGCGCATCTAGGAGAAAAAGCTATGCTAGATAGCATTCAACACATTTGGTTCAATAAACATTTACGAGCAGCAGCCAAACAAAAGGTCCGTACCTGTATGATCTGTTGCCAGTTCAACCCAGGAAAAAGTGTTCCCGTAGAACAAGGTGGATTTCATCCTCCTAATCACCCTTTTGAAGTCCTCCAGATGGATTATATCCAGATGGAACGATGTCGAGGATTCAAATATGTTCTCGTAGTTGTCTGCGCTCTGTCCCGCTGGACGGAGGCATACCCGGTTTCAGATTACACTGCCCCGACTACTGCCAAACAGTTGGTTCGAGAATTCTTCCCACGATACGGTTTACCACGTGTTGTTCACTCAGATAACGGCCAGCCGTTCTCATCCGAATTAATGAAACATGTTTCACTTTTGTTAGGTTATCAGTGGAAATTCCACTGTGTCCGACACCCTGAGGCAGCAGGTCTCGTAGAAAGACATAATCAGACACTGAAAATTAGATTGTCCAAAATATGCAGGGAGAAAGGTGTCGACTGGGTAGTAGCACTACCAGTTGCACTCTTTTTCACAAGAATGGTCGCACACTCTCGAACAGGGCTATCCCCGTATGAGGTGATCTTCGGCAGACCACTAAATATGTGGGGGACGCCTATACCACGCAAAATAACTGATATTGACTGTAATATGCTGACAGATTACTTGGCTTCCTTGATGTCTGCACTACAATCTTGTCGTTCACAGGTAGCTGCAGCCTTTCCCGACAACACTGAGGTGAAACCCCATGACGTAATTCCGGGGGACCTCGTCCTTGTGAGGAATTTCGACCGAAAGACTCAGCTGGAGCCCAGGTGGAAGACACCCAAGTTGGTCTTGCTGACCACAAGGACAGCCGTGAAGATCGAAGGCAGGAAAGGATGGATTCATTCAAGTCATATCAAGAAATTTCATGGACTTCCTTCAGATGTAAACAGCCCACCTCGTGTGTCCTCACCAATTGACTCAAAACTACCTCTGGCTGAGACCGACAGTAAAGAACTTTATAAACTAAAATTAAGGCCTAGACCGTCGGACGATTTGATTGTTTAAGTCCTCTCCTAGGTGAAGCGGTTGAATCTGTCTACGACATGTATCGCCTAGACCTGAATCATGGACAGTCGCGAAAAATAATGAAACGACAGGCGTATTGTAAATCACTGCGTAGCCATTGCATAGTGACATTATTAATCTTGTTTTTCTTGAGTCTTTTAATAATTACTGCAAGTATATTGTTGCACATATATTACCCTATTGCCAGAAATGTTTACAATGTTACTGCTGAACATTCTTTTAGTGACTTACCTCCGCATGAATTGTCTTATAGACTTGCGCTGCGCAATAACACTTTCATTAGTATGTTACATCATTCCCATCAGACTAGTAATGCAACTAATTGTTGGGTGTGTGGCCGGCTCCCTCCCTATCAGAATTATGAAGGAGTCTTGCCTTTCTTTCCACATCCGTTTACACATAATGGCTCCTGTGGAGCATGGTTTAGTTTAATCAATTCCATAGACTCAGACACAGCAGTTTACCAAGACCAGTGGGTATGGGGAAATCTGAACCTAGTTTTATTCAAAGTCTGTTACCCTGATAAGGAGGGTCGCCCCAAAGGAACAGGAACTGATCTAGAAAATGAAGTATATGGATTAGGTAACTTTACTCCTAATCCCATGGTTCTAAATGTCGAATCCAAAGTTGAACTAGTTTTACCAACCATGTCAGTATTCCCAGCGAAAGGTGAATTGTGTGTAAGAAAAGTTGGTTCCATACATATGGGCCATAGTAAATGCACTACTACAGTAGAATTCAGTGATCAAGGCAAATCTTCATTTAGAGCTTATCGCCACTCCTACTTTATATGTGGTCAGACTGCATATATGCGTCTACCTCTAGATTGGGATGGTACCTGCAACATTGCATTCCTTTTGCCACCTGTTTTCCTAGCTCCTCCTGATTATTATAGAAATATTCATTTAGTACACAACAGAGAGCGGAGAGATCTCCCAATTGTCGATTACACTGAAACAGCATGGGAAAAATACACAGATTTCAATAAAGGCATCTTTCCCTATATAGGTACTGTTACTAATAGTAAGCTGATACGTAGATTAACTAGAACCCTTGAAGCAGTAGTGAATGAAACTATTTCCGCCTTAGGCAATTTAACAGAAGAGCAATCTGCTATGCGGATTGTTGTGCTTCAAAATCGTCTTGTCCTTGACGTCATCCTGGCTGATAGGGGCGGAGCTTGTAGGGTCATCGGATCAAGCTGCTGCGTATTCATACCAGAAAATTCGCCATCTGTATATAAAGCTATAACTCGCCTTCACAAGATTGTAAGCCAGATACACCAGAACCCAGGCACCTGGACTTGGTCCGGTTGGTTTTGGAGTGTGATATCAGCCTGGGGATGGAGAGTTCTATCCTTCCTAGGTATTGGCCTTCTCATACTATTCAGTTGCTGTCTATGTCTACAATGTGGACCAGCGATCTGTGGTCTGTGTGCCACATCGTGCATTCCACATCAAGATTTTCATTCAAGATCACGGAAGAAGAAAGAAGAACAAATGATGTTATATGAACAGATCAATGGATTGATGAAGATTGATATCTCTTAACGGGCAAGTAGGGGACAAGGAGGGAATGTGGAAATATGGATTCTTCTGGTCAGTTATGTCCCCTATCTTGGACCCCAACGGTTCTATGTGCATGTTACAAGTACATGTATGTTCCCTCCAGTTCCAGTTATGAAGACGCAAACACATGTGCGTCCACCGTCAACATGTCCTCTGTCAGATCCGCCATGAATAGGCCGGATATTCCATTCCTAAGTATGAAAAGCCACCGGCTTTATATGGTTCACTTATGCCATTTTACAGTCCAGGCAAGTAGGCCCTGATTCTGTCATCAAGCTTTTCTTGCCTTCTGCCTCTGAAACCTCCAGTCTGAGCCTGCATCTGTGACCATGAACTTTGTCTCATTCTCTGCGCGGCTCACGAAGCCTGACATCAGCCTATTCTCTGCCAAGAACTGTATTTCACCTTCGAGTTATCTGCTCCCCCCTCAGCCGATGCATTCCTGTCTAGTAGTTTAAGTAAACATTCTTCCAGCTACCGAGCAAAAGGCCCGGCTTCTCTGTCTTTATACAAGTAATTCATAGCCTTGTTACTATGGAAGATTCCGCCCTCGCATCTAGTGTAGACACTTAGACGCTTGTACACGCACGCACAGTCAGTATAGAATAGATTCTGTCCGAGAGTCCTTCTTTTGTGGATAACATAGTTCTTTAAACATAGGATGTTAGATATGATTTGGGATTAGGTTGACTTGACCCCCCAGACTTTTCGTCTCCACATGTAGAGCTAAACGTCAAGTCCCCTTCACCCCCTAGTTGCACGTCAATCACACGTCATGCTGCTGCGCGCGCATCTATGCCAAGTATTATCTTATAGATCCACCTATATATGACATCATAACCAATTATGTTCCTTTTTACTCCTTATTACACCCATTTTCGGTTACGCATATGAATCGTCATTTTCCTTATCAATTGTTACGCCTACTGTATTCGCTTCATTGTAATGTATGTACTATAAAAGTCATTTCTTGTCAATAATGTATGTACTTCACTTCCTGAACCTCCGTGGTGATGGAACTTGGAGCAACCGATTATAATCGTTCATTGGAATAAAGCCCATTCCGAACCTCTAATACCACGGATTCTGCCTCTCATTTTACTGAGCTGTTTTATTATGTTTCCGTATCAAATTAAGTCCCGGTAAAGGAAAATTATTTACCACAAGGGTCTGAAGCTCTTGCTCTCAAGGTTAAGCATTCAATTCCTAATGTTTCTGTTCTGTTGGACCTCTTTTTAAATATGTATTACCCCACAGAGAAAAAACTCCTCTCTCTCTCTCTCTCTATTATCTACTGGCGGTCGCCAGTAGATAATTATAGTTAGGACCGTGTTTCCATAGGAAATCCGCAACATTCTATTTGGAATAACTTTGGCGCCGGTTGACAAATCCTCGCAAACTTTTCAAAATAGGTGGGGCGCTCCGCTCCTACCCTGAAAGTCGCGGGGGGGTTCGTCAAGGGGGGGCTGAGAAAAAAGGGGGGTCCCAAAACGTGTTTTCCCCATGCAATTTTCCGTAGGGACCTTTAGTCCAAGGTACAGCCCGAACGGCTGAACAGAATTACTTGAAATTTGGCAGAGAGGTAGTCCTCAGGTCAGGGATGTGCCTTTTGCAGGTCTGGTGTCAATCTGTTCAGTAGTTCCTGAGAAACTCAAAAGTAAAATCATATATATATGTGGGCGGAGCCTAACCACACATCTCATCCTGAGATCTGATTGGCTGTCAGCACTTCATCCAAGAAGTGTTGGCAGCCATCTTGGGACCAATATACATGATAGCACCTCATTAAAAAGCATTGCAGTTAATAGAAGGTTTTAAGACTTTAGTTACATTATAAATCATTTGTTGATGGTACCATACTCATTTTAGGAATTGTGGTATGTTCTAAGGTGATTTCACCATGTGAAAAAGCGTTCTGCTGGGATATCATGATTGAGAGAAAAATATTTTCTCATGCTTTTCCCACAGAGGTTTGGAAGGTGATCTATAAGCTAAACTGAGAGCTTATTTTCTGTAAATTCACATTATCTTTCTCAGTCATGTGAGAATGAAGTCTGACATTCTCAGTAAAACATGTACATCCAACAAGGGCAGAGACTGTCAGTTGATTCCTTTGTGTTCTACTGCAGCTTCCCAGATTGTTCCAAAGAACAACTAGAGCGCTAACAGTCCTACTTATGATAAACGTATGGCACACCTGAAGCCATCTTGCTTGGATTAAATTGGTAACTCTTAAAACATTTAATTTAAAAAGGAACAAAATGAGGGGGTTCATTTTTCCATAAAAAGTATGATTAGTGCTGCAGAAAGAAAAATTAGGGCACATTTTGAGTGACTTCTCAAATCCTCTTCTATTTCATTAAAACATTCTGACATGCAGACTGAAACATGCACTTTCAATACCAGCAGCAGTTTTCCCTGGTGAGCAGTAGCTTTACTACAGTGATCTAATGAGCAAAAAGAGTGCTAACATTCTGAATTTATGGCAAATGTGTGACACATCTGAATGTCTTCTTGATGGAATCAAAGTAAAAAACTGAAAGTATTTCCTACTGAGGAGACTGCAGTAAATGAGGAAATTAGGAAACTTCATAACAAATAAGTCTCCCAAGATGGCCACCAGAGACAAAAGAGCCCAAATGTAGCCCAAATATCACCCAGATGTAGCCCAAGTATAGCCCAATGACAGAATGTCCCAGAGTGTTCTTAAAAACAACTAGAGCGCTTACTGTCTTCATTATGACAAAAGTATGGCACACCTGAAGCCATCTTGATTGGAATAAACTGGTAACACTTAAAACATTTAATTTAAAAAGGAACACAATGAGGGGGTTCATTTTGCCATAGAAATTATGATTAATGCTGAAGAAAGAAAATGAGGGCACATTTTGAGTGACTTCTCAAATCCTCTTCTATTTCATTAAAAAATTCTGACATGCAGACTGAAACATGCACTTTTAATACCAGGAGCAGACTTCCATGGTGAACAGTAGTTTTACTACAGTGATCTAATGAGCAACTAGAGTGCTAACATTCAGAATTTATGGCAAATGTGTGACATATCTGAATACCTTCATGATGGAATCAAAGTAAAAACCTGAAAGCATTTCCTACTGAGGAGACTGCAGTACATGAGGAAATTAGGAAACTTCATAACAAATAAATCTCCCAAGATGGCCACCGGAGACAAAAGAGCCCAAATGTAGCCCAAAATCACCCAGATGTAGCCCAAATATAGCCAAATGACAGAAGTGTGCAAAACACTTATTATTTTGTGTTTTTGCAGTGTTATATAGTGCAGACTTGTCAGGTATTGGAGTGCTTTACATGAGCATTGGTTACATCACACAAGAACAAATTCATTTTGGTTGTAGACATGGGGAGACTAAGTGATTTGACCAGAATCACAGAATGTCGAGCTGAAGCAGAAACTCCAACCTGGTTCCCCAGTTGCAAAGTCTGCAGTTCTGGAAGTAACACCACATCCTCTCCCTTAAGTGCAACATTTAATCAAGTGGTCAACTGTATAAAAAAACATAAAGGTAACAAATAATTTAAAAGTGCTTTGTCGCTATTTGAAAACTCAGAAAATATGTCCTTATTTTAGTCTTTTAGAGCACTAACCATAATTTTGATGCCAATAAGACCCTCTCATATATGTAATTTCTAAAGGAAATGCTCTAGGTATTACAGTTTTGATTACATCAAGATGACGTCAGGCGTTCCACACTTTTGTAATAAATATAGAATGTTAGCAATCTAGTTGTTCATTAGGATACTGTTGAGAGGCAGAGGCCAGGGGCACGGACTCTGAAAATTGAAGGCAGGTAGGAGGGTGCAAAGGCATCAATTTAACCACACTGAGCAGGCAGGAAGGGCCGTGGCAACACAACAGACTATGGAGGGCAGTGGAAAGGGGGGCAGGGGCAACAAACCAACAATACAGGACTTGCAAGAGAGGCTGTGGCAATGTAATAGACCATTGTGGGCAGAAGGAAGATGCAATGGTAGTACAACCATACATGCCAACAGACCCGATTCAGCCAGGAAACGTCCAATGTTTTTAAGCTCAAATGGGCTTTATTTGATCTGTCTCCTGTCTACAATCTCCTCTTTTTCAATGTAACTCAAAGGGGAAAATCAATACCCCAGTTTTTTTTCAAAATCTCCCTCTTACCAAGTTCAAAATGTTCGCAAGTATGGTACATTGGATCATGGAAGGAAATGGGGTAGGGACATGGACTTGGATAACAGAGGACAGGAGGGACATGGAGAGGTGCACCAAACTGACCCTGCGGGGCAGGCATCAGGGTTTGCAGCAGCACAATACACCACACAGGGCATGCGGGACGGGAGTGCAGCACAACAATCCATAGAAAGCAAGAGGGAGGGGACAGGACCATGCACATGGACAACAGAGAACAGAGGGGCAAGAGGCAATGGTAGCTAGCTGACCATAATGGACAGACAGGAGAGAAAGCTGCAGCATAACAGACCATAAAGGGCAGGAGGGACGGATCAGGGGCATTACAATGGAACAGACAAGCCAGGAGGGAGGGAGTAGGGGTCTGCACATGTAAACAGAGGGCTGGGGGCAAGGGGGCAGGGCAGGAGCAGCAAGATAGCCATGGAGGTCAGGCAGGATGGGCACTAGAAGCAAGACACACCATGAAGAGCAACAGTGAGACTGTGATGGCATACACACAGACCATGGAGGGAAGGTGGGAGGGGTTCAGGGGCAGCTAACTGACCACACAGGGAAGGTGGGAGGGGCCATGGCAGCACAGAAGACCATGCATGGCAAGTGGGAGGGTTAGTGGCAGCACAATGGCTATGATGGGCCAGAAGGAGGGTGCAGGGGCATGCACAAAGGACGATGGAGGATAGAAGGGAGGGTCAGGACCTGTGCACAGACAAGAAAGTTCAGGGGAAGGGGCCTCACAACAGACCGCACGGGGCAGGCAGGAGGAGCAGTTGCAGCACAACAGACCAGGGAGGGCAGAAGGGTGTGGCAATACAATGGACCATGTAGGACAGGATGAAGAGGATAGGGGCATGGCATGTGGACAGGCAGGGTGGAGGTGGCAGGGACAGGGACAGGTTACAGTCATCTGACAATGCTAGGCAGGTGGGAGGGGAGTGGCAGCTCAACAGAACACTCAGAGTAGATAGGAGTGGCAGGTCCATGGAACATGGTGGGCAAAAAGGATGGAGCAGGGGCATGCACAAAGACATCGGAGGGCAGGGGGAAGGAGAATGGGGCAGCAGGCTAAGCACAGAGTTTAAGCAGGAGGTCAATGATGGGGCATAGAATTGGGCAATGGAGGGCAGGAGGAGTGGACTGGTACATCATACTAAATTGAGGGCAGTGGCAGCACATCAGACCATGCATGGCAGGAGGGAGGAGGCTAGTCCATGGATTCACACAACAGAGGATAGGGAGGAGGGGGATGGGGCAGCAAGCTAACTGTTCAGAGAAGGCGAGTATTAGGAACTTTATTGTTTTTAAAACGTGTGTCTGTGTGAACTACTTAAAATATGAACAAGTATGCAGCATAATCTCACTTTTATTCAGGAAGAAGAGGACGTTTGTGACTGTGACTCCGGGCTCACTTGGCAGAAACACCCCCTGACCCTCCACCCCCTATCGCAAAAATGTAATGCCCGTGAAAAGGGTAGGTGAACACAGTGTTATATAGAACATAGTCCTGAGAGCACGATTGAAAATGAAAACTAGATATAATGTATGGTATAAACTATGCACCAAAAAGTGTGATATAAGATGAACCGGGCGTGAAATAGAATATGCAATACATTGTGCGCAATGACAGATTCATTGGAGAGCGCGAGATAGCACAGGCACTAGCGCGTGCTATGCGATATGCGCCTTGGTGTGTAATATGCACAGGGCAGTGTTGTGTAACCTAACTAGTCTCTAAAGTTGTAATATAAAATATGTGCTGGGGAGTGTAACGTTGCATATGCACTGTGACAAAGATATGGATCCCAGATTGTAATATGTATGGCATAGCGCTGTGCGTTATAACATAGGCATCGAGGAGGGCACGTTAGATGGGGCAATATAACCCGTGCGAAGGCAAGTGTGGCATGACATATTCACGGGGTGGTGTTACAGTGCACATGGGCTAGAGAGTGTCATAGCATACGCACTAGCTATTGGAATACAACACAGAGGTGTGTGGCACTCAGCGGGCAATGGTGGGTGTAACACAGCATTGGGCTTTGCCAGGAGCGCGCTGTGACTCTCAAGTGATGTCGTCCCCTTTCCAGAGAGTAAAATAAAAAGTATTACACATCCGGCAGTGGATGTGTGTTTTATTACCCGTGAGGGGGATTTCTTGCATAGTTTTGGTCGAATTTTGGTCGAATCCCCTTTGAATGGCTTGGTGTGCATGTGTATTAAATGTGCCTGTCAATAGCTACCGATGTTTGTATAAATAAACGACAAGGGTGTCTACCGGGATTAGGCACGGTAGGGCATCAGACATGTCAGAGCTTCACTAGTGGTGTAAATACATTCCACGTGGATTCATTGTATGCATAGTCGCCTTTTAATGAATATCACGCAAATCGTCATGGTGATAGGTACGTACGGTTTGTCCAGCATGTCCTAGGTGTGTCTATAAATATATATTTTTTAAAAATAATAAAAAACAGTGGCCGGCCCTGGGGATTGGGGTCATAAAAATATAATTAGGAGACAGGCCCTGGGGGATGGGGTCATCAGGGCCAATAAATTAGAATAAGAAGGGGAACCACACAGCCCCCCTTCTTAAAAAATTAAAATAAATAAAAGACTGGCATCGTGCCGGAGGCCACGCCCCCTCCTTGCAGCACTCTGCAAACGCGCCCCCTGGCGAGTTGTAAGTTGGGGAATTAATTCCTCTTCAATACTGAGGGTCCCTGAGGGCCAACTAGCCCAACAGGCATCTCCAGTATGCGCCAGGGAGCTGCGCTGCAGACAGGTGTTCTGAGGCCAAGCCCCTTTTTACACCTCTCTGCAACGCAGCTCTGTGGCGCTTACTGGAGGTACCTAGTGGTCTAGTTTGACCCTAGGGACCCTTAGGATTCAAGGGGACTTAATCTCTCAACTTAGAACAGTCACAGGGCGCGTTTACACAGTGGTGAAGAGAGGGGACGGAGCCTGAGGTGACGTGTGCAAAAACGCACTATGGCACGTTTTAAATTGGGGATATAATTTTCCTTCAATACTGAGGGCCCCTGGGGGCTAACTAGCCCACCAAGTGCTTCCAGTAAGCGCCACTGAGCTGCATTGCAGAGAGGTGGTCCAGGCCGTGCCACTTTTTACACCTCTCTGCAACGCAGCTCTGTGGCACTTACTGGAGGTACCTAGTGGGCTAGTTGGACCCTAGGGACCCTCAGGATTCAAATGAACTTAATCTCCCAACTAAAAACGGACACTGGGCGTGTTTACACAGTGGTGAAGGGAGGAGACAGGGCCTGAGTTAATGTGTGCAAAAACGCCCTGTGGCCTGTTTTAAGAGGTAGTTTTAATCCCCCGGCCCTATTATATACTTGGGGCTTACAGAGGAGGTCATGCTAATCACAGGGGACCCCAACGCATAATGTTCCCTAGTGTATGTAGGTGTTTTCACTGTATTCTAAGTGTCTTTTAGCACTGGCTCTAGGACTGGTTAGTCAGACTCAGTTACCACCAGTATCCGTCTGAAAAAGTTGAGGGTACAGGATGATTTTGCAACAAGGCTTCTTTCTGCTCTTCTTTTTGTTCTTTCTGCACGTTATCCTTCTTCCTGAACTTTTCTTCGTCTTTGAGGACTTCTGTTGCTTCTTTCTGCACTTCTTTTTTTTCTTTCTGTGCATTTTTTCTTCTTTCTTCACATGTCCTATCTCTGTAGGCATAGTTAGAAATTAGCATTTAAAAAACCTTTGAAATTCACAGAAAAAACCATAGGTTTCAGGCACGTTATAGTTAGGAATTAGCATTTAAAAAACCTCAGAAATTCACTGAAAAAAACCATAGGTTTCAGGGGTTTTATAGTTAGCTGGACTTTTCACTTGTACAAAACCATTGAAATTCCCCCGTTATAGTTAGTTCAGCTAACTATAACTCGCGCGCCCGCAATGCACTGCTGATGACGTCACATATTACATCACTCATGACATGGTCAGTGACATCACTCATGACATCACTGATGACATCTCAAATGACATCACTGATGACATCACTGATGACATCATCCTTGTGATAGAGTGGCAGACCTCCTCTCACCCTAATATAACCTTTGATACACACATTCAAAAATAGAGACTAAACTTTTCAAAACAATGGACATACCAATACCAGTTACAACAACCTCTTCAGTAATTCTAAGATCCACATACACATCCACTCATTCACCAACAGTCCTATACAGTCACTCATACATGTACTCACTCATCATATGTACTCATACACCTATACATCCTGTTACACAATGCCACTCATCCATAGAGTTACTCACACACGTAGTCACTCATGCTAATAAAGAATCAAAGATACATTTACTTGCATATACAGTTATAAACACACCACCACACTTACTTCTACGGAAACTTACACATACTTAGTCTTTTAAACAATCACTTATAGAAACACATACTTATTCATACAGGAACTCTTTCAATCTCTCACTCTCACATATACTCACTTATATACACCAATAGTCACATATACTAGTTTAAAACATATGTAGTTACTCATAAAGACACTATTGAGACAGTCATTCACTCACTAACACACCCATACACACACTCATCCACCCATACAGTCCTGCACACATGCTGTCTTCAACACATACAAAGAGTGAGTCACTCATTCATGCACCTATGCACTACATAATACCCCCCACCGAACCATGCAGACACTCAGACTGATACTCAAAAAACCAACTAATAACCTATATAGACACCCATGTAGCTACTCACCGACCCATGCAGCCACTTATACACAAAGTGAGAGACTGATACAGATATTTACATATTTAAACATTACTCACTAAGCCATGTATTCACTATGATACACTTAATCAGTCAGTTACACAATCAATTTTTCAAAAACAAATCATCCATTTAGACACTTATATACCCATTTATTCTTCCATCGACCTTGAGATATACATATATAAAACATATTTAATTTTCAGAAAAACACACATTCACTGGATGATGTCATCAGTGATGTCATTTGAGATGTCATCAGTGATGTCATGAGTGATGTCACTGACCATGTCATGAGTGATGTAATATGTGACGTCATCAGCAGTGCATTGCTGGCGCACGAGTTATAGTTAGCTGAACTAACTATAACGGGGAAATTTCAATGGTTTTGTACAAGTGAAAAGTCCAGCTAACTATAACACCCCTGAAACCTATGGTTATATATATATATATATATATATGCTGGGTTTTCGGTTTGAATAATATATATAGGTTTTGAGGACACTCTACAGTTAGTCACTGTGGCCTAATGGTTAGTGTCTGAGACGCTTACTCTCAAGGTTAAGTGTTAAATTCCCAATATTTTTGTTATGTTAGATCTCTTTTTAAGTATGTATTATCCCACAGAGAAAAAACTCCTCACTATATATATATGCTGGGTTTTCGGTTTGAATATCATATAGAGGTTTTGAGGGTGTGCTCAGGAGATTCACTGTGGCCTAATGGTTAGGGTCTGACACTCTTACTCTCAAGGTTAAGTGTTCATTTCCCATTGTTTTTGTTCTGTTAGATCTCTTTTTAGGTATGTATTACCCCACAGAGAAAAAACTCCTCCCTCTATATATGTATGCTGGGTTTTCGATTTGAATATCATATGTACGTTGTGAGGGTTTCTTCAGGAGATTTACTGTGGCCTAATGTTTAGGGTCTGAGACTCTTACTCTCAAGCTTAAGTGTTCAATTCCCAATGTTTTTGTTGGGTTTGATCTCTTTTTAAGTATGTACTACCCCACAGAGAAAAATCTCCACTCATAATATAGGCTGGTTTTCGGTTTGTATGTCATATATCTGTTTTGAAGGTACTTTGCACAGAGTCACTGTGGCCTAATGGTTAAGGTCTGAGACTCCTACTCTCACGGTTAAGTGTTCAATTCCCAATGTTTTTGTTCTGTTAGATCTCTTTTTAAGTATGTATTACCCCACAGAGTAAAAACTCCTTTCTATGTATATATGCTGGATTTTCAGGTTTGAATGTCATATAGAAGTTTTGAGGGTGTTCCCTAGAGAGTCACTGTGGCCTAATGGTTAGGGTCGGAGACTCTTAGTGTCAAGGTTAAGTGTTCAACTCCCAAACTTTATGTTTTGTTAGATCTCTTTTTAAGTATGTACTACCCCACAGATAAAAAAAACTCCTCTCTCTATATATATATATACTATATATATATACTGGGTTTTCGGTTTGAATATCATATAGACGTTTTGAGGCTGGGTTTTCGGTTTGCATGTCATATATCTCTTTTGAAGGTATTTTATACAGAGTCACTGTGGCCTAATGGTTAAGGTTTGAGATTTGTTTCTGTTCTGTTAGATCTCTTTTTAAGTATGTACTACCCCACGGAGTGAAAACTCCTCTCTCTATATATATATATGCTGGGTTTTCGGTTTGAATATCATATAGAAGTTTTGAGGGTGTTCTCCAGAGAGTCACTGTGGCCAAGAGAGTCAATGTGGCCTAATGGTTAGGGTCCGAAACTGTTAAGGGAGAGGAGTTGGCCTAACGGCTAGGGTGCTCAACCTCAGACCTGAGGAAGTGTGTTTGAGTCTCAGTAGAGACACTGAACATCTTGTGATTCTGGACAAATCACTTAACCTCCCTGTGCCTAACAAAAAATGAGCATATGTCCTCATGTAACATAAGTGGTGCTATGTAAAGCACTCTGATACCTGATTGGATTCAGGTCAAGTTTGGGTGGTTAGGGTCTGAATCTCTTAGTCTCAAGGTTAAGTGTTCAATTCCCAATCGTTATGTTAGATGTATTTTTAAGTATGTATTGCCCCACAGAGAAAAAACTTCTCTAAAT
This sequence comes from Triturus cristatus, assembly GCF_964204655.1. Taxonomy (NCBI): domain Eukaryota; kingdom Metazoa; phylum Chordata; class Amphibia; order Caudata; family Salamandridae; genus Triturus; species Triturus cristatus. Next base: position 646,504,653 of record NC_140594.1, on the reverse strand, counting down.
ATATATGCTGGGTTTTCGGTCTGCATGTCATATATCTGTTTTGAAGCTATTTTGCACAGAGTCACTGTGGCCTAAAGGTTAAGGTCTGGGACTCTTACTCTTAAGGTTATGGTTCAATTCCCATTGTTTCTGTTTTGTTAGATCTCTTTTTAAGGATGTATTACCCCACAGAGAAAAATACTCCTCTCTAGCTTTATGCTGGTTTTTCGGTTTGAATATTGTATATTAGTTTTGAGAGTGTTTTACAGGAAATTCACTGTGGCCTAATGGTTAGGGGCTGATACTCTTACTCTCAAAGTTAAATGTTCATTTCCCAATGTTTTTGTTCTGTTAGATCTCTTTTTAAGTATGTATTATCCCCCCAGAGAAAAAAGTCCTCTCTCTATATATATATGCTGGGTTTTCGGTTTGAATATCATATCTATGTTTTGAGGGTGTTTCTCAAAGAATTGCTGTGGCCTAATGGATAGGGTCTGAGACTCTTACTCGCAAGGTTAAGCGTTCAGTTACAAATCTTTTTGCTGTGTTAGATCTCTTTTTAAGTATGTATTACCACACAGAGAAAAAAATCCTCTCATAATATAGGCTGGGTTTTCGGTTTGCATGTCATATATCTGTTTTGAAGGAATTTTATACTGAGTCACTGTGGCCGAATGGTTAAGGTCCGAGACCTTTACTCTCAACATTATGTGTTTAATTCTATTTGTTTCTGTTAGACCTCTTTTTAAGTATGTATTACCCCACAGAGAAAAAACTCCTCTCAATATATATGCTGGGTTTTCGGTTTGCATGTCTTATATCTGTTTTGAAGGTATGTTATACAGTGTCACTGTGCACTAATGGTTAAGATGTGAGACTCTTACTCTCAAGGTTATGGTTCAATTCCAATTGTTTCTCTTCTGTTAAATCTATTTTTAACCCCATGGGTGCTCAGGACAGCTCCGGGCCGTCATGATTCATGGTAGTCGTGTGCTCATGACGGCCGGGAGCCATCTGACCATTGCCGCTCCGCCCACGCGTGGCTAATTCCCCGTCTGTGCGTGCAAATTAATTAGTGGGCGGAGTTCGGACGGCTCCCGGCCGTCATGAACACACGCCCACCGTGATTCATGACGGCCGGGAGCCGTCCTAAGTACCTGAGCGCCACGCCTAGCCCCGCCCCCCCTCGCACCGCGGCAGTATTTGCCACGCGGCGAAGGGGTGAAGTATGTATTACCCCACAGAGAAAAAATCTCCTTTCTATATATATGCTGGGTTTTCGGTTTGAATATTGTATATTAGTTTTGAGGGTGTTTTACAGGTGATTCACTGTGGCCTAATGGTAAGGGGCTGATACTCTTACTCTCAAGATTAAATGTTCATTTCCCAAAGTTTTTGTTCTGCTAGATCTCTTTTTAAGTATGTATTACCCCACAGAGATAAAACTCCTCTATATATATATATATATGCTGGGTTTTCGGTTTGAATATCATATAGAAATTTTGAGGGTGTTCTCCAGCGTTTCACCGTGGCCTAATGGTGAGGGTCTGAGTCTCTTACTCTCAAGGTTAAGTGTTCAATTTTCAATGTTTCAGTTCTGTTAGATCTCTTTTTAAGTATGTATTACCCCACAGAGAAAAACTCCTCTCAATATATATGCTGGGTTTTCGGTTTGTATGTCATGTATCTGTTTAGAAGGTAGTTTAGCTGGAGTCACTGTGGCCTAAAGGTTAAGGTCTGAGACTCTTACTCTTAAGGTTATGGTTCAATTGTTTCTGTTCTGTTATACATCTTTTTAAGGATTTATTACCCCACAGAGAAAAAAACTCCTCTCTATATATATGCTGGGTTTTCGGTTTAAATATCGTATATTAGTTTTAAGGGTGTTTTACGCGAGATTTACTCTGGCCTAATAGTTAGGGTCTGACACTCTTACTCTCAAGGTTAGGTGTTCATTTCCCAAAGTTTTTGTTCTGTTAGATCTCTTTTTAATTATGTATTACCCCACAGAGAAAAAACTCCTATCTATATATATATATGGTGGGTTTTCGGTTTGAATATCATTTCTAAGTTTTGAGGGGGATTTCTAGAGAATCACTGTGGCCTAATGGTTAGGGTCTGAGACTCTTACTCTAAAGGTTAGGGGTTCAATTATCAATGTTTTTGTTCTGTTAGATCTCTTTTTAAGTATGTATTACCTCACAGAGAAAAAACTCCTCTCTATATATATATGCTGGGTTTTCGGTTTGAATATCTTCTAATTGTTTTGAGGGTACTCTCCAGAGAGTCACCGTGGCCTCATGGTTAAGGTCTGAGACTCTTATTCTCGACGTTAAGTGTTCAGTTCCCAATGTTTTTGTTCTGTTAGATCTCTTTTTAAGTATGTATTACCCCACAGAGTAAAAACTCTTCTCTATGTATATATGCTGGGTTTTTGGTTTGAATGTCATATAGACGTTTTGAGGATCCTTTCCAGAGAGTCACTGTGGCGTAATGGTTAGGGTTGGAGATTCTTAGTGTCAAGGTTAGGTGTTCAACTCCCTATGTTTTTGTTCTGTTAGATCTATTTTTAAGTATGTACTACACCACAGATAAAATACTCCTCTCCCTATATAAATATGCTGGGTTTTCGGTTTGAATATCATATAGAAGTTTTGAGGCTGGGTTTTCGATTTGCATGTCATATACCTCTTTTGAAGGTATTGTAAACAGAGTCACTGTGGTCTAATGGTTAAGGTCTGAGACTCTTACTCTTAAGGTTATTTGTTCAATTTCCATTGTTTCTGTTATGTTAGATCTGTTTTTAAGTATGTATTACCCCACAGAGAAAAAAGTCCTCTCTATATATAGGCTGGGTTTTCAGTTTGAATATCATAGAGAAATTTTGAGGGTGTTCTGCAGAGAGTCACTGTGGCCTTGTGATTAGGGTCTGAGGCTTTTGCTCTCAAGGTTAAGCATTCAATTCCTAATATTTCTGGTCTGTTGGGTCTCTTTTTAAATATGTAGTACCCCACAGAGAAAAAACTCCTCTCTCTCTCTATATATATATATGCTGGGTTTTCGGTTTGCATAATATATATAAGTTTTGAGGGTGTACTACAGAGAGTCACTGTGGCCTAATGGTTAGTGTCTTAGTCTCAAGGTTAAGTGTTCATTTATCATTGTTTTTGTTCTGTTAGATCTCTTTTTAGGTATGTATTACACCACAGAGAAAAAACTCATCTCTATATATATGCTGGGTTTTCGATTTGAATATCATATGTAAGTTTTGAGGGTGTGCTTTGGAGGTTTACTGTGGTCTAATGGTTAGGGTCTGAGACTTTTACTCTCAAGGTTAAGTGTTTAATTCCCAATGTTTCTGTGGTGATGAATCTCTTTTTAAGTATGTACTACCCCACAGAGAAAAAACTCCACTCATAATATAGGCTGGTTTTCGGTTTGCATGTCATATATCTGTTTTGAAGGTACTTTGTGCAGAGTCACTGTGGCTTAATGGTTAAGGTCTGAGGCTCTTACTCTCAAAGTTAAGTGTTCAATTTCCAATGTTTTTGTTCTGTTAGATCTCTTTTTAAGTATGTATTGCCCCACAGAGTAAAAACTCTTTTCTATGTATATATGCTGGATTTTCGGTTTGAATATCATATAGAAGTTTTGAGGGTATTCGCCAGAGAGGCAGTGTGGCCTAATGGTTAAGTTCTGAGACTCTTACTCTTAAGGTTATGGTTCAATTCCCATTGTTTCTGTTTTGTTAGATCTCTTTTTAAGGATGTATTACCCAACAGAGAAAAAAACTCCTCTCTATATATAAGCTGGGTTTTCGGTTTGAATATTGTTTATTAGTTTTGAGGGTACTTTACAGGCGATTCACTGTGGTCTAATGGTTAGGGGCTGATACACTTACTTACTGTAAAGGTTAAATGTTCATTTCCCAATGTTTTTGTTCTGCTAGATCTCTTTTTAAGTATGTATTACCCCACAGAGAAAAAACTCCTATCTATATATATATATGCTGGGTTTTCGGTGTGAATGTCATATCTAAGGTTTGAGGGTGCTTTCCAGAGAATCACTGAGGCATAATGGTTAGGGTCTGAGACTCTTACTCTAAAGGTTAAGTGTTCAATTGCCAATGGTTTTGTTCTGTTAGATCTGTTTTTAAGTATGTATTACCCCACAGAGATAAAACTCCTCTCTATATATATATGCTGGGTTTTCGGTTTGAATATCATATAGAAGTTTTGAGGGCACTCTCCAGAGATTCACCGTGGCCTAATGGTTAGGGCCTGCGTCTCTTACTCTCAAGGTTAAGTGTTCAATTTCCAATTTTTCTGTTCTGTTAGATCTCTTTTTAAGTATGTTTTACCCTACAGAGAAAAAACTCCTCTCAATATATATGCTGTGTTTTCGGTTTGTATGTCATGTATCTGTTTTGAAGGTAGTTTAGCCAGAGTCACTGTGGCCTAAAGGTTAAGGTATGAGACTCTTAAGGTTATGGTTCAAATCCCATAGTTGCTGTTCTGTTAAATCTCTTTTTAAGTATGTATTACCCCACAGAGAAAAAACTCCTCTCTATGTATAGGCTGGGTTTTCGGTTTGAATATCATATAGAGGTTTTGAGTGTGGGTTGCAGAGAGTAACTGTGGCCTAGTGGTTAGGGTCTGAAGCTCTTGCTCTCAAGGTTAAGCATTCAATTCCTAATGTTTCTGTTCGACCTCTTTTTAAATATGTATTACCCCACAGAGAAAAAACTCCTCTCTCTCTCTCTCTCTCTATATATATATATATATATATATATATATATATATATATATATATACTGGGTTTCCGGTTTGAATAATATATATAGGTTTTGAGGACACTCTAAGTTAGTCACTGTGGCCTAATGGTTAGTGTCTGAGACTCTTACTCTCAAGGTTAAGTGTTAAATTCCCAATGTTTTTGTTATGTTAGATCTCTTTTTAAGTATGTATTATCCCACAGAGAAAAAACTCCTCTCTATATATATATGCTGGGTTTTCGGTTTGAATATCATATAGAGGTTTTGAGGGTGCTCTTAGGAAATTCACTGTGGCCTAATGGTTAGGGTCTGACACTCTTACTCTCAAGATTAAGTGTTCATTTCCCATTGTTTTTGTTCTGTTAGATCTCTTTTTAGGTATGTATTACCCCACAGAGAAAAAACTCCTCTATATATATATATGCTGGGTTTTCGATTTGAATATCATATGTAATTTTTGAGGGTGTCTTTAGGAGATTTACTGTGGCCTAATGGTTAGTGTCTGAGACTTTTTCTCTCAAGCTTAAGTGTTCAATTCCCAATGTTTCTGTTGGGTTGGATCTCTTTTTAAGTATGTACTACCCCACAGAGAAAAAACTCCACTCATAATATAGGCTGGTTTTCGGTTTGTATGTCATATATCTGTTTTGAAGGTACTTTGTACAGAGTCCCTGTGGCCTAATGGTTAAGGTCTGAGACTCGTACTCTCACGGTTAAGTGTTCAATTCCCAATGTTTTTGTTCTGTTAGATCTCTTTTTAAGTATGTATTACCCCACAGAGTAAAAACTCCTTTCTATGTATATATGCTGGATTTTCGGTTTGAATGTCATATAGAAGTTTTGAGGGTGTTCTCTAGAGAGTCACTGAGGCCTAATGGTTAGGGTCTGAGACTCTTAGTGTCAAGGTTAAGTGTTCAATTCCCAAACTTTATGTTTTGTTAGATCTCTTTTTAAGTATGTACTACCCCACAGATAAAAAAACTCCTTTCTATATATGTATGCTGGGTTTTCGGTTTGAATATCATATAGAAGTTTTGAGGCTGGGTTTTCGGTTTGCATGTCATATATCTCTTTTGAAGGTATTTTATACAGAGTCACTGTGGCCTAATGGTTAAGGTTTGAGATTTGTTTCTGTTCTGTTAGATCTCTTTTTAAGTATGTACTACCCCACAGAGTGAAAACTCCTCTCTCTCTCTATATATAGAAGTTTGGAGGGTGTTCTCCAGAGAGTGACTGTGGCTAAGAGAGTCAATGTGGCCTAATGGTTAGGGTCCGAAACTCTTAAGGGAGAGGAGTTGGCCTAACGGCTAGGGCGCTCAACCTCAGACCTGAGGAAGTGGGTTTGAGTCTCAGTAGAGACACTGAACATCCTGCGATTCTAGGAAAATCACTTAACCTCCCTGTGCCTAACAAAAAATGAGCATATGTCCTCATGTAACATAAGTGGTGCTATGTAAAGCACTCTGATACCTGATTGGATTCAGGTCAAGTTTGCACTATATAAAACTCTGGTAAAAAGAAAAAAAAATTACTGATATTTACATTATTCTATGTTTTAACATGTATATAAGTGACTGCATAAATAAGTACATCTTTTATCATAACTATTTATCTACAATTGCTTCACTATTAAATTACAAAAAAATGATAAATAAATAAAATGTATTTTAAGTATAACATCACTTGAAAGCTGGATTTTATTTGATGCATCTTTAATCTACATATACTTACTTCTTTAATGCATCTAAATACCTTCCATGTATTTATGGATCTATATATTTATTACTTTTCTTCGAATTCAGCATGTCCAATGCACTACCCTATTCCTCACCCTGTACCTCTCTCAATATATCCTCTAACTCTGCTTTCTCATTCATCTCAAACCCCATACCACTACTATGATACCCAAAATAACCCTTTCTAAACTCTTCCCTACTCTACCCTTCCTTTCATCATCTCATACCTCTTTTACTATTACGATCCTCAAAACAAGACTTTACAAAGCCTTCCCTCTGACTCTTCCCCCTCCATACCCCTTTTAATCATCTCAAGCCTCTTCCTACTGCTATGACCTCCAAAACAAAACAAAAAGGTCTAAATCCTTTCCTCTTCTATCCCTCCACTATCCTTTTCAATCCAAATAACAGACTAACATGTGGACCTCTAAAATTAATTTCACATTTCACTATACTAATTCACCACTAATCCTTTCTGGGTTCCGAAGTACCTTTGGCGCCTCGTCAGGGGTAGTAAGCGCTATATACATGCAATTACAAAACAGTACGATACAGTAGTATATACAGAGTGAGCTTCTTCCAGTGGGGTAATGAATGTACGGATGCGTTATGTTTGAAGCAATACTTTTTGTGCATGCTCGTCGGGAAGTAATGATTTTAACTACTCGAACATCAATACATTTCAATATTTCTCTCTCTTTTATAACACATTCCCATATACAAAGTATATCTTTGTTTTTGTCTTCCGCTCCACCCGTCACGTCAGTTCCTTAGCGCGATAGACGAGGTGCGACTGTTAATCGATTTAATAGTGCTATAATCTAAAAAAAATCAGAAGGTATCTCACCAATATACAAAATACCGTAAACAAGAAGCTTCTGCAACACTGGTAAGAGGAGTCATACCAATAAAGTATTTTTTTATACTGACCTCCGCCTTGGAGGTGTTTAGATCTTAAGCTCTATTAACAGTGCAGGAATTAAAAAAACACAGACACAGGAACAACCCTAAGGAGAATTGCAGGCTGCCGCCTCAGGCAGCTTGGTTGAGCCGTGGAAGGAGTTTCCGCGTTTTTGGGGCCGCCCCCACTACGGAGTTGGGAAGATGGTGGGCGGGTTCTTGACGGGGCGGACTTTGCACATGGGGCGGGCATAAGCAGCGTGTTCTTGGGGCCGGGCTGACGTGTCTCTCCGGGATTGGCCTCTTCCTTCACCCATATACCCTGAGCAGGCCGCGGCCCTGCTTTCCAGCACGCTCAGCTTTTCCGAGCGGCAGTGGAGCCCGGCCGAAGTGAGTACAGAACCCTGGGAAAATCAAGGGCTTAAGGTTTCCTCTCTGAAGGTCTTGGGCCGGCGGGTGGGTGGTATAGCGGACTCTTCGGATAGAAAGAAGCGAAGGTCACGCCTCCCCTCAGCGAAAAGACTGACGGGAAAGGCTATGATCTCCCTTCCGTTAGAGCACAAGTGAGGGGGTTCGTATGGAAATCTTTATAGTTAACACAGGTTAGGGGAAGGCAGCGATGATATTGGGGTGGGTAAAGTAATGACAGTGAAAGCCCCTGACATACGCGTCTGTGATCAGGGTGTCGTGGGAAGAAAGACTCCATATGTGTCTCCGAAAGATGTGTATGTGGCACTGTATGAATATGTAAACCTAGGGAAGCGGGCTGGAAGGAATTATAATTTCGTCAAGTGGGGATATTTGGTACTCTGATATGTTTACCCCACAAGTTAACCTTCTCCCGCTGCCCGTGCAGGGATGGGACAGCAGGCCACGAAGGCTGCCACATCCCCGGAGTCACTCAGTTGAGTGAGGGGTGTAGCTGTTCCTAACTAGCCCCCGCCTCCTTACCCGAATGGTTGTGCCTTCGTCTCTAAAGGCAGAGTGCTGGTGTTGCAGATGACACTACCTCCGTCTAATCCAGAAACGCACGTTGCGAATGGCCTTCCTCAGACTGAGACAACTGCACCCCCACCCAAACCTAGGTGACCGATCACTACTCCATGAAGGCTACGAGTGTTAGTTCCTTTCTCCACGAATGTCGTTCACAAATAGCGTTATAGGGGCATTTGATCTGCTGCTGAAGACAGCACCGTTCTATTAAGTTGAAGCCGGGGTGTCCATTTCGACCCTTCATTCACAAGCGTTTGATGATGTATCAGAGTTCTTTTACCTCCTGCCCACAGAAACTGCATCACACGTAGATAGAGCCTTTTTTACGTACAATGCTTGGAAGCTCACTCCTCATCCTCCATAGAAGCAGTCTTTGGTGCACTCTAGCTGCTCTCAAGACTTGTACTAAATCACGATCTCTGGAAGAGTGCAAGTTTACTCCCCTAGAGGGCCGACCCTGTGCTATTTTTTTAACTCTTGGTAGGTTAGTGTCTTCTCTTGCTCACGTCAGTCTTCAATTACCGTCCCGGAAGTTTTTTTTTTTTTTTTTGTCGAGATGTGGCTACAATTCCGATTGTGACCGGGAGACGGCTCTTCCCTTTTCCGCATTATCTGACCATAGAGAAATTATAATCGCGACTCCTTCTGCGTGTGCCATGGTTCTTTTTCTTCAGAATGAACGCTTAATGCTTATTAAATGCATAACGAAGCTCAATGTAAAATTACTGGGCTTTTATGATAAACCGTCTGTTCGTCACCACTAGGGGCACTAACCCCACCATGCCTCAACAAACCCTCAGTTTGCAATCCCCGCTGGAGAGAATTACCGGGAGCCAGCTGCATTTCTCATACCCCGACGAATCCCAGAACAGTAATTGCATTTCATAAGTCGACATCCTTCTTTCCTGTGCAATGCAGCCGCTTTGTATAATAGGGTGACTTCCAAATGGCTGCACACCAACAAGTGTGCGTATTAAAAAGTTATTAGAAGTTTGAACTGACATGGGTTTGGAAGTGGTGACGTTGGCAAAACCACGGAGGAGGGATTGGGAAGAGGGAGGATCGTTTCTTAATATGACTCCCTCGCCCCGCCTTCATTTAGCTGGTTTTGCTTTTCGTTAGCCTCTACAATCGAACACTTTATTCGTCTACAGAGCCGTATTTTCATTAATACACCTTTTATGCTATTGAGTTTTTTTTAACAAGGAGGTGTTATTACGTCCTTCTAACTGCAATCGTTCGTTGTGTAGTGTGGCGTGAAAGGCAGTTCTGGTTGCTTGTGGTTTCTTACTAACTGAAACCGCAAGAAAAGTGGATATTCGTTCCTTTCTCTAGGTTAGGGTAGAGGAGGACTCTACACCTGTTCTTTGCCTCCTGAAGCCTGTGAGACATGCCTTTGGCTGGTTTCTGGTGCAGATGGTGGTAGACCAGCGGCGTAACTAAATTAATGAGCCCCCCCCCCTGCAGAATGTAGAGAGGTCCCGGAGTCTCCCATATATCCGCAGATTCATTTGCCTTAGGCTAAATAAGAACCCACTTCAAAGGTTGAGTGGCCCTTCCTGTGCCGCCAGGTCTTGCATTGTACCCCCGTTTTAGACCCTGGGATTTCATAACGCCTAGGTTTTTAAATAGTTCTCAGAGGAAAACATTTGAAGTTGTGTAATGCACTCTGTTATTGCGCAGCATTTTCAGGGGGATATTAATCACTGGCCCTTGTTCCTTTCTAATAGGAAGGTAACTTGAATGTTATTCATATTAGTCTACAGCGATCTCTGTTTACTGAGTTTATCAGCTGACCATTTATATTTTTTCAGATCCTTAAGTTTTATGCTGGAGTCTCGCTGAAGGGTTTCTGTGTGCCCTACTATTGAACCGACCTGAAAATCACATATATATTTTAAGCTTTCTGCTAGTATTTCTGCAGCCGAGAAAATAGTATTTTTGAATTAGTACGTTGTCTTTTTTTGTTGTTGTAGCCATTATTGCCGTTACTAGATTTTAAAGGAAAAGGACTGGAGTAAACTGTCAAATTTGGCATAGGATGATTTGAGTTTGCAGTTGCCACAATATATGGTTTAGCTCTTATCCAGGTCAGTTTAAAAGCCTGCAATGCATTTCCCTGCGAGAATAGGGAGTTAGGCGTAGGTGTCATTTGTTGTGTACCTACTTTTTGTTAACAATTTCTTTCGGAAGATCTTTCTCGCAACCTATGGCGTTTTAATGGGTCTGAGGTGGTTTAGTCTATCTTCCACCACTTGCGTTTTTTTTGTTTCTTATTGTTTTTTCACAGCTTTGTTGAAGGATTCCGTGCTTTTCAGAGTAAAGTGTAGCACTTCCTCCTGTGGCACATGAGCAGGAATGTTAAACTGATTTTGCTGAAGATCACAGATGATATGAATACACGGTTGTATGTTCAATCCAAGTAAGTTTTCACTTTCAGTTAGGTATCCCAGATGTCCAAGCCCACTGTGAAACCTAATTAAAGTCAACATCTACTTGGATTGGAACAATAAAAGCCCATTCATAATATTTAAGATGGTATTGCCCTTCTGATTAATAGTTTTGCCCTGGTCAGTTAACCACCAGAGAGATTTTAACTTCCTTTAAAGCGGAAGAACTCTGAACGGTAGTTGTTGAAATTGCAACTGTCTTTATAAATTGTTCAGATTATTTTGCAGAAGAGACAAAGTGCTGCTACAACATTCAAAACTGTTGTACATGAATGTTTCATTTCCCTGATTATTGCACCGAATGGGCTGTTTATTCAGTGATGGTTGTTGGCACATAAGGCGCATGTCAGAAAACAGATAGGTTTGACAGCATACCCCAGAAGGATTTTATGAAGTCTTTGGTCATGCTCCGTGACTGACATTGCATGTTGCTGTGATATATTCTCTGCGCTGAATCTTCTAATTTAGAAAGGCTAAATATTTTCCACCTAGTTAGATTCCGACGATTGTTTTCTTGTAATTCTACTATTGTATTAATTGTGGCAGGCTGAAGTCTCAGCCATTTCATTAAGTCAATGTAAATAATTTAATGGAAAACTATTCTGAGTAGGTTGTGGATAGTGAATACATAGAATTGGCGTGCCAAATTGAAAGAGCACATAAAATGTGTGTGTGTGTTGAGGAATGGTCCCACTACAATCTGACCAATGATTGATGTGATTTAATGCATCTTTTAGAATATCTGTTGAATACTAAAATTGTTTTTGCACCTTTTTCTCCATCCTAGTCAATGAAAATAAATTGGAATTGGTTATTAAAGAGACCGCACATTTAAAAAATGGTTTGCAAATGTATTAAGCTAAGCAAATTTCCTCCTGGATAATTGACTACAATATTGTTACTTGTCCTTCCAGTGTGAATTTCTTGTCCTTTCCCCACCTGCATATCATGAGGATTCATGGTGACTGTTAATAGTAGATGCTATCTCTGGGTACTTCAAACTAGCCTGTCTTTCATTCTCCAACATACTGTGCATTTTGCTGCTTGTCTTGGGCATGCCCCTTTCTGCTGAGTCCGTGTCTTCAACTTTTCCCAGTAGTCCCCTGACTTGGCAACCTCCTCTGGTAAGTTAATGTTTTGTAGCTTTGTGGACCAAGTTAACTTTTTTGGTCGCACAATCTCACTTTATTAGGTTGTGTACATAAGGGCAAAGTTAATAGTAATGCAGGGAAGGCTGGTGCAATAGAAATTGTCTGGCTTGCTTAAAATCAACTAAATCTTGAAACGAAGCAGTAACTTTCTACAAGAGCCTTTTAAAAATGTTATACATATTGAATTACTATTACATGCATTTACCACTGCATGCATGTGATCTTGATTAAGACCACTGTATGACCTGACTTAAATAGTGTTTTAATACCCTATGTGGAGTGCTTACCTGCATAGGCAGCTTGTCACGCCGTGTAGGGTCCGTGGATCGATGGTTAGATATGTTTTGTGGTCCTATGTGAGTAGCGTTTCCATGTCATGCGTAATGATCAGAGGTGCTGTTGTGTTCCATAAATTTCTCTGATTGACCAGCAATATGTGACTTATTTCTTCATTTACTTCGACTCCTGTTCATTTGGTGATGGCTGGTGTCTCAGCTGGTACAGTATTGGTGATGGACTAGACTTGTTGCAGATGTTTTACATGAGTGTAATGGGGATAAGCTACATTTGCCGAATTCAGTGTTTTAGTGTAGGGTAGAAATGTGATGCATGAATTGACCATAAATGTATGTAAGTGCAGGTAAACCAAGAAGGATTGACCTATGGTTTGCCTGGTCTGTTTCTTTCCCATTTGTGAGTTGTTAGCTTAAAATTGATCTTGAAGGGATGATTCTTTCTGGGATCTATCCCGGGGATGTGAATGTTTTAGCTATGTTGGGAATAGCTGTGTTTTTAACTGTCTTCTAGAGTGTATACGCTTCTGTGAGCTTAAATTGTTTGTTGGTAGTGGATTCCAGAGCTTAGTGGCTTGTACTGAGAAATCCGTGCCCCAAATGGATTTCTTATTAGAAGGTGATTTATAAGTAGTGTAAGCCTTGAGCACAGTGTCCTGTTATGCTTGCAGTGTTTGCATTTACCTTGCAGGTACAATGTTCCTTTTCCTTGGAAGGCTCTGTGGACAGAGCACAGGGCACTGGACATTGTCATTTACCCTTTAGGTAGCCAGTGGAGTGATTGCAAGGCTGGGCTGGTATTTTTTCACTCGACATTTGAAGTGTTGAGCTTTAGACGGTTATTCTTCACCTCTATGTATGCTTAGTGTGGAAGCAATACTCAAGTTTTGAGATGTAGAGCTATTCCTGGCCATCAGTTTTTAGAACGATTTGGATGACATCTGCATAGTTATGACAGGTGAGGTTGGATTTAATTAATCGGGTATGGTAAGGTTGATGAGGCTTTGTTAATGCAGGTTTCTGCAGACCTTCTTTTGTCTAGTCTTCCGTCAGGAAGGGCTGTAACATGCCTGACAACTCATGGCACGTGGTTGGGTCTTAAGAAAAATGAATTCTTTATGAAATCTGAAAACTGTTTATCAAGCTCACGAGTTATGGCTGTTTGTAAACCAAGACAATTAACAATGAGGTAGGTTTTTCTTCATGCCCTTGTATTGTTGGAAACTACATTTGATCTTCGCTTCATCACTTGTGCTCCTGCTAACAAATTATTGATGAGCAAAGCAGGAATGTTAGTAGTTGTTACCGTCCTATTTTGGTGGCTCTTAATCTTTTCAAAGATTTGCCATTCCAAAATTCAGGAGAGTCACTGACCAAGTTCGACAGGTATACTTTTGATGAGTGGTTCAGCATCAAGGCAATCAGGAAGAGTAAAAATATTGATTTTCAAGTTGTTGATAGTCCCATTTCCTGGTGCCAAATATTAAAGTGCCTGAAATGGCTAAGAGACTTTGCGGTGTAGTAACTAAGTCCATTACCAGCCAATTAAGCCAGCACTGCCATGCTAACATCCAGAATTAAAATTGTTTTCTAATCACTTCTTTATTGGTTTTATATCATAAGTGACACAATAGTGATCACATGCCATTCAGTTATGACACATATTTGTTCCTCACGAAAACAAGCGGTTAATCAAAGTCACAAATGTGAGTGATGGGTGCATGGGATATCCCACTTAGTTTGCTTAAAAATACCCAAGGGTGGATTAGAGATGTGTAGGCTTGCATCCTGTGCACTGTTGTAAACACAATTACCTTTACCACTAGTAAGCCAGAGTGAGTCCTGAAGTTTACAGCTCGATTAATTGTAGGGTAGTAATATAGTACACGGTCCCCATTCAAAGTGCTGCAAATGTAGAGAACACTTCCATAAAGTGTTTTTTTTTTTTTTTTTTTCCTCTGCAAAGCCAAGCCACCATGATTAACCATGTTAAAGTGAAATTGGCTTGTCTTCTGAATTTCTAATTTTAATGCACGGACAGGTGTCAGTTTTTATTATTTTATATTTCACGCACTACTAGCATCCTTGCATACAGGCTTTATGTATTCTTCTCCTGAAACTGAACTAGTTCTTGTCTGCATGTTAAAACTGAAACACTGTCTACCCACTGAATTGCAAGACTAAACATGTTCATAATGTGTGCCAAAATGTTTTTGGTCCTCTTACACTTCAATGGTAAAAACTTGAATTCTTTTACTTCATTAGTTAGTTTAGCAAACTGATTGGCACTAGCATAGCCAGTGTCTGACTTGTTGTATTTGTTTAGGTCGGCTCAAGAGATTTGCTTGGAGTTCTTTTTAGTTATTCTTGCCCGTAGGCAGCCCATTGCATGGGTCTGATACTGTAGGTGGCCTGTGAGGGATTGGGCTACCTATGATCTCTAGAAGGTTATAAGATTGCCATGCTTGTGGCATTATTTTGAAGGTATTTCTGGAGCATTTGCTAAAGCAATCTCCTTCCCCAAACATTTCCAGGGAGTTAGTTGCCCGTCCCTCAAGATATCCGTGTTATATGTAAATGGTAATCCTGTTCCAATTACAAAATTGGGTGGCCATTTTGTAAATGACTGTATTTTTGCTCCACAGGCAACTACATGTTTCAGTTGGAACACATGTGCTCACATCGCCCATAAAAAAATAAAATAAAAAAAAATCTTTTAATGTAACTACAGACATTGTCTCTACGATGACTTCTTTTACCACAAAATTATACATTGAAGTGTCATTCCAACCATGGGTAATGAGTCCGTTGTTAAACTGTACATGGCTTATTCCTCTTCACCTCTTCCCTACCCACCCGTCTCATTCATCTGTATCTTATTAACTCCCGCTCCTGTCTTGGTCATTCAATTGGTCTGCATATCATCCCCGATATTCGTTCCATTTCCCCTCCGATTTTTGTTCATTTTTGTGGGCAACCTTTACTCTTGTATACTGCTCTCTTCAAGCGTACTGCAGTCCATATCTGCCCTAATTTCATTCGTCTGGGTCGACTTCCCTCCACCTCTGAGCAAAATAGCGCTTAGCTACCATGAATCCCAATGTCACCCAAAGGTGTTAACTGTTGGTTAGATCCGACTCTTTCCATATGTTCAGAAGACACCACTTTGGCGATTTAATTGCCACTATATTATACTCTTCTCTCATACTTGTCAGTAGTGCCCCCAATATTCTTGGAGCAATTGACAACTCCGAATTGTGTGGAGGAATGTGCCGTCTTGTTCACACCCTCTAGAGCATAGTGGTGAAACAGCTCTCCACATCTTCGCCAGGGTAGTGCATGCAAAGTAGGCTCTGTGTAGAATCTTTAGCTGTACCAGAAGAAAGCGCAGGCGTATGGCCACCTCTTTAGGGAGGCAATTGCCTCTAGCCATTCCTAAAGAAGCTCTATATTTCTCCCCCGCCCCCCCCCTCCCAGCGGGCTCGAAGGACTGATAAACGTTCCGGGGCATTATTCGTAATTTTCCAATACACTAGGGAGATTACTTTCTTGTCTAAGTAATCGTCTAGAAAACTGTCTTTCAATTGGGAAGACTCTGGTATTTATGTTCTTTTCGGTAGCACTGCTCTCGGCACATGGCTGATTAAGAGGTAACAAAAGGTCTCTGACTGCACCAGCTGATATTCAGAGTTGTAAATTCTTTTGTCTCCTCCCTCCCATAGATCACCCACCCTCGAGATTCTGATCCTATCCCATTTGTCAAACTCCCTCTGCTGCACCAATCAACCCAACTTTGTGGAATCTCACAATGAGGTCACGTGTGTAACTTTCACCTGCCAAAGCTCTTGTTGTATCTTGCCATACCTGCAGTGTGGTCTGTCACCTCAAGGAATGAGCCTGCCCTTCTCCCACCATAGATTACTCTGAAGTAACCTCCTGATTGCATATTGCAGCGATCCATTCTATAGGCTGGATCATCACAGGGTCATTGGGACAAGCACTCGCGGAAAGAAGCCGCTTTGAGAGCTAAAGTGCGGTACGTACTAAGGTGTCTTTTCCTTGCAACACTCCGTGAGCATAGCCCTTTCACGAGCAGCCTCAACCAGGTATGAAGATCAAATAAAGACCAGACGAGGCAACCAAGGAAACGGCGATCAGAACAACATCATCTGGCAAGGCCAAACAAAATCAGACGGGCTCCCCAACCCTTGAGGGAAAAGGATGTTGCCACGGTTGACCCTGAGCATATGAGAAAAGGGGGGAAAATAGAGCCAACTATTAACATTCAATTGGATCATTTGGACCCCAAGTCTTCGCCAAGGGCAGAGGGCCATAGGAGCAACATGCCTATAGAGCTGCCTGGTAGCACTAAAATACCAAATCAGGCCAGCAGATTGCATAAAGATTATCTGGGCAACTCTACTATACTTGCGCAGGGCAAGGGAGGCGAAGCGCCAATTAGCCGTGGTGCAAAGAGTCAAAAAAGCCCTAGAATACTGAACACGTCGACTTCCACACTGATGCACAAAGTAACGAAGGAGGCAACCCTCGGACCCTTGGCAGGAATTGTCCCAGTGGACTGTATGCCAGGGCCGGAGACACTATCCGAACCTCCTGAGGTCCTCTCTCATGGAGCTACAACTTCCACGCTCTTCTATTCGGAGTACAAGTCCAAAGGAAGTTGCGACATATTAAACCGCGGAAACATCATGAAACTGATATAAGCTATAGGCCTGTCAAATGCTGTAACATCACAAGACATCACCTCGATAGAATTTATTGCACCAGCACAGGGTCAAATAAATGAAACCACGAAGGTCTCCTGGCGATCGGTTGAGGCAATGAACAAAATCTTAGGGCTCACGAAAACCTTCAAGCAGTGGGGAATTGCTATACTCCCCGGCAGGGAACCAGGCTACCCACATGTTCTGCAGGAAACCCGAGCCATTGAGCGCCCTAGCGCAGGACAAAGAGCGGTCTACTCTGTTCTGAGGAGTGCCCGGGATAAAAGTCCCATCTCCGACTCGAAAGAAAAAAAAGTAAGAGAGGGTCAACACATTCTAAACAGGGGACTGGAACAGGCCTGCACATAGTCATGGTTGGTGGGAACATTAAACTCAACCCGGCTGCTACGCCAACAAAACGACCTAATGGCTCAAGAAGCTTGCCCATTAAGGATCTGCTCATGGAACATAAATGAGCTATCGAACAAACTGGGGGATGATGCCATGACCACCTACCTACAGACATTTTGACATCGTATTGCTTCAAGAGACATGGCTCGCGGAGCCACAGCACCTTGAAGGGTTTAAAACTCGCCACACTCCAGCTTTGAAAACGAAATTCTCCGGACGAGGCAGCGGAGGCCTAGCCATTTAAATATCATCAAATAACGCAATTTCCTCATGGGACCTCGCAAGCTCTTTCCATTCTCTCCAGTCTGTGGGAATTTCTTTCAGTGCCTACAAAGGCCAGTACAGGACCATAATTTTATTGAATGTGTACATCCGCCCAAACTCTGCGTCCAGGCAAACCCTCTCAGACGAGGTGATAGCGACGGTGCTGGGAATGAGATCTGGATCCTCGGACGCAGATATTATAATATCTGGAGACTTCAACATGTGGCTAATGTCTGACCTACAAAAAAACGAGGTAATCAAATCGCAGGAATGCGACTGGGCCATACCACCGCAGGACCATCCCGGATGGACCCGAAGGGCCGCACCTTACAAGGAAATTTACAACATCTTGGCCTTAGAGCCCTTAACGGGCGTTTTTTTCCTGACAAGCCACCTGGCCTTTCATTTTTATCAAAAACAGTTGCATCCTTAATTGACTATACTTTCGTCAGCCTTCCCCTCTTGGATCAAATTTCCGGCTTCGGGCTTGGCAACAGACTCTAAAGCGACCACAGCCCTCAAGAAATACTGCTTAGCACTAGGCTGGTACAACATGCTAAGGCAGGGGCACAATCTTTTGAAAGCTTTACGATCAATTTAAAACTAAGTGCTCGGTCAAAAACCTAAAGCAGGTAGCAATGGAGGCAAAATACATGATTGAGAACACCAGCACAATAACTGAAGATCAAATTGCAAAATGGACAAACTTCGCGAGGATGCTGTCTGCCAAACACGCAAAACCAATAATGCATGTAAAAGCGACAGGTACCCAACAGTCGACCTCTTGGGATCCTGTGATACGATCGGCGAAAAGAAGCATGAACCGGTTATGGCGGGAACTAAAAATAAAGCCAATGGACTCACCAACTATAACCAAACTGAGAGAAGCTCGAAGACATTTAAAGTCTGTAAAAAGAGAACATCGAAGGGCTCATTGGAACTCCTTTTGGGCCAAATTATACAGCGACATCAGGACAACCTCTGCGAGGTTCTGGTGCACGATAAACCGTCTTGGAGGCTGTGTCCAGAAAGCTGCCTCATCAAACATACTGGAGTCTGAGTGGTTCTTCTTTCTGTATAGTCACTTTAATGACCAACAAACCCTCATCCATAATCAGGTTATTGGTATAGAGGGCAGTAATGTAGCAACAGTGGCTAACTTGCCTCCAGAACACTTTCGCAAAGTGCTAATCAGGGAAGAACATTTCCATAAAGGCCACCACAACCGAAAAGCATACAGACTGTCAAAACTATGTAAACCGCATTGAGCACAGTACAGCCCCAGTGGACCAAAATGAAAAGCGGTCCGAAAAGGGTTGGAAAGATGTCAACAGAACTGAGCACAGTTTAGTCCCGGAGGACGAAATTGAAAAGCTGATCAAAAAGGGTCGGAAAGATGGGGCCCCATGACCTGGAGGCATTCCGCCAGTTTTGTTTAAGGAAGATCCAGCCTTTTGGGCCTCCAAGTTAGCTCCACTCTTCACTTCATCTTAGGAAAGAACACCATCCCACACTCTTGGCAAGGATCAATTTTCGTTCCAATTTTTGAAGGAGGAGACAAAAAATCCCCAGAAAATTATCGGTTAGTCACCCTAATCGATAACGAGGCGAAGAACTTTGCAGGGATGCTGCTCAATTCTCTTTGGGCATGGGTCGATAAACGCTCAGTAATCCCTCCAAACCAAACTGGATTTACAAAAGACACTGGCACCACGGTCAATCTCATGGCTCTCTCTTGCTTGATAGATCAGGCAGAGTCTAACACTAGATCACACTACATGGGATTTATAGACTACAAATCGGCGTTTGATAAGGTCCATAGGGTGAAGCTATGGCAGAATCTCACCTTATTGAACATACCAAATGGACTACTAAGAGTAGTACACATGGGTCAGGATCAACATCGGTGACTGTTCTAGACTGTCTCGACCAATTTTAACAACGCAAGTACTCAAACAAGGATGCGTCTTGGCCCCCACACTTAAACTTATTTTTATTGGATCTACCGGAAAATTTAAATGCATTCAATTCGCATGCTCCTAATTTAGGCAGCCTACACCTGTCAAACTTACTATACGCCGACGATGTGGTCCTCCTAAGCAATACAAAGATAGGTTTACAAAGGATCATGGATGCAACTGCCGCATACTCCATTAAGAACGAGCTTCAGATAAACAATAAGAAAACTAAAATCTTGGCGGTTCGTCCGGGAAGGCCCAAGAAGTTGGCATGGGTCTTAAACTCGGAAAGCATCACAGAAACCAACTGCCAAAAGTACTTGGGTGTCCTCTTCAACAACGGAAGATACAAAAGCCAATTGGGAGACCAAAAAAAGAAAGGAACATGGCTAGCTTTTGCACTCTGCTCTATCCACAGGAAATTACTCTGCCTAACATTCGATCCAACACTTCAGGTGGCACAGGCAAAAATCATTCCAACTTGAACATACGGAAGTGAGTTGTTAAAAGGTCTGGACAGTGGCCAACTTGATAAAATTATTGCTAAAATCTTTAGAACAGTCTTCCAGCTGCTTTCAAATACGTCCCCGGCACAAATCAGGCTGGAATTGGGAATTTGCAAACAATCACTGGACAGAATGATGACTTTCCTAGTGAGCTGCCACAAACTGAGGATATCAAAGGAAGGCAGCCTAGCGCAACATTGGGCAAACCTGAAAACAAAACTATGGCTAGCGGGGCATGGCTATTTGTCAAGCGGGTTAAACATCTTAGGCCTGAGCAAAGTATGGGATCTACGCATTAGCCAAAATGAGTTCAAAAGGCTAGCAAAAATAAGCGCAAAAAGGCTCTCCTCTATGGAAGATAAGGCAAGTCTTGCAAAAAGAAGCCACGGCTGGAGGACCCTTAGATCCTATGAACAGCTGACATCTCAGAGTTGTCTAACTTTACCATTCAGTGCACGCACTAAACTCTGTTTCTTAAAACTAAGATTAGGGGTGATACCCTTGTCCTGCCACCTTCCCAAATGGAAAAGAGATCAAACTCAGGAACCATGTCGATTCTGCGGCTATCGTAGGGAAGATATAAATTATGTTTTATGTCTGTGCCCAAGCCTCATGAAGGAAAGAAGGTCCCTCCTACGGAGGGGCTGGAACAATAAGGAAGCTAGATCATGCAGAGCTGCAGTATTGGCATGTTTTGACCCAAGGAACACAAACTTAAACTGTGCAATGGTAAAGTTTATGGACCGTGCAGCAAAAAAATTGGTGGAGAAGAGAAGTTGTCCGCCACCTCAGGTAGCAACTCAGACTTCAGGATCTCTATACCAGCTGGACAAGCTTCCATGTGGGCATTTAGATGCATGGAAATCTGTTGGAAACCCCTAAACAAAACTGCTACAAAAAAAAAGGGATTGTCGTATAGGCTGGCTAATTCTGGGACTTACTATACAATCTAGTGACCACAAATGCCCTTAAGCCTTAAGTTACAGAGGCTTAGTTTTTTTCCTGGTTCCAGTACCCCCTGGGTCCCCACTAGGCCTATTCCTTGCATTTGTATTTTACATGTACTGCTGTAGTGAAAGAATGCATTTAATGAAAAGGAATATAAAGTAGGGTTACTAAAAGAAAAATGCCATGCCATGTTTTGTTTAGAGTCTGTAAAGATCTCCTCTTGACACTAAATAGACTTATAAATAAAAAAGTATGTATGCATCTGTTACGTGACTTTTCTGTCTTTGTTCTCTTTATCAGTATCATTGAGGCAGCCCTAGAACACAATTAAAAGTGCTTTCTATTTATTTTTGCTGTTCGAAGTATGCACAGATAAGTGCTGAAAATACAGCTTTAGGTGACTGCTTATTTTTGTACCGACTGGGCCATCAAAATAATCTGCTGGCAACCCTAACCATAGGACTGTAAGTTTGTTGCAGGATCAGCACATTATTTTTTTCCTTCACCCTCGATCCCCGATTAATGGCGCAATAGTTTAACTTGGATCTTAAACTCTACGCCGCCTTCTATAACATGCTGAGTTACTTCATGGGTCTGGGAATGCACCCTGCATTCAGACAACTCATTCCTCATTCTTGCCCTCCACTTTCACGTTCACCCTGCACTCACAGCGATCACAATGCACTCACAATGATCACCATGCACTCACACCATTCACCCGCTCACCCTGCACTCAGTGATCGCTCTGCACTCACAATGCACTTGCGCTGTTCACCCTATACCTCACCCTGCAGTCACACAAGTACACTACTCATCCTGCACTCATGTGACACTTCACTCACCTGTTCCCCTCACTGCTCAATATGCAACTCACTCAAACAAGCCCATCAGTAATCATACATTCATTCATCCCATTCTGAACTTGCATCCGCACCCAAATTCATACGCCACCTCACTCACCCTGCAGTCACTCCTCCTGCCCTACTCTCACACTGTTGTATCACTCACCGTGCACTCACATGGGCACTCAGGTCACCCACACAGTGCAGAGGGTTAATGTGCCTGCTACGAAGAATATGTACCATGCAGATCACAGAAATTAGTGTGAGTAAACTATGAGTAGCGCTATAAAAAAATTAAATGTTTGTCAGAAAGGTGCTATAGAGAGACGAGGTGCATTGTTGGTGAGTGCAGGTTTAGAAATTTTTGTCAGGAAGGGGTCCTTACGCCTCAAAATGTTGACAGGGGGGTCTCGGCATCCAAAAGTTTGAAGACCTCTGCCTTAAGGGATCATCATTACAGGCATATGTGGGTAGTGTAATTACAAGAGAGCTCGGACATGTGGGGGGGTCAGGCACCTCCTCCTTTTTTTTTTTCTTTTCTTTTCTTTTTTATAGGAATTGGGGTTCAATTTCATAAAACTCATCAATGTGTTACATTTTATTTTACCGATCTTCAGTTCAAGCGACCAGAGGCTCCGGTCTAGGCTGTGCGTATTTCTCCATTTTTGCCTGGAGGCCTGAGCGTTGCCCATTTGTTGCCATGTTTGTTTGTTATTCCTGGTATGCTCTCTCACACTGCTAGGAGCACGGCAAATGCTGGATGGACCGCCTACCAAAGGGTACTGATTCCCTTGTAGCCTGTCTGGTTCCTACCCCTCCCGCTCTTTTACTGCTGCTTTCAGTCAATGTGTTTCAGGCATCCGTTGTGCTAGCAGCAATCTTCCCTGACTCGAGCTCCCAGACTCTGGTGTACCACTGATTATCTGCTTGTTTGCTTTCTCAAGGTATCACATAATTTGTCCCTATTCACAGGGGGCAAGAAGGGAACCATGTCTGCCACTACTCCTTGCAGTATCTCATCCAGTACGATATGTGGCAGAGACTACAGTTCGAGGTGGGTCAGTCTGTTCTGTGGACCATTGGGAAGCACTGATCTCTGTGTGCTTTTAGCAGGCCCTCTGCACTGCTGCCATTTGCAATCCAGGTCTTGGTGGGCTGCCTCTTTCTTCCAAATTCCTCCCCCCCGTGACCATTGCCATCCTCTGTCGTGGGATCCTACAGCCTTTGTTCCAAGACTGGCCTTGTCCCTCCATGCCTGGTCACCCAAGTCTCTTCTTTAGGGCAACTCCCTCCTCATGCAGCACTCCACTCGGGGCCTGGACTTCTTGCTACCAACGCTTCGTGTGCACTTCAGCTTTTCACAGATCATCATAGCGGGGAGGAGAGCTGCCAGAGTGGTCTGATCCGCAGCAGCCGCATTCAGGTCTTAGGAGTTCCGCATCAGCAGCGGCACTTCATCAGATCTGCTGCTGTCCCTGCCTCCTGTCAATGTTCTCTGAGCCCAAGTGCCGCAGCTGCCGAAAATTACACATGGCCGCCTTACACGTCACGTCTCTTCGACTCCTCCTCACTGCACCTCCTGAAGTTTTCCTTTCCGGTGCAGGCTGCGGCGGGTCGCTCTTTGTTCGGACGGTTGTCCTGGAGGTTTCCACTCGCCCAGGTCCCCTTTGGATTCAGCTCCACATCTCCAGTCTTAGGTGGCAGCTTTCTGGATATTTAATGTGATGTTTGGCATTTTTTTTCCCCCCGGTGGTAGGTCAGAGATCTGCTACGCTCTGGCCCTCTTGGTCGGCAGCTGGCCACACTCCCTCCCATGGATAAGTTGTACTGTACATTACCTCAACCCTTATTTGGGCTATAATGGCGCCACAATTTCGCCCAGATCTTGTGGGTTTGTGCGTGCAGCCTACAACTTTATTAATGGGATCTTTAAGTTTTGGGCACCAGTTCATAGATTCCAGTTGTTATGCAGTCTGTAGGTGGGGTGATTGCCAGTAGCAATGCAATATCGCATCTGGGCAGCACTGTTCCAGTCTCATTTAGGGTACGCTCCTCTCTACATTCACCAAACGTGTTTAGGATGTTCAGGAGTGCAATATGGGGAGGGGGGGGGGGGGTTTATGGATAATTGATCTTCCTAGTATGTTAGACAGAGAGGTGAGTATGTATCTATGACTAGTATTTTGCAAAGACTAGACCATTGAAGACGATATGAAATAAGTCTCATTCACGTGCCTTACATTGCGAGCACCAAAATGGGGGTATTGCACCTGCTCACCATAACATCTTGGGAATCGCATGCCCCTCTTGGTCGTATGCAGTTGAGCTGTAAAGGGTGCAACCCCGAGGGGATAGTCAACTTGCATGGAGCGGTTTTAACATCTCTCAATGTGATGTCTTATAGCGGCCCCACCCAGCTTTTCCATCTTTCCTTTATCTCCACCAACCTGTTTTGCTTGTTAATGAGTACTTGTAGACGTGTCATGTGCATCCCTTCCCCATGGGGCCAAATGTAATTTAGGCGTGAGCAGACTGTATTCTGCCAGTTTGTGCACATACGCTTGATAGGCAATTAATGCATATCTCAACCATATGTATTTATAGAATTGAGTATTATGAAGCTCCAATTCCGCTTCACAGTGATGGTCTGCTTTGGTTGCCCCTCAAACCAATACATCATCCTGGTAATGGAACTCTCTGAAATTGTTTGAACATCAATGACCTAGCCCTTTGTAATACCGAGGCTGCAGAAATTGACCTGAAGGGTATACGTTTGAATCTGTCAGCGCCTAGGGGTGCGATGAAGGCAGTGGGATCTTGGACTCAGTGTGCAACCATAGCTGGTAATATGCTGAAGCTACGTTTAGAGGGTGAGAACTTTAGCCTCCCTTAAGTCTGTCAACATTTCTGTAATTGTTGATTGAGGAAAATTGTCCACAACTACTTTATTCAGTGTTCTTAGATCAACACATAAGCGTGCTTGTTGCCTGCTGTGCATTGTATCATAATGGGAAATAACCATTCTGTGCCTCCGTCTGGTTCGGTAACATTCAGATCACGTTTCTCAGTCTATTCTCCCAGCATCGTGTATGTTTACTGGTAGTCTTTGGACTTTGGATAACACCAAGGTTACATTGGATTTTAGCTCTATTTTGTGGATGTAGGATTTGAAGCATCTTAATTTTTCACTGAATTCTTTTAGGAACTTGTGTACACATCAGTTCTCCTGGATTGCCTTAACTTGGATTTGTGGTGAGGCATTGTAACCCAGAATGATTCCCAAGGTTTTTTGTACTGGTCAACATAAGAGGTCACCTTGCTCAGAGATTTGCACTTTAGTTAGGGTTTTCTTCCGACCCTACTGGAAGTAGCCTTCATGTTGATGAGTTGGCCCCCATATCCACTGGGTTGTATGTCCATGTTCATCAATAAGACCCTATTCATCAACTTGTCTCTGAATACCTGGTCGGAAATAATCGTTAGTTTGGAGCACAAATTAAACTGTGCATCTACCTTTACATCTATTTTCATATTGTTCTCTGAAATACCTTTATCATTACCTGTATCGTTCATTTGTAAGACAACTTTGTCACATATTTCAGATATGTTGGAGCTTTTATTTTTGTCCCCCTTTACTTTTATCTACAGCACCCAACAGAATACCCCTTCTTGTCACATTCCATGCAGGGCATTCCCTCCAGTTGGCCATATGGCCTGGCGTCACACCTGACGCACTGCCTTTGAATCTCTAATCATTAGTTTTAATCATCTCCTTCTCTCACATTAATTTCTCCCCTATTTTTATGTGAATTGCTTTATAGGATGGTGCTTTATTCTAGGTAATGTGTAAATAAAATTGGATAAACACATTTCATAAGCATTAGGATCTTCTAGCTCATCAACAGATCGATCTGATAGGTGTTCTAGAACCACCGGCTCTTCTGCTCCTAGGCAGTGTGGTGGCAACGCTACTTTTCTGTCAACCTTTATCTTTCACAGTGTGTCATCCAATTATAAACATGAAAGGAGTTATGAAGATTGAAGATACTGAGCTTGCGCGCAGGCCTCTGTCGCAAAGGGAGTTAAAGTAATTCCCACAGAATGCACAGTTTCCCGGACCATGCTAGTGAAATGAAGACCAAAGGCGTTGGAGTAAGTGAGATGTGAGCGGACGGGGAAAATGAGATTGAGACATTTTGGCAGAACAACCATTTTGACTATTTCCAAGTGTCCCGTTAAAGAAAAAAGGAGTGTATTCCATCTTGGAATTTTCTCCTCAAGCTCTCCATTGATCTCTCATAGTTAATGCCCCACAATTACTCTACAACTCAACTCTGCCATATACCAAGTCGGCTCCTGTGCCCATCCTAATGGAAACTCTGATTCAACCTGAGTAATGCGGTCAGTGAGCGGGAAAAGAATGGATTTGGCCCAGTTTATATGGCTGCAAAATCTTATGACCGCTCAGATGATGGGACCATGGCTTACTTGTGGGCCTCGAACATAGAATATGGTATCCTATGAGTACATCGAGATTAGGATTTTACGTGCTGTGAAAGTGAGCCTGCGCTGGGCATGATGTTTTCTCAGTCGGGCTGCTAGCGGGTTTATCACATTGGCAAAAACAGGGGACCAGGGCCATCCCTGACGGTGCCACACGTTATTGGGAATGGTTTCGATATCAAACCATTAAGTTCAAAGGTGGGACATTAGAGTGGTATCGGGCATGTGGAATTCCTATAGCCCGACACCCAGAATATATTATTTGGCGTCAAGGGAACAAGTTTTAATGTGCCTTAAGTCCTTGGGACAAGTGTGCCCAACCCCCTGTAGGACAAACCCTTTGGCTGCCAGTTTGCAGTACCACATTATGGGTCAGGGAATGGCACTGTCTGCATTTAAGGTAATATTTTTGCCCATATGTTAATGCTGTTCAAACTTGTATTTATGGTTCATTAATTGAAAGCCTTTATTATTAGGGTGAGCGCTCTAAGTAAATGTTGTAAGCTCCGACTGCATTACCGACAGTGGTTCCAGTATAAAAATGTGTACACATGTTTTCAAAGTTTAGCAATATGAGGCTATGTATAATGCGCTCTGATTTGATGCAAATATTTACAGAAGCTTGAAAGCAAGATTGGTTCTTTGCTTTCTAAATCAAATGTTCATAAAAAAATGAAAGCAGGAAAAAAAACATTTTGCTAAACTACTGTAAAATTTCAGGTACCCTTTCTTTGCAGCATCATTTAGTAATGTGTTGATGCATGCTAGTATTTCCCCAAAAATATTCATCCTGGAAAATCAGTGTAACCAGTTTCAATAAGATTATGGGAAACCAAAATAAACAAGCATTGGCAAAGCCGGTAGGTCTGAAATTGGTGGTCTGCTTTTTAGTTTTGTTTATGTGTAACTTGTGTTGGCATGGTTTTTGTAAAACCTTATTGGTGTGGGAGCTGCTGGGTCCTCACCATTTATAACAAACATTGGCAAAAGCAAAAATAGTTTTATGCTCTCAAAAAGCACACACTGCTACAGTAGTTACTAGCACTGAACCAGGGTGGCCTCAGCTTGATCAAGACAGGTGTAGAAGGAAGTACTTGTGTGTAACAAGTCAGTAGGGGTGGACTGCAGTTTCAGATGGTCATTAAGTAGTTCTACCACATAATCTGAGGCCCATGGCTTGCAGTGCATGTTGGCAAGCGTTCTGCCTGGTCGGTCGCCCTCTCCATATCGGTGCACTTTTGCTTTGAGTTAGAAATCTCAGTTCTCTGCCTGCCTCCTCATTATATTCGGTGAGTATTTCCCTGAATGTCGCCATAGTGATAAGAGATTTAGTGGCACAGTACTCCATCTCTAGCACCTGGAGGTGGCGCTACTAGGTGCCCTCTAATTGCCTTGGGGCGCCAGCCTGTTTCACAATGCACACCCCACAGATTACAGCCTTAAAGGCCTCCCGAAATATTGATGGAGAGGAGACTGAGCCTTGATTAAGGGTAAAATCTATTCTAGCAAGCCTGACTGTGGCTCGCATGACCGTCCCAAAGGGCCCTTGTTGGCAATCACCATGTAAATGCACTTTTAAGTCCAGGAGCGCTGGTGTGTGGTCGAAGAGTATCTGAGGTAGATGGGGGAAACAACAGTGGTCCGCGTCGGGACACCTCTAGTAGTAAGCCAGTATTCTGTACATGGCCACATGCCCTGGGTCAATGTAATGCATGTACCCTCCTCACTCTTCCCATGGAAGCTTCTCAATAAATCAGCCGGAGCGGTCGATCGCCGAGTCCAGTATCGCATTAAAGTCTCCTCCCACAGATCTTCGAAAAATATCGATGTGGTATCGGACTATATAGACATGTACCAGCCCAGTCTTTTGCTGGTCATTAAAACCCAGCACATTCCAAGTTGGACATCTAATTGTGGTAGTCATGAATTGTGTGGAATTTAAAGTAAGACATGATACTGTCCTGCGTCAACCCACAGTGAAAATTCCTCAGTGAGATGTAATGCGAGGGTTGTCAATTGGAATAAAGAGTGGTGAGATAACAGTAATGCAACCAGAGGTCTGTTTGGGAACTAGTGTATCGTTTTGTGTTGTATGTAAGGCCTGCCACTGGGGAAATAAAAACATCAAGTAAAATAACTTCCCACCCCCTCCCACTTCAGCTCCTGGACATGGTGGAAGGTAAATGCACCCGCCACCCCAGACCATTCCTGTGAAGAAACCGAATACATGGGGACCATTCCTCAGGGCGATGACTAGCCAGGCTGACTGCCCAGTCTGAATTCGACAGGGTGGCCAAAGGGGCAGAGTACCCCAAGTTGATGACCTGGGGCTCCCAAGTATGGCTGAGAGGTTGCTGGGGGTATTGGCGGTCGAAACAAAAATGTTTGATCATATGGTCTATTATTGACGCCACTTGTTCATTGTCTCTTCATATAAGGAGGATTCTACACCCCAGCGTTGTGCCAGCGAGTCCATGGCATTTTTTCTTCTGTTCCGCGGGGACGCTTGGGGAGTCTTCACATCTGCTGTGATGCTTTTGGCAAATTTGAGGGCGGCCTTTGGGTCAGTAAAGTAGTGGGGCTACCCCTCATATGGTATGTATATCTTGGCGGGGTAGTGAAGTGTTTAGGTAATATTTGCTTTTTGCAGGATTTTCTTGGCAGGCAGGAACTCCCATCGCGCTGTGTGCACCATGGTGGTGCAATCCAGTTAGAAGGAGAGTTAGGTTCCCTAATACTGCGCCTCTCAAAGTTTTTTGAGCTTGGCAAAGGACTGCATCTCTGCTCTTAAAGTTATGGGCGGGCTGACGCGGCCGTAGTGCCAGTTTGTGATGGGCTTGCTCCACAATGAAGTCTGGGGACCGGGCCTCCTCAGAGTTTTCGGGGAATGATTTTAGCATAGTTTTCCATTTTTGTCCATGTTGATGGAAATCAGGCACTTCTGTTATTCGCCGATTGTTTGCGCAATGAGCATGCCTCCGAATCTGCAATCCCCTTTTGTTGCCAAGTTTCCACAGATCTACATACTGGGGCTGAAGGTAGTGGTAAGCAATAGTTTCAGGGTTAGAATGCCCTTTTGAGTCTGTGCAAACCTACTAACTTGCATGTTTTAAGGGTTTTCAACAACTCTTTAATCTTTTCACAGACTGAGAAATGTTGGAAATGTTCTCCCGACAATGGCAGACTTAAACCTTCTTCCAGAGTTTTGGGGGGGGGGGGGGGGGGGGGGGGGACGGAGTGGTTGGATGGAAAGTAAACTTGCAAACACTCAAGATTTGTACATGAGCAAATCCACACATGCATATTTGCTCATGCTAAAATACAGTTTGCTATTTTCTAGGAGTACTCTATCTTGTCCTACTTCTGTAAGTTCTTGGGAATTCAGGAAAGCCGTATATCTGCAATTAATGCAAGGACATATACCCTGAGTGCACGTTTGGTATTTTATTTAATAATTGGGCCCCTGATTGGTCTGGCGTTGACAATGACCTTTGTTTTATTAAAATTCTGTTTATCTCTGGATCGGCTGCCTTCACTCCGAGTGACTGCATTCTGCTCTTTAAAAAGGAGCATATTGGCACAGAGTAGTTTTGTTCCGTGCCAGTAACTAATGTGGCTGTGCATGCTTTTTGAGACCAAAAAACTATTTTTGCTTTTGCCAATGTTTGTTATAATAGTGAGGACCCGGCAGCTCCCACACCAATAAGGTTTTTCAAAAACTATGCCAAACAAGTCACACATTGACAAAACTAAAAAGCTGACCACCAATTTCAAACCCGCTGGCTTTGCCAATGCCTATTTATTTGTGTTTCCCATAATCTTGGGAACTGGTTACACTGATTATCCATTATGAAAATTTTTGGGTAATACTAGCATGCATCAACACTTTACTAAATGATGCTGCAAAGAAATGGTGCCTGAAATTTTACAGTAGTTTAGTAAAATGTTCGTTTTCCTGCTTTAATTTTTTTATGAACCCTTTTTTTTTTTTTAAATCCAAGAATCCTCAATCTTGCTTTCAAGCTTCTGCAAATATTTGCATCAAATCGGAGCATTCTGAGAGTATTTTACATAGCCTCATATTGCTTAACTTTGAAAATGTGTGTAGACTTTTTTTTTTTTTTTACTGGAAGCCCTGTCAGTGCAGTCAGAGCTTACAACATTTACTTAAAGCTCTCACCCTAATAATAAAGGCTTTCAATTAATAAACCATAAATAAAAGTTTAAACAGCGTTAACATATGGGCCAAAATATATTCTTAACTGCATTACGGTGCCCTTTCCTGATCTATAATGTGTTATTGTAAACTGGCAGCCAAAGGGTTTGTGTTGCAGGGGGTTGGGCCTATTTGTCCCAAGGACAAAATACACATGAAAAAGTGTTGTCCTTGACCCCAAACAATATGTCCTAGGTGTTGGGCTATAGGAATTCCACTTCCCTGATGCTGTCGAAGGCAATGCAAACATTCACCCCCACTCTGGGTTGATTGCGTAGCACTTCTCACCCTAAGTTGGCAGGGTATGCCCAGACATGGGTCCCTTGTTCACTGTGCCACTGGATTCCAGATAGCCTGGCTGATGAGGGTTATGAACCCGAAACCAGTCCCAGGATGTTTGTTTCCGGTCCAGGGAAGACCTGGCTTGGCAGTTCGGGCTGGACTGTTACCATGAAGCACAGGGTCAGACTGAGTTTGCATATGGCCATATCTGAACTGGGGTGGTGGAGTGAGCTAAAGCATGATGGATTAAACCCAGATCAGTTGACTGGGGGTGAGTGTTTGATTTGCTCAAACACTCCGTCCATCATCCCCTTTGGTATAGCTTCGTCAAGTGCTCAATGGCCAAAGCGAATGGGAGTGGTGAAGGGGGACAGTCTTGCCTACTACCTCCGCAAATTCGGAAGGGCGGTCAGAGAGTGGCATTCACATTTACTTGTTTGTGAAGCTGCATGTGTACAACACGGGTGTGAGCCCATACGTCAGTACTTCAAACTGGAAGGGCCAGTCAAGAAAATCAAATGCTTTTTCAGTCTATAATCATGAGACTGGTCTAACATGGTGGACTGATCTAGAGCATCTCTATCTGCTCTATGCAGGGTATCTAATGGGAGTTCATCATTAAGGGGCTTGGAAAGTTCCATGGTAGATCTGCCATTGGGCATATAGATCCCTGTAGTAGGAAGCGTGTGCATGGTTCAAGCTGTTCTATCCAAGTTCCCTCTTTTGTCTTTATTACAGGGATTACACTGGAAGTAACTGCACTGGTTGCCAGCCAGTAGAGTTGTTTCCCAGGTTTTTTATAACATTCATACATTTGTCTATTTGGTGCAATGCAGCAGTCCTCGTCTAGGCGCAATTGATGTTGATGGTAGGAGCTAGATTTCCTCATTTTCCTGGCCATACTTTTATGCTCATATATGAGAATCCTTGCCTTGATATTGGTTAGCTGTTGGTTTTTAGCCTTGTCTCATGCATATTAGCTTTCCTGGGTCCCCAGAGCATCCCCGTAGATTCTTCTGACCCAACGTTGAGATCGAAAGATCTTCAGTTCTTGTAAGAGGTATTCCACAAATTGTGCATCAACAGGGCACCTTGCATTCATGCACCAAATCAGGCGACGGGGGACCCGATATGCAGCATAACTGGAAAATGGTCAGATTGGGCAGGATGGTCACAGCAGTTGTGTGTAACACATCCATGGCCGGTAGGAAGAGATTTTCAATTCTAGCTATACTTGTCTGTGTTGCCAAGAGCTGGGTTTACCTGGGTGCTAGATTCTCTAGACCTCACGAAGGGCTAGTGAATCAACCCATTCAGCTCGCATTAAGTCTGTTGCAGTCTCCTTGCCCGTGCTCCTGTGGTGTCTTATTTCTTGTTGTTTTTTTTTTCTTCTCGAGTGGGGTGAGTTCTTTGCTGGGCAAGAGCCAATGCCGAAGGCTGCCCCAATTCAACTCAGAGATGCAACACCGGGCCACTCCTCAGTCTGGGGCCTGTGGGATCTCCCCTGCGGCATGATTCCCTACACGGCAGTGTGAAGGGTGTTGCAGCACCCCCAAGAGCCACCACCATCTTGGCCACTTCCCAAAGTGGGTAGTCATGAACTGTGGGTTGCAGCCATGTTACCCACAATGGCAGTCAGTCTTTCTTTGTAAGCTTGGATTGGATATAAGGCAGCCCTCTTGAAGACTAGACCAGAGTTTGCTTAATTTAAATGCTGGTTTCCAAGAAAATCCCAATTGTTTTTTTTTTTATTCGGTATAGATCAGTAATTGCTCACATAGAATGAATGAGAGAGCTTTTAAATGTATTTACTCTTTCACTACTAAGAATGTCCTTCCTGTTGTCTCATTTAGGTACCCCTACAGTGATGAGGGGAACATCTGTAAATGAGACAAAACTGGGTGGGGGTTTCTAAGTGTATAGTGGTGACTCTCTCAAGAACTAAGTTACTGAGAGGATCAAAGAAACATAGAGCCAACCCACAACTGTGGGTGGGGAAGGGAAAAGACCCTTTTCTTTTAATTGCCCTCACTCACTGCTTCATCTTTGGGCAAACCCGACTTCTAAAAGTCGGGTGGGCTTGACCGTCTATCAGGGAGCACTTAGAGATAATTAGTAAGGGGGCTTACCATTAAAGATAAAATGTCTAACCCACTCCTAAGGGAATCTTTAATAGTGGGGTGGGTCGGAAGGTTAAAATATATACAAAACTGGTATTAAGGATGTGATGGTCCTATGACCCTAAAAACAGCACCAATATGTTTCAGCCCTACTTAACTGGCTTTCTATGAGTCCTGGGCTTTCGTCAGGCTGGGACTTTATGAGGTTACTTCCCCCAAAGACGTGAGTGCAATATGTACTATTTGTCAAGTGCACTAGAAATGTTATAGAAAAGAACAAGCCTACTACTTGCTACCGGACTGGATGAGGAATACCTATGTAGAAAAGAAGAACAAAATTGCAACCGTTAATATGTCCAACTTTGTTATAATTTGATCACCATCAGTACACCGGTACCCCCGAATTAGTAGTTGTGATGGTGTCAGGATTTCCCCCCCTATATCAGTGCGTCGCCTCACCAGCTTGTTGCTGTGGTCCCAAACAAAACGAGATCACAATCCTATCGCTTCACATGCACTTTAGTGGCTTTCACGAGTAGTGTATGAATGCATTATTTCATCCACACTACACTTAAATGTCTCAACACATTCATCCACAACACCAATAAGTATTTACAGTACGTATTAGTGTTCTGTAAAATTACCCCAGTGACTCGGTTATTGATTCTCAAGAGAGCGCAGAAGGGAGGCCTTGTAGTCGCACACTGTGGGTGACCTATTAAGAGTAATGGTATTGGTAAAAAAAGGTTAAGATAATGAGCACGATTGTTGATAAAGTATGGATCTAGCCTAGCGTCTCGCTCTAAAACTTGCCGCTCAAGCATAGGCTCTTTTGACTCAGTTACTGCCACTTACTTCATCAAAGGTCCTTCCCTGCCCGAACTTGCGTCTGCTTGTGCTCCCCGGCTTGTGCGGTTTGTTTGTGTACTATGAGGTATTCTTGCTGTCTAGGTAGTCTAATCGATGGGTAGATGAAGGTGAAGTCAAACCATCTCTAGACGCAAGAACGATATTGTGGGGTAGGAAGATGCGGCCCATGCAGGTGAGAGCAGTGGCCCGGTTGGGCTGGGGGGGGGGGGGCGGGTTCGAGAGGGGGATCTTTGATAGACTGTCTGGGAAAATGTATAATTTAATTTACCATTGTGGTAGTCTGTCAAATCCCCTCTTCCCCCAACCTGGCCCCACTGCTCTTACCTGCACAGGCTGTGGCTGGAGGTAGGAACATTTGCAGTCGAGTTTACTTTTTAGAGCTAGCGCCTGTGTTGCACTGCTCGCGCAGCGAGAGCCCTTTTGTATGGGGTTTTGAAAGCTGACCACACGCTCGCAGGGCTCGACAAATCCACTTGACCGCTCGTATTTGCGAGGTAAATTAAATGAGGTCGAGCTGTTTTTAGGTCCTACTCTCCCTTTCTGGTGAGTAGGAAAACATACTAACTTTTGTCCTCTGTCTTTGAAAACGGAGAATATGTGACAAGAAAACAAGATTTAAAGGCCTTTTTATTGCTTACAAAGCAAATGAGCAATAAAGATGCCTTTAAATCTTGTTATCGTGTCACATTTGCTCCGCTTTCAGAGACGGAGGTCAAGTAGGTTACTGTTAGGTCGAGGAGATTTTTCAAGGTACTAGACCTGCAGGACTAGTACCATATTTCAGATTTTTCGAGCCCTGGCTTGTGTGTGTGATCAGCTTTCGCCGTCGGGCATTGGCTTTCGCGTGTTTTTTCTTTCTTTTTTTTTTTCTCCAAAAAAAGGCACGCAATTGGGCAAAGGCGGGCACATGTCCCACCTTTGCTACGCCTATTCCCAACAGTGGCTAGCACGCGCAGCAGCGCGCGTTCACCTTGCTGTCGCTACCCCGCTCCCCCCACCTCCTCTTTGGTGCGTGCGCACCACTAGTTGTTGACCATCTCGACGCGATCTTTCAATGCTGCTTGTTTTCTTTACTGTTGGTATAATCGCGGCACCCGCGCTTTGCTTCTAACATTAAAATTAAAGCGTCAGTGCCGCGATGCTTGTTTTTTGGCTTTGGCAAGTGCATATTTCTGATCCACAGATCGGTTCATGGCTTTGTGTTTTCTCGCACTGGTAATAGCCAGAGAATACAGGACTTTGGGATGCTTATAGGTCGCCTGTTACTACTACTGTGATTGATAGCAACAATGTTCCAGCATTCCTATATATGTGCACATCCCCATACTAGAAGGTAAAGGTCTGCGACATTGATATTGGATCACTGGCACAGGTCGCATACTCAACAAAATATGTGCCTTTTATGTTTTGGGGACAGATGGGTTTAGTTTAAGTAATTGAACTGTGTGAATTTGATAGTGTGCATAAATACTTTGCATTACTTATAATCACAACTGATACGTAGCTGTGATTTATAATGACTGTCTCCCACTTTGCAACTCTGTGTTCACATAGCAGCACAGTCGCTCGTTACTAGCAGTATTAGCTTTGTATACTGAACTGTGAATTGGTGCAATTATAAAGCCTGCCAGTTAGCAATGTGAAGGCTTTCCCTCTAAAAAAAAAAAAACATTTTTGGACACCGTGTTAAGCGCAATTGGTATCACTACTTCTGATTTTAAGTTAGTTCTCAATTGCCCAGCTTTCTATGCCTTGAAAAGGTTTTGTGCCCCAATTGCAAAAGACAGTCTTCAGAAGTGTTTGTTTACCTGTTTATCTTTAAGACTGACATGCCCTCATATTAGATTTATCCATTACATACTTTAAACAAGTATTGAAAATGCAATAGGTCTCGCCTTTAAGTAAGTTAAAGCCATTTGCTTTGCTAATGGTATTGTACCTAATGAAAGGCGAGACCTATTGCATTTTCAATGCTTGTTTATATATGAGCCCAGGTCCAACCCATACACCTCTCCACTGATTGCCTCCTAAATAATTTGTAATAGATTCTGGCTATCTCTGTCACTATTTATTATGTTGGCCCCATTTGTTTACCCTACCTCCTCAACCCAATTGAGCCCATCTACTCTGCCAGGCCAAATTTCTTTCTACCATAACTGCTTCATGCAGTTTCCTTTTGGTAGCCAAGCAATGTTCTTTAGCTGTTATAGTTTTGGTGGTCCTGTCAGACACAGCACAGCTGCTATACACCTTTACCCAGCTACCTTCATGATCCAGCAGCAAGTTCTCATTTCTGCTGCCTGTTCCCACACCACATCCGGGGCCTCAAAGTCTGTGAATTACTATTTAATTTAATTTAGCAGGGAACAGGGGTACATTCGTAAGCTGCATCGCTGCTGGTTTCTCTTTTAATTCCGGAAACGACTTTTTTCCTTTGCACTCCTAGTGTGGTGTGGGAAGAGCAGAACGAGCCATTTCAAACATCACTTTTCCCAGAACGTGCTGAACTCTCAGGCATGAACCCTCTCCCTGTAATTGAGCAACCTGCCAGTTACTTGATGCAGGGGTACTGGTAGGCGAGCCCAGCGCCAGTGCTATGAGAACCCACTCCACTGCAAAGCATTGGGGTTGGCTCCTCCTCCAGTACTAACGTGTAGTAATTGCTTATATTCACTGTTATGAAGTTCCTCAAGGACCGCACCAATCTTCGCTGTCCCTTTAACTGTTCTGCTGATCTGAAATTCTCTTGAGGCTTTAGGAGCATGATAATTACAATGCGGGTTGTGTTTTAGTATTGGTACATCTGTTTCCACTTCCAAAGGCAAGTGGGTGGGTCTGTTGCTTGCAGCTTCACTTCTTTTGAGTGTAATGGTGTGTTTGCCCCCATGTGGTCAAGCTTACTTAGATTGTTGGTTGTCTGGTGGTACTGCTGGGCTGGTGTACTTGACCAAGTTAGCTTGGTTAGGTCATACATTCACAGTTAAAGTAAATGTAGGCTGCCCCCCTTTTCAGCTCTTCCAGCAGTCGCTCCCATTCTCATTGGTCTTTGTTTGCATCAGGTCTCATTTGTCTGTCTCTTTGACCTCTCCTACAGACCTCCGGTGTTTCTGGCTTTTTACTGCCTGATGTGGAGTGCAGTTTTGCATCAGCAGCTAATGTACAGTAGCAGGATCCACACCCTAAAACAACTTTTTGTATCTTCTGGTTGGGATTAAGGAAAGCCCAAATGACACAACCGGTTTTCCATACCCTATCTCTCACCCTTTTGCAGATTACCAATTTAAAACCGTGCTATTTAGTACTGACCTAGTGGTGCCAGAGGGGGAAATATCTTAAGAGCTTAACAGAACACTTCCACTGTGTGTTCCGTTAGGCCAGATACTCAACTGACCTAACTCACTTGGCCTTGCACAAAAGACAATTTTTCTCAGTTGCAATGCTGCTCAGATCATCCGTCTTAATTTTTCCTCTTATGAATTGGTTTTCTACTTGAAGACTAATTGTTATTTGGTATCAATCACTTAACTACTTTTGCCACTATTCAACCAAATTCCTCATCACGATCCGGGCAAATGTTTGCCATATCTACTACACTTTTTTTTTTTTTTTTGGGGGGGGGGGTTGAGCATACTTTACCGAATGTGTTTCGCTTGCGAGACACTTAAGACAAAGGACACGGAGACCTCATATTGTTAACCATTTGTTGGCTTGCGTGGCACTCTTCTTTTCAGTCTCTTAATTAGTCATGGCAGGCCTAACCTCATTTCCGTTCCTCACTGTGGAGCAGGGACCACGCAGTAATTGATTCAACATAAACAGTTGCCTTCCGCTGTTCCCGACACGATTAAATTACTGTTTTGTGCTGTTTAACTTCTAGTACCCTGCTAACAGAAGGCGTTCGACTGGCAAACGTGCCCAGCAGGACAAACAAAGTCGCAAACATTTATTTTCTATAGTTAACTTTATTTTGCCAAGGCTTCTTTTCTCACTTTGCACGCTTGTTTTCTTTTGTTTCTACTTATGGGCGCTGTTCAAAAAAAAATTTACTATTTTATTGCAGCCTGTCTGGTTACCTTGTATTGTATGGTTTTTCTCCTGCTCAGATTCCAGGTTCTCTTTTCCTTACCACACACCTGTGGCAGACTGTAGTTGGGCAGACCTTAATTGTACTCCAGCAGCGCTGCAGTCATTGGTCCATACTGTAGACCCAAAATGAAAACAAAATTAGAGATGCACCACTCTACAATATTGAGAAAAGTTCTTCGAATAATAATTCACTAAGGATCCACGCAGTCGTTGTAAACTGTTCAAGTTTTTTTTCTTTTTCTTTATTTAATTCTTTAAAACTCAAACGGCCAACTAGTTTCGTCCTAAAAACCAGCACTTCTTCAGGGCAATGTAGGCAAATAGACAGCGGGTTTGGCGTGATAACCTTGTCCCAAAAGTGTTTTATTTATTTATTTATTTTGTTTGTATTGCGGCTGGGATGGTATTCGGACCATTATATTCAACTAACAAGTTTGTTGCACTTATCCATCTGTGTCGGTGCGTAGTCCAATTCATCCAATCCAAAAACAGTTAGTTATCCTTCCGTTATATTAGATTTATTTGTTAATATTGTTATATAGCCGGGCATACGGCTTGCGTGGTATGATAGCCACAACCATTCAATCCAAATGTAGATATTGTCCCCTAGGTCATATCGAAAATGTAGCCAATTGCTTTCTTATTCGTTAATCCTGCACCATATTGTAAATGGCGTTTTCCTGCCGCCAAACACTACTACTGTAGACCCAGTATTGTGGGTGCCTTCTACTCATGCTTTTGGGGCTTTCTCTGCTGATATTGGTGTATAGAATTCAAGCCAAGACCGATTAATGGATTAGAGGAGTCGATGCTTCCTTCTTCTAAAACCACCAGGTTGTTTTGATTTGCGAATGGGCTGCATTCTAATGCACTGTTCTTTGGGATGGACCAGAGTGCCCCTCACCTACCTGTCTGCATTGCGCTACCTTTGGCCACATCTCATTCATTTTTGCGCTCTGCCAGTATAAACCATCTTGTCAGTGGTGCTCTGTAGCAAATGGTAGGGGGCGGGGTGGGGGAGGAGACAAATTGTCAGCGCGCGGTGGTAGCAGCTATATGTGGCTCCATGTAGTTACAGCCTGAAGTAGCCCAATGTCCAGGGCTCGAGGGCCAGACCAGGGGTATGAATGGGATGTGGCCAGTAGATGGGCTTCAAATGGGTTCTCTTTATTGGCAAGATCCTCTGCAGTCACAGTGTGAAGGAACAAGTCCATGTAATGGGCTGGAAAAAGAAAACCACAAAAAATAGCTAGACAGGAGTTGCCTCCAAAAAGAAACACAATAGTGTCCGGACTGTGAGAGATGGGTTCTGCTAGCGGTCTGCTCCTCACTCCGGGGCTTCTTTGCCTTCCCGCTTCTCTCTGAGACATGCTTTCTTCCCGTGGGCTCAAAAGGGGGGGTGGGGGGGGGAGGAAAGGAGAACAAAAAGAGCACTGGGATTAGGTTATGTCGGCTTCTGACTAAGTATTTTGTGCTACCGTTACCAAACGCTGTGAGGGAACCAGGGTGGGACTGTTTTGGGGGAGTGTGTGAGGGAAAAACCTGGTAGAATGTGGCAGTGGATTACCACCCTGTTGTTCACCCACCAGCCCCACCAAAATGATCCCCTTGGAGGCACTTGCCTGGTGCCACAACCCCTGAGCAGGGCTGTAGCGGCGGAACCCGGGGCGTCCTCTCCCTCCTTTGGGCCGCCGGGTTTGTCAGCGTTGTGCTCCTTCTCCGGTGTCTTCGGGATTTCGGGGGTCCTTCCGCTCGGCTCTCTGCTTGCCTCTGCTGTCTCTGGTCTCCTTGGGTCCTCTGGGGCTCCTCTGTCCTGCTCCTCGCGTGCCTAGACTTCTCCTCCTCGTATTCCTGGTTCCGTTGTCCGGTCTTCTCCGCTGCTCTCTGCATCCGCGCTGTTCCGGCCGCCTCCTTGCCATACTCCGCCGTTCTTGTCTTCCGTTTTCGCCGAAGTCCTGACGTCACGCGTCCCTAGTGCGACTAGACAGCAGGCTGCTTCCAGTTCCCTTTTTGTGCCCCAGTCCGTTTTTTCCGACTTCCGCCGGGCTGAACCCTCGTCGTCCTCACACCCAATTTGTCCGAAACAGGTCTGGGGTTGCATGTGTTATGGTTCAGAGAGGACCTGATTTGGCTGTTCGGGCTGGCCTGGTCCTATTGGAGCAGGATCATGATGGATTTGTTGTGGCTGGGTCTAATCAGAGGTGGCATTTAGGGTAAAAAACAGTGGGTTGGTATCATACCACGAACTATTGCCAGTGGTTACAATTATTGCAAGCATTCGTCTGATCACCTTTTTGTGTTTCATTTCTTGTGTATCCACTGCCTGGTTGCTGAATGACTCTGCTTTTGTCCAACCACACTTAAGGATCAGGATTTGTTTTGGGTACAGTACCTGCTTCAAACTGGATGTTGATGTTAGATTTGGGAGGACACTGGTGATTACCATAGTGCACTCGCTTATTAAATCTCTGGTTTAGTGTGGTCGAACCCTCTTAAATGCCCCAGCACATGGCATTTTGTGCCCCTTTGCAGCAAAGCAAATAGATTATTGAAAAATTGGGTATGGTTGTCCCTGTGACCTTTTACCCCATTGATAATGGAGCACCCAGGAGTCAAACTCACCGATAGCTGGTGCCAGACATAAATTTGGTATCCCCAGAAAACCTCTTCAGAATATTTTCTGGACCTGCGGAAGAACATAAGAGTACTGTGACCTGTGAGGAACTCTGAAGGGCTGGACCTTGCTCCCTCTTGTAAAGAGGACAAAACGTGCATCCCATGGGTCAGTTGACTTACTTCCTGTGTGACTACAAGGACCCACATTTTCAAAAGTCCTTCTCCCTTTCATTCCTGGTGAACAGTGGCATCAAACATGAACTGGACTTTCCTGGTGTCTTCTGCTTGGCTCCCTGAGAGTGTAGAGGCCCCTCTGAGATCCTGGGCGGCTTAGAAGTGTACTCCTGTGGTCGCTTGGCTACCCGAAAAGTTTGATCGCTTAAACTTTTAGATCCAGAGCCAAGGGGACCTAGCTCAGTGTCCAACCGGAAGTTCCACTAGTACCCAACTGGCAGTTCCACTCTGGCAATTTAAATTTCAGAGGGGAGTCCTAGAAATTCAGGATATGAATCTGATGTTTCAGCCTTAATCCTGGATTTATGTGAGACTAACTGCTGGGCCTCATGGCCTCCTGCATCTTGCTGGTAACGCATGCCTGCTGGCATCTGCTGGCTTCTCAGTGGGACATGAAGTCTCAGTGCGCACAGTATGAGGGGCAATCTCTTACACCTGGCCCAGATATTGGAGGGACATGCAAAAGAACTGCATTGGTGGCTGACAAACTGCGATTGGATCAGCGGCAGACCCTTCTTCCCTCCCCGTATGACGATCAATTTTGTCAGGTAGGCGAAAAATGTAACTGGGTACAAAAGAGGACTTGGTGGATCTACTTCTGCAGCAAGACCTGTCGCACCTTAGCTAAGAAAGCCTCCTGAAGGATCCTATCCCAATCAACCAGGGCTAAATTATTCACTTCTGCACATGATTGAGAAGCCCCAATTGCGGAGATCTGTAGTGTGGCAAAGTGGGCTTCCTATATCACCCTTTCAAAACACTATTGCATTTGGAGGTGTTTAGGCATGGACACTTAAACAATGAAATCCTGCCAGATGGACATGGTAAACCTTCCATCAACCCTCCCCTTGGCGGGGTATTGCTGTGAAATCTATTTTACAGGTGAGAGATCTGCAGGTAGAAGTTTCCATCTGAAGTTACTTACCTGCGGTAACCATCTTTATTCCTCACCGACCCGACTCTCCCAGTTTGATAGATGAGTTATAGGG
The DNA here is from genome assembly GCF_964204655.1 of Triturus cristatus. Lineage (NCBI taxonomy): Eukaryota > Metazoa > Chordata > Amphibia > Caudata > Salamandridae > Triturus > Triturus cristatus. Next base: position 646,462,808 of record NC_140594.1, on the reverse strand, counting down.
CAAGGTAATAAGGTCCAATGTTCTAAATTCTGGTATTGCAATCATTCATCTATGTCACTCTGCCCTGTTGCCTTGAAGAAATTGTAAAGAGACTGCGATCCATGCACTGAAACTGGCTTTCTGTGGCCTTTGTGACTTAGCCTCATGCCGCTCCCATCGTTTACTGGGTTCAGTGTGCTCCACCAGTGACTTAACAGTTTTGAAGTTGTCTGGATCCAGTCTGATACCTGGTGTTTGTACTATGTGATGTATCTGCATGTAGAGTATTCACTAGAAAATCATTACTGCAGGTAAGTAACTCCCCCTCTCCCCTCTCCTTCCATTTCCGCCACCCCCTCCTCACAGTTACTGATTTCAGATAAAACTGGTCTGGTGCAACATCCTCACGACGTTGTAGAAGCCATAGTAGTTTCTCCACCAGCCCCATATTTAAATGAATGTTTTGGGAGTACCCTTGCTGCATAAATCAACTATTGCAGCCTCCATGTATATATTCATTCCATTTTGCTGGTCTTACTTTTGGGTGGTCCTCTAGGTGCCCCAGTATCTTGCTAGGTCTCACCTTGCCACTATCCTTGGTAAGAAACAAAGCACTACCTTGTGTCTTTGTTGTCATTTTTTCGTTTCCCAATGATATTGACCAAAGTGCTGGTATTTGAAAATCCAAAACCCTTCCCAGTTCCAAGCGTATGCTTCAACAGTCTTGCTTCTTGCTGTACTTTGCTACATGACCAGATAGTATGGGAAAAGGTGCCTTCCTCCCTTTCACATTCCGAGCAGTTTGGTGTGGGGGCACCATACTCATTTTAAATAACCTATTCTTCTTACAGTAGACCTTGTTGAGCATTTGTTTAACTTTTTGTTAAACAGTTGCTCAAAACATGTCAACACTTGATACCCCCTGATCCAGAGCGCCCTTGTGTCTAATGATTCGCAGAATCCAGTGACCCTTGTTCTTACCTGCATGCACACTCATCCCTCTATCCCCCCCCTCCCTTTTTAGCAACCTCTGTACTCACTCCACATACCCCAAACTTTGCCCCATTTCTGTGGACATTCTCTACCTTTATAGATTACTTTTACTGCCCCAGAGCACCAATCCAAGTCGGCCTCTCACTCCCTTAGGTCCGGTATTTGCGCCCCCCCCCCTATTTTTTGCTATATTTCTTTTTGCCACCATTGCTGCTACTTTCAGCCAAATTAATGTATACTTTGGCCAGACTTCTTCTCCTGCGACACAAAGTATTGGCCATCTCGGGTCTGTTGGGATCTCTACGTTTAGTGACTTTAGTCATGACTCTCGTCACCTCTCTCCGGAAGACTTGAATATCTTTACATTCCCATAGGATGTGAAAAAGGAACTTATTTCCCCGCATCACTGTCGCGCAATATTTAGACTCTTCATGCCCCATTCGGTGCAGTAGTGATCTGGATGCATAAGATCTATGGAGTATACGCAACTGGACCAGGTGAAACCGGGCCCTTACAGCTACCTCATGTTGGCTCTGTACTGCCTCTTCCCAGTCATCGTCCTCAAAGTCTCAACTCTATCTCCCATGCCGCCCGCAAGGGATCTATTGGATTGGGTGAGTTGTATTTTTTTTTCCCTATGTTAGTAAAGTGGCTTGTGCTGTCATTGGGTCCATCACCAATCTATATTCTAATGGCAAGCAGTCGGGTAGAGCTTCCCTCTCCCGGAGGTACTTTCGGGTAGCATGGCTCGATTGCATATATCAATATCGTTCTGTCTCTGAAGACTTAAAAAAAAAAAAAAAAAAAGAGTATGGAATGGCAAAGGTGTGTTGACTTTGTCCCCTCCAAATATTCTCCAACTTATCAATTCACAGCCTTTACCATTGTGTAAAGAATCTCCGTAGTGTTCCCACTTCCACCAGTTGGTCGCTATCCCACAATGGGATCGCTATCCCGTCAGTTTCCCTTCCCAACCAAAATGTTTTTGTACTTCTCTCCGGACTCGTACCACAGTTTGGTTGTGCGGTGGGAGTTATTTTTCCATGTGTCTATTGTACAGTGCTGCTAAATATCACCTATCACCCATAGCCCAGTGATCAGCCCTGAAAGCGGGGTCTTTCGGTCCGTAAATGCCCACTCATTCACTACTATTAATTGCGAGGCCCAGTAGTACTAATTGGAGTCACTCGCTTTTAACTGCTGCTGGTTTTCTGACGTCCGCTCCCGTGGTTTCCCTGCAGTCGCCCTGTTGAGACAAGGTCCCAGGGCCACATTGATTCACCTCCTGCTGCACCCTTGCCGGCACCACCCTGGGAGAGGACTCCAGTTCCCAGGGTGCAACCTTCTCTGTCCAGGTGCTGTGAGTGAGGGGGAGGCGTGGTCATTGTGCATTAAGAGCTGCCTCTCCCCCCACCCCCCTCCCCCCGCGTGGCCCGGACAAAGCCCGGGCCTGTCTTGAGACTGGTAGAGACTGGGCGGGGGCCATCCGTCCGAGGTTTTGCTTCCGAGGTAGATATTTGCAGTTTGTGTTACTCGGGATTTGTTTTCTTGTACAGGCCACTAATTATATTTTCTTGCGTCCATATTGAAAATGAGTAAGTGTAGATCAAACCAAGGTAGGGGGGCTGTGGGTACTAGACGCTTTTTTGCAAAGGGCTGAATCAGTGCTCATAAATGATATTAAACTTACTGAGCAAAGGTTGTCTCTAGAGCCTTTACCCGCACAATGTAGACTCTCTTTGACCACTGTACTTACTGAGTCTTGTGCGGAGATTAATAATGAGGAATCTTCTTCCCGGCCTGGTGGAATGCCATACGAAGCATCAATTAAACCGATGGATATTGTCTCTTCCTCTAATTCTGAACCAGAGCTCACCCCTGCCAGGTCCACAGTTACTACTAGAGGGCAAAAAGCTAACTTTAATACTGACCATACTGTAGAATTTCCCCCCCCCCCCCCCGAATAGAAAGAAAACCAGAAATACCAGGAAGCTGACTAAACCTGTGCAGAGACCAAAAGGAAAATCAGCTAAAACTTCCATTAAGGCAAGAGTACCCAATGAGGATCAATCGAATGCTATTAATCTTAAAGATACATTATGGTAAAAATAACCTGTGTTGAAGCCAAGTTAGCCAGGTTGGAGAACTACGTAAGTAGGTCAGTTGCCCTATTGGGTTGCTCTAAGCCAAGTCCCTGCGATACAAACACTAGGGAGGCAGGAACGGGGGCTGTCGCTTCATTGAGTTGTGCTTCTAATGGACAAATACAGGCTGGAAGTTCCACTAGTAATAAGGTTTTAAGTACAGCAAAAACGCTAGCTTACAATAAGTTTCCTCTCTCTAAAGAAGGTATTCCAGTAGCACCTATTAGCAACCCCACTAGTACTGAGCATGGAGTGCCGACTGTTGGAACGTCAAGCCAGAACGGGGAGAAAGTGAAAGGTACAAGTTCTGATGATCAATTAGAAACTCCCCTGCATCCTCCGTTCATCTTGAACCTGCCCCCAGCAGCTACACCTTTCACAGTGGTCTTGGCAAATGTCACCCCTTTGTCTCATAATGTTTTTGAGCACTGGGCGGCGCTAAGGAATAAGTCCCTTCATTTCCTGAGCTTAAGGACTGGTTTACATAATTTTCTCTTTTTGAAATTTAAAATGTTTCGTAGAAATGGGTGGGTTGGCCCCTCAGCCAAGTCATTTCGCTGTGACTGTGTTGTGCTGACCTTTAGTGCCCCTCCCCTCGTGCATACAATTTTGGAAAGGGGTAACAATGGACCTTGCAACCCTAACGATACACACATTCTACCTCTGGGCTATTTTTACAAAGCCCCGAGGGTATATGTGTGGGGGAGGCAATTCCGGGGGATTTAGGGAGCCCTTATTCTCGATTCCAGTAAATCGCTTTGAAGCTCTGAACTCATTGGAGGAAATCGATTGACTTCCTACGGGGAATCTGGTGCCCCCAACCCTGCTGTGAATGTGTCTGCTGTTAGGTAAATCTATGGTCCTTCTGTGGCGGTTGTTCATCCACCTCCACCCTCATCCTGAGACCTGATAGCATTGAGGGCCAAAGTCTGATAGATATGAAGTAAAAAAATATGACAATCTCAAGATACCTTGCATGTTTCTCCTCCTTTTCGTAATGAAATCGAGGTTCCAAACGAACAGTGCTGTAAGCGGTAAATAAGCCTTATGCAACGTTCTCTCCTGGAACATTGCTTGCATTTCTTCAAAGTTAAATAATCTTCTGTGGGGAGAATTTATTAGACTCTTTGAGATCCTATGCTTTCAGGAAACCTGGTCTAAGGAGGTGATCCATTTGAATGGATATAGGGCATACCATACCCCCGCAGTTGATAGTTTAAGTTGTAGATTAAAGCGGGGCCTTTGTATATACATATCAGCTAAAATATATTTTTCATATCAATGCTTGTTAATGATATTTATTACCAGCTTGTCAAAATGGACATGCACTCTATAGTTGTTACCAATTTTTATAATATCTCACCTGATAAAGTGAGAGTTGTGATCCCAAATCTACTGAAGGTGTTGAAAAATGTTGGCCGTAGGAAGGGGCAAGATATTATGTTTATACTTGCCGGACACTTTAATTGTAGTTTGTGTGAGTACGGGGGACAAACTATGTGAAGCTGTAAATGAGGACTGGGCATGCTCGTCCCATTTTCAGCACTCAGTCCTGGGAGTACAACTGAACGAGATTATTTTTTCCCTCGATCTGGGTTATGCAAACTAAGTATGCCCTGGACATTTAATTGCCGGGGTCTTCGCTCTATTTATGTTTGAGTCCCATAGTGATCGCTTCCCTCTATGCTTAGCGATTTTCCTACCGTCCACCACAATTTTAAGACGCAATAAGAAAAATAAACAGCTAGAAAACATAGCCATAGGAAGTACCAATGGTTATTCCCTATGTTGGTCCTTAGTGGATCAAGCTAATTTGATCTAAACTGTGGTGGGCAAATGTAACTCAGCTGTTGAAACCTGTCTGAGTGAGACAGCTACCCCAGAAAACATCTTGGCTTCATTTCCGGTAATGACTAACGCGGTCGGAGTCTCTAGACATAATAGCGGTAAGGGACCGCCGAAGGGCTGGTTCGACACTAGATGCACTAAAGCTTATTCCTATTTAAAATCTGAGCTACATAAAAATCGGAGAAATAAAAGTATTGTAAGGATGGCTAGAGATGCATATAAACACGCAATTCGGGACAGAAAAGCCACACTAAAGAAAGAGGCGTGGGACGCGTTACACTCTCAGCCTCAATAGCTAATGATAGTGTGGCTTTCTGGAAAACTATTGGGGCCCCTTTTTTGTCTAGAGAAGATGGTCCATCGCTTGAAATAGCGGAAGACCAATGGATAGCTCACTTTGCAAAAGTGTATCGGGGTGAGTGTAACCTAGACAAGCATAGTGCAAGAAAGGAAAGCATAGGTGGGGAAACAACACTGAAGCCAGGGGTGGGGTGGAGAAGCAATGAGCGATAGAGCAAAGTGGAGCTGGTGGGGAGAAGCACATGGGCGAGCAAGAAAGGGGGGGGGGGGGGAACTATGGGGATCGGGAGGAGAAGCAGTGGGTGTGAGGAGTGAGAGGATGGGGGAAGTAACAGGCGGCAGGGTGAAGAGGAGAAGACATTTGCGAGAGAGCAATTGGGGGTGAACGGGAGTACATGGGTGGGAGAGAGAGAGAAAGAGAGAGAAAATGGAGTGTGGAGGAGGGAAGAAAACACACTAGGAAGATAGCTGGAAAAAACATGCACGGTTGTATAGTGCTCAACTCAAAAGAAAACATAAGTCCATTAAAGTGTGCAATGGACAGCGGAACGACACAAGTAAAGAGACGGTGTTCTAGGACAGGCAAAAGATGGTCAAGGTAAGCCATCGCATTTTAAGCAAGAAAATGAGTGGCAGGTGAGCCAACCAATGGTTAGCAATGGGTGTGCTCCATGCCCAATATGTGCTTGGTAAGCCCACAATTTGTCTAGCAACAGACCGTGCATGTACGGTCTAATAGGCACAGCCTAAAACGTATTCCCCAATAAATAGAAAACCATTGTGGTATGAAGTAAACCTCTCTACTTCACTCAGCTAAGATGTATGCTCAACATATGTCACTGATCTGTCATAAAAATAACTATTTGAGGGCTTTCAGTCCATTCTGTTCTTTGAATGTATACAGAACACAAACATCCGAAGTGAGCAGTACCCAACCAACACATACTAGCAAACCCTCTAACCTCCTAATACCATCATTTTATTTTTTTAAATATGAGGATAGTGAAGTGACATAAGGCATCAGAAATCTATTGAGATAAACATGTTTTCTGTGATCCCAGTTTTATACTCACAGTGGTCCTGCCTCTTAGTTTCATCTGGTCTTGTGTATGTTGGTTAAGAAATATGTTGAGGGGCCCTAGTTCTTCTGAACTTTGCTACTAGATGATCAAACCTCTAATGTATCAAACAAGAGAACATCTGGAACTAAAAGTAGTTGTTCCTCAACGTGAATTAACATAATCACAGCAATTACCTTTTGCCTATACCTTCCTACTAAGGTGAAATCCTTGTATAGCGGGCAGCAACGGACCGTTTTCTTTGTAGGTTTTCATAAGGAATGAATTCACACTACTACACTCTATAGTGTGGTTTAGTTAGTGCTGCCTACTTGATTATGTGCATAGCAGCTGTATTCCTAACTTTTCTTCAGTTTAGGGTTTACTTGATGTTTACCATACAGGGACTTTAGAATAATGTCTTTCGAGCTAGAAACAGTCGGACAGAACGGTAATGTACATTACATGTTCATTACATACACTTCTCCCTAGGATCTACTTTAAGATTAATGACATCAGAGTTTGAAAAGGTACAACTCATGTAAGATTTTTTGCACGCTGGGTTCCCTCTTGGAAACAACTGCTGCTTTGACAACACTGGGGTGTAAACATGAACCTGCATGAAGAGTGAAACTAAATCTGATCACGAGATAGAAGAATCCTCACTATCTTTCTTTTTTAATTACTTTTAAATCCTGTGCAATTGTTTTCAACTACAGGCAAAACACCTGCCCACAGTCCATATTGATAACTGTTTAACTTTGTGTTTTACAACACCCGGAGAAGCAAATTAAAAGAAGGTCAGGGAAAGGAAAAGAGAAAAGAATAGAAAATAAAAGAATAACTGAGCAAGAAAAGTAAAGAAGTACATTGCAGAAGCTATGGCCACAGAAACATGTTTTTCCATGGGCACTGGGTGTTGCATTGACAGCAGTGCTAATGTTGATGTGCACAGCCACTGCACACGAGGGGACAGAACACAGCACTTCTAAACAGCACGTTGCAAAACGGTGTCGATGTGGACACCACACAGCACAGAGAACTGTATTCCACTGGGGCGAATAGAGAAGAGAAGGGGACAGTTTTAAAGAACAGCGAGAACTAAGGGGAAAAAAACTAGTGTTCGCGACCGAGTAATTGAAGGAGGCCGTGTCCCTCCGCAAGTAAAATATCCAATCCCGGTGGGAGAACGCAGCTCTTGCTCCAGGGCTTGTAAGGGTTTTAGACTCTGAAGCAGGATGACGCGTGTTTACACATGACAAACTATACGCCCAATCAAAGCCGCGTCTCTCTAAAATGATTTTATTTTTCAAACCAAGATTGGAGAGATGTGTTTAAAATAAGGAAGCGTGCAGAAAGTCAAAGGTGCTAGCGTCTTTTGGAGCCCTAGACGCAATTACAGCGCTTGCATAGTAAGTAACTATTCTTCCCCTCTTTCCCCTCTTTGAATATTGCGTGTCCTCCTCGGTATTTCGGGGCTCACGTCTTTGCCACACTACAGGGTTTGTTGTCCCCGTTCGGTCAGTGAGTAAAGGTGCTAGCATAGTGCCTTTGGCTGGGGAGTCAGGCCGCGCTGATGTGCCATGGGGGTGGGTCTATTGACATCTGTACACTGCACTCCGGACAGGCCAGAGACCCAGAATGGAGGAGGCCAGACCTGTTTGAACTGGAAGCTTCATCCCCCGCCAGGGAAGTTATAAGCCCTGGTTCAGGTGTGTGCAGGGGGTAAAGGAAGTGTCGCCCCCTGGTGGAAGGTCTCTGTTCCCACTGTATGTGTGCTGCTGCCACCAGCTTAAATACGAAGCATGGGGCGGCTCCTCATTTCACCAGAGGGGCCTCTGATAGTCCATGACCGTAAAGTGCAGGTGATGGTGACTGAAATTTCGTGAGGGGGTGGAGACAGAGGGCAGGGTCGAAGTAAGCGTAGGCCTGCTTAAGGGGACGCCATCATACACACAAAGGGGTCTTTCGTGTAACTAAACCTGGCCAAAGTCGCAAAGTGCCTACAAACAGCCTTCCTTCCTTCGACCACTCTCGCTTTATCAACTGGCACATGTTGAAAGCAGGAGTCTGCCCGAACTCATTCAAAGCACATGCATGGTTCTGGTTGCATACAATTGTCTCAAGCAGGGAGGTGACCCGACCGAGCTATCTCTAGAGGAAAGGACATGCCAGAAGAGTAGCCGTGGTAGCAGCAGTGGTGAGGCACGCCTGTGGCAGGCTTCCTGCCTCTCCCTGAACTGGAAAGTGTAGTTTGGCTAAAAGCAGGAGCTGCCAAGCAAAAGGTGGAGCCACACGTTGGGTGCGAGGGTGGGCCATGGCAGCTCAGGCTGAGGATAGGGGGTGGGAAGGGGGCAGCTCAGGTGGTGGTGGTTGGGGGGGGGGGCGAAGCATGATTGTATAGCGCCATGATGCTGTATCAGATGCACAGTGATAGGTGGGGGTGGGGGGGCAGCTCAGGATGTGACGGGAGAGGCACACTCATAACTGGTGGGGGGAAGCTCATTTGTTTGTTTTCCTGCATGTTTTCAAATAACTGCTGCTCGTGACCTTTGGAGTATAAGGCGCTTTATAAATCATGTTAATTCATCCTTGGGGAATGTGGAAAGAACACACTGGGAGCTAAAGGAGGAGGGGAGGGGTTAAGGGGGCTTTGCTAGTTCGTGGAGGCTGCGAGATGATGCAGATAATGAATCTGTGCATTCTGAGAGTTAGTCTTTTTATTCAATTAAATTGGAATAACTTGTGTGAAAAGATAATGAAGAGAGTAAAAACCGTGGTCTGGTGACGTGGACTGAACCTGAAACCAGTCACTTGGGGCCGTCCCTGTGATGTGCAGTCACTCAGTGTGTTAGCAGACATGGATTTTATGTTGTATATCTCTTGGAAAAGAACCACGACGAACGGTGTGATCTTGTGCAAGTCCTTTCACTCCTTCTGGCCCTTGGTGCCTGATCTGTACATCCAGAGACCTTGGTGGGGGTTGGGGTTGCGGTGAGGGGAGAAGGGGAGGTGGGGAGGGGTTGAGCCACATCAGTGTCCAATATATTGGTGCCGGGAGGATAACTGGGGTGAATGGAGAAGAGCAGGGGACAGTTTTAAAGAACAGCGAGAACAAAGGGGGAAAAAATACATTAAAAGCTCTCGGCTTTGGCAAAGGAAGCCGCATGTTTATAATTGCCTTGCGCTTTCACTTGAAGTGAAAGCGCGGTGCAATTATAAACACGCGCTGCCTTTGCCAAAGGAGAGTGATCACAAAACCGTGCGTAGCGGCTAATTGGGAGAGACTGTCTCCCGCCGCAAGTAAAAGATCAAATCCCGGTGGGCAGGGCTTAAAGGAGACTGGGTGGCAACAAGCTCCTATTGACATGCCTTCAGTGCAATCATTGCACTGCCTTGGGCATAATTCGTGACGTAAAACGACACGCACAAATCAAAACTTAAGGCGGAGCTGAGATGAGGTTTCTGGAATCGTATCGATTCCAAGAAGCCTTATAAGATGAAAGCAGCGCATGCGCTGCTTACGTCAGGCAGAGACCTAAAAAGGGTGACCGTTAAGACCCGGCGTGCTATAGGCCAATTTCCCTATTAGACGCCATAATGAAAGTAGCAGGCAGAATAATACTGGAACGTCTCCAGGACTGGGCGGAAGAAAATTCTGTCATGTCAGACCTGCATTACGGCTTTCGAGCTGGTGTAGGAACCGTAGAGCAGGGATTAAATTCGTCTCTCCTGGTTGGTAAATACACCAGGGCAAAGAAGGGGAACCTATTTTTAGCATTTGTATGCAGATGATGCGGTGCTTATGTCTCGCACACAGGAGGGTACTGAATAATTTTACCAATTTTATGAATGATTTAGGGTTAAGAGTTAACTCTTCTAAAACTTTTATAATTCGTTGTGGTTCTGGCATTATAAAACCCAAAGATGTTTGTGGGTGGACAAACGGTTGGGCCTACTAAAACATTCTCTTATTTGGGCATTTTCTTTGCCAATAACGATACTTGGACACCGGCTGTGTTTGCAAAAAAACTGGTATTATTATGTAGTACATTTGCCATTAGTTCCTTTCCTAAAAAAATTAGGCAAGAGACCTCCTGAGGAACTCCTTAAGATCTATAAAGCAAAATGTGGTTTCTGCGGCAGTTTAGGGGACTGGGGTATGGGGGCCAGTCGATCTGCTTCCCATTCAAAAAATAGAAAATTATTTTATCCGTCCCGAATGGTACCTCACCATACATATGTCATGCGGAGCTGGGCCTCACTTTTATTTCTGATTTGATTAAGCTTGAGCCTGTGCTGATATGGCACAGACTCTGGACCAAAGAAGAGGCAAAATTAAACCGATTCTTTTGGATGTCCTGAGATTGGACGGGGCCCTGAGGATTCCATGGATAAATTATGTTCGCAACTTTTTACAAGATCTTGGCCACCCAGAGTACTTTACTAATCCTCGCTCCATTGGTGACATAACCAGGAAGGATTTTTAAAAATTGGCCCTATTTATGCTGGACACTATCAGACTGATATCTGAGATAGTAAAGCCCAATGTCCTACACAATCAGATTTTAATTACTTTTAATATTCAACCTTACCTTACTTATGTCCCTGCGGCATATGATAGGTTCCTTCTAATCCGATTTCGACTGGGCATTTTCCATAGACTTCCCCCACAGTAAATGACTGGTCTCAAAACCTCCAGTTGTGCCCTTGTGACAATATCTCCAAACAAACTATGCTTCATGTTATTCTTTACTGTCAATTTTACTCCTCTGATGGGAAACTGTCTGGTCCCTGTGTTCAAAATGTTCGGGCGTCCATGTCGACCATCCCTTTTGGCATTGCAATATTTAGATAACGTACACAGTATTTACAGGGTCGTCTTATTCTTGAAAAAGGTTCGAAGTTTAAGGGAAAATCCTTATCTAATCGGTTTTTAATTTATAGTAAGAACTTAAAATTGTTTAAACAAATTTAACATGAATTTGTTCTACGTATAGTAAAGTAATTAATTTTTAATTCGAGGTGAGCCTTGACAATTTAATGTTTTATTTTCTTATGGAATGCTAAATATTTTTAATGTAACGAATTTGTATAACATATGAAATGTTGTAGTAATTATGTTTTATGTGCTTTTATGATGGTCTGTCTACAATCGAATAAAGCTCACTTTGAATTTGAATTTTGAGTTTGAGTCCGGTTCCTCTCTGGAGCTTACCAAGTGCAATTCTAGAACTGCCCCCATCCCATAAGAGTTTTTGTAATTCACTATTCATATCCTTGAAAGCCTTCTAAGGTATTTTATGAGGTATTCTGCAACACATATATAGTAACCGAGGCAGGGACATCATTTTGAAAATAACTGCCCTGACCATCAGGGACACCAGCAGTTTTCGCCAATGCTCCACATCATTTCCCAGTCGTTTTATTTGAGGATATAAATTGTCTGTTAGGAAATTGTCTTCCATTGTGGATATCTGGATACCCAAGTATGTAAGTCTTGTTTTGGTTATTGGCTGCGTGGAACCCTCCAGTCTCTGTGGTATTTTGCCGGTTAGTGGTAAGAGAAGGGATTTAGTCCAATTTATTGTATACATTGAATAGGTACCACACAGGTGGAATATTTGGAGTACCGTATGTACTGATGTGTACAGTTTGGTCAAGTATAAGAGGATATCCTCAGCATACAAGGGTTATCCTGTCTTCCCAGTTGCCCCATCCCTGTATACCTTGTATTATGGGGTCGTTCCGGACCCTTACGCGCGGAGGTTCTAATACCAGGGCAAAGATAATCGGCGAGAGCAGGCAGCCCTGCCGAGTGCCCTTTCCCAGCTGGAATGAACATGACCATTCTCAGTTAACCTTTAATTTTGGAGCATTTTTAGTTGAATGAGTGCAATCTGCTTTCAATTTACACTCACCTTGGGCACATCCGTGCTGCTTCCTAGGCTGTCATCCATCTTGCTTAGATTCTGATGCTTTAGTTTCTTTATTTCATTGGGTGCATAATCTAGATGTTTGTGTTTTTTTATTTTTTTTTTTACTATCTATGAACAAGGTTAAGGCTAAATATTTTGATATTAGGATTTGAGTTTCCAGAGGGGCACCATCTGCATTTCGGGACCAATCCAGGCCTGCTTCCTGGATGACCACTTTTCAATTGGCTGTACTTAAATATCTGGATCAGTCAGGCGGTTCTCGTTCTGTAGCGGCGTGAAAGACTTCATACAATTCCCTTCCTGCAAATTCCCCTAATTTCGTAATGCCTATCTTATCCCAGGCCATAAAGTCTTGCATCTTTGGCAGTCCTGGAATCATTTGATCTCCCCAGAGTGGAGTTTCTTTTGGGATTCTGCCATACCTTACCGTACATCTCCTGGCTTTACTTCATGCCCTTATTACCGTTATTATTTTGGGTATCAAACGAGTCTTCCCTACTCCCCATATCCCAGTAATGTAATGAAGATTGTTCTAGCAACCTCTAGCTTTCCAACATAACCGATGGGTCATCATATCGGGCGAAAATGAAGTCATTTTTTGCTATGACCTGTTTGACCATATAATATGCTCTGTCATAGGATTGTGTATCCCTGTTATATATTTACCTCATCAAGGTCTTACGCCAGATCCTGGGGGTTTAGTGCACAACCTGCAATATATAATCTGCACTATCTTGTCTACACGTTCAAGGTGTGTCTCTGGTGGTATGGTGTGAGGGGTGTTTTGCAGGACATGAAGTAATTTTGGCAGGGCCCTATTTCTGATGTTCAGGGGGTTTGAAATCTCCCGTCAATTTTCAGTTGAGTGCGGGGAAATAAATCACAAGGACTTTATAAAAATAAATTGGTTCTCAATTTTACTAAAAGTCTGATTTAAGGTAATGCGTGCAGCAGTTAAGATCTGGGATATATGGGCTTATGTAGTTTTTTACATTTTTTTTAATTTTATTTTTTTTACAGACTTTATTGAGGACCTTGACAACATGTCAATGCATAGATTTGTACCGAAGGTGTTTTTTCTTCAAACATCTACAAAAGATACATTGCATGAGTCAACTATACAGTGATTCGTCCAGGATGACTGAAAGTACTGCAAATACTTCCAAGTAATAGCTATAGGTTTCTAGAACATTACAGCAGTGTAATATGAATAATCCATAACATAAAGCATATATTTTCTATTAATTGCACTAAACCAACCCTACAACATCCCCTTCCATCCCATACTCCTGGTCTATCTGTTAATGCCAATAGTAACCGAAGGGGATCTAACTGGGTATTTCCTGGGGGTGCATATTATCCTTAAAGTACAGTATGTGGGTCAGGGTTTGGGAGCCTCAAATCAGTTGATCATGGAGCGGTATAGTAAATTATGTTGTTGAGGTACCTTGTAGGGGTAATGGGTCAAGTAGTTCGAATTAGTTTAGCATGAAATCCCATTCCATTGAAATGGGTTGTTATCGTAGTCCCTTCTCTTCCTCCCTCCGAAGGGCTACGCTCTCAGCTTTCCCTCACTGTATCATGTGGTCTTGCCAGCTGGATAACGTTGGGCACCTGGGGGACTTCCACCTCATGGTAAGGGCTCTTCTTGCCAAATTGAGGGCCAGATCTACAAATCTCAGTTGTACCTTCTGTGTTCTCGTATGTCTACGAAGGCCCATAAGGCAGTCTAGGATGTTGTCTGAGACAGTAATGTGTGTGACCCCACCTAACGACTGGGGAACGCCATTCCAGTAGTCCGGATGCAGGGGCAGGACCACAACATGTAAAGTAAGTCCGCCTCATCCCTTTTACACCGAGGGCAGCAATGGTGTGCTTCAGGGAACATATGATGGATCCTTTGTGGTGCGAGATGTGACCTGTGGATTACCATTGTTTGTATGAACTTTAGTTTGGCGTTACTTGCCACTCTTTTAGGGTGTTGAAGCATGCACTTCCAGGCTTTATCTGTGAGTTCCATAGCAGAATCCTCGTACCATCTTGTTCTAAGGGATACAAGTGTGGTTGCGGCATGTGCTCTTATACCCATATATAGCCATCTAAGTGTCCCCCCTTCCCCATATAATATGAGATGGACCAGGTTATGATGCGGAGGTTCATTACGTTGTGGGGCTTAAGTGTTCTTAATGTAATGAGAGACTGCAGTGTGTAAGAGATATAAATGTGTGGGTGCACCTGTAGCCTGTAAAAAGGATTCGTGATCAAGCAGACCCCCTTTGCCGAAAAATGCCCCGACATCCTCCACGCCCGTCTATACCCAATCGCAGATCCTGGCTCTTGTGAGTCTGCCCTGCGGTGTGGGAATACCCAATAAGGGAATGTTCGTCGAACATGGGGCTGCTGTAAAGGTATATGGCAATGCCTTCCTCCAGCACAGTAGTGCGGTCTTCAGTAGGGGCGGGCTAGCCACAGGGATCTTAGCCTTAGGCAGGAGCAGGGAGTGTAATGCGCCCCGGTTCACATCCCTAGGTGAATAGCCAGTTTCCTGTAGGTTCCTCCCAGCCGTCCAATAAGATAACCATTGGAGCTGACTGGCGTAGTAATAGGCTCTGAAGTCAGGAACTCCCAGGCCTCCACACTGAGGTTCCTACTGGAGTTACTGTAAACTCACTCCTACGGCCTGTCCCCTAGATGAGTTCCAATAATATAGCATTCAGGGTATTGAAAATAGACTGTGGGACGACAATAGGTAGGTTCACAAAATAATACAGTAGGCGAGGGAGCATTACCATCTTCGAGATGGCGATACGCCCCATCATCGATAGTCAGCGAGGTCCAAAAAGCCACACTGGCACGAAGGGCTGTTTTGGCCTTCATTAGGTTGCCATCAAGTTGATCTACCTATGTACGATAGACTTGAATGCATAAGTATTTAAAGGTGGTAGGGGCTACTGGCAAGGCGTACTCGCCAAACCGTAGTTCGTCTGGGTAAAGTATGCCCTGGAAGAAGTAGGCCAGAGATTTACTTGCATTAATAGCTAGGCCCGAGACCCGTTCGAACTTGGCAAAGATATCAGGATGGGGAGCATTGTTGGCAGTCAGATCACATAAATATAGTAGGATGTCATCTGCATAAATTGAGATGAGGTGGGTCGCGCCATCTATGGGAATCCCAAGGTGGTCTGCAGACCGTCTAAGTGCTATTACCAGGGGCTCTAGTGCAAGAACAAACAATAGGGGAGACAGGAAACATCCTTGCCTGTTACCTCAGTGAATTATATACTTCGAAATATATCAGCCTGTACGGGCGTGCGCTGTGGGGGGGAAGCATACAGTAGACTCGGCCATTTAAGCTAAGTGTTTGGGAATCCGAATCGCTGGAGTGTCGCAAACATGAAATCCCAGAAGAGGGAGTCCAAGGGCTGTCGTAGGTCTAATGTCAAGCAGCCCGCGGACTGGTATGCATGCGGGGCGGCCTTCATGACATAATGTGGCCGTCTCGTGTTAAGGGATGTACCCACATTGATCCCTATGGATGAGTGTATTAAGGTAGGGTTGAATGCGATTAGCAAGGGCCTTGCTCAGAATTTTATATTCTGTCGCCTGCAGGGAGAAGGGCCTATAATTAGACCTATCAAGGCCGTCTCGTCCCGGTTTGGGTAGTGAGGTGACCAATGCTTGCATGGTGGATTGAGGTAGATGGCCGGCTTCTAGGGTGGCACTTATACTGTCTCTGTGGGTACCAGGGTGTCTGAGTACGTATGATAGAATGTAATAGGCAATCCATCGAGCCCAGGTGCTTTATTGTGATTCAGCTCTTTGATTGCAGTTCGAATTTCCTGTTGGGTGATGGGCCATTTACTACTTTTTGTACTGTATCTGGGAGTACAGGGAAGGTAAGATCCTGCAAAAACTCTGCAATAGAAGTGTCCTCATCTAGTACGGGCGCAGCATAGAGAGTGCTAAGATGCGCGTAAAATGCTAAGTTTATCTCCTGTTGAGTGTGGGCCATACTTCCATCCAGTTTTCTAATTTGGGTTATTATCGGTGGGTCAGGCCTATCTCGCACTAGGCGGGCTAGCAATGTTCCAGTTCTATCCGCTTTTGAGTGTTTACGCTGCATGAATGCCCTATTATCAATTAACTGTAGGGACACTAGTATCTCAGCGTGGTCAATACGGGCACTCTGTAGTGCTTCTCTTTTATTCGGGTCCGTCACTGCCTCCAATTCTAGTGTGGTCATTTGTAGTTCAACTCTGAGCAAGCGTTGATATGTCTCCTGCTGGGCTCCCACTAAATTGCCGCCCCGTACCACTACCTTTAGTGCATCCCGTTCTATTAAGTTTGAGGGTGTGTTCCAATTTTCTGCTAGATAATTTGTGATGGTGGTGGAGAGTGCTGTTCTAAACGGAGCATCCTCTAGTTATTGTGGGTGTAGTTTCCAGGTAGGTACAGGGGTTGGTTCAGTACCCCAGGTTAGTGTGAGCTCTAGGGGATTGTGGTCCGAGAATGTTTTTGCCAGATATGTGGACTGGCAGACCTGGGTGACAATGAAATTGGAGCAGAAGAATCTATTGATCCTGGTATGGGGACCATGTACGGGGGAGTAAAAAGAATATTCTTTGCGTGCGGTGTAGATGTCTCCATGAATCAGAAAGCACCAAACCGTCTGCCCAAGTATTGAATGTCGGCTAGCTTACGGGCATTTGTACCAAGAAGGGGAGGGTGGGGATCTATCCATGTTTGTGTCTAAAACGGCGTTCCAATCGCCTCCCAACACCCATGGGATGCCATCCCATTCAGCCAACACTGCACTCAATCGGTGGAGAAATCGGTCTTGATCAAAATTAGGAGCATAGATACTACCCAGAATCACCATGGAGCCATCTAGCGTGCCCTTCAATAGGATGTATCTTCCTTAGTCATCGATTCGGCGTTCCAGTTCGATAAATTGGACCCTGTGGCGTAACCATATGGTCGCACCCCTAGCAAATGCCGAATAATTAGTAGAGTAAATCTGCCCTTGCCATTTTTTACGTGTTTTTTTGTGTTTCTGACTCTGTTAGATGGGATTCCTGCAGAAAGACTATATGGGCATTGCGCCTGAGAAGATAGGCGCGTATGCGGTGCCTCTTCTGAATCGCGCCCATCCCCGTACATTCCACGGTATTAGGGTATAAGACCCTATGGTGGCAGTGATATTAGGCATATAATAACAGACTGAATGAACCTCCACATTAAATCGACCAGCAGTCACTTTCCCCTCTAACATTAACAAAACACTGCACAGTGTCCGAACTATGCTGGGCCCAACAACAATTTGCAATGATCATACAACAGATAACGGTGCATACGCTCATAGGGGGCTCGCTGCAACCAGCCATGGTTGTGTCTATGCTGAGGCCAGAGTCCTGGCGGTTCTACGGAACTCGGGGGCGGGGTGTTTCTAATCGTGTCCAAGACCTCCTTACAGCTTAAGTAATCTGGTATAGGCTACAGCCGGTATCTCAGCAGTGATAAGTTCGCGGGGGCACAGTTGCCATCTGTCAGTATGTGCTCAGGAGATGACCCACACACAATTACATAATCATACAAATTAAGACATAGCGCTAGCATTATTGTTCAATACACGAAAAAGGATATAATGAATACAGGAAATCGGGGTCCGCATATTCTGCACAAGAGTTCAAAGTATAAAGTCTCTTGTGGTGTTTTATAGACTGTGTGACCATATCGTGTTTCAAGTGTCATTTTTATGTCAACAGCCGCCCTGGGTGTGATGGTGAAGAACAGAGTAATACTATATTCGGAGTCTGAATTTATAGTGCTATCCTCAGTCTGTGGGGATCTTGGTGGAGTACTCTCAATGTCCCGGCCACAGCCAGGGCCCTCTCCTAGTAGAGTCGCTGTTGCTCACGCGATGGTCCAGCGCTGCCTTTGTTCTGAGTGGATTGCTGTGTTAGTTGAAAACCCAGCCTTTGTAATTTACTCGAGCTCTGCGAGGAGTTGTCCGAATGGCTGATCTGACTTGAACCAAGGCACATAACCTCGAGCCATTCCTCTGCGTCCGCCGGGCGTTAGAAGTGGGTTTTTTTTTTGTCGTAAATAACTTTGTCGAGCTGGGTATAAAAAGGCGTATTTGAGTTGCGCTTTCTGGAGTTTCTTCTTCACTGCCTGATAGGACGATCTTGGTCTTTGAACCATGACTGTGTAGTCAGGGTACAGCGAAATGTGATGGTTCTCGTACTGGATCAGTGCTTTTTCTCTTGCCTTTTGTAGCAGCATATCACGATCCCTATAGTTAAAGATTTTTACTTTTAGGGGGTGAGGTGGTGCACCAGGCTTGGGTGCCCCGGTTGGTATTCTGTGGGCCCGCTCAACACAGAAGTAAGGAGAGAGACCCTCCGGTGCTATATTGTCCCTGAACCAGGCTTCCATAAATTCTACCGCCTTGGTACCCTCGCTGCGTTCCGGCAGACCAATGACGTGGATGTTGTGACGTCTATTCCTGCCCTCTGCATCTTCCACCCGGTCCAAAAGGCCAGTCACCTGTTGTTGTAGCTGATGAGTTGCGTTAGTCTCTGTTATTCGGGTATCCATGTCTTCGAGGGCTCGTCCGTGTTCTTTAACGGAATGGGCCAGTTTCCTGTGGTCCGTCCAGAGAAAAGTGAGGCCTGAGTAGAGCGTGTATATCTGCAGTTCAAGTGCCGCCCTGGAATCACGGATTTCTTTAAGTATCAAATCCAGCTTGTCGGGTGTATCATCGATAAACTCCTGAGACGCAGACCCCTGCAAAGGAGGCCAGTCGGAAAGCTCTGGCGCGGTGGAGGGGGTGCCCGTCCCTTGGTGTCCATCCAGTATTTTTGCTCTGACTCTGCCCATGTTGTGTGTCAACCTTGGTGGAGCGTATTATTTTCCGGGTGCTAGGGGTAGGCGGACAAAATTATAGGGGGGAGGGCCTATTCCGCTCCACGTAGCAGCTACCCGTGGGAGCACGCTCTGGCGTCGCCCCGGGAGGTCGTGCTCTTGCAACACTGAAGGACCAGTTAACAGAGGAGGTCTCCCGAAAAAATCAGCAGTAACGTCCCTCCACTGAGTGTCTGTGGGGTGGGTTGGGGGGGTTTCCACATAGGGGACCTCACCGTACAAAAACTCTAGGTACGCCGGCAGAGTCTGGGGGAGGGTGTGTGAGTCAGCTATTGTCTACCATAGCAATGGGGGAGAAAGCATGTATGACGCGCTGGCCGGTTCCAGTCACCTGAGCCTCCGAGATAATGTAGGGTCTTGTGGTGCTTAGTGTAGTCCACCTAGGCTGCTCCAACCAGTCCCAGGGCACGGCGCTGACAGCGCGGGGCCCGAGCTGCCACAAGGCAATGCACGTAAATAAAGGGGCGGCAGCACCCAGTTTCAAGCCCTGTGTAGTAGTGTTGCATCAGGTGGGCGGGGAGGGGTCTGCAGCAGCCAGGGAACAATAGCGCCGACAAGCCCCAGTCCCACCCCGACTTCAGCTCAGCCAGTCCAAGTCTGCAGCGCCAGAGCCACGCCGGACCTCAGGACGCAGAGGGGTCAACAATGCGCCCGGTAATGGAGGCCAGAATGGAGGATGGTGCAACCGAAGCAATGCGGGCGTACCAACTCACCACACTGTCTTCATTCGGATCCGTCCAGCGCCTCCAGGCAGCCAAGCTTATGTAGTTTATATAGATCTGCTCGTTTAGACCACAAACTGGGATTAGTGTCCAGACTGATTCCAGACATCCCCACCGGGTATGTTCGCCTGTATACCAGTTGGCTCACAGTGCCACTGTAAACTCCTATTATTCGGGAGAAAATAGTTTTTGCCAACTATCGAACACGACAACCCTGACCCCTCGAGGATCGTGGGAACATCACAGTACTTTTCCCTCAGTCACTTGTGCTCACTTTGTCTCAGAGATGCACAGAACAAACGGTGGGGACGTTTTCCAATAAGCATTTATTGAACCAGCGTAATGTGTTCTGAAACACCCATAAGACAGAGACCGATACAAACTATTATTAGCACCAACAGAGTAAATGGATGGTAGATTTCTGCCATCATTCTAAAACGATGAATATATGAATACATAACAGTAATAATGTGTACCCCTATGATTCAGGTCCTTACTAGATGTATGTACATAGCCAAGAATCTCCCTAGGATAAAACCAACAAAGAGAATGTATGACCCCTTCTTGGTCTACAGATGGACCCCCCCCCCCCCCCCCCCCCCCCTCGCGAGGGATGTCAGATCACTGCATGCTGGTGTCTATGTGCAAAAACCTCAGTGCCTCGTGTCAGTGTTTTGGCATCAAAGTCTTTCTCCTCTGCCCACCCCAGCAAAGATGTGGTGTTTATATACCCAAAAGGTACCTTCAGGGTGTCTGCCTTGCGGTGTCATGTAGGCAGAGGATAAGTAAAGGGATGGCCCTTATACCCTGTTATACAGAAGATTGAAATTCTGCTGTGATTCTGAGAATCCTCCTGCATACTAAATGAGGCTAGTTTTCTGGGAAAAACACTTGACGTTTATGCAGCACTCAACTAGGTAAAAGGTCTGCACCAAGCCAGTTATGTAGTACAATGGCATGGTAAATGTAGGTGAAAGGTTAGGTGACTACCCAGGCCTATATTGGGGTACATTACAAATCTGAACAGGCGAAGGTGTTTGGAACAAAGCTATATTACTATTAGCTACTGCTATGGAGCTAGAACCTATTTCTCCCCCCTCCCCAAATGTTCACGACCGTTGCACGAATTTGTAAAATGTGTTGATTAGTTGGCAAGGAGATTTATATGGTGGGACTATACTCCTAGTCGCAACTACAGAAAAAGTATGGCTTGCCTAAAGAGTCCCCTTTTAAATATTTACAATTAAAGACATTTTCCTATGTGAGTCAAGAGAGTTGCAGGCTTGTTCATGCATACTGTTAGATAATATGATCAAAGCTAAGAATCAGGAAATTGGAAATTACATTTTTAGAAACCACTGGCGATAGGCTTTGAGATCCAGGCAGGAAAGTGGCGCACCAGACTTGGAAATAAAAAAAAAACTGTTTCAAAACTATCAATCGGTAATCCTTGGGAATTTGTTGTTGCAAACCTCCATCTCGAACATCACAAAAACACGGTTTAATTCTATGTCCGGAACGAAGGAGAGGATTATCCTATCACTCTTCTTTTATTCAACTGCAGCCGTTTCATTAAGAGTCAACACCAACTACGGTGAACCACTCGGAATTTAGAATAATGCAGAAACTGACAACTCTGTATGAATAGTCTAGCACTTTTCAATCACAGGCCACTGCTGCTTATGTAATCCCTTGCCTGCGACCTCACAGCCTTTTTTTTTTTTTTTTTTTTCTGCTGCCAAAGCCAAGTTGCCTTTCTTTGTTGGTAAGCACATTGGTTTTCAAACTTGGATTTCTGATCTGTTGTGTGCTAGTATATGTTCGTCTGTTTTACTGCTGGGCCGCTCTTGCGCTCCTTCGCGGCTGTGCATCATGTGCTTGTTGGGGTTTGAGCTGCAGTGTCGCCTTCCACCCGCTAGTGTTTGTTTTGCGCCACACTATGGTCACGGCGTGCATCTTTGGTTTCCCTCCGCATCGGGTCCTGCGTTGCATGCAGTTTACTGAAGCCTTCCCCTGAGCCTTGCCCTCCTAGAGAATGATGCCCGTGCATGGGGTTGCGGAAGTGGGGGGAGGGAAAGAGGGAGGGGAAGAGGGAGACGGAAAGACAGTCAGTCATCCAAAGTGGTCTGTAATGTTTATTTTGCAGCCTGAATCTTTCTGGATTCACTATGCTGTGCATTATTCCGCGATCTTGTGGTTGGGTCCGGATTCGTAGTCTTTTTTCTTTGGGTTTTTTTTTGTTTTTTTGTAGCCCAGGTGGGCGGCGACGACCCACCATTTGGTGCACCTCCCGTGACGTCGTCGTGCTTCCCACCTTTGGGGCGCCATCTTCAGATTCTTTTTTCCGCCGTTGGGTCTGGATCGTCATCGGGAAGCTCCAGAATTACAATCGAAGGAAGAAGAAAGAAAAGCGAGTTTCGTCGATAACTACTACGAAAATATCACAGGAAAGGAAGAGATTACATCAGGAGCGCGAAGAAAGGAAGTTTTGCGCCTTTTTCTTCAACGCCCTTGGAGAATGCGCACTCAGAGGTCCTGAGCGCAATGGACAAGACGCCATTCAAGTTCTGCCCTAACTGCCACCACAAGTTCGCGCAGAAGGACCAGCATCCGGTCTGCAACCTCTGCCTACCGGTCGACCATCAGAGTAAGGACTGCAACGCCTGCTCAGCCTTCGCACCGAAGACGCTCCGAGTGAGAGATCGGCAGAGAAGAGCCAACGCCAGCATGGATGGCAAGGGTAAGGCCCCGTCGCTCTACGATCTGGGCCTATCCACGGACGATGAGGACAACGTCGCCGAGGGACCCGAAAGCTTCACGGTCGTAGAGACCGACAAGAAAAATGAAGACGAGGTAAGAGAATCGTCGAGCTCAAAACAGAAAATACCTTGAACCCGCGGGTGACAGGAGAAAATCAGAGTCAAAGTCCACGAAGGGAGCCCCGGCGCTGAAAAGTTTGACGACCAAGGGGGGAACCATGGACAAGAGGCAGAGCGGATCCTACGAAAAGGACTCCCTGGTGCCGAAAGACGCCGAAAGGCAAGGATCGTCGAAGTCGACCCATGAGACGGGACGCTCGACGCAGAAAGAGCGGTCGGCGTCGACGCAAGTTCCGTCAAAGGCCCGCTGTCGACGCCGAAAGCATCTCCGAGATGGAGAAAAAGAAGAGGCGGCTCGAGGCCGAAATGGATAACATCCTTCAAAGGAAGGAGTTCGATGCCAAGATGAAGGAATTCAAGATTCCAACGGCTCCACTGACGAACGTCGTCTAAATCGAGGACGAATTCGACACAGAGGGGCTGACAAGAGATCTCGAAGAGGAAGACGAGACATATTATGAAGGCGAAGCCGAGGAAGAAGACCAGCAGTCGTTCTACAGCTCGGCGCCATCTACCAGCCACGACATCGAATGGCAGGATCTCGACACCGAAAACCCGGAGGAGCCCGTAGACACGTACCCTTCGAGGCCTTCGCCACCCGACGACATCGGGGTGTACAACATGGTGGTCAGGAGCGCAGCGACAGCCTTCGGCGTCAAACTCGACGAAGAGAGGCCGAAAGCCGACTTCCTCCTCGAGACCCTGCTCCCCATCCAGACGAGGAGCCAATTCCTCCCCATGCTACAAAGTGTGATGAATCAGGGGAGGGAAGCCTTCAAGGAACCAGCGACCTGCCGTTCGGTCACGCCCAGGACGGAGAAGAAGTAGAAGCACTTTTCTCTGGACCCCCCCTTACATCAAGGGTAGCATCACCGCCGACTCCATCATAGCTTCCACGGCCAGGAGAAGGGCCAACGTACCAGCAACTTCAGGGCCACCACCTGATAAAGAAAGCAGGAGGATAGACCTCACAGGAAGAAAGGTCGAGAGGAACGCCGCAATGCACTGGCGCATGGCGACTTCCAATGCACTTCTCAATAGGCACCAGTACCAGCACTGGGATGAGATGGGGGAGCTGGTAAAGCACCTCCCCGAAGAATACCGCCAGAGAGCCTCGCACCTGGTAGACGAAGGTAAAAACATCGCCAACTCTTGTATAAAGACGGCGTTGGACGGGGCAGAGACTTCAGCAAGACTAATGGCCATAGGGGTCACCGAGAGAAGGCATGCATGGCTAAGAATCTCGGGATTCAAACCGGAGGTGCAGAACAACATCCTTAGCACCCCCTTCAACGGAGAGACACTGTTCGGAGCAACAGTAGACGAGAAACTCACCCAGCTGAAAAAAGAAAACGAAACGGCGAGGTCCATGGGGGCCCTACAGCTGAGGGGAATGAGGCGAGTCAATCCCTCAAGGAGACCCTACGGTAGGGGAGGAAACCAGCAGGGGGCTTCGCACCAGACGTTCCAGCAGGGTGATAGTCACGGACAACAAGGTCAACAGAAGCAAAACTGGCAGTACCAACCTTGGGGCCAGTCCTTTCGCGGGAGAGTGAACGGACGTGGCCAGAGGAGGAGAGGGGGTGACCAGCCCTCATCAAAGTGACTCGGCACGCAAGAGGGCCTACCCTCGACATGCCCCCAATGGTGAGGCGCAGTGCAGTAACATCAGGGGGGAGAGAAGATTCGAAAGCCTACGAGCATACAACACCAGTAGGCGGAAGACTGAGGTTCTACCTTCAGGAGTGGCGGCGTATAACCACAGACAAGTGGATACTGAACGTCATGCAGTACGGATACTGCGTGGATTTGGAGAAAAGACCTCCAAACAGAAGACCAAAGGGAAGGCAGAGATCGGCTCAAGAACTGGCCCTACTCAGAGAAGAAACACGAAAACTTCTAGAAAAGAGCCATAGAGGCAGTGCCGTTCAGAGAACGCAACAAAGGGGTCTACTCAAACTACTTCGTGGTCCCGAAAGTGGACGGAAACCTCAGACCCATCCTGGACCTGCGTTACCTAAACAAGTTCATCAGAACGCAGAAGTTCAAAATGACTTCGCTGCAGGAGGTACTGCCCCAAATAAGACGGGGACTTCATGGTCACCGTGGACCTCAAGGATGCCTACCTGCCCATCCCAATAAACCGAAGACACAAGGGCCTTTTAAGGTTCAACATCGACCAGGAACACTACCAGTTCACAACCCTGGCCTTCGGATTAAAATCGGCGCCAAGGGTCTTTACAAAATGCCTGTCGGCGGTCGCGGCCCACCTACGAAGGCAGGGAATCCATGTCTACCCCTACTTAGACGACTGGCTGGTCAAGGCAAACTCACGCGAGAAGTGCGAGAGGCACGCAAAACGCTTAACAGACACTCTGACGAACTGGGGTTCTCGATTCACTGGGGGAAGTCATCGCTGGAACCGGAGCAGGTGAAGATTTTCCTGGGGGCAAAGATCAACTCCCTGAACAGCACAGTGGTGCCCAGCGACAGGAGGACAGATGCCCTACTGAAGGAGACGCGGCTCTACCGGAAGGGGCGAGCTCTGACAGTGAGGTCAGTGAGCAAGATGATGGGGATGATGGCGTCGTGTATCCAGCTGGTGCTGAATGTACGCCTGCACATGAGACCTTTCCAGGAATGGCTACAACAGCAATGGTCACAAGCAAGCGGAAGTTGGGAGGATCTAGTGGTTGTTACGCACGCAGTGCAGGAGGAGATAACTTGGTGGAACAGAGACAACATGACAGCAGGGAGAAGCCTGACACCACCAAACCCAACAATGACCATTACCATGGACGCATCGCAAAAGGGATGGGGAGCGCACATGGACAACCTCCGAGTGAGGGGTCTGTGGGCTCCAGCAGATGCGGTACGCCATATCAATTACCTCGAATTGAAAACCATCCTGCTAGCCCTGAAGGCATTCCAGAGGCACCTGTACAACCAGAGGGTGTTGGTTCAAACAGACAGCACCACGGCAATGTTCTACATCAACAAGCAGGGGGGGACACAGTCGTTCCCTCTCTCCTCTCTGGCACAGGAGATTTGGAGATGGGCCATACCTCTCAGGATAGATCTACTGGCAATTCACCTTCCAGGGAAGGACAATGTGGAGGCAGACTGGCTAAGCAGGCAGACCTCGGCATCACACGAGTGGGAGCTCAATGGCCAGGAAACTCCCACAATAGACCTGTTTGCAACACGCCAAAATGCAAAATACCAAAGTTTCGCGTCCAGGCAACCAGATCAGCAATCCCAAGGAAATGCCCTATGGATAAGCTGGTCGAGGACATTTGCCTACGCCTTTCCACCGATACCCCTGTTGCACAGAGTGCTTGACAAGTGCAGAACCAGCAACATGACTCTGATCCTAGTGGCTCTGCAGTGGGCAAGGCAGACCTGGTTCTCACAAATTCAAGAAATGGCACAGGGCAATCCACACAGGTTCGAAAGCAGAAGGGACCTGCTCTCCATGCAAAACGGAGAGGTCCTACATCCGGAACCAGAGAGCCTCAACCTGGCGGCATGGCTCCTGAGGACCTAGAGTTCGCTCACCTTAAATTGCCTCCTAGCACTATGCGGGTGCTGCGGGAGGCAAGGAAACCAACTACACGAAAATGCTACAGCGCCAAATGGAAGAGATTTACTGTGTGGTGCAGGAAGAAGGGCCTGCAAAACAGAATGACTAGAGACTCAACCGTACTGAGGTACCTCACACACCTTCTAAAGAGTAACCTCTGCTCGAGCTCCCTAAGGGTACACCTAGCGGCGATCATAGCCTACACCAGAGGTGAGAAGGGTGGAAGTTTCTTCACTTCGCAGGTTGTGAGGATATTCATGGAAGGAGCCAAAAGAATTGCCCCTCCTAAACGGTTGCCGCCGCCGGCATGGAACCTCAACGTGGTACTGACGGAGCTCATGAAGGCACAGTTTGAACCCATTCACAAGGCCACGCTGCAAATGTTGACGATGAAAACGGCCTTTCTGGTGGCCATAACCTCACTACGCAGGGTGAGCGAGCTTCAAGCGCTAACGCTACAGGAACCCTACATTCAGATTCACGAGGACAGGATAGTCCTGAGAACAGACCCACACTTCATGCCCAAGGTGGTGTCGGCGTTCCACATGAACCAGAGTATCCAGATACCGAGTTTCTTCCAAAACCCAACTTCAAACGCAGAAAGGGCTCTGCACACCCTCGACGCTAGGAAGAGCGGTGATGCACTACAATGAGAGAACGAAGGAATTCAGGAAATCAAAGCAGTTGTTTTTGTCCTTTGCTACTAGCTTCATGGGTAGACCAGTGACTAAGGGCACCATCGCTAGATGGATTGCACTCACTATTCAATTCTGCCACAAACCGGCTGGACAGGAGCTAGCAGAGGGACCTCAGGCTCACTCCACAAGGAAGAAGGGGGCCACCGTTGCCTTCCTGGCGAACACGCCCATTCAGTACATATGTCTAGCGGCAACTTGGACATCTGTGCACACGTTCACAAAACACTACTGCGTGGACATTCAGATGAACAAGGAAGCACAGGTCGGACAGAAGGTGCTTCAACACATTTTCAACGACCAACGCTCATCTACCACCCACCCACTACAAAATTAGGAAAACCGCTACAAAGTCTATGCACAGCATAGTGAATCCAGAAAGATTCACGCTGCAAAACGAATAGTTTCTTACCTGTCGGTGTAGTTTTGCAGCTTGAAGATCTTTCTGGATTCACTAGCGAACCCACCCACCTCCGCCAGGAAGATGAGGCTGGAGGAAGAGGGCGTAAAATGGAAAAAATCAGAAGGAATGAAAACGTACAGAAAAATGAACAATAAGGATTAATCAATCGCCTAGGGTTAAAAAAAAAAAAAAAAAAGAGAAAGGAAAAAAGAACCCGAAGATGGCGCCCCAAAGGTGGGACTTCCGCAGGAAGCACGACGACGTCACGGGAGGTGCACCAAATGGTGGGTCGTCGCCGCCCACCTGGGCTACAAAAAAAAAAAAGACTACGACTACGAGTCCAGACCCAACCACAAGATCGCGGAATAATGCACAGCATAGTGAATCCAGAAAGATCTTCAAGCTGCAAAATGACACCGACAGGTAAACTATTTGTTTTAGGACTTGCGAGCCATTAATTGACCCACTCTTAGGCTTAAGTCCCAGTGAAATTGTTGGCACCAAGAGGTTGTCTGTCCCTGGGCAGAGACCCATCTGCTTGTGAGGCTTTGCCCACCAATTTCAGCGGCTGACACTCCATCTAATGAAATTTGTGCAGCTCTTCTGTTATGCTTTTACACACCATAGAGCCCTGAAATGGCACTCCTGCTGTAATTTTTGTGGGTTTATTGCAGTACCTGTTAGTGCCTGCCTAACTGCCCTCCCACTGGCTGCACTCTTGAGTATTCTGAAGATGTTTTGAGGATGCAGATTCTCTAGCTTCCCATCCTTGGGATGATGAGTTTTACCAGGCAGTGGGTGCCTCCATATATAGGGCATTGGAGGAGGCTATGGCCCCTATGGAATCATGCCAGTCCCAACAGGTGATGCATGGATGTGCAAAGCTTGTGAATGCTCCCCACCCTTTGGCCACCAGGCTCCGTCCCAGTCACTGCTAAGTGCCTTGGAGAGGCAGGGGTGGATTACGATGCTTTGGAGCGCTCACAAGAGGCTTTCTTAGCTCAGAACCAGCCCCCTATCCCAGCCTGGGCTTCGATTTGACCCTGATACTGTCGCACCTCTCCTACCCTCCTTTGATAATGATGCCCTCAAGTAGGCCTTCAATCGCCTTAAGGCAAAGTGCCAGTGCCCTTCTCTGGACTGGAAGGTAGCCTTAACACCAGAGCTGAACCCCCCCAGGATGTCCACCTTCTTTGCAAAGTTAATGAAGGGTCCCAAAAAGGTGATTGATTGGATCTTGGCGCGCATGCCAAGATGAGCTCCTTGGCGTCCTTGGGCTGCTCACCAAGATCATTGACATGGCTGAAGAGGCCAAGTCGTCGGGATCCTTTATCTTCCATGGGGTCCTTTCGGTATGGCCACAGCATTGTTGTATTCTTTTGCAGTTTTAACTGTGCCCTGTCTACGGAGCGTCTTTGCTCCTTAGTAATAACGGTGGGTCTGAAATTGTTCGACCTGGCCGACACAGAGGTCTAAGGGGGACTCTTTGGGGAGTCCTTAATCAAAGAGTTTGTTCAAATTTGTGAATACATTAACATTGTTGGACAAGTCACAGACCTCCAATTTAATGAAAGTGTTCTCTACTCTGGTTTTCCAAGGGGCTGGTCGAGGGCAGGGGCTGTTCAACCAGCCAGTCCTTCTTGTTAATTCCCCCTAGAGGGCAAGGCTCTCTGAGAGCACAGTACCTCAGCCAGAACAGGTTCATTTACTCTTACCCAACCCAACGGACGGTGCTTCAGGGAACTTGGAGGCAAGGGCTACGATCGAGCTGCCAATTCTGGTGAGTGTTCACCCTTATTCCCTTCTAAAAGTAGGGGGCTGTCTGGTGAAGTTTATCCCCTGTTAGGCAACGGATTACAACAGATGAGTGGGTCTTTCAGACCATTCCGGGGTTTCAGACAAGAGTTCTTTTAGTTTTCCCCACATAAACCCAGTGTCCCAGGCCACTCCAGTTCTCTGAACAGGAAACTAGCTGGTGGATGTAGAGATCACTGCGCTCCTGGAGAAAGGGGCCATCGGTCCCACCTTCCCTGAATCCCTGCGGCTTTATCAGTAACATCTTCCTGGTTGACCAGGCCGACAGGGAAGGTGGGCAGCAACGGCTGGTTATCAACTTGTGCAAGTTAAATGAATGGCTGGGATAGTTCCACTTCAAGATGAAGGTCTTGCATCTTCTTTGCAATATTATCTGTCCCTCTGACTGGATAGTCTGTTGAGACCGGAAGGACGCTTACCTGTCCATTTTGATCTTTCGGCCCCACAGGCGTTTTCTCCAGTTTCTCTGGCATCACCACACCTTCGAGTTTGTAACTGTTCCGTTGGGCCTCTCTTTTGCCTCTACAGGTTTTTCAAAGGTTCTCAAACTAGTTGTCTGTTCAGCTCCAGCCCTGATTATAGAGTCTGACGCCAGCAGATCAGGCTGGGGTGCTTGGTGTGGGGAATTCTCCTTAGGCGGTGTAGTCTCCTCCAGAGAAGAATTTACATGTCAATTGTTCATAGCTCCTGTCCGGCATGTTTGCGATCTGATTCTGTTCAGGGATGGGATTGTCATGTGTGTGCTTCACAAAATGATACATCAACCATTTGGAAGGCACTCTGTCAAAGGCGTTCTCTGATCTAGTGACCAGTTTTTGGCTTATTTGCCTGAAAGATCAGATCTTGGTCAGTGTGGAGTATCTCCCTGTTCAGGAGAATCAGGTGGTGAACTGGCAGTCTTGCCATTTTTGGGATTCCAGCCTGTGGAGGCTGCACCCAGAGGTCTTCACCATGCTCCAGACCTAGTGGGGCTTGTTCTCAGTGGACCTTTTTGTGTCCAGGCTGGACCTCCAACTTCCCTGATTCTCAGCAGGATTCCAGACCATTAGACGTCAGAAACGGATGCCTTCCTTCAGGGTTGGGAGCTGGACAAGAGTTACGAGTTTCTGCCATTTGCCATGATTACCAGGGTTTCAGCCAAAATGAGGAGCCAGCAGGCAGAGGTACTATTGGTCACCCTGATTTGGAAATCTCAAGTTTGATTTCTGGTTCTTCTGGAACTTTCTTGGTATTTTCCAATCCACCCCCCCCCCTCTTTCTGATGCTTTTGCTCAGTCCAGGTCTCCTCCCCCATCAAATGGTTCTGGAATATTCCTTGCGTCTCATGGCATTGAGGATTTCAGATCTCTATGGTCGGCCCCAGGCCTTTTGGACAAGGCTGAGGAGCTCCTATCCAAGGCCTGGGCCGACAGCACCAAGAAGCGCTATCGTTCTGCATGAACGCGACTGTGTAGTTGGTGTGCGCGAAGGGGGTTACCATCCTGTGGGCCCAGAGGTAGTCAACGTTCTAAATTTTCTGGCACAGGAGGGGTTGGCATAGCGCTCAATTAATACATACCTTTCAACTATTTCTCCAGGACATGCTCCCCTGGATGGCTTTCCGGTAGGGGAACACCCGTTTGTCAGCTGCTGCGTGGGATTCAGTTGTCGCTCCCATCGGAACAAAGATATTTGGTTCTCGGTCTATGTAAACAGGGTGCTCAACCTTTTCATATCCTGGCAACTGAACAGTTTCTTGTCACAGAGGAACTTTCTGCAAAGTTAACCTTACAGCTATGCTTGGTATCCTGTAGATGGACCTTGATGTGTGGGCCCTGGACATTACGTGAAGTCTTCTCTCCATTGGGCTGTTTATCA
The DNA here is from genome assembly GCF_964204655.1 of Triturus cristatus. Taxonomy (NCBI): domain Eukaryota; kingdom Metazoa; phylum Chordata; class Amphibia; order Caudata; family Salamandridae; genus Triturus; species Triturus cristatus. The sequence goes on along the minus strand of NC_140594.1, from coordinate 646,431,666 downwards.
TTAACAGGAGGACAAAATCCAACACTAGGGTCATTGATTACCCATCTTTTCCTGATTTGCCTAAATTGTGTGTAGGTCAGTGCTTCGAGGCTTATGAGGACGTGTCCTCAGTTTCGCGCTCCAGGTGAGAGACTGCTTTTGATGGCACTCCGTAAGCCCCACAAGGCAGTGTCTTTTCAGACTATAGCCTGCTGGGTATGTTGGGTCATGCAGGAGGTAGGTGTGAACCTCTGGATTTTCGGCGCGCACTCAGCGTGGGAGTGATAGTTTCAAAGGCGTTAAGTCTGTGAGCTTCCCTGGAAGACATTATGAATGCAGCAGACGGAGCCTCTGACTCAACTTTCAAAAGCTTTTATTTTAAGCCTGTGTTGGATATGGCGTTTGTAGTGAGCAAGCTTTAACCCCTTGAGTGCCCATGACGAGATAGTCTCGTCATGGGCCGCGGTTGCGCTGTGCCCATGACGAGACTATCTCGTCATAAACCCCGCCCGCTAATTCAACGCCCGGCATAGGGCGGGGCACACAAGGGGTTAAACTAGCATAATCCTCTCCTCCGATCTTGACCTAAAATGAAAGCTATTGTAACGGAAAGTTTCAATTCTATTAAGGACTCTGAGGCAAAGATTAACCCACCACGGAGCCTTGATATAATTCACCCACCCTGTGGCTAGTAAGTAACGGTTCTTTCCTATATTCCCTTGTGTTAACTTGATCGTGCTCTTCTTCATGCATTGTTTGATGCAGTTTACTTCACTAGGGCTGCCGATGTTTTGTCACATAAGATTTCCTCTGTGATTGGTTTCTTTTTTCCAGGCTTGAATTCCGGGAAACTGGACCAGTGAGGATAGCTATGACATAACTCGAGCGACAAAAGAGCCTGTGAGGTTGCAGACAAGGGATAACCTATAATGCTGGCCTGTGATTGGATAGTTCTGGACTGTTCATACAGAGTTGTCACTTTTTTCTTTCGACTAAATTCCCAGTGGTTTATGGGAATTGTAGTTTATGCTAAATCTTAATGAAATGGCTGATGTTGAATAAACGAAGAAAGTGATAGCGTGATCCTCGCATCCGAGTCCTTAATAGAATTGAAACTTTCCTTTATTCTATACTGGCAAAACTAGTTAATTGAGGACATGGAATCAATGACAGATGACCTCTCTTACAAGTGGAGTGGACTTACTACATGTGTTGTGCAAGTTGTTCAAAATTACTGCCTTATTAGGCAGAGGTTTTAAGCTTTACATGTAGATTATTGCAGGAAGCAGATGATACTCCAAAAATAATTATGTGTGATATTTTTATTTCCCAGTGGTGATTGCCACTGGGTAGGTAGGATCTCGATTCCATAGAAACAGTTTGACTGTTCGCCACAAAACTTTAAAAAAAAATAAAAAATTCTACTTTTAGACTAGGTTGCGCATGAGTCCTAAATCGAACGGAACGCACCTTGAATGTGAGGGTTTATTTACCTTTATTCCACCTCCAACAAGGCTGCATTGCATTTATTATGTTCAACAGCTTTAAATGATGACTGCATCTCAACCGCAACCAAATTTTTATTCTCCTCGAACAATCCTGCCTTTCAATTCTTCTTAGATCGCTTTAGTTTAAATAATAGTTGGGACTGCAAAAAAAAAAAAAGCAGGTTGTGTGCTAGGTACGCAGGTAAATGTTACCCTTCACTTACCTTGGTTTATGCATGTCTAAAAAGATACCAAGGGGGTAACCTTAACATTCAGCTTTCAATTTACCTTTATTCCACCTCTGATGTTGCTGCCTTTTTATTTGTTAAAGTTAGACAGCTGTAAATTATATTTGCGACTGCATCTCGCCTCACCCCAACCCAAGTTTTATTTTCAACTTTACTCTGCCAAAAAACCCGCTTCAAGGATACACTTTTTGCTGTGCTTTTAAAAACGAATATCATTCATTTTGTAGCTCAAGCACACGTTGTTCAGGGAACTGCTTGCCTGTTGTATATACACACTGTCCATTGGGTTTCGTTTGACATAAGAAAATGTGCTTCCCACCTCTATTCACTTGTAATGTTAAGGGGTAAATGTCATTAAACTTTTTTTACTAGTGCATGTTAATTTGCACCGTAAATGCAATAATGTCCATCAAATTATTTACAAAATTAAACATTCCTTTCCACTAAAAACTGTATATTCAAACTACCCATTATCCACCCTAGCCATTACCTACCACTACCCACCCCATTCTCCATATTAAGCACCCCCAACCTCCATAAAGTGTTCACTGTTCCATAATACTTTGACGGCCGTTGTTTGTGTCGTTACTTCGTTTCCATTTCCCATTTTAATTCAAATCTCTCGCACATTAAATAACAAGAGTGACTGTTAAATAGCAATTTAAATAAAACTTTAAACATACTTTACAACCACAGTACTGTACAACCTACCTAAAATTGTTATGTTTTGGTGTAAGTCCCTTAAGTAGTTTTGGAAAAATTTAAGGTTTGAAAAACTGTTCATCTCAGGCTGTGGCTGATCTGCAGAGCAAAGTTCATTTATTCATGGTTGAAAAGTTGAAATTCATTATTCCATATGACAAATTATGGCATGTTGAGTCAACAAAGGTACTGATGGATATCCTCTATGCATTTCGGGTAAAAACCCTTCGTCAGGAGGAATCCTGTAAACAGAAACAGGAGAAAAAGTTGCAACTTTTTCTCCTGTTTCTGTTTACAGATACCTTTGTTGACTCAACATGCCATAATTTGTCATATGGAATAATGAATTTCAACTTTTCAACCATGAATAAATGAACTTTGGTTTAACTAAAACGAATTTTGGTAACTTCGTTACCCCACAATGCTGTGCGCATAGAGGGACACCACCCTAGCAGGGATAGTGCAACTCTCGTTATTTCTTCGACCTTGGTTCAGGGGTCGCTCCTCTAGCAGCACGCCGCTACTCGAGTAAACTCAATACACATCAGAGATTAAAAGGGAGTGCGCGATATTTCAACACTTGTCTGATCTGCAGAGCAGACAGATCTCCTGAGGTCTAATTGGCTGCCACCACATCAACCAGGAAGTGGTGGCAGTCATCTTAGGACTCGGTCCTGGGGCCCCAAAACGTTTTTTTTATTTAAACTTTTGCAACTAATCCCGCTTTGCTGAGTGGGATATCTTTGAAGAGCCGCATAACCACTCCTCAAAATCAGTTTGGTCTGTGAGTTGCCCTACATTTAAGAAATCATCCTTCAATTTGCCAGTCCGTCTCTGGATCTGGTACCAAGTTCAGAGTGGGTGAACCCATGCTATGGGCATGAATTGTTTACACGCTCTGCTTAACTTACGCCCTGTAAATGTCCGAAGAGCCATACACAAAAATCTGGGCCCGCAATTATTTTACTGCCGTTGTAAATATTGTAGTTATCCTGTTTCGATCTCTCCCATCGGTTTACCAGGCTTCTTTCAGTTTTTTAACCAGCCTGGTAACATATGCATTTCTCAGCCTTTTGTTGAGTAGTGATGCTATCTTCATTAGCATTGACCTGAATTCGGATTGTTTGAATACCTCTTGCTAGTCTGACAGTGACTTGGGTATCTTTCATTGCTACTTGCAGATGTTCGGTCCCATTCTTTTGGTTGCATTTATGCAAGGCAAGCCGTTAAGTCCTCCTTTGTTTTTGAAACTGTTACTTTACACTTTTGGTGTTTGCCATTGTATTTTATAGTTGAGTAGGAAAAGCCTGTTGAGGAACGTGCTCAGTAGGCACAAGTCTGTGCCCATTAATCTTTTTCGAGCAGGATGTTTGGTTGTGTTGGACCTTGCCTTTTCTACTCTTCCCTTTTCCTGTTTTTGACAGCTCCCGTTAAACACTAGCAGCATTGATGATGTATTTGCTCGGTACTCTTGCCTTACTTACCCCACTTTTGTGGATAAGGCTGTGTTTTCTTCTTTCCTTTTGTCTTTAATCTACTAGGCTTTTGTTGCTTTTTGCTGTCTATTCTAGTTTTTACTCCCTTTTTCGGTGAATGTGGGTATTTATCTTTAGTCTCTTGTACTTTTTGGTGGGGTCAGTCGTGGCTCCCTGTTAGATCAGGTCTCTTGATTTGTGGGGGATGTAGTTTTGTCCCTTGAGTGGTGCAAGGCTTTGTACTATTTACACAAGCGCTCTGTGAATGTTATATTGTGCCCCAATATATGCATTTGTTCTGGCCCAAATCTTTCTTCTGGTTCTCATTGGGGGTTTAATTTAGTGGGTGCGTTTCTCCTGCTCCGTCTGGTTACCTTGCATTTTATGGTTTGTCTTCTGCTCAGATTCCAGGTTCTCTTTTCCTTATCCTCACATCTGTGGCAGACTGCAGTTGGGCAGACCTTAATTCAACTCCAGCAGCGCTGCGGTCATTGGTCCATACTGTAAACCCAGTATGGTGGGTGCCTTCTCCTCATGCTTTTGGGGCTTTCTCTACTGATATTGGTGTATAGAATTCAAGCCAAGAGCGATTAATGGATTAGAGGAGTCAATGCTTCCTTCTTCTAAAACCACCAGGTTGTTTTGATTTGCGAATGGGCTGCATTCTAATGCACTGTTCTTTAAGTTGGACCCAAGTGCCCCTCACCTACCGGTCTGCATTGCGCTACCTTTGGCCTCACCTCGTTAATTTTTGCACTCTGCCAGTATAAACCATCTTGTCAGTGGTGCTCTGTAGCAAATGGTGGGGGGGGGGGCGGGGTGGGGGAGGAGACAAATTGTCAGCGCGCAGTGGTAGCAGCTATATGTGGCTCTATGTAGTTACGGCCTGAAGTAGCCCAATTTGTCGGAAACAGGTTGCATGTGTTATGGTTTCAGAGAGGACCTGACTTGGCAGTTCGGGCTGGCCTGGTCCTATTGGAGCATGATCATGATGGATTTGTGTATGGCTGGGTCAAATCTGAGGTGGCATTGATGGTAAAAAAACAGTGGCTTGGTATCCTACGACAAACTATTGCTAGTGGTTACAATTATTGCAAGCATTCGTCTGATCACCTTTTGTGTTTCACTTCTTGTGTATCCACTGCCTGGTTGCTGAATTACCCTGCTTTTGTCCAACCACACTTAAGGTTCAGGATTTGTTTTGGGTACAGTACCTGCTTCAAACTGGATCCTGATGTTAGATGTGAGAGGACACTGGTGATTACAATAGTGCACTGACTTATTAAACCTCCGGTTTAGTATGGTCGAAATCTTCTAAAGTCTTGAAAATGCCCCAGCACATGGCATTTTGTGCCCCATTGCAGTAAAGCAAATAGACTACAGAACACATGGGCATGGTTGCCCCTATGAGCTTTTGATCCATTGATTATGGAGCACCCAGGAGTCACTCTCACCGTATAGCTGGTGCCAGACATACATTTGGTATCCCCAGAAAACCTCTTCAGAATACTTTCTGGTCCTGTGGAAGAACATAAGAGGACTGGACTATCTGTGACGTGTGACGAACTCTGAAGGGCTGGACCTTGCTCCATCTTGGAAAGAGGACAAAAAGTGCATCCCATGGGTCAGTTGACTGACTTCCCGTGTGACTACAAGGACCCACATTTTCAAAAGTCCTCCTCCCTTTCATTCCTGGTGAACAGTGGCAATAAACTTGAACTGGACTTTCCTGGTGTCTTCTGCTTGGCTCCCTGAGAGTCTCCAGGTGCCCCTCTGAGATCCTGGGTGGCTTAGAAGTGTACTCCTGTGGTCGCTTGTTTACCAGAAAAGTTTGATCGCTTTAGAAACTTTGGATCCAGAGCCAAGGGGAACCTATCTCAAAGTATCCAACCGGCAGTGTCACTAGTACCCAACCGGCAGTTCGACTCTGTCAGTTTAAATTTCAGAGCCCCCCGATACACTCCCTTTCATTTGAGCTGTCCAGACATGGTGTAGTTTTGGACCTAATCTCTTTTATACGGGGAGTCCTAGAAATTCAGGCTAGGATTCTGATGTTTCAGCCTTAATCCTGGATTTATGTGAGACTAACTGCTGGGCCTCATGGCCTCCTGCATCTTGCTGGTAATGCATGCTGGCTTCTCAGTGGGACATGAAGTCTCAGTGCGTGCAGTATGAGGGGCAATCTCTCACACATGGCACAGATATTGGAGGGACATGCAAAAGAACTTCAGGCAGAAGCTTCGGAACCTTAGGGAGACCAGACTATGGCATGTATCTGACTTCCTGTTTCTACCTCTGGAACTTCAATTTCACCCCCCAACTGTTTGTTTCAGTCGCAAATTGAGCACATTTCTGGATGTACACCTACTTGTAACGCATTCAAGTACATTATACTGCGTCTTAACACCGTCTTGCAGATCATCCATCTGGAGACCATACACCCGTAGCCCACCATTTTGGACAACTCTCACCAGAGTACAACCATTTGAGTGACAGTTCTGTTTGGATCTAAACTTCATGGACAAATCTATTCATTGTCTGAATTTGTGTGTTTTTTTTGTTTTTTTTTTTTGGCATTACTACACATCCCAAAAAACTGTGCAATATCCCTTGCTGATACCACCAACACAGGGAACACAGCATCAACTTTTTCCAGGCTAGGTATACCTCCTGAGATATTGAATTAAGTGGAACTGCCATCTGATTGCCACTTAATGGGTATACATCAAAGCACACTCAATCCATCTCGTCAAGGGCTCACACATCCCTCTCCCATCCTTGTCGTAGTGCTTTCATATTGCCGAGGATATTATAAATTTTATATTTAGAGGAAACTGCACCTTTTCCCAAAGGGCCCTGCACAACGTGACTTGAGGAGGGCAGAACGCAGTTGGTGGTTCCACTCAATGGCTCCTGCATGCAGGGTGTTCAAAGTTGGTTGTATTTCTAGTTATACCCCCCCCCCCCCCCCCCCCCTGTGTAGCTGCTCAACAAACTTCACGAGCCTCCTTTTACTCAAGGCACCCAGTTAAGATGCCAAGAAGTTATACCGGGTAATACCTCTGCAGCTACTGCTTCCCATGAGGTGGTGCCCGGGGTGGTTATACCCCCATCCAACGCGGGTTATTGCCCTATCCTACGCAAATAAGGCATCTGGCACAGGGGCTAGAAGATTCTTGTGTGTACACGTGTATTTTCCAGCAAGGCATGGTCATGCTGTTTGATCAAAGGGTCTGCTATCTTAGGCGGTGAATGTGCACCCAAGGAAGTAACCCGCTTCATTAGTGTCGGTCTTTTTTTATTTGTTTTGCCTCTAAGGTGATGGAGGTGCAGCCAGAGGATGACCACATACCTCCATATGTATACCCCGGGGGCGGGACAGGAAGATAAGATATATAAGATAAGTTCAGAGAAGAGGGACAAAGCCCCACCAGGCCCAAGCAGGATATATACAGGTAGATTCTGTTAACTGACTTTTATGCCTTTTTAAAAGTAGGCTGTTAAAGCACATTAAGTCAGCAGCAGAATCCAGACACATTGTGCGAGTCTGATTCAGCGTCCAATACAGGTTTTAATTTGCTAAAATACATGTCTGAAAATGACACGTGGTGTAACTGAACTACCTTTAAGAAAATCATTTTCTCTGCAGAAAACCCCAGAAAGGGTCATTTCCAGCCCTAGGCCAACTCCTACATTGTAATTACCACCTTTGTGTAGCTTTTCTCTCATTTGTCTACAAAACATCTTGGACATTGAAAACAATTGGTATTGCTTTAGCTTTATATGCTGCGATCAAAGAATGGAGTAGTTGATTTCTGATTGTTTACATTTAACACGGCCCCCAAATAATGTATCTAGCTGTGGACCATTTACTGTCAAAATAGATTTCCAGACAAACACATCCTCTGTAATGTGTACTTCTAGACTGACTAAATCTGTTCTACTTGACCATGCAGACCAATTTTGCCTTCACACCGCAGTTTTTGATATAACAGTTTATTTGAAAAGTACTAGTGTTGTAAATGGCGTGACCTCTTATTAAGCAGGCATGTTTTTTTAGTTTGTAACTGAGAATAACTATCATTGGTGTACTTTTATGCTGGTATCCATGAGTAGTACTTTTTGGCCAAACTTTTTTTCACTTGGGAGTTCAGCTCATACTTTGAATGTAAATGGCATCGGGGCTAAAAAAAAAAACATGCCTGCTTAACCCGTTGCACGGTTTCATCCCCCAGGCCCCCCTTTTATAGCCAGAAGTCCATGATGTATTGGTAGGTCCCCATAAAGCAACTGAATACCAGGCATTTCTTGATACCACCTTTTATGAAATTTGTACCAAAGAAGGCAGTGAGCTACATCTTCACAGGTTTCTTCCAGATTTGTGTAGCTGCAATGGAAAATCGGAGCTTTCTTAAGCAGGTTGTTGGTATAGCACAACTTAAACCTGGACTGATTCTTTAGAAATTCTAAATGTTGATGGTTAGGTTAGGATATGTTCGTATCACTCTTGGTGGGAAGGATCAGTGTGTGAAACATGCTGGTTCAGCTTAATTACAAAGTGATAATTTGAAAGATGACATTATTTTACTGTTTGTACACCTGTACTAAGAGGGCTCCATCGCACAGCTAAGCTGGAGCCCATCGATCCTATTGCTTAATATACCAGTGAAAGAATTGGAGTCTACCATTCAGGAAATTGTTACAAACTATGTCCGTCACACCACAAGGATCTAATTTTGTAGGTAATTTAATTCATTGAAGCCAAGTAGGTTCTTATAAACTTGAATGACATGAATCCTTTACCGTGGCGCTATCTAGTCTGTCAAGACAGACCATCGCACAGTGTTTTACTTTGCACTCTTGATGTCTCCTGCTCTTCCTTTAGTCTTTTCATGCGTGAAGTACCCTTTGATTTTCTTGGCTGTGATTCTTAAATTCAAATATTTATATTTTTGTCCTAATTTATTTACGTTTGAGATGAATCTTTGTCTTATAAAGCAACTTATTATGGAAACGCAAAATTTAATTTTTCTTCCAAAGAATTTAATCTTAGTGGTGTTCAAATTATAGAAGACCTCTTAATCCTAGATCTGCCCAAGATGTTACTGGCCAGTTAGTTTGCCTTGATCTTATTTGAGGCGATGTCATTGTTTCTGCTTGAAGAGAAATGACTCCAGGCGTATGGCCACTCTTTAGTTCAGTGCTTATTCTGAAGCCACTGGCCCATACTATTTTTGGACTAACATGGCATCCCTGCACTTACCCTTATAAATATCACTTTAAAGATAATTTTGTGCACAAGTCTGCTTTCCAGCTGCTATCCCCCTCCGCCCCCCCACCCCGTCCTCCCAAGAGGATTAGAAAGCATCCGAATTTGGGCTGTAAAGGGATGTGGTTATCTAATGGTTTGTAATGTAGAGTGGCTCATGCCACAATCCCTGCTACATCTCACCTGGCTGCTTGATAGTATTCCCACCAGGGTCCGTTCACATGCACCATTGTCGTTGTATTACTCCACCCCAATCCTCTTCCTCATAATCAATTGATTTGTAGTTTGGACCTCTTGGCTCAGACCTGTGACAACTGTAACCTCTGGAACTACTTGGTTAAGGTCCCTCAAAGTAGAAAACTGCATCGTCCGAATGCTAAGACAGCCTGGGTATCCACTCCTGTGATGTGTTCATTACGAGGAGCAAGATTGTGTTCTGCAAGTGTTTTCCCCCAAAAATTAACCCTGGGTTCAACTGACTTTTGGGGAGCTGGTGGTTGTGGAAGACCCTTGCATATATTGTGTGTATGCTGGTATAGGTGAAATCCATCACTGGGCTTATGTATGGGTAGCCTTCTGTTTAAATTCTGTGAAGTTATGTGGGGATCATTTAGGAGCTAAGCAACTAAACTTGTGGTGAGGGTAAAAGAGGATTTTGTTGAAGGCAATTTAAGGGTCTTTTAAAGGCCGCATTGGGTTCCGATGAGAGGCGTATGAAGGACATTTGGTGGACCAAATGTAGTGTTGTGGTTGTGCTTTTTTTGTAAAGCACTTATGCTGCATTTAGGCTGCTAAAAGAAGACTGTAAAGAAGATAAGAATTGGAGTTTTGCTGTTGTATGTTCTGCGCTGTAGTGGAGTGGTTTTCTTTCTACTACAATGTGGCAGATATGATGCATGCTTGTTTGTAATATAGCAGAAGTGATGTTTCTATTTACAATATATTAAAACTATGTATAAATAAAAGCGAACTGATGTAGGCTTGTCTGTTGTCTTAAGTCAAATGTATAACTTCTTGCAACAGAAGGTGTGTTGTTCCATTGTAAAGCAGTGGGTCTCAGCCATACATACCCTTGTGCTGTAAAATAACCAGTGATTCAGTTTTCACCTAGGGTTTTCAATCTGACATAGTTGATCAATCCCCAAAATGCTTTAATCTTTTTGTAAAGAATAGTATTTACTTCTGCTTTAGCCTTCTTGTAAAGAATAGATGGGTTTTTGCTTGTTGATAATTGTGAGTTCATGTTGTGAATTTGAGGTGGAATGAAATCTTGAAAATTAACGCTTTGTCTAAATTTTTCCCCCTATATTCCTTTTAAAAGAAGAAGCTGGCAGGCTGACGCAAACGGGCAACTTACAGGACGGACTTACTGGCTATTGACCATTTAGCTGGTGAGTATACTATCCAGTCTTTCCAGCCCCTCCAACCTTCAAAAGTTTTAAGAGTTTGGCTTTGCAGGATCTTTTTATCTCCCCCCCCCCCCCCCCCCCCCCCCTCAAAACCCCAGGGTTGCCATTGGTAATCACTTTATACTGTAAGATTTGATGTTAGGTCATGGTGTTTAACAGTAGCAGGGCCTCCTGCTAACTGCCAACCCTCTTGCTACTTAAGGAACGAGCGAATACATTAACGAGAGTGTTGTGAAAGGAAATTGTTTCTTTTAAGTAGAATGAAAAATTTCCTAGCTATAGTAACAAAGTCTCAATTCTATTAAGGACTCGGAGGCGAGTATTATGCCTGTTTTCACTTTAGTTTCACAGCAGCCATCCGATTTAAAACAATACAAATAACTTTTCCTATGAAACCTTGGGAAAAATATAGTACAAGAAACAACATCCAATCAGGAAACGGTCCTGAACATCCAATCGGGAGGCCCCAAAAGCCCAACAGTCCTGCACTGGCCCTTCACCCTCTTTCGTTTTGTGAAGTCAGCCGCTGGATCACTATCATGAATCCGTTTTTTTTTGCATCAGATCCTACAAAGATGAATATTTTGTCACCCCGTAGGCATTTAACCACTAAAGCCTCTGGGAGAAATAACAGCGAAAGCAGTTACTGTACAATCGAGTCAAACGCCTTCAACTAGATAATTTTAAACTCAGTGTATTACTAACCCCAATACGGGGAGGGCGATCTCCTGAGGGAATCCCTAGGGTGGGATAGTCCTCACCTCAGAGTCCTTAATGGAATTTACTTTTTTTTACATTTATTTGTTTATTTTTAAAAATTTTTATTTATTAGCATTTAACAGGACTTACTACGTCCCGAACAGTTTACAACTTACAGACTGTAAGACTACGACATCCTTCATCCAGTACCCTACAAATACATAGTGACATCTTCCAACTTATTTTTCAATTACAATTTACAATGTGATGCACAATCAATTAGTTTTATTCCCTTGTAAATAGTCCACCAGATATTTCCAATCGTCTCTAGGCTTGGATTCAGTAGGCAGCTCCTCCTCATACGTTTTTAGAGCATCCTTACAGTAGGCCATATCTTCAAGCTAACACTTTGTGGCGGGGGGCTTTCTTACTACCCCAGCATATCGAAATTCTACGCTTTGATAACAGCAAGGCTATGACACAAAAATTACGCTTCGTAGCGTGCACATCTTGGATTAGCCCCAACAAACGAGCACGGATCGTACATTCAATGTTGACACCCACCATCCTCCCCAGCATCTCCACAACTTGTACCCAGTAGGCATTGATCGGCCTGCAAAACCATGCCAGGTGTACAAAATTGGCGTCCTCATCACCACACATTTGACATCCGGCATCTGAGCGTAGGCCATACTTAGTCTGGATGGAGTGCAATAGGCTTGATGCAAGTATTTATAATGCAAAACTAGTAAATTACCATTTGGTGTAAGCATGCTTGTGAGCGCGCAGCACCTTGTACACTTGTTCTCCAGGCTATCATTCCATCTCAATAAGGCCTTATGCACGTTACCATCTATGTTGTCCTGCAATTTAGTGTACAGTTTCGACACCATATGTGCGCAGTGTCAGTTATCGGCAATTGCAACGTTTTTAATTGCGGCGGTTCATCGGGGTAAGATGGATATAGCTTTCTGATGGCTCCCTGTAACCTATAATACGTGAATTTTAAAAAGTAATGTCTGATTGCTAATATATGTGAGGTCCTTAGACTCAATAAAGGTGCCATAATTCTACAAATCACCCAATGTATCAATACCCACTTGTTTGAGTAGTTGTAAACCTACGTCCTCCTTTGTAACGGATATTTCCGGATGTTTAAGCAGGGGCATAGCAGGGGCATATAGTGGCAGTTTACGAGCCAAACTACCCATCTTTTGCCATGCTGCACTAGTGTCATCAATTGTATTAATGTCCCGGGAGTGGAGCGGGGGCCTGTTATAGGGCAAAATAGCTGTCAGTGTAGTTGGATGCGCATCACCCTCCTCTATTGCCACATGTGTTAAATAGGGGACCCTATGATACCAATAATGCGCATATTGAATAGAATCTTTCTGTTATGATAGCTAGCAAACTTTTCATTATGTCTGGACTGGTGGCGAGGATTATGGTAGCTCACCTCGTGGTGAGCAAGCTTTAAGCTATGTTGAGCACTGGCTTGTAGTAAAACCTCTTCAAGGTAGAGTCCAAAGACAATCTGCCGCGTTGAGGATATCCTCCAAACAGGCACCCAAGCCAAATGCTTTAGAGGCCATAGCTGCTCATGTCAATTGTGCCCCAGAAATCCTATCTACCTGCATAATCCACCTAGCTATGGTGGGGGAAGAAACCGCCTCGAAGGACTTGCGTAAGGCAATAATGAGTTATTGCTACCTGGGAGAACAGATCTCTTCAATCATTACCTCGTATGCCTTTTAAGCACCGGACAACACACAGCTTAGAGTCTGGGAATTCTGAGTAAGTAATGACTGGTGTGACACTTTGTACTTCTGTTCAGAGTGAAAGTTACTCCGGTTGGGGAGAATATCCTGCCCGTGATATCTAATGCTCTCACGTCAGAGGCGATGGAAAGAGATGCGGCAGAGCAGCATAGCCAGCTTAGATGACAATTCCTTACTAGACCGAAAAGGAGTTGTTTGACAGGAAAGGAACAGATTGAGAACTTTGTTAACACCCCAAAGAGCCTAGTAGCTCCGGTGGAAGGGAAAGCCTGATAACTCATAACAGACTGCATACCAGTGGGTGTTCCCTCACTGCCGCCTCATTGATTGGGACATGCCCGGCTGAAATGGCTTACTGGAAGGTGTTGATCTAAAAGCCAAACTGCCATGAGCTAAGTGAGCTAGAAAATTCAGAACGTGTACTACATCTGCGTCCAGCGGCTAAAGGTCCCTTTGCATACACCAACGGGACCATCTGCCCCATACAGATTTGTATCTCTTAACAGTGCGGTCTTCCCAAGCCTTGGACATGAAGGTTTCAGCCTTTTCCAAAAGGCCTGAGATCTCTCATCGTCTCCGCTAAGCTGCCACGCCACGCAATCAAGTTCCCTGAATCAGTGGATGGGGAACTTGTTTGTAATTCATGGAGTCTGAAACTGGGTGAGTAGGATTGGAGAGTTCCAGAAGAACTGGAAATCAAGTGTGATCACCAAAGGGGGGGCATCAGAACCACTTCCGCCCGTTGCCTCCTGACCTGTGCTGTCACCCTTGCAATCGTTACAAAAGGTGGGAAAGCATACCCCTTCTTCGACTCCAGTCCACTAGTGGGTCTGGCCTCCAGCTGAAGAAACTGGAAAGCTGGTGATCCAGTCTCGGGCCGAACCAGTCCACCGAGAAAGGACCACAACAGTCGCTCAATGTTGCTAACACCTCTGGGTCAAGCTTCCAAAGGCTACAGTCCCAGGAATTGCAGGACTGGAAGTCCACCTCTTGGTTCTCCCGTCCGGGCAAGTACTCAGCTGTGACCAAAACCTGATGGCCCAGGCAATACTGCCAAAATTCAGCCGAGCGGTCCGAGAGGGCTTTTGACTGAGTGCCCCCTAAGTGGTTGATAGAGCAGACTGACAAAATGTTGTTCATCTTCAGAAAGACACATGACTGGCTAGAGTCTCTCGACTAACAAAGTACTGCGTAGGAGCCTGCTAGATGTTCTATGCAGTTGATATGTAACCTTTGTGTTGAGACCGCAAACCTCTTGTAGAAATAGCGTCACATCTGGCCCCTCCAGCCTACCCTGCTGGCGTCTGATTCTATAACCAAGTCTGAGGCTGATCCGAAGATTGCTTGGGCATTCCAGGCCTCCATGTGGTCTGACCACCATTTGATTTCTTCTGAAGAAACTGGGAAGCTGGTGGATTTCTTCTCGAGCCTCCACTGGTCTTTGACCTCCGTCTGTCTTGTCGACCAGAAAAATATTGCTGATAAATGCTCTGGGGTGGTAGATGGGGGAGGGGGGGGGGCAGGAGGAGGAGAGGGAAATAGCGGCCTTGGAGAGGAGGGATGCGACCTCTTTGTCCACCAGGTGGCATCCTGTTAGAACTGGATGGGGCAAGGACTGGCTCGTTGGTAAGGTTCCCCCGAAAAAGTCTGTGAAATCCCCGAATAGTTTGAAGGACCCATGCATCCCCCCATGATGGAAGTCCAAACCTCGAAAAATTCACCAGCCACCCCCCTACCTTTAAGTGGGAAGAAGGGAGAACATTCACCGGTGCTTGAGAAGGTTGCTGCTTCTCAGTATCCTCTGCCTTAGCCTAGTCTACCCTCTCGTGGGGTACAGGTTCCTGAACCTGGATTGGTCCTGGTACTACCCTTGCCTGCAGCCATGCCCTTTTGTAGGGTACTGGTTGGAAGGGCACTTGTTGGAAGGGCGGCCAGTCGAGCAGCCCCTACCTCGACCGGCCCTGCGGGAACACTTTTCTGACTGATGTCTGGGCTTTATCAAGGTAGGTGAAGGTGTGCACGGGTTTTCCCACCTCCAAAGAGCCCTCCCTGTGCAATAGCCCTAGCTTCTGAATCTGCCAGGTGTCCCAGCTTGGGGTCCACCTTTGAGGAGGGAGCGGAGACACTCGGATAGGGCACAATGTGTGCTGCCCAAAAAAATAATAGCCCTTTGAGCGCACCCTGAGGGTCTTTGGGGAGATCGGGGAGACCTTTAGTATGGCTTCTTCAGCCATGTCGAGGATCTTGGTGAGGGGGCCCAGGGTATCCAGAAGCTTGTCCTGACATGCTTTGCCAGGACCTATCCATTCCTGTCTTGGGGATCTTTCATGAACGTTTGTAGAAAGGTGGCCATATGAGTGTCAATTTCAGGGGGGTGAGAGCCACTTTCCCCTCTAAGGAGGGACGAGGGCACTTGGCCTGTCGGCAGTTACGGGCTTCTTTCTCTAGCGGTCTGCGAATGTGCCCCGCCACGTAACATGCAACCTTGTCAATCTCAGCCCATTCAGAAGACCTGGGATGAATTATGTCATCGGGATCTAGCATGTCTGAGGTGCCCTGGGAGGTCTGAAAGGGGCAGGAGGGGAGCCAGGGCCTGGACAGCCTGTGTCTGTTGTCTGGATCCCCTGTACCTTTAGGAGGGGGAGGAAGAAACCGGAGGTCGTGAAACCCTGTACCCTACTGTTAAGGCTGGCTGGCCCAAGAAAGCTCGCCGGTCAAAGATCCACCCTGTATCACATGTACGTTTGGCTGGGGGTGGCGCTGTGTGGTAAGTGGGGCTGTTGGGGAGGGGGGGGGGGGCGCGAGGTTTGGAAATGTCTGGGCGATGTGGCCGGAGAGTCTCTCCTCTAAAGAGGTCATGGCCTCCTTCACTGCCTGGTAAATCGAGGCATTCACAGCATTGTAAAAATCGTCCCAAGGGAGGTCGGCCAGAGGGTCTTCCACCCCTTGGGAGTCATCCTCCCAGTGAAGGACTATGTTGGGCTCTTGGGGCCTCCTTATTGGATGTTTAGGACGGTTTCCTGATTGGATATTTCTTGTACTACATTTTTCCCAAGGGTTAATGGGAAATGTAGTTTGCATTGTTTTAAATATGATGGCTGCTGTGAAAATTAAGTGAAGAAAGAAAGCATAATCCATGCCTCCAGTCCTGACCTAGAATTGATACTGGATTATGGCAGGAAATTTGTTGCTACTTAACTCACTTTTTTGTATTTGCACATTTTGGATTTGTTCTTTATAAACCCACATCAATCCTTCTTACAGTGGGTAAAAGATAGTGCCGAGCCCAAATCCGTTTTCAATGTGGTTTATTCAATCCAATTCATATGCCAAACCGACGCATTTTGGAACAGCCGTTCCCTTCTCACGGGTCGGTTTACCATTTGTTTTTCCCATAACATTTAGTGCAGAAAAGTGTAAACCATAAAGGACTACATCGTTACCTTCAAATTTGAGGCAAAAACTGCATCCATTTTAGAGTGGTAAATTCGTAAATGACAACATGGTGTGTTAGTAGTGTAAATGAAAATCAAGTGGAAATCTCTTAATAAATTCATCATTATCCACATTAAATACATTTAGGACCCATCCATGTTTGTGTATCTCAAAATATTCCAGTATGGAGTTTGTTTCCATTGACCCTCCCATTGGGTAAAGACTGGATTTACTCCAGTTTATTTTGTAGCCAGTGTGGTTGCCAAACTCCTCAAATATTCGTAATGTCAGGGGTAAGGTTATATCAGGATTCGTGATCTTTAACAAAATATCTGCGTAGAGAGATATTCGTTCATATGCAAGATGATTCCCTATATCTTGAAATCCTCTGCGGTCCAGGTGGGCCCTAACCAAACAGGCCAGGGGCTCCAAGACCAGTGCAAAGAGGAGGGGGGACAGGGGCCAGCCTTGTGTTCCTCTCATTAGGAAAGTCTGCTGATTTTATCCCATTATCTCTGCATCAATGGAAAGGAACACATGCAGAGTAGGCCTGTCCTTGACTGCGTCCAGCCAATTGGCCAATTGGCCAATCTATGAAGGTTGAACCATGTGGCACGGTTGGGCATAAAGCCCGATTGGTCTTGATGAATGAGTGGCATGATCACCATTAAAAGTCTTGCCGCCAAGATTTTAGTTTCAGTATTAAGTAGGGACATTGAACGCTACGACCTGCAACTCTCCGGATTTGTACTGAGCTTTAGGATGACAGTGGCTTGGCAAAGATCTGGCGCGAGCGACCCCTCTTCTCATGCCCCTTGATACATGTTCAAGAGGTGGGGGCCTAGTAGGTTTAAGTTTTGCTTGAATAACTCCGCATGGAGTCCATTGTGTCCCAGGGTTTTCCCTTGTTTTTGCCTATTCATAGCACCCGTTACCTCTGCTACAGTAATATACTGAAGACTTCTGCTTCCTCCCATTGAAGGGCAGGGGTGTCAATTGTAGCAATGTATTTTGCGATCTTGGATTACTTGGCTAGTGGTCTGGCATCGTAGAGTTCCCTATATCGTTCGAATACCCCTGCAATGGTTTGTGCTGTTGCGTGTAACCCCTCTGCCTCTCTGATCTGAGCCACCCAACTCTCCTCTTTCCCTTCTACCCAACAAAGCTAGGAGCCTCCATGCCCTACCTCCTGACTAATAAAGACGGTGGTGCGTGGCTTGGATTTGAGTTGTACTTCATGCTCAGTCAATGCTCTAAGTTCCCTTCGGGTAATTGCTATTTGTTGTATTTGCACATCCTCGTTGTTCGGGGCAATATTACTCTCCAGTTCCAGCAGTTTGCATTCTAATGCCTCTATTTGACTCTCTTCCTCCTTTCTTTTTTGCGCAGTAGTATCCTGCACTCTTCCTTGGGTTACTGTCTTGTATGCTTCCCGGAGGGTGGTGGCCAAAGCCACCAAACACTAATTTTCTTGAAAGTATAGCTTGGTCTTTTTTATTCCCCTTGTAGTTTTATCCCTGAGTTCCCAGCCAGTCCGACCCTTTCTAATGCCCACTCCTCTGGCTGTTAACCATAATGTGGAGTGATCTTCAATTCCCCTTGCCAGATATTCCATTTGGTCTACAGCTCGTATCTCTCCCGCCAGGGCAAGAAAATAGGAGTCTGGAGAAAACTTTGTGGGCTCCCGAGAAGAATTATATTCAGTCTGATAATTGTTGCCACAAGTCAGTCAATCCCAGTGAAGCTACAAAGGTAACCAGCGGGGTGGGGGACACAGGTTCCTTCATTAATGTGCATACAATTTTTAAGTTTGGATCTAATACATCATTAAACTCGCAGCCTATTGGGTGTGTAGATGGGCCCGATTCCAATAATATCTTTGCTATTGCGTGTAGTGTTTGGGATTGCAATCCTGGTGTGGCATAGACACTAATCTGTGTTCTTGCCTTCCCTAGGTCTCCTGGACCACGACTAAACTTCCATCCCCCCCCCCCCTCCCCCAATCCCCCTTGGCCCTCGCTCAAACCCCCTAACTATTAATCACAACGATAAAGGATATGGTTTTCCATTAAGTCTGTGTTCAGGTACACTGAGTCCGAAAGTGTCTGGCGGTGGCTTCTTGGCAATGTTACAGTACATCTGCCTTTGGTCTAGCCCGTGTTTCATTCTTCATCTCCACTCTTATCTTACTGTTGACTCTGTTGGTCGATCATTGAAGCTCCCCGGTCTTCCATGTGGGTAATGTTATTAAGTAGTGGGTGATCACGGTCTGTGTCAGCGAGGTACTTATCTGAGGGTTCTGTGCGGATGCTCCCATGTTGCTTGGAGGGGGTCCTCCTGGCTTTAACGTGTGTGCAATCCTCCTCAGACCACACCTGTTTCTCGGACCATTTTGGAGTTTCTCACCAGGGTGTTCCCGTAAAAGTCTGACATCCTCCCAGGTGTAGGCGTGTTTGACCCTCTGTGGCTTGGGTACTGATCGCCCTGCTGCTTCTCCAGGTGGCATCGGAATGGACCCCGCCTCTCGCCTCAGATAGGGGAAAAGCTAATCTATTCATGCCCATAAATCCTCCGGAGATTGGAAGAAGTGGGACTTGCCCTGGAATGTGACTTTTAATTTGGCAGGGAAAATAAGCATATATTGAATCTGCATGGCTCGCAGTTTGGCTTTCACTGAATCAGACTTCTTTATCGTAGTTTGGACTTCTCTCGAATAGTCAGGGAAAATCATAATTTTTGTGTTGGATAGTTTATGCTCCCCTACTAGACGCAAGTCTGAGGATTGTATCCCGATCGTGGAAGTTGAGGAACTGTGCTATAAATGGGCGCGGGGAGGCACCAGGTGGTGGCTTCGCACTGGGCATCCTGTGGGCTTATTCTTTTATAAAGCAAGGTGAAAACATTGCTGCTGAAAGGGAGTCACAGAACCATGCCATTAAAAAAAACAAAAAAGTCACTGGATCAGAGCCCTCTGCTTCTTCCGCAAATTTGATAAAGAGTAAATTATTTCTGCACGGCCTGTTAACTGCATCGTCCACTTACCATGCCAC
This sequence comes from Triturus cristatus, assembly GCF_964204655.1. Classification (NCBI taxonomy): domain Eukaryota; kingdom Metazoa; phylum Chordata; class Amphibia; order Caudata; family Salamandridae; genus Triturus; species Triturus cristatus. The sequence goes on along the minus strand of NC_140594.1, from coordinate 646,412,135 downwards.
CTCCCTCTTGGCAGCCTGCAGGTCCCTGATGTCTGTTACTGTATGTGTCGTGTCTTCCATCTCAGAGATGCGATTTTCAGTTTGCGTTACTCTGTCAGAAATCTTATGCATATCTTTACGGAGGTGGGACACCTCTGATCGTATTCTGCATTTTGCCCTCGATAGCTTCCCTCGAGGAGTGTATCGCCTGAAGAATGATCGCATTGTCAGGGGGGCCCGGAGGAACTCCGTCTGCGGGGGGAGTATCTCGGTGTACTTACCCAATTTGCCCTGCTTTTGTGTTCCTTATCTCGTGCCGTTGTCTGGGCCGGGAGAGTCGTCCACCTTCCTCAGTTCCCAGCCGCCGTTGAATTAGCTCAAGGGCTGTATGCACGTAACATGGGTCTTAGGAGGGTCTCTTACTTTCAGTGTCTAGAAGTCCTCGTAGTCTGTGCTGTGGTGGGGGCTCTTTGATTGTCCACACTGGTCCATCTCTGCCACCAGTAGTTTCTCCTCCACCCCTGTATTCACTCCTCGCGGTCTCTCTCACCAACCTAAGTCCCTCTTTCACTCCACCCTGGATCTCAGGTGTCCTCTAACTTCATATTGGCTTTCGTCCTCGGAGGTGTCCCTGCGTTGCCCTCCGCTCCAGTCCCCCTCCACTGGTTTTACTGTTCTTCCACGTCCCAAGGCTCTGGGAGTTCACCTCCACCCCCGCCCAGTAGTGATTTGGGGGGGTGGATGTCTGCAGCTCTCGTTGTCCCTTCTCAAGGTGGCTCAGTTTACTACAATTCACCCCCTCCGCGCTTGTGAGATCGCTAGTGTCCGTCCCACATTTGCTCCTTTCCTCCACATTTGCAATGTCTCAGTTAATGTCTGGCCCTGTTCTCCCTCCAGGTTCCGCAGGGTGTTCTATTTTCCTTTTCCGGCTGTTTTCTTGGTGTTTTTAAATTGTAGTACAGTCTACTATTATTATTATTTGGGGCATGGAGTATGGGTCGGTACCTGGGTCTCTCCTATGACCCCTCCGTTGTCAGTCTCACCCTTTCACCCTGTTTCAGCTGGCGTCCTGGTTGCGCCCTAGTCATTTGTCGGGGCTTTGGCAAGACTTGCCCAGTTATTCTTTTCGCTGCACCCCAGTGGTCGCAACTCACCAGCCTTAAATTCCTTCGAGAGTCATGTCTCCATCCACTCACGGCCTTCTCGGGATTGCTGTGTTTCACCAGGAGGGAACTGACTTTTCACCACCTGTTCTAGGATCATTTGTCTTCATCACTCTCCAGGCAGCACTCTGGGAGCCGCCCCCCTTCCACACACACCCGTCTGAGGACGGCCTCCCTCGCCCTGAGTCTTGTTAAAAGGTCTATTTCAGGGCAGGCAGACTGCTCACCCCCGCATTTCTTTCAAGGCAGGCGCACCCGGTCCAGCAATGTCACCCAGTAAACTCTACCCGGACAGGCGAACCCGTCCCCACATCTCTCCGGTCCCCACTCGGCCGATCCTCAGTCCTCTGTCCCTCTCGGTGTGCGGGGGTGCCCCCATCCCCTCTCTACCTAGTTTAAAACGGGGTGGCTCCCACCGGACCCTTCTCTGAGGCTGTGTGTCGGCAAGGATGGGCTTGTGTTATGTTGATTGCTCAGTGCATTTGCATCATGCTTGCCTCCTTCCACCGCGCGCCCCTCCCTCCTGCGCGCGGCAGCCACCAGCTGGAATGTTGACAGCTGGACGTTCTAAGGTGACAGTTGAGACAGTTGGAAGTATCGTGACTTGTTAGGTTTTGCACTTAGCCTCCGGTTGAGTGTGTCGTCCTGTAGAGCAATAAAGCTACTTACTGGTAAACCTTCTGACGTCTCATCTTTACAGCTTGGTCCTGCAAAACCCCCCCCCCCCCGCCCCCGGATGTTTCTTCCAAAGTTGCCCTCCTTGGATCTCGCCTCAGCTTACCACTGGAGGGTGCGATCTATGCCACTTGATGTCTCTCGTGCGCGGCACTTCTCATCCGCGTACAGACTGAGTCTGCGCCTCCGCACCTCTATTGGTCGCTCTCCTGTCGCTACTTTGGTCCTCAAGATCGGTGCTTGACTGGTTCTCCAACCGTGACCAGTCTCGTCGGGACAGAGCGCACTCTGTCTTCCGCTCTCACGGGTAGCAACTCTCCTCTGCTAGACTTACACGGCTGCCATCTTGGAGAGCCGCGTCTCGTCCCCACATGTTCACTCTACCTCTTGCGGGGCTCTCGGGTGTATGCAACAACAGAAAAGGAAGCCATTGTCTTTGTAGACCGGGGTGCATCACTTGTGTACAGCAAGTAAGGGTCAGAAGACCAGGATTTAGCCCAGGATCATGTTCGGGCTGCCGGAGCCCCGGCAGACGCAGCTAGTCAGCCTTGTAGCTGGCCCCGCCTTTATTCTTAAATTCTCAATATTCAAGAAGCTTTAAAAGTTATGGCATTGTGAGTCTTGTCTTTCTGTGTTATGGCATTGGAGACACCAGAGGGAAAGATGATTTGGAATTTATTATAAATGCAACTTAAATGTATCTGTAGGTACCTGTTAACAGGAAGGTTTTGTCTCGGAATTAAAAGCGTTCATTGAAGGGATGAACAATGGAAGTGTATGAAGATTTTGGACAGGTGATGCAAGTCAATGCGCCTGGAAGAAAAAGGAGTAGACTTTATAATATATTTGTAAGTTCTGTGGCTATACCGCTGGTAAACATGAAGAAATGGAGGCTTCCGTTAAATTAAGTTGTGGCACGCCAACCTTTGAAACTTGAACACCGGAGGCAGGGGGAGTGATGCCAGGCTGTTCTAACGCCGCCGTGAGGGCAACGGCCAACACACAAACTTCAATCCCCAGACGCCCCAGCCGGTCGCCGCTGTGACGCGGCCAAGAGCGCCCGCAGGCGCATAAAGCCTCCAGCAGCCTCCCGCAGCGCGGGACGCGCGCGGGCAGCGCCCTGGCAAAGCCCGGGCCAAGGGCGGGCCCGTCATCGCCAGGAGGAGGCTTGGCTGGGCCCCCCCTCCAACGTTTCCAGTGTGCAGGTGCCCTTAAGATACTGCGGATTAGCTGCTTCGCCCATCTGCTTAAACACTCATTATGGGGAAAAGGATACCAGTCGCGTCCAGAAGAAATGGTAAGCAGAAATTGCATGTATCAACCCCTTCTACCCCACTGCCTAGCCTGACAGCCATAGACAAAATGTTACAGAAGACGATCGGCATTGTCACCACGGCTATTCAGAACACTGAAAGGCGCATATCGCTTCCACCAAGTCTGCCCCTATTTATGCACCAAGAAAAGTTTTTAGAGTCCCTGCTTGCTACATCTTATGCGGGGCTCCCAGGTGCAGACAATAATGAGAACTGTATAATCATAGCTACAGCCCCTCAAGGACATTTGTCTATGGACACCAGGCTTTCGTCGACTCCCACCATGTTAAGGCCAAGCATGAATAGGGACTCTGACTTTTTGCCATCCCCAGTCAACAACCAGACACACTCAGAGGGGGTAGGATTACATCCCGACCTTGATGCACTGGTTATAGATGGGGATAAAAGTACCAGTGTATCGATGCAAACCAGGGGGCAGAAAGCTAAGAGGCAAAAAGCTAAGAGCAAACGAAAACACATAGAGCCAGCACCGAATAAACACAAGGTTGGGGATATCCAATCACGGAGGACTGTCGCCCCCGTAGAGCAAAATAAGGATAAGGGGGATGGTCAACTTGGCGAGAGACTCCCCAATTACAGAAGCCAACACAGTGTCAGGGAACGAAGGATTTTGGGGGAGAATGGAGACCTTGATAACTACCCTTTTAGGGCCAATAAATCAAAAAGTCCTGAATATAGAAAAGAGGCTGAGAGCATTAGATCATGTAATAAAACTGGGCACAGGGCGTAATCAAAAATCTACATCAAATCTGGGGGTAACTATTGTAGATAAACCTCAAACAATTGTGGCCAATACGAATAATAAAGCCCACACTAACGCCCTTTGCCTTCACCAAAACCAAGTACAAGCAAAAATTCATCAAATGTGGAATCTTTAGCCAAATGGGTACTTAAATCGAAAACAACCAAGGCTGCCACCCTTGAAGGTACGGATCAATTTGTTCCTAAAAGTAAAAAGGCACAATTTAGACAAGACAATACCGATAACCGAAACTGTCCAACCTCCCCTTTAGCTAAGCCGGACCAATCTATATCATTTAATACGAGACCGATTCCGGCTCGGATCAGCCTGCTCCCAGAGTGTGGAGCCTATGTATTGGTTCTAGTCAATGTGCCTAAATTAAGGAAGGACCAAGAGGAAAATTTTTAGCACCCCTGTTTATCATCTATATTAATGGTATAGCAAAAGCCCTAAAACAAGTGACTAAAGATGTGCCGATTATTCAGGGGCATCCTTTGCCAGTCTTACTATACGCAGACGATGCGGTCCTTATGGGCCGCACTCCAAATGCCCTCCGTTTGCTTGTGGAAACCTTTGTCCACCACATGGAGGGCCTAGATCTGCGTGTAAATTAAAAAAAAATCTTTTATCATGTCATGTGGGCCAGGGAAACGGAAGCTCAATACCATACATATAGGGTCAGACAAACTAGACTCTGTAAATTCTTTCCCATATTTAGGGTTGGTTTTCGCTGCGAACGGCTCATGGAGTGGGCATTTTGCCCATGCCATGGGCAAGTTCTCGAAAGCCACCAATTCAATATTGAGCCTCTCACGCCCCAAGAAATTAGGCGCTACTAGAGCCATTTTAAATTTTTTTAGATTACAGTGCATTCCAGTGGCTACTTATGGGGCTGAGCTTTGGGGTTCAGGAAAAAGTACCGGTGTCCAGCGCGAAGAGAATAGTTTTTGCAGGAAATTACTGGGCGCCCCAATCTCATCCTCTGAATTTATTTGCCATAAAGAGCTAAACCTCCCCAATGTCTGTGATTTCATTAGATCTAGACCAGCTCTATTCTGGTTGAGGATTTGGAGGAACAATTCAGCCACATTAACACAAGACATCATTAAAGACTGCCTCAAATGTGATCACGGCTTATTGATTCCCTGGCTCGCTGGTGTCCAAAAAACATTGTGTGCTGTGAATAGAGGTGATCTTTTCTCCGACCCACCCAGAATTGCACCTAAAGACAAGGCAGAGGTTAAACAATCACTATATGCACTTTTCGATACAGAGAGAATGGAAAGGGAAATCTCCAAACCTACCATTGCTAGATATATGGAGAATGATCTGTGTAAGCAACCATTTCCACTTTACCTTACTCTCCCCATGTCTAATTGGGAAAGGTCCTTGTTATTCCGATTAAGGGCAGGTTCTGTGAAATTTTTATTGGGCTCTCCGCTGGGTTACCATAACTCAACAGAATATAATCCATGCCCGTGTGATGGTATTAGTACACAGAATGACTTGCACTTCCTATTATTCTGTAAATTTTATTTAAAATATATTAACTGGTTTTTAACACCTTATTTTAGGAAACAAAGACCCCTTTCATTGGGGGAGTCTCGTTTAATGTTGTTCTCCCTGGATACGGATGAACTAATTTTTCGCACTAGCACTTTCTTGAGACTTGTAACACGTGTACGTAAAATGATGGAAAATCCCTGAATGATAGCTGTGCTGGTTTTTAATAATTATGAAATTGTATCCTGAAACTTGTGATAATGAATTGTTCTTGTGTGTACTTTTATGGATTTTATGAAATTCGAATAAAGGTCTTTGATTGATTTGGAATTTATTATTTTTGCTTTTATATAGCAATATGATTCCAGAAAAGCACTAGAGCATACAGCCAGAATGCTGCACCCTAGGAGAGTGCTTGGTTGTAAGGTGTTGAAACTGCTAGGAGGCCTGTGTAGATGTTCTACTAGTGACCAGAGATGTACACCTATCACGCTGTCCCTATATGTATAATCCGAGAAAGGCAGTCCTGGTAAATACCAACAATACGACTGCCACATATTGCATACAGCGGGGGGGATGCCGGAGAGCTTTGCCCAGCTCTCACCACTGAGCACTTCAGATACACATCTTAGTGTGGTAATTTCTCGAGGTGGGGAATAACTTGCAGACCACCTAAGGAGTACGGTCATTCTGATTGCTTCCACAATCTTATTTTCAACACTCCTTGATGTTAGTCTTTTCCCACTAGAACCCCCCCCCCTTCCACCGTACCCACCCCCAAGAGTGCATGGCATCCTTAAACTTGCAGACCTACTAAGCGCGCTGCTTGTGCTGCTCAGGGAAAAAACGTTTGCTCACTATTGTATTCCAAACACATCCGTCCTCTTCGACTCATTGCCCAAGATGTAGTCTGCTATCTACTATGCTGTTAGAAGTCAGGGATGTCTTACACGTTGCTACACCTACACTTAGTTGCCGTAGCTGCTTACTTGTAAAATTGAGAACCTAATTCATTATTTCAAATTCCTGTCATTAAAGCTTTTATGGTAGGCCTCAAGTCATGCTACAGTGTCCCATGTGTTCTCATGCGGAATCTTCTTGGCCTTTACATTTCCTCTCATGGAAAGTGGATTTCCTTGTGGCTGTTTAAATATTTAATTTTTCACTTTCAGCATAATAAGACAAGCAACATGTCAACAGCATTCTCATTAATTCGCGCAATAATCACAATCCACGAACTGTTATTACAGTAGAAAAGGCCACTTTTATCAAGACAGGTAAAAATTTTCGTCTCTTTTTAGGCAAAAACTTATAAACAACATTGACATTATCAAAACCCTTTGAATTGTACTTCAACAAAACCCTAAACATTTGAGCATAAGAATACCCCAAATAGTTCAAACAAAACTTGAAGAATACACCCCATGTAAATGCAAAATCACATCTTTTTCATCATTCCCCCTCCTTTGATAACTTAACCCCCCCCCCCCCCCCCCACACACCCGAGGGATGGATAAGCCTGCTCCAGACTATCCAACCCCCAAAAAACGCCACCGAGGAAAACCAGAGTTTTCCTGGCCCCACCTAAACGATTGCTGAAAAGAAAATAATCCTTAAACACTTTAATTACACCATAATTTTTCGTTCCAGAAATTAGCAAGCCAATCACCCATTGCCCATAAATAATAAGCTTGACTCAGTTGTGATAAATGAACACAATCTTCTCTAAATAAGTGGCCTTCAGAACCTGTAATATTGTCATGCGATAAAACTTTAATACCCATAGCTTGGCAAAACACCTTCATAGACCGATTGAGCTTCCGTCTGGCCTTTTCCACAACTGTGACTCCTTGCCACTCTCCAATGCTTCCTATACACAATCCCTGTCCAAATTAAACATGCCAGACCAATTGTTCTTTAAAATGGCGAGGTCCAACTTAATCTGCTTAATATGACGAACCAGACAAAGGCACTAAATCGTTCTCGTCTAAATGTATAATTAGCATGTCGGGAAAACCTCTTGCAGAAGACGGTTCAGATAGTGGGGAATACACCTTTACCCTTCCAAAATTCTTCGTGCCCAACGCTTGGACGTCCTAGTAATCTGCCATAATTCTGCTGCTCTGCAAAAGTCTCTGCTCATTTAATGGATGCATGTTCCACTATCCAGGTGTGCATTTTTGCTGACAATGGACCCTGCACACAACCTAAATAGAAAAACAAATATTAGCAAAGAAACTTGTTGAACAAAAACAAAATCTCATTTTCTGACATAGCGGGTACAACATGACTATTTCCACCTCCCAATCCTCCTTATACCATCCCAACCCAACCTGGCAGCGTCAGTGACTGCCCTAATACGAAAAGAATGTGTGCCAAACAGGAGAGTATCTTTACCAAGCCTAACCAGGGCCTTCCTTAAAACAACCAAAAAGTGAGCGCTACAAATCTTATTCCCTTTTGTGTGACAAAATATCGTACCAAGCCTGAACCAAGGATCCTTGGTGAATGATTCCCACTCTATCAAAGGACAACAGCCCACAAGCCTGCTACTGTTTGTTAACCCACATGCCTTTGCCTAGCTGATCTGTTTTTGACATCCTCAACCAGATCCTCAGCTTACGCCCTTGTAAGTCAACCGCATTGCTCTGAATGCCAGCCTGATCGCGCAGGCCCAATAGTTCAGAAACCCGGAAGGCACCAGAAAAAATCACCAAATCATGCATAACCTGAAACGAGAAACCTCCCATTCATAATAACAAAAAAAAGGTAACTGTAGCAACAACTGTTGAAATAAATCAAAGGTCACTGGTTCACGTAAAGGCAATGCATGGGTCAGCTCCTGCTGAGTCCTTTAAACATTTTCCTTACAAAACCTCATCAACCGGGTCGTGACCCCACCATAATTGTCCATAAAAGGAAATCCCTGCCAATTTCCCCGCAATGGTAGTGAGATAGGCCCTTGTTTATTAAATGCAACACAAACTGTAGAATGAATAGTTTACCATCTAACTTTCCAAGATAACATTGAGATTTTCCATAACTTAAAAATTCTTTCCAAGCCTGCTGATAGCTTCGTCTGGTGGCGGGAGCTACAGATTTCTCAACAAGCTTTACGATCCTCAATCCCCCAGCACCCAGGCGCTCCGGAATTAGAGTTTTGGAGAGGTCTGCCCCTGGCGCCAAACTGCGAAAACTCTGCCAATGGAAGCGTGATAAAGAGTCTGCTATAGAATTTTTGCTGCTAGGAATGTGCCTAGCTCTGAGAACAATGTTCAACGTTAGACTCTGTAACATGAAAACCCGCAAAAGGCATAACTCTTAAATCTTTCGCTCTGTTTGTTAATTAGATCTACCACAGACCTATTGTCAACGTGGAAAATAACAGATCTATCGCGAGATGTACCCCCCCCCCCCCCCAACCAGCAGAGCCACAATCCGAGGGAATAGCTCCAGGAAGGCAATACTACGCCCTTGTAAAAGCCAATAAGAAGGCCATCTTTCTGCACACCAGCGACCCTCCCAGAACAAGCCAAGACCATGTGCCCCTGACGCATCTGAAAAGAGTTGGATCCAACATATTTTGTTGTTCGCAACAAAATATAAGGACACTCCATTGAACTCATAAAGGAACTGTAGCCAAATATGAAGATCTTCCCTGATGGCTTTAGAAATCTTGATCCTGTGATGGGGGAGATAAGCACCAGACATTGCCATTCCCAAACGCCTGCAGAAAGTCCCGCCTGCACTGACCACTCTACAGGCAAAATTTAAATAACCCAACAAACGCTGGACTTGCCGGAGTTCAAGCTTTGCCTGATCAATGATACTCAACCAAAAAGACCTGATTTCTTGGACTTTCTCTGCTGGCAAATGGGCTGTCATATCCAGTGTATCAATTTCTATTCCCAGAAAGGTTAGCTTGGTGCTGGGACCCTCTGTCTTCTCTGGAGCCAACGAAACACCCAATTCCTGAGCCATGTCCTGAAAATTGCAGAATACCATCCTACACTGATCAGAATGAGCAGCTCCAATGAACAGTCATCCAAGTAATGGCAAACAGAAGCATGGCCGCTCCTCTTAGTAAAGCACCATTGCAGAAAAGTGCTAAACGTCTCAAATGGAGCACAAGAAACGGAGCAACCCATGCGAAGAACTTTGTCTACATACAAAGCCCCCTTAAACATGCCCAAGAGCTTAAAATTCGATGGCTGTATCGGCAATAAGTGGAAAAGCTGACTGAATATCACTCTTTACCAATTCAGCCCCAACCGCCCTTACCAACTTCAAGGCATCATCCACTTAAGCAGAAGACGCATTCGTATCAGAAGGGGAAATAAAATCATTAATGGACTGACCCTCCAGACAGGATAGATGGTGGATCAATCTAAATTCCCCTGCCACTTTCTTAGGCACTAAACCCAAAGGTGACACAATCAAGTTCTCAAGAGGACACTGCCAAAATGGGTCAGTTTGTAATTCCGCATCTAATTTCCTTTGCACAATATGAGGTGACTCTTTCGCGGATTTGAGGTTGTCTGCCCATCTATTCTGCCTTAGCCCTTGATTTCCAATCTGGAAACCGTCTCTGAAACCCCAATAATGTTTAGAAGCATCTTCAACATCTGGATAATCACGGAGCCGTAGTTCCAAAATAGACAGCCTAATTTGGGTATGAGCCCTTTGGTATAGGCTAAAATGTTGTACCCCTGCCTCTTTGGAATCTCCCTTGGTCACCGCACCTTTGCCCAGTGAAACATTGAGTGATAGCATTGTTACCCCCACATTGCGGGCAATCGTGCTTGAATCTACAAAACTGCCTGGTGCAAAAACCCCGGTTTAAGTTCCAACACTGGAGACTGTCCTCTTCCAAACCAACCCGCCCCAGTTTGGGCAGGGCGAGGCTGAAAGGGCCGATATGTAATTGGCAAACCACTTGCCTTATGGGTTGGTGCTGGTGGCTGAGTAGAGGACATCCATTGAAACCATAGCTCCGAGTCGACATCACCCCATGGTTTGTCATAAAATATGCTAACCCTGGCCCTAAATTCTTCGTCGTAGCTGAGCCATGCATAGCAACCGTAGTGCTTTTGGCACCTTACAAATGCTATCCATGTATTTGTACATGGCTATAGCCCCGTCTTGGTGTCTTTCGCAATATATACTCATATATTAAGAAGGCTGACATACAATTTTCAATGTTTTTGGGGACCCTGGGGCATTTTGCAAGCTTCTTCTTTGGACCCCTCTTTAGCCTTTATGTCCTTGTGTAGTAATTTAAAAACATTTACAAACTTGTGCTACTCAAATTCTATTTTCTTTTGTCTTATCGGAAAGATGAGCCCCCAATGGCATCACTATACCCATATAAGGGAGCTTCTTGTGAATATTCTGTTCTTAACTCTTTCACAGTAACAGATATTTGCCTCCTCAACCTTCTTAGCCTGACTACTAGAACTGATGTCAACTAAACCACTGCCTACAGTTTTGTCCTGTGTATTCCTATTCCCCAGGATGAACATACAAATCTGAAGAAAATGATGCCTCCCCAACACCAATTGAATGTGTAGTGTGCTTGTTATTAGCAGATTGAGACCAAGAAGCCCACCATTGTGGCTTACCTGTCGGCAACTGGGTGAAGCGTTTCTGAAATTCCTTAAGATCATCCAGCTTACGATGACCGCGTAGCTGTTCTTGATCTGTTGCTTTGTCCGCTCCTGACTTCTGCAACACACTAAGAATATTTGTTGCCTCCGAATCCCTTGAAACCATGTTCTTTTGTATTTGAAACTTTGCATTATCCGCACAGGGCTCCTCCCTCAATTCCCCCTTCTTCCAAATCATCATAATCTTCCCCATAATCCAATTGATAATCGTACAGATCCAAACCAATGTTGCTTACACCAGGCATTTCCCCATCACCCACACCCCGTCATACAACCTCCAATTGGACACAGACATCGGCTCCAGATGCCCGGCCGCCGGAGGAAAATCCGCTTGAGATCCGCCTTGCCTGTCTGGCTTTTGACTCAAAGCCGTATAGTGCTCTGACAAGGAAGAACTGGAGATTCCAGCCGTTGTCAATTCTCCTGATGTCACCTGTGCCTTCAAGCTGCACTTGCCTGAAGACCATACTTCCGAACCCCCAACCCCCCCCCCCCCCCCCCCCTTGACGAACTGCCACCCGTTGTTGCTGGAAGAGGGGCGTCCGAATGTTCAACCCACTGACCGGACGTAGGACCAAAAGAGGAATCTGGAAACAATGGAGGCTGTGTAGGGGGGGGGGGGGGCGCGAGGTGTAGGAAAAATGAATTCACTCCTTGAAGAAACCCCCCAACTGCCTCAATTGATGTTCTCCCTGACCACCGTGAGGAAGAGATTCAAAAACATCAACCCACTCTGAGGAAAAATCCTGAACCGAAAACCAAGCATCCTCTGACTGTAAGGCTACATTTGGGTCCACCTTTACAGGAGGTGCGTTATAAAGAGGGGGGGCCCCTGGGAACGGCAAACTGCGAAACTAAAGAATTATCTCCCAACAATTGCCCCAATTCAATATCACTGTTTAATGAAGGTGTGTCGACCAAATGATTAGGTGCAGACAACAATACAGAATCCACCATAACCTCATCTCCACTGTTGCTGGAATAACCCACCAGCGAAGCGGAGCGCCTGACAGGAATAACGTGAGGCGCAATGATTATTTTCCGGCTGCCCACACTTAAACAAGGACGATTCATGCCAGAAAATATCTGACATCTGTCCTGCCCTGTAGGGGAGGGGCTTGCCGGCAAAGAAATTGAGGCTGTCACCCTGCCTGAGAAACCCTGCCCCCGCTTCAACATTCCGCGAGAGAGCGAGGCAGAAAGCTTCTTCGCGGCGGTAACTCCTTTTAGGGAAGACCCTCACTTAGCTACCTGGGCCCTACAAGGGGCGGGGACTACCCCGCCTCTGCGACAACTGAGGGAGATCTGCATACCCGCACCACAGCAGCGCCGCTGCTCTTTAGGTAAGGACAGCAAACGTTCATTTGCCAAGATTTGTTCCCTATTTACTGCCGAAAGCGGGACTCTGTCCGACGCCGGCAAACAAGCGGCAACTGCCTCTGCCTGCCACCGCGCTGTCTTGCGTCTAGGGCGCACAGCCCCCCCCCCCCCCCAGCTCCAGCAGACGCACTGGGCCTCAACAGGTCCTCCCGCCCGCCTCACAAAGAACGCGTAACGCTTCTCACTGCCGTGTTCTCTGCCATGTCAAACTCTAGTGAAGAAAACCAAAACTACTTGACCAGAGAGAAATACCTCCACGAAGACTGGAACACTACCAGGCTCAACTGCCGAAGTGTCCTCCCGCCAAAAGCACTCCTACATATAACCTACCCAAGTCACACCCCTTCCACCTACCTACACCTATCGCGCAGCATGGTTTGTTCCACCGCCCCCCCCCCCCCCCCCCGTGTCCCGATTCAGTATTCACATTGCTAGAGTATGGTTATATTGCCCCCTTAAAATATTTCAGTCTTATCCATCAATACCATGTTATTACATAGTGCAGTGATCGACAACCGGTTACTCCCTCATAGTCCATTGGGGGGCCCGTATGTCTTCGGACGTGAGGCCTTTGGAAGTTCTTCTGCATAAATTACTTAGTTGGTTTCACAGTACACCAAGACTCGCAACCGTTTTTCATGTTTGGGTGTCTATCTTTTTTCCCCCCCCAGTGCCACCCTGCTTTTGGCCAATAGCAGCGCTATTGCAATAAGCTTAAGCTTTCCTAGCTTCAGCTAGTGGATCATTCTTAATAGGCACATATGTTGGATGCAAAGCCCGGTCTCAGACAACATGGATCTCAAGTCCCGTACCACAGTGTTCCAGAATCTTTGTACTTGCTCACAATCCCATGCTAAATGTACAAAGTCTGCTCCTCCTCCCCTGCATCTTTTACAGTTCCCATCATCTCTCAACCCTAACAGGTGTAGAGTACATTTATTGTAGGAATTTGAAATGGATAATGCGTAGATTGCAATTCGATGTTAGCATCCCAGTCAAATTACAACAGAATTCCCATTCTTCCAGTGATGATTGTGGGTCTAATGTGGATTCCGTCGATCAAGTACTTGAATGACTGTCCTCTTGAGCTGCATTATATAGTTTATTTACCAGGTGCCTATGTGTAGGGGTAATAAGTAGCGTTAGTAGAGCACAAAGCCAGAATGGGGGAGGGGGGGCGGGTGTAGGAAGGTGGATATCTGACTATGGTTACCCCCAACTTTTTGCCTAATGTCTAGCTGGTTTTTCGACTTAGTTGGCCTGAGATCCTGCCATTCAGGGTCTCAGGCTGTCTGCTCTCTCTTTAAAATGGACTCCATGTACCCTAGGTACATTCCCAATTGGTAAGGATCACCTTATTGGACCCTGTACAGTGTACCCTAGGTACCCAGGGCATAGGTGTACCCTAGGCCTCCCAGGGGCTGCAGCATGTATTATGCCACCCCTGGTCTGGCCTTCCAATCAGACACAACTGGCTGATCACTCAGCTGGGGCAAGGTTGTGTAATCACCCCTTGCTTAGATATAGTATACCTATATCTACCCTTAAAATAGACACATGTGTACCTATCAGTCACTCCTATGGCAGGCCTTAACAATCCTGGGGGCAGAGTGCTTGGTAACATGTGAGATGGTGCTCTAGCATGAGCTGAGCCTGTCTGCAGCTTTCGGAATCATGTCCTTATAGCTGTTCTATGATATAGCCTACCATATACTCTTAAAGTGCCTTATAATCTTAAACGGTTATGGTATCTATGGTTTGGCTTTATCAAAACATGTCGTGTAAGGTGTCTAACACTTTGGAATAATACCCCCATACCATTTCTGGTGATGAGGATATTATTCCCCCCCTTCTAGAGGAAGAGACATGTTAAAATCCTACTTTGCTGTTTAACACTAACCAAAGCCTCAGCATCACAAAATGGATGCTGCTGCCACAGACACTAGTCTGACCTGCTGCTGGGAGTGATCCCGGCAAGGGAGGCTTGGACAATAGGTTTCCTGCTTGGGGAGGTGCTAGCACCTCCCCAGACAGACTTTAGTGTATTGGGGCAGCGAGGGCTGAAAGGAATGAGACATGCCTGGGGCACACAAGGTGCCCCATGCATAGTCCAGTTCAAACCGGTGCTGGGGCACACCAGCCCCAGTCCTGGCGCGAAACTGGACAAAGGGAAGGGGGTGTAACCACCCCCCTCCCAGGTCCCACCCATAAGGCGTGACCTAGCAGGTAACCCAGCCCCCCAGATTAGTATAAGAGTGGTAGCTGGGCCCCAGGAGATTAGATTATCCTGAACCTGCAACTTGAACAGAAACTCTGGACCTTCGACATTCGACGAAAGAAGACTGAAGAATCTCCCTTGTGGCCAAGGAGTGGCTACCCTGTGCAAACAGGCACCATCAAGAGACTACCCTTTGCTTTGCTAAAGTTCTACGAGGGACCGACTGCAGAGCCCGACCAGAGCCTTGACTTCCAGACTTCTCCGACCCTGATCCACAGCCGAGCTGAGATCCGTGGAGGCGACGAGAGACGTGGGACCGGCTACCTGGGAAAAGTGGCTAGTATCTTGCAGCGCAGCTTCTGAGGCACCCTCGAAGTTGTGCACCGGGGATTGAGAAGCCCCAACCCCAAGCACCATCTGCACCGAAGATCAGCCCCCCCACACTCCACGAGTCCTGCGTGGGGCCCTTCTGCATTTTCCTGCTTGCCGCGTCTGTCCGGTTGCTTGCCCGTTGGCTAGTGGCCTTTGCGACGACGCATCCAGATATCTTCACCGCTGGTTTGGCTCCTCCAGACTGGCTCCCGCTTCCTTACAAAAGAGAAGCACCCCAGACCTTCCTGGTCTGCACCAGAAGCAAGTCCTCCGTTCTTCGTGGGTTCCGCTTGCCAAGGCTTGGTGAGTCCCAGTCCAACTCCGCCTCCGCCGACAGCAAGAGCCTTCGTGGGACAGCTCGCCTCCTGGTCCTGGTCGTCCTCTACGTTCCCTGGTCCTCCTGGCTGCAGCGACAAGCTTCACCTTCACCTGCAATCTTCACGACATCGCCTGGTTCCTTCCTGGTTCCACGTGGTCACTGGCTAGTGACCTTGACTCTGTCCCTTCTGCTTGCAGGTCTCCTCTCTTCTTGATCCCAGCCTTGGGATCCACCAGACACTCTTCACTGACTGCCTGTCAGCATCTTTCCTTCAGGCATCCATAGAAGTCCACGACGAAACCCGACGCAAGTTCACACCTATGCACCCGCAGCCTGTGGGCTAGGTAACTTGGGTACTTCGGTGCTCACAAGGGTAGTGACTATCCTAGGGTCTAGTTTCCGAGTCTCGACTCTCTAGCTGCTTCAGAAGTGTCCTTAAACTGTTAATTGCTAACAACTACTATTTCTATAGACTTTTACGCATTACGCGTGAGTGTTTCCACTCTGCACCTGAATCCCGTGGGCCTCCCACTTCCTAACTGTTGCTAGTGTAGTGTAGCCCCAGCGATTGCCTAGGCCTATCCTATTTCCGTGACAGTGGTCCTTATACCACTTACTTAGTATATGGTTTGCGTGGCCCCTAGGGCCTAACTGTATTACTTACCTGTGTGACTTAATGTATGCTTAAATAAGACTGTGTTGTACTTACCTCTAATCTCATAAAGAGTGCTGAGGGTTTGACTAGAATAAATACACTTTATTTTATATAAATATCTGTTGTGGTGTCCTTTCATTTGGTATTCAAGGGATTGTATATGGTATCACAGCTGGCTTCACATGCCATTCAGAGTTTAGCCTAAGACTGCTCTTGTCCATGCTACCACTAGGATAGCTGGTCTATAAGGTTGACTTTACAACCAATCACCATAAGGGTATTTGGACTGATATAAGGTGTACACTAGAACTAGTGACATCATACATCAGGCCAACTTCTCACAGCGGGCCCTCATCCCGAAACTTAGGATATAACTCCTTGTATGGCTGACCATAGACAGTAATATGTCAATATAAAGAGTGGTGCGATTTTTATTTTTTTCTTTGTACATTTTTCTTTGTGTAGGTTCAGTCATCTGGGTTTAGGAATTTCCCTTCAGGGTATATATCGCTCATGGTCTCTAGCCCAGCCTGTTTGAGTGTCATGAGTGCCCCAGACTACGGCGTCTGAGAGGTAAAGGATAATGTCCTAGGGAAAGTCTTGGGGCATATAATGGGAACTAGTTTACTCGCTGTAGGAAGCTGGCTCTATATATACTATACCAAAGTAAGGTGTAGTGTGCAAAGAGTCCAGTGGATTCCCAAAGGCTTACAGAGGTAAAAGTAGACCATGCCTTACTCTCTATTTGTGGTAGTGTGGGTGAGCAGTAAGTCTTTATCAGAGGGTAGTGTCAAGCATTTATTGTACGTACTCAGGCAAGAAATGTCACGCACTTAAAGACTGAACTCAGACCAATTGTTTGTATAAAAAAAAAATGTCTTTGTTGTACTTTTTATAGAACCAAGCAAGACTTGGTACAGGTAAATGATTGTACTTTTCAAGACAGATTGTTTAATAAGCAAGCTGGACGAATATTGTCTTTTCTTACAGGTTTGTAAAAATGTGCAATTACAGTTGTAATTACCTTTGGATTACTTTTTCTACTCTGAGATATTTCTAGATATCAGACCCCCTCCACCCCCGCTCGCTCCCTCCCAACCACCACCACCACCACCAGCAGTCCGGGGCTTCTTTGGACTTCGCCCGGGCCCCCTCCTGGGACCTGGGACTTCGCAATGAGGTTCTGGACTCTTTTCTCTCATCAGAGGCTGGGCTTCCCTCTACTCGCGGGAGCCCCGTGACACATTTCCTGTCTTCTGGGCCGCCTTCCCCCGGCCGGGGGAATTGATGCTTGCAAAGCCTGCCCACAGTCGGGTGCGGGTGCCTGACAGCTGGTTTTCGTGCTCTTCTCGGTGGCTCGGGCTGCGCAGTGAAACGAGGGGTAGGCTCCCTCTAAAGTCAAAATATAGAGCCGGTGGGTACCCGCCACAACAATGAAAGTACAAGCGGGGTGGGCACCTGCAATCTGAATCCAACCATAAGCGGGGTGGGCACCCACAAGGCACAGAAATGTGGGGTAGGCACCCACGAGGCACAGAAAAATGCGGGGTGGGCACCTGCTGTTGAGGCATCATGGGGGAATCCCTACTATGGGGATTCCCTCTCCAAAGGGGGATGCAGCCCAGTCTTGCGGAGCCATCGCGCTCCTGCTGGGAGAATAATGAAAATAACGCGCTTGAAATGCGCTAGAAGCACAGTCCTGCAGAAAGAAGCATCAGGCTTTAGATTAAGAGGCAATGCAGAGCCCAGGGAGACAAGCCCTCCTGGCAGCCTCCCCCTGGGCCCCAGCAGCAGCACGCCCCTCAGGTTCAGGAACAAATCCAGCACAGAACATTTTCCTGGGGTCCAGCCCCTATATTTATACTAAATTTCCCTTTGTGTAAAAGTGCAGGGCATGGGGATACCAGTCAGAACTGGTTTAGGGGGGATTTGGAGCACTTTGTTTTGCCCAGCTCCTCTCCCCTTTGTCAGGTGGGGGCTCAGTGATCAGACACACCACAGGGGGCGGAGCCAGCATTGTGAATTGAAGGCACAGCCTTATTTAGGTCCCAGGTGCAACTCCTCCCCATCTGCATGCAGATCTCTATTCATCACTGGGCTGACTCACCCTGTCTCCTGGAGCCACCACACCCCTCAGCTCCTGTCACTCACAAGCCAGACATGCAATTCACATCAGGCAGGCATACATATAGCACACAAATACCAATTTCTAAATGTGATATTTCTCCACCAGTTACCATAAATCTGCGCACACCATTGCGCAGCATTTATTCTCACGAGTTCATACATACTAAACTCACCCCTGCACTCCTCTCATACCAGGAATTACCATGGACACACATCCCCCATGCATTTCTATGGGAGGACAGGCCCATCTCACCACACGCACAGTGAGCGCACACACTTTACACTGGACCGCCAATACCAGGTCACAGGAAAGGCAAAAAGTTTAGAGGTGAACGTGTCAAAAAGGGACAAGTCCAACAGTGTATTCCGCAGATGCTTGAAGACTTGGTTCTTCAATTCCTAAATTCCTCCTCTTAATCTTTGCTTTCCTACGGGACAGTGCTGGGAAACCCCTTGGGTAGCTGTGCGCCGTACAAATTTGATGATAATAAGGTACACCTTGCGGCCATAATCCTGTAGTTAAAGGGTGTTGAGATTTTCCCTCCAGCTAGAACTCCTCTATGGGAGCTTAACATTGTTCGATTTCAATAAATGGGGCCTCCTTTCGAACCTATTCACAAGGTTTCTTTACGCCACCTAACATCAAAAACAGTTTTGCCAGTGCAGGTTACGGACTAACCTTGGGTGGGTAAACACAGGACTGTCTAGAAAAGCATACATGGGCTTAGTCTTTTACAAAGGCTTTTAGACCCATCAAGCATGGCATCAACGGGTTATGCTTGACACAGTCCTAAAAGCTGCTTCACCAGGCATGGGCTACATGAATCATTGGGTGAACCGAGGTCATATGGTCAACAGGTGACAGCCTGGATGGAAGACTTAAACAGTTTTGTCCAAAGAGGTATTTGCAAGAATACCCTATTTTCGGAAGCGTTTGGTTCGAGTCCGGTGTGACCTTGTATACTAATGCTTAGCATGATCTCTCCATCTAGTGTTGGGCCCGGATATGTGCTATTTGATTTTCTTCTAAGTCTTTTTGAGTCACGAGGTAGTGTTACTCCTACTCTGGCTGGTACTGCGCATGGTCATAGACTCCATTGTTCGATAGTTTTTATTTTTTTCACCATCTGGTTTGGGTGTGGCCTCTTCTGCTGCCGTTCAACAATCGTTCTGTAGCTTTCTGGGTCAGTACCTACTTCCTGTCAGTATTGTTTTTGATCGCAGTCCTTTCAGTCCCTCCGATTCGGTTTGACGTCCACTTCAATGGGGTGAAGCACAGGAGGGTGAGCGCATGTGAATCTACAGCACTGTATGCTTCGAACAGATGCTTACTAGGTCAGTAACCTTTCCCTTTCGGATGTACTCGTGTTTATGAAGGTGTAAAATAGTGTGAAGACAATTTTAATGCTTTAACATTTAATACAGCCTTTCATTTTCAATGCATTGTATGAAAGCTTATGCCTAGTCATTAACAGGGCTTGAAAAATCTACTTGCCCATTTATTTTTAGGGACTACTTGCCCCTTCTGGCAGAGTTGAAAATCCTCTAACTTCAGGGAAGACAAACTGACTTTTGTCCTCTGTCTCTGAAAGCAGAGTGAATGTGACAAGAGAAACAGATTTAAAGGCCTCTTTATTGCTCACAAAGTGAAAGAGCAATAAAAAATGCCAATAAATCTTGTCACATTTGCTGGCTTGCAGAAACCGAGGTCAAGTCAGCTTATCACATTTATTTTTCTTTCTGTGACTTAAGTTAGAGGATTTTGTCAAGTGAACTGTGTGAGAATTGAACTCTGCTAATCATTTTAAATAAAAGGCTGTAAGAAGTTAGGCTTTTTCCTAACACAATATTGAACTAGCTAATTGAACTGTTCAAACATTTCAAATATATTTCTCTAGTTATGAAGACCCATTTTTATAATTCTGTGTTGGATTTTTTTTTTTTATAGAATCAAAACAAATTGGAACACTTTACTTAGTGATGTGTGCAAATTTTAAATATTTTTGCTCAAGCCCAATTTCCAAAAATTGTTTATGCGCGATTATCAGCAAAACTATATGTAAGTGGGAAAGTTTTGTGCCCATTTCAATGGAAAATATGCAATCTGTAAATGACAATGCACTTCCACATCATGCTTTGGTAATATATTTGAGAGTTTTTAAACATGAACTGGGAATTATTACTGCTCCTGCCTAGATGACAATGCTATTAGTTAACATAGAGGTAAGCCAGGAATCGTGTGTACCCTATATATGGACTTGATTCTTGTTATACATAGAGCAAACATTGTCTAGTAAATAGGTTTTTTTGTACAGCAGAAATAGTGAACTTGCATGTTTGAAGGTGCTCTATTATCTGATAAGAAAAAGGCGTCTCCATAAGACAAAATATTTGCCTAGATTACACAATTTGAGACCAGTTGTCGGGTCAAGTACATTAATTAGACCGAGTAGATTATTAAAGTTACTAGACCTGCATGTCAACAGTTTTATGCTTTTTCGAGCCATGATTAATACAATTTTATTAATAGTTTACATTCTGCTGCTTGTATTAAACTGTTTTTGTATGCTGGCCGGTTATCTCTAAGGACTAATTTTGTAAATTGGTATCAAAGACATGTTAGTGATGGATTCCTTACCTTGGAACATCCCCAGGCGTCCGACTGGATCCGAAAAGGTTTTTGTCAGCAGTACCCCTGCGCGTCAGTAGGTGTCGT
The DNA here is from genome assembly GCF_964204655.1 of Triturus cristatus. Taxonomy (NCBI): domain Eukaryota; kingdom Metazoa; phylum Chordata; class Amphibia; order Caudata; family Salamandridae; genus Triturus; species Triturus cristatus. Next base: position 646,391,286 of record NC_140594.1, on the reverse strand, counting down.
CGTGTGGCTCTGCGTATGTTGCTGGCGTCGTAGCCGCCGAGCTGATGTTGTCGGAGCTACTTAGACGTTCCCACGCGCGCTGACGTCTGTTTCTTTTTCCGCGTCAGCAAGCGCAGATCCGAGAGATCGGTACCCGTAGTTAAAATTTTTAATTTGGTTTCAGAGAACTTGTTTTGTCGAGTACTCTACTCCTGGTGCAGTAGGGATGCCTGGGTTTAAGCCCTGTAGGGCCTGCTGTCGGAACATGTCGGTAGCGGACCCGCACGACACATCTCTTCTGCTTGGGGCACACCCATGACCCCGAGGCGTGCCCAGATTGTTGGGCCATGGTGCCGAAAGCTTTGTGGGAGCATTCCCGAAAGTTGTTGGAGGTCTGGCAATCGGTTCCGCGCTGATCGAGGTCCTGCTCCCATGGGAGATCAATGGACTGGTCGCAGAGCTGACACCATCGCTCATATGAATCGGTGACGGGTAAGTCACAGTGCCATAAAGTCGAAGATGCGGCGCCGCGGTCACTCTCCCGCGGCTCCGATGGTGCCTCCGTTGTTGCCTGCGGCCTACCCACCCTTTCCAGGCCCACACACAACTCTGGACGAATTACAGGCCTTCCTGTAGGCCATGGGCCAATTGTTTGGCCCATCAGGTCCCTCTGGAGCGCCTTCAAGCCCCGTGGACCCATTGGGTAGTTCTACTGCCGTGCTGCCGCCTTTGGCCCTGGTTACGACAGAACGATGTCCTGTGGCGCCGCTGACTCCAGCCCCAGACGGTGTCGAACCAGGATTGGTCTATTACCCCACAATTCCACTTCTTGGTGGGGAGTTTATCCCATTTCCCTGGGCACCTCGTCCTTACCGGCTTATTACACAGCTGGTGAACGAAGGGGAGTACTGGGAGGCGTCTGAAGACCCTCTCGCAGCTCAATGCGAGGATGAGCCTGAGTGGGAGGGTGATATGCAAGGTCCAGGCGATCTGGATTTCTTTCTACACCCTGGTACACTGTCCCCATCGTCCGTGGCTACGGAGGAGGTTGGGGCTTTTTCTGTGGTGTTGCGTAGGGCGGCTGAGGTTCTTAATCTCAAGCTCCCATCGGTGCCGATCAGGACCAATCTCCTGACTGAGGTACTGCAGCCAGCGTCCTCCTCCGTGGAGCCGCTGCTGCCCTTCAACGACGCATTTACTTCCTGTTGAGCACCTGGAACAAACCTAACAAGGGGGTTCCTGTGAATAAGGGTGTGGCACTCCGCCATCGCCCGGCGACACCAGCTTTCTCACCCGACGCCCGAGAGTGATCGTCCAGGCCTCTGCCTCACCAAGTGCATTCCCTTCTGCTCCTCCGGACAAGGAATCTAAAATTGGAGCAGTTTGGGGGAAAAAGATTTTCACTTCTGCCAGTTCTGGGTTGCGGGCAGTGAATACGGTGTGCCTGTTGGGCCTCTATTGACATTCTGTGTGGCACAGTGCTGCCTCAGTGCCCTGTGGAAGCTCGGGCGGTGCTCTCCCAGGCCATTACCGAGGGGAGAGATGCTGCTAAATTCACTCCATTGTGGTCTTGACACGGCCGATTCACTTGGCAGGGCACTTTCCACAACGGTGGCGCTCCGCCGTTGCGCTTTGCTCAGAACTACGGACTTCTCCGGGAATGTCCAGAACACTTTGTTGGACATGCCCTTTGATGGCACATGCCTCTTTGGTGAACAGGCGGACAGCACCCTGGAACGGTGTAAGGACTTTCGAGCTATGGCCCAGTCCTTGGGTCTCGCCACCATGCGCGCACTCTCGGGGTCTGCTTTTCGCTCGTTTCGAGGTCAGGGTCGAGACGCCCAAGCGCATTCCTTTCAGAACCGCAGGCCTGCGCAGCCGCAGTCTCAGCACAGCAGTGGTCGTGGGGCCTGCTGTGGTGGGTCCTGAGGCCACCGGGCGGGTCAGTCCACCCCTGCCACCACTGGCGCTGCCACCACCGCCTCAAAACCTTCCTAGTCTTGTGTTTCAGGCCCACCAGACGCCAGTGGGCGGCAGGATTCGCCATTACCTCCCCCACTGGCGCACCATCACTTCCGCCAGGTGAGTTCTACAGATAGTCCGAAGGGGTTACTCCCTCCCCTTCGAGTCTACCCCTCCAACCATGCCACCTCAGTGCCACTGCATGTCGGGGGATCATTTGGCACTTCTCCAGCAGGAAGTTGTGTCCCTCTTAGCCAAGGGGGCCATCGAGCACGTTCCGACGCCAGAAGTAGGTCGTGGTTGTTACTCCCACTACTTCTTGGTTCCCAAGAAGGACAAAGGTCTGCATCCTATTTTAGACCTCGAACGTCAATCGCTTTCACCGGAAGGAGAAGTTCAAGATGCTCACGCTTGCTCAGGTCTTGTCTGCCCTAGACCCGCAAGACTGGCTAGTAGCGTTGGACTTGCAGGATGCTTATTGTCATATCCCCATCCTGCCAGCCCACCGGCGTTACCTACGGTTCATGGTAGGCCACTAGCACTTTCAGTTCACTGTGCTCCCTTTCGTCCTTACCAGCGCCCCTCAGGTGTTCACGAAAGTGATGGTGGTTGTCGCAGCTTATCTGTGCAGATCAGGGGTTCCAGTCTTCCCCCCCCCCCCCCCCCTTATGTCGACGACTGGCTGTTGAAGGCGGGCTCGCCTCAGGCAGTCGTCACCCACCTCCAGACTACGGCCGACCTCCTGCATTTGCTGTGGTTTTCCATCAACGTGCCAAAGTCGCACCTGGACCCCTCTCAGAAGTTCCTCTTCATCAGAGCGGTTCTTGATACGGCGCAGTTTCGGGTTGATCCTCCCGAACAGCGAGTCCGAGACACTCTGGCTACGATTCCAATCTTTCGGCCCTGGTCCTGGGTTTCGGTCAGGAAGACCCTGAGGCTGCTGGGCCTCATGGCCTCCTGCATCCTGCTGATCGATCATGCCAGATGGCATATGCAGGCTCTGCAGTGGGACCTGAAGTTCCAGTGGACGCAACATCGGGGAAACCTGTCTGACTACGTCCAGATCTTGGAGGGCACTGCACAGCAGTTGCAGTGGTGGCTCATGAACCAGCATTGGGTTAGCGCCAGTTTCCCTCTCCCTTCCCCAACCAGAGGGCACAGTGGTGACGGATGCGTCCCTCCTGGGATGGGGCAGTCACATGGGAGAGGCGGAGATCAGAGGCCTCTGGTCTCCGGCGGAGTCCAAGCTCCATATCAACCTTTTTGCGCTCAGGGCGATCCTACTTGCACTGAAAGCATTCCTTCCCTCTGTCAAGGAGAGAGTAGTGCAGGTTTTCACGGACAACACCACTGCCATGTGGTACTGCAACAAGCAGGGCGGTGTGGTGTCATGGACCCTATGTCCGGAGGCTCTGCGTCTCTGGACGTGGCTGGAACGTCAAGGCATTTCCTTGGTGGTTCAACACCTGGCAGGTTCCCTGAACGCAAGGACGGACGAACTCAGCCGCAGATGCATGTTGGATCACGAGTGGCGTCTTCACTCCGAGGTGGCGCTAGGTCTCTTTCAGCAGTGGGGAGAACCTTGCTTAGAAGTATTTGCCACCGAAGAGAACGCACAATGTCAGCAGTTCTGCGCGTTAGGTTCCAAGGCGGCACTCGCTTGGCGACTTTTAGTCACGAGTGGAGTTCCGTTCTGTTGTACACCTTTCCTCCTATACCACTTCTGCCCAGAGTGCTGAACATCAGGCTCGACCAGGCCCCAAGTTATTTTTGTGGCTCCGGACTGGGCTCAGAGTTTGGTATCCCGAGCTACTTAGTATGAGCGTGGATTCCCCTGATCCGGCTGCCTCTTCGGAGGATCTTCTGTCGCAGCAACCGGGGACGGTCCTCCACCCGAATCTGTCAGCCTCCACCTTCTTGCGTGGAGATTGAGCGGCGACAGCTAATTCCATTTGACTTGCATCCTGAAGTCTGTAATGTGATTCTGACAGCCAGGCGTCCCTCCACTAAAACGGTATACGCCTGTCGGTGGACAAAAAGTGTGGCATGCTGCACAGCGTAGGCTGTAGACCCCCTTTCTGAGGTCCTCTTGTTTCTTTTCTCCTTGGCCCAGCAGGGCTCTGCTCTGGGCACTATCAAGGGCTACCTTTCTGCTCTTTCAGCCTTTTAGGCTGCCTGATCAGTCCTCTCTTTTTAAGTACCCTATTGTCAATAGATTTCTCAAAGGCATTACTCACCTTTTCCCTCCTATTCCTTTTGTGATGCCTCAGTGGGACTTGAACTTGGTTCTCACATACTTAATGTGCGCTCCCTTTGAGCCTCTTCATAACTGTCCTTTGCGGTTATTGACTTTGAAAACTGTTTTCCTGGTGGCCATCACCTCTGCTCGGCGGGTGAGCGAGCTCCGGGCTTTTTCCTGCAAACCTCCTTTCTTGGCGATTCATCCGGACAAGGTGGCGCTTCTACCACGTCCCTCCTTTCTACCGAAAGTAGTCTCTGCCTTTCATCTTGGGCAAACTGTTATTCTGCCCACTTTCTTTCCGCCTCCGCACCCTTGAAGAGAAGAGGAGAGGCTCCACTGTCTGGACCCAAAACGTGCGCTTTCGTTCTATCTGAACCGCCCACAACAGTTCCGGTTGTATGACCAGCTCTTTGTTGGCTACGTGGGTGCCAAGACAGGCTGGGCTGTGCACCAGCGTACTATTGCCCATTGGGTTGTCTTGTGCATTGAAGCCTGTTACTCTCTGGCCAACAAGGAACCTCCGGTAGGGCTGCATGCTCATTCTACCAGGGCGATGGCAGCTACTAAAGCATTGGGACGCGGTGTCCCCCTGCAAGAGATCTGTAAGGCAGCCACTTGGGCCTCGCTGCATACTTTCACTAAGCACTATTGCCTTGACAGTCAAGTCCGGAGAGACTGCTTCTTTGGCCGTTCGGTTCTCTGGGACTTTCTGGTGTAATCTCACTTCGCAGACCCACCACCTGGGTTGGTATTGCTTGGGTATGTATTCTAAGGTAAGGAATCTATCACCAACGTGTCTTTCAGATGCACAAGTTACTTACTTGTGTAACGATATATCTGTAAGAGACATTAGTTAGTGATAGATTCCTTACCGCCCGCCCATCCTCCCCGTTCTGCGAACTGTTCTCTAGGGTTCAGGTCATCTTTCAGGGCGCTAGTTCTGTTGCACCAGTAGTCGTTCTCTGGCATGGCTCAGTGTTCCTGGCGCGGAAAAGTCATGTACAGAACTGACGTCAGCGAGCGTGGGTGCGTCTAAGTAGCTCCGACTACATCATCTCGGCAGCTACGATGCCAGCGACATACGCGGAGCCGCACAACGACGGGTACTGCTGACAAACTTTCCAGATCCAGTGACACCTGTGGATATTCTAAGGTAAGGAATCTATCACTAACTAATGTCTCTTACAGATATATCGTTACGTAAGGAAGTTGTGCTTTTGGATGCCATCAAACTTTTTTTAAATGTTGCCTCTCTCCCAATCATACATTAAATTTCTCCATAGAACATTTTAACATTTCAGTGCTTTTTAATCGGGTTTAGAGGTAGTCTGGGGGAACTTGGATAATCAGTAGCCAGTCTTTTATTTATTTTTTTGTTTTATTATGCATATGCGTAAATGTACAACAACCGGCTCATCAGTTAAAACTGACAGCAACGTGCTTTCCAACAGAAACTGATTCTCTGGAAGGTACTTAAAATCCATTCATTGAATTCACAATGTGGCGTGTGAAATCTCATCCTATTACAATCACTAATGTTCATTTCTGACTCTTTCGGAGGTGGCACATAGCCACAGTCTTGTCTACCATTGATGTCATAAAACACGAACAGCCCAGTTCTGGGATGAAGGTCCTCTCCATGGCCTGGAGAAGCAGAGGTCTACTGTCTTGCCTGGTTATTTTTTTCAGATTAGCTCAGTGGTTTTCCTGCAATGAACAAAATCCACTGGATGTTTCTATATTTTTCTTGATAGCCCCTTGTCGAATGTATTCTCTTCTAACACATACAGCATACCTTCATTCTGCATGAGGGTGGCAACTCTCTCCCTCACCCCAAGCTATATGGTGACCGGCAGTGGTTGGAGTCAGTGTTTGGAGGGGTTGCTGGTGCACGTTTTGTTTTGTGCGTATCTGCATCCGGCTCTTTCTGGCTAAAATATTTACGTTCACATAACATGGATTCCTTGCCATCCCCGTGTGGAAGCAGTCTGCATGTGTGATGTGGATACTTAAATAATGTTGCATTCGAACCCTGAGTGTGCTGTATGTGATGGTGGCTCTCCTGAATACAAACTAGCATTTTTTTGTGTAATGTTTTTCTTCCTTTTGTTTGCCTCATGAAACATTTTAAATAATGTTTTGTTTTGTATTCGCTATTCTTGAACTTTATTTTTGCTCAGGGATGTGTCCGATTCATTAACCTTTTCTCTGCCAGATGTTATCAGTCCCCAAGGCTTTACCTAGGTAACAGTTGGTATGTCTGAGCATTCATTAATGAATCATTGTACCTCAAGGAATTAACCTCAAACTTAGTCTTGACTGCTCCAAACATCAGGGGAGTCCAATTGCGTGCAGTGCCAGAAACTATGGTTGGGGAAAAAAGTCTGTGTATATGCATATTTGTTCGCTCAAGTGACTGATTCTTTGGTCTTTTTTGCATTCTTATTGGAATGTGTCCACTACAGTGTTGCTTTGGATTTCTTGCTTTGGTCTTTAAAGATATTCCATTTTAGTGCTTGCATTGATTTTCTGTTGCACATTCATGAACCACCGTAGGCTGATTCGAAAATCAGTGATGATTATGTAGCATTCAGGTAATGGATTCCGAGGCAGAAAGACATTTTAGAGTCCTGATGGCAATCAGTGGGGATTCCTTATTTTACTCCTTTTATTCTCCTTTTTTATTTCATATACTCCTTTTCCTTAATTTGTTTCTCCCTTCTTTGCAACCAGATTGATGGGAAGTTATTTCCAAAGGTCCTTGTGGGAATAACTTTAAAATGGCTTACTCCTCTTGTGATTATTTTTGTCTTGTATGCTATACCAATATAGACACTTAACTATAGTAAATATTCACTGAAAAAAACCATAGGTTTCAGGCTGGTTATAGTTAGGAATTAGCATTTAAAAAACCTTAGGAATTCACTGAAAAATCCATAGGTTTCAGGGGCGTTATAGTTAGCTGGACTTTTCACTCTCACAAAACCATTGAAATTCCCCCGTTCTAGTTAGTTCAGCTAACTAGAACTCGCGCGCCCGCAATGCACTGCTGATGACGTCACATATTACATCACTCATGACCTGGTCAGTGACATCAATCATGACATCACTGATGACATCATCCAGTGAATGTGTGTTTTTCAGAAAATTTAATGTTTTATATATGTATATCTCAAGGTCGATGGAAGAATAAATGGGTCTATCAGTGTCTAAATGGATGATTGTTTTAAAAAAATTGATTGTATAACTGACTGATTAGGTGTATCTTAGTGAATACATGGCTTAGTGAGTAATGTTTAAATATCTATCTTTGTGTAGAAGTGGCTGCATGGGTTGGTGAGTAGCTACATGAGTCTATATAGGTTATTAGTTGTTTTTTTGAGTATCCGTATGAGTGTGAGTGCCTGTATGGTTCGGTAGGGGTATTGCGTAGTCCATAGATGCATGAATGAGTGACTCACTGTTTGTGTTGAAGACAGCATGTGTGCAGGACTGTATGGGTGGGTGAGTGTGTGTATGGGTGTGTTAGTGAATGACTGTCTCAATAGTCTTTGAGTAACTGCATATGTTTTAAACTAGTATGTGACTATTGGTGTAAATAAGTGAGTATATGTGAGAGATTGGAAGAGTTCCTGTATGAGTAAGTATGTGTTTCTATAAGTGATTGTTTAAAAGACTAAGTATGTGTAAGTTTCTGTAGAAGTGTGGAGGTGTGTGTAACTGTATATGCAAGTAAATGGATGTTTGATTCTTTATTAGCATGAGTGACTGTGTGTGAGTAACTCTATGGATGAGTGGTGTTGTGTAACAGGATGTATAGGTGTATGAGTACATATGATGAGTGAGTACATGTATGAGTGACTGTATAGGACTGTTGGTGAATGAGTGGATGTGTATGTGGATCTTAGAATTACTGAACAGGTTGTTGTAACTGGTATTGGTATGTCCATTGTTTTGAACATTTTAGTTTCTATTTTTGAATGTGTGTATCAAAGGTTATATTAGGGGGAGAGGAGGTCTGCCACTCTATCACAAGGATGATGTCAACAGCAGTGCATGCGGGCGCGAGTTATAGTTAGCTGAACTAACTAGAACAGGGGAATTTCAATGGTTTTGTATGAGTGAAAAGTCCAGCTAACTATAACACCCCTGAAACCTATATTTTTTTCAGTGAAATTCTAAGGTTCTTTAAATGCTAATTTCCAACTAGGCCTACAGAGATTGGACATGTGAAGAAAGAAGGAAAAACGCACAGAGAAAAAAAAGAAATGCAGAAAGAAGCAACAGAAGTCCTCAAAGACGAATAAAAGTGCAGGAAGAAGGATAACGTGCAGAAAGAACAAACAGAAGAGCAGAAAGAAGCCTTGTTGCAAAATCATCCTGTACCCTCAACTTTTTCAGACGGATACTGGTGGTAACTGAGTCTGACTAACCAGTCCTAGAGCCAGTGCTATGTTAAAAGATACTTAGAATACAGTGAAAACACCTACATACACTAGGGAACATTATGCGTTGGGGGTCCCCCTGTGATTAGCATGACCTCCTCTGTAAGCCCCTAGTATATAATAGGGCAGTGGGGATTAAAACTACCTCTTAAAACGCGCCACAGGGCGTGTTTGCAAACGTCACCTCAGGCCCCGTTCCCTCCCTTCCCCACTGTGTAAACACGCCCTGTGGCCGTTAAAAGTTGAGAGATTAAGTCCCCATGAATCCTAAGGGTCCCTGGGGTCAAACTAGCCTACTAGGTACCTCCAGTAAGCGCCACAGAGCTGCATTGCAGAGAGGTGTAAAAAGGGCGTGGCATCAGAACACCTGTCTGCAACGCAGCTCCCTGGCGCATACTAGAGATACCTGTTGGGCTAGTTGGCCCTCAGGGACCCTCAGTGTTGAAGGGGAATTAATTCCCCAACTTACAGCTCGCCAGGGGGAGTGTTTGCAGAGTGCTACAAGGAGGGGGCATTTTTTTTTTTTTTTTAAGAAGGTAGGTTGCGTTGCCCCCTCCTCAGGCCACTTATGGCCCCGGGGCCGGCCTTTGTTTTTTATATTTTATTCTATATATTTATAGAAACACCTAGGACTTGCTGGACAAAACCGTACGTACCTATCACCATGACTATTTGCGTGATCTTCATTAAAAGGCGACTATGCATACAATGAATCCACGTGTAATGTATTTACACCGCTAGTGAAGCTCTGACGTGTCTGATGCCCTAACGTGCCTAATCCCGGCGCCCCCGCCGGTGGGTACTCTCCAAGTAGACACCCTTGTCGTTTATTTATACAAACATGGGTAGCTATTGACGGGCACATTTTAATACACATGCACACCAAGCCTTCAAAGGGGATTCGACAAAAATTCGCAAACTATGCAAGAAACCCCCCTCACGGTTAATAAAACACACATCCACCGCCGGATGTGTAATACTTTTTATTTTACTCTCTGGAAAGGAGGCGAACCTCACTTGAGTCACAGCGCGCTCCTGACTGAGCCCAATGCTGTGTTGCACCCACCAGTGCCCGCCGAGTGCCACACACCTCTGTGTTCCACCAGCTAGTGCGTATGCTATGACACTCTCTAGCCCATGTGCACTAAAACCACCCCGTGAATGTCATGCCACACTTGCCTTTGCACGGGTTATATTGCCCCATCTAACGTGCCTTCCTCGATGCTGGTTATAACGCACAGCGCTATGCCATACATATTACAATCTGCGATCCATATCTTTGTGACAGTGCATATGTAACGTTACACTCCCCAGCACATATTTTATATTACAACTTTAGAGACTAGTTATGTTACACAACACTGCTCTGTGCAGATTACACTCCAAGGAGCATATCGTATAGCACGCGCTAGTGCCTGTGCTATCTCGCGCTCTCCAATGAATCTGTCATTGCGCACAATGTATTGCATATTATATTTCACGCCCGGTTCATCTTGTATCACCCTTTTTGGTGCATAGTCCACTCCTCATGCCCTCCATTGCCCAATTATATGCCCCATCATTGACCTCCTGCTTAGCTTGCTGCCCCTATTCTCCTTCCCCCTGCCCTCCGATGTCTTTGTGCATGCCCCTGCTCCATCCTTTTTGCCCACCATGTTCCATGGATCTTCCACTCCTATCTACTCTGAGTGTTCTGTTGAGCTGCCACTCCCCTCCCACCTGTCTAGCATTGTCAGATGACTGTAATCTGTCCCTGCCACTTCCACCCTGCCTGTCCACATTCCATGCCCCTATCCCCTTCCTCCTGTCCTCCATGGTCCATTTTACTGCCACACCCTTCTGCCCTCCATAGTCTGTGCTGCAACTGCTCTTCCTTCCTGTCCCGCGTGGTCTGTTGTGAGGCCTCTTCCCCTGAACTCTCTTGTCTGTGCCCAGGTCCTGACCCTCCCTTCTATCCTCCATGGTCCTTTGTGCATGCCCCTGCACCCTCCTCCTTGCCCATCATAGCCATTGTGCTGCCACTAACCCTCCTGCTTGGTATGCATGGTCTTCTGTGCTGCCACGGCCCCTCCCACCTTCCCTGTGTAGTCAGCTAGCTGCCCCTGACCTCCTCCCACCTTCCCTCCATGGTCTGTGCGTATGCCATCATAGTCTCACTGTTGCTCTCCATGGTGTCCATTGCTTCTAGTGCCCATCCTGCCTGACCTCCATGGTCATCTAGCTGCTCCTGCCCTGCCACCTTGCCCCCAGCCCTCTGTTTCCATGTGCAGACCCCTATTCCCTCCCTCCTGGCTTGTCGGTTCCATTGTAATGCCCCTGATCCGTCCCTCCTGCCCTTTATGGTCTGTTATGCTGCAGCTTTCTCTCCTGTCTGTCCATTATGGTCAACTAGCTACCATTACCTTTCACCTCTGTTCTCTGTTGTGCATGGTCCTGTCCCCTCCCTATTCTTTCTATGGATTGTTGTGCTGCACTCCCGTCCCGCATGACCTGTGTGGTGTATTGTCTTCCTGCCTTCCATGATCCAATGTACCATACTTGCGAACATTTTGAACTTGGTAAGAGGGAGATTTTGAAAAAAACCTGGGGTTTTGATTTTCCCCTTTGAGTTACATTGAAAAAGAGGAGATTGTAGACAGGAGACAGATCAAATAAAGCCCATTAGAGCTTAAAAACATTGGAAGTTTCCTGGCTGAATCGGGTCTGTTGGCATGTATGGTTGTACTACCACTGCCTCTTCCTTCTGCCCTTAATGGTCTATTATATTGTCACAGCCTCTTTTGCCAGTCCTGTATTGTTGGTTTGTTGCCCCTGCCCCCCTTTTCACTGCCCTCCATAGTCTGATGTGCTGCCACTGCCCTTCCCGCCTGTCCAGTGTGGTCAAATTGCTGCCTCTGCACCCTCCTACTTGCCTTCAATTTTCAGAGTCCGTGCCCCTGGCCTCTGCCTCTCAACTGTATCCTAATGAACAACTAGATTGCTAACATTCTAGGTTTGTGTGGAACGCCTGACGTCATCTTGATGTAATCAAAACTGTAATACCTAGAGCATTTCCTTTAGAAATTACATATATGAGATGGTCCTATTTGCATCAAAATCCTGGTTAGTGCTCTAAACTAAAATGACTACCTATTTTCTGAGTTTTAAATCGCAACAAAGCACTTTGAAATTATTTGTTAACTTGTTTTTTTTTATCCAGTTGACCGCTTGATTAAATGTTGCACTTATGGGAGAGGATGTGGTGTTACTTCCAGAGCTGCAGAATTTGCAACTGGGGAACCAGGTTGGAGTTTCTGCTTCAGCTCGACATTCTGTGATTCTGGTCAAATCGCTTAATCTCTCCATGTCTACAACCAAAATGAATTTGTTCTTGTGTGATGTAACCAATGCTCATGTAAAGCATTCCAATACCTGACAAGTCTGCACTATATAAAACTGCAAATACACAGTGTTTTGCACACTTCTGTCATTGGGCTACATGTGGGTGATATTTGTGCTGCATTTGGGCTCTTTTGTCTCTGGCGATCTTGGGAGATTTATTTGTTATGAAGTTTCCTAATTTCCTCATTTACTGCAGTCTCCTCAGTAGGAAATGCTTTCAGTTTTTTACATTGATTCCATCAAGAAGGTATCGTTATGTCACACATTTTGACATAAATTCTGAATGTCAGCACTCTAGTTGCTCATTAGATCACTGTAGTAAAGCTACTGCTCACCACGGAAGTCTGCTGCTGGTATTTAAAGTGCATGTTTCAGTCTGCATGTCAGAATTTTTTAATGAAATAGGATTTGAGAAGTCAAAATGTGCCCTAATTTTTCTTTCTTCAGCACTAATCATAATTTCTATGGCAAAATGAACCCCCTCATTGTGTTTATTTTTAAAATAAATTTTATAAGTGTTACCAGTTTATTCCAATCAAAACTGCTTCAGGTGTGCCATACGTTTGTCATAAGTAAGACTGATAGCGCTCTAGTTGTTTTTTAGAACACTCTGGGAAGCTGCAGTAGAACACAAAGGAATCAACTGACAGGCTCTGCCCTTGTTGGATGTACATGTTTTACTGAGAATGTCAGACTTCATTCTCACATGACTGAGAAAGATAATGTGAATTTACAGAAAATATGCTCAGATTAGCTTATAGATCACCTTCCAAACCTCTGTGGGAAAAGCATGAGAAAATTGTTTTCTCTCCAACGTGATTCATGATATACCAGCAGAAGGCTTTTTCATATGGTAAAATCACCTTAGAACACACCACAATTCCTAAAATGAGTATGGTACCATCAACAAATGATTTATAATGTAACTAAAGTCTTTAAACCTTCTATTAACTGCAGTGCTTTTTAATGAGGTGCGATCATGTATATTGGTCCCAAGATGGCTGCCAACACTTCTTGGATGAAGTGCTGACAGCCAATCAGATCTCAGGATGAGATGTGTGGTTAGGCTCCGCCCAGATATGTTATTTTACTTTTGATTTTCTCAGGAACTATTGAACGCATTTACACCATTTAACCAAAAGGCACGACTCTGAACCAAGGGCTACCTTTTTGCCAAAATTGGAGTAATTCCGTTCAGCAGTTCGAGCAGTAGCTGCGATTAAAGGTTTCCAATGGAAAATTGCATGGGGAAAGCACATTTTGGAACCCCCTTTTTTCTCCCCCCCCCCCCACCCCCCCCCTTGACGAATCACCCCAAGACTTTCAGGATAGGAGCGGACCGGAGCGCCCCATAAGTTTTAAAAATTTCGCTACGTTTCGTCAACCGGACCAAAGTTATTCCAAATAGAAGGTTGCGGATTTCCTATGGATAATAGGTCCTAACTAGAACTACCTACTGGCGACCGCCAGTAGATAATTATATAACACCATATATTAGAAGTAGTGCAAAGATTGAATGTTTATGACTTATCCGTGACCGGAGTTAAAGAGTTTGCTTGTGAGTGGATTTGTATTTTCTGTTCTGATTTAGGATGTTTGGTTAAGAAGAGTAAGGAGGAAGCCCTTGCTATCACAGATGTTAGTTTCATAAACATGCCTTGCAAAATAATAATCTGAGAGGTCCAGCTAGACATATATTCGAACATCTGGAAGGCAATATGAGCTATGTGAGAAATGCTAGAGATGTTTAAGCCCTTTCAAATAATTGATTGTGTTAAGTATATGCTTGCCTATTGTGCAGCATCAATCTCATATGTATTTGCATGATTCATGTTCTGCCGTCTGATGGTTTGGTCCTGTGGCTTAAATTAATTGGGGGTGATACTGGACACCTCCTCAGGACCATTCCTATGCAAGGAGTCCAAGACATTTGGGCTATAGTCCCTATGTTTTAGGCTCCGTCCTGGATCGTTCACACTGCTGGGTGACGCATGCATTCTCTGCAATGGAATTTGAGATGCCAGTGGTCTAAACATCAAGGCAGCCTTTCCTATAACACCCAAGTCTTGGAGAATTTGGCTCCATATTTGCAGTGGTACCTGCTCAAAGGCAATTGATCCTACTGCAAGCCCCTTTCTCTTCCCAACCCAGAGCAGACAGTGATTGACAAAGTCCTGCTGACTGGGAAGGTCTGAGGACTGTGGAGCTTGCATCTGCAGGCCATAGTCAAACTCTGAGGCCCTTCCTGATATTTATCAAGGGGAGGCTGGCCTAGGTTCTCATGAACACCACTGCTATGTGGTACTGCAACAAGTAGAGTTGGTGGAGAAGGGTGGGGTGGGAGTGGGCCCTGTAAGAAGAGGCTTTGCATCTCTGGAGGTGGGTGGAGTGCCAGAACATTTTCCTGATTGCATATAACCATGCAGCATTCCTTAATGCTAGAGCTGACAAACTGGGCAGACATCCTGATACATATCACGACTTGCATCTGCATCCAGAGGTGGTGAAAGGCATCTCAACAGCATGGAGAACTTAAGTTTGATGTTTTTGCCACGGTCGAATGTACAGTGTCAACAGTTTTGATTGATTAGAGTATTCACAAGAACGCTCGTAAGTACTTTTTCTGGCCGGAATAGAACACTGGACACCTGTACACTATCCCGCCTCTCCAGCCTTAAGCATGGTCGATCTTGCTAATCTTTAGAGCTCATCCTAATGGCTCCATATTGGGTCAGGAGAGTGTGGTGGAGGGAACTTCTGTACATGAGCATCTGCACTGCGATCAGAGTACCACTTCATGAGCACCTCTTGTCGCTGCAACAGGACAGGGTCCTCCACCCTAACCTACACAATCTACACCTACATGTTTGGACATTGAGTGGTGGCAGTTGAAGGTGTGTAATTTGCTGCCTAAAGTAGTGGTTGTCATGGTTGCTGCCAAGTGGTCTTCCTCAAAATCCTTTAATGTCGGGTGTTGGGACAAATTTGTTAGCTCGTGAGGTGTTCACAACACTGACACCTTACAGGCAAAGCTGTCTTGCGTCCTTTTGTTTTGGTCTTTAGCCCAGGAAGGCCTTGCAGTTAGGACTATGTAAGGTTGTGTTTTTTTTTTTTTTTTTATTTTTTTTAATAATCTTGAATTGTAATTATAATCCAGGCACAAGTGAATCAGATAGTACATATAAGCATTATATCCAGACATAAGCGGGTTTTCGGCAATTGGCGTATTGATATTGCATATATCGCAACAGAGTACCATATTCCATCCATTAAATTCACATCTCCCCGTCATTTTCATCTTCAGACTCCCCCTCTGCCCGTACCTTTGGTGGCTCACAGATGTATCCCCTGAATTTATTCCAGGCCCCCCAGACCCTGCTCCACTTCGGAGGACATCCTAGATTGATAAACACTGCTTTTTCGGCCACCATGGCAGTATCCAGATCCCCACAGCATGTAGTGAGTTGGTGACTCTCCCGCACCCCATTTTTGCGCGATGTTGTGCTTCGCTGTCATTGTCCCCAGTGTGCCCCACTCCCGTGCCGGGCGCGTAAGATCATTTGGCTCCCATACGTTTAGTAAGCATCTCCTGGGTTCCGGCATTAACGACACCTCCACCGTCTGTAATATGGTCCTTATTACTTTTACCCAATACTCCATGATCTTTGGACACTCCCACACAGTATGGAAGAATGTACCCTCCTCCCCACATCGTCTCAGGCAGTATGGGTGTGATGCTGACCCTATTTTGTGAAGAGTGTCTCGTTTAATAGGTTCTATGTAGAATTTTGTGCTGCACTAATTTACGCCTTGAAGGTATTCCCACCTCCAGCTGGGAGGCCAGCGCTTCCCGCCATTCGGAATCCTCGCCCATGTCCCGGGACCACCTTTCTGAGTGCCACGTGTGGGTCAGGTAAATTGTTTACTAATTTTCGGTAGGTAAAGTAAGTCGCCCACTTATGCATGCAGTCTGTCAGCAGCCTATCCTCTAGAGGGGTGGCCTCTGGAACCTCAGTGCCGGATGGCAAGACTGCCTGTAACGCATGTTTTATCTGCAGATATCTAAAGATTTTCAGAGGGCGCTAATTCATACTGTGTTTGAAGACTCTCAAATGTAATCACCTCTCCCTTGTGCCACATGTCACCCACCGTAGATATACCAATTGTGTGCCATTTATCAAATCCTTTGTATGCCGAAGGGCGCCCAAACGTTGTGTGTCCCACAGAGGGGTAAGTTGGGTTATTGCTCCCCTCCAGCCTAATTTAGCGTGTGCTTCATGCCATAGGTTGACTAACTTCCTTGTGGGTCCGATTACCGCTGGTGTACGCTTCCTGTTATAAAGTGCAGACATCATGCCCTCAACCCCCAGTCCATTCCTATCTGCCTTGAAAGCGGGATCTGTCTGCGGGGCGTGTATCCACTGATTGATTACCTTCAGTTGGGCTGCCCGGTAATATAGTTGGATGTCAGAGTGCAATGCCGCCGTCGTACCACCCTCTAGTCAATTTGCACTGTGATATGCGTGCAGGTTTGTTCCCCCCACAACAGCCCGGAAACCTGAGCCGGTGAAAGTAGTCAGGTGGCACTGGGTATGGTGTATTTTCCAATGCGTACAGGAATTGAGGCAGCGCCATCATTTTAAAAAGCTCTGCCTTTCCCAGCAGCGTCAGAGGCCGTGCCCCCCAATGAGTTGCATCCCTTTTTAAACGCTCTAGGGGAGGCGCGGGATTTCTTTTAACAAATTCGCCCGGGTCCGCCGCGATATAGATACCTAGATACTTAAAGGCGTCCCCAGAGATCTGCAGTGGGCAGTCCTTTGGAAGTTGCGGTGGCGGGCCCTGGAGCACAAAGAGTATCGACTTGGACTAGTTTATAGTGTACCCAGACGCCCGACCAAACTGGTCATATATATATTTAGGAGTACCAGAATGGATCGTCTAGGGGAGGCCAGGTATAGTAAAACGTTGTCCGCTTACGAGATGCTGGCTTCCCATCTTTCCATCCACCTAAGACTCCGGATCATTGGCTCTCACCTGATCCATGCCGCTAACTGTTCCAAGACTAGGGCAAATAACAGCGGCGACAGCGGGCAGCCCTGACGCGTGCCCCGGGACAGTGGAAAGTCATATATATGACCATTAGCCGTCACGTGCGCCAGCGGTTTTGCATATAAAAGACGTACCCATGCGCAGAACTTTTGGCCAAAGCCCAAGTGCGTCAGCACAGCGAACAAGAAGGGCCACTCCACCATATCGAACGCCATAAGAGCGTCCAGTGATAGAAGAACGGCTGGATCTTGAAGATGAGGTATGCGGGCCATCACTCCATGCAGGTGCCTCAAGTTCAGTGCCGTGTTCCTGTTGGGCATGAACCCGGACTGGTCCGGGTGAATCATGGTTGTGAGGTGTGGGGTCAGCCTGATCGCAAGGAGTTTTGCTAGAATTTAGGCCTTAGCATTAAGTAAATGGGGCGATAGGAGGTACAGTCCTCCGGGGGCTTCCACGGCTTTGGAATCGTCACCACAGTGGGTAGGCGCTGACCCCGCGGGAGCTCTCCTGTTTGTAAACTGTCATAGTACAGATTAAGCAGGTGCATGGCCACTGTCCCCGCCAACCTTTTATAAAGTTCTATGGGTATACCATTAGGTCCTATCGCTTTCCCAGATTGTAATGAGCCAATCGCCGTCTGCAGCTCGTCGGTTGTAAGGTCTGCTTCCAGTGTAAGGGCCACCTCCGGTGTAAGTTTGGGCATTGCAATATCTTTTATTAAGGTCAGCGCCTCTTCTACGGACATCTCCGACAGTGATGTGTAAACCTGTTGGAAGTGTTGTGCTAACATATGCACTATTGCGCTACTAGATTATCCCCTGTTCGAAGCTGCGCTATCCACTTTCTGTCTCGCTCCCTTTTATCAAGCCCTGAGAGAAGCTTCCCGGCTTTATCGCCGGTCTCGTATCTTATGTCTCGTAGCCAAAAGTCTGAGTTTAGTCACATCCCTAAGATATTCCCTAGGCAGTTGTTGAAGGCGTAAGCGTTGGGCCGTGACCGGAGTTGGATTGTGAGTGTTGGGCGTCATCCATCTGTAACTCAGATTCTATAGTAGTGAGCGCCTGCTGCCGTTCTCGCTTATTTCCTGTAATAGAAGCGATGGCCTGCCCTCTTAGCACGGTCTTGTAGGCCTCCCACAGGTTGGTCGGAGAGTGGACCGATGAAGCATTTTCTTGGAAATAGTGTCCTGTTGTGGTTACCATAGTTTTCATGATCTTGGGAACCCTTAAGTATCCAGGGAGTATGGGAAAAATTTGCTGCGGCCCCCTTTGGTAATATGTGTATGTTAAAAGAATTGGGAGAGTGGTCAGAAATGCCCCTTGGTCTAATCTCAATCTTGTCCACATTTTTCAAACTATCTGGGGATGCAAGAAAGTCGTCTATTCTGGATAAACTGTTATGTCCGCAAGCCCTAGTGCATCCATAAAGCTCCCTAGGTGCGATACCCCCAAGGTCTGCTCCCTCGCAGGGTGCCGGCCAAGGTCCCGTTCACCGTGGCATTGAAGTCTCCCCAATCAGTAGTTCCCCCTCCGGGAGATTAAGGAGGAAGTCACTGGGGGCCGGGAGTGTGACTGCAAGCAGTGCCGGGGGAACATAAACTGACACTATATTGATAGGGTGCCCTTCCTACTGACCGATAAAAGCCGCAAATCAGCGGCCCATGTCAGTCTTTGTTTTATGTGTTATGAGTGGTGACTGTTTTCGAACTAGGATACCTACCCCTCTGTAACCCGATGAGAACTCAGAGTGGGCCGTCATCCTAAACCCCCACCTGTCCAATGCCCGGCAGGCGGTACCAGTGAGGTGTCTCTTGCAACAGGAACATCGTTTAAGACACTAAGACCAAACCTTTTAATTTTGTCCCCTAGGCCATGTACATTCCACGTAATTAGTGGTAGGGAAGCTACCTGTGTTGGGGACCTGCCCTCGATCAGATGGCTGTGAGTTTGGTGTTGTCACTACTGTTCATGTGAATCCGTTATACCCACTACACACTAACAGTGCCACTGCCAACCCATGTCTGGAAAGGTTTCCTATACGAGTGCCTGTGTGTTGCGCGCTAACAAGAAAAAACAACCATAACCACTTACCCTCTCCCTCCACCCCCCTGCCTGCTAGACAGATTTAAAACTACCCGCCACCCCAACATTGCAGAGCGCTTCATACCCAATCCCTGTAACGGTACTTGCGTTTCGGGGGTGAGAAGTCCGGGGAACGCCATAGTCTACCCCCTCCTTGAAGATCATTATGCATTTGAATCTCGCCTTAGCCGCACGGCTAGTCCTACAGCCGCGGACCCTGGTCTACCCACGTCCGAGGAAGGCGGTCACACTAACCGGATATCACCCGGCGGCGTGTCTATTACTACTTTATTGGCGGACCTTGGATACGTCCTTGAAGGTCGGCGAGGTCCATTAGCGCCATGTCCCCTTTTTTGATTCTTCAGCCTCCAACCTTTGTGTGCTGTCGTCTTCCTTCTCTTGACTGTGATCCTTGGGGTCCTCTTCCACCCTTCACTGTTGCTGGCGTCTCCAACTGTCTTGATCCGCCCACTCGTCGCCACCCCTAGAGCCAGTCGTGGGCCTCTTCAGGAGTGTCAAAAAACCAATTTTGCCATCTGCCACTTCTCGTACCTTCGCTGGAAATAGCATGGAGTAAGTAAATTCTCTGCGCCGAAGTTACTTTTTAATCTCGAAGAAGCTCCTGCGACGTTTGGTAACCGCAGCTGTGTAGTCCGGGAAAAAGGATACCACAGAGTTTTGGATGCGAATCGACGGGCCACTCTTGCTGTTTGCAGTATTGCTCCCTGGTCACGGAAATAAAACAATTCGGGCCAGGACTGGTCTGAGAGGTGCTCCAGGCTTAGGCTTACCACCTGGCACCCTGTGCGCCCTTTCTACTGAGAAAAAGGTGTGTCTGAGTTCTTCAACATAGAGGTCCATGGCCGGGCCCCCTTCACTCTCGGGAACGCCCGTGAGTCGGACGTTATTGCGGCGAGAGCGCCCCTCCTGGTAATCCAGCTTTGCCACGATTATTTGGTTTTCAGCCTCCAGGTGGCTAACTTTTTCAAGCAATGTGGCTGTGTCCCCGGCCAGGGTTTTCATTACTTGTTCCTCCTTCATGACCCTTGCGGTCATTTTCTGGAAGTCAGCCCGTAGGAAGGATACATCCGTAGCAATGGTGCCCACCGTCGACTGCACATTAGTGAGAGCGGCCATAATGTCATCCAGCGTCACTTTATTTGCCCCCTCCCGGGGCTTTGTCTGGCGTTTCTTTGCGGTCCGGCAGAGCCGGGAAGACTTTTGCGTACGCATACTTGTCCAGTTTGCCCTTGGTGGTTGTGCGTGGGCCCCTGCCCCCAATTCTTGTCTGGGGAACTTTGCGCCGGCCGGTAATCGCCGCCGCCGGCCGAGGGATTTTCCCTCCACCCGCGGCCTGTCAGTTTTCCTGCCGCGCAATTACCTGATAGGTGTCGGGGCAGAGGGCTGGTATTGGTCGCACCGCCAAGAAGCACACGGTCCCTGGGGGGCACCCCACCTGGCCGAGTGACCTCTGTCAGCTACTCCAGGCTTATAGACAGTCGGGGTGCAAGCATCGGTAATTATGTCCAGGAGAACCCAGTTCAGTAGGCCAGGTCTGCAATGGGCTCCGGGCGTTGACTCGGCCGGCTCTCCCCGGGGCCGTTGCCCCTCTGTGCAGTTGCCCCTCTGCGCAGTCTTCGTAGTTGCGGCTTAATGCTGCCCCGGGCCGCACTGCACACCCCAGGGGTCGCTTCCAGAGTTTATGGCATCAATAATGGCCCCCACCACGAGGCCCTAGTTAGCCTGGGCTGTGTCCGCTGGAGAGGAGCCTTCGTAGATGGGGCTCAGGAGTAGTGGAGGGCCGGGTCTCTGCTGGGCTTCCATGGCCCCACTCTTCACCAAGTGGTTTCTCTCATCTCTGTCCCGCACCTCGTGCCCAAGCATCCCCCCCCCCCCCCCCCCCAACCAAGGATTATTTTACGGATTATGTGCCGGATTTTTAGGGGAATCTATTTTGCCCCCGTAGCTCCTCTAGGATGCGGCCTTCTTAATCAGCAGCAAGCCAGGCCCCCTTGAAGACTCTTCTTATTGTGAATGTCAGTGAACTCTGCCACTTTCAGTGTGACTGCCCTACACTATTTTGCTGAGCGAGTTGGTGCTGGTGACTCTGGTCTTCATACTGAAAGTAGCAGCTCCCTTCCATGTTAAATAATATATCATTGAATCAGTTTTCTTTGCTCACCAGGTCCCTTGAAAGAGACGAGGCCTCATGGATGGACCCTTAAATACTTTAAGCTTTTACATTGATGGTCCCCTCGCTGGTCATTTGTACAGTCTACTTTTTGTTGGCTTCTCTTAAGCAAAAAAGGGAAGTGTGTGCAGAAGCGTACCTTGTTGAGGAGGATAGTCCTCTGCATTAAGTTCTGCTACGCACTTGCTAAGAATCAGCCTCTGAAAGGTCTGATTTCCCATTCCACAAGTGTTAAGGGTGCTAATACTTAGTCAGCATGCACAGTCCCTTACCTTGAAATTTACCAGGTTGTAATGTAGGTGTCTGCATATGTATTTTGTAGCTGTACTGCCTTGAACTCCAGGTCTGGCGGGAAGACACTTGGTGTGAGCCGACTTCCCAGACCCTGCTCCTAGGGTAGTACTGTTTGGGGATCTATCCTAGGGTGGGGGGGTCTGCTGTTAGAAGAACTCATCAAAGACTAGACACATGTTGTTCTGATAACCCTTGGTGGATACTCTATTCCTCTGTGCCCTCCCACCTCCCTCTTCTGTGGCGTGTCTTCTTGTTAACATTTAAAAGAAAAAGGTCCAGTGTTTGTATTCAGCACACTGTAACCTATAGTTCAACCTCTGTGTTTTGAGAGCATTGGAAGAGAAAAGACAAACTTATGTCTGTGCAGGGGTGGCTCTTATATGCACTTCTCTCCGTCACTTCAGGGAGGTATGGAGCCAACACAGAGTTGCATGGTGCCACCATGTTGACGCAGGAGCACCACAACCAGAATCGGTGTTACTAAAGGTCACGAACTTATCGAATACAGAGCTTTTTACCTTTACCCTTGAAGAATGCCATATCCGTGCGACGCCTGTGTACTTTTATTAAAAGGGGATTTTAAGTTCATGTTGGCTATATGAGTCTGGATTGGCTGCACACACGGACTATTAGTGCAGTCCTTTGGCTCAATTGTGTATGTTAAGATTCTTCACCTCTTTGTTTGAGACTTTCGGTGTTTGTCTCTGGGACAGGGTTGGTCAAGCTGTCCCATGAATGTTTCAGCAGCTGGCCTTTGCTGGTTTGTGAGGTAGGTCACTATCCTGGAAGGGGAACAAAAGCTGTTCAGCAGACAGTATTGTTTATGCACAGCTTCAGCGATGTGGCTTGACAGATGCTCCTCAGATTTGGGTTTATTATAAAGTGAGAGTAGGAAAATTTCACTGGGGATTCATTGCGCCCACTACTTACCATTTGCTTTGTAACTCAAATTTGCTTGCTTTCCATTTGCTGTTTTTTTGTTCTTTTTGTTTTTGGCTGTCCAGCTTAAGTTTTTCCCTCCCGTGGAGCATAGCGTGTTTACCATATTCCTTCTATTCGAGTGCTCGCTTTCTGTATACAGGCCTTTACATTTCTTCTGATCTTGCCACATTAACTGTGCATTCAAAGACCGTTCAAATGTCAGGATCTGTGTTCTGATGGAGCTTGGGGTTTACTTTTCTTTCTTGGAGTGAGAATTTATCTTGCGGAATATTAGGGATGGGAAAGGGGGGGGGGGTGTGTGTGTGTGTGTGTGTGTGTGTGTGTGTGTGTGTGTGTGTGTGTGTGTATATACATATATTTTCCCCTTGCGCTCGAATGTTAATGAAGTGCAAATATATTCGAATATATCAGTTAGGAAAGCATAAATGAAGCAACATTTTTGTAATTCTAAAACAAAACTATATAGTGCTTTGGAAATGCATCACCTAATGTATTTATTTATCAGTAAAGCTGTGTGCACAAATGTAATGGTCATTTCAGTTAATGTCTGTAATGACAGCACACTTCCACGCCACTCTGTGCCACGCTGAACAGTCACTGTAGTGTATAATATGGCTAAAACACATTTGCAAAACCAATAGCTCTTGCATTGACAAGACCTATTTGCTTTGCAAATGCTTGTTTGTGGATGCATTTTGAACATCTAACCTCTTACCACTCCTTCTTCAAAATAACCTTGACTACTCTATCCCAATACACTAAGAATGAGGTTTGAATTGCTATTGTGGCCATGGGACTGGTGAGAAATGGCTTTCATTTTTAAAATCCATGGCATGAATTCTGCTTCAACCATTTCTACCCAAGACTATTATATATGCAAAGTAGAGTTGAATAAGATTTTGACTGGAAGTGTTAATGTCTTCCTCTGTTTTCTCACTATAAATTGCAGTGGCATTCCCGGATTGGTTGTAAGTGGGAAATCGACAATGAGCTCCGTGGCAGTTTTGACCCAGGAAAGCTTTGCTGAACATCGCAGTGGCTTGACTCCTCAACAGGCGAAGGGTGAGATCACAGCCTCATTGTGCATTCATTTCTCTTCAATTGTACATGTTCATTTGTGTGCACTCATCTTTCTATTTCTACTTTGTGGTTCAAGTGGTAAGATAACGCCAACTTGTTAATGACATTGGCCAAGTCATGTATAAGATAGGGTTAAAGCTTCCACAACTTCCACGTGGTAAAAGTTTTATTTTGTATGTGGCTGGTCCTTAAATTTCAAACATCAAAGATAGTCACATAATTAAGTAAATTTAAATATGAAAAATAAAATCTAACTGGTTAAATTAGCAGGTTAAGTGGTGATGCAGTAGGTCATGACGCTCATGCCATCCAACTCCACTCTTGACCCCTTGTGACCTACATTGCTAATCTCTTCATATTGTGGCAGGTAGGCCAAAAAACTGTTTCACTAAACCCAGCATCTGAGGTAAGTCCTTATTTACTGGCAGCTGAACTATTCTCAAGACTCCATTATTCTTTATTAAAGCATTTAAGATCTATAAACAAGTGATGTGCTTTGCCAAGTAAAGTAAACGTAGCCAAGCACTGAATATGGTCAGTTACCTGCTCAGTTATTGAAGATCATGCAGCCCCACGGGCCAATGAGGGCCTATTTCCAACTTAACTCTTTAAAACTCCTAATTTTATTTTTATTGACCAGCTCAGTAAGCAAGGGCCCTTGATAGACTAAGATCCTCATTGCAATTTAGAGACCATCACCTTCACTCTCCAGGTGTACAACAAATGCTTAACACTACCCTCTGATACAGCCTTACTGCTCGACCACACTACCACAAATGGAGAGTAAGGTGCTATCTACTTTTACCTCTGTCTACCTTTTGGGGTTCCACTGGACTCTGTGCACACTATACCTTACTTTAGTATAGTATATACAGAGCCAGCTTCCTACGCATGCTTCCCCTTCAAGAATGCTTAGCAAATGAGTGGAACCAGTCGCAGGGTCTCTTAACCGATCTAGTGTTGGTAAACTGCTGTACTAGTTCCTCTCTGCAGTGGTGGAACCCTCAAACTGTCGCACCAAGCTCAAGGCATTTGGAAATGGGCCATACACCTCAAAATCGGTCTCCTATCCGAACACCTGCCAGGAGTGAACTATCAGATTGCTGACCTCAGTAGACATAGGCAGCAAATCCACGAGTGGGAACTTCACCCTCAAGTTCTCCTCCCCTACTTTCAAAGTTGGGGTCTTCGTCAAATAGATCTTTTTGCCACACACACACTAACGCAAAATGCCCACTTAGAAAAGGATTCGCTAAGTGGGACCGGATAGGCATTTCGAGGCTAGGGGACCTACATACGGGAGCCGAGATGATCACGTTTGAACAATTGCATTAAACATATATACTGGCACGCACTGAATACTTCCTTTACCTGCAGATCTGGCATGTTATACAGGCAGCAGCCCCCCAGGGATCTGAACTCCTGGAGTAGTCTCCCCTGGAATGTAGACTCCTCGAGGAGCACTTGCCCCGAAAAGCAATCTTGCTCACATAATGAAAGCTGATCAATAATCTGCTGGACACCCTCACTGCCCTGAAAAACCGCTGGTGTCGAGATGTAACTGATTTACAGGAAGACTGGCTCAAAGCTTTAGCCTCCCTGAGGGAAGTAGCCTTTAGAGCCTGTTTTATACTAGTTCAGCTCAAAATACTACATAGAGTATACATCTCATGCACAGCACTTGTGTAAATGGGACGCAGGGCAGATCAAACCTGTAATAGGAATTGTGCGGAAGCAGGATCGTTTTATCACATACTATGGGCATGCCAAGTGATCCAGAGCTACTTGTGAGCAATATTGTCCTGCATGTCGGAAGTGGTGGGAGAGGAGCTTAAACTTTCACCTAAATGGTGCTTTTTGAATGTCTGGGAGGATACAAATCTGGGACGACCAGACCAAACCTGGGTGACGTGGTGAGGAGCTTGAAGGTGATCCTCTTGTTGACGGGCAGCCAGTGCAGGTCTCTCGTGGGGTGTGATGTGGCTGTGTCGAGGGATGTCGAAGATCAGGCGGGCCGAGGCGTTCTGTATGCGTTGTAGTAGTGTCAGCAGTTTGGCCTGGGCTCCCGCATAGAGGGTGTTTCCATAGTCCAGCCTGCTGCTGACGAGGGCCTGGGTGACCGTTTTTCTTGTGTTGGGATCCACCTGTAGATCTTTCAGAGCATGCGGAGGGTGTTGAAACAGTAGGATGAGACTGCGTTGACTTGCTTGGTTATGGAGTGTTGAGTCGAGGATGAACCCCAGGTTGCGTGCGTGGTCGGTGGGCGTTGCTCCCATGGCGGTCGGCCACCAGGAGTCGTCCCAGGCTGAGAGGGTGGAGCCGAGGATGAGGACCTCCGTCTTGTCCTAGTTCAGTTTCAGACGGCTGTTCTTCATCCATTCGGCGACTGCTTTCATTCCTTCGTGGAGGTTGGTCTTGGCGCTGAGGGGGTCCTTGGTGAGAGAGAGGATCAGCTGTGTGTTGTCTGCGTAGCAGATGATGTTGAGGTCGTGCAGTCTGGCGACGTGGGCGAGTAAGGTCTCTGGGGAGCTACCCCCCTGCCGACACAAAGACTGAAAGAGACATAGACTGGTGCATGTTTGCAGAGAAAGCAGTTTGTGAAAAGAAGGTGCCTAAAAAAGTAGGGAAAGATCTGGACAAATGGAACAAATTCAGGGGGAATCTTTCCACGCCTCCAGTGGGTGAAACAATTCTTTTGGTGATTCATTCAGAGTCTGAGTGATGTCAGGTGTGCCTGGGCAATGTGGGTGGGGACCTCAGCAATGTTTAATGTTGTTGACCCGTGGCTCGCTGTACTACTGCTTGGTTGTGTAGTTAGTCAAGATGAGGTAAAGATGTTGTACTGCTCTTTTGTTATAAAAAGAAAGTTAAGAAAAAAAAAATGCAAAATGCCCAAGCTTTGTCATCCTGTATCCGCACCCGCTCTCCAAAAGCAATGCACTATGGATGAACTGGTCGGGTATATTTGCCTACGCTTTTCCGCGCTTCTCACTCTTTCCATCAGTGGTTCGGAAACTCAGGCTAACATCCCTCACACTGATTTTAGTAGCTCCCACATGGGCCTGTCAACCTTGGTTCACGACCCTGCTGGAGCTATTGGTGGTTCCACATCAAAAGCTGCATCTCTCATCCAAACTCCTCACACAGAGCTATGGAGAAATCAAACACCCAGATCCCAAAGAACTGAGTCTGGCGATCTGGCTCCTAAAGTCCTAGTTTGGTTATCTAAATCTTGTGCCAGACTGTATGAACATTATTAGAGAGGCCAGAAGACCCACTACAAGAGTTTGTTATGCAGCTAAAAGGAAGTGTTTGTTTATTTATTGTAATAACATCAATCCTCATGATGCTTCCATATGAAATATCATATGTTAGTTGTTAAACTTGCAGCAGTCAGAATTAGCTTACACTTCTATCCGTTTACACCTCACTGTGATAGTTGCGTATCTACAGGCCACACTTATCTCTTTAGAGTACCAGTTATCAAAGCTTTTATGGAAGTACTGAAAAGAGTTATACCACCAAGACTTCTGCCTACCCCAGTGTGGAATCTCCGCATACTCCTCACGCAGATTAATAGACCCACCTTTTGAACCAATGCATAAATGTGAACTGCAATTTCTCTCGTGTAAAATCGCTTTCCTCATTGCAATCACTTTACTGAGGAGAGTGGGTGTGCTACAGGCACTAACCATAGAAGAACCATTTTTCCAGCTTCACAAAGACCGTTCTTCGTACCAACCCTAAATTTGTACCTAAAGTAGCTTCTGCCTTTCACATCAATCAGTCCACCAGATTCAGTGGCAGAACGAGCTCTACACACTTAAGATGTCAGAAGAGCCCTCTTATACTACATAGAAAGGACAAAGTCCTTCTGTAAGACTAAACCACTTGTTGCTTTTGCTCTACCGCACAAGGGCAATCCTAGTTCCAAATCTGGTAGTGCCAGGTGGATCGTTAAATGTATTCAAACATGTTGTGCAAAATCAAAAAGAACTGTTCGAGGCATATGAGCTGCAGATCACACACTTAGGATAGTAGATCGCCATCTGGTGTTGGGCTCGGATGCTTGCAGGTGGTTGTTGTCTTCGGAAGAAGTCTTTGGTCACGAGATAGGTGACTCCTCCCTTGGACTAGAGTGCGCATGGGCATCCACTCCATCCTCAGATTGTTTTTTTCCGCCATTGGGTTCGGATGTAACTTTTCCACTCCGGTAGAAAACTTCAAAAACAAGCTTTCGAAGCGAAAAACTTTTACAAAACTACATCGAGGCACCTTCACTCGACATCGAATTCATCGAACCGGTTCCAGACGTAGACGCGGGCGATTGGACCTATCCGCGCCGTGAGGCCTGCGGCTCATGGAAAGGACGCAGTTTAGAAAATGCCCCCAGTGTGGAGCAAAATTCCCACACAGTGACCATCATAAGGTCGGCAACCTGTGCCTGTCGCCGGAACACGAGTCCAGCTGTCCAGCCTGCGCCGCATTTCAGTCCAAAAAGACCATTCGGGATCGAAGAGCTCTATGCCATATCATGGCACGCAGACCAGCCCCGGAACCAGAAAACATCTTCGATGAGGGTCCCGATGTCCAGGAAGAAGATTCCGAGGAACTTCAAATTATCTCAGAAGCCGACGACCCCATTACTCCGGGGCAACGCGTGAGTACCACTGCCCCTACCCCAACCCCTCCAAAACCAAAGGCATTGGTCGAGACTTTGCAAAAACCAAAGGAAATGATGGACTCTGCCACCCCAGTTCAGACATGGCCATATGCAAATCAGTCTGACCCTGTGCCTCATGGGAACAGTCCAGCCCGAGACAAGCTTCCTAGGACCGGTTTCTGGCACAGGGTCAGCCTGATTTGCATATGGCCATGTCTGAACGGGGGTGGCAGAGTGGGCTAAAGAACGGTGACACTTAGAAGATTTGTGAAGAAAAAGCCAGTCAATGTTACCCTATGAGGAAAATGAAGTTAGCGGTTTAAGGGTAAGTACTCGACTGGCAGAGTTGAAATTCCGGGCATGGACTCAGGGGTCCCCCAGTGTCAGGTAGGTACAGTTGGTTCACCCTCAGCGGTTTCAGGACGGCCGGGTGCAGGGAGAGTTAGGCCCAATGTTATCCTATGAGGGATAGGGGGGGCCTTGGTTGGTGGCTGCTGTCTGGCAAGCCACGCGGCTGTGGGAGCTGGGCTCCTGGTCACTTACTCAGGGCAAGTGGGGAAGTAGGTTAGTGTAGAGAGGGCACTGCCAGGGCCACTCGGGCGGCTGGGTGCAGGGTGCTTTTGAGCCTTCGGGCGCTCAATGGAAATCAATGGGAATGTTCCGGTTTGGAAAAAGGCTGCAGGCTCGGGGACGAGGATGTTTCAGGTGCCACCACCACTTCGAGAGGTAAGTTGGGTAGTTGTAGGTTAGGTGGGTACCCCGGGATTGGGCACAGGGGGCCGCCGGGTGCAGGGGTGCCTTTTGACGTCGGGAATCTTACCCTCTGGTTGATCGCGGTTGGGGTGGCACTTGGTTCTGAGGCTGCAGGCTTCTTCCGGGATGTCGAGGGGGGGTCCTTGGGTGCCGGACTCGGGGTCACAGTCGCCGTGGGGTCGTCCTCAGGGTCTTTGTCCACTCCGGCACTGTCCAGGCTTGGCTGGTGCAGAGTGTGTTGGGTCTGCGGTTCCGGGCTGCTGCCAGGGGTTAAAGAGGTTTCTTGAGTAGAGCCTCTACTCATGGGAGTCCCAGGGGCTTAGAGCCAAAAGGTAGCCAGGTCCTCCGGGGTTGGTGAGGTTGCTGGCCACGAGAGATGCCGCGCTGGTGCAGGTTCGAGAGTCGACAGGCCGGTAGGGCTGGGGCCTAAGCAGTTGGTGTCTTCTCTTTTTAGCAGCTGCAGGGCAGGTCTTTGTTCTTCTTGCTCTTCTTGTAATCTTCTATCTGGAATCTAAGGAAGGAAGGTCCAGGGTGCCCCTAAATACTAGATTTAG
Organism: Triturus cristatus; assembly: GCF_964204655.1. Classification (NCBI taxonomy): domain Eukaryota; kingdom Metazoa; phylum Chordata; class Amphibia; order Caudata; family Salamandridae; genus Triturus; species Triturus cristatus. The sequence goes on along the minus strand of NC_140594.1, from coordinate 646,361,670 downwards.
GGGCGTTGCAGGTAGGTGAAGGCCAGGGACCAATGGGTCCTTGTCCTGGGGAGGGTACACCCCCTATCCTGCCTCTCTCCTGTGGGAGGGGGGCAGTAGCCTAATCCTGATATGGTAGGGCCTCCCATCTTCAAGATGGCGAGAGCCCGGAGATGTGCTTCACCTCGCCTCCCCCACCTGAGGGGTGGGGTGGGCAGGCTGGCACATCCCCTGTCCTTGTATGGGGTTTCCGGCCAAGCTTCCCGCCAGAGTGGGGGGTTGCAGTGGCCTGGGGAAACTCCAAATGGCGGCCTGCCTTTGAAGCTTCCCTTTGCTCATCCTGGGGGAGGAGATTTCTCACCTCACCCAGGATGTGCATTGTTGCAGGCCCGGGAGAGCAGGGGCTCTCCCACCCAGGGGTCCAGCAACGTGTCTGCTGTGTGGCAGCCTGGGCAGCCTCAGAGCAGACGTGGATTGTAAGTTAGCTGTAAGGGGGCATCTCTAAGATGCCCTCTGGGGTGCTTAGTACATTAAATCCTACACTGGCATCAGTGTGGGTTCAATGTGCTGAGAAGTTTGATACCAAACTTCCCAGGCTTCAGTGTTGCCAATATGGTGCTGTGGAGCTCGTGTTTGACAAGCTCTCAGCACCATGTACTCTTAAATGACAGCACTGCACTTACAGTGCCCAGGAATGGACCCGGGTACTGTAGGGGCACAGGGCTCCTGCTCCTGTGCCCACACCATAGGCGTAATGCACCCAGCTAGAGGGGTGGCTGACATATGCCTTGGCAGTGTAGGTGATGGGCATGGTACACAGTGATGTGTGCCATGTCGACTTTGTTTTGTCCTGCACCCAGACACTCAGCCTGCTAGGGCAGTGTGTGTGTAAGGGTACAGGGCCTCTGAGGGTGCCACAATGAGTGCTGCAGCCCTTAGAGTCCTTCCCTGGCCACAAGGCCCTGGGTACCTAGGGTACCATTTACTAGGGGCTGACAAGTGGCTAGGGTTTGCCAATTTGGAGTTTGTGTGGTTTAAGGAAGGAACATAGGCCCTGGGTACCTGTTTGGCAGGAACCCAGGGTACACTCAATCGAAGTACATTCAGCAATTTAGCAAAAAGTGGGGGCATACCATGCAAGAAAGATGGCACTTTCTCACATCTGACCATCTTACATTTGCCCTGAAGAAGCCCTTGTGAAGGGTGAAACGCGTTGCCTGTTTGTGTACAAAGGACTCTCTGAAAATAGACTTACTACTAAACTTAATACGCCTACGGAGCGAACTTTGTTTTTAATGCACCACAATTTGTTGCCTGTCATCAATCTTTCTCTTGCAGATGGTCTTGCCTCTGGCATGCCAGTGGAGCGTGGCCGTGCTGTAGTATCTAAGTAGGTCTTGGGTAGAGGAAGTGGCACTGGGAGCCATGGGCGGAGCCAGTGAGGGTAGGAAGCAGGAGAGACCGACAGCAGATAAAACCAGCAGAAAGCAAGCAGAAAAAAAACTCCGCAGACTGAGGCAGCGAAGCAGCAGAAGGGGGGGGGGTGCCATCACAAAGGACCTGCTCAATGGGACTCAACTGAAAAGGCCTTGCAGAAGCAGACCATCTCACAATGGATCCTGCTTTGCATTAAGATATGCTACACATTGGAAAGGAAGCAACCCACTGGGGCTAAATGTGCTTATTTCACCAGAGCCAAGGCTGCGCTGCGACCACTGAGTCTCCACGCAGAGTCCCTGCTCTGGACATCTGTCAGGCAGCAATGTTGGCTTGGTCCAGATGTTCTCAAAATACTACTGCCTGGACTGTCAGGTTAATCGGGATGGGCACTTTGCCAGTTCGGTCCTGCAGGACTTTTTTGGTATGAAATGGTTTTCCCTAACCCACCTCTGGTGAGATATTGCTTAGGTATGTATTCCAAGGTATGGAATCAGTGGCTAGAAGTTTCTTATGAAATGAATAAGTTACTTGCCTTCGGTACAGCTTAGAGACTATCTAGCCACAGATTACTTACCGACCCACCCATCCTCCCCCCTCTGCAAATGGATTTCGAAGGACAATTTTTCCACATCAGTCATCCATGTTTTCTGTAGCTCCACGCTCTTGGTGTGTAAAGTCGCCGAAAGAAACGGACGTTAACGCGCCTGGGTGCCGCCCATATAGGCACCATTAACGCAGACAGCCTCATGTGGAGTCGATTGACGCTAACTACCGGCGCACAGGGCTCATGGAAGATTTCCACCTCCAGTGACCACTGTGGATAATCCTTTGGTAAGGAATCTGCAACTGGCTAGTCCCTAACAGGTAAGTTCAGTGCAGGTAAGTAACTTGTTTAGTCTGACTCATTGGGGAATTGATTGTTTGGAATCCTCCAGTGCATCCCACCCATCAAATATTTCTTGGGCTGGCACTGGCGCTGGAGTGAGTGTCAGCCTAACAGATTTCAGTTTATCCTAGTGCCCTAGGACGATCTTTCGTGTCCTGAATGGCACCCTAGTTGCAGATGAGGTACCCGTGAGGTTCGCTCTTATAGCGAAGTGTACTGGAGATTGACTGACTACTAGTGCTCATGCTTTTGATTTGTATACCGGGTTCGTATCCAACCAATACAGTCAATTATTAATCCTTAACAAATGTGAGGCTCTGTAGTAAGAGGACATCGTGAGTTTGAAACAATCAACTTTAAAAGGTCTAGAAAAGATCTTGCCTTGTGCAGAGCTCCTCCGGAATTAGTTTACCACCTGGAGACCGTGACCTCATTGCTTTAGATTCTCTTTAAGCCCCCCCACCTGATTAGTCCTTTTCACTGCATATCCTTATTTATTCTATAATGTATTAACTACTCTTTTCAAAGTAATTTCCTTTCAATAAGTTTAGGACCAGAAGCATTACATTTGTTTACCTGCCTGTGTAGACTGTTGTGTGTCGAACGCGAACATCATCTCATGAAAGAAACGTTGACTTCTTGCTTCCCGCTGCACTGCAACAAACTGCCCTAGGCCGCCAGTGGTAAATAATTTCTCAGTTAATGCCCAAGAATCTGGCAGGCCAAAAATAGTTATGTTGTGATGATTAAAGGTTTTTTTTGTTTTTGTTCTTCCAGTTTTAGGCTCTGAAGAGGAAAACGACCCCCCGACCTATAAAGATGCCTTTCCTCCACTCCCTGAGAAAGTTGGCAACGAAGCAGCTCAAGAACCCGCTGGGGCTTGGAGCAAAATCCGACCCATCAAAACTTCAGTTATCACTCAGGTAAGAACAGGGCTTTAAGTGGGATTAAAAAAACATGGGGGGAGGGGCGGAGGGGCGTGGCCAATGTAATTTAGGGCGTGGCTTAAAAACACAAGCTAAAAATCTTTGCTTAGCATAGTGTGCCGCCTGACTTGTATGTTTCGGTTTGTCATTGCCTCCAGATATGATACAACAAGTCACAACATACCAACAACAAGACAGGACTATTGGCTTTGTCAATGGTTGTAAGTTGCGTAAGATAAATAAGCAGCAACTATTGCTTGGTGTATATAATATTGAAAAAGATTCCACTCAAAGCCCTGGTGACACCAGCACAGTTTTGCTGCTCCTGAGTTTCAAAAAGAGAAGGGAAATCCAGAGAAAAAAATGACTCCCTTTAAAGGATTTCCCTTCCCCTACAACGCTCCCCTGGCATGGCCTCATGAATCCACTTCTCCACTAGTGAGCAGTGTGAGCACGCACACGTTGATGTGCCTGCTGTCACTGCAGTCCGGACAAAAAACGGACCGCCTGTGCCAGGGCACAAATCAGAGCCCGATAGACCCGTTTCGAGGCCCCCTTAAAAAAACTGCCGGTGCTCAGAACCGGTGAGACCCGGCGCACTTAAAGCCCTTGGTAGGAATAAGGAAGTCACTCTGGAAAGAGCAGACTACTTTTGTGGCTGAATGAAGTCAGTCTTCAGGTTTGACGTAGTGAAAAAGCATGCCCCTTCACTAAATTGAAGACGTTAGTCTAATTTTCAAATGGCGTGTCAGGAAGAAGGTGGTAAACAAGAACTGTAAATTATAGCTACCACAGGTGTACTTGCTTCCACGCCACTTTAAAGAGCCGTTTGCTCCAGCTATGGCTCTCCCAGGTGGGTGGTTGTTACTAGTGCGGCTGTTTCCAGGACTATGCTGTTCCCCAATGGCACTTCCAGAATGTGTGCCTCCGAGTATGCAAAGGAGAAATATGTTCATGTTTGCGCTGTTGGGAAACATTTATATGATGTAACTGCTGCATTGCAGCTTTAGTTGATTGTAAAACGTTTACAACTCATTTGCATTGCAACGAAATAACGCACATGGTGCTTCAAGCAAATGTTATGCATTTTCTTTAGAGTACACAGGACTGATTCCAACAGTTGAATAATGGTGTTCTGTACTGTGTTTTTTCTGGGGGAGGTGGGCAGTGCAGTACCGTTTTCTAACGATACTAAATGTTCATAGCTGAGGAATGCTAGCTAAATCGTTTGTGCCAAATGAATGTTGTAGGAAGCTGGCTCTGTGTATACTGTACTAAAATTAGGTATAGTGTGCACAGAGTCCAGTGGATCCCCAAAGTCTTTACAGAAGCTCGGGTAGATAATACTAATGCTCGCTCTTGTGGTAGTGTGGGCGAGCAGTTAGGCTCATCAAGAGCAGTGCTAAGCAATTTGTTGTACAGTCTCAAATGATTACTCACTCAATGACTGTCCTCTGATACTGATTTAGATTGGTCTCAGATTTAGTGTTAAGCCAGTCAGTCAGTCAATAAGTCTTTATTCGATTCACATCATAAAAGACATTCTACACATATTAAAACAATTCATATACAATGCAATTCATATTACAATACAAGATAAGACTCGTAAACCTTTAAAATATTACATAAAACAGTAGATTTAAAATAATCGCAACATGATAAAATACAATTAGGGACACGCCAGTTAACCCTAATGGTCCATAATATGATGCTGATTAATAGCAACTAACAAACACAAATCACGACTTGAGTTTCCTTGCCCTAAGGATCCATGCCCAACTAATAAATTTGGCAACACCTATTACTACAGGTTTTGAAGTATCTGTTTTCAATATTCTACTAGCAACCTGTGCAGAACGAGTGCTCATTAATCTGCAGACAGGTCGAAGCCAAACGCGTCGAGGGAGTTGGTAGATTGGGCAACAAAAAAGGAAATGGTCCACGGTTTCGATCTTGTCTACACAAAAGGGGCATTTATCACTACCAAGAGGACTCCAACTTTTGGTGAGTCCTCGCAGTGGTAGGGCGCCCACTCTAAACTGGTGATACAGTTTACGATCAAAATACTTCAGAATAGTATCCCAGTAACTTTCAAAAACAGACTTGTCCTTAAAAACTAGGAAGGTGACAGTCTTCGTGGTGCCTATGAGGGAAGCACAGCTCCTATTCTTAATAAAACTCCAGTATGCATCCTTAAGGACCTTTTTCGACGGGAAGACCTCTGAATCTGGGTTAGCCCATAGGTCACGCATCCCAAGGTCAATCAACAGGGTTTTAATACTAGACAGCCAGGGTATCCTGTACGACCCCTCCAACCCTTTAATCTCCAAAAGGGCTTTTGCGTAAATCGTTAGTTCAGGAGTAGTCCACAGGCGATGCCAAAACGCCAAAGGTCTATACCCTGCCCAATCCTCTATAGGCTGAATTCCCAGATCATACAATAAGGGGATGCGCGGAGTGGATTGAGGGAGCCCAATAGCTGACCGGAGGAATTTATTCTGGGCGGTCATCAATTTAGACAAGTTTTTAAAACCCCAAATCTCAGCACCATATAAAATGGCAGGTAGAATCTTGGAGCCGTAGATCTTCATGAGGGGAGCTATTGGTTTTGTTAAGGAATGTTTATGCTCTTTCAGCAAAGCTCCTCCCAATTGAGCATGTTTGAGAGCGAGAAGATCCAGCTGGTGAGACCAGCTGCAAGTCTCGCTAAAGGTGACCCCAAGATAAGTAAACACTGCCGTTTGGGATAAGTTGACACCACCCAGACACACCTCCGCCTTAATATGCCGGGGACCACGAAAAACCATAAACTTGGTTTTCCCAACATTTATCTCCAACTCATGCTCGTGACAAAAGATCTCGAAGCGAGACGGGGCTAGCTGCAGACCCTGTCTCGTCTTAGAGATCAAAAGGGTGTCATCTGCGAACATGAGTAGGGGAATCTTCATTCCAGCCAGGGTAGGTGCATCAGTAGGGTTGTTGGAAAAATAATTTATAACCCCATTGATGAATAATGAAAACAATGTGGGAGCGAGCACACACCCTTGTCGGACACCTTTAGACACTTTAAATCTATCCGTCACCTCCCCTGGTTTACCCCAGCGAACACTGGCATACGTATTTTCATGGATGGTAACCAAAAAAGATACCAATTCTTTTGGCATGCCCATATCCGAGAGTACTTTCCATAACTTATCCCTCGGCACAAGGTCAAACGCGGACCTTGGGTCCACAAAGGCCGCATACAGCTTACCACCCCCCAAAAAAACTTCCTTCAAGTAAAGAAGTACTACCCTGAATACTTGGTCCAGGGTCCCAATATGTGAGCGAAACCCTTCCTGAAGTGGGGACAGCACATCAAAATCGGACATCCAGATTTGGATACGACCCAGAACAAGACGGGCTATAATTTTTTGTACTGCGTCAATAAGACTAATAGGTCTATAGTTGCCCGGGGCAGAGCGATCGCCTTTCTTATAGATCGGCAATATCTCTGCCCTGAGCCACGAATCAGGGACAGCAGCACCACCCGCAAGGGCGTTAGCCAGCAAGGTCAAGTACGGGATCCATACATCTTGCTCCTGAATGAATAGATCAGCAGGAATACAGTCTGGTCCCGGGGCTTTACCACTCTTAATCGATCTTAGCACTAACTTAACTTCACAGGGGGAAAATTCTATAAAATTTTCAACACCAGATGGACGAAAGATGTGATTAGCCATCATATCACCAACCTTAAACTGTTCCTCGAAATACGCGACCCACTGTTGTGGCTCAACTTGATTAGTGGGGCGAATATCCGAGGGGCAGTTGCCCCATTTAAGGAGATGCCAAAATTGGACCATATTACGGTCGTGGCAAGCCTGGTATAAGTCCCTCCAGCGATCCTCATCCCAGTTTTGCTTGTTCTTAAATTGGGCAGTTTTGTATACAGATCTACATTTTTGAATAGTAGAAAGAGAGCCAGTTTTGATGGCCTGTTTCAGAGCACTTTGGGCCAATCTACAGTCCTTGTTGTACCACGTGCGAGGTCTCAACTCTTTGCCTTTACCGGTGGCGGGATGAGTTTTCACAAAAAAAGATTTAAGTTCGGCGAAGAGCTTATTGTGGATATCCCGAATATTGTCCTTAATCAGGCTTTGAGACTTCATCTGATTAAGTGAGGCCATAGTATTATTAATTAGTTTTCTAATGGCTGCCCGTGAGGTTTCACAAGTGGCGATTTTCGGCCATCTCACCCTTCTAAGATCATTTGTAAGGATAACATCCATAGGGGAATGGTCGTCAGGAAAAGTAGGGGGACAACAAAACTATTATCCTTAATACACAATGCAAGGGGATTGTGGTCGCTCTCGACTCTGCTTACTACCACCATGTCGTCTATGAGCGGCCACAATTCCAAATTGACTAATATATAGTCGATTCGGCTCCCTGTTCTGCCATTGTCAGAAGTCATCATCCCTATCCGATCAGATTTTGTTCGCCCATTAACTGCTCTCATGCCCTGATTTAGCAACAAGCCCTTCATAAAAAGAGCTGCATGAGTCCATTTACTTACAGGTTCCAGCTCCAACAGGGGAACACCCCAGGTTGAATCTTCTTCCTCCCTAAAGTCCCCGCAGTCGACCCCCAAAGGCTCAAAGCAGACGTTAAAGTCTCCAGCCACAATCTTATTAATGAACTTTGGTTCGGTCTCTAAATAATTCTCCAAAAGAAGACAAGTGGGAGAACATTTGCCTCCCGGGAGACCCCTTACATAGATGTTTATTATAAGGAGATTGAGACCGCTACGGGATTTAACCCTGATAATCAAATTATCTGGACTGTCAATTGGGACCTCTGTCACAGTGACGCCTTCACATTGTCGGACCCAAGTGGTTAAGCCACCCATGGGTCTGCCCCTATGACCCTTGACAGCAGGCTTATGAAAATTCAAGAACCCTGTGCGGAAGTGGGGAGACAATGCCCAGGTCTCTTGAAATGCCCATATCTCAAACTCATCAACAAAATTAGCCCAATCGGGAATATCAAGCCTAGACCCCAGCCCTGCGATGTTCCAAGAGCCCATTTTTAATGAAGAGTTTACGACCCCAGTGTCCACTGCTTGACCCGGAACAGCCTGGGGGTCAATCATTTCAGCAGAGGAAAGCTGTTTAAAACCAGGTGAGTTAACCATACAGGAGATATCATTGAGGGGTGGTAACTTGGTAGTAATATCCCGGCTCTGATGACAATTGGGACCCAAAGACCCTGGAGCAAGCATTAAAGAATAAGAAGAACCAACCATACGTCAATCATTATCCTCCAGTGATGAGAGGATATCAAAACGATTGGATGTCACAATGGGCATATCAGACCTTACAGGAATTATTGGAAAGACACGATTATCCCGTATAGGTTGTATGATGCCTGGCCTATAAAAAAAGCCCAATGGGTGAATTTTAATTGAATTTGAATTTGGAGCTGGGGGTAAGTGATGAGCAACATCCAATATATATTTGACTAAAGCAGGAGACTTAAAACTCAACACAACACAATCCCCAGAAAGGGACTTGTAGGACTGACCAATCCAATTGATGCGCCTAACCATGTTAAAATCATCAAACAGGGCCTTACTGTTTCCAATTTTAGAGCTCAGATAATGTAGGGATTTGTTCTTAAGGTTGGACCAGTGTTCGTAAGATGCTTCCAAGAGTGGTGGAACATTTGCCAAGACTATCGAATAAGGGGTGGCTTGGGGAGGAAGGTGTAAACTAGAGGGCATTGTAGAAAACCCTACTCCCACCCCCTCATTACCAGCCCTATTACCTAGAGAGGGGCGTCTTTGCACGTCACAATGGTTGTGAATACCCCTGACGGTAGCTACTTCATGACCTAAATCAGGGCCCTTCTCTTCCCCTATAGATGGTAAGGAAGGCATAACCCCCACTGGCCTTGATAGTCTAGCACAACCGGCCCCTTTGGACACCTCCACTGACGTCACCCTATTTGACAATGTGGGAGGCCCTGGGACTAAAGACTTATTACCAGCAAGTCTAGCTTCCAGTTTATCCAACCTATCGGCTACAAGGTCCAATTTGTGATGGAGAGGAACAAGGAGACAAGCTAAGTGATCTTTGAGGCCAACAAGAAGTAAATCCAAAAGAGGCTGAATCTGGTCCTGGCTCGGGAAAGTAATATTATGGTCAGAGCTGCGCCCTTCAACAGTGGGCCCACTAGGCTCGGAAAGAGACGGCACAACAATAGGCTTACTCGTTCCTTGACCTCTCTTGATTTTGTTAGTAACTTCTTTTTTTTTTTACCTTTATAAGCCAACCTCCCTCTTGTTGTAACCCTGGTAGGACTCTGGATAGCAACACTAGCCTGGGCGGGATCCAAAGACTCCTGAGCAGGGAGTATAGGTACTAGGGGGGTAGTAGTGCCATCAGCTAAACTAAGATGATCAGAAACTGGCGAGTCCATCTGTAACAGGGCACATGGGAGGGAGGAAGAAGTAGGGTCTAAAGAGAGTCTACGTTCCACCGCTAAGATCTCAAGATTCAGTGCTGACTCTGCTCTTATTAAATAATCATCTAGTGTCCCCCCCGCCTTATTGTGAGAAAGTGGCTCTGTATATACTGTTCCCTAATAGGTACAGGGTGTACAGAGTCCACAGTCCCCCAGAGGCTGATAGAGGTCAAAGTTAGGTATGACCTTACTCTCAAAAGTGGTAGCTTGGTCGAGCAGTAAGGCAGTACCAGAGGACAGTGTAAAGCATTTATTGTACACACTCAGTCAGCAAATGGTTTCACACACTCAATAACTGAACTCTAGGCCAATGGTTTATATATATAAAATATATGCTGGTTTTATTTTTAGAACCACAAAGGGGATAAAAATATACTTTCTCAGAATGAGAGGTTGAATATAAATACTTGTGTCTTGAGCAATAAATTGTTGTAAACCGTCACAGTTGGTTGCAATAAACAATCCTATTTCCTAAACATAACCATGCATTGAGCTCAATGGTAAATTCAGGTTATTTGTAATAAATTTCTTTTCAGATTACTTTTGGAATTCCAGGTCTGGCTCCTAGATCCAGCCCTGGGTCAGTACTCTGAATCAAGTGATGAAAGTCGACTTAATAACTGTAATGATTTTTAAATAATATTTAGCTATTTCAAAAGTTAGCACTTAGAAAATATTTCAAGGAAAACATTCAATGGATCTCTATGGCAAGAAATTCAAATTGCAGGTAGAGTACTTTATCGTTACTTTAGTAATCCAGGACTGGGTACCTAGACCCAGGACTGGGGTCCTTATCAAAAACAGGTAAGTAATTTCGTTTGCAGAAATGGTACGATTTTAAAAGAATATTTCAAATTTGCAAAAGTAGACACTTAGAAGAAATTTCACAGAAAAGCAGACAATGGTTTCCTATGGGAGAAAAATGAGTTAGAGGTAAGTATAATTGTGGACACTTTTCAGAGTCAGGGCTGGGCACCAAGATCCAGCACTGGGAGCTCACCTAGGAGCAGGTGAGTAAATTCGTTTTTGTCACTTGGCTGATTTTTGGTGAATATTTGCAGTTTTGAAAAGTTCACACTTAGAAGATTTTTCAAGAAAAAGCCAGTCAATGTTACCCTATGAGGAAAATGAAGTTAGCGGTTTAAGGGTAAGTACTTGACTGGCAGAGTTGAAATTCCGGGCATAGACTCGGGGGTCCCCCAGTGTCAGGTAGGTACAGTTGGTTCACCCTCAGCGGTTTCAGGACGGCCGGGTGCAGAGAGAGTTAGGCCCAATGTTATCCTATGAGGGATAGGGGGGCCTTGGTTGGTGGCTGCTGTCTGGCAAGCCACGCGGCTGTGGGAGCTGGGCTCCTGGTCACTTACTCAGGGCAAGTGGGGAAGTAGGTTAGTGTAGAGAGTGCACTGCCAGGGCCACTCGGGCGGCTGGGTGCAGGGTGCTTTTGAGCCTTCGGGCGCTCAATGGAAATCAATAAGAATGTTCCGGTTTGGAAAAAGGCTGCAAGCTCGGGGACGAGGATGCTTCAGGTGCCACCACCACTTCGAGAGCCAAGTTGGATAGTTGTAGGTTAGGTGGGTACCCCGGGATTGGGCACAGGGGGCCGCAGGGCGCCGGGTGCAGGGGTGCCTTTTGATGTCGGCAATCTTACCTTCTGGTTGATCGCGGTTGGGGTGGAACTCTGTTCTGAGGCTGCAGGCTTCTTCTGGAATGTCGAGGGGGGTCCTTGGGTGCCGGACTCGGGGTCACAGTCGCCGTGGGGTCGTCTTCAGGGTCTTTGTCCACTCCGGCACTGGCCAGGCTTGGCTGGTGCAGAGTGTGTTGGGTCCGCGGTTCCGGGCTGCTGCCAGGGGTTAAAAATAGGTTTCTTGAGTAGAGCCTCTACTCATGGGAGTCCCAGGGGCTTAGAGCCAAAAGGTAGCCAGGTCCTCCGGGGTTGGTGAGGTTGCTGGCCACGAGAGATGCCGCGCTGGTGCAGGTTCGAGAGTCGACAGGCCGGTAGGGCTGGGGCCAAAGCAGTTGGTGTCTTCTTCTCTTTTTAGCAGCTGCAGGGCAGGTCCTTGTTCTTCTTGCTCTTCTTGTAGTTTTCTATCTGGAATCTGAGGAAGGAAGGTTCAGGGTGCCCCTAAATACTAGATTTAGGGGCGTTACAGGTAGGTGAAGGCCAGGGACCAATAGGTCCTTGCCCTGGGGTGGGTACACCCCCTATCCTGCCTCTCTCCTGTGGGAGGGGGGCAGTAGCCTAATCCTGATAGGGTAGGGCCTCCCATCTTCAAGATGGCGAGAGCCCGGAGATGTGCTTCACCTCGCCTCCCCCACCTGAGGGGTGGGCAGGCTGGCATATCCCCTGTCCTTGTATGGGGTTTCCGGCCAAGCTTCCCGCCAGAGTGGGGGGTTGCAGTGGCCTGGGGAAACTCCAAATGGCGGCATGCCTTTGAAGCTTCCCTTTGCTCGCCCTGGGGGAGGAGATTTCTCACCTCACCCAGGATGTGCATTGTTGCAGGCCCGGGAGAGCAGGAGCTCTCCCACCCAGGGGTCCAGCAACGTTTCTGCTGTGTGGCAGCCTGGGCAGCCTCAGAGCAGACGTGGATTGTAAGTTAGCTGTAAGGGGGCATCTCTAAGATGCCCTCTGGGGTGCTTAGTACATTAAATCCCATACTGGCATCAGTGTGGGTTTAATGTGCTGAGGTTTGATACCAAACTTCCCAGGCTTTAGTGTTGCCATTATGGTGCTGTGGAGCTTGTGTTTGACGAGCTCTCAGCACCATGTACTCTTAAATGGCAGCACTGCACTTACAGTGCCCAGGAATGGACCTGGGTACTGTAGGGGCACAGGGCTCCTGCGCCTGTGCCCACACCATAGGCGTAATGCACCCAGCTAGAGGGGTGGCTGACATATGCCTTGGCAGTGTAGGTGATGGGCATGGTACACAGTGATGTGTGCCATGTCGACTCTTTGTTTTGTCCTGCACCCAGACACTCAGCCTGCAAGGGCAGTGTGTGTGTGTAAGGGTACAGGGCTTCTGAGGGTGGCACAATGAGTGCTGCAGTCCTTAGAGGCCTTCCCTGGTCACAAGGCCCTGGGTACCTGGGGTACCATTTACTAGGGGCTGACATGTGGCTAGGGTTTGCCAATTTGGAGTTTGTGTGGTTTAAGGAAGGAACATAGGCCCTGGGCACCTGATTGGCAGGAACCCAGGGTACACTCAGTCAAAGTACATTCAGCAATTTAGCAAAAAGTGGGGGCATACCATGCAAGAAAGATGGCACTTTCTCACACTTATTGCCTGCCCTCCTTTTAGACATGCTACAGGGGCAAAAGAGGACCGATCTTCTCTGAGCAGCCCACCTTCCCTTATAGTAACACAACAGCCTAGGGTGGTGCACAACAGAAATTTGTAACAAGTCAATACCCCACTCGGCCAACTCACAGTTCCTGGACTGAACCACCTGGACGCCGTTCCCCTCACGGCAGCGTCGAGTGGCACTTTATCTGGTCGAGTTCCCACCACAGATGTTAGGGGATTAGCCCAGCCCAGCGTTATCCGGGCTTTGACGGGCAAGGACGGCCCGCCCTTGGCCCGGGCTTCGCCCGTGCGCTGCCCGCGCGCGTCCCGCGCTGCGGTGAGCATCCTGGGCTTAAGAGGGATTCCCCTCAGCTGGTGATGTGCGCACTGCGAGCGCAGGGCCTTCTGGGGATTGTGGTTCTTGCGGTGCAACAGGCCGTTGCTGCTCCCTTCGCGGCCCTGGGGGCTCAGGCACAAGGCAGTCCAAGGACAATGATGGCAGCACTGGACAAAACCGTTCCCCTCACGGTAGGTTAGGAAAACTTCTTCGCGCGTAGAAGACTCAACCTCCGATCGAGTGCGCACTCTGTATTTCGCTCCTCAAACTTCACAAATCAGAAACGGTGATCTCTATTTTGCGTGTTCCCCAGTTTGTCTTGAAACACGGAAGCCTCTCGCCGAGCGAAGGCTGTACCAGCGCGAGAAGTGGTGCAGAGCTCGCCTGCCCCGCCCAGAGTGCCTCCAGTGTTAAGCATTTTTTGTACACACTCAGTCAGCAAATGAATTCACACACTCAAAGACTGAACTTTAGACCAATTGTTTTTGTATAAAAATATTACTATTTGTATTTCATAGAACCAAAGATGCTTTGTTGCAGTAAAATACGTTTTGCAAGATCTGTTATTCAATATAAAAAGAGGACATAGTGCATTTTTCAATCTGTACAATGTTATACTATGGCAGGAAACCATCCACAATATGCAAACTATTTATGGTATTGAGCTTTTGGATATAGAATCGGTGCCAGGTAAGGTTCAGATATGTGACAAAAATGACTACCAGTGGCACTGGGGCGGCCTGGTTCAGAGGTCAAACTTTGGATCTGGTGCCTTTGTTATCCAGTGGAAAAAGGGGGCAATCAAAGTGTTATTACTTACAGGTAAGTAGAACGGTTTGGTAACCTAGTCTCTAGGGGTTAAGGTAAGAACAGGGGGGGCCACAAGGCACCTCCAAACATACACCTTCAGGGGTTCTGGAGGTTGCTGGCTGCAGGACAAGACTATTTTTGGCTCAGGATCTCTGGAAACTGCAGACTGGCCTGTAGGGCTGTGGCCTGTAGGGCTGTGGCCAAGTCAGTTGTTCTCTGCAGTCTCCTCTGCTGGGAGTCTTCTTTCGTCCTCTTTCTTAGGTTGCGGGAATCTTTTCTTGGTTCAGGTTCTGATTGGGGAGTGCCTGTCATCTGCAAGATGGTGGGCACTGAAGAGAGGGCTTCACCTCTCCTCCCCCCACGTGAGGGGGTGGGGTTGGCGGAGGTGGGCACACCTTCTGGGCTGGCTGGTTTTTCCTGCCTGTCTTTCTGCCAAAAAGGAGGGTAGACAGGAAGGGGTCCTGCTCCTGATAGCAGGAGAGGCTGAGGGGTCGAATTACAAAGGCTGCAATGCCTTTGAAGCTCCACTGCCACAGATGGCTCTTCCTGGCCTGGGGGAGGTTGTGAGAGTGCCATCTTTCTTGCATGGTGTGCCCCCACTTTTTGCTGAATTGCTGAATGTACTTTGGCAGGCGTCCAGGGCACTCAGTCAATCAGGTGCCCATGGCCTATGTTCCTTCCCTTAAACAAACAAAATCCAAATTGGCAAACCCTGGCCACATGTCAGCCCCTGGTAAATGGTACCCTAGGTACCCAGTGCCTTGTGACCAGGGAAGGCCTCCAAGGGGTGCAGCACTCATTGTGCCCCCCCTTAGAGGCCCTGTACCATTACACACACACACACACACACTGCCTTTGCAGGCTGAGTGTTTGGGTGCAAGACAAAAACAAAGTCGACATGACACACATCCCTGTGTGCCATGCCCATCACCTACACTGCCATGGCATACATCAGCCACCCCTCTAGCTGGGTGCCTTATGCCAATGGTGTGGGCACAGGAGCAGGAGCCCTGTGCCCCTACAGTACCCAGGTCCATTCCTGAGCACTAAGTGCAGTGCTGCCATTTAAGAGTACATGGTGCTGAGAGCTCGCCAAAGACGAACTCCACAGCACCATAATGGCAACACTGAAGACTGAAGTTTGGTATCAAACTTCTCAGCACATTAAACCCACACTGATGCCAGTGTGGGATTTAATGTACCAAGCACCCCAAAGGGCATCTTGGAGAAGCCCCCTTAAACCTAACCTACAATCCACGCCTGCTCTGAGGCTGCCTAGGCTGCCACACAGCAGACATGTTTCTGGACACCTGGGTTGGAGAGCCCCTGCTCTCCTGGGCCTGCAACAATGCACATCCTGGGCGAGTTGCTAAATCTCCTCCCCCAGGATGGGCAGGGGGAAGCTTCAAAGGCATGCCGCCTCTGTGAGCTTTCCAAGGCCACTGCAACCCCCCACTCTGGCGGGAAGCTTGGCCGGAAACCCCATACAAGGACAGGGGATGTGCCAGCCTGCCAACCCCACCCCTCAGGTGGGGAAGGCGAGGTGAAGCACATCTCGGGCTCTCGCCATCTTGAAGATGGGAAGCCCTACCCTATCAGGACTAGGCTACTGCCCCCCCTCCCACAGGAGAGGCAGGATAGGGGGTGTACCCACCCCAGGACAGGGACCCATTGGTCCCTGCCCTTCACCTACCTGTAACGCCCCTAAATCTAGTATTTAGGGGCACCCTGAACCTTCCTTCCCCAGATTCCAAACTACAAAGAAGAGCAAGAAAAAAGACCTGCCCTGCAGCTGCTAAGAAGAGGAAGTCACCAACTGCTTTGGCCCCAGCCCTACCAGCCTGTCTACCTTCGAACCTGCTTCTGCTCCATCCCGGCATCTCTTGTGGCGTGCAACCTCACCAACCCGGAGGACCTGGCTACCTTTTGGCTCTAAGCCCCTGGGACTCCCATGAGTAGAGGCTCAACTCAAAACCTACCTCTAATCCCTGGCAGCAGCCCGGAACCGCGATCCCAGCCCACTCTGCACCAGCCAAGCCTGGCCAGTGCCGGAGTGAACAAAGACCACGAGGACGACCCCACGGCGACTGTGACCCCGAGTCCGGCACCCAAGGACCTCCCTCGACACTCCTGAAGAAGCCTGCAGCCTCAGAACAAGGTGCCCCCCCTACCGCGATCAACGGAGGGTAAGATTTCCCGACACCAAAAGGCACCCCTGCACGCGGCGCCCCACGGTCCCCTGTGCCCAATCCCGGGGTACCTACCTATCATCCAACTACCCAACTTACCTCTCGAAGTGGTGGTGGCACCTGAAGGATCCTCGTCCCCGAGCTTGCAGTCTTTTTCTAAACCGGAGATTTCCCATTGAAATCAATTGAGCTCCCGAAGGCTCAAAAGCACCCTGCACCCAGCCGCCCGAGTGGCCCTGGCAGTGCAACCTCTACACCTACCTACTTCCCCACTTGCCCTGAGTAAGTGACCAGGAGCCCAGCTCCCACAGCCGCGTGGCTTGCCAGTCAGCAGCCACCAACCAAGGCCCCCCTATCCCTCATAGGATAACATTGGGCCTAACTCTCTCTGCACCCGGCCGCCCTAGAGTCGCTGAGGGTGAACCAACTTTACCTACCTGACCCTGGGGGACCCCTGAGTCTATGCCCAGAACCTCAACTCTGCCAGTCGAATACTTACTCTTAAATCGCTAACTCTATTTTCCTCATAGAGTAACATTGACTGGCTTTTTCCTGAAATTTTTTCTAAGTGTGGACTTTTCAAATCTTAAAATATTCACCAAAAATCAGCCGAGTAACAAACTAAATTACTCACCTGCTCTTAGGTGAGCTCCCAGTGCTGGATCTTGGTGGCCAGCACTGACTCGGAAAAATACTTACAACTGTACTTACCCGTAATCCAATTTTCTTCCATAGGAAACCATTGACTGTTTTTCTGTGAAATTTCTTCTAAGTGTCGATTTCTACAATCTTTAAATATTCTTTAAAAATCGTATAATATCTGAAAACATAATTACTTACCTGTTTTGGATAAAGGTCCCAGTACGGAGTCTAGGCACCCAGTACTGGATTACAAAAGTAACGAACGTTCGAGGCATGTGGGCTGCTGAATTCATATCTGTGCATAGATCGCCGCCTAGTGTTGGGTCCGGATGATTGCACATTGTTGTCCTGGAAGAGTCTTCGAAGTATCATGAGATAGGTGGCTCCTCCCCTGGACTACAGTGCGCATGGGCATCCTCTCCATCCTCAGATTGTTTTTTTCCGCCATTGGGTTCGGATGTGACTATTTTAGCTCAACTTAGGAATACTTAGTTTTAGGCCAAAAGGCCTTTAGTTTTCGTCGGTACAGTTACCGTTCGGTGTCGACTACTAGCTTTAGTGCTCCACACCCTCTTCCGACTTTCGTACCGAATTGGTCCAAACTTCGAAGCTCGATAGACGATGGAATCGAGGACTCCGTTCAAGAGGTGTCCGTTATGCCACGCCAAGTACCCTCATATCGACGTCCACCCAGTCTGTAATAAATGTCTCTCGCCGGATGACGATGAATCTAAATGCATGGCCTGTGCATGGTTCCGATCCAAGAAGACTCTGCGGAACCGACGGGCAGCGAGGCTCGAGGCGCAGCAAGCAGCGCCTGCACCCACCAACATATTCAGCACCGAGGACGAGGACGCCGAGAGCGTGGAAGAAGTAGTCTCTAGCCCCGCTTCAGAACCTGATTCCCGATCGGACGACGACGAAGTGATCTTTCGACGTGAAGAAACCGTCGACGACGTAGGAGACTTCGACGAGGCCTACGGGGCCGAAGAAGACAGCTCTCCCGAAGAGCTAGGCCAATCCGTCGAAACGGAGGCCGAAACTGTACGTCGTCATCAGGCTCCGGTCGAGGGATCGCCTTCGGGCCTTACCCAAGATCAAATACATGGTTCCTCGGCCCCCACCTTCCGGTCCGGCCTCGAACACTCTGCAAGAGCCACTATTACCGAAGACGACCGGGTTATTAAACCCAAAACCATCCATCGCTCCAGTCCCTTCAAAATCGAAAGTGAAACTGGTGGTGGTCGGATCGAAGGCGTCCGAAACAATCCACTGCCCCGACGCCGAAAAAAGTCGTCGGCTCCGACCGCGTACAAAGGGACTTCGGCGCCGAGCTCACCGCAGCAGATGCGGTCGACACACAGAAAAAGCACGCCCTCTGGCACCACAAGGCACCGAGACCTTCGGCGCCGACACCGAAGGCCGTAACCTCCGCAGTCAAAATGGCCACCCCGGCTACGTCGACGCCTAAAGCACCGATGCCGAATAAGTCCTAGACTACGTCGACTGTCGATGCATCCCTTCAGGCCAGTGACCCCCCTCCGACAAAGTCGGGGCCGGCCTCCACGTCTACTACCAAGGTGCCCATCAAACCACCATCTGCGTTCGCTGTGCAGCAGGTCTCTGCATCTTTACAACGCATCCGTGACCGGGCAGCCCTCCACTCTATCTCGGGTCCCGACACTACCTCACCCTGTAGAGTGCACTCTGAGCCCACCAACATTACATTTGGGCTGCCACCGACATCGGCACCGAAGCTATTTCAAATTCGGACACGTGTCCTCCACACACAGTCCACCACCTCTGGCCTAACAGAACAAGACTCTTCGGGGCCACAATTTATCGACGACGACACTTGCAGGTTAATGCTCCACAAGCGCAAAATAACGCCAGTCAGGGAAGAGGAGCCATACAAAATTCCTCTTAAACGCAAGCTGCCAGCGGAGCAGGAACCAGTGCTACAAGAACACTTCCAACCCTTCCACTCAGATCCGCAGTCCTTTTTTTTCTACCCCTTCCGAATCGGACGCAATGCAGGACTATGGCGGGGAGGATACCATCTACCCCGGGGACGTAGATCCCGATGAACAACTACAAGACCCTGATCAGGCGTGGGATGATCCCACAGACCAAAGTGTCGCGCCACATACTCAAGATGCGCAACTCTACAACGTAAAAACGTCTCCTACAGAGGACACTGCTGCATTTAATGCCCTCATCGAACGGGCTGCTGCTCATCATGGGGTGGAGCTACATTCTGACGCCATTGAGGAAGACTTCCTGCTTGACACTTTCGCATCTTCAGAAAGAACTGTCAAAACTGCCCATGCTAAAAGGGGTTCTAAAACCTGCCAAAGACATTTTCAAGGACACCACAAGAGCCCGAGTGTTAAACCCCAGGATTGAAAAGAAATATAAGCCTGCACCCGGTGACCCTAAATACATTAGGGGTCAGTTGCCATTAGACTCTATGGTGGCTGCCAACGCTCGCAAAAGAGCCCACTCACAAACGACTGGTGATGCTCCTCCCCCAGACAAAGAGTCAAAAGTACTTGAAACATCGGGCAAACGCATTGCAGCGCAAGCAGCGAATATCCTGCGCATTGCCAATACACAGACACTCCTGGCACGTTATGACAGGTCACATTACGACACGCTGGAGTCACTGCTCCAACATCTACCAGAAGAGTATAAAGAGTCAGCGGAACTCCTCATTAGAGAAGGACAACTCCTCACTAATGCATCCATAAAATGCGCCCTTGACGCAGCTGACACAGGGGCCAGGGCAATAAACACAAGTGTCATGCTGCGACGCCACGCCTGGTTACGCATCTCAGGCTTCAAACCCGAGATCCAAAACAATATTCTGAACATTACCAGTTAACACAGAATTTTTATTTTGTCCGGACGTTGACACTACCCTAGAAAAAATAAAGAAAGACACTGACACTGCGAAATCAATGGGGGCTCTACAAACGCAACCATTTCGTATTGGCTCCTTTTGTCGCACCGGAAATAGGGGAACAACAAGGGGTCAGGGGTCACAACAGCAGTATACTAAAGGTGGCACACAAAGCACCTATGACAAAAAACAACAGGGGTGGATATCGTGGATCCAGCACCAAGGGCAGGGGACGTGGCTATGGCAACACCAGGTCCTCCCCAAAGAACAAACAGTGACGCCCTCTCCTTACCCCCGACCACATAATAACACCTGTCGGGGGACGACTCCAGCTGTTCCTGTCCGCGTGGAAGAACATCACCACGGACAGGTGGGTCAGGGACATCATCCAGCACGGGTACTGTCTAGAACTAACTTCCACTCCACCCAACATACCACCAAAGCACCGTCCTATGTCAGCCGAACACTTAGGTTTACTCCAGCAGGAAGTGCTTGCTATGCTCGTAAAAGGGGCAATAGAAGTAGTGCCCATCGACCAGCAGGGCGCAGGGGTGTGTACTCTGTACTTCTTAATCCCCAAAAAGGACGGCTCGCTCAGACCTATTCTAGACCTGCGACCCCTAAACCTATATATTCTGTCGGAGCATTTCCATATGCTCACCCTCCAGCAGGTTCTCCCACTACTCGGTCAGGGGGATTTCCTAGCTACGCTAGTCCTGAAGGATGCATACTTCCACATACCCATACACCCTTCACACAGGAAATACCTCAGATTCACTATTCAAGGGAATCACTATCAGTTCAAAGTTCTCCCCTTCGGAGTAACAGCACCCAGGGTCTTTACCAAGTGCCTGGCAACAGTGGCCGCGCACCTGCGAAGACAAAACATTCACGTCTTCCCTTATCTGGACGACTGGCTAGTTCAGGCCAAGTCAGCACAACAATGTGCCACCCACATGTCCCACACCATTCACCTTCTTCACGATCTGGGATTCTCACTAAATTACCCAAAATCCAGTCTCCAACCTGCGCACGTACAACAGTACTTAGGCGCAACAATCAACACTCTGGCTGCCACAGCTCAGCCAACTTAAATTCTTTTTATTTGCATTTTCAACAACAAAACAAACGTAATTCACTGCAGGGTGCATAGGATATAGTACCGACGAGACAGTTCCCCCCACACACAATGTTATCCAGAGGACCGACAAGTGTCCACACATTAGTGCTTGAGCAAAAATCAAAAGCATAGTCCACCTCAGTCTCAGCCCCCCCGTACACCCCCAATACCCCCCACATTTCCAGCGCCAATCGCAGTAACCCAGTTTCCACTCCGACATCCGTCTCCTCCCAGCCATCCACCGTGAAAATCAGTGTGCTACAGTGTATGAAGCGGTGTGTGAGTCAACCAATGTGAGAAAGGTTCCCATATATCCCTCGGGCGTGTGCGCGGTGGCAGGAGTTCCCAGAATAGGGTGAGCTGCGTCTGGCAGTATACCACACTCTTAAACCACTCCCTAATGGTGGGTGACGTGGTAGCCCCCCAATGTATCGCCACCTGGCGCTTGGCAAGTAAAATGAGCATGGCCGGCAGCCGGCGATGTTTAGGCTGAATCATATGCAAGATCCCCAGAAGCGCAGCCTGCGGAGTGCATGGGATCTGCAGCCCCGTGATGATACACACCAGCCGCATTACCTCGGCCCAAAAGGAGGCCAGCATGGGACATTCCCACGCCATATGCAAGAAATCAGCGCCGCGCGCAGTGCACTTCCAACAATTGTCCGTGTCTCTTAAGCCAATACGATGAAGTCTGCTTGGGGTGCGATATATCATGTGTATGTATTTGAAATGGATCAGCCGGAGTCTGTAGTTAGGGGATAGTGTCTTAAGCATTTTACAGCATAGGTCCCAGTGAGCGTCAGTGATGTCAACCCCCAATGCAGTACTCCACAAATCGCGTGCCGCCGGGGTCACTATTGGATGGTCACTTTGCATGCGTCCATATAGGCGGGAAATTAGTTTACGCCCCGAGTCTATCTTTAGGACATTCTCCAAAGCCATCAGACTCGGCGGCGGTTCCGGGAATGTAGGAAGCAGTGCCTGACATGTATGTCGAAGCTGATAATGGAGCAGGGTGTCAAGCATCGTCTGGGTCTCCGCAGCGCACATCCGCTCCAGCGTGATGAACACCATCAGGGAAGATGTCCCCCGCCGTATGAAGACCACGCGAAGTTGCGAGTTCTCCCGTTTTCATGCGCTGCAGCGAGGGCCACATAGGGTTCCCGCGCAGAGGGATCGACGAAGTGTAAAGGAAGTCCAGCTTAGCCCGGCGGCTTAACCCGTCCCAGGCCCACTGAAGCGCATGCACAGTGTCAATTTCATTCCGCCTCCTCTTGTGTGGCGCGTATAGGGCAGTGCTGAGTGGTAACGGGGCAACCATATCCGCCTCTATCACCACATGTGGCTGAAACGGCGTGGGGTGCACCCAATAGTGCAGGAATTGCGCCTGCGCACAGTACGCATATAGCGTAAAGTCTGGTGCCGCCATACCTCCCTGCCGCTGTGGGAGAGTAAGGGTCTCCCAGGCTACCCTCGGCTGTTTACCCCCCCACGCCAGTTCGATCATGAGCGAGCGTATCTTATTCAAGAAATGCTTAGTCAAGGGGAGTGGGACATTAACAAATAAGTATAGGAGCTTGGGCAGTATGACCATTTTGGCCACGGCTATCCTACCCGCCAGCGACAGGGGCAAGTGCTTCCACCGGCCGACCCTTTCCTCTATCCACCGCATCGCCCGCCCATAATTCTCCTTCCACAATGCTTGCAAGTCTGTGCTAACCCATACCCCCAGGTAGCGTACCGGACCGGTTGCCCATTCCAGCGGGCAATCCGGCGTGAAGCGGGGTGTCGCATCCGTCAAAGGCAGGATGACCGATTTCTCCCAATTAATGGTCACTCCCGATAGCAGGCCATACCGTATCAATTCACTCGTCATGGGGGAGAGATTATCTTGTGGGTCGGTTACATACAGGGTAATATCATCTGCGTACATTGAAATGGTCAACGCCCGGGATGAAAAACCAATGCCCCTGTCCGCATGGTGTTGCCTGATCCGGGCCGCCAGTGGCTCGGTGGCAATCGCAAATAGTAGGGGTGACAGGGGGCAGCCCTGTCCCGTGCCCCTACCGATAGCAAAGGGTTCGGATACAAGCCTGTTCACCCTCACACGGGCAGTGATGGTAGTATAGAGTAGTCGAATATAGCGGATAAACGCTTCACTGACCCCCATTCGCTGCAGCAATGGAAATAGGACTCCCCATTCCAGGGAATCGAACGCTTTCGTGGCGTCCAACAGCACCACCGCGGCCTTGACGTGAGGGGCTAAATAGTGCAGTACCCCAAACAGGGTCCGTAAGTTATGGGCCGTGGAACGGCCCGGCACGAACCCCGTTTGATCTGGGCGGATCATGAGTGGCAACACCGGCTGTAGCTGCAAAGCGAGCATTTTAGCAAATATTTTCGCATCTGTGTTTATTAGGGACAGTGGCCGATACGAGTCACACCTCTGGGCATTCTTATCGGGTTTTAAAAGGGCAATAATGAGGGCCTCTCATCGTCGTAGGGAGTACACCAGAGTCTACTGCCTCAGCGTATACAGTCAGCAGCCGGGGGGCTAGGAGGTCAGCGTATTCCTTGTAAAACTGCGCTGGTAGGCCATCCGGCCCCGGCGCCTTGCCGGGTGCCAAGGACCCAATGCCTCCTTGACATCTTAAAGTGTGAAGGGGCGGTCGAAGTACCCTTTTTGGTGCGCATTAAACCATATTAGCTGAACCGTGTCTAGGTAATCGGAGAAGTCTTCCGACGCGGGCCCACCCCGGGAGCGGTATAGGTCTTTATAAAAGGACCGAAATGTATCTAGAATCTCCGGAGGGGAGCACACGGTGTCGCCCGCGACGTTTCGATGGAGGGAATGTATGAGGAGCCCTTCTGCGAGCGCAACAACTGGGCCAGTGTTCTGCCCGGGCGATCCCCCCTCGCCATACCGGCGCGCCGTCGCGTGTTTATGTAAAAATTTTAGCTCCCTATCTGCCTCAGTTTGGTATTCCGTTAGTGTGGTGCGTGTTTCCGCTAGCGTGGTCGCTGAGGGGTCAGAGCTGTATTGTACTTCTAGAGTATGTAAGCCGTCCTCTAGTCTCTGGAGTGTATTTCTAATGTCCTTCAGCACTCTAGCCTGTCCCGCAATGCAGTGGCCCCGGATGACCACCTTGAATGCATCCCATAGGGTGCCCACAGACTCCACCGAGTTTGTGTTTAGTTCAAAATAGTCGAGTATATGCTGGTGCACTTCCTCGCGAAAAACCGGATCCAGCAGGGCCTGCGCCGGCAACTGCCACGTGAATGGGGTGATGTATGGTTTGGGGACCCGTAGCACCAGTTCAACCGGAGAGTGGTCCGAAAGGGTGCGCGCTCTATGATGAACTTCAGATGTCCAGGCATGGACATGTGGGGTTAGGAGCCAAAAATCCAATCTAGACCATGCCTTCCTGTGTGGTGTGAAGCATGTGCCCTCTCGCCCACCGGGGTGTAGGATCCTCCACGAGTCCAGCAGGTTGTATTCCTCCATTAGACCTCGAAGAAGGTCCGCTGTGTGCGGGTGTGTGCGCGCTGCCCCCTCCCTGTCGTGTTCCAGCGAGAGCACCGCATTGAAATCTCCTCTCCATATGTACTCCCCCGTGCCAAGGGACTGCGCCTTCAGCCAGACAGTCCTGAAGAAACCCGGGTCATCTGTGTTGGGACCATAAGTGTTAATTAAGATTATCTGCTTATGGAACAGTTTCCCCAGTATTATTAAATACCTGCCCTCCGAATCAGCATTCACTTTAAATGTTTGCCAGGGCAGGCCTCTACGTATTAATATTGCCACCCCCCGGGAATAGTTGGAGCATCCGGACGTGTGCACCTCACCTCACCCCACCTGGCATTTCGCAATCGGTCTCCCGCTTTCTGCAGCAGGTGGGTCTCCTGTAAAAGACAGATGTCGATGTGGTGTCTGGCTAGGTGCGCATGAGTCAACCTAATCTTGCGGTGGTCGTTGAGACCTCGTATATTCCACGTCAGACAGCGCAGCGCGGTCAGTGAAGTAATGGGTAATGTGCCCTACGCGGCAGTGTGTATCTGCGGGGTTAGGGGCAGGGCAGACTGCCAAATATCCAGCGTATCATATCTCGCACTTATCAGGAAAGTGTGTGCGTACAGGGATAATACCGTGTCATCCTTCAATAGTACATTACATTGCTGCAGCTCAACAACATCAAACAATACAAAACCCCCTCCCCTCCTCCCACTCCAACCCCCCAATTAGGTTGAGATGCTGTACCCCTCCCAATTCTAACCCAAAAATAGAGCGGCTGCACAGGAATCATCCCTTCGAGGGCGTGGGTTTACCGGCACACTCCCCCATCTGCAATCGATAGGGTGGCCGAACATTCTGCCGTCCAAAGCCCCAGCAGACCATACACAACAGGCAACGACTTTTGCATCGCCCAAAACAGTTGCGGTGTCACCCGTAGAGTCCATAAGCATCAGTAGTCTGTGTGGCGTCCGCCTCAGCGACCTCTTTCCGCATCCCCCACCCACCGCAGGTATCAAGGCACGGTCAGTAAACAAAGTAATGGGTACTTATCAGCCGAGTGTTAGGACGCCATTCAGCACAACAGAAGTTCAGGGTTCACAGAAACGTCTGTCGGTTCATTCCACATCACTCAGCCTGTCCACCGGGGAGGCCGCACGGCTTGCGCGATGCTCCCCATTTGCTCGTTCTGCTTTCCTAGCAAATTTCAGCGCCTCTTTCGCCTCCGTGAAGATCAGCGGCTTCCCTTTGTGATGAATTTTTAACTTGGCGGGGTACAACATGGCGTATCTGGTCCCCACTTTTTGGAAGATCTTTTTGGCAGGTATGAATTCGCGCCGCGCTGCCTGCACAGCCTGCGTGAAGTCAGGATACAGGGAAATGGCCATGTTCTGAAAAGTGAGCTCACCTTTTTCCCGGGATAACCGCAGTATGGTGTCCCGGTAGTTGAGAACGCGAGCCAGGATCGGTCTTGGCGGCGCCCCCGGCACCGGGCGCGGTCCCAGCGTTCGATGTGCACGCTCGACCAGGAACATTGCCGACAGCTCTGCCCCAAATAAATCTCGGAACATGCCCTCCACAAATTGCTCCATGTTGCCAATGTTTGTGGACTCCGCAATACCAATAATGCGCACGTTGTTTCTGCGGGAGCGGGCTTCCAAATCCTCATTGCGCCCACGTATTACCTCCAAGACTTTGTCCATGCGGAGCAGTTGTTCCCGGGTGTCCCCTTGGCCCACTCCACAGTCCGCAATCCGCGCCTCCGCCGCCGCAAGCCTTTCCCCATGTTGATCGACTGTGCGCGACAGGCCCTCCATGCGCTGTGCCATTGAGTCAAGCTTGGAGTCAATCTCCCTCAGGCAGCCCTTTAGATCACGAAACATACTTTTTATGTCGTCGTCTTGTGGGGGTTCCAGCTGCGTCTCGGGGACCACAGTCTGCGAGGCCGGCTCCACTTCCACATTCCGGGTGGACTTTCTTTCGAACTGCAGCCGCGGCTGTTTGCTATCCGGTTTTCCCATGATCAGCCAGGGGAGACCTCTCAGTGGGATATCGTGGGGGGGGGGGGGGGGGATATCCCAGCCAGCCACTCCAGGTAGTGATGCACTGCCACCCCGGTAGGCCTCACGTCCGAGGCACGTGGCCACCAGTCGCTCCCCGTGGTCCCCAGCACAGCTGCAGCGCCAACTGGCCCCCAGCGCTCGCAGCTAGCCGCTGTAACAGCTTCTCTGCTCAGAGCATACGTCCTTTGGCCGCTATGGGGATATTCAAATGTTGTGACCCATAGACGTAAGATGGAGGAGGGGGTCGATCACTGTTTGCATAGTTTTCTGGCATCAGTTTCCAAGACAATACCTCATTTAATTCGTTGCTTCTCCTACCGCCAAACCCAGCAAACACAGTGCTTCCATCAAGGTGCAGAAACAACTTGGGCATTGAGGCAGGAGTTTCAGGGTAGCGTAGTTTGTGGTGATGCACTACTTTCTGACTGCGGCACCCTAGGCACGGGCCGTCATCCCCTCCGGACAGCAGCAGCCGGCAGTACACTCCCTCGCAGGGCCGGCAAAGCAAGAGGCAGGCAACGACCCTCAGCAGCCAGGCAAACGCCGTCCTCGCAGGCCCTCTCGGCCGCCGTCTGCGCTTCGGCAGCAGCACTAGCCGCGGCAGCTCCCTCAGGCGTCTCCGCAGTGCCCAGGCCTCACCAGGTTTCTCCGTTGTGTCCCCGTGTAGCGACACCTTCCGGGGGTAGCCAGCACGCCTTCGCCTCAGGTCCACTGAGCGGCGATCTGGCCTCACGGGCCACGGCAACAGCAGCGCCGCAGGCCCCCTCCGCTGGGCCGCCCCACGTGTCAGATCGAAGGCCCCGGCCGGGGACTCGCGTAGCGGCGACGGCCGACGTGCGCCGCGTGGGTGTCTCGGCAGTACGGCGCAGGGCCCGTTCACCGGTAATACGCCGCCGATTTCAGCCGCAAAAGCAGCCTCCGGGTCTCCGACACCTCTCTTCTCAACTTTGTCTGCCCGGACAAGGAGGCTTATTCGGATGGGCCGTCGGATAGTGTGTTCGGCCGGCAGAGCCCTGTTATACGGTGGCCATCTTGCGGCTCGGCCACGCCCCCACAGCTCAGCCAACTTTCGTGAGAATCAACAGCATGCAACTGCTGATCTCAAAATTCAAACCTCAACACTCCCTTCCGGCGCGAGTGTTCATGCAGTTGATAGGCATGATGGCCTTCTGCATTTTCATAGTCCCACACGCGAGACTACATATGCGCCCGCTTCAGGAGTGCTTAGCACGTCAATGGAATCAGGCTCACGGGCAACTAAAAGACCTAGTGTTGGTGAGCGGTCGGGCATACAACTCTCTGCATTGGTGGAATCCACAAAACCTTTGCAAGGGCCGACCGTTCCAAGAGCCTGTTCCACAAATCACACTGAGAGCGGACGCGTCTCTCCAGGGATGGCCATTCAGAGGAACATATTCCTCATGGCAGAACACCTCCCGGGCAAGGACAACCACAACCAGATGGCGGATCTGCTCAGCAGACCCAGCCACCAGATGCACGAGTAGGAGCTACACCCATCAGTTCTCCAACCGTACTTCCAGCAGTGGGGTCATCCAGAGATAGACCTATTCGCCACAAAACAAAACGCAAAATGCCAAAGCTTTGCCGCCAGGTTCCCACAGTCGCAGGGCAATGCGATATGGATGAACTGGTCCGGCAGATTTGCGTACGCTTTTCCCCCAGCACCATTAATACCGCTGGTGGCGCGCAAACTACGGCAACACTCACTAACCCTGATCCTAGTTGCTCCAACGTGGGCACGCCAGCCGTGGTACACCACCTTTCTGGAACTTTCCGTGGTGCCTCATCAACGACTGCGGATAAAACCAGCATTTTTAACGCAGAACCATGGCGAAATTCAACACCCAGATCCCCAGCAACAGAACCTGGCGATCTGGCTCCTGAGGTCTTAGAATTTGGCTACCTAAACTTACCACCTGACTGTATGACTATCATCAAAGAAGCCAGGAGACCCACTACCAGAGCCTGCTATGCGGCCAAATGGAAAAGGTTTGTCATTTACTTCAACAATGACATTAACCCACTGGACGCATCTATTCAAAACATCATATGCTACCTCTTACACCTATACCGCTGTAATCTGGCATACAACTCAATACGCATCCATTTGACCGTGATAGCAGCCTACCTCCAAAACAGGCAGCACCTCTCCTTATTCAAGGTACCTGCCATCAAAGCTTTCTTGGAGGGACTCAAACGAGTAATTCCCCCAAGACACCCACCAGCACCAGTGTGGAACCTCAACTTGGTCCTCACCAGACTGATAGGTCCGCCCTTTGAACCTCTCCATTCATGTGAGATTCAATTCCTCACCTGGAAAGTGGCTTTCCTGGTGGCCATCACTTCCTTGAGGAGAGTTAGTGAACTTCAGGCACTAACCATTCAGGAGCCATTCATTCAGGTCCACGCAAACAGGGTTGTCCTACGCACCAACCCCAAGTTCATGCCCAAAGTCATATCACAGTTCCACATTAATCAAACTATCGAACTGCCCGTTTTCTTCCAAAATCCGCAAAATGTCGTGGAAACAATGCTCCATACACTAGATGTAAAGCGGGCTCTCATGTACTATATTGATAGGACAAAGGATTTTAGAAAAACTAAACAACTCTTCGTTGCCTTCTCTCCACAACACAAAGGCAACGCCATTTCCAAAGCAGGAATAGCCAGATGGATCGTTAAATGCATTCAGATTTGCTATCACAAAGCTAAACGCACATTAACGGTTCCCCCACGAGCCCACTCAACACGAAAGTTAGGGGCATCCATGGCTTTCCTAGGAAACATCCCTTTACACGAAATTTGTAGAGCAGCCACATGGTCCACTATACATACATTTACCAAACACTACTGCGTAGCTGTACGCTCAAGACAGCAAGCAGCTGTGGGACAGGCTGTTCTCAAAACTCTTTTCCAGACTGCTGCAGCTGGCACAGGTAGCCGCCGCTAGGGGAGGTACTGCTATATATTCTATGCACAGATATGAATTCAGCAGCCCACATGCCTCGAACTGATTATGCTACTTACCAGTATGCATCTGTTCTTGGCATGTAGGGCTGCTGACATTCATATCGCCCACCCTCCTCCCCGGCGCCTGTCGCGGCTGCAGCACTCAGTATTTTCTGTATAGCATGGTCATCACTTACTATATCTACTCCATCACTGCCACAATGGCGAAAAACAATCTAAGGATGGAGAGGATGCCCATGCGCACTGTAGTCCAGGGGAGGAGCCACCTATCTCGTGATACTTAGACTCTTCCAGGACAACAATGTGAAATCATCCGGACCCAACACTAGGCGGCGATCTATGCACAGATATGAATGTCAGCAGCCCTACATGCCAAGAACAGATGCATACTGGTAAGTAGCATAATCAATACTGTACCTGGAACTTGAATTTTCTGCCATAGGGAATCATTGACTGTTTTCTTTGAAATATTTTCTAAGTGTCAACTTTTAAAATAGCTAAATATTGTTTAAAAATCATCACAGTAATTAAGTCGACTTTCATCGCTTGATTCTAAAGTACTGACCCAGGACTGAATCTAGGATCCAGTCCTGGAATTCCAAAAGTAATCCTAAAAGTAATCTGTTGCAAATAACTTGAAATTTCTATTGAGCTCAATGCTTTGTTGTGTTTAAAATCGAGTTGCCTATTGCAACCACTTGTCACTGTTTACAAAAGTCAATTGCATATTACAAAAGTATTTATATAAAACATCTCATTTTGAGAGTGTATTTTACATCCAATTGTTGGTTCTAAAATAAAACAAGCATATATTTTTTATATATAAACCATTGGCCTAGAGTTCAGTTCTTGAGTGTGAGAGACCATTTGCTGACTGAGCGTGTACAACAAATGCTTTACACTGTCCTCTGATACTGCCTTACTGCTCGACCCAGCTACCACTTTATAGAGTAAGGTTATATCTAACTTTAGCCTCTGTCAAACCCTGGGGGACTGTGGACTCTGTACACCCTGTACCTATTAAGGAACAGTATATACAGAGCCACTTTCTCAGAGGTGTGAACACCTCTGCCCAGGAGAGGCTTTGTTTCTGGGCTCAGGGAGCTAAGGCCCCCACACTAGGGGTCCAGAAACATGTCTCGTGGTGTCAGGCTGGTGTGTACTAGTCTGGGAACCCACCATAGGCTGGCCTTTTTTCAGGGAGCATCTCGAAGATGCCCTCTGAGTGCATTTTTCTTTAAATCCTACACTGGCACCTGTGTGGGTTCAATGTGCTGAGAAGTTTTAAAGCAAACTTCTCAGTTTTCAGTGTTGCCATTATGGTGCTGAGTGGTTCGTGTTTGACGAGCTCTCAGCACCATGTACTCTTAAATGGCAGCCCTGCACTTACAGGGCCCAGGAATGGACCTGGGTACTGTAGGGGCACAGGGCTGATGCTCCTGTGCCCACAACACTGGCATAGGGCACCCAGCTAGAGGGGTGACTGATCTATGCCAGGGCAGTGGGTTGTAGTCATGGCACACAGGGATGTGTGCCATGTCGACTCTTCACTTTGTTCTACACCAAGGCACTCGGCCTGCAAAGGCAGTGTGTGTGTAAAGGTACAGGGCCTCTAAGGGAGACACAATAAGTGCTGCAGCCATTAGAGGTCTTCCCTGGTCACAGTGCCCTGGGTACCTGTGGCACCATTTACCAGGGGCTGATCTGTGGCCAGAGATGTAAATTGGGTTTGTTTTGGGAAACGCAGGCCCTGGGAACCTGATCGCAGGGACCCAGGGCACATCAAGTCAGTGCATCAGTAGTCTGACAAAGTGTGGGGGGGTTCCTGCAACAGAAACCCACTTTCCTACAACAGCCAATTCAACATACACTTTAGGTTCAGAGGACTGGCACTGAGGTTTGGTTTCCAGGCATCAGTGCACTCAGTCGAAAAGCCAACAGCATTAGTTGAAAAACCTGGGGGCAACCTTACAAAATGTAATTTCCTTCCACCCACTCTTCATCCTTCCACCCCCACGTGTGAAAACACGCACCTGCCACTGCTCGTGAAGCCCTTGAACAAGGCAGGGAGTCTAAGGGTTATGGGAGACTGCCCAGACTAAGGAGCTGTGAGTCCCAGATTATAGGAGTACAATTTCATAGGCCAGAACCCCAGACTATCACTTTGACTTGCTCCTCTGCCCAATCAAAAAGGCAGAGCCAGTTTGACAACTGGGTACACTTTGAGCCTCACTCAAAAGTAGATCCCACAGCTAATCTCGTATAACTGAAGTGCGTACTTCCTGTGTAGTTGTACAGTTGAGATCTCTGGGCAAAAAAGCACACAGGGGTGTTAGGAAAATTTCCAAAAATGGTACACCGCTTTAGCACTTCTGTCTCAACATGACCAAAAAGAATAACTTGACTATTCTACAAGGGTAGACCAGAAATGTTTCCTTGGGACGTCAGCAATAAACGGTATTCATAGGATAATTGTAAGAAAGTGCCATCTTTCTTGCATGGTATTCCCCCACTTTTTGCTGAATTGCTGAATGTACTTTGACTGAGTGTGCCCTGGACTCCTGCCAATCAGGTGCCCAGGGCCTATTTTCCTTCCTTAAAAACACAAAACACAAATTGGCAAACCCTGGCCACATGTCGGTCCCTGGTAAATGGTACTCTAGGTTCCCAGGGCCTTGTGACCAGGGAAGGCCTCTTAAGGGCTGCAGCATTCATTGTGCCACCCTTAGAGGCCCTGTACCCTAACACACTGCCCTTGCAGGCTGAGTGTCTGGGTACAAGACAAAACAGAGTCGACATGGCACACTTCCCCGTGTGCCATGTCCACCACCTACACTGCCCTGGCATATATCTGCCACCCCTCTTTCTGGGTGCCCTATGCCAGTGTTGTGGGCACAGGAGCATCAGCCCTGTGCTCCTACAGTATCCAGGTCCATTCCTGGGCCCTGTAAGTGCAGGGCTGCCATTTAAGAGTACATGGTGCTGAGAGCTCGTCAAACACTAACTCCACAGCACCATAATGGCAACTCTGAAGACTGAAAAGTTTGGTATCCAACTTCTCAGCACATTAAACCCACACTGATGCCAGTGTGCGAGTTAATGTACCGAGCACCCCAGAGGGCATCTTAGAGATGCCCCCTTACAACTAACCTACAATCCACGTCTGGTCTGAGAGGCTGCCTAGGCTGCCACACAGCAGACATGTTGCTGGACCCCTGGGTAGGAGAGCCCCTGCTCTCCTGGGCCTGCAACAATGCACATGCTGGGCATGCCGCCTCTGTGAGCTTCCCCAGGCCACTTGCAGCCCCCACTCTGGCGGGAAGCCTGTCCGGAAACCCCAAATAAGGACAGGGGGATGTGCCAGCCTGCCAACCCCACCCTTCAGGTGGGGGAGGAGAGGTGAAGCCCTCAGGCGCTTGTCATCTTGAAGATGGGAGGCCCTGCCCAATCAGGACTAGGCTACTGCCCCCCCTCCCACAGGAGAGTGGCAGAATAGGGGGTGTACCCTCCCCAGGACAGGGACCCATTGTACCCTGCCCTTTACCTACCTGTAACGCCCCTAAATTTAGTATTTAGGTGCACACTGAACCTTCCTTCCCCAGGTTTAAAAATAAAAAAGAGGATCAAGAAGAAAGCAGACCTGCCGTGCAGCTGCTAAGAAGAGGAAGACATCAACTGCTTTGGCCCCAGACCTACCGGCCTGTCGACCCTCGAACCTGCTCCTGCTACATCCCAGCACCTCTTGTGGCCAGCAACCTCACAAACCCCGGAGGACCTTGTTACCTTTTGGCGCTAAGTACCTGGGACTCCCATGAGCAGAGGCTCTGCTCAAAATCTGCTTCTAATCCCTGGCATCAGCCCGAAACCGCGAACCCTGCACACTCTGCACCCGCCAAGACTGGCCTGTGCTGAGTGAACAGAGACCACGAGGACAACCCCCACCGGCGACTGACTCTGAGTCCGGCACCCAAGGACTTCCCTCGTCGCTCCTGACGAAGCCTGCTGCCTCAGAACCAGGTACCCCCCCCCCCCAACCTCGATCAACAGAGGGTAAGATTTCCCGACACCAAAAGGCACCCCTGCACCTGGCGCCCTGCGGCCCCTTTGGCCCCCTGTGCCCAACTCCTGGGTACCTACCTATCCTCAAACTACCCAACTTGCCTCTCGAAGTGGTGGTGGCACCTGAAGAATCTTCGTCCCCGAGCTTGCAGCCTTTTTCCAACCAGGAGCCTTCCCATTGAAATGAATTGAGCGCCCTAAGGCTCAAAAGCGCCCTGCACCCAGCCGCCAGAGTGGCCCTGGCAGTGTAACCTCTACTCCTACCTACTTCCTCATTTGCCCTGAGCAAGTGACCAGGAGGCCAGCTCCCACAGCCGCGTGGCCTGCTAGACAGCTGCCACCAACCAAGGACCCCTGCCTCCCAATGGATAACATTGGGCCTAACTCACTCTGCACCCGGCTGCCCCTGTGCCGCTGAGGGTGTAACAACTGTACTTACTGACCCTGGGTCCCCTGAGTCTGTGCCCAGAACCTTAACTTTGCCAGTCGAGTACTTACCTAAAAGTCGATACCTCAATTTTTTCCATAGGGTAACATTGACTGGCTTCTTCTGAAATTTCTTTTAAGTGTGGAGTTTCTAAAACTTAAAATATTCACCAAAAATCAGCCAAGTAATGAAAACGAAAATACTCACCTGCTATTAGGAGAGATCCCAGTGCTGGATCTTGGTGCCCAGCACTGACCCTGAAAAATATTCACAACCGTACTTACCAGTAACCCAATTTTCTCCCATAGGAAGCCATTGACTGTTTTTCTGTGAAATTTCTTCGAAGTGTCGATTTTTACAAACTTCAAATATTATTCAAAAATCTTACCAACTTTGAAAACGTAATTACTTACCTGTTTTAGATTGAGGTCCCAGTACTGTGTCTAGGCACCCAGTACTGAGTTTTGGCACCCAGTACTGGATTACAAAAGTAACGAGAACATCTACTATACCTGCAACTTGAATTTTCTTCCATAGGGAATCATTGACTGTTTTCTATGAAATTTCCTCTAAGTGTCCACTTTTAAAATGGCAAAATATTGCCTAAAAATCATAACAGTAATTAAGTCGTCTTTTATCACTTGTTTCGAAGAACTGTCCCAGGACTGAATCTAGGATCCAGTCCTGGTATTACAAAAGTAATCCTGAAAGTAATCTATTGCAAATAACTTAAAGCTCCCATTGAACTCAATGCATTATTGTGTTGCCTATTGCAACAACCTGTAACTTTCTACAAAAGTCAATTGCATATTGCAAAAGTATTTACCTAAATCATCTCCTTCTGAGAAAGTATATTTTAATACCTATTGTTGGTTCTAAAATAAAACAAACCTAAAATTTTTATATAAACCATTGGCCTAGAGTTCAGTTATTGAGTGTGCGTGACAATTTGCTGAGTGTGTGCAACAAATGCTTTACACTGTGCTCTGATACTGCCTTACTGCTTGTCCAAGCTACCACTTTAGAGTAAGGTTATATCTAACTTTAGCCTCTGCCAGACCTCTGGGGACTGTGGACTCTGTACACACTGTACTTATCTGGGAACCGTATATACAGAGCCACTTTCTCACAATAATGTCCAATGACCACTGATTGTCACAGGGCTGTAAATAAAGGCCTTGGGCATATTTGGTAAAATAGTTAAGCATGTGTTTTCTATATTTTGTTTTTATTGCATATGTGTCAGTTGACAAGCTTTCTCTTACGATAGGACTATGGCAGTGTAGGCAATATGCTAAAAGTTATTTATACTTTGAATTGTATTTGTATAGGTCTTTCACGTGCCCTTGGAGGAGAGGAAGTACAAGGACATGACCCAGTTTGGGGAAGGGGAGCAAGCCAAGATCTGTCTGGATATCATGCAGAAGACTGGAGCACACCTAGAGCTGTCTCTTGCTAAGGATCAAGGGCTCTCCATCATGGTATCCGGCAAGCTTGAAGAAGTTATGAAGGCCCGGAAAGAGATAGTCACCAGACTTCAAACGCAGGTGCGTTCTTGGAGTCCCATGCTGGTTTGACTTGTACAGAAAATCTTTAGCAAAACTGTTAAGTGATTTTATAACTGTTAATAATTTGTGGCTGTAACTCTGTTGCTGTCAGATTCTACCGGTCTATGCAATCAAGCAAAGAATCATTTTCTTGCAATATATATTTAAAAATCAGAACTTCAGGTTTAGCAGCATCAGTCTTTCCTGGATTCACATTCTGTGCATTTTCCCGCCATTTATCGGAATTCTTCTTTTGCAGTCTTATCTTTTTTTGTCTCCTGCTGGGTGTCCTCTAAGACCATTTGTTGGTATGGCCTTCCTTTTGTTAATCAGATGTAGGACCTAGAAGCCACTGTGCTCTGTTTTCACCTGCACATTTATAACTGTATAGGAACTTCGAAGAATATCGATGAAATATGTGAGAACATTGACAATACTTTGAAGTTGGACCCTCACTGACCATGTGGTCGGAGAATATGCAACCAATGACCCGGAGGTGTTGGAGGGTAGATAGGGACGCTCCCTTTAAATTTTGCCCAACATGCAATCACAGGTTTGCTCAAAAGTATAGCACGAAGTGCATGTTGTGTATACCAATGACCATAGCACCAAGGGTTGTGAAGCTGGTTCTGAATTTCAGCCAAAAGCACTAAAGTTTTGGAGAAATAAAGGTGGGCATGTTATACAATGATGCAGTCACAGCAGAAACAGACTTGGCTCAAGGACATCTACTTCTCCAGTGAGTTAACCCTAATTGGTGCAGGCAAACAGCTCATCTACCACAAAATACTGAATGTGACACGGAGAGCATTAAAGTGTGGCAAGGCAAAGAAAAACCAACAGTTAACACACCCACACTCCCTAACCCCCCTAGCCCCCTAACCCCACACATCACCACACACCCCCACCCCACCCACCACACCTCCAAGTTTCCAGAGAACCTTCCGGGTTCAAAACAGTAAGCAGCTTAGGGCAAAAAAAGCACAAGAGCCCCACTGGTCCAAGACGAAGCACACTGCAGAAGGCTTCGATCCTTAAACGGGCTTGAAATGGGTCGAGGGGGAAAAAAAAGGCTAAAGACAAGGAAACGCAGAGGAGAAAATTGACAGTCAGTGCTGATCAACAAGCACTTAAGGTAGAGTATAAGAAACATTGACTGGTGGCCAAAATGGTTGCAAAGAGAGGGGTTTTGACATTTTGTTAAAAGGGTTTGGAATCCCAGTAAGGACACCAGAGACCAAATCTGTGGGAAGAGCAGATAGAGCATGAGTGTCTGACTAAGTTTGAACCACGCGAGGAGGATCAAATGAGTTCTTCTATGAAGATGAGGGCAACTTAAGGTACATTGCCTTTCAGGAAGTTGAAAGCTCACATGGAGGTTTGGCATGACCGAGATACTCGCACCCTGGGGGAGGAGGTAGACTCTTATCCTTTAGGGCCATCGCTGCCAGATCTAGTGGTGTACTACTTAAAAGTTAAACGAGCAGCAGACATTTACTGGGTGTAATTGGAACAGACTGAGCCCTCCTGCCTTCTATAAACCTTTTTTTTATTATTGATCATTTCTCAATAAAGAAAACAAACAGTGCAATGAAATACACTACACAGTGCAAAGGCGGGCATCTATACAGTACATGATGAGAATAAAAAATCTATTGGGAGTAGAGCAGGAGCACGCATACAATCATAGACTGACAGTACTGTCGGAACATCAGCGAGAGGAGCATGGACAAGGGGGTACAGTGCAGCACAGTCATATAGCAGATCTGTCCATCACGTAATCCGAAAGAACAGGAGATTAAATGGTGGGCACTGATAGCAAGTAGGCCGTGAGGGGTGACCAAATGTCGTGTGTCCACGATGGGGTAGGCAGTTGCTCAGCATAACATACCAATTGATCTTTACAGTAGGTCAAGTCCTGCAACCAGAGCTTGGTAGTGGGGGCCAACCTGCTCTCCCAACACATAGAGACCCTCAGTTTGGCCACCAGCAGCGCAATAACCGCAAATAGTCTACAGGAGGCCTTGACATCAGCAATAAAACCGAGGAGACATAACTGAGGCGTACAGTCCAAAGGAAGCTCAACCATTAGGCGCATAATCTTTATAACATCTACCCAATATGAAAATGCCCTAGGACAGACCCATGCTAGGTGATAGAAATCAGCATCAGGAGCCCCACAGCGTTTACAGGCGGCAGTCACGCAGACCATATTTGTGTAACTGGGCAGGTGTGTAATACAGTTGATGGATACATCTGCAGATTCCCATTCGACGTTAAGTGCCCAGTGAGGCGACAACTCACCCACTCATCCTCAGTCAAAGCGCGCGGCAAAACAGCATTGCATTTAGTCAGTGCCACCACATCTGAGGTAGCAGCTTCCCTCTGCGATATCTGATAAAGCCTAGTGACAAGTTTCACCCTGGAGGGAGTAGTATACAACAATTGCAGTGCCTCTAGCGTAGGGGGTTCAGCAGAAAATTGCGGATACAGCCCACGCATGGCCAACCTCAATCTGGTGTAAGTGAAGAGGTGCATAGTGGTGAGAGGACCGTCAGCAGCCAAGGATGCTGAAGTGATAAATTGACCCCCGGGGTATACATCTTTCATGGTCACCAAGTTCATGTCTTTGAGGATCCGCATGGCGCCCTCCTCAGTGGTAACCGAGAGACATGTATGATGAAGTAGGGGCATACCAGGCGCATAAAGTGGCAGCTTCTGCACTCGCCTACCTAACTCCTGCCAAGCCTTAACCGTGGTCTGAACAGTATCAAACTCCCCCTTTTCAAACACTTTGTAAGTATTAACAATCGTGGCCTTGAGTGGTATGGGGTGCACCGCTCCAACCTCGACCGCCACATGGGGAATATAAGCAGGGTCATGTTACTAATAATACGCAAAGTGTGCTTGTGCACAGAAATAGTACAACAGAAAATCCGGTGCCGCAAAACCCCCTAGCTCATATGGTAGCGCAAGCTTTTCCCACTGGAGACTAGGCTTTTTACCCCCACGCTAGTGTAATTAAAAGTGCGCGAAGGGAGTTAAAAAATTGACGCGACAGATGTATTGGCACGTTTAAAAATAAATACAAAAAACGGGGAAGAATTACCATTTTTATCAATGCTAGACGGTCGGCGAAAGAAAGGTGCAACTTAACCCAGCGGGCGACCCGCTCTTCAAGCTGCGTGATAGCTACTCCATAATTGGCTCGCACCACCTCCTGGGGATCACGGTGCAGCCACACACCCAAATATTTCACTGCATCCGTACACCACACCAGAGGGAAATCTAAATCAATGGGGGACGTACAATCCGTTCGGGGCAATATCATGGCTTTAGACCAATTTATGCCTAGCCCTGAGAACCACTTGTAGCGGACATACTCCCGAAGGAGAGGAGGCAAATAGAGGGCGGGCTCACGCACATACAGCACCATATCTGCATACATGGAGACTGCCAGAGGGCGCTGCAGGAACCTCAACGCCGCCCGGGAAGAACGTTGCCTCAAGATACAGGCCAAAGGTTCAAGTATGAGCGTAAACCGCAACGGGGAGAGCGGGCAGCCCTGTCGCGTACTGCGCTGTATAGGGAACGGCTGAGACAGAGCACCATTAACCCTCACTCGTGCTGTAGGGCAAGTGTGAAGCAGTTTTATCCAGTTGGTAAAGACAAAGGGTACCCCCATCCGGTGTAAGATCGCGAGCATGTAGGACCAGGAGATGGAATCAAATGCCTTGGCGGCTTCAAGGAGCACTGCCACTGCAGGCAACGTAGGTTCTAGGACATGCATAACCGCGAAAAGCGTCCTAAGCTTATGGGAGGTTTAGAGTAGTCACAAAGCCAGATTGGTCTGACAGAACCATGATTGGAAGAAGCAGCCCATGATTGGAAGAAGCAGCTGCAGTCTGGTTGCCAGGACTTTAGCTAATATTTTGACATCTGTGTTAATTAAGGACAGTGGTCGGTAGAAGTCGCAGCTATCGGATGGCTTGCCCGGCTTGAGAAGAGTGACCACCAGCGCTTCGCGCAATGTTGGAGGTAGGCATTGAGTCTCACAAGCCTCCTCATAGACCTGGAGCAAGCAAGGGGCAAGGATGTCCATATAGGTTTTATAAAACTCCGCTGGCAGGCCATCCGAGCCAACAGATTTACCATTAGGGAGAGCAACAATAGCATCCCGTATTTCACCAGGGTGAGAGGGTGCATTAAAAACTCCTGCTGTCCCCGAGAGAGTCACACTAAAGCGATTGTCGTCCAAATATTGCTGCAGTTCCGCTTCAGCTGCAACTGGACCCTGAGCATAAGTATCCCTATAAAAATCGCCAAACGCTTGCAGAATATGGGAAGTGTCGTGATCGGTAACGCCATCAACTGTGACGGAACTAACCGTGTACACACCCCCTCGAGGTTCCATAAGATGAGCCGCCAGTGCTCTGCCCGGCCGACCAACCTCCCTATAGTATCTAGTCCTGTTTCTCCGCGACATGTGGCGCACCTCTTGGTCTGCCACCTAATTATATTCAGCAAATTTTTCGTTACTGAGGGATAACACAGACGGGTCAGGTGTGCTCTCATACCTCCGCTCCAGCCCTTTCAGCTCACGTTCCAGACATTGTACCCCTGAGTGACCGAGGAACTCCAGCCTGGAGTCCAATGCAGACCCCACGTATGGTCACCTTGAAGGCTTCCCATAATGTCCCCACCGCGTCAACCGATCCGGTATTCCGCGCAAAGTAGTCAGTTATAGCCTCCCAAACACCCTCACAGAACACCAAGTCCAGCAGGGCGGAAGGTGAAGCCGCCAATGGAAGGGAGGGGGAGTGCATGCAGGCATGGTCATGCGGATGAGCACAGGGAAATGATGGGAGAGTGTCCTGGGTAAATGCTCCACATGCACAGTCCACGGGTCAGCAACCAGAAATCTATACGGGACCAGGCAGAACGAGCGACAAGTACCTTCCCTGGTGCAAGGGTGATGCAAGCGCCAAACATCCACCAGCCACAGCGTCAGCATACTGTCCCGCAGAGCCACAGCTTAGGAGGCCGGTCCACAGTAGAGATACCTTATCCATATCGGGGTCCAAAGCCACATCAAAATCACCCCCACAGATAACAGTGCAAGGAGGCAGGTTATAGAGTTTCCTCCATAGATCCTCATAAAAGGCAGTATCGTCGATGTTGGGACCATAAACATTAACTATCACTAGAGATCTACCATACAGTGTACCCCACACTATGAGGCATCCCCCCCCCCCCCCCCAATCATCCTCCTCTACTGAAAGTGGTATAAAGGGAGTGCCTTTTTTAACGCAGAGGGTCGTGAGTACTCTACCCCCCCCCCCGGCATAAGAGGAGTAGGAGGCAGCAAGCCTCACCCCAGCCCATCTGGTGGCAATAGTAGACACCGCCTGCTTGAGAAGATGCGTCTCCTGTAGGAGAGCAATTCGAATGCGGTGATGGTCAAGGTTGGAGAGCACCTGGCGTACCTTCCTCGGATTATTAAGCCCCCTTACATTCCAACTAAGCCAAGATATTGTCAGGTCAGCAGAGTTAGTCATGTCCTGGCAAGGAGATAGAGTCCTGGTACATCGTTCATAAATGGCCCCAAACATTATCTCACCACACCCGCAGTGCCCTACCAATGCACAATTCAGAACATTATAAACCCCAACCACCCATCCCACCCACTCCAGCAGCGCAAGTCTGCTGTGACATCCCAGGAAACAACATGGAATAAAACACCCCGGAGCATGTTGCAGCATGATCCACGCATACAAACATGATCGCCAATCTGGCGGTAATGCAACCAGTGCACAAGAATGTACCAAAGCAGTAAAGACAACTTTGTGGGGATTTCCCATTCAGAGAAGTGCTAGAGGCCACTGGCACCCCGTGAAGAACAGGGTGGGTCGAGACTTAGTAAATTAGGCCATCCAATACCGGCCAGAATTGCTGCTGAGTGGTCACTGACGTAACCCTTACAACAAAGGACCTCTCATCCCCAGCAAGTATTGCAGCAATCATTTAATTCCAAGGAACAGAGACAGTGTAGAGCAAAATATCAATGCGGACACAAACTAGAGAATAC
The DNA here is from genome assembly GCF_964204655.1 of Triturus cristatus. Taxonomy (NCBI): domain Eukaryota; kingdom Metazoa; phylum Chordata; class Amphibia; order Caudata; family Salamandridae; genus Triturus; species Triturus cristatus. The sequence continues at coordinate 646,319,962 of NC_140594.1, read as the reverse complement.
ATCTGAACATTGCGCCACAGAGCAGTGGAAGCAAGCAAATCTAACATATGAGGACACCAGACCAGCAACGTGTAAGGCAAGGGTGTAACAAACCATGCACAGGGATACCAAGCCCTGCTGCTCAGCCCTCAGTAAACCATTTTCTCACATTGCGGCGATCGTCGTTCTAGCTGCCGAAGGTATTGAAGTGCATCCTTAGGTGACATGAAGATGTGGGCCTTCTCATTATGCTGAATGCGCAGGCGCACAGGGTAAATCATTACATAGGGGATACTGAGCGCATGAAACTCCCTGCACGCCTGCTGCACCTTCACTGTGAAATCAGGAAATAGCTCCACCTTCATTCCCTGATAGTTCAGGCTGCCTTTTTCCCGCACTAGACGCAGCGCGGTGTCTCGATTTGCAGTAATTTAACAATCCGGCTATAATGGGTCGGGCTGTGCTCCTGGAATAGGCCGAACAGCCAAGGAGCGGTGAGCTCTTTCAACATTAAAAAACTTTCGAGAAATGCTCCGCCCCTAACAGAGGTAAGTAGCGTCTCCACATAAAACTCCATGGGCCCAGTGTTGGTCGACTCGGAAATTCCTGTAATTTGTAAATTATTTCGTTGAGAGCGGGCCTCAATATTCTCATTTTTAGCCCTGATAACCTCCAAGAGCTTTTCCATGCCTGCACAGGAGGTACTAAGTGCCTCAACCCGGTACTCAGCTGTGGAGATGCGCTGTTCGGCTTCAGCTAGCTGCGCTCCATGCTTGTCCATCTTGGGTGCCATTGTGTCCATACGCAGATTCAGGTTACCGATTTTGGTATCAATAGTGTGGAGGCTTTGCTGCATGGACCCCATCATGCGTTCCAGCTTAGCTCCCGAGCCCTGCTCAAGATCGGGTTCGGCATCCGAAGTAGTAGGAGTGTGGGGTTAGGGGTGTTTTTTTGGTTTCAAAAGTGAGTTTGCTTTGCTGCTGGTCTGTGCGCCCCATGTCTACTCCAGAAAGCCACCAGATGTATGTAGGCCAAAAATATCGGTGGCGGATAATGTGAGAAAGTGCCCTCTTTCTTGCATGGTATGCCCCCACTTTTTGCTAAATTGCTGAATGTACTTTTACTGAGTGTACCCTGGACTCCTGCCAATCAGGTGCCCAGGGCCTATGTTCCTTCCTTAAAACACACAAACTCCCAATTGGCAAACCCAGGCTACATGTCAGCCCCTAGTAAATGGTACCCTAGGTACCCAGGGCCTTGTGACCAGGGAAGACCCCTAAGGGCTGCAGCACTGATTGTGCCACCCTTAGGGGCCCTGTACCCTTACACACACACACACACACTGCCTTTGCAGGCTGAGTGTCTGGGTGCAGGACAAAATGAAGAGTCGACATGGCACACATCTGTGTGCCATGCCCAACACCCACACTGCCAAGACATATGTCAGTCACCCCTCTGGCCGGGTGCCTTATGCCCATGGTGTGGGCACAGGAGCAGGAGCCCTGTGCCCCTACAGTACCCAGGTCCATTCCCGGGCACTGTAAGTGCGGTGCTGGCATTTCAGAGTACATGGTGCTGAGAGCTCGTCAAACACGAGCTCCACAGCACCATAATGGCAACACTAAAGACTGGGAAGTTTGGTATCAAACTTCTCAGCACATTAAACCCACACTGATGCCAGTGTGATTTAATGTACCATATTCCTAGCCTTAAAAGCATTTCAAAAACACATATCCGGCAAGGCTGTCTTAGTCCGCACAGACAAAATGACAGCCATGTACTACATACAAATAAAAGGCAGGACTCACTCTCTGCAGCTCTCTCAGCTAGCACAGAACATATTGAGGTGAGCTATTCCTCAGAACATTTTTCTCCTAGCCCAACGTGTCCCAGGAGTCCAAAACACCATAGCCGATCTGTTGAGCCATCAAACACAACAGATCCGCGAGTGGGTGTAGGAGAGTAGGGTCTGCTTTCTATGTTCACCCCCACTTTTTGCTTTTGCTTTACTGGTTTTCGACTTAGATGTGGCTGTGGGCCTGCCAACCAGACCCACAGCCCTGCTGTTCTCTCTCTAAATTGATACTATGTACTTTAGGTGCATAACCCATTTGGATAGGATCACCTTATTGGCCCCTGTACAGTGTACCTTAGGTACCCAGGGCATAGGTGTATCCTAGGCCTACCAGGGGCTGCAGCATGTATTATGCCACCCCTGGCCTGGCCTTCCATTATGACACAACTGGCTGATCACTCAGCTGGGGCAAGGTCGTGTAATCACTCCTTGCTTAGGTGTAGTATTCCTATACCTAACTTATATAGACACACCTGTACCTATCAGTCACTCCTATGGCAGGCCTTAACAATCCTGGAGGCAGAGTGCTTGGTAACATGTGAGATGGTGCTCTAGCATGAGCTGAGCCGGTCTGCAGCTTTCGGAACCATGTCCTTATAGCTGTTCTATGATATAGCCTACCATATACTCTTAAAGTGCCTTATAATGTTAAACGGTTATGGTAACTATGGTTTGGCTTTATCAAAACATGTCGTGTAAGGTGTTTAACACTTTGGAATAATACCCCCATCCCATTTCTGGGGATGAGGATATTATCCCTCCCTTCTAGAGGGAGAAGACGTGTTGTAACCTACTTACCCGGTTAAAGTTAACCAGAGCCCCAGCACCACAAAATGGATGCTGCTGCCACAGACACAAGTCTGACCTCCTGCTGCTGGGAGTGATCCCGGCAAGGGAGGCTTGGACAATAGGTTTCCTGCCTTGGGAGGTGCGAGCACCACCCCAGACAGGCCTTAGTGTATTGGGGCAGGGAGGGATGAAAAGAATGAGACATGCCTGGGGCACACAAGGTGTCCTGTGCATAGTCCAGTTCAAACCGGTACTGGGGCACTCCAGCCCCAGTCCTGGCGTGAAACTGGACAAAGGGAAGGGGGTGTAACCACCCCCCTCCCAGGTCCCACCCATAAGGCGTGACCTAGCAGGTAACCCAGCCCCCCAGATTAGTATAAGAGTGGTAGCTGGGCCCCAGGAGATTAGATTATCCTGAACCTGCAACTTGAACAGAAACTCTGGACCTTCGACATTCGACGAAAGAAGAAGACTGAAGAATCTCCCGTGTGGCCAAGGAGTGGCTACCCTGTGCAAACGGGCACCATCAAGAGACTACCCTTTGCTTTGCTGAAGTTCTACGAGGGACCGACTGCAGAGCCCGGCCAGAGCCTTGACTTCCAGATTTCTCCGACCCTGATCCACAGCCGAGCTGAGATCCGTGGAGGCGACGAGAGACGTGGGACGGCTACCTGGGAAAAGTGGCTAGTATCTTCAAGCGCAGCTTCTGAGGCACCCTCGAAGTTGTGCATCGGGGATTGAGAAGCCCCAACCCCAAGCACCATCTGCACCGAAGATCAGCCCCCCCCACTCCACGAGTCCTGCGTGGGGCCCTTCTGCATTTTCCTGCTTGCCGCGTATGTCCGGTTGCTTGCCCGCTGGCTAGTGGCCTTTGTGACGACGCATCCTGAAATCTTCACCGCTGGTTTGGCTCCTCCAGACTGGCTCCCGCTTCTTTGCAAAAGAGAAGCACCCCAGACCTTCCTGGTCTGCACCAGAAGCAAGTCCTCCGTTCTTCGTGGGTTCCGCTTGCCAAGGCTTGGTGAGTCCTAGTCCAACTTCGACGCCGCCGACAGCAAGAGCCTTCGTGGGATAGCTCGCCTCCTGGTCCTGGTCGTCCTCGACGTTTCCTGGTCCTCGTGGCTGCAGCGACAAGCTTCACCTTCACCTGCAATCTTCACGACATCGCCTGGTTCCTTCCTGGTTCCACGTGGTCACTGGCTAGTGACCTTGACTCTGTCCCTTCTGCTTGCAGGTCTCCTCTCTTCTTGATCCCAGCCTTGGGATCCACTGGACACTCTTCACTGACTGCCTGTCAGCAACTTTCCTTCAGGCATCCATAGAAGTCCACGACGAAACCCGACGCAAGTTCACACCTATGCACCCGCAGCCTGTGGGCTAGGTAACTTGGGTACTTCGGTGCTCACAAGGGTAGTGACTATCCTAGGGTCTAGTTTCTGAGTCTCGACTCTCTAGCTCCTTCAGAAGTGTCCTTAAACTGTTAATTTCTAACAACTACTATTTCTATCGACTTTTACGCATTACGTGTGAGTGTTTCCACTCTGCACCTGAATCCCGTGGGCCTCCCACTTCCTAACTGTTCCTAGTGTAGTGTAGCCCCAGCGATTCCGATGGCCTAGGCCTATCCTATTTCCGTGACAGTGGTCCTTATACCACTTACTTAGTTTATGGTTTGCGGGGCCCCTAGGGCCTAACTGTATTACTTACCTGTGTGACTTAATGTATGCTTAAATAAGACTGTGTTGTACTTACCTCTAATCTCATAAAGAGTGCTGAGGGTTTGACGAGAATAAATACACTTTATTCTATATATATATATCTGTTGTGGTGTCCTTTCATTTGGTATTCAAGGGATTATATATGGTATCACAGCTGGCTTCACATGCCATTCAGAGTTTAGCCTAAGACTGCTCTTGTCCATGCTACCACTAGGATAGCTGGTCTATAAGGTTGACTTTACAACCAATCACCATAAGGGTATTTGGACTGATATAAGGTGTACACTAGAACTAGTGACATCATACATCAGGCCAACTTCTCACAGTGGGAACTTCAGTCGCAAGTTCTTCAACCGTTTTTTCAAATGTGGGGGCAACCACAGATAGACCTCTTCGCCACCCACACACGCCAAATGCCCCAGCTTCGCCGCCAGATATCCACACCCATTGTCCAAATGCAATGCGATATGAACTGGTCAGGCAGATTTGCCTACGCTTTTCCGCTTCTCCCACTCATTCCACTAGTGGTTTTCGAACTCCAGCAACATTCCTTAACTGTCATCCTAGTTGCTCCAAGTTGGGCCAGACAACCGTGGTACACCACATTGCTGGAACTCTCTGTAGTTCCACACCGAAAACCATACCTCTCTCCATGCCTCTTAACCCAGAACCATGGAGAGATCAGACACCCGGACCCAGCTCAGCTCAACCTGGCGATCAGGCTCCTGAGGTCCTAGAATTCGGTTACCTTAACCTTCCCCCTGACTGTATGAACGTCATTAAAGAAGCTAGACGACCTACCACTAGAGCATGCTATGCAGCCAAGTAGAAACGTTTTGTAATATAGTGTCATAATAACACCAATCCCCTAGATGTCTATCCAACACATCATAGGCTACTTACTACACCTCCAAAGATGCAACTTAACCTACACGTCTATTAGACTGCATCTTGCTGCCATAGCGGCATATCTACAAAATAGACAACATCTATCACTCTTCAGAGTACCTGTCATAAAAGCGTTAATGGAAGGACTCAAAAGAATAATTCCCCTCAGAGTGCCACCTTCACTCGTGTGGAATTTAAACATCGTTCTCACAAGGCTCATGGGGTCGCCATTTGAACCTCTACATAAATGTGAGCTACAATTCTTAACATGGAAAACTGCTTTCCTAGTAGCTACTACGTCTCTCCGAAGAGTTAGCGAACTACAAGCACTAGCTATTCAGGAACCCTTTCTGCAAATGCATCATAATAAGGTTGTACTCGGAACTAATCCTAAATTCCTCCTTAAAAGTCATTTCTCCCTTCTACCTCAATCAATCTGTGGAGCTGCCGTATTCTTCTCGCAGCCACAAACAGTCGCAGAAAGAGCTCGTCACACCTTAGATGTCAATAGAGCACTGCTGTACTACATCGAGAGAACCCAACCTTTTCGTAAGACCAAACAACTATTTGTGTCTTTCTCACCACTACACAAAGGCAACTCCATATCAAAATCTGGGATAGCTAGGTGGATTGATAAATTCATACAAATTTGTTACCACAAAGCAGAACGTAAATTATCTGTTCCTCCTAAAGCCTACTCTACACGAAAGATAGGGGCTTCCATGACATTTTAAGGGAACATTCCCTTAGATGATATCTGCAGAGCAGCTACATGGTCCTCACCGCACACATTCACAAAACACTATTGTGTAGGTGTGCAAACTGAAAAAGCTAGTGTGGGCCAGGCTGTACTCAAAACACTATTTCAAACTACTGCGACAGATAGTGGTGGTCGCCGCTAGGAGCGATTACTGCTATACAATCTGTGCATAGTGTGTAATCTGCAGCTCATATGCCTTGAATGGGAAATGCTACTTACCAGTATGCATCTGTTTTTGGCATGTAGAGCTGCAGATCTACACACGCCCACCCACCTCCCCGGCTACCTTTATCTGTTCCAGTTTTATCTTATTTAGATACAGCACACATGGGCATCTTTACTATTTCTTACAAAGCTCCATCATTTACCTGCTGGCGAAAAACAATCTGAGGATGGAGCCGATGCCCATTAGCACTATGATCCTAAGGAGGAGTCACCTACCTCGTGACTTCCAAAGACTTTCCAGGACAAAAACAAGTGCAAACATCCCGGCCCAACACCAGATGGCGGTCTAAGCCGAGTGTGTAGATCTGCAGCTCTACATGCCAAGAATAGATGTATACTGGTAAGTAGCATTTCCCTTAACCCTTCTCCACCATACATTCCACCTTCACCCTTCGATCAAAATGTACTCATTACACCTACACATTCTCCTCCACCATCACCTGACCCACAGTATACAGGGGATGGGGATATAGATGACTACACCACAAGATAATGAGTCGTGGGATAATTATAATTCTGAGCCCCCAACCAGATAATGACCATGACCTAAGTCCATCTAGACCTTCTCCAGACAAAATTGGATATATTGAGCTCGTTAACAGCTGCACAATATCATGGCGTAGAGCTTCATAAAGAGACTTTAGAGGAGGATTTTCTGTGTGACACACTAAGTTCATCTCAAAAGGCTACACAAACTTTACCGATGTTGAAGGGTATGCTTAAACATATTGATATCTTTAAAGATCCTGTAAGAGCTAGAATAGTCACTCCCAGGGTGGAGAAAGTTCAAATCTGCACTTAATGATCCTGTATATATCAAAGGCTAGTTACCCTTGGACTCTCTGGCAGTTTCCAACGTTCGTGAAAGAGCTAATTCTCAAACAGGATAAGCCCCTCCTCCTGATAAAGTGTCCAAATTACTTGACGCTTTGGGCAAAAGAGTAACGTCACAAGCTGCTAATCATTGGTGCATTGCCAATGCTAAAGCACTATTGGCAAGGTATGATAGAGCTCATTATGATGATTATAAATATCTAAATTAACTAAAACCTCTATCTGGTGTTTCTTTGGCACAGCAGGGCTCTGCTCTGGGCACCCTTAAAGGCCATCTTTTGGCCATTTCGGCTTTTCTCGCCTTCCTGATCAGCCTTCTCTTTTTAAGTCCCTTATTGTAAATAGATTTCTTAAGGTCATTTCTTACCCCTTTCCTGCTATTCCTTTCGTAATGCCCCAGTGGGGCTTGAATCTGGTTTTAACGTACCTTATGTTCTCCTTCCGGGCTGTTACATAAGACTCTTAACTCTCAAGACTGCTTTTCTGGTTGCCATCACCTCTGCTTGCAGGTTGAGTGAGCTTCAGAATCTTTTTTCTAAACCTCCTGTTTGAGGCACTTGAGCTGTAGATCACATGCTAAGCATTAATCGCCATCTGATGTGTGGTCCTGACGTTTGCACTTAGTTTTTGTTCGAATAAGTCTTTCCAGTCACGTGGTAGGTGTCTCCTCCTTTCGGTGATAGTGTGCATGGGCATCGACTCCATTGTTAGATTGTTTCTGCCATCGGGTTCAGACGTGAATTAGTGTGCTCTGGTTCAACGCTATTCTCGGGTTCCCCTCTGTGCACAATCCACTACCCTCAACGGTATTGTCTCTATCTCGTATTCCTGCTTTCGCGTATCATATCTATTTCACAACTTCGATCGGAAAACCTTGTGTGAGGCCCTTGGGCCTAGTCGCAGTGACTGAATTCGCAGTAGATGGATCGGACCCCATTCCACTTCTGCACCAGGTGCCCCTCCAAGTACCCCCGCACTGATCTTCATAACGTGTGCCCGAACACATTGAAGACAACTGCGAAACCTGCCGATTCTTCTAATCGAAAAAGATGCTCTATGACCATCTGGCTTGACGTCACGAGATGTATCAACATGAAGACTACAAGGACTCCGCTCTGGACCTGTACGGGGAATATGTCAATGAAGAAATCCTCTAAGCACATGGAGCCGAGGAGGAAGAGCAAATTTACGTGTCTGAGGAAGACTCTGACATCGAGGAAGACATCGCACCCGGTCAGCCTACTGTGAGTAAAGATAATACTTTGTCCCAAAAAGTACCCCTTAAATAAGCTTCAATCCCTCCTCCGCCTTCGGGCCAAGATCGGCACCAAGATGAAGTTTCCAACGCCCCGCCATCGGGCTCGGCACCAAAACAGATAGTAAAGCCTTCAGGCTCGGGAACAAGTCTATCTTCGGGGTTCGGCACCGAAAGATGAGCTAACTGATCCCTCAAACTTCGGAACTGAAATACACCTCAGATCCAAAATCATTGGAGCTGAAATCCTCTACCCCAAAATCCCCGGCTCCGAAAACGCCGGCACCGAAATCTTCGATGCCGAAAATCATGGCCCCAAATGAAAAGACTGTTCCTCCTCCACCCAAGGAAACTAGTTTGGACGTTCCGCCTGCTAACACAAACCCCAAACAAAAGGAATTGGTTATTAACCCAAAAATAGGACACCTTTCTGCAAAGCTGCCAGGAAAAAGAAAACCAGAATTTGAGCAATCTTATCATATCTCTCTAAAGAGAGAATATGGGGACTAATACTTCTCCTCCACCTCTTTCACCATCCTGACCTCTTCCACCAATTGACCCTAACCTTCTTATACTTCCAAAAATTCCCCTCCGCCACAATCACCAGTTGAGCACGATGATGCGAATGGCGATCTAGATGATGCACATGGGGATGTACCACAAGATTATGCTTCAGACCGCCGAGTAGATTATAACAGTCCTCCTGACAATGATCCAGATCTATACCTATCTAGACCTTCTCCTCCAGATGATATTGTGGGGTTTATAGAATTGCTTAATCGAGCTGCACAGTATCATGGGGTGCAACTCCATAAAGAGCCTCTCGAGGAAGATTTCTTATTTGAGACACTGAGTGCATCACAAAAAACTACACATACACTACCTATGTTCAAAGGTATGTTAAAGCATGCAGATGAGGTGTTCAAAGAGCTAGTACGAGCTAGTATACTCATACCTAGAGTGGACAAAAAATACAAGGCAGCTTCTACAGACTCCATTTTTATTAGAGGTCAGGTTCCACTCGATTAATTTAATTGGTGGTTTCAAATGCTCGGAAACTAGCAAATTCTCAGTTAACGGGAGACGCTCCGCCTCCTGATAAGGAATCTAAATTAATAGATACCTCAGGCAAGAGAGTAGCAGCACAAGCAGCCAATCCTTGGCGCATAGCTAACACACAAGCACTCTTGTAATATATGACAAAGCTCATTATGATGGGCTAGAACAACTGATGCAATATCTGCCTGATAAACATAAACCCAAAGCTCATGACCTCGTTCAGGAAGGGAAACTTGAGTTCGAGGCATATGAGCTGCAGATTACACACTTAGCATTAGATCGCCATCGGGTGTTGGGCTCTAATGCTTGCACCTTGGTGTTTTGTTGGAAGAAGTCTTTAAAGTCACAAGATAAGTGACTCCTCCCTTGGTCGATCATAGGCATGGACTCCATCCTCAGATTGGTTTTTTTCCGCCATTGGGTTCGGATGCAATTTTGCGCACCGGTTCGAAACTGTTAAACTTTTTTCGACGCGCAAATCTTTCTATAACTCTTCAAATTGACTTCGAGCATCGAAAGCTTCGCGCCTTTCATTGGTTTGATTCCAGCTGTCGACGCGGGCCGCTGGGCCTATCCACGCCGTTAAGGCCTACGGCTCATGGAAAGGACGCGGTTCAAAAAATGCCCCCAGTGTGGAGCTAAGTTCCCACACAGTGACCATCATAAGGTCTGTAACCTGTGCCTTTTGCCAGAACACAAGTCCAGCTGCCAAGCCTGCGCCTCTTTTCGGTCGAAAAAGACCATTCGAGATCGTCTGGTTTGACGTCCCATCATGGTGCAGAGGTTCAGCTCCGGAACCAGTGGACATCTTTGACGAAGGCCCAGATGTTCCAGAAGAAGATTCCGAAGACGTACAAATCGTGTCTGAGGCAGAAGACTCAGACGATCCCATCACTCCTGGTCCAGGGCCTACGTTCCTTCCCTAAAATTGCATTGAAGCTTAAACCCAATTGGCATCTCTGGCCACATGTCAGCCCCTGGTAAATGGTACCAAAGGTACCCAGGGCACTGTGACCAGAGAAGACCTCTAAGGCCTGCAGCACTTATAGTGCCACCCTTAGAGTTCCTGTACCCTGACACTCACACATTGCCTTTGCAGGTGGTGTCTTGGTGCAGAACAAAGTGAAGTGTCGACATGGCATGGGACCTAGCATACCAGGGACAGGCTCCTGCCCCCTTTCCACAATATGGGGTGTACCCACCACAGTAAAGGGACCCATTGATCCCTGCCCTTACCTACTTGTAACGTCCCTAGATCTAGTATTTAGGGGGCACCCTAAACATTGCTTCCTCAGATTCAGCCTGACAATAAGAAGAAAAGGACAGAACAGCCGTGCACCCAGCTAACGAGGAAGACAGCTACTGACTTTTCCCCAGCCCTACCGGCCTGTCTCCCCTCGAACCTGCTCCTGTGAAATCCCGCTGTGTCCTGCAGCCAGCAACCTCAAAAACCCGGAGGACGTGCCTGCCTTCACTTCCCTATGCTGCTTCTCCTGTGAACACCAGATTTGTTCAACTGCAACCCGGCCCGAGCTAGAGTGGAAAAACACAACTAGGAGGTCACCCGGCGATCCTGACCGGTGATCCGGCGACCCCTGACCTGCCTCCAGCCGACGCCTGCAGCCTAAATCCAGAAGGCCCTCTTGACCGCAACCCGGAGTTGGAAAGAAGATCCGACCTCAAAAGGCACCCCTGCACCTGACGCCCCACGGCCTTGTGTGCCCAAACCAACGAAGCGTAATCAACCCTTATCTTCCCAACTTACCTCTCGAAGTAGTGGTCGCACCCAGAAGTCCTTTGTCTCCCTGCCTGCAGTGCTTTTGCAAACCAGACGTCAAAACAGCACCCTGCACCGGGCCGCCCTAGTGCCACTGAGGGTGCACCTTTTGGTGCTAGTTTGGTTCCCTCTTTGCCCTGCCCTAAAACCTAGGAGCTTTGCTCCCATAGCCTTGTGTCCTGCTTGCCAGCAGCCACCAACCGGATGCCCCATATCCTCCATAGGATAACATTGAGCCTCAACACTCTGCACCCGGCCGCCTTCGTGCCGCTGAGGGTGAAACAAAAGTGCATCACTGACCCTGGGGGACCCCTGAGTCTAACCCCAGAACCTTAACTTCCACAGACGATTACTTGTGAACCGATAACCTGTTTTTCCTCCATAGGATAAGTTTCTACGTGTGGAGTTTTGAAATCTAAAAATCTTTAAAAATCTCACAAATATCTAAAACTTATTTACTTACCTGTTTACAGGAAATGTCGAAGTGCTGAATCCAGGCATCCAGCACTGAGTAAGAAAAGTAACGTACAAAGTAACTTACCTGCAATTTACTGAAAAAGCCTATTCATTCCAATGTACTGTATTTGCGAAGTGTTGCAACCTACTGCATTCCCTGTAAATCAAACAAAGTACAATTTCTATTGCATTTTCAAACTGCTCTATATTCAGCAACTTATTACTTAAAAAGTATTTAATGCTTACCTGTGCCAGGCTTGCTTGGTTCTAAAAATAAAACCGTTTATATTTTTATACAAACACAATTGGCCTAGAGTTCAGTTCTTGGGTGTGTGATTTCATTTGCTGACTGTGTGCATCAAATGCTTAACACTGTCCTCTGATACTTCCTTATAGCTCGACCACAAATAGAGAGTAAGGTTCTATCTAACTTTAACCTCTGCCTACCTCTGGGGCCACTTGGACTCTATACACACTATACCTCATTTTGGTGTAGTGTATATATAGAGCCAGTTTCCTACACTAGCGGAACACCTCCCAGGAGTGAACAATCCAATAGCAGACTTCAGCAGGCAGACAAATTCACAAATGGGAACTTCACCCTCAAGTTCTCATCCCCTTCTTTCAGATGTGGGGGTTTCCAGTCATGATCTGTTCGCCACCCACCAAAATGCTAAATGCCCAAACTTCGCCTCCAGGTATCCACACCCGTATGCAAAGGCAATGCTCTATGGATGAACTGGTTGGGGATATTTGCTTACGCTTTTCTACCTCTCCCAGTCATTCCACCAGTGGTTCAGAAGCTCAGGCAAACATCCCTAACACCAATCCTAGCAGCTCCCACTTGGGCTTGCCAACTTTGGTTCACTACCCTCTTAGAACTAGCAGTATCTCCTCATCAAAAGCTACATCTCGCATCCAGTCTCCTCACGTAGAGCCATGGAGAGATAGGACATCCAGATCCCAAACCTCTCAATCTTAAAATTTGGCACCTAAAGTCATAGTTTGGTTATCCAAATCTTCCACCAGACTGTATGACTATTATTAAAGAGGCTAGAAGACCTACTGCAAGAGCTTGTTATTCAGTAAAATGGAAGTGGTTTGTTATTTATTGTAATAACCATGTTATTCACTTGAAGCTTCTATACAAAATATAATTTATCTGCTACATTTACAACGTTCAAATTTAGCGTACACGTCTATAGGCTTACAACGTGCGGCACTAGTGGCTTATCTTCAAAATAGACAACATCTGTCCCTTTTCAGAGTGCCTGCTAATAAAGGTTTCATGGAAGAACTCAAGAGTTTCACCTGCACCTGTGTGGAATCTTAATATTGTCCATACCAGGCTAATGGGTCCTCCCTTCTAGCCTTTACATAAATGTGAACTACAGTTTCGCACTTGGAAAGTAGCTTTCCTTATTGCTATCACATCAGAGTGAGTGAGCTTCAGGCACTAACCATAGAAGAACCATTTTTACATGTACACCAAAACAAAGTGGTTCTTCGTACTAATCCTAAATTAAAGTACTTTCTGCCTTCCACATCAACCAATCTGTTGAGTTGTCTTTGTTCTTTCCTCAACCAGATTCAGTGGCAGAACGTGCTCTAAACACTTTAGATGTTAAGAGCATTGCTGTATTACATAGAACAAAAGCCTTTCGTAACACTAAACCACTTGTTGTTGTTTTTGCTCCACCACCCAAAGGCAATCCCATTTCTAAATCTGGTATTGCACGGTTTATAGTTAAATGTATTCAGATATGTTATGCAAAAGCAAAAATAACTTTACTTTACAAATTCCCTCTAAAGCGCATTCCACTCACAAACTGGGGGCTTCTTTGGCTTTCTTAGGAAATATTCCCTGAGATGGCATCTGTAAAGCTGCAACAAGGTCTACACCACACACATTCACAAAACACTATTGTGTAGATGTGTTAGCCCGACAACAAGCTAATGTAGGCCAGGCACTTTTACGTACACTATTTCAAACCACTGCAACAGCCACAGGTTAGCCACCGCTTTGTGAGATTTACTGTTGTATAGTCTATGCATAGCATGTGATCTACAGCTCACATGCCTAGAACGGAATATGCTACTTACCCAGTTTGCATCTGTTCTTGGCATGTAGAGCTGTAGAGTCACATGCGCCCACCCACCTCCCCGGTTATGTGTATCTGTTCCCGTACGATCTTACGTAGATAATTACACGTGGGCAACTCTATTCTACTCTTACTTAATCCATTCTCACCCTTAGCGGGAAAAAAATCTAACAATGAAGTCGATGCTCATGATCGCCGAAAGGAGGAGTCACCTACCTCGTGACTGGAAAGACTTCTTCGAAAAAAACAAAGTGGAAATGTCCGGCCCCAACACCAAATGGCGATCTATGCATAGCATGTGACTCTACCGCTCTACATGCGAACAATAGATGCATACTGGGTAGGTAGCATTTTCCTTCCCTGATGTTCATCTGGACAAGGTTGTCCATCGAACTAGACCTTCTTTTCTTCCCAAAGTGGTTCTCTTTCCACCTAGGACAGACCATCACTTTGCCCACCTCCTTCCCGCCCCGCCCCGCCCCCTTCCAAGGAGGAAGAGAGACTCTACCGCCTGGATGCTAAACGTGCGTTATCTTTTTTGATCTGGATCGCACAAAACAATTCCGGGTAGATTATCAACTCTCTGTTGGCTATGTGGGTGCCAAGAAAGGTCTTGGTATGCAAAAACGGACCATCTCTCGATGGGTCATTCATTGCATTAAAATCTGTTATTCATTTGCACTTTGCCCAAAAAGGAGCCTCCGATAGGGCTGCGCACCCTTTCCACCTCTGCGTCCGTAGCTACTACTGCTTTAGGACCTGGAGTTCCCCTCGGTGACATCTGCCAGGCAGGCACGTGGGCATCCCTGCACACGTTCACAAAACATTACTGCCTGGATAGTCCAGTCCGGAGAGACCGCTTCTTTAACCGTTCAGTTCACACCAGAAAGTCCAGGAGAACTTGTGCGCAGACCTACCTCCTGGTTTGGTATTGCTGGGATATCTATTCTAAGGTAAGGAATCTATAAGTAATAGTCTTTCAGATGAACAAGTTACTTACCTTCGTTAGCGATATCTGTAAGACATATATTACTTATAGATTCCTTAACGCCCCACCCATCCTCCCCGTTCTGCGAACTGACTCCTAGAATAAGGGACTCCCTTTCAGGGGCCTAGTTTTGTGCCCTAGTGGGCAGTGTCTTGCATGGCTCTAAGCTTCGGCGTGGAATGTTATGTAAAGAACTAATGTCAGCCTGCAGGGGTGGCGCCTAAGTAGACACCGCGATGTCATTCTGGCAAACACAACACCGACGGATGTGGAGTCGACCGATGCCACCTACTGACGCGCAGGGGTACTGCTAACAAAAAAAATCCCTCATCCAGTCTGACTCCTGGGGGTAATTCTAAGGTAAGGAATCTATAAATCTATGTCTCCTACAGATATCTAGCTAACGAAGGTAAGTAACTTGTTGTTAAGTGCCTAAATCATTTACTGCTACAAATCAGACTGCCTTTGGGTAGTGAAATGGCCCATCCACGCCTGGAGATATGGTTTGTTTTGTGTGTTCACAGACTTTTATGTGCGTGTTGTAGGGTTCTCTGCACAACTGGATGGTAGAATCCGGGTGGACACTCACACAAGCAATTTACAGGTATAACAGCTTGCCCTCAAGATAGCTTCGCCTTGGCCAGGAATAGAAACATTTGTCATAAGGGACATTTCTTCCTTAACTTTTTCATGTCTGTTTATAGTATTTTTCTTTGAAAAGCAGAATGACAATTCTGATGTTTGCATTTGATGAAATTCATGTTTGAATGTAACTCTGCAGCGTACTTGACTGTAAATATTAACTGGTCCACATAATCACACTTTTTTGTAAAGCTGCTAGTGGTGTTCTCGTTTCTGATCTTTTGGAATACTATACTTAACGATTCATATTGTCCTGGTAGCCTGACTTGATATTTTGGACTGGAAGTCTTATATTTTCAACTATTTACTTTTTAGGGCTTATCTTGTATATGGTCATTAACTTTGATGTGAAATAACAGAAGTCACTAGGACTTCTTAGAGGCTTGACATGCCCCCTTACCATATGCTTTTTCAGAGAAAAATATTCAAATTACACTTTTCTTTTTCTTTCAGCTAGTACATCTGGTTCTACTTCTCTGTTAATGTGAATATTTTTAGAAAAGTGAACGGACTTTTACCTGATTTTGGAAAATGTAATGTAGACTGTTTCTCCTCTAGGCCTCTGCAACCGTTGGCATACCAAAGGAGCACCATCGCTTTGTCATTGGTAAGAACGGTGAAAAGTTGCAGGACCTGGAGCTCAAAACTGCTACTAAGATCCAGATCCCTCGCCCTGAAGACACCAGCAACCAGATAAAGATCACTGGAACCAAGGAAGGCATTGAGAAGGCACGGCATGAAATCCTGTTGATCTCCGCCGAGCAGGTACGTTACCGTGCTGTCAGTGCAGTTCTGTCCGTCATGGAACCATCTGCTTTTCAATGGCTTTTTTTCTCTGCTTCCTTCCACCAGGATAAGCGTGCTGTGGAACGCCTAGAAGTGGAGAAGGTTTACCATCCTTTTATTGCTGGCCCGTACAATAAACTGGTGGGCGAAATCATGCAGGAGACTGGGACGCGCATCAACATTCCACCACCAAGTGTCAATAAGACCGAGATCGTCTTCACGGGCGAGAAGGAGCAGCTTGCCCAGGCTGTGGCTCGTATCAAGAAGATTTATGAGGAGAAGGTATGTGCTACATGACCATGTTCAGCTCCTCCTAAGGCTTGGCGGGAGGATTCCTAACTTGTGATCTCTCAACCACCAACCTACTTGAAGGGTTTTATTTTTAAACCATATTTATAGCATCTTCAGTAGATACACAAGTAATATCTACCTTCAAGATTTGGCGGCTTAGGTTTTCCAGGAGCTCACAAGTTTAATGTAATTTTTCAGATTTTTTGCTCTATTGTTGGATTAGCCTAGCACTGCTGTTGATGGTTGCCTCATATTGAACTTGCAACTTGAGTGCTGCGCATAACTGGGATTTCATCCAGGCTGTGAAGGAGACTGATGTATGGGGCTATGTGGTTCTAGTCTAGGGACACTGGCTTGTTTAACTGTTCCAATGTATGCATACTGCGGATGGCTCTCCCTGGTAACTGGCTAGTCCCCCCCCACCCCCCCATAATGATCTTAGGGTTGTTACAATTTGTTCCCAGTGTAACAAGTGAGTAATAGGGTTTACCAAATGTACAAGTTTCCATCCTCCTTAAACATCACAATGTGATTTAGTCACTTGTGTGGGTTGTTTGTAGGCAAGTTATTTCATGATGAATATTAATGGCTCAATAAATACAATAAACCTTTTAGTGGACAGTACAAAACTATTTCTTTGTAAGTGTTTTATAAATATGTCCGAGGCACATGAGCTGTAGATTGTATACTTTAGCATAGATTGCCATCTGGTATTGGGCTCGAATGCTTGCAGTTTGTTTTTGTCGAAGTTTATGTAGTCACGATATAGGTGACTCCTCCTTATGGTGATAGTGCGCATGGGCATCTACTCCATCTACACCATGGTGTCGTTATCGAAACCCCTTCTAAACTCAATCACTCACTGTTGCAAAGTCATCCTGTGCCCTCGGCATCTCCCAACTTTTTGCTGACTGATGCTGATGCTCTGTCTAACCAGACCAGGCTCAGTGCTATGCTGAAAAGAACACATTAGAATACAATTAAAACACCTAACATACACTAGAGTACACTATGGTATGGTGGGGAACCCCTGTAATTGGCATGACCTACCCCATAGGCCCCTAGTATATAATAAAGGCAGGGGATTGAAACTACCTAGAAGTCCCCTGTACCCTGGGGCATGGCCGTTTAGAGGCCAGCAGCTTTTTCTACACTTGCATGTGTGCACTGCTGAAGTCTGAGGTCAGTTTTAAAGCAGCACTGAGTGCCAGGACTGCTTTTTAACAGTAAATTGAGCCCAAACTCGACTTTGGTGGTAGGGGCACTTAAAAATGGATAACCTACAATGTTTTGGCATATTGGGGACCCCCAGGGTCGCCCCTAGGTATCCCAGGGTTGGGGGGTCAGATATGTATAAGGTACACCCTAATGAAAATGAGTTTTTATATGCCTGGGTAAAGTGAAATTTCACATTTCACTCCCCACATTGTGTTAGTGCTGCTCAAATTCGACTTTGAAACTAGAAGCACTGTGGAAGGAGGATCTGCAATATGTCTGCAGATTCAGAACCCCTAAAGTCGCCCCTAGTTGCACATGGGGTGGGAGTCCTGTAGAAATTGGGGAAATACTATGTTTTTATAAGCCCTGGTGCTAGAAAACTGGCCCAAGTCATTTTCCCCATTGCAAATCCCATGGCCCATAGGTTTACATTGCAGGGAGTTAAGTAATAACTCCTGATAGGAAGGAGATAGAGCTACTATACAAACACTTCCTAGAATGGTAGTGAAAAATCCAACAGTATTATGTTGTTGAATTTCTTCTAAAATGTACAGACAAGAAGTTATTACTTTCTTGTTTGTAAGTCCAAATTCAGCCTTTCAGTGGTCTGCCCTGATGGGTCAGAGTTAAGTGGATTAGCCAGGCTGCTTTGAAGAGGTGATAAGGAGCCCTGGGGTTACCAACTCTGCCGGGAGGGCAGTGTGCTGTTCCATAGGAATGCCAGTCAAAAACAACAAGAACTGGTTTTTAAGGCACCTACTGTTAGGCTACACAATTTTGAAACGGAGGCGGGGGTTCACCAACTGTGAATTCCTACTCTTTCTTTTTATGAGGTAATCAAACGTTTTCCGCCTTTATTTAAGAATAAATCAGTTTTTACAACTGGCAGTCACCACTTCTTATAATATTTCCATCAACGTGTAGCAAATGTGAAAAGAGCCCAAAGGTTTCAAAAAGGAAGAAGGAAAAAGGAAAAGATGGGAAAAACAAAATGACCCCTTACGTGCACCACCGTGGTTGGCACTCACCAGCTGTTCCCACTTTTCTCATCATTGGTGGTCATTTTATCCGAAAAAATGAAGATTGGTGTCCAAAAGAAAATAACCAGCGCTGGAAACGGTATGCATGACAAGCAACCGGTTTGTTGCAGGTAGGACACGCGGATGGCTGGCGATATGGACCGGATTCAAGGCGGATGACGGAGGGGTCCGGAGCACTCTTAGAGTGCGGCCGCCATCTTGACGCCTCAGGCCATGCCCTCGCAATATGAATGTTATGATGACTCCTATATGCCCTTATTTTTAGAGGGCTGTAAAGACCTTGCACATTTCAGGATATGCTGTTAATATCTGACATCGTATTGATGTTGTGTGCCATGTGAAGCGGGTATGATACCATGAACTAGAGCAAGAGAAGAAAAAAGTAAAAAAAATGTGTACATTGCAATGTAATCTTAAGCAGGCTAGCTCTCAGATACTCCGTGACCAATAGGCCTGACATCTCCATAAACAATTTATTGAAAACTTAACAATTAAATTGGACCATTCATTTTGCATCAAAAGAGCAGGATCTAGCATGGTATAAGGTTCAGTATGTTCACATAGAGCTTTCACCTTCTGGAATGCGTGCCAAGCCTCCTGCATCCCTGGGGTAAAGTCATTGAAAATGGAGAGTTTAGAGTCTTCGTAAGAGAGGGCACCCCTCTACAGGACAGTGTCCCAATGGTGATAGTTCAGTAACCTGGTGATTGCGAGGCAGAGGGGCACGAGGTATGGGCCCAGTGAGCAATGAACATGCTCCACAAGGAAGCTTGTGGAGAATGAGCAACTTTTCAATGAATGTTTCAATCTTCCCAGTGTTAGTGGAATCCAGGATGGCCACCAGGTGCGAGGTATTCCTTCTAGAGCAGACCTCCAAGTCATCGTTCTTGGCTGCTACATTAAGGAGCACAGTGCCTAGCTTTTGATAATTACATGTTAATGTGTCTTGATCGTTTCGAGTGAGGATATGTGGTTTTCCACATCAGTGGTTCGCGTTTCCTGTCTAGCAAGTCGAGATTCCAATTTGTCTAGGTGTCCAGTCAAGTTATCAATTTGTGTCAGTTGTAGACTAGAACTCATCTGAAGCACCAAGGGCTGAGTGCCTTGTTCATTGCAGATGTTTTGGGCGTTTCCCATCGTACCCCGGTTGTCTTTAGTTTTTGTGGGATTTGTCCCTACGAGGTTCAAATCCTTGCTTGAGTTGGTTCTGGTCCGTTTTACCCATGGTTGAGGTGTATGTATGTGAGGCAAATCCCCAGTCCGCTTAGGCTGGGCACCCCCAGTCAGAGGACGGCACTTAACTTGCAAGCAACAAGTAGACATGGCTTGGCGGTCAATGTAACAGGTCAGTAAACGTAGAATCTGAAAGACACGTTAGATTCCTCACCTTAGAATATCCCCAGGCGTCCGGCTGGATCCGGAAAGATTTTTCGTCCGCAATACCCTTGCGTGTCGCTAGGCGTCATCTGCGGCTCCGCGTCCGTCGTCGTTGTGTGCCGGGATGATGTCGTCGGAGTACTTAGACGCTGCCCTCGCGCGCTGACGTCAGTTCTTCTTCTTCTTTTTTCCGCGCCAGACAGCGCCGATCCGGGAAGGGCATACCCCTTTTAGTCATTTTTTGACTAAACGGTTTGGACTCTTTTTTTTGGTCTATTCTCGTCGACTCGACTCTGGTGCCGGTAGGATGCCTGGTTTTAGACATTGTGACTCCTGTCACTGATGTCTTTTACGGCCCACCACCGCCAGTGCCTCTACTGCCTTGGGGCCGACCACGATGCTGAGTCGTGCCTCGACTGCTAGGCCTTGACTTCGAAGGCTAGGCGGGAGCGGTCCCGCAAGCTACTTGAGCTCAGGCTGTCGGCTCTGCGCCGTTCACGGTCCCGGTCGAGGGGGAGGTTGAGGGACCGGTCGCGGAGCCGCAGCCATCACCACTTGTCTGGTTCCAAGTCTTCGGGTAAGTCGAAGCATAGTAAGAAGTCCAAGAGGCGATAATCGCTCTTCGGACTCCCCTCGCCAGTCTCACGAGTCTGCTGAGGGTTCAGGTGGTACCACCCACGCGGCTCCGTCGGAGCCGCAGGAATCACGTCCGTCCCCATACCCGCCGGTCCCTTGGTCTGGCGCTACTCCGGCGGAGATCAGTGCCTTCCTCTCGGCCATTAGTGGCCTGGCTCCGCCGTTGAAGCCTGCCGGCGTGCCTTCGGGCCCCACGTGCTCGACTGGGAGGCCTAGCAAGCCGGTGGCTCGGGCGCCGTCGTCGACTCCGGTCCCGACGCCGCAGGTCCCCATGTGATCCAGGCCTGGATCCAAGTCTGCGCCGGATGACCTCACTCTTGTGCCGCCTTCGGACAATGCCGTTCCTCGGTTCATTCCCGGTCCGGGCCCGGCGTCGGAGCGGCGCTGCATCTGACGCTGATGGGTGGCAATTTCATCTTCTGCCCGGTTCTGATCATTCCACCGGTCTACCAGGAATCTGAGGACGGTGACGACTGGGAGGGGTCTGATGACCCTCTGGCCCGGCAGGGCCAGTTATCACAGGACTGGGCAGACAAGCTGGGGGATGCCAGTGGTCTTGACACCTCCCCTGTCACTGGCTTCATCTCTCCTCCGACCGTGGCTTCGGAGGAAGGTGCTGCACTTTCTGTGGTGCTGCGCAAGGAGGCCGAAGCCCTTGGGCTGGAGCTACCTGCTGTGGCCGTGAGGACTAATCTCCTCACAGAAGTGCTCCAGCCTTCCGCAAGCTCCTCGGAGCCTCTGCTGCAGTTTAATGAAGCACTAGTGGACGTTCTGCAGGGCACCTGCTCCAAGCCCTCTACGGTACCTCCTGTGCACCGGAACGTGGCCCGGCGCCACTGCCCTGCACCGGGCGACCCCAGTTTTCTGTCCATGCACCCCACGCCCCAGAACCTGGTTATCCAGGCCTCTACTTCCCAGACCTCCTTCCCGTCCGCTCCCCCGGATCGGGAATCCAAGAGACTAGAACAGTTTGGTAAGAAGCTGTTCTCCTTCCTTAGTTTGGGACTGCGGTCTATTAACACCGCATGTCTCTTGGACCGTTACTCCCACTCCCTGTGGGATACGGTGGAGGATGTGCTGCCCCAGTGTCCGAAGGAGGCCCGGACACTGCTCGCCCAGGCTCTTGCCGAGGGGCGGGATGCAGCGCAGAATGCAATCCGATGTGGATTGGACACTACAGACTCGCTGGGTAGGGCAAGGTCCACCACGGTGGCGCTTCGTTGCCACGCCTGTCTGCGGTCCACAAGTTTTTCTGCGGATGTCCAGTGCACCCTCATGGACATGCCCTTCGATGGCAGTCGCCTTTTTGGCGACAAAGCGGATAGTGCGCTGGAGCGCTTTAAGGACTCCAGGGCTACGGCCAAGTCCTTGGGCCTCTTGGCCCCGCGCCCGCAAATGTCCACTTTTCGCCCCTTTCATGGCCAAGGAAGGGGCGCCCCCTCACGTCTGCCTAGCCACAGGCCGCAGAACCAACCTCCACGCGGTTGAGGATTCCGCCGAGGCGGTACAGGGGGACAACGTGCTGGTCCGTCCACATCTACCCCAGCAGCATCCGCCTCAAAGCCCTCCTAGTCCGTGCTTTCAGGCCCATTCCACGCCAGTGGGTGACAGAGTTCGCGATCACCTGCTCCACTGGCGTTCCATCACGTAAGACAGGTGGGTGCTGCAAATCATCCGAAGGGGCTACTCCCTCCCCTTCGAGGCGACCCCCTCCAGCCATGCCACCGCAGTAGCAACGCATGTCGGGGGACCACTTGAAACTTCTACAGGAGGAAGTTACGGCCCTCTTGGCCAAGGGGGCCATCGAGCGTGTTCCTGGTCCAGAAGTAGGTCGTGGTTATTATTCCCACTACTTTCTGGTTCCCAAGAAAGGCAAAGGGGGCCTACTCCCTATCTTGGACCTCAGGAGTGTCAACGTCTTCCTCCGGAAGGAGAAGTTCAAGATGCTCAACTTAGCTCAGGTTCTGGCTGCCCTAGACCCTGGAGACTGGATGGTAGCGTTTGACTTGCAGGACTCATATTTCCACATCCCCCGTCCTGCCGGCCCACCGGCGTTAACTGCGGTTCACGGTGGGCCAAGAGCATTTTCAGTTTACCGTGCTCCCCTTCAGCCTCACCAGTGCCCCTCGGGTGTTCACGGAAGTGATGGCGGTGGTCGCAGCTCATCTGCGCAGATTGGGGGTTCCGGTCTTCCCCTATCTCGACGACTGGTTGTTGAAGGCAGGCTCGCCCCAGGCAGTCGTCTTCCCACCTCCAGACTACGGCCGACCTCTTGCATTTGCTGGGGTTCTCCATCAATGTGGTGCTGCGGCTTCTGGGTCAGATGGCCTCCTGCATCCTCTTGGTGCATCACGCCAGATGGTGAATGCGGGCTCTGCAGTGGGACCTGAAGTTTCAGTGGGCCCGGCATCGGGGCAACCTGTCCGACAAGGTCTTGATCTCGGAGAGCACTGCACGACAGTTGCAGTGGTGGCTCACGGACCGCGATTGGGTCAGTGGCAGATCCCTTTCCCTCCCCCAACCGAAGCACGTAGTAGTGATGGATGGGGGGGCCACATGGGAGAGGCGGAGATCAGGGGCCTCAGGTCTCCGGCGGAGTCTCGGCTCCATATCAACCTTTTGGAGTTGAGAGCGATCAGATTTGCGCTGAAGGCATTCCTTCCTTTTGTCCGAGGAAGTGTAGTGCAGGTGTTCACGGACAACACCACCGCCATGGGGTATTGGCAACAAGCAGGGCAGGGTGGGCTCGTGGACCCTTTGTCAGGAGGCTCTGCGCCTATGGACATGGCTCGAACATCAAGGCATCACCCTGGTGGTTCAACATCTGGCGGGCTCTCTGAACGCCAGAGCAGACTAACTCTGCCGCCGGTGCATGATGGATGACGAATAGCGTCTAAACTCAGATGTGGCGCAAGGCCTCTTTCGGCAGTGGGGAGAGCCTTGGTTAGATCTATTCACTGCCGAAGAGAACGCGCAATGTCAGCAGTTCTGCGCGTTGGCGTTTCCGAGGCAGCACTCGCTCGGAGCCTCTTTTCGTCGCGAGTGGAGTTGCGGTTTGTTGTACGCCTTTCCGCCTATACCACTTCTGCCCAGAGTGCTGAAGAAGATCAGGCGCGACCGGGCCCAAGTCATCTTGGTGGCTCCGGATTGGGCACGAAGGTACTGGTATCCTGAGCTACTCAGTCTGTTGATCGATCCCCCGATACGACTGCCTCTTCAGGAGGACCTTCTGTCGCAGGGGACGGTCCTCCACCCAAACCTGTCCAGTCTCCACCTCCATGCGTGGAGATTGAGCGGCGACTGTTGATGCCATTTGACTTGCCTCCTGAAGTCTGTGATGTGATTCTGGCAGCCAGGCGTCCCTCCACAAAATCTGTATACGCCTGCAGGTGGAACAAATTTGTGGCATGGTGCACAGCAAAGGCTGTGGATCCCCTTTCCGCCCCTCTTTCTGAGGTCCTCCTCTTTCTTCTTTCTATGGCCCAGCAGGGCTCTGCTCTGGGCACTCTCAAAGGTTATCTTTCAGCTATCTCTGCATTCTTACGGCTTCCTGATCAGCCTTCTCTTTTCAAATCCCCCGTTTCTCGTTTCTTCAAGGGCATTACTCACATGTTTCCTCCTGTCCCTTTCGTAATGCCTCAGTGGGATTTGAATCTGGTATTGACGTATCTGATGTGCGCTCTCTTTGAGCCACTTCGTCTGACACTCAAGACTGCTTTCCTGGTTGCCATCACCTCTGCTAGGAGGGTGAGTGAGCTCCAGGCTCTGTCTTCTAAGCCTTCTTTTCTTTCTGTCCATCCGGACAAGGTTGTTCTCAGGACTCGTCCTTCCTTTCTCCCTAAGGTGGTAACTGTCTTTCACATCGGGCAGTCTGTTACGTTGCCTACCTTCTTTTCGCCTCCGCATCCTTCGAAAGAGGAATAGAGGCTCCACCGTCTGGACCCAAAACGGGCGCTGTCCTTTTATTTGGACTGCACCAAGCAGTTCCGGGTGGACGACCAACTCTTTGTTGGCTACGTGGGCGCTAAGAAGGGGCGGGCGGTGCACAAGCGAACCATCTCTCGGTGGGTCGTTTTGTGTATCAAAGCTTGTTACTCCTTAGCTAAAAAGGAACCTCCTGTAGGGCTGAGGGCCCATTCCACTCGGGCCACAGTGACGACAACTGCCCTGGGTCGGGGAGCCCCATTGCAGGGCATCTTTCAGGCAGCAACGTGGGCCTCGCTGCACACGTTTGCCAAACATTGCCTGGACAGTCAAGTCCGGAGAGACTGCTTCTTTGGCTGTTCTGTTCTCCAGGACTTTCTGGTGTGATCTTGGTTCGCAGACCCACCACCGGGGTTAGTATTGCTGGGGTATCTATTCTAAGGTGAGGAATCTAACTAACGTGTTTCTTTCAGATGAACAAGTTACTTAACTTTGGTAACTATATATCTGTAAAAAACATTAGTTAGTTAGATTCCTCACCGACCCACCCATCCTTCCCGTTCTGCGAACTGATATCTAGGGTTGAAGTTATCCCTTTCAGGGCCCTAGAATTTTTTGGCACCAGTGTCGGTCTCTTGCATGGCTGTGCGTTCCTGGCGCGGAAAGCTGTGTACAAGAACTGATGTCCGCACGCGAGGGGGTTGTCTAAGTACTCTGACGTCATCCAGGCGCACGATGCCGACGACGGATGCGGAGCTGCAGACGACGCCTAGCGACGCGCAAGGGTATTGCTGACCATCTTTTCGGATCCAGCCTGACGCCTGGGGATATTCTAAGGTGAGGAATCGAACTAATGTTTCTTAGATATATCATTACCGAAGGTAAGTAACTTGTTAGAATGGTATCTTGTAGTGCGTGGCATAGCAATGCCCTAAGGGGCTGCCATCCAGCCATTGATATTTAAGTCCAGTCCACCTCTGGGATGTTCATATATTCCAACAGAGCTAGGTCACCTGGGAATACGTAGAAGTCTTAGGTTATCAGACTTGTAACTCGCAAGAGCCACCCCCTCTGCCACCTCCAGCAGTCCAGCAGGTCGGAGGATGTGTGGTCTCCATAGACCCCAGTGACCAGCAAGAGAAGGAATGGGCACGCCAGCAAAAGCAGCTCAGGTGGGTATTACAGCAAGCAGTAAGGTTGTGCCCACAGGTTACAATTCAAGACATCCA
Source organism: Triturus cristatus (assembly GCF_964204655.1). Lineage (NCBI taxonomy): Eukaryota > Metazoa > Chordata > Amphibia > Caudata > Salamandridae > Triturus > Triturus cristatus. The sequence continues at coordinate 646,294,134 of NC_140594.1, read as the reverse complement.
GCAATAGAGAGCATGCTATCCGCAAGGGCCCCACACTTCAGTATGATGACATTCCATATATAATCATGAGTTGAGGGTAGGCCCGCTCCCGTGCACCCTAGGATAGTAATGCAGAATAGTGGACAGTTTGGGGAAGGCCAGCCAGTGATGTCTTTTACCCGGGGAGCAGGCCACATCAAGGCAACCAAACAGCACCCACAGATCTTCTACAGGCTCAGCAGTAATCCCCCAGTGTAGATGTCGAGGGCCTTCTCACTCAGGATGCACTTAAGGGCAGGTCAGAGCAGGGCACCAGACCCTGCCAAGTCCCGAAAGCAAGCCCCGCCTGGTCCAGGGCAGAGGAGTTCCAGGCTCACTTGCAGGCACACAGGACATCCTACGCAGCATACCAGACCAGGCTGTGCCCAGGCTGAAACCAGAGGCCATCTGCCCCATTGCAGGCCTCACCCAATGTCCCCTCCCTGGCCCCATTAGGGGGGATGCCATGCACCAGCTGCTTACTGCAGCAGGAAAAGAGCCCCAGGGGCCTTCTGCCAGTACACTCCTGCCTACCTGGCCCGCAGCTGCACCTCCCATGCTGGTACCACTGAGTTGGCAGAAGAATCTGACCCAGAACTGCGAGTCATTGGGGCAAAGCTGTAGATGGACCACAGGGCCCCTTGGACACCTTGCCCACACAGCTGTACTGCAATCCCAGCCGGAAGTGGGCGGCAGCTGTTCAGGCCGCTTTCCATGAGGGATTGCCTCCAACCATCGCCGCTCCTGCCAGTGTTATTCAGCAGGGTAAGTTAATCAATTTTCATGGGGGGCAGCAGCTAGTCTCGTCCTAAACACATAGATGAGAAGTATGCATGTGATCATCTCTTAAGGAGGATGGATTCCATCGGATGATGAGGGGAGTGGAGCACACTTTCAGGTAGCCAACTTAGTCTGCTGTATGGCCACGCCTCCATGGGCCTAGTGTTTGACACTCGCCTGTTTGATGGCAAGGCGAATTGTGCTCTGGAGTGGTTCAAGGAGAGTAAGACCATGACGCACTCCCTTGGCTTATCTGCTTCACCTCGCCAACCACATCAGCCCAATTGCTATTCAGCCAATCCAACCTCAACGAGGTGCCCATCAGTGTCCTGGTCGAGGCTGTGGTGCCCACCACCGCAAAGGAAAGGGCAACTTGCAACTCAGTCCTCCACATCCCCCACCCAAGACTCCCCTTCACCAGGATCCCGCCTGCCAAACCCCTTTAGCGTGACATCAGTGAAGCTCAGCCATTTGTTGGAAAGCAGGATGTGACGTTTCTTGCTGGTGTTGGCCAATAACATTGGACAGAGGTGGGTCTTGTACATTTTTCAAAGGGGGCATATCTTGCCCTTTATTTCCACACACCACCTTCCCTTCCCCCCTCCAATGCCACCCCCTCCACCCCAAAACAACTGACTGAGGATCATCTGTCTGTTTTGCAGCAGGAAGTGCAAGCCCTTTTTGCCAAAGGGGCTACAGAGAGAGTGCGAGGCTGAGGTTCTTTCTGCAGCTTTCTGTTGCCATAGAATGGTTGAGTCTTATCTAATTTTACACCTGTGCCCTCAACGCGTTCCCCCGGAAGGAAAAATCCAAGATTACTTACTATAGCATAGGTGTTGTCCACCCTCGACCTCTTGAGACTGAATGGTGGTGTGGGACCTGCAGGACTGTTATTTCTATATACCCTTCATATGAAAGTGCCCCTTTTAAACCTGGTCACCCCCACATTTTGCCTGGTATATGATGTGATTTCGACTGGAAGTGCACTGGGTTCCTGCTAACCAGATCCCCAGTGCAAGATCTTTTCCTCCAAGTGTACAATTGTTTCCCCAATTGGTAATACCTTCAGCAAGCACTGTAAGTCCATAGTAAAAGGTATTGAGGGCCTTGGGTACTTAAGAGGGTACCCCAAGGGCTGTAGCACAAATTGTGCCACTCTAAGGGACGCCTCTCCAAACACATGCACAACTGCCATGCCAGGCTGCATGTTTTGGTGCATACAAAAGTGATAAGATTACATGACCCACATCTGTGTGCCATGTTGCCTCACACTGCATGTAATATGTGCAAGTCACCACTACAGCAAGCTTGACAGTGGTAAGGCAGGTTGCTTAGTACTACATGTGGGGGCATAACTGCATGAGAAGATGCCCCTGTGCTGGTCCGATCCATTACAACCAGTACAAGTGAACAGGGAATCCATTTTTATAACATTTGCTGGGCACTGGTCAAAACTAGTTCCCCAGCTACATGATGGCTTCAATAAAAATAGGGATGTTTGGCATCACACATCTTGTATTTATAAACCCACTCTGATTCCTGTAGTAGATTTATTAATACATACTCCCAGAAGGCACATTAGATTTGTCCCCTGAAAGCCTACCAGCCTCTGGTGTTGGCCGACTGGTCTCTTTGACTGGTCTCCTCTAGCCTACCAGCCGAGACAGATTTCTAACCTCCGAGGGTGATGGTCTTTGCCCTCAGGCGGTCAGGAGCCAGGAACAAAGCCCCTCTGTGAAAACCAGGTTGTTGCAAGAGAAATCTTGGGGATTAAATGGGCAAAACCCTTTGTTCGAGGCATATGAGCTGCAGATTACACACTGCATAGATCGCCATCTGGTGTTGGGTCCGGATGTTTGCACTTGTTTTTGTCCAGGAAAGTGTTTATAAGTCACGAGGTAGGTGACTCCTCTTTAGGATCATAGTGCGCATGGGCATCGGCTCCATCCTCAGATTGCTTTTTTCCACCATCGGGTTCGGATGTGTTTCTCACGCACCAGTGCGGAACAGTTACCGATTCCTGTTTGGACACGCAATCCTTCACCCTTTCGACGGTATTGTCTCGATCGCAAACCCTACTCGGCACGCATCTCTACTACTCTTCGATTCCGGTCATCGTACAAGGCCTTCGGGCCGACCCGAGACTTGGCATCTGGCTCATGGAAAGGACGCCTTTCAAAAAGTGTCCTCTATGTGGGTCGAAGTTTTCCCACACTGATCTGCATGAGGTGTGTAACCTCTGCCTCTCTCCCGAGCACGAGGCCAGAGACTGTCCGGCTTGTGCCTCCTTCCGCACGAAGAAGACCATCCGGGATCGACTAGCTCAAAGGACCATGGCACGTTCGTAGAGTTCGATCCACGACATCTTCCAGAAGGGTGTCTATGTGCCAGAGGAGCGGGTGGAAGAAGAGCTGATCAGTGCCTCCGAAGCCGATGACTCCGAAGAAGTGACTCCAGCTCAACGGGTCGGAAGTAGAGACGTTGACCCCGACCCACTCCCTACAACAAAGGCTTCGGTCACACCTTCACCTTCGGGCTCAGGTGCACACCGACACTGCTTCCCGTGCCCCGCCCCTGGGCCCGGCAAAGAAGCCTAGCAAGCCTTCCGGCGACTCAGGCTCAAGTCTGCCTGCCACCGGTGCCGAAACCCAATCTGCACCGAAAAAGAAGCCACACCCATCCTCTGGGCCGACCGCTACTTCCACCACGAAGCCCTCGGCACCGAAGACTCCAACCAGTGACTCCCCTGCACCGAAAAAACTATGAGCCGACGAAGAAGCCACTCCCCAAAAGTTCGGACTCAGACTCTTCGGAGCCGAAAAAAGCATCGACGCAGAAGCACACAGACTGGTAAATCACACGGCTCGAAGCCCAAAACCGCTCCGCAGCCAGCGCCGAAAAAGCCCTCGATGCCGACACCCAACCTTCTTCAGAACAGCTTTTTCGACCAGACCCTCAACAAAAAACTCTAAAGACCCTAAAACTGGTCAATTGACTCTCAGTTCCAGAAAAAGACCACTGGACATGCCTGCACCAGCTCCACCACCTAAAAAGAGGGATATAGCCACATCACCTCTTTGGGTCCCTTCTCCTCCTCCACAACCTCGTTCTCCTACGCCATCTCCTTCACCGGTAGATGACGACGACACATGATGACACAGGGGACGGTGACAACATGCCACTAGATGACCCCAGTCCACCAGGTTCCCCTGACCCCTGGGATGACTATAATACGCCTGATGTCCCGCAAGACGACATCTGCCCCTCTAGGCCTTACGCACCTGAAGATACCATGGGTTTTAATCAGCTAATACACCGGGCTGCCCAGTACCATGAAGTCGACCTACATACAGAACCAGTCGAAGATGATTTTTTTAATGGACCCTTTTGACACCACCCAAAGGTCCACATCCACTTTACCCATGCTCAAAGGGGTGATTAAACACCCTACAGAAGTATTTAAAGACCCTGTCAGGACTAGTATCATCAATCCTAGAATTGAGAAAAAATACAAAGCTGCCCCTACAGACTCAGCTTGCATTAAGGGCCCTGTTCCATTAGACTCCATGGTTGTCTCAAATGCTAGGAAAAGGGCTAATTCGCAGACATTAGGTGATGCAGCTCCACCCGACAAGGAGTCTAAACTCCTGGACGCCTCTGGCAAAAAAAACAGCGTCCCAGGCAGCTAATATTTGGCGCATCGCAAATACTCAAGCCCTGTTAGCCAGATACAATAGGGCTCACTATGATGAGTTGGAGTCCCTACTCCAACACCTCTTGGACAAATACAAACATAAGGCCAATGACCTAATACAAGAGGGTAAAATTATCACCAACACCTCTATCCAGTGTGCTCTCGATGTGGCAGAAACCGCATCCAGAACAGTAAACATAGGCGTCCTTCGCAGGCACACGTGGCTATGCATTTCCAGGTTTAAACCTGAGGTGCAAAGCTCTATCCTCAAACAACCGAAGAACCAGGCTGAATTAGGCCTGGCGGCGCAGGGTACACCTTAATCTCCTGAGTTCACCTGCTTCGTTGAACAGAGGCAAAGGACACTCTGAGCGTAGAAGATCAGGTTTGTTAGCTGCATCTAAGTACAGTTGTCACAGAAGTACACCTGGTATGTTCTTAGGAGACTGCCACTTTACTCCATGGCGCACAATCTTTTATAGCACATAGATTCACCAAGAACACTCCCAAAGCATACATGAATAGCCAATGAGAAGAGTTTGAAAACAAGGTATAACCAATGAAAAAAGTTTGAAAACAAGATATCAAGTAACCCAAATACACCTCTTTTCCAACTGTTTTTGTCACCCCTCCCCACAAGTTAATCAGTGGTAGTATCTACTACTCAACTTGCAGGTGGCAGGACACATTTGTAGGCTTTGGAGGACAGTTGTGAAATGAGAGAATACAAGTAGAGAATAGCGAAGGCCAGAAGATAAGATAAAGTCAGGAAAGAATGGTGCGAACCAACAGACAGTTGAGACAGGGATCAGTCGGAAAAGACGGGAATTAGTGGACTTAGCTAGTCCCTGACATCAGTCTTGTAAACCGAGGCAGGAGGTTATTTTGACACGTTGCAGTGAGATCAGCAGAAAAACTTTTGTTTATTGTGCTGCCTGAGTGAGGGCAACACAAAATGGCGGTGGAACACAAAATGGTGGCTAAATACAAGCAAGATCGAAAATCGAATTTCCTCACAACCATTCGACCAACACCACCTTTTTGGCCCTAATGTTGATGCATCCCTTGAAGATGAAAAAGGACACACACAACCAAATCAATGGGAGTCTTGCAATCACAAGCTCCCAGATGTTCTTTTCGTCGCTCATCCTACAAGGACAATTCCAGGGGATACTAGTCTGATACCCCATCCACCTCCTACAAGACTCCCACCCAATCCACCTTCACCAGAGGTTATCAGAGAGGAGGATACAGAGGCAACAATAACCAGGGTAGAGGCAAGACTAACACCCGCTCTGCCTCCACCACTGCCCAATCACTTCCCTCCGCTTCCCCCGGACCATTCCACTCCTGTCGGGGGAAGACTACAGCAGTTCCTTCCTGTGTGGACCAACATCACCACAGACAGGTGGGTGCGACAAATAGTGCAATCAGGTTACTGTCTCGAACTTACCTCTACCCCCAAACATTCCACCCAAACAGCGTCCAATGTCCGCAGAACCTTTGTCACTCCTCAAACAAGAACTAATTTCCTTACTACAAAAAAGTGCAATAGAACTAATTCCCCTGCACCAACAAAACACAGGAGTTTACTCCCTTTATTTTCTCAAACCAAAGAAGGATGGCTCTCTGAGACCTATTCTAGACCTCAGGCCACTAAACCTGTACATACAATCAGACCACTTCCACATGGTCACACTTCAGCAAGTCCTCCCACTACTTTCACAGGGCGACTTCCTAGCCACCTTAGATCTCAAGCATGCCTATTTCCATATTCCCACACGCTTCTCAAAGAAAATCTCAGATTTGTAGTGGACGGGCAGCACTATCAATTCAAAGTACTCCCTTTCGGAGTCACAACAGCACCACGGGTATTCACAAAGTGCCTAGCATTAGTCGCAGCCCATCTAAGAAGACCACACATTCAAGTCTTCCCATACCTCGACGACTGGCTCATAAAAGCCAGCTCGTACAACCAGTGTGTTCATCACACTCGCGCGACTATCCAATTACTCCACGACATGGGGTCACAATAAACCACACCAAGTCTCATCTGCAACCCTCTCACACACACAACAGTACCTCGGCGCCACAATAAACTCCTCAGAAGCGCTAGCCTATCCCAGTCCAGCCAGGATAGCAAGCATTCTCGCTCTCCTACCCAAATTTCAGCCGCATCACTCTTCCAGCTCAAGTGTTCATGCAGCTCATGGGGATGATGGCCTCCTGCATATTCATAGTGCCTCACGCAAGACTCCAGATGTGTCCTCTACGAGTGCTTAGCACGCCAATGGAACCAGGCTCAAGGTCAGCTAACAGATCTGGTGTTGGTAGACGGTCGCACTCATCGCTCTCTGCAGTGGTGGAACACCAAAAACCTTTCCAAAGGGCGACCATTCCTAGAGCCAGTTCCTCAGATTGTCATGACAGCGGACGCATCGCTCTCCGGCTAGGGAGCTCACCTATTACATCACACCATGCATGGCAGATGGACACCGCAACAGAAGTTATTCCACATCAATTACCTGGAATTACTGGCCATATTCCTAGCCTTAAAAGCATTTCAAAAACAAATATCAGGCAAGACTGTCCTAGTCTGCACCGACAACATGACAGCCATGTACTACATCCAAAAACAAGGCGGGACACACTCTGCAGCTCTCCCAGCTAGCACAAAACGTATGCAGGTGGGCTATACCTCAGAACATATTTCTTCTAGCCTAACGCATCCCAGGAGTCCAACACCATAGCCGATCTGTTGAGCCGTCAAACACAACAGATCCACGAGTGGGAACTCCATCCACAAGTTTTTCAACCATACGTTGAAATGTGGGGGCAACCACAGATAGAACTCTTCGCAACCCACAAACGCCAAATGCCCAAGCTTCGCCACCAGATACCCACACCCATTGTCCAAAGGCAATGCTATATGGATGAACTGGTCAGGCATATTTGCGTACGCCTTTCCCATTCATACCACTAGTGGTGCGCAAACTACAGCAACACTCACTGACTCATTTTAGTTGCTCCAACTCGGGCCAGACAACCGTGGTACACCACATTGCTGGAACTGTCAGTAGTTCCGCACCAAAGATTACACCTCTCACCACGCCTCTTAACCCAGAACCGTGGAGAGATCAGACACCCGGACCCAGCTCAACCTTGCGATCTGGCTCCTGAAATCTTAGAATTTGGTTACCTTAACCTTCCTCCTGACTGTATGAACGTCATTAAGGAGGCTAGACGCCCTACCACTAGAGCCTGCTATGCAGCCAAGTAGAAACGATTTGTGATGTATTGTCATAACAATAGCATCAATCCCCTAGCTGTGTCTATCCAACACATCATAACCTACCTACTACACCTACAAAGGTGCAACTTAGCCTATACATCTATACGGCTACACCTTACTGCCATAGCAGCATATCTACAAAATAGACAACATTTATCACTATTCAGAGTACCTGCCATCAAAGCCTTTATGGAAGGACTCAAAAGGATAATTCCTCCCAGAGTTCTACCCTCACCTGTGTGGAATTTAAATATCGTTCTCGCATGACTAATAGGACCTCCTTTTGAACCTCTACATAAATGTGAGCTACAATTCTTAACATGGAAGGTTGCTTTCCTAGTGGCCATAACTTCTCTAAGAAGAGTTGGTGAGCTACAAGCCCGAACTATTCAGAAACTATTCTTACAAATCCATCACAATAAGGTGGTTCTCCGCACTAATCCTAAATTCCTCCCTAAGGTCATTTCCCCCTTCCACCTTAATCTGTGGAGTTGCCCGTATTCTTCTCGCAACCACACAGTCGCAGAAAGAGCTCTTCATACTTTAGATGTTAAGAGCATTGCTCTATTACATTGAAACAACACAACCTTTTCGAAAAACCTTTTCGAAGAACAACTTTTTGTTTCTTTCTCACCACCACACAAAGGCAATCCCATATCCAAGTCCGGGATAGCCAGATGGATTGTTAAATGCATACAAATTTGCTACCACAAAGCAAAACGCACTTTAACTGTTCCTCCTAGAGCCCACTCTACAAGAAAAATAGGGGCTTCTCATCAAAACAACAAGCCAGTGTGGGCCAAGCTGTACTCAAAACCCTATTTCAGACTACTGCAACAGATCCTGGTGGCTGTCGCTAAGGAATGGGACTGCTGTACAATCTATGCATAGTGTGTAATGTGCAGCTCTCATGCCTCGAACGAAATATGCTATTTACCAGTATTCATCTGTTCTTAGCATGTAGAGATGCAGGTCTACACACGCCCACCCGGCTTCATTTATCTGTTCCAGTATTATCTTATTTAGATACAGCATACAAGGGCATCTTCCTGTTTCTTACAAAGCTCAATCATTTCCCGGCTGGCGAAAAACAATCTGAGGATGGAGCCGATGTCCATGCGTACTATGATCCTAAGAAGGAGTCGCCCATCTCGTGACTTCCAAAAACTTTCCAGGGCAAAAACAAGTGCAAACATCCGGACCCAACACCAGATGGCGATCTATGCATAGTGTGTAGATCTGCAGCTCTACATGCCAAGAACAGATGCATACTGGTAAATAGCATAGTCCTTTCAACGCTTACATTGTTTTGCTTTTAAGAATTTTATATGTGCAGAATAGAGTAGGTAAAAAAGACTGCAAGCAAAGAAAACATGATTGCCTCATGATGCACCAAGCTTCATCCACTGGGCAGCATAGCTAAGTACTTAGGCTTTGAGTGATGTGTTGCTACAAGTGACGACCTCTGCAAGTCCCTGTAGAGCTGTTTAACAGTTGTAAGAATTATGCATGTGCATATCTTGTTTTTGAAGCATCTTTCTTGACCTTCTCTGTAATTAGTTTGTTTGTCCAAGTATCTTCTAAACTAGTTGTAATAACTTCATTCTCCTGTCACCTTAACTCACTGTAGAAAAAGAAGACGACCACAATTGCTGTTGAAGTGAAGAAGTCTCAACATAAGTACGTCATCGGTCCTAAAGGCAATTCCCTGCAAGAGATCCTGGAGAAAACCGGAGTCTCAGTCGAGATCCCACCTACTGAAAGCAGCTCTGAGACGGTGATATTGCGTGGCGAACCTGAAAAGCTGGGTCAGGCATTGACAGAAGTCTATGCCAAGGTGAGAGGTTATATGCAATATATACTTTAACACCAGTCACAGGTACATCCGCACTGGTGTTAACTTTGCTTGATTTTAAAGGCCTGTTTGTAAATACTTTGAACATACCGGCAAGTATTTTCTTTGTTTTTTAATCTCTCTTCAAGGCTATGGATTAATAGTTTTTCAAAAATGTATTCACTTTGTGTTTTCAGTTGGTGGTTTAAAGGGACAGAATGTTTGTGTTTGATTTTGTTCTCCACGTAAGAAATCCGTTCCTTTGATCTTCTGCTGTGTACTTGGACAGCTGTGAATGCATTTCCAGTGAAACCTACCAATATAAATCATTCACAATTAAATGATGGAGGAAGCTAGCTCTGTATGTTCGAGGCATGTGGGCTGCTGAATTCATATCTGTGCATAGATCCTGAGATAGGTGACTCCTCCCCTGGACCACAGTGCGCATGGGCATCCTCTCCATCCTCAGATTGTTTTTTTCCGCCATTGGGTTCGGATGTGCTTATCTTGACTCAAGTTAGGAGTCTTTAGTTTTCAGGCCAAAAGGCCTTTAGTTTTCGACGGTACTGTTCCCGATCGGTATCGACAGTTTACAGGCTAGTTTTTCACGGCTTTAACAAATTTTCGGATCCATTAAATCCGACCATCGACCGAACTTCGACGATGGAATCGAGGACCCCATTCAAGCGGTGTCCTGTTTGCCACGCCAAATACCCCCATATCGACGTCCACCCGGTGTGTAACAAATGCCTCTCACCGGATCATGACGAATCGAAATGCATGGCCTGTGCCCGATTCAGATCCAAGAAGACTCTCCGGAATCGACGCGTCGCGCGACTGGAAGCACAGCAAGCGGCCCCCGGCCCCCGCCAACATCTTCAGCACCGAGGACGAAGATGTGGAAATCGTGGAAAATATACCCTCCAGCCCCACTTCCGAACACGGTTCCCGATCGGAAGATATCGATGAAGAGCTTTTTCACAGGGAAGAAGCAGACGACTAGGTAGGAGACTACGATGAGGCCTTAGGGGCCGAAGAAGGTAGCTCCGGTGAGGAGCAAGGCCTACCCGTACAGATTGAGGCTATCCCAGTGTGTCAGTCGACTGCTCCGGTCGAGGGATCGCCTTCGGGCCTTACCCAAGACCAATCCCGCAGTTCTTCGGCCCCGCCCTCCGGCCCGGCCACGGACATTCAGCAAGAGCCATTGTTACCTAAAAAGACTGTTTTCCCTACCACCAAACCGAAACCAATCATCGCACCGGTTAAACAGAAACCGAAAGTGAAACTGACACTGGTCGGCTTGAGGCCCACCACACCTTCGACGCCAGCCAAACCCGTCGGCTCCGACCGCACCAAAAGGGACATCGGTGCCGAACTCGCTGCAGCCGATGTCGGCGCCGACCCAAAAAGAAAAGCCGTCGGTACCGTCAAAGCGCCTCGGCCCCCGGCACCGAAGCAATCGGCACCGACCACCAAGGTGAAAATAGCCACTGCATTGCTATCCACCTCGGAGGCAGCGACTACGGTACACTCATCGATGCCGTCGACGGCTCCTACCCCTCCTCGACTCGATGACCCGGTCCCTTCGAAGAAGTCCACACCTGCCTCTACGGAACCACTCGGCGCCAAAGAACCGTCGGAGTTCCAGGTGCGACAAGTGGCAGCGTCCTTGCAACGCATCAGGGAAAAGGCAGCCCTCCAGACCTCGTCGGGCTCCGAACCGACACGGGCACAGAAGGCACCTTTGGCACCAGCCAACATCACCTTTGGTTTGCCACCATCCACGGCGCCGAAAATGTTCGAAATCAGAACCCACGTTACCCAGACAAGGTCCCCATCTACCGAACACTCGACTACTGGGACATTGCCGTCCCACTTCATCGACGCCGACACCGGCAGGCTCATGCTCCGAAAGCGGAAGATCACTTCAGGGCAAGCTTTGGACTCTTACAGGATCCCGCTAAAACAAAAAATGCCGGCGGGATCGGAACCAGTTCTTTATGAACGCATCCACACCTCTTTCACAGATCCATCATTCTCTCCAACGCACTCCGACACGGATGCAGTGGAGGACTACATGGGTGACGACACCACCTACCCCGAGGACATAAACCCTGAGGGGCAGCAAGACCCTGATCAAGTCTGGGATGACCCTGTAGACCCAGGCGCCGCTCTGGATACACAGGACACGCAACTTTATGGCGCAAAAACGTCCCCCACAGAGGACACTGCTGCATTCAACACCCTCATTGAACGTGCCGCAGCCAATCATGGAGTGCAACTCCACTCAGACACTTTCGAGGATGATTTCTTGGTGGACACTTTCGCATCCTCCGAGAGGACTGTAAAGACTCTGCCCATGTTAAAAGGTGTCCTCAAGCCAGCTAAGGACATTTTCAAGGAAACCACCAGGGCACGGGTAATAAACCCCAGGATCGAGAAGAAGTACAAACCCGCACCTGGGGACCCCCGTACATTAGAAGCCAGTTGCCTCTGGACTCCATTGTAGTTGCCAATGCTCGCAAACGGGCACACTCTCAGACAACTGGTGATGCTCCTCCCCCGGACAAAGAGTCCAAGGTTCTAGAGACCTCCGGCAAACTGATTGCAGCCCAGGCAGCAAACATATGGCGCATCGCCAATACACAGGCCCTCCTAGCTCGCTACGACCGCTCACACTATGACACGTTAGAGACCCTACTCCAACACCTGCCAGACGAGTACAAAGAGGCAGCGGAGCTCCTCTTCAGGGAGGGACAACTGCTCACAAACGCATCCATCAAGTGTGCACTGGATGCCGCAGACACTGCTGCAAGGGCAATAAACACCAGCGTCATGCTACGACGACACGCCTGGTTACGAATCTCCGGATTCAAACCGGAGGTCCAAAATAACATCCTCAATCAGCCGGTCAACCCCGACTACTTATTTCGACCGGAGGTTGACACCACCTTAGAAAAGATAAAGAAAGACACGGACACTGCGAAGTCAATGGGGGCTCTGCAAACGCAAACATTTCGTAGTGGCTCCTTTCGTCGCCCCGGAAATAGGGGTGCAGGTAGAGGACAGGGGGCACAGCAAACCTACAATAAAGGGGGCACACAGAGTTCCTACGATAAAAACACCCGAGGTGGATATCGTGGCTCCAGCACCAAGGGCAGAGGACGTGGTTACGGCAATACCAGGTCCTCCCCCAAGAACAAACAGTGACGCCCTCGCCCTTCCCCCCCCGCCCACATAACACCTGTCGGGGGAAGGCTCCAGCGGTTCCTGTCCACGTGGGATTCCATCACCACGGACAGGTGGGTCAAAGATGTTATCCAACACGGTTACTGTCTCGAATTAACCTCCACTCCACCCAACATACCGCCAAGGCACCGTCCTATGTCCTCAGAGCACTTAGCGTTATTACAGCAGGAGGTGCTCAGTATGCTGCAAAAAGACGCAATAGAGGTCGTGCCCGTACACCAGCAGGGAACAGGGGTGTTCTCTCTGTACTTCTTAATACCAAAAGACGGGTCACTCAGACCTATCCTAGACCTGCGACCCCTCAACCACTACATTCTCTCAGAGCATTTTCACATGCTCACCCTACAGCAGGTTCTCCCGCTCCTCCGACAGGGAGATTTCCTAGCCACGCTAGACCTCAAAGATGCGTATTTCCACATACTCATACACCCGTCACACAGAAAATATCTCCGGTTCACTATTCAGGGGCAGCACTATCAATTCAAAGTCCTCCCCTTCGGAGTGACAACAGCACCCAGAGTTTTCACAAAGTGCCTAGCTACCGTGGCTGCACATCTACGAAGGCAACACATTCACGTCTACCCTTACCTGGACGACTGGCTTGTTCAGGCAAAGTCAGCCCAGCAATGTGCCAGCCACATGTCCCGCACCATTCACCTTCTTCACAGTCTGGGATTCTCACTAAATTACCCGAAATCACATCTCCAACCCGCACACGTACAACAGTACCTAGGTGCGACCATAGACACTCTGGCAGCCACAGCTCAGCCAAATTTAGTGAGGATCAACGGCATGCAAATGCTCATTTCCAAGTTCAAACCCCAACGCTCCCTTCCTGCGCGAGTGTTCATGCAGTTGATGGGCATGATGGCCTCCTGCATTTTCATAGTCCCACACGCGAGACTACATATGCGCCCGCTTCAGGAGTGCTTAGCACGTCAATGGATTCAGGCTCAAGGGCAACTAAAAGACCTAGTGTTGGTGAGCGGTCGGGCATACGACTCTCTGCATTGGTGGAATCCACAAAACCTTTGCAAGGGCCGACCGTTCAAAGAGCCTGTTCCACAGATAATACTGACAGCGGACGCGTCTCTCCAGGGATGGGGAGCCCATGTACTCCATTACACAGTGCAGGGACTATGGACTACACAACAAAAAAAGATGCACATCAACCTTCTGGAACTGATGGCAATCTTCCTGGATATGAAAGCATTCAAAGTACACCTGTACAACAAGGTCGTGTTGATCCGGACGGACAACATGACTGCCATGTACTACATACAGAAGCAGGGAGGAACACACTCTCCGCAGTTGTCTCATCTGGCTCAGAGCATGTGGAAGTGGGCCATTCAGAGGAACATATTCCTCATGGCGGAACACCTCCCAGGCAAGGACAACCAGATGGCGGATCTGCTCAGCAGACACAGCCACCAGATGCACGAGTGGGAGTTACACCCATCAGTACTCCAACCATACTTCCAGCAGTGGGGTCATCCAGAGATAGACCTATTCGCCACAAGGGAAAACGCAAAATGCCAAAGCTTTGCCGCCAGGTTCCCACATCCACAGTCGCAGGGCAATGCGATATGGATGAACTGGTCCGGCAGATTTGCATACGCTTTTCCCCCAGCGCCGTTGATACCGCTAGTGGCACGCAAATTGCGACAGCACTCACTGACACTCATCCTGGTTGCTCCAACATGGGCACGCCAGCCATGGTACACCACCTTTCTGGAACTTTCCGTGGTGCCGCGTCAAAAGCTGCGGATCAAACCCGCGTGTTTAACGCAGAACCATGGAGAAATTCAGCCCCCAGATCCGCAACAGCTGAACCTGGCAATCTGGCTTCTGAAGTCCTAGAGTTTGGCTACCTAAACCTGCCACCTGACTGCATGGAGATCATTAAGGAAGCTAGGAGACCCACTACCAGAGCTTGCTATGCAGCCAAATGGAAGAGGTTTGTCATTTATTGTAATAACAATGACATTAACCCGCTAGACGCATCCACTCAAAACATAATCTGTTACCTCTTACACCTATACCGATGCAATCTGGCATACACCTCAATACGTATCCATTTAACCGCAATAGCAGCCTATCTCCAAAACAGGCAGCACCTCTCTTTATTCAGAGTGCCTGCCATCAAAGCCTTCTTAGAGGGACTTAAACGAGTAATTCCCCCAAGACACCCACCAGCACCAGTGTGGAACCTCAACTTGGTCCTCACCCGACTGATGGGTCCACCCTTCGAACCTCTCCACTCATGTGAGATTCAATTCCTCACCTGGAAGGTAGCTTTCCTAGTAGCAATCACTTCGTTAAGAAGAGTTAGTGAACTCCAGGCACTAACCATTCAAGAGCCATTCATACAGGTTCACCCAAACAGGGTCGTACTACGTACCAACCCCAAATTCATGCCTAAAGGAATATCGCAGTTCCACATGAATCAAACCATTGAACTGCCTGTTTTCTTTCAGAATCCACAAAATGTCGCTGAAAGGATGCTCCATACACTAGACGTCAAAAGAGCCCTCATGTACTATATAGACAGAACTAAAAACTTTAGGAAAACAAAACAACTTTTCGTCGCCTTTTCCCCACAACACAAAGGCAACGCAATCTCCAAAGCAGGTATAGCCAGATGGATCGTTAAATGTATTCAAATTTGATATCAAAAGGCTAAACGCACATTAACGATTCCCCCACGGGCCCACTCAACACGTAAGTTAGGGACCTCCATGGCTTTCCTGGGAAACATTCCTTTACATGATATATGTAGAGCAGCCACATGGTCCACTATACATACATTTACCAAACACTACTGTGTAGATGTACACTCAACACAGCAGGCAGCTGTAGGACAGGCTGTTGTCAAAACTCTTTTTCAGACCGCTGCAGCTGGCACTGGTGGCCGCCGCTAATG
This sequence comes from Triturus cristatus, assembly GCF_964204655.1. NCBI lineage: Eukaryota > Metazoa > Chordata > Amphibia > Caudata > Salamandridae > Triturus > Triturus cristatus. The sequence goes on along the minus strand of NC_140594.1, from coordinate 646,278,344 downwards.
GGAGGTACTGCTATGTATTCTATGCACAGATATGAATTCAGCAGCCCACATGCCTCGAACTGAATATGCTACTTATCTGAAAGAAACACGTAAGTTAGATTCCTCACCTTAGAATATCCCCTAGGCGTCGTCTGCGGCTCCGCGTCCGTCGTCGGCGTCGTGCGCCGGGATGACGTCGTCTGAGTACTTAGACGCCGCCCTCGCGCGCTGACGTCCGTTCTTCTTTTTTCCGCGCCAGTAAGCGCAGATCCGGGAGAGCTACCCCTTTTAGTCTTTTTTGACTAAATCTTTTTTGATCCTTGTCTGTCGACATCTGGTGCCGGTAGGATGCCTGGGTTCAAGGCTTGCGAGGATTGCCATCGACTGATGTCGGTGACCGATCACCACCGCCGGTGCCTCTACTGCTTAGGCCCCGACCACGACGCGGAGTCGTGCAACGACTGCCAGGCCCTGACTTCGAAGGCTAGGCGGGAGCGGTCCCGCAAGCTTCTCGAGCTTCGCCACTCGGCTCCGTGTCGTGCGCGATCCCGGTCCAGGAGGAGGTCCAAGGATCGCTCGCGGAGCCCTAGCCGACGCCATCGATCGTCCGGCTCCAAGGCGTCGGGTAAGTCCAAACGCTCAAAGAAGTCCAAGAGGCGACACCGCTCTTCGGACTCCCCTCGCCGGTCGCGCGACTCGGCCGAGGGTCAGGGTGGTTCCACCCCTGCGGCTCCGGCGGAGCCGCAGGTGCCGCGTCCGCCCCCATACCTTCCGGTCCCTGGGACTGACGCGGCGCCGGCGGAGATCAGTGCCTTCCTCTCGGCCATGAGGAGCCTGGCCCCGCCGTCGACGCCCGCTGGCGCGCCTTCGGGCCCCGCGGACTCGACTGGGCGATCTTGCCTGCCGGCGGCTCCGGCCCCGGCGCCGTCGACGACTCCGGTCTCGACGCCGCAGGTCCCCGCGGGGACCATGCCTGGGCCCCAGTCGACGCCGGTTGACCTAGTCACTCCTCCACCGGCGCCGACGCCTGAACCACCGACTCCGTCACCGGCGCCGCCGACGCCTTTGGCGCAGACACCCCAGTTTAGCCCTCATCCGGACCCGGCGCCGACCGACGCCGCATCCGACGCCGCTTGAGTCCTACCATCTCTACAGTCCGGTTCCGATCATTCCTCCTGTTTATCAGGAATCGGAAGAAGGGGGCGACTGGGAGGGGTTCGAGGACCCTATGGCTGTTCAGTCACAGCTTTCTCAGGACTGGGCAGATGAACTGGGGGAGGCCAGTGGGCTGGACACCTCGCCAGACACTGGATTCACTTCTCCTCCGACCGTGGCTTCGGAGGAGGGTGCAGCATTTTCTGTGGTGCTGCGCAAGGCGGCCGAGGCCCTTGGGCTCGAGTTGCCTGCCGTGGCTGTGAGGACTAACATCCTCACTGAGGTGCTTCAAACCTCAGCAAGCTCCACTGAGCCTCTGCTGCCGTTCAACGAGGCCCTCACTGACGTTCTGCAGGGCACCTGGTCCAAGCCCTCCACAGTTCCTCCTGTGGATAGGAACGTTGCCAGGCGCCACCGCCCTGCTCCGGGCGACCCCCGTTTCCTGTCCCAACACCCCACCCCCGAGAGTCTGGTTATCCAGGCCTCTACCTCCCAATCCTCCTTCCCGACCGCTCCGCCGGACCGGGATTCCAAGAGACTCGAGCAGTTTGGCAAGAAACTGTTCTCGTCCCTTAGTTTGGGCCTGCGGTCCTTAAATACCGCCTGTCTCTTGGACCGTTATTCCCATTCCCTGTGGGATACGGTGGAGGACGTGCTGCCCCTGTGCCCGGAGGAGGTCCGGACGCGTCTTACCCAGGCTTTGGCCGATGGGAGGGATGCAGCACGGCACGCCATACGATGTGGGCTTGACACCACGGACTCGCTGGGTCGGGCGATTTCAACCACGGTGGCGCTCCGCCGCCACGCCTGGATGCGGTCCACGTCATTTTCCGGGGATGTCCAGACCACCCTCATGGACATGCCCTTTGATGGCACTCGCCTGTTTGGTGAGAAGGCGGACAGTGCGCTGAACCGTTTTAAGGACTCCCGGGCTACGGCCAAGTCCTTGGGCCTCTCGGCTCCGCGGGCGCACACCTCCGCTTTTCGCCCCTTTCGTGGCCAAGGAAGGGGCGCCTCCTCACGTCCGCAAAGCCACCAGCCGCAGAACCAACCTGCGCGCGGTCGCGGACGTGGCTTCCGCCGTGGCGGAAATGGAGGCCGACGTGGTCAGCCCACTTCCACCCCGGCAGCATCCGCCTCAAAGCCCTCCTAGTCCGAGCTTTCAGGCCCATACCACGCCAGTGGGCGGCAGAGTTCGCCATCACCTGCTCCACTGGCTGTCCATAACATCGGACAGGTGGGTGCTGCAAATCGTCCGAAGGGGCTACTCCCTCCCCTTCGAGACGACCCCTCCAGCCATGCCACCGCAGCACCACCGTATCTCGGGGGATCATTTGAATCTTCTCCGCGAGGAAGTTTCGGCTCTCTTGGCCAAGGGGGCCGTCGAGCGCGTTCCGAGCCCAGAAGTAGGTCGTGGTTGTTATTCCCACTACTTTCTGGTTCCCAAGAAGGGCAAAGGGGGCCTACGCCCTATCTTGGACCTCCGGAACATCAATGCCTTCCTCCGAAAGGACAGGTTCAAGATGCTAACGTTGGCTCAGGTTTTAGCTGCCCTAGACCCTGGAGACTGGATGGTAGCGTTGGACTTGCAGGACGCATATTTTCATATCCCCGTCCTGTCGGCCCACCGGCGTTACCTACGGTGGGCCAAGAGCACTTTCAGTTTACCGTGCTCCCCTTCGGCCTCACCAGTGCCCCTCGGGTGTTCACGAAAGTGTTGGCGGTGGTCGCAGCTCATCTGCGCAGATCAGGGGTTTCAGTCTTCCCCTATCTCGACGACTGGTTGTTGAAGGCGGGCTCGCCCCAGGCAGTCGTCTCCCACCTCCAGACTACGGCGGATCTCCTGCATTTGCTGGGGTTTTCCATCAACGTGCCGAAGTCACACCTGAGTCCCTCTCAGAAGCTCCTCTTCATCGGAGCGGTTCTCGATTCGGCGCAGTTCCGGGTCCATCCACCGGAACAGCGGGTCCGGGATATACAGGCCCTGATTCCCATCTTTCGGCCTCTATCCCGGGTTTCGGTCAGGCTAGTGTTGCGGCTTCTGGGGCTGATGGCCTCCTGCATCCTACTAGTGCATCACGCCAGGCGGCGCATGCGGGCTCTGCAGTGGGACCTGAAGTTTCAGTGGGCCCAGCATCACGGCAACCTGTCCGACCATGTCTTGATCTCGGAGGGCACTGCACAGCAGTTGCAGTGGTGGCTCACGGACCGCGAGTGGGTCAAGGGCAAGAGCCTCTCCCTTCCCCAACCGGAGCATGTCGTAGTGACGGATGCGTCCCTCCTGGGTTGGGGTGGCCATATGGGGGAGGTGGAGATCAGAGGCCTCTGGTCTCCGGCGGAGTCTCGTCTCCACATCAACCTGTTGGAGTTGAGAGCGATCCGGCTTGCACTGAAAGCCTTCCTTCCCTCTGTCAGGGGAAGTGTCGGCAGGTGTTCACGGACAACACCACAGCCATGTGGTATTGCAACAAACAGGGCGGGGTGGGGTCGTGGACCCTTTGTCAGGAGGCTCTGCGCCTCTGGACGTGGCTGGAACACCAGGGCGTCACCCTAGTGGTTCAACATCTGGCGGGCTCTCTGAACGCCAGAGCAGACGAACTCAGCCGCCGGTGCATGATGGATCACGAATGGCGTCTGAACTCCGAAGTGGCGCAAGGTCTCTTTCAGCAGTGGGGAGAGCCTTGGTTAGATCTATTTGCCACCGAAGAGAACGCGCAATGTCAGCAGTTCTGCGCGTTGGAATTTCCAAGGCGGCGCTCGCTTGGCGACGCTTTTCGTCACGAGTGGAGTTGCGGTCTGTTGTACGCCTTTCCGCCTATACCACTTCTGCCCAGAGTGCTGAAGAAGATCAGGCACGACCGGGCCCAAGTCATCTTGGTGGCTCCGGATTGGGCACGAAGATACTGGTATCCCGAGCTACTCAGTCTGTTGACCGATCCCCCGATACGTCTGCCCCTTCGGGAGGATCTTCTGTCGCAGCAGCAGGGGACGGTCCTCCACCCGAACCTGTCCAGCCTCCACCTCCATGCGTGGAGATTGAGCGGCGGCAGTTGATGCCATTTGACTTGCCTCCTGAAGTCTGTGATATCATTCTGGCAGCCAGGCGTCCCTCCACAAAGTCGGTATACGCCTGCCGGTGGAACAAATTTGTGGCATGGTGCACAGCAAAGGCTGTGGATCCCCTTTCCGCCCCTCTTTCTGAGGTTCTCCTCTTCCTTCTTTCTCTGGCCCGGCAGGGCTCTGCCCTGGGCACCCTGAAAGGTTATCTTGCTGCCATCTCCGCCTTCTTGCGGCTTCCTGATCAGCCTTCTCTTTTCAAGTCCCCTGTGGTTACACGCTTTCTCAAAGGCATTACACACACGTTCCCTCCTGTCCCTTTTGTAATGCCTCAGTGGGACTTGAATCTGGTATTGACATTCCTGATGTGCGCTCCCTTCGAGCCTCTTCACAATTGCCCTCTTCGTCTTCTAACTCTAAAGACTGCTTTTCTGGTAGCCATCACCTCGGCTAGACGGGTGAGTGAGCTCCAGGCTTTATCTTCAAAGCCTCCTTTTCTATCTGTTCATCCGGACAAGGTTGTCCTTCGGCCTCGTCCCTCCTTTCTTCCTAAAGTGGTGACTCCATTTCACCTTGGGCAGTCTGTCACCTTGCCCACCTTCTTTCCGCCTCCGCATCCTTCCAAAGAGGAAGAGAGGCTCCACCGTCTGGACCCAAAACGTGCGCTCTCCTTTTATCTGGACCGCACAAAACAGTTCCGGGTGGACGACCAGCTTTTTGTTGGGTACGTGGGCGCTAAGAAGGGGAAAGCTGTGCACAAACGCACCATCTCTCGGTGGGTCGTTTTGTGTATAAAAGTTTGCTATTCCTTGGCTAAAAAGGACCCTCCTGTTGGGCTGCGCGCCCATTCTTCTCGGGCCACGGCGACTACTACTGCCTTGGGACGGGGAGTCCCTTTGCAGGACATCTGTCAGGCGGCGACGTGGGCTTCGCTACACACGTTTGCCAGGCATTATTGCCTTGACAGCCAAGTCCGGAGGGATGGCTTCTTTGGCCGTTCTGTCCTCCAGGACTTTCTGGTGTGATCTTGGTTCGCAGACCCACCACCGGGGATGGTATTGCTTGGGTATCTATTCTAAGGTGAGGAATCTAACTAACGTGTTTCTTTCAGATGAACAAGTTACTTACCTTCGGTAACGATGTATCTGTAAGAAACATTAGTTAGTTAGATTCCTCACCGACCCTCCCATCCTCCCCGTTCTGCGAACTGACATCTAGGGTTAAGGTTGTCCTTTCAGGCCCCTAGATTTTATTTTTGGCACCAGTGTCGGTCTTTGCATGGCTCTGCGTTCCTGGCGCGGAAGGCTATGTACAAGAACTGACGTCAGCGCGCGAGGGCGGCGTCTAACTACTCCGACGTCATTCCGGCGCTCGACGCCGACGACGGACGCGGAGCCGCAGACGACGCCTAGCGACGCGCAAGGGGTATTGCTGACGAAAAATCTTTCCGGATCCAGTCTGACGCCTGGGGATATTCTAAGGTGAGGAATCTAACTAACTAATGTTTCTTACAGATACATCGTTACCGAAGGTAAGTAACTTGTTCACCAGTATGCATCTGTTCTTGGCATGTAGGGCTGCTGACATTCATATCGCCCACCCTCCTCCCCGGGGCCTGTAGCAGCTGCAGCTCTCAGAATTACCGTATAGCATGGTCATCACTTTCTGTATCTACTCCATCACTGCCACAATGGCGAAAAACAATCTGAGGATGGAGAGGATGCCCATGCGCACTGTGGTCCAGGGGAGGAGTCACCTATCTCAGGATACTTCGAAGACTCTTCCAGGACAACAACGTGCAAACATCCGGACCCAACACTAGGCGGCGATCTATGCACAGATATGAATGTTAGCAGCCCTACATGCCAAGAACAGATGCATACTGGTAAGTAGCATATTCAATACTACACCAAAGAGAGGTATAGTGTGCACAGAGTCCAGCGAATTCCCAAAGGTATAGCGGAGAATAAAGTAGATAATACCTCACTCTCAATTTAGTTTTACCTCGGCTGAGCAGTTAGGCTTATCAGAGGGTAGTGTGAATATACATTTGGTGTACAGACTCGTACAAAGCAGGAACACACACACACTCCGTGACCAACTCCAGGCCAATATTTGTGAAAATATTACTTTAGTTATTTTATTCTTAGGAACCAAGTTGAACTTAGTTATAGGTAAGTAGACTTTTCAATTATGCAATACTTTCAAGATTATTGGCAAAAGGTTGTATAGCATCTAACAATTATCATGCACATGAATTACTTTTAAATGTGATAAAAGATACGTTGTATTTAGAATCAACACTTGGTACAATGCAGTGAGACCTATGCAATCATAGGGGAGGAAAGACAGGTGAGTTACTTACAGGTAGGTAATTGATTTTCAAGTTCAGTGTCTGGGGGTTTTGGTCACACTAGGCAAGGTTCGGACCAACGTAGGTACTGCACCACTAGTGTCCCCACTAGTGTCACTGGGGTGGCAAGTTGCAGAGCTCACTTGGCCCAGTGTTATCCTATAGAGGCTTGGGGGCAACTCGAAGTGGCACTGGTTAAAGGCAAGTACCTGCTGGTCAGGGACACAGGCCCTGGGCTTTAAGGTCGGCATTGGAGGGGCTTCCAAATAGCACAGGGGTTGCCGGATGCCAAGTGCAAAGGATGCGTCGGGGAGTGGAGATCCTCGGAAGGCTGGGTGAAGGAATCACATGACTGGAGAGGTAAGTTGGATAGTGGGGGGGATGCCGGGACACTGTTGGTTGGGCACTCCTAAGCCTTTGGGATGCGGGTGCAGGAGTGTCTTTAGGTGTCTGGTTTCTCTGAAAAGATCTGGTTGTGGACGGTGGGATCCTCCAGTTTGAGCTTGCAGGTGCCATTGGGAGGGTCATGAGAAGATGTCCTTCGCTAGATCCCAGGTCCGGATTGCCGGGGAGACTTCACTGGGTCGGTGGGCCACCTGGACTCGGGCCGTGGGCGAATGGTGCAAGTGTTGCCGAACTCCCTGGATCTGGAGGCCTTGTGGTAATTTCTTGTTGGGCAAATCCAGTGTCTATGGGAGACCAGAGTCTTTGTTGAAGGCATCACTGGTCCCCAGGGTTCTTAGAGGTTGCTGGCTGCAGGCCACGCTGTTTTTTGAGGCAGGGTTGCTGGAGGAACAGACAGGCCGGTAGGGCTGGAGCCACGCCAGTCGTCGTCTCCCCTGCTGCATGGCTCTTCGGTCCTATTTCGTAGGTAGTCTAATCTGAGGTTCAGCAGAGTCCTTAAATACTAAGTTTAAGGGAGTTACGGGGGGGGGGGGGTTTATCCATAGTCTATTGTCCCCTAGGATGACTACACCCTTTGGGTGCTCCCTCCCTTTGGGGAGAGGGGCACATCCCTATTTGGCTTAATTCTCGATTTTCAAGTTAGTTTCTAAGAGCGCATTCACCTCGGCTCCTGGCGACCCTAGGGGTGTGCCAGGGTAAGGTGGACACTCCTACTCTCCTTACTAATTATCCTGCCTGTCCTGCTGCCAAAAGTGGGGCCTGGATAGGGGGTGGGCATCTCCACTAGTTGAAGCTGCCCAAATCGGCACATCTCGAGGTGAGAGCCTTTGAGGCTCACCGCCAATTGTGACTTTTTCCGCCAGGAGAGGTGTGAAGCACCTCCACCTAGATCTGGCTTTGTATCTTACCGCCGAGAGCCCAAAGGCTCTCACTCCATGAGGTCAAAAACATGTCTGGTGGTGGTTGGTGGGGATAAGTCAGCCAGTACACGGAGTAGGTAATTTTTAAGGGGGCATCTCTAAGATGCCCTCTGGGTTTATTATGCTGAGAAGCTTGGTACCAAACTTACCATCAGTTAAGCCATTATGGAGCTGTGGAGTTCATAATGAACCCTCTCAGCCCATATATACAATATGGCCTCATTGCATTTACAATATGCCCTCACTGCATTTACAATTTCTGTGAATTGGCACAGACACTGTAGGGGCATATTCCTTAGGCAACTATGCCCTCACCTGTAGTATAGTGCCCTCTGCCTTAGGGCTGTGAGGCCGGTTAGAGGGGTGACTTACCGATCCCACAGGCAGTGGTTGTGGGAATGGCACACATAGGTGTGTGCCATGTCGACTATATAGTTTGGTCTGCACCAAAACACGCAGCCTGCAATGGCAGTGTGTTGACGTTAAGGTGAGGGGTCTCTGAGGGTGGCACAATACATGCTGCAGCCCTCATAGGCCCTCTCTTGCCACAAGGCTCTTGGTACCAGGGGTACCTTTTTACAAGGTACTTGCATGTGGTCTGGAGGTGTGCCAATTGTGGAAACAAAGGTATAGTTTTGGGGGGATAAACACTGGTGCTCGGGCCTTATTAGCAGGGTCCCAACCCACACTGAGTCAAGTTGGCATCCGGAATCTGGCAAAAAGTTGTGGGTAACCATGCAAAAATAGGCACTTTTCTTGTGAACTGCACCATTTACTAGTTGGGTTGGGACACTTCTTTTTGTAGAGTGTGTTTTTGTATCTTTAAACTGCACAGCTAGTGATTCCTCTCATTAGGTTTTCCAGCCATGCCTGGGGCCACACATATTGCACAGTTGCTATATTATTTTCTGGCACCTCCTGACCCATTAAGTTAAAGATTGAGTGTAAAAGAGACATGAGTTACAAAGTTTTAAGAGTTGACCCGCGCACAGCCTAATTGGAAGGCAAGGGACGTTATTTTAAGTCTACCTCCTAAACAGCTAAAAACCTTAATTGGTCTGTCTGCCCCAGAAATTGGCTAATACATTCTTATTTTCTTTCTACATCCTATTTCAGCTTTCTTTATTTACCTATTTTGAACTTTAGTGTTATTTAGTGTGTTTCTAACCAGTTACAGATCCTGTAGTAAGGGCTTAACTGTTCCACTTTGGTGTCCCTGGACAGACAAGTGATGTTGCGGGTAAACTGTAATAAAGACAAGACGACTACTGGAAATGCAAAAGCAGATGTTCGAGGCATATGAGCTGTAGATTGTACACTTTAACATAGATCGCCATCTGGTGTTGGGCTCGGATGCTTGCAGTTTAAGTCGCAGAAATCTTTGTAGTCACAAGATAGGTGACTCCTCCTTCTGGTGATAGTGTTCATGGGCATCAACTCCATCTTCAGATTGTTTTTTCCGCCATCGGGTTTGGATGTGAATTTCTGCGCTCTGGTCGGTGTCGTTATCGAAACCCCTTCGCACAATCACTCACCTCTCAACTATATTGTCTTGATCGCGTTTCCCTTTCGACGCTCATCCTCTACAATCAAGCGACCGAGACTTAGATGCGGGCCGGTGGGCCTACCCGTTCCCACGAGGTTGTACGTCGATGGAATGGACTCCCTTCAAAAAATGTCCCCAGTGTGGTGCTAAGTTCTCACACTCTGACCTACACGTGGTATGTAATCTTTGCCTCTCGCCAGAGCACGAAAAATACACCTGCGAGGCCTTGTCTAACTTTCAGGTCCAAGAAAACCATCTGTGATCGTCTGTCTCGATGCCACTAAATGTCCTGGAGAAGCACTTCGATTCTGGACATCTTTGAACCAGGTCCTCATAATCTTCCAGAACAAGGAGTCAAGGAAGAACAGATCTCAGCCTCTGAAGCTGATGACTTGGTCAACGAGTCACTCCAGATCAACGGGCTGTGAGTACTGAGACCCCTGTCCTTCCCCAGGCCCACACAGTAGGCTCCTGTAACACCTTTGCTCCTAGGTCCACACCGGCTGAATATTTCGTGTGCCCCGCCCGCCGGCTCTGCTATGAAACAAAGATAAGCCTTCGGGCTCGAGCCAACACCGCTCCGGTACTGATAAAACACCTTCGGCACAGACGTCCAAACACATAAATGTGCCACCACCGGTGCAGAAAACACCTTCGCAAAAATCCTTGATGCCGAAACAGTCAAAAACCAAGCCGAAACAGCCTAAACCGAAGTCTTCGGAGCCTAAGAATGTCCCGGAACCATAAACTCTTACACCTAAGCCTAAACAGGATAAAACGCCTCATAAGGCAAAGGAACATGGGGACGAAAAATCTTCCGCTCCGAAAAAGGACACTGGATCCAAACACCCTTCTGTATCAGACCTTCCAGATCCAAAGTAGAAAACAATACATATTGATCCAGAGACTAGTCATATCACTTCCACACCAAAAAGGAAACCAGACTCTTCACAAGATTCTCCAGTTCCTCCTAAGAAACGAAATATAGGCAACAATACCTCTCCACCTCTTCCACCTCCTCCACCCTCTCCTCCTCCTACTGATCCCAATCAACTAATTTCTCCAGTACATTCCCCACAAACCTCGATTTCACCTCCATCACTAGACGAAGATAGTGATTATGGGGGTGGGGATGGGGATAGCGATGAGAACCCAAATCCACAAGGGGATGATGTCGACACACATACCATCCCACAAGATCCAGATCCCTGGCAGGATTATAATACTGATCCAGATCTACTCCATGACCCGGACCTATATCCCTCTCGCCCTTCCTCTCCAGATGACAATATGGGGTTTGCGCGACTAATCACCAGGGCTGCACAATATCATGGTGTACAATTACACTCGGATCCCTTAGAGGAAGACTTCCTATTAGAAACCTTCGCACAGCCACAAAAGTATACACACACCCTACCATTATTGAAGGGATTGTTTAAACAAGCATCAGAAGTACTTAAGACCCCGTCAGGGCCAGGGTTCTTAACCCTAAATTTGATACAAAATATAAGGAAGCTCCCAACAATCCAATATACATCAAGGGTCAGGTCTCTTTAGACTCCCTGGTGGGTCCAGTGCACGTAAAGGGGCCAATTCACTAACCACAGGAGACACACCACCTCCTGACAAGGAATCGAAACCTTTAGACTCATCCGGAAAACGTATTGCGTCACAAGCTGCAAATTATTCGAGAATTGCCAACACCCAGGCTTTGCTGGCAAGATATGACAGGGCTTACTAAATGTAAATGTCAAGGTACTTATAGAGCGACTGTCACCAGACAGCCACCTTGCGGTGTCGCCTTTGCGGTTTCCTGGCGCTGATACTCATACCGCTGTGGAACCCCTCCTGGCTTTCCCTGTGAAGTGTCCACTCCTGAGCACCCCCAGGGTGAAGCCAGGCATCCGTAGCGCTGTTGGGGCCGGTGTGGAGGCTAAGCAAGCTATTGCCCAGAGTTGCAGCGTGGGGCCCGTGATTAGAATAGGCACCGAGGCGAGAATAGACAGGTCCAAGGAAATTGAGCCCGAGCCCCGCCGAGGCCGGAATCGAACCCTGGTCCCTGGCCAGAACTCTGTTTCAGGGTCTAACCATTGAGCCACACTCCTCCACATGATGAGCTTGAAGCTTATCCAGTATCTCCCTGACCAATATGAGGACAAGGCAAATGGCCTGATATAAGGAGGTAAATTAAATACAAATACATCCGTTAAGTGTGCTCTTGATGCAGCTGATGCCGCATCTCGTGCCGTTAATTCCAGCGTTTTATTACGCAGGCTTCCTTGGCTCCGGATATCTGGTTTCAACCAGAGGTGCAAACCAGTTTTCTTAACCAGCCTTTCGACCAAGAACATCTCTTCGGACCTGCAGTCGACACATCTTTAGAAAAGGTTAAGAAAGGTAGAGATTGCAAAATCTATGGGGGCCTTGCAATCTCCTTTCCCGAGGTTCTTTTCGTCGCTCCTTTTTATAGGGGTGGCTCCAAAACCAATGCATCAGAGCAGCCTTTGTCATCCTACAAAAGGCCCAATCAAAGTTCCTTTTCCAAAGGATATTTTAGGGGAGGATACAGGGGTAACAACAATAAGGGAAGAGGACGTGGTAACAACACCCGCACCTCCCTTACAACTTAAATGATTTCCTTCTGATCACTCCACACCGGTCGGGGGACGTCTATCACAGTTCCTACCTGTATGGAATTTCATCACCACAGACAAGTGGGTAAGACAAATTATCCAGTATGGTTACTGCCTGGAATTCTCCTCCAATCCCCCACATATCCCTCCCAAACACCGCCCAATGTCCAGGGAACATTTGACCCTTTTAAAACAGAAGGTTCTGTCTCTTACAAAAAAACGCAATAGAACCAGTCCCCTTGCATCATCAGGGCACAGGGGTTTACTCGCTCTATTTTCTAATCCCAAAAAAGGACGGCTCTCTCAGACCAATACTGGACCTCAGACTCCTAAGCCTCTATATTCAATCAGACCACTTCCACATGGTCACTCTCCAACACGTGCTCCACTACGTCACAAGGCGACTTCCTCTCCACTTTGGATCTAAAGGGCGCCTACTTTCATATTCCTATTCATCCCTCTCACAAAAAATACCTCCGGTTCATAGTGGACGGTCAACACTATTAATTCAAAGTCCTCCCATTCAGAGTGACCACAGCACCCAGAGTCGTCACCAAATGCCTCGCAGTGGTGGCAGCTCACTTACAAAGGCAACACATTCACGTGTTCCCTTATTGGGATGACTGGCTCATCAAAGCTAAGTCTCACAACACTTGTGTACAACACACACACCAAACCATCCAATTACATCACGACTTGGGGTTCACAGTGAACCTCACCAAGTCTCACCTTTAACCATCCAAAATACAACAGTATCTAGGAGCCACTCTAGACACTCCAAAAGCCCTAGCATACCCCAATCCATTCAGGATCTCCACCATGCAGGCTCTAATATCTCAATTTTAGCATCCACATTCATTGCCAGCTTGAGTCTTTATGCAGCTAATCGGAATGATGGCCTCTTGCATCCTCATCGTCCCTTATGCAAGACTCCAGATGTGGCCATTACAAGAATGTTTGGCACATCAGTGGAACCAGGCTCAAGGCCAGTTGACAGATCTGGTGATGTTGGACAGCCACACACCTCACTCTGCAGTGGTAGAACACAAAATCTGTCCAAAGGGCGGCCGTTCTTTGACCCGGTTCCACAAATAGTGCTAACAGATGCATCGCTCACCGGCCGGAGAGCTCGTCTTCAAAACCAAACTGTTCAGGGCATATGAACCCATCAACAAAAACAACTTTGCATAACTCACTTGGAGTTACTGGCAATCTTTCTGGAACTTAAGTCTTCAACTTTTGATAGTAGGCTAAGCGGTCTTGGTACGTACAGACAACATGACCGTAATGTACAACATACAAAAACGGGGGGACACTTCAGCTTTCACGACTAGCGCAAAGCATATGGAGGTTGGCCATTCCTCAAAATGTATGCCTCCTCGCACAACATCTCCCGGGAGTACACTATCAGATCGTGGAACAGCTCAGTCGTCAAACACAGCAGATCGACTAATGGGAACTTTATCCTCAAGCTCCCCTTCCATTCTTTCACATGTGTGGCTACCCATAATTAGACCTGTTCGCCACACCCTAAAACTCTAAATGCCCAAGCTTCGCCTTCAAGTATCCACGTCCATTGTCCAAAGGCAATGCGCTATGGATGAACTGATAAGGCAAATTTGCATACGTTTTTCCGCCTCTCCCGCTCATTCCATTAGTGGTTCGAAAGCTCAAACACTCATTCACAATGATCCGAATTGCTCCAACATGGGTGTAAGAAACTGGCTCTATATATACTACACCCAAATGAGGTATAATGTGTATAGAGTCCAAGTGTCCCCAGAGGTAGGTAAAGGTTAAAGTTCAATAGAACCTTGCTCACTAATAGTGGTAGCTTGGTCGAGCAGTAAGGCAGTATCAGAGGATAGTGTTAAGCATTTGATGTACATACTGAGTCAGCAAATTAATTCACATACTCAAGAACTGAACTCTAGGCCAAATGTTTTTGTATAAAATATACTGTATTTTTAGAACCAAGCAAGTCTGGCGCAGGTAAGCATTAAACTTTTCAGTAATAAGACACTGGGTATAGAACAGTTTGAAAATGCAATAGAAATAGTACTTTGTTTGATTTACAAGGAATGCAGTAGGTTGCATCACTTAGCAAATACAGTACATTGGAATGAATAGGCTTTTTCAGTAAGTGCAGGTAAGTTACTTGTCTCGCTACTTTTCTAACTCCGTGCTGGATACCTAGATTCGGCACTGGGACATTCCCTGGAAACAGGTAAGTAAATACGTTTTGATTATTCACAGGATTTTTAAAGAATATCTTTAGTTTTCAAAACTCCACACATTGTCAATTTTTCTTTCAATGTTTCTGTTAACCTCTGGAGGAAAAACAGGTGTTCGAGGCATGTGGGCTGCTGAATTCATATCTGTGCATAGATCGCCGCCTAGTGTTGGGTCCGGATGATTGCACATTGTTGTCCTGGAAGAGTCTTCGAAGTATCACGAGATAGGTGGCTCCTCCCCTGGACTACAGTGCGCATGGGCATCCCCTCCATCCTTAGATTGTTTTTTCCGCCATTGGGTTTGGATGTCCTAATCTTAGCTCTTGGAGTATTTAGGCCTTTACATTCGTCGGTATTTTCGTTCGGCGCAAAGTATTTTTGTCGAGGGCGTTCTCGAGTAGATCATCGACGATGGAACCAAAGACATCGAATAGCCCCTTTAAGCGTTGCCCTCTTTGCAACGCTAAGTATGCTAGCTTCGACGTGCACCCGGTGTGCAACAAGTGCCTCTCTCCAATCCACGACGAAGCCACCTGTATGGCGTGTTCCCGGTTTCGCTCGAAGAAGACCCTTCGCATTCGTCGAGCAGCTCGGCTCGAGGCACAGAAAGCGACGCCGAACCCGGACAACATCTTCGGGACAGAAGATGAAGAGGTCGTGGACCTTGACGTTCGGGGGGAGCTCTCTGATCCGGATTCGAAGCGAGAATCAGACTATGATGCCGAAGACTAGCGGATAGTAAACTAACAGGAGGATGGTGTCGAAGAGGTAGGAGACGACGAGGAGGCCCTTGGGGCCGAGGAAGATGGCTCAGAAGATGAGCTAGGCCCACATGTCGGTACGGGGCCCAACGAGGCACTCGATAAGGCTCAGGTTGAGGGGTCGCCACAAGGCCTTACCCAAGATCATTCCTCTCGTTCTACAGCCCCGCATAAAGGCCCGGCTACAAACTACCCTAAAGAGCCATCGGTATCGAAAGCGCCATCATTCGATCAAATGCAAATTTCTGCGAGACTCATTCAAATCTTGTGGTATACGGACATGCAGACAGGCAGTCAAACTTTGCTTCAATCCCAGCAAAACAAAACTAAACTGTCAGGCCGTAAAATTCTTTGAACTGGCCGGAGACAGATACATGAGAGCTTGAGGACTGTTGATTTTGACAATGCAACACTTTAATCTGAATCAACTTGTCAAACTCACAGGACAGAGAGAACTTTTAAATACCCTTTGGTTAATTCTCTTTGCAACTTTTAATTGTCCTTTTAATGTTTTTTATTCGACTTGTAAAGATTTAATTAATCATGTACAAATATTTACTTACTTACTACTTACTTACATTCGATCAAATGAAATCGAAACTGAAGGCATAGGCACCTACATCGAAACCGAAAGTGAAAGAGGCTCTCATCGGCAACAAGGCCTCGAAGCCCTCTGAGCCTAACAAACAAAAGAAGGCCGTCGACGCACGGAGACTTCATGGGGACGTCGAGCCGAAGGCGGCGCCAACAACCAAGGTCAAGGTTGCCGTCCCGAAAAAATCGGCGCCGAGGATCGTCGACACAAAAATACAGAGCGCCTCGCGACAGCCGACCCATCCCGGTCCACGTGTCGAGAACACGGCGTCTGGTTCGGGGTTAGATGCCACGTCCAAAAGGGTATCGACGGAACGTGTCGACTCAACAACACAGTCTCCCTTCCTAAAGAAGGTGTCGGAGTCGTTACTCCGCATCCACGACACGGCTTCCATGCTCGGCGCAAAAGCACCCCCGCAGCCGAAGACGGTCAGCGCAGTTCACATCGCGTCGACGCACATAAAATTCGGACTACCACCGGCGGTACGACCGAAGATGTTCGACGCAAAGAAGGGTCTCGAGCCGCAAAAAGGGGTCGACCCGAAGAAACCTGTCGAAGCACCAACAGGAATGCCAATGGGGCAGAGCTGTCGAAGTACCTCAGGAAGATGAGGAGCCAAGGCAGTTTATCGATGCGGAGACTGGTAGACTGTCAATATATAAAAGAAAGATACTGCCAGAGAAATCAATGGAGCCATACAAAATTCCATTGAAAAAGAGGACCACGTCACCAGTTCTAGTAGAACATGTTCACTATTATGACCAGGAGCCTCAGTCATTCTCACCCACACACTTTGATGTGGATGCAGGGGATGCTGGTGAAGTTGAGGACACTTATCCTGTGGACACTGACCCTGAAGATCAAAACCAACCTTGGGTGGACGATATTGGTACAGGGGACCCACATACTGCTCCAGACACACCGGCATATGTGGTAAAATCATCTCCTACTGAGGATACTGCTGCTTTCAATGCCCTGATTGAGAGAGCAGCTAAAAGTCATGATGTACAGCTCCACACTGATCCTATTGAGGATGATTCTCTACCTCAGAAAGATCTGTTAAGACTCTGCCCATGCTGAAGGGGGCCCTAAAACCGGCTAATGACATTTTTAAGGAGACCACAAGGGCGAGGGTACTAAAACCCTAGGATTGACAAAAAATATAGGCCAGCTCCTGTGGACCCTACCGACATAAGAGGCCAGTTGCCTTTGGACTCGTTGGTGGTGTCCAATGCTCGGAAGAGAGCCAATTCACAGACAACGGGTGATGCTCCTCCCCCAGACAAACAGTCTAAGGTCTTGGAAAATTCAGGGAAAAGAGTTGCTGCACAGGCAGCTAACATCGGGAGAATTGCCAACACTCAGGCACTTCTGGCTCGTTACGACAGGGCGCATTATGATACCCTAGAGACACTGCTACAGCACCTCCCAGATCAGTTTAAGGAAGGAGCAGAGTCGCTTATTACAGAAGGTAAGCTCATAAGCAACGCTTCCATTAAGTGCGCGCTTAACGTTGCGGACACTGCAGCTAGGGCTATTAACACCAGCGTCATTTTAAGAAGGCATGCTTGGTTGAGAATCTCAGGATTCAAACCGGAGATGCAAACAACAATACTTAATCAACCTGTCAACCCTGACTCCCTTTTTGGCCCCGAAGTTGACACCACCCTAGAAAAGATCAAGAAAGATACAGAGACTGCAAAGTCTATGGGGGCTCTGCAATCACAGCAGTTTAGGAGTGGGTCCTTTCGTCGCTCTACCAACAGAGGACCCTCTAGAGGCCAGAACTCCCAACAGTCGCATTACACTAAACAAGGTACACAGACCACCTATAATAAAAATAATAGAGGTGGATACAGTGGAAACAACGTCAAGGGCAGAGGCCGAGGAAACAGCTCTAGGTCCTCCGCCACCAACAAACCGTGACGCCTTGTCACTGCCCCCCGACCATGTAACATCTGTCGGGGGGAGACTCCAGGAGTTCCTGCCGGTCTGGAAGTCCATCACTACAGACAGGTGGGTGAGAGACATTGTCCAGTACGGTTAATGTCTGGAGCTCACTTCCACTCCACCAAACATACCGCCAAGACACCGTCCTATGTCCGCAGAGCACTTGCACTTATTCCACCAGGAAGTTCTCAGTATGCTCCAAAAAGGAGCCATAGAACTCGTGCCAGCAGAAGAACAGGGATCAGGAGTGTACTCACTATTTTCTGATCCCCAAAAAGGACGGGTCTCTCAGACCCATACTGGATTTAAGACCTCTAAACCGTTACATTCTGTCAGAGCATTTTCACATGCTCACCTTGCAACAGGTGCTGCCGTTGCTCAAACAGGGAGACTTTTTCGCGACACTAGATCTCAAAGATGCGTATTTCCATATACCCATACACCCAGAAAATATCTCAGGTTCACTGTTCTCAACCAACATTACCAGTTCAAAGTCCTCCCTTTCGGAGTAACGGCACCCAGAGTGTTCACCAATGCCTGGCAACAGTGGCGGCGCACTTAAGGAGACAGCACATACATGTCTATCCTTATCTGGACGACTGGCTTATCCAGGGAAGGTCGGCCCAGCAGTGTGCCAACCACGTAACCCACACAATTCACCTTCACAGCCTTGGCTTCTCCCTGAATTATCCAAAGTCCCACCTTCAACCCGCCCACGTACAGCAGTACCTAGGCGCGACCATAGACACTCTGGCGGCCAAGGCACAGCCCAATTCAGTAAGGATCAACAGCATGCAGTTGCTCATAACAAAGTTCAAACCTCAACACTCACTACCGGCACGAGTGTTTATGCAGTTGATAGGCATGATGGCCTCCTGCATCTTCATAGTCCCGCACGCGAGGTTACATATGCGCCCTCTTCAGGAGTGCTTGGCACGTCAGTGGAATCGGGCTCACGGACAATTGAAGGACCTAGTGTTGGTGAGCGGTCGGGCATACAACTCTCTGCATTGGTGGAATCCACAAAACCTTTGCAAGGGCCGACCGTTCCGAGAGCCTGTCCCACAAATCATACTGACGGCGGACGCATCTCTCCAGGGATGGGGAGCTCATGTACTTAATTACACAGTGCAGGGACTATGGACGACACAGCAACAGAAGATGCACATCAACCTACTGGAACTGATGGCAATCTTCCTAGCAATGAAGGCATTCAAAGTACACCTGTGCAACAAAGTCGTGTTGATCCGGACGGACAACATGACTGCCATGTACTACATACAGAAGCAGGGAGGAACACACTCTCCACAGTTGTCTCATCTGGCTCAGAGCATGTGAAAGTGGGCCATTCAGAGGAACATATTCCTCATGGCGGAACACCTCCCGGGCAAGGACAACCAGATGGCGGATCTGCTCAGCAGACACAGCCACCAAATACACGAGTGGGAGATACATCCATCAGTACTCCAACCGTACTTCCAACGGTGGGGTCATCCAGAGATAGACCTATTCGCCACAAGGGAAAACGCAAAATGCCAAAACTTTGCCGCCAGGTTCCCACATCCACAGTCGCAGGGCAATGCAATATGGATGAACTGGTCAGGCAGATTTGCGTACGCTTTTCCCCCAGCACCATTAATACCGCTGGTGGCACGCAAACTGAGGCAACACTCAATGACGCTCATCCTGGTTGCTCCAACGTGGGCACGCCAACCATGGTACACCACGTTTCTGGAACTCTCCGTGGTACCGCATCAACGACTACGGCTAACACCCACGCTTTTAACGCAGAGCCATGGCGAGATTCAGCACCCAGATCCGCAAGAGCTGAACCTGGCGATCTGGCTCCTGAGATCTTAGAATTTGGCTACCTAAACTTGCCTCCAGAATGTATGAATATCAAGGAGGCACGGAGACCCACTACCAGAGCCTGCTACGCGGCTAAGTGGAAAAGCTTTGTCATTTATTGTAAAAATGACTATCAATCCACTGGATGCATTAACGCAAAACATTATCTGTTATCTATTACACTTGTACCGATGCAATCTGGCATACAATTCCATCCGCATACATTTAACCGCACTGGCAGCTTACCTTCAGAACAGGCAGCACCTCTCACTGTTCAAAGTGCCTGCCATCAGAGCTTTCTTGGAGGGACTCAAACGTGTGATTCCTCCAAGACACCCTCCTTCACCAGTCTGGAACCTACATGTGGTCCTCACCAGACTGATGAGACCACCTTTTGAACCTCTACACTCTTGTGAGATTCAATTTCTAACATGGAAAGTAGCTTTCCTGGTTGCCATTACTTCCCTAAGACGAGTTAGTGAACTTAAGGCACTAACCATTCAAGAGCCATTTATACAGGTTCATGCCAACAGGGTCGTACTACACACCAACCCTACTTTCACGCCCAATGTAATTTCGCAGTTCCATATGAACCAATCCATAGAACTACCGGTGTTTTATCCTAATCCTGAGAATATAGCAGAGAGAATGCTCCACACACTTGATATCAAAAGAGCTCTCCTGTACTATATTGACAGAACACAAAATTTCAGGAAAACAAAACAACTGTTTGTTGCCTTTTCTCCACAGTACAAAGGCAACCCCATTTCCAAAGCAAGAATAGCTAGGTGGATCATTAAGTGTATACAGATTTGCTATGAAAAAGCTAAGCGCACACTAACAATTCCTCCGAGAGCCCACTCCACACGGAAGTTAGGGGCCTCCATGGCTTTCCTGGGAAATATTCCTTTAGAGGAGATATGTAGAGCAGCCACAGGGTCCACTATACATACATTTACAAAACACTACTGTGTAGATGTACACTCAAGACAGCAGGCAGCTGTAGGACAGGCTGTTCTCAAAACTCTTTTTCAGAGTGCTGCAGCTGGCACGGGAAGCTGCCGCTAAATGGAGGGACTGCTATATAATCTATGCACAGAAATTAATTCAGCAGCCCACATGCCTCGAACCGAATATGCTACTTACCAGTATGCATCTGTTCATGGCATGTAGGGCTGCTGACATTCATATTGCCCACCCTCCTCCCCGGCGCCTGTCGCGGCTGCAGCACTCAGTAAATACTAGTTAGCATGGTCATCATTCACTGTATTCCACTCCATCTATGCCACAATGGCGAAAAACAATATAAGGATGGAGGGGATGCCCATGCGCACTGTAGTCCAGGGGAGGAGCCACCTATCTCGTGATACTTCGAAGACTCTTCCAGGACAACAATGTGCAATCATCCGGACCCAACACTAGGTGGCGATCTATGCACAGATATGAATGTCAGCAGCCCTACATGCCAAGAACAGATGCATACTGGTAAGTAGCATATTCGGCAAAGATCGCCATCTGGTGTTGGGCTCAGATGATTGCAGTTTGTTGTCTTGGAAGAAGTATTTGTAGTCACGAGATAGGTGACTCCTCCCCTGGACGATAGTGCGCATGGGCATCGACTCCATCTTTAGATTGTTTTTTTTTTTCTTCTGTCATCGAGTTCAGATGTGACTTTCGGCGCTCCGGTTTGGTACCTTGTTTCCAAACCTTTTCGACTCGCAAACCATCAGTACTCGATGGTATTGTTTCGATCGCGTGACTTCGACTCGCTAACCCCAAACTCCTCTATTCTGGTCGTTAACGCGTGCCGCTGGGCCTATCGGCGCCATTCGTGCCTATTGCTAATGGAAAGGACTCCATTTAAAAAATGCCCCCAGTGTGGAGCTAAATTTCCACAGTGACCACCGCAAGGTCTGCAACCTTTGCCTCTCGCCAGAGCACGAAGAAAAGGATTGCCACGCCTGCGCATCTTTTTTCAATCCGTGATCGCCGGGCTCGATGACGCGTTATGGCTCAACATGCTCCACAGGTGCCGCACGTCCTCTTCGAGGCTCCCGATGTTCCAGAGACAGAAGACTCAGAGGATCTTAATGGCAAAGTTGAGAACCCCCTTTAAGTACGAAAATTGAAGGTCAGGGAGAAGAGGGGAAAGCACAGTATAAAGGAGCTCCCTCGTGACCCATCTTGCTGCATCAAATCTGAGTCCATTTCAGCATGGGCTAACAAAGTGTGTCTGAACAACAACAAGGTATGAAGAGAAGACATGACATAATTCTATGAAGGCTCATTTAACTTTTTGGGTTTATTTCAATATCAAAAATTTCTGTTCGAGGCATATGAGCTGCAGATCACACACTTAGCATAGATCGCAATCTGGTGTCGGTCCCTGATGTTTGCACTTGTTTTTGTCCTGGAAAGACTTTGGAAGTCACGAGCTAGGTCACTTCTCCTTTGGATCATAGTGCGCATGGGCATCGGCTCCATCCTCAGATTGTTTTTTTCCGCCACCAGGCTCGGATGTGTTTCTCGTGCCCCAGCTAGGAACAGATTCATTTTCGACGCACAATCCTTCACCCTTTCTACGGTATTATCTCTATCGCGAACCCTACTCGTTGCGCATCTCTCAAAGTCGAAGTCTTTCATTCCAGTCTCCGTCGGGCCTTGGCATCTGGCGCATGGAAAAGACACCATTCAAGAAGTGTCCTCAATGTGGGTCGAAGTTTCCCACACCGATCTGCATGAGGTGTGTAACCTCTGCTCGTCACCGGAGCACAAGGCCAGAGGCTGTCCAGCTTGTGCCTCTTTCAGCTCCAAGAAGACCATTCGGGATCGGCGAGCTCGCAGGACCATGGCTCGCTCGTTGACAGCCATCCCCTACGACATCTTCCAAGAGGGCGGCGATGTACCGGAGCAGGAGCGGATCGAAGAAGGCCTGGTCAGCGCCTCCGAAGCCGATGACTCCGACGTCGAAGAAATCACTCCGGCGCAGAGGGTCGTAAGTAAAGACAACGACCCGACCCCCTCCATACAAAATAGGCTTCGGTCACACCTTCACCTTCGGGCCCAGGTGCACACCGACACACTGCTTCCCATGCCCTGCCCTCTGGCCAGGCAAAGAAGCCTACCAAGCCTTCCGGCGGCTCTGACTCGAGCCAGCCTGCCTCCGGTGCCGTAACTCAATCTTCGGCACCGAAAAAGAAACCGCCCGCCTCCTTCGTGTCGACTGCTGCTTCCACCTCAAAGCCTTTGACACCGAAAACGAGCACCGACTCGCCGGCACCCAAAAAACACTCGGAGCCGACCAAGAAGCCACTCCTCAAGAGTTCGGACTCCCACTCTACAGAGCCGAAAAAGTCGACACTGAAAAAGCATACAGAGACTGCAAAACAACACAGGTCCAAACCCAAGGACTCTCCGGAGCCAGTGCCGAAAAAGCCCTCTGAACCGAAACACTCGGCGCTGATAAACCAACATTCACCAGAAGAGCTTTTTCGACCAGACCCTGCACAAAAAAACTCTGGTTAAAGACCCTAAAACTGGTCAATTGACACCAAGTTCCAGGAAAAGACCACTGGACAAGCTTACACCTGCTCCACCACCTAAGAGGGACATTGCTACATCCCCTCTTAGAGTCCCTTCTCCACCTCCTCCTCCACCACCTCGTTCTTCTACACCATCTTCTACACCAGTAGATGACACCTCTGACGTGTGGGAGGGGTGGGGGAGGGCGAACGATCTGCCACTAGGAGATCCCAATCCACCTGATTCCCCTGACCCCGGGGTGACTATAATACACCTGATGTCCTTATTCTCCCGCAAGATGACATCTACCCCTCTAGGCCTTCCCCACCAGAGGACACCATGGGCTTTAATCAGCTTGTACACCGAGCTGCCCAATACCACGGGGTCGACCTACACACAGACCCCGTAGTGGAGGATTTCTTGTTGGACACTTTCGACAACACCCAAAGGTCCACATCTACTTTACCCATGCTCAAAGGAGTTATTAAGCATGCTCCAGATGGATTTAAAGATCCTGTTAGGGTTCGAGTCATCAACCCTCACGTAGAGAAAAAAATACAAAGCTACCCCTACAGACCCAGCTTACTTTAAGGGCCCTCTTCCATTAGACTCCATAGTGGTATCCAATGCCAGAAAGAGGGCTAACTCTCAAACATCAGGTTACGCAGCCCCACCCGACCAAGTCTAAACTCTTGGACGCCTCCGGCAAGAGAACAGCCTCACAAGCAGCTAACATATGGCGCATCTCTAACACTCAGGCCCTGCTAGCCAGATACGATTGGGCACACTATGATGAGTTAGAGTCCCTATTGCAACACCTCCCTGTGAGAAAGTGCCATCTTTCTTGCGTAGTATGCCCCCACTTTTTGCTGAATTGCTGATGTACTTTGTCTGAAAATACTCACCTGCTATCAGTAGAAATCCCAGTGCTGGATCTTGGCGCCCAGCACTGACCCTGAAAATTAATTACAACCATACTTACCGCTAACCCAATTTTCTTCCATAGGAAACCATTGACTATTTTTCTGTGAAATTTCTTCTGTCGATTTTTTTTTTTTTTTTTTTTTTTTTTTTTTTTTTTTTTTTTTTTTTTTTTTTTTTGGTAACTACAAATATTCTTTAATAATCGCACCAACTGTGAAAACGTAATTGCTTACCTGTTTTAGATGGATGTCCCAGTGCTGAACCTGGGAGCCGAGCACTGGATTACAAAAGTAACGAGAACATACTTTACCTGTAATTTGAATTTCCTTCCATAGGATAACATTGCCTGTTTTTTGCTGAAAAAGTTTCGAAGTGTCGATTTTACAAACTTACAAATATTCGTTAATCGCCTGTATAACAAACACATTCTTTCAACTGTTTACAGGCGATGCACCAGTGCTGGATCTAGGATCCTACACAGACCTAGAAAAACTAACCATAACTCCACTTACCTGCTAAGTGAATTTCCTCCCATAGGATAACATTGGTGATTGTATGCGAAAAGTTTCTAAGTGTCAACTTTAAAAATACAAAAATATTGCATAATTTCAACTGTAACCAACGCTTTTACTGAATTGTTTACAGGAAATGTCCCAGGACTGAATCCAGGGTCCAGTCCTGTGGTTTGAAAAGTAATCCTTAAAGTAACTAATTGCATTAGACTAGAAATTCCCATTGAGCTCAATGTATTATTGTGTTTGAAATTGTGTTGCCTATTGCAACCACTGTAACTGTTATATTCAAAAGTCTATTGCCTATTAAAGTATTTATCTAAGGCATCTCATTCTGAGAAAGTATATTTTGATACCTATTATTGGTTCTAAAATAAAACTATATATTTTTATACAAAAAAAACATTGGCCTAGAGATCAGTTCTTGTGTGTGAGACCATTTGCTGACGGAGGGTGTACAACAAATTCTTTACACTGTCCTCTGATACTGCCTTACTGCTCAACCAAGCTACCACTTTAGAGAGTAAGGTTATATCTAACATTAGCCTCTGCCAAGCTGTGTGTGTGTGTGTGTGTGTGTATGTATGTATGTATATATATATATGTGTGTGTGTGTGTGTGTGTGTGTGTGTGTGTGTGTGTGTGTGTGTGTATATATATCTGTTCCTGCTTGGGAGTAGGTTTGGAGCACCTCCACCCAGAGCAGGCTTTGTTCCCGACCCACTAGAGCAGAAGGCTCCCACCTCAGGGTGTCAAACCTGTCAAGAGGTAGCAAGCTGGTGGGGACCAGTTAGGCGCACACTAGCTAGTTGGTACGATTTCAGGGGCACCTCTGAGGTGCAGTCTGGGTGCAGTTTTTAATAAATACACCAAAGGCATCACTGTGGGTTTATTAAGCTGAGATGTTTGATACCAAACATCTTTGAATTCATGGAGATGTGGAACTCGTAGTGACAAGCTCCCAACCCATGTACTCAGTATGGTTTTGCTGTGCACTTATAATGTCTAAGAATAGATGTAGACTCTAAAGGGGCATTGTGAGAAAGTGGCTCTGTATATACTGTTCCTTAATAGGTACAGGGTGTACAGAGTCCACAGACCCCAAGGGTTTAACAGAGGTTAAAGTTAGATATAACCTTACTCTCCAAAGTGGTAGCCTGATCGAGCAGTAAGGCAGTATCAGAGGACAGTGTAAAGCATTTGTTGTACACACTCAGTCAGCAAATAGTTCCACACACTCAATAACTGAACTCTAGGCCAATGGTTTGTATAAAAAAAAAATATATGCTTGTTTTATTTTAGAACCAACACTTGGAATTAAAATATACTTTCTCGACAGGAGAGGTTTCATAAAAATACTTTTGTATATGCAATGGACTTTAGTAAACAGTTACAAGTAGTTGCAGTAGGCAACTCTATTCCTAAACACAATACATTGAGCTCAATGATAAATTCACGTTATGTGTAACAGATTACTTTTTAGATTACTTTTGTAATTCCAAGACTGGATCCTAGATTCAGTCCTGGGTCAGTTCTCAGAATCAGTTGATGAAAGTCGATTTTGGTACTGAAATGATTTTTAACTAATATTTCACTATTTTAAAAGTTAACACTTGTGAAATATTTCAGAGCAAAAAAATCAATGATTCCCTATGGAAGAAAATTCAGGTTATAGGCACAGTAGGTTATCGTTACTTTTGTAATCCAGTACTGGGTGCCTAGACTCAGTACTGGGACCTTTATCCAAAACAGGTAAGTAATTACGTTTTCAGATGTTATACGATTTTTGAAGAATATTTACAAATTGCAGAAATCAACACTTAGAAGAAATTTCACAGAAAAACAGTCAATGGTTTCCTATGGAAGAAAAATGAGTTAAAGGTAAGTATAGTTGTGGGTACTTTTCAGAGTCAGTGCTGGGCACCAAGATCCAGCACTGGGAGCTCATTTAAGAGCAGGTGAGTAAAGTCTTTTTTGTCACTCGGCTGATTTTTGGTGAATATTTGAAGATTTGAAAAGTCCACACTTAGAAGAAATTTCAGGAAAAAGCCAGTCAATGTTACCCTATGAGGAAAATAGTGTTTGCGGTTTAAGGGTAAGTACTCGACTGGCACAGTTGAGGTTCTGGGCACAGACTCGGGGGTCTCCCAGGGTCAGGTAGGTACAGTTGGTTCACCCTCAGCGACTCTAGGGCGGCCGGGTGCAGAGGGAGTTAGGCCCAATGTTATCCTATGAGGGATAGGGGTGGCCTTGTTTGGTGGCTGCTGTCTGGCAAGCCACGCGGCTGTGGGAGCTGGGCTCCTGGTCACTTACTCAGGGCAAGTGGGGAAGTAGGAAAGTGTAGAGTTTTCACTGCCAGGGCCACTCGGGCGGCTGGGTGCAGAGTGCTTTTGAGCCTTCGGGCGCTCAATTGATTTCAATGGGAAATCTCCGGTTTGTAAAAAGACTGCAAGCTCGGGGACGAGGACTCTTCAGGTGCCGCCACCACTTCGAGAGGTAAGTTGGGTAGTTGGAGGATACAGAGGGCCGCGGTGCACCGGGTGCAGGGGTGCCTTTTGGTGTCGGAAAATCTTACCCTCTGTTGATCGCGGTTGGGGTGGCACACTGTTCTGAGGCTGCAGGCTTCTTCAGGATTGTCGAGTGGGGTCCTTGGGTGCCGGACTCGGGGTCACAGTCGCCGTGGGGTCGTCCTCGTGGGTTTAGTTCACTCCGGCACCGGCCAGGCTTGGCTGGTGCAGAGTGGGCTGGGATCGCGGTTCCGGGCTGCTGCCAGGGGTGAAAGGTAGGTTCTGAGTAGAACCTCTACTCATGGGAGTCCCAGGGAATCAGAGTTCAAAGGTAGCCAGGTCCTCCGGGGTTTCTGAGGTTGCTGGCCACAAGAGATGCCGTGCTGGAGCAGGAGCAGGTTCAAGGGTCGACAGGCCGGTAGGGCTGGGGCCAAAGCAGTTGGTGTCTTCCTCTTTTTAGCAGCTGCAGGGCAGGTCTTGGTTCTTCTTGCTCTTCTTGTAGTTTCGAATCTGGGATCTGGGGAAGGAAGGTTCAGGGTGCCCCTAAATGCTAGATTTAGGGGCGTTACTGGTAGGTGAAGGGCAGGGGCCAATGGGTCCCTGTCCTGGGGTGGGTACACCCCCTATCCTGCCTCTCTCCTGTGGGAGGGGGGCAGGAGCCTAGTCCTGATTGAGCAGGGCTTCCCATCTTCAAGATGGCGAGAGCCCGGAGATGTGCTTCACCTCGCCTCCCCCACCTGAGGGGTGGGGTTGGCAGGCTGGCACATCCACTGTCCTTATTTGAGATTTCCGGCCAAGCTTCCCGCCAGAGTGGGGGGTTGCAGTGGCCTGGGGAGGCTCACCGAGGCGGAATGCCTTTGAAGCTTCCCACTGCCCATCCTGGGGGAGGAGATTTAGCACCTCGCCCAGGATGTGCATTGTTGCAGGCCCAGGAGAGCAGGGGCTCTCCTACTCAGAGGTCCAGCAACATGTCTGCTGTGTGGCAACCTAGGCAGCCTCAGAACAGACGTGGTTTGTAGGTTTAGGATTCAGGGGGCCTCTCTAAGATGCCCTCTGGGGTGCTTGATACATTAAATCCCACACTGGCATCAGTGTGGATTTAATGTGCTGAGCAGTTTGCTACCAAACTTCTCAGTCTTCAGTGCTGCCATTATGGTGCTGTGGAGTTCGTGTTTGACAAGCTCCCAGCCCCATATTCTCTTAGCTGGCAGCACTGCACTTAGTGCCCAGGAATGGACCTGGGTACTGTAGGGGCACAGGGCTCCTGCCTCTGTGTCCACACCACTGGCATAGGGCACCCAGCTAGAGGGGTGGCTGATGTATGCCAGGGCAGTGTAGGTTGTGGGCATGGCACACAGGTATGTGTGCCATGTCGACTCTTGTTTTGTCTTGTATCCAGACACTCAGCCTGCAAGAGCAGTGTGTGTGTGTGTTAGGGTACAAGGCCCCTAAGGGTGGCACAATGAGTGCTGCAGCCCTTAGAGGCCTTCCCTGGTCACAAGGCCCTGGGTACCTAGGGTACCATTTACCAGGGGCTGACATGTGGCCCGGGTTTGCCAATTTGGGTTTTGGCTGTTAGGCAGTTTTTAGGGAAGGAACACAGGCCCTGGGCACCTGATTGGCAGGAGCCCAGGGCACAACAAGGAAAAGTGCATCAGCTATTAGGCAAAAAAAGGGGGGGTTACTGCAACAGAAACCCACTTTCTTACAGGCATATCTGCTCATGCAGTTATGCCCTCACAAGAGGTATTGTGCACCCTGACTTAGGGCTGTAAGACCTGGTGTAGGGGTGACTTACCTATGCCTCTTGCAGTGCTGGTAGGCCTTGCACACAGAGATGTGTGCCAGGTAGACTTCACTTTTAGTTGCTCCAAAACACGCAGGTTGCTGTATGCCTGTGTTTGGGGGGGGGGTCCTCTTAGGGTGGAATAATATATGCTGCAGCCCTTAGAGATCCTCTCTGGTCACCAGGTCCTTGCTACTACTGGTACCTTTTACAAGGCAGTAATGTGAGCCTGAGGTGTGTCAATTGGGGAAACAAACGTAGAAGGTTTGAGAAATAACAGAGGCACCCGGAACCTTTTTAGCAGGGACCCGATGCACACTCAAAGGTGGATCATTCGGGCTAAAAGTGGGGTTAACCATGCCAAAAAGAATACTTTCCTACAGTCCTAATAAATTCAGTACTGGCAACCGTGTAGCTTTATTAAGACAGGGTTTTCAATACCATGCACCATGGCTTTCCTGTACACTTACAATAACTAGTAATAGACCTAGACTTCACAGGGGCATATATGTTGATGTAATGAGATAGATCCTCAAATTAAACACACCCTACCTTGGGGCTCCAAGGCCTGCTGTAGTGGTGGCTTAAATATATTTTATGCTATGAGTGTGCTATGTCATGTTTTCAATCATGGTTGCACCATGTCACACAGCCTGCAATGCAAGTCTGCATGCAGTTTGTCTCTTAGGGTGACATAATGCATACTTCAGCCCTTAGGGACCCTCTTTAGTACCCATGCCCTAGGTACCAGGGATACCATTTACTAGTTATGGGGTACTGAAGTGTGTGCTGATAGTAACGCAGACCGTTTTACCTGGTTTTTAGGGACAGAGCACTGGCACTGGGGCCTGGTTAGCAGGGACCCAGTGCACACCAGATGAAAAAACATCTGTACCAGTGGTGAAACGTGGGCGCGACATAAAACAAAGGAGCACTTTCTTACACGATCTACTTTGGGCCCTGGGGCCTGCACCTGTTTTTGGTGGCTTCTCTCTGTATGCCCCAGGAGGCCTCTGGCTCAGTTTCCGAGTCCGCGATGCCAGTCACGCAGGCATCGCCCCAGGGCCCTCAGCCTGCTATGTAAACATGGAGCGCTCATCAGGGGCCACACATCGCTCCGTCCTTAGCAACCACCTCTCAGCATCTTCGGGGACGCAGGCAAGGTTGCTGACAAGGCGGCGGTCCCACGAGGCTTTTCCTCTTGCTGGGTCTTTGGCCTGCACCAGGTCTTGCTGTGCAGAAGGCAATCTTAGGATGTATCATACTCTGCATCAAAATCTGCTATGCATTGGCTAAGAAGCAACCCTCTAAGGGTTTGGGTACTCATTCCACCAGAACTAAAGCTGCAACCACTGCGTTAGCTCACTGAGTTCTAGTCCTTGACATCTGCCAGGTAGCAGCATTGGCTTTCCTGCACACATTTACCAAACACTGTCTGGACAGTCCGGTCCGTAGGGATGGGCACTTTGTCTGTTCGGTCCTGGAGTACTTCATCTTGTGAAAGTGGACTGCAGGCCTACCTGCGAGAGGTATCGCTTGGGTATCTATACTAAGGTAAGGAATCTGCGGCTAGAAGTGTCACATAAACAAGTGAAATACTTATTGTAGTGCCTTATGTACCGACCCGCCCATCCTCCCCTCACTGTGAACAGATTTCTAGGGACAGTACTTTCCCCTTTCAGGGCACTGGTTTTCCATACCAGTGTTCAATGTACTTTGTGGCTCTGCACTTCTGGTGTGGAAAGTTGCAATAACAACTTGTCAGTGCACATATGTGGTGCTTATATAGTCCCTGCGAGCGTCTCTTCCGGCTTGGACGACGCCAACAACACCACACGTAGCCCAATGACTCAATCCACCGGTGTACAGGGGTACTCCCAACAATATTCCAGATCTAGTCTGACACCTGGGGCTAGCTCAAGTTAAAGAATCTGCAGCTAGATGGTCTGTACCAGATAAGGCTTTACCGAAGGTAAGTAACTTGTCATTCACTTCATGTCATGCTTTGCAAATCTACAAACTGCTTCTGAGTGCTCTATACCCAAATTGTTAATAGATAAGTATGCATCTAATGTATTGCAATGAAGGAACATTTCTTTATGCCTCTGAATTTTACATTTTTTCTTTACAAAACAGGGACAAGTCTTTTACCACGACAAGTTTTGCTTGCAGGAATGTAATCTGTATCCCCTTATGTTGGGCATTAGCTCCCACTTACTAAATTTAAATGATAATCACTTCCAGATTTATGCAGTACATTAGTATGTTTTAACCTGGCTATGTTTACTAAACCTTAGTATGTGGACATTTAGGTCTACTTGAGAAGCCGCACAATGGCACATATTAAGGAAAAGGTTTACAACTTTTATTGCATGCTGTTTTCAACAGAGGCTGGAGTACTGCTTTGTAGTGTATGCTCTACTGTTCTTTTGAGAGAAGATTTCTGTTCTATAAAGTCATTTAGCATAAAAAGGTTTTCCACCATATATTTACATGCAACTTTCACAACTACTGATGGAGAAGAAGAAATTCGTATCGTTCCAAAGCTATGCCTATCAAATCACATTGGTAACAAGCCATTTGTTTCATAATTCTGTCGAATATTGTTTGTCTGCATGACAGAGGACTGCTGTACATAATTATTCACTGCATTTGAAACGGGGAATGAGACCAGTAGACATTTTGGTGTATAGTTGTTGCATCTCACCATCTTAGTGTGGTGAACAAACCGTTCAATTTCCTGCCAGGAGTTCAGTTCAGGTATGCCCACTACCAATGTATTCAGAATCTAGGATCTCCAGAGTCACAAGTGCGAAAACAGTCTAATAGTTTACTGAATTGGTATTTTAAAGTGTAGTTGGTTTTAAATTAAACCTGTACCATAGCAGGTTTTGTTATGCCGTGTGGTGGGCCATGCCATCCAAATCTGCCAGGAGAAGATTTGCAAAACATGGAGATTTTTATGAATGTTTTATATAGCATGTGCATATATGACAAATTCATTACAGTGAAGTAACTTTAACTCTAGTAGTCTATTTGCTGTTTTCTCTGATAGATTCAAAAGTAACACACCCAACTTTGCTATGAATGTAAAGAGATTTAAACATATACATTGAATGAAGTGACCCGATTAGGGCCACCTGGGTCACCACTGACCACCTCTCAGTCTTCAATGGCAAATGAAGAGTCAAAGAAAACAGAGAATATACACAGATAATCATTTATTGTGCAAGCTCAGAGCGGGGCCCCGTCTGCAGTCTTGAGTGTTAGAGGCAACTGAGAAACTGTAAGCATAAAGATACATTATATGCATTGCATGGTCAACTAATCAAACTCACCATCGAATTTTCCAAACTGATGTGGATGAACAGCGTAAAGACAGAAAAAAACTTCTACTCTCGTATCTTGCACAACCCAGAACATTTTCAAGGCCGTTCCACCCTGCTCTGCAAATAAATTGCCAGACAGGTGGGAGAGGGCCTTTACCTAGAGAGAAAGTTATGCACTGGCACTAACAGTTTGTTGCAGAAACAAAACTTAGCAAGAAGCATTTCTCAGAATCGAGCAGGATTAGTTTTGAATAGCAGGAAAATAGCATCTAAAGGAAAATGGCGTAGGTAATGCTAACTTATACATGGCATTAAAAGGTATCGGCGAGCATAATCTAACAACTTATTGCAATTTTGTCACAGCCAAAGAAGTGGTCTCACATTTTTTTGACTACATTACTACTAAGATGTTATTCATGTTCAGAGGTACATGGTTGACCGCTAATAACTCGGGACAAAACCTTTAAAAACATTTGCACCATCTGAATTTAGAAGTGATGTCAGGCTGCATACACATTGTGACCGGAGTAAATAGTTAAATGTTAATTTTCTAAATTAATTTTACTTCTTTCTTTCAGGCCAACAGTTTCATCGTCTCATCTGTTTCTGCCCCATCATGGCTTCATCGTTTCATAATTGGCAAAAAAGGGCAGAACTTGGCAAAAATCACTCAGCAGATACCAAAGGTATGTGTGGGACTTTGACATTGCTTGGATAGTAGTGGTAATTGCTGTATGTCTCCCTTAAGGTACAGTTCATAAGAATATAGTGTTAGCAGGATATGTAGCTGTAGATATACATGCTATGCATACTCCTGCCATCTAGTGTTGACTTTGGAAGTATGCCAGTTTTTGTTCGAAGAAGTTTTTTGATTCATGAGGCGTAGTGGCTCTCCCTTAGTTGGCAAAGCGCATAGTCTCCAGGGTTAGATTGTTTTATTCTACTTTTGGGATTGGATGTGCTTCACTGGGTCTTTAAACCAACACTTTGTGGAGACATTTATTGGAGCTTCTCGAGTTTTCTGCTCCCAGTAACCCTCAACAATCCTTTGGTGCGCCTACGTTTTGCAGTGTGAATGTTTCCTGGATTCGCATGCTGTGCATTATTCTGCCATCTGGAACTCTCCTCTTACATAGTAGTCTCTATTCCTTAGTCAAGCCTCTCCTGATGTCAGACGTTCTCCCTGGAATTCTCTGTCCATGGTGGCAATCTTCATAATCTTTTTTCGTGCTTTTGGGTTTGAAAGTATCGCTGAAGCTCTCCATTTAAACCAAAGGAAGAAAAGAAATATACCGGGGAAGTTCATTTCCATAGCAAAAGGAAGTGAGCCTCACATAGAGATTCTGCTGACGTCCAATGACAATCACTAAAGTAGATGGAACATGTGTTGAGTGGAGGGCACAGACTGGGCGGACACTGAGCAGACTCCTCTGTGTGAGATGGAGAACACATCTTTCTGTTTTTGCTTGAAGTACCCTCAAGTTTGCCTAGAGTTACAACCACCAGATGGGCAAACTCTGCCTGCCAAGAGACATCAAATCTGACACCTGTGAAGTGTGAGAAAGTGCCGTCTTTCTTGCATCGTATGCCCCCCCTTTTTGCTTAATTGCTGAATGTACTTTGACTGAGTGTGCCCTGGACTCCTGCCAATCAGGTGCCCAGGGCAGATGTTCCTTCCCTAAAACCCAAATTGGCAAACCCTGGTCACATGTCAGCCCCTGATAAATGGTACCCAGGGCCTTGTGACCAGGGAAGGCCTCTAAGGGCTGCATCACTTATTGTGCCACCCATAGAGGCCCTGTACCCTAACACAAACACACTGCACTTGCAGGCTGAGTGTCTGGGTACAAAAAAAAACCAAGAGTCGACATGGTCCACATCCCTGTGTGCCATGCCCACAACCTACACTGCCCTGGCATACATCAGCCACCCCTCTAGCTGGGTGCCCTCTGCCAGTGGTGTGGGCACAGATAATGAGCCCCGTGCCCCCACAGTACCCAGGTCCATTCCTGGGCGCTGTAAGTGCAGTGCTGCCATTTAGGAGTATATGGTGCTGACAGCTCGCCAAACACGAACTCCACAGCACCATAATGGCAACACTGAAGACTGAAGTTTGGTATCAAACTTCTCAGCACATTAAACCCGCACTGATGCCAGTGTGGATTTAATGTACAAAGCACTACCGAGGGCATCTTAGAGATGCCCCCTGAAACCTAACGTACAATCCACGTCTTGTCTGAGAAGCTGCCTAGGCTGCCACACAGCAGACATGTTGCTGGACCCCCGGGTGGAGACCCCCACTCTCCTGGGCCTGCAACAATGCACATCCTTGGCAAGGTGCTAGGTCTCCTCCCCCAGGATGGGCAGGGGGATAGCTTCAAAGGCATGCCGCCTTTGTGAGCTTCACCAGGCCACTTGCTGCCCCTACTCTGGTGGGAAGCCTGGCCGGCAACCCCAAATAAGGACAGGGGATGTGCCAGCCTGCCAACCCCACCCCTCAGGTGGGGGAGGCGAGGAAGCACATCTCCAGGCCCTCGCCATCTTGAAGATGGGAGGCCCTGCCCAATCAGGACTAGGCTACTGCCCCCCTTCCACAGGAGAGTGGCAGAATAGGGGGTGTAACCACCCCAGGACAGGGACCCATTGGTCCCTGCCCTTTACCTACCTGTAACGCCCCTAAATTTAGTATTTAGGGGCACCCTGAACCTTCCTCAGATTCCAGATTCCGAAAAACAAAGAGCAAGAAAAAAGAAGACCTGCCGTGCAGCTGCTAAGAAGAGGAAGACACCAACTGCTTTGGCCCCAGCCCTACCGGCCTGTCGACCCTCGAACCTGCTCTTGCTACATCCCGGCACCTCTTGTGGCCAGCGACCTCACAAACCCCGGAGGACCAGACTACCTTTTGTCTCTAAGCACCTGGGACTCCCATGAGCAGAGGCTCTGCTCAAAACCAGCTTCTAACCCCTGGCATCGGCCCGGAACCGCGAACCCTGCACACGCCAAGCCTGGCCTATGCTGGAGTGAACAAAGACCCCGAGGACGTCCCCCCGGCGACTGTGACCCCGAATCTAGCACCCAAGGACTCACCTCGATGCTCCAGACTATGCCTGCAGCCTCAGAACCAGGTACCCCCAACAACCGCGATCAACAGAGGGTAAGATTTCCCGACACCAAAAGGCACCCCGGCACCCTGCGGCCCCCTGTGCCCAACTCCTGGGTACCTACCTATCCTCCAACTACCCACCTTGCCTCTCGAAGTGGTGGTGGCACCTGAAGAATCTTCGTCCCCGAGCTTGCAGTCTTTTTTCAACCCGTTGAAATCCATTGAGCGCCCGAAGGCTCAAGAGCACCCTGCACCCAGCCGCCCGAGTGGCTCTGGCGGTGTAACCTCTGCACCTATCTACTTCCCCATTCGCCCTGAGCAAGTGAGCAGGAGCCCAGCTCCCACAGCCACGTGGCCTGCTAGTCAGCAGCCGCCAACCAAGGCCCCCCCCCTGCCTCCCATAGGATAACATTGGGCCTAACTCACTCTGCACCCGGCTGCCCCTGTGCCGCTGAGGGTGTAACAACTGTACCTACCTGACTTACCTGATAGCCGATAAACACATTTTCTCCATAGCGTAACATTGACTGGTTTCACTTGGAAATTCTTTTAAGTGTCGAGTTTTTAAACTTTAAAATCACTAAGAATCAGCCCAACAACAAACTAAAATACTCACCTGCTATTAGGAGATATCTCAGTGCTGGATATTGGTGCCCAGGACGGACCCAGAAAAATATTCACAACTGTACTTACCAATAACCCAATGTTCGAGGCATGTGAGCTGCAGATTATACACTGTGCATAGATCGCCATCTGGTGTTGGGCCCGGATGTTTGCAGTTTGTTTTTGTTCTTGGACAGTCTTTGGAAGTCACGAGTTCGGTGACTCCTCCTTCGGTCCGTACTGCGCATGGGCTTCGGCTCCATCCTCAGATTGTTTTTTTCCGCCATCGGGCTTGGATGTGATACTTTGTGCTCCGGCTTCGAACCCTTCCAGTTCGACCTTCGATGAAAAATCCTCGTCCATCGAGATTCTTCAGACGAAATCGGCTTCTTCATCTCTCTCTTCGGCACTTCCTCGATTCCAGGCAGCGGCCTTCGGGCCTATCTCGACTCCGGTCTCGGCCGATGGAAAGGACTCCCTTCAAGAAGTGCCGAAAAATGTGGGTCTAAATTTCCCCACACCGAACTCCATCAGGTGTGCAACCTCTGCCTCTCTCCCGAACACGAGGCCCGAGACTGCCCCGCCTGCAAGTCTTTTCGATCGAAAAAGACTATTCGAGATCGACTAGCTCGACGCACCATGGCGCACTCATCGACCTGATATCTTCGGAGAAGACACCGGAGCTTCGGGACAGCAGCCCACCGAACAGGAGGACGATGTCGTCAGCGCTTCCGAGGCCGACGACTCCGACGTGGAGGAGATCACACCGGCACAGAGGGTCGTGAGTACTCTACCCCCTCCCACTCCCGCGCCCATACCGAAAGAGACTCCGGTTACCCCTTTGCCTCCGGGCCTAGGGAAAACCAAGCATACCGCTTCCATCACCCCACCTTCGGGCCCGGTGAAAAAGCATCACAAGTCTCCTGGCGGCTCGGGCTCGAGCCAGCCTCCTAGTGGCGCCGAAAAACACCCTTCGGCACCGAAGAAAACCACACCAAGCTCCGTTCCGAAGCCATCGGTGTCGAAACCTGGCCTCTCGGTGCCGACCAAACATAAATTCCTCGGCACCGACGCTTCCGTGTCGAAGCCTGCCTCGGCGCCGAACAAAAAATCGGAGGCCCCGAGAAAGCATGGCGCGGATAAAAGAATGAAGCCGTCGGTTCCGAAAACATCGGCACCGATAGAGGAATCTGTGCCGGAGGAGCTTTTCACGCCAGATCCTCTTCAAAAGACTTTAACAAAGGATCCAAAGACTGGACATTTAACTTTGTCTTCCAAGAAAAGACATTTAGACAAGCCAACACCTCCTCCACCGCCAAAACGGAAGGACTTTGCCACATCCCCATTCAGAGTACCCTCTCCACCTCCTCCACTCCCTCCATCTCCGCCCCACCTTCTCCACCCTTGCCTCATCGCTCTCCAACCCCGTCTCCAGACCCTGATGACCAAGGGGATCCATACTATGATCCAACAGATGCCCCGCAGGACCCCACTCTTCTGGGAACACAGACCCATGGGAGGATTATCACAATCCAGATGTCCCAGATGTGTCTCCTGATGATCTTTATCCATCCCGGCCATCTCCACTAGAGGAGTCCCTGGGGTTCCACCACCTCTTACAACGGGCGGCACATTATCATGGGGTGGAGTTACACAGTGATCCAGTTGAGGAAGACTTCCTACTTGACACGTTTGACATAGCAGATAAATCCACCGCTATATTACCCATGCTTAAAGGGGTGACCAAACATGCGACAGAGGTTTTCAAAGACCCCGTCAGGGCTAGGGTCTTAAACCCCAGAATAGAAAAGAAATACAAGGCAGCCCCCACAGATCCTGCCTATATTAAAGGACCTGCGCCCCTAGACTCATTAGTGGTTTCCACAGCTAGGAAGCGCTCCAACTCTCAGTCATCTGGTGAGGCTCCACCACCCGATAAGGAGTCCAAGCTCT
Organism: Triturus cristatus; assembly: GCF_964204655.1. NCBI lineage: Eukaryota > Metazoa > Chordata > Amphibia > Caudata > Salamandridae > Triturus > Triturus cristatus. Next base: position 646,240,669 of record NC_140594.1, on the reverse strand, counting down.
TAGATGCGTCAGGCAAACGCACTGCCTCGCAAGCTGCCAATATGTGGCGCATCTACGATGAGCTGGAGGCTCTCATGCAACATCTCCAAGAGAAATATAAAAATAAGGCTCATGAACTAATACAAGAAGGAAAGATTATTACTAACACCTCTATTAAATGTGCACTTGACGCAGCAGACACAGCTTCCAGGGCTATAAACACCAGTGTTCTGCTTCGCCGCCACGCCTGGCTCAGGATCTCAGGCTTTAAACCAGAGGTCCAAGCATCTATATTGAACCACCCTTTTGACCAACACATATTTGGCCCAAAAGTAGTCGAAGCCCTGGAAAAAATAAAGAAGGGTTCGAGGCATGTGGGCTGCTGAATTCATATCTGTGCATAGATCGCCGCCTAGTGTTGGGTCCGGATGATTGCACATTGTTGTCCTGGAAGAGTCTTCGAATATCACGAGATAGGTGGCTCCTCCCCTGGACTACAGTGCGCATGGGCATCCCCTCCATCCTCAGATTGTTTTTTTTCTGCCGTTGGGTTTGGATGTCCTATCTTAGCTCTTAGAGTAGTTAGGCCTCTACTCGTCGGTATTGTTTTCGTTCGGCGCCGAGTTATTTCATCGAAGTTAGCCATTTGCCCTTCGACGTCCAAGGCCCGAGCGGGATCGACGATGGAGCCAAAGACTTCAAATAGCCCCTTCAAGCGTTGCCCCCTGTGCAACGCGAAGTATGCTCGCTTCGACGTGCACCCGGTGTGCAACAAGTGCCTCTCCAACCCACGACGAAGCCACCTGTATGGCGTGTTCCAGGTTTCGCTCCAAGAAAACCCTTCGCATTCGTTGAGCAGCTCGGCTTGAGGCGCAGAAAGTGGTGCCGAACCCGGACAACATCTTCGGGACCGAAGATTAGGAGGTCGTGGACCTTGGAGCTTGGGGAGAGGTATCGGATACGGCGTCGGGAGCGCGAATCCGACTATGATGCGGAAGACTAACATATATTAAAACTAGAAGACAACGTCGTCGAACAGGTAGACGACGAAGGGGCCCTTGGGGCCGAAGAGGATGGCTCAGAAGATGAGCTAGGCCCACAGATCGGCACAGGGCCCACGGAGACACTTGATAAAGCGCAGGTCGCGGGATTGCCACAAGGCCTTACCCAAGACCATTCCTCTCGTTCTTCCGCCCCGCATAAAGGCCTGGCGTTGAACTATCATAAAGAGCCATCGGTATCAAACGCCATCACTCGATCAACGGGAATCGAAACTGAAGGCGACGGCACCGAAATAGAAAGGGAAAGTCTCATCGGCAACAAGGCCTCGAAGCCCTCGGAGCCGAAGACACAAAAGAAGGCGGTCGACGCCGACAAATGTCATGGGGACGTCGAGCCGAGGGCGACACCAAAGATCAAGGTCAAGGTTGCCGACCCGAAACTATCGGCGCCAAGGATCGTCCACTCCGAGATGGAGAGTGACCCTCAAGAGCCAACCCATTCCCGTCGTGTCCAGAAGACTACGTCGGGGACAGGGTTTGATGCCACAACAAAGAAGGCGTCGAGGGACCGTGTCCAATCCACACCCTCTCCCTTTGTAAAGCAGAAGGTGTCGGAGTCGTTAGCACGCATCCACGACAAAGCTTCCATGCCGGGCGCAACCATAGCCCCCCAGCCGAAGACGGTCAGCACGGTGCACATTGCGTCGACGCACATCAAGTTCGGGCTCCCGCCAGCGGTGCGACCGAAGATGTTCGACGCCAAGAAAGGTCTAACCCTGCAAGACGGTGTCGACTCAAACAAATGTCAATGCACCGACAAATTCAAATGGGACTGAAAACTGTGACAGTACCTCACGAACATGAGGATCCGAAGCAATTCATCGACGCCAACACTGGTAGACTTTCCATTTACAAGAGGAAAATAGTACCAAAGACACCAATGGAGCCATACAAGATTCCATTAAAGAGGAAAAAAGCCACATCACCAATTCTGGTGGAACATATTCAATATTGTGCCCCAGAACCTCAGTCATTCTCACCAACACACTCTGATATGGATGTTGGAGATACTGGTGATATGGAGGACACTTATCCTGTGGACACTGACACTGACCATCAAACCCAACCTTGGGTGGACAATACTGGTGCAGGGGACAATACTGCTCCAGACACACAGGCATATGTGGTGAAAACATCTCCTACAGAGGATACTGCTGCTTTTAATGCATTAATTGAAAGAGCTGCTAACAATCATGACGTACAGCTCCACACTGATCCTATTGAAGACGACTTTCTAATGGATACGTTCTCTACATCAGAAAGATCTGTTAAAACTCTGCCTATGCTAAAGGGGGTCCTCAAACAAGCCAATGACATTTTTAAGGAGACCACAAGGGCTAGGGTTCTCAACCCTCGAATTGAGAAGAAATATAGGCCAGCTCCTGTGGACCCTGCCTATATAAGAGGACAGTTGCCTTTGGACTCATTGGTGGTTTCCAATGCTCGGAAGAGAGCCAACTCACAGACCACGGGTGATGCTCTTCCCCCCGACAAAGAGTCTAAGGTCTTGGAGACATCTGGAAAGAGGGTTGCTGCCCAGGCAGCTAACCTCTGGAGAATTGCCAACACTCGGGCACTTCTGGCTCGATACGACAGGGCGCATTAGGATACCCTAGAAACACTACTACAGCACCTCCCAGATCAGTATAAGGAAGGAGCAGAGTCACTTATTCGAGAGGGGAAGCTTATTAGCAACGCTTCCATTAAGTGTGCTCTTGACGCAGCTGACACTGCAGCTAGGGCCATCAACACCAGCGTCATGCTACGAAGGCATGCTTGGTTGAGAATCTCAGGATTCAAACCTGAAATACAAACCACTATCCTCAATCAACCTGTCAACCCTGACTCCCTCTTTGGCCCTGAGGTTGACACCACCTTGGAAAAACTCAAAGATACGGAGACTGCAAAGTCTATGGGGGCTCTGCAATCACAGCAGTTTAGGAGTGGGTCTTTTCGTCGCTCTAGCACCAGAGGACCATCTAAGAACCAGAACTCCCAACAGTCGCAGTACACTAAAGGAGGTACACAGACCACCTATAATAAAAATAATAGAGGTGGATACCGTGGAAACAACGTCAAGGGCAGAGGCCGCGGAAACAACAGCTCCAGGTCCTCTGCCACCAACAAACAGTGACGCCTTGTCACTGCCCCCCGACCACGTAACACATGTTGGGGGGAGACTCCAAAAGTTCCTGCCGGTCTGGGAATCCATCACTACAGACAGGTGGGTGAGAGATATTATCCAGTACGGTTATTGTCTGGAGTTCACGTCCACTCCACCCAACATACCACCAAGACACCATCATATGTCCGCAGAGCACTTGCACTTATTCCAACAGGAAGTTCTCAGTCTGCTCCAAAAAGGAGCCATAGAACTCGTGCCTGCGAAAGACCACGGATCAGGGGTATACTCACTGTATTTCCTAATCCCCAAAAAGGATGGGTCTCTCAGACCCATACTAGATTTAAGACCTCTAAACAAGTATATTCTGTCAGAGCATTTCCACATGCTCACTCTGCAACAAGTGCTGCCGTTGCTCAGTCAGGGAGACTTTCTCGCAACACTAGATCTCAAGGATGCGTATTTCCATATACCCATACACCAGGGTCTTCAAAGTGTGGGGCGCGACCCCCAGGGGGGGCGTGAAGTGATGGAAAGGGGGTCGCGCATTCCCGGTCACACTTCTGCCCAGGCACAACAAGGGATTCAGCCCCCCTCCTCCCCTGTAGTATGTCTCGGCTCGAGCTGTTGTGGGCTCCGCTGGGCTGTCTGCAGTCTTATCTCCTGAGTTTTTCACAGGTCGTTAAGGACCATTTGCATGTTTACATACCTTTTGTAAAGTGGTTACTGAGGCTTAGTTTTTTTTTTAGTTTCAGTACCCCCTGGGCCCCAACTCTGCCTTTTCCTTACATTTGTATTTTACAGTTACTGCAGTAGTGTGAGAATGCATTTCATGAAAATAAATATAAAGTAGGGTTGCAAGAAGAAAAATGCCAGCCATTTGATGTTTAAAGAGCCTGCAAAGTCCTCCTCTTGACACTAAATGGGATTGTAAATAAAATCATATGCATTCATTCGTGTGACTTTTCTGTCTTTGTTCCCTTTAATTATCAGTCATGGATCATTGTGGCAGCACTAGAACACAATTAAAAGTGCTTTCTATTTATATTTGCTGTTCCAAGTACGCACAGATGAGTGCTGAAATATACAGCTTTAGGTGACTGCTTATTTTTGTACCGTCTGGGACATCAAAATAATGAGCAGGCAACCCTAACCATAGGACTGGAAGTGTGTTGCAGGATCAGCATATTTATTTCCTCCACCCTGTATCCCTGATTAATGTCATAATAGCAATAGTTTAACTTGCATCTTAAACCCTACGCTGCCGTCAATAATATGCTGAGTTACTTCAAGTGTTTGGGAATGCACCCTGCATTCAGAGAACTCACTTCTCATTCTCACACTTCACTTTCACGCTCACCCTGCACTCACAGCGATCGCAATGCACTCACACTGAGCACCATGCACTCACATCATTCACCCTCACACTGCACTCACAGTGATCACTCTGCAATCACAATGTACTTGCGTTTTTCACCCTGTACCTCAGCCTGCAGTCACACCACTCATCTGCACTCATGTGACACCTCATTCACCTGTCCCTTCACTGCTCAATTTGCAACTTGCTCAAACAAGCCCATCATTAACCATGCATTCATTCGTCCCACTCTGCACTTACATCCACACCCAAATTCATGGTCACCTCACTCACCCTGCAGTCACTCCTCTTTCCCTACTCTCACACTGTTGCATCACTCACCGTGCACTCACATGGGCACACTTCTCATCCGCAGAGTGCAGAGGGTTAATGTGCCTGCAACAAAGAACATGTACTATGCAGATCACAGAACTGTGAGTAAACGGAGTAGCACTATAAAAAAAAAAAAATGTTTGTTAGAAAGGTGCTACAGAGAGATGAGGTGCTTTGTTGGTGAGTGGTAGTGAGGGAATTTATGGAGAAGGAGGAAACTGGGATGGGGCACCAAAAAAGACTGTTGCGCAGTGTATGGCCAGCCCTGCCTGGGAGTGTAGGACCCCTCGCGAAGTTTGGGGTCTAGTCGCTCCCATGCTTCTGCTTAATACTATTTTTTACATTTGTAGTGTGCTGCTATTACCAAAAGGTGTCCTGGGCGAATAGCCATCTGCTGCCTGAAGGCAAATGAGAAACATACAGAAGGGGAAGGAGAACCAGCCAAATGGGGTGACCTACAGAGCATAGAGCCAGGATTTTATATCTTCCTAAAGGATAATAGTCTTGGTGGAGCGAAGCAAAGGAGGGTGGACATTCCATAACTGTGTGGCCTGCACCAAAACAGCAAGACAGACAATTCGTGCCTTCCTGAATTAGGGAACAATGAGCAGAGTGGCACAGGCCAAGAGGAGCATACGGGTCCAACCCGTGTGCTCGGTGAGGAGAGATGATAGGATGAGAAAGGACAGCAAGGGAGTGAGGGAATTTGATTGAAGAGGTCAGGGATGAGGAGAAATGTGAAGTGCCGAAGGGAAGTGCGGACATGCAAGAAGTGAGTGTGAGGGAAAGCTTAGGGCACAGAGGAGGGCTACTGTCAAATTGTGAGAAGATAGCTGAGAGATGATCTGTGACCTAAAAAGTAATTTGATGCGACATTGGTGAGGGACAGCAGCGATAGGGGAAGAGAGGGAGTACTGGGGTGGGTGCTGAGCAGTGATTAATTTGCAATTAAACATGTGCCAGGAACCTCACCAGTAGGCCACTAACTTTAACCACCCACCCATTGCCTTGCATGTGCGGCCAATGTCAATACCTATGCAACTACAAACCATAACACTGTACAAGTGTGACTATATCAAGCCCCAAAGCTATAAGAATGGCATGGATGTCAGGAGTTTATCGTTTTTAATGTATATTGAATTAATAAACAGCTGTTCTGCTCATCTCTAAATTACACAGACCGAGCCATCAAGTGGCATGTGGCAGACGGTCATATTGCCAGTGTGCACAATTAGGTGCCAGTGCGGAGCAACGGAAACCACCTGCTCAAATTAGGCACTGGTGCTGAGGTAACAGGGGAGAGGGACATTGGTTCAAGAAGGTGTGAAAAAACAAAGGATAGATGTGAAAGATGAACGGGGGACTGGAGAGGTGTAAGATACAAATAGACAACTATTTGAACGGAGAGACTTGAGATGAATGAGAAGTGCAGATGGGCACGGGAGGTGACAGGGCCAGAGAGGCCATGAGATAAATGCGAGAAACTGTTTGAGATGAGGGCAGTGAAAAGGCAGAATGGCAAGAGGTGATTATGGGTGAAGTGAGAAGTTGAATGGGGAGAGTTTAGAAGTGGTAAGAAGGGGTGAAAGAAAATGGCCTGCAAAGTGAGAGAGGGATCCAGGATTGGGAGAGGAGAGGAGAGAGGGATGGAAGGGAGGGGTGAGAGGAAAGTGGCATGGGTAAATTGCTTAGCTCTGCACAAGACCGCCAGGTTTTTAAGGGACCCCTGCTGCTCCCGGCCAGGGCCAGGTGAGCTTCTAATGTGGCAACACGTATTCCTGCGGAGTGGAAGGCCCATCACAAAGGTTGACTCGACATCTTTCTGATGTTAATTGCTGTATTTTGGTTATAAACTGGTACTGATGGGGTGAAATCTTTTCTCAGTGTTACTGTGTGCAAAAAAAAATCAAAATAATGAAGCAATTCTATCCCAAAATAACGCTGCATCAGATAACATTATTTAAATTTTCGTCCCACACAATTTAGTCAAGCCTGTCGTGTAATTTGGTCCTCACCTGCCTCGTAATTCCAGAAGCCCTGCCTACAGGTTTAGAAACGTTTATCAGGAGGGGGTCCTTACGACTGAAAATGTTGACAGGGGGGTCTCGGCACCCAAAAGTTTGAAGACCTCTGCCATACACCCATCACACAGAAAATATCTCCGGTTCACTGTTCTAAATCAACATTACCAGTTCAAGGTCCTCCCTTTCGGAGTAACAACGGCACCCAGAGTGTTCACCAAGTGCCTAGCGACAGTAGCGGCACACTTAAGGAGACAGCACATACATGTCTATCCGTATCTGGACGACTGGCTTATCCAGGGAAAGTCAGCCCAGCAGTGTGCCAACCACATGTCCCGCACTATTCACCTTCTTCACAGCCTGGGATTCTCACTGAATTATCCAAAGTCCCACCTTCAACCATCCCACGTACAGCAGTACCTAGGCGCGTCCATAAACACTCTGGCAGCCACGGCACAGCCCAATTCAGTGAGGATCAACAGAATGCAGTTGCTCATAAACAAGTTCAAACCTCAACACTCACTACAGGCACGAGTGTTTATGCAGTTGATGGGCATGATGGCCTCCTGCATATTCCTAGTCCTGCACGCGAGATTACATATGCGCCCGCTTCAGGAGTGCTTAGCACGTCAGTGGAATCAGGCCCACGGACAGTTGAAAGAACTAGTGTTGGTGAGCGGTCGGGCATACAACTCTCTGCATTGGTGGAATCCACAAAACCTTTGCAAGGGCCGACCGTTCCAGGAGCCTGTTCCACAAATCATACTGACGGCGGACGCGTCTCTCCAGGGATGGGGAGCTCATGTACTCCATTACACAGTGCAAGGGCTATGGACTACGCAACAGAGGAGGATGCACATCAACCTTTTGGAACTAATGGCAATCTTCCTTGCAATGAAAGCATTCAAAGTACACTTGTGCAACAAGGTCGTGTTGATCCGAACGGACAACATGACTGCCATGTACTACATACAGAAGCAGGGAGGAACACACTCTCCGCAGTTGTCTCATCTGGCTCAGAGCATGTGGAAGTGGGCCATTCAGAGGAACATCTTCCTCATGGCAGAACACCTCCCGGGCAAGGACAACCAGATGGCAGACCTGCTCAGCAGACACAGCCATCAAATGCACGAGTGGGAGGTACACCCATCGGTACTCCAGCCGTACTTCCAACGGTGGGGTCATCCAGAGATAGACCTATTCGCCACAAGGGAAAACGCAAAATGCCGAAACTTTGCCGCCAGGTTCCCACATCCACAGTCGCAGGGCAATGCAATATGGATGAACTGGTCCGGCAGATTTGCGTACGCTTTTCCCCCAGCACCATTGATACCGCTCAGTGGCACGCAAACTCAAGCAACACTCTATGACGCTCATTCTGGTTGCTCCAACGTGGGCACGTCAGCCGTGGTACACCACGTTTCTGGAGTTCTCCGTGGTACCGCATCAAATGCTACGGCTCACACCTACACTTTTAACGCAGAGCCATGGTGAAATTCAGCACCCAGATCCGCAACAGCTAAACCTAGCGATCTGGCTCCTGAGATCTTAGAGTTTGGCTACCTAAACTTGCCTCCAAACTGTATGAATATCATCAAGGAGACCCACTACCAGAGCCTGCTATGCGGCCAAGTGGAAGAGATTTGTCATGTATTGTAAAAATAATGACATAAATCCACTGGATGCGTCCACTCAAAACATTATCTGTTATTTATTACACTTATACAGATGCAATCTGGCATACAATTCCATCTGTATACATTTAACCGCACTAGCAGCGTACCTTCAGAACAGGCAGCACCTCTCACTGTTCAAAGTGCCTGCCATCAAAGCTTTCCTGGAGTGCCTCAAACGTGTGATTCCCCCCAGACACCCCCCCGTCACCAGTCTGGAACCTGAATGTGGTCCTCACCAGACTCATGGGACCACCTTTCGAACCTTTACACTCCTGTGAGATTCAATTTCTAACATGGAAAGTAGCTTTCCTAGTTGCCATTACTTCTCTGAGACGAGTTAGTGAACTTCAGGCACTAACCATCCAAGAGCCATTTATACAGGTTCATGCAAACAGGGTCGTACTACGCACCAACCCTACTTTCATGCCCAAGGTAGTTTCACAGTTCCATATAAACCAATCCATAGAACTACCAGTGTTTTATCCTAATCCTGAGAATGTAGCAGAGAGAATGCTCCACACTCGCTCTCATGTACTATATTGATGGAACACAAGGTTTTAGACAGACGAAACAACTATTTGTTGCCTTTTCTCCGCAGCACAAAGGCAACCCCATTTCCAAAGCAGGAATAGCTCGGTGGATTGTTAAGAGTATACAAATTTGCTATGAAAAAGCTAAGTGCACGCTAACAATTCCTCCAAAAGCCCACTCCACACGAAAGTTGGGGGCCTCCATGGCTTTCCTGGGAAATACTCCTTTAGAAGAGATATGTAGAGCAGCCACATGGTCCACTATACATACCTTTACCAAACACTACTGTGTAGATGTACACTCACGACAGCAAGCAGCTGTAGGACAGGCTGTTCTCAAAACTCTTTTTCAGACTGCTGCAGCTGGCACGGGTAGCTGCCGCTAATGGAGGGACTGCTACATAATCTATGCACAGATATGAATTCAGCAGCCCACATGCCTCAAACCGAATATGCTACTTACCAGTATGCATCTGTTCTTGGCATGTAGGGCTGCTGACATTCATATCGCCCACCCTCCTCCCCGGCGCCTGTAGCAGCTGTAGCATTCAGTAATTACTAGTTAGCATGGTCATCATTCACTGTATTACACTCCATCTATGCCACAATGGCGAAAAACAATCTGATGATGGAGGGGATGCCCATGCGCACTGTAGTCCAGGGGAGGAGCCACCTATCTCGTGATACTTCGAAGACTCTTCCAGGACAACAATGTGCAATCATCCGGACCCAACAATGTGCAATCATCCGGACCCAACACTAGGCGGCGATCTATGCACAGATATGAATGTCAGCAGCCCTACATGCCAAGAACAGATGCATACTGGTAAGTAGCATATTCGATACAGATACGGCGAAGTCTATGGGAGCACTACAATCACACACCCCTAGACGCTCCTTTCGCCGTTCCTCCTTTCGAGGCTCTGGCATAGGTTACTCTTCCAATAACGCCACCACGTCCTATAAGTCCCCTCCTCAGAATACCTTCACAAAGGGCTATCAAAGAGGTGGATATCGAGGAAACAATAATAAAGGCAGGGGCAAAACCAACCCCGCCTGTTCTGCCACACCGCCCACACAATGACTTTCCCCCGCTCCCCCCAGACCATTCCACTCCGGTCGGGGGCAGACTACAAGACTTCCTTCAAACCTGGGAGACCATAACATCAGACAAATGGGTGACCCAAATTATTCGGTCAGGGTACTGTCTCAAACTAACTTCTACCCCCCCCCCCCCCAAATATTCCACCCAGACAACGTTAGATGTCACAAGAACATACCACACTCCTGAAACAAGAGGTACTCTCTCTCTCCTGCAAAAACAGGCTATAGAGCAGGTCCCCGTCAATCAGCAATATTTAGGGGTCTAATCTCTGTACTTTCTGATACCAAAGAAAGACTAGACCCTACGGCCCATTCTAGACCTCCGGCCTCTAAATGCATACATACATTCAGACCATTTCCATATGGTCACCCTCCAACAAGTTCTCCCACTCCTCTGTCAGGGCGACTTTCTCACTACACTGGATTTGAAAGACGCATACTTTCATATTCCAATACACCCTGCTCACAGAAAGTACCTCAGATTTGTGGTGGACGGCCAACATGATCAGTTCAAGGTTCTCCCCTTCGGGGTCACAACCGCACCACGGGTGTTTACCAAATGCCTGGCAGTAGTGGCGGCACACCTCAGAAGACAAAACATTCACGTCTTCCCCTACCTGGACGACTGGCTCATAAAAGCCGCGTCCTACCACCAGTGTGTGCAGCATACAAACACTACCATCCAACTACTCCACCAGCTAGGCTTCACGGTGAACCACCAAAAGTCCCACTTGATACCGTCTCGCACAAAGCAATACCTCGGTGCCACTATAGACACCCCAAAAGCCATAGCCTATCCCAACTCAGCCAGAATCGCAAGCATACAAGCCTTGCACCAAAGATTCCTCCTTCAGCACTCTCTCTCCCAGCAAGAGTGTTCATGAAACTAATAGGGATGATGGCATCTTGCATCTTCATAGTGCCTCATGCAAGACTTCACATGCGTCCACTCCAAGAGTGCCTAGCACGCCAGTGGAACCAGGCCCAGGGACAGCTGACGGATCTGGTGTTGGTGGACGGTCGCACCCATCGCTCTCTGCAGTGGTGGAACACCACAAACCTTTCCAAAGTGCGACCGTTCCTGGACCCGGTTCCTCAGGTGATTCTAACAGACGCATCGCTCTCCGGCTGGGGAGCGCACCTATTACACCTCACAGTACAAGGTGTATGGACCCCACAACAGAGGTTACTCCACATCAACCATCTGGAGTTATTGGCGATCTTTCTAGCACTGAAATAGTTTCAGAAACAAATCACAGCCAAGGCAGTCCTCATTCGCATGGACAATATGACTGTAATGTATTATTTTCAAAAACAGGGGGGGGGACACACTTTCCCCAGTACTCTCGCTTAGCACAGAGCATATGGAGATGGGCAATCCCACAAAAAATCTTTCTCCTGGCACAACACGTCCCAGGTATACAAAACACCATGGCAGATCTGCTCAGCAGGCAAACGCAGCAAATGCACGAATGGGAACTGCATCCACAAGTTCTTCACCCATTCTTTCACAAGTGGGGGCATCCTCAGATAGACCTCTTCGCCACCCACGAAAACAAAAAATGCCCAAGCTTCGCCGCCAGATACCCACACCCATTGTCCAAAGGCAATGCGATATGGATGAACTGGTCAGGCAAATTTGCATACGCCTTTCCACCTCTCCCGCTAATTCCATTAGTGGTAAGGAAGCTACAACAGCACTCCCTCACACTCATTCTGGTAGCTTCAACATGGGCCAGGCAGCCGTGGTACACCACACTGCTACAGCTCTCGGTGGTGCCACATCAAAAACTGCACCTGTCCCCATGCCTCCTAACCCAGAACCATGGAGAAATCAGGCACCCGGACCCAGCTCAGCTCAACCTTGCGATCTGGCTCCTGAAATCTTAGAATTTGGATACCTTAACCTTCCCCCTGATTGCATGAACATTATCAAGGAAGCCAGACGTCCTACCACTCGAGCATGCTATGCCGCAAAGTGGAAAAGATTTGTTGTTTACTGCCGTAACAATACAATCAACCCTTTAGATGTATCCATACAGCACATCATATGCTATCTGCTCCATCTTCAAAGGTGTAACCTGGCGTATTCATCCATCCGTCTACACCGTCTACACCTAGCAGCAATTGCTGCTTACCTGCAAAACAGACAGCATTTATCACTTTTCAGAGTGCCTGCTATTAAAGTCTTCATGGAAGGCCTTAAAAGAGTAATTCCGCCCAGGGCACCACCCTCACCTGTGTGGGTCCGCCTTTCGAACCAATGCATAAATGTGAGCTACAGTTCCTGACTTGGAAAACCGCTTTCCTCGTAGCTATCACTTCCCTTAGAAGGGTTAGCGAGATACAAGCGTTCACTATACAAGAACCCTTTTTACAGATACATCACAGCAAGGTGATACTTCGCACAAATCCGAAATTTCTGCCCAAGGTCATTTCCCCCTTTCATCTTAATAGGTGGAATTGCCGTTTTTTTTCTCGCAACCTCAATCTGTTGCGGAAAGGGCTCTACATACACTTGATGATAAAAGGGCCTTACTGTACTACATACAAAGAACGCAACCTTTCAGAAAGACTAAACAGTTGTTCGTCTCCTTCTCTCCACCGCATAAAGGCAACCCCATCTCAAAATCAGGGATAGCTAGGTGGATTGTAAAGTGTATACAAATTTGCTATCACAAAGCAAAAAGAACTTTATCTGTTCCACCTAAAGCCCACTCTACAAGAAAGATAGGGGCTTCTATGGCTTTTCTAGGGAACATACCCTTAGATGACATCTGCAAAGCAGCCACATGGTCAACACCGCACACCTTCACAAAACATTACTGTGTAGACGTGCACTCCAAACAAGAAGCTAGTGTGGGCCAGGCTGTACTAAAGACACTGTTTCAAACCACTGCAACGGATACCGGTGGTCGCCGCTAGGGTTGGGTATTGCTATATAATCTATGCACAGTGTATAATCTGCAGCTCACATGCCTCGAACGGAATATGCTACTTACCAGTATGCATCTGTTCTTGGCATGTAGAGCTGCAGATCTATACACGCCCACCCGCCTCCCCGACTACCTGTATCCGTTCCAGTCTATCTTATTTAGATACAACACACATGGGTTTCTTTACTATTATCACTACACTCCATCTTTTCCCTGCTGGCGAAAAACAATCTGAGGATGGAGCCGAAGCCCATGCGCAGTACGGACCGTAGGAGGAGTCACCGAACTCGTGACTTCCAAAGACTGTCCAAGAACAAAAACAAACTGCAAACATCCGGTCCTAACACCAGATGGCGATCTATGCACAGTGTATAGATCTGCAGCTCTACATGCCAAGAACAGATGCATGCTGGTAAGTAGCATATTCCTTTCTTCCATAGGAAATCATTGACTGTTTTCCTGTGAAATTTCTTCTAAGTGTCGATTTTTGCAAACTAAAAATATTCCTTAAAAATCGTACCAACTCTGAAAACTTAATTGTTTACCTGTTTTGGATAAAGGTTCCAGTACTGAGTCTAGGAGCCGAGTACTGGATTACAAAAGTAACGAGAACATACAATACCTGCAACTTGAATTTTCTCCCCTAGGGAATCATTGACTGTTTTCTATGAAATTTCTTCTAAGTGTCAACTTTTAAAGTAGCAGAATATTGCCTAAAAATCACAACAGTAACTAAGTTGACTTTTATCACTTGTTTCTAAGAACTGTCCCAGGACTGAATCTAGGATCCAATCCTGGAGTTACAAAAGTAATCCTGGAAGTAAGCTATTGCAAATAACTTAAAACTTCCATTGGGCTCAATGCATTATTGTGTTTGAAATTGTGTTGCCTATTGCAACAACCTGTAACCAGTATTTACAAAAGTCAATTGCATACTGCAAAAGTATTTACCTAAAGCATCTCATTCTGAGAAAGTATATTTTAATACCTATTGTTGGTTCTAAAATAAAACAAGCATATATTTTTGATATATATAAACCATTGGCCTAGAGTTCAGTTCTTGTGTGTGAGACCATTTGCTGACTGAGTGTACAACAAATGCTTTACTCTGTCCTCTGATACTGCCTTACTGCTCGACCAAGCTACCACTTTAGAGAGTAAGGTTATATCTAACTTTAACCTCTGCCAAACCTCTGGGGACTGTAGACTCTGTACACACTGTACCTATTTGGGAACAGTATATACCGAGCCACTTTCTCACACCATCTCCTTGATTACACAATCCAGGGTCTCTGGGAAAACAAGCACAGACATCTCCAATTAAGCTATCTAGAGCTTCTAGCAGTATTTCTAGTGATGAAACCTTTTCAGTCTCATCTCATAGGCAAAGTTGTCCTAGTCCGCACTGACAACATGACCGCTATGTACAAAAACACGGGGGGCACTCCCACTGTCATGCCGCTCTCAGAGCATTTGGACCTTGTCAATCCATCACAACATTAATCTTCTTGCAGAGCAGCTTCCAGGAGTAAATCAGATTGTCGACCTCCTCCGCAGAAAGAGGCAGCAAATACATCAGTGGGAGCTTCATCCCCAAGTTCTCCTTCCATACTTTCAACAGTGGGAATTTCCACCAAAAGATCTGTTCGCCACAGTGTACAACTCAAAATGCCCAAACTGTGCCTCCAGGTTCCAACACCCCTTATCAAAAGTCAATACTCCATGGATGAATTGGTCAGGGATGTTTTCCTACGCTTTTCCACCTCTGCCACTCCTTCTGTTTCAGGAACTCAGGCAAACATATCTCACACTGATTTAAGTAGCCCCCCCACATGGGCCCGCCAACCATGGCACACCACCCTGTTGAGTTGTCAGTAGTGCCACATCAAAAACTGCATCTCACTTCCATTTGTCTCACTCAGACCATGGAGAAATCAAGCATCCAACTCCAATGGAGCTCAGCTTAGCAATTTGGCTCCTGAAATTATAGTTTGGATATTTAAACTTGCCACCAAACTGTATGACTATTCTAAAAGAAGCAAGAAAGCCTACTATTAGAGCTTGTTATACATCAAAGTGAAAACTATTTGTAGTCTATTAACAAAATGAATCCTGGATGCTTCTGTTCAAAATATTATTTGTTAACTTCTGCACCTACAGCAAATTACTTTAGCTTACGCTTCTATTAGTTTGCACCTTGCATCAATAGAGGCGTATTTGCAAAACAGACAGATTTATCTTTGCTCAAATATCTGGTCATTAAAGCTTTTATGGCGGGCTAAAAGAGTAATACCACCCAGAATAATTCCAGCACCAGTGTACACCCTTTGAACCATTGCATAATTGTGCTTTACAATTCTTTTAATTGAAGGTTGCATTTCTCATTGCAATCACTTCATTAAGGAGAGTTGGTGAACTCCAGGCATTAACCTTAGAAGAACCCTTCTTTCAGCTTCATGAAGTTAGGGTAGTTCTTCGCACCAATCCAAAGTTCCTTCCTAAAGTAGTTTCTGCTTTCCATATTAACTAATAAGTTACTTGTGTTTTTCCTTAAACCTGATTCTGTAGCGGAACGAGCTCTTCACACACTTGATGTCAGTAGAGCATTATTGTACTATATTGAGAGGACAAAACTGTTTCGTAAGACAAAGCAACTGTTTGTTGATTTTGCTCCACCTCACAATGGCAATCCTATCTCTAAAACTGGTATTTCAAGATGGATTGTTGACAACTTAAAAACTTGCTATGCAAAAGCTAAAAACTTATCTATACCCCCTAGAGCGCATTCCACTCCTAAATTAGGAGCTTCTATGGCCTTTTTAGGTAACATTCCCATAGCTGACATCTGTAAAGCAGTAACAGGGTCTACACCATACACATTTACCAAACACTATTTGTGGATGTATTAGCACGCCAACAAGGCAGTGTAGTGCAAGCAGTGCTAAAGGCACTTTCAGACATCTACTGGTTAACCCCCACTTTGAGATAATACTGCTATATAGTCTATGCAAAGCATGTGTATTTACAGCACAGACTGGGCCCTCTATGGTCCCGCAGGATATCTATCTCTCTCTCTCTCTCATCCGTCCCGTCTGTCCGGTCTATCTAGTCTATTCTCGGAGATAACCACCTGCCATGCCTTCCCGAAAATGAAGTCAGACAGAGAATTCACACAAGCTTGTATTACCAATACTCTGCAGAGGAGTCTCATTAACTGCCCCCAAGATGACCAGAGAGACTGCCTCTTCCAGGCATAAGAATAACAATTATACATTTCAGCAGGAGCATAAGACAAACCCACCCAGTAACTTTCCACAGAAGGCAGCAAGGGCTCACAAGGATGAGCCAAGAGTCTGAGGCCAGGTACACACACGCTGGCAAGGTCATTCTGCTTGCCTGCAGCTGAGCCAGAGGGAGCAGGTTCCGTCTCTAGGGAAACATATGCTGGAGTATAAACAATATATCCATTAGTACAGCGAGGCCCAACCTTAGGAGAAAATGCACCCCAGCAGCTTTCTGCTGAAGCAAGCAGTACATACACATTCAGTCAGTCTAAAATGGCTTGCGAAATACAAAATAGAGTCACACGAGCTAACTAAAGCTTACATGCTGCGAGGATATCTCAGTGGGTTGCATAACAGGAATACAAATGACGTCTATTTAGCCACACATTTCTAACCTAATGTAGCTTAACAAGTGCATTACGGGAAAGGGGAATTTCAAAACTAACGCAAACGGATAATGTTACTTACTCAGTAAGCATCTGTTCTTGGCATGTAGAGCTGTAGATTCACATGTGCTCGTCGACCTCCCCGGACACTTTTAGTTCTTGCAGTTCTCATTTACATTACATATGCATGAACATCTCTTTATTTACGATTTTCTGTTTTACCTGTAAAAATCAAGGTCTAAAGGCCTTACCTAATTCCATTAATCTTGGTGTCGAAATTTATACAAAAATCTAAATAAATTGGTCTTGAGTGTTCGAGGCATATGAGCTGTAGATCACATGCTGTGCATAGATCGCCCACTAATGTGGCGTCTTGATGTTTGCACTTGTTGTTCTTTGAAGCAGTATTTCCAGTCATGAAGTAGGTGACTCCTCCTTTCGGTGATAGTGCGCATGGGCATCGAATCCATTGTAAAATTGTTTTGGGTTCGGACGTCTATCGTTGCGCTTCGGTTCAACACCATTCCTTCGGTTTCCCTTGATGCGCAAGATACTGACCCTAGACGGTATTGTTTTTGATCGCGTCTCCCTTTCTATTGTGTATCGTGATTACTTAAAATAATTTTTCAAACCAAGTTTGTGGAAGGCCATCGGGCCTACCTGTGTGGGGTCGACCTGCAGGCTATTAAACAAACTCTCTTTAAATTCTGCACTTGGTGTCACACGAAATACCCGCGCACCAACTCACACGAAGTGTGTAACCTGTGATTGTCCCCCGAACACAAAGAACTATACTGCAACGCATGCCAGGCTTTCCGCTCCAAGTAAACACTTTGCGACCATCTGGCTCGACGTTGCGACTAGCAGAGCCAGCACACAAGCTCCATTCTGGACATCTTCGGACAACAATCAAAGAGGCTGGTAAGGACATGGGAACGGAGCAGGAGCCGATCGCCATCCTGGAGCTCGACTCCTACCAAGAGGATGACATCCCACAGGTCAACGTACCATGAGTACAGCTCCCCCCAAGACACAATTTCAATTAAAAAGAAGGCTCCGGTCCAACCTGCGCCCTTGGGCCTAGTCTGCACTGAGATCACGCTTCTGACGCTCTGCCCTCTGCCCTCTGACTCAGCACCGAAGCCGAACAAAAAGCCTTCCGGCTCCGAAAAGGCTCCCTCCAAACAGAGTTCGGAGCCCAGTCCTGCAGTGTCGAAACACAAGTCTGGCACCGACCCCCACCATTCAGCCTCGAAAAAACTTCAGATCCGAAGACATAAACGGTTTCAACTCCGGCACCAAAAATTTCAGCGCTGAAACACAAAAGTGCAGAAAACTACAAAGCCCAGTTTCGATGCCCCAATTGAAAAACAGGATCTGAAACAAAAGCTTTTGCATATCCATCCACAGACTGGCCACATCGCCACTAAGGTGACTCTAAAGAGAAGGGTTGATGCAGAAGAATGTTGTAGGAAACTGGCTCTACATATACTACACCAAAATGAAGTATAATGTGTATAGAGTCCAGGTGACCCCAGAGGTAGGCAGAGGTTGGAGTTAGATAGAACCTTACTCTCTAAAGGGGTAGCTTGGTCGAGCAGTAAGGCAGTATTAGAGGACAGTCTTAAGCATTTGATGTACACACTCAGTCAGCAAATGAATTCACACACTCAAGAACTGAACTCTATGCCAATTAGGTTTGTATAAATAGTTTATTTTTATAACCAAGCAAGCCTGGCACATGTAAGCATAAAATACTTTTCAGTAATAAGTTACTGAATATAGAACAGTTTAAAAATGCATTAGAAATAGTACTTTGTTTGATTTACAGGGGATGCAGCAGGTTGCAATACTTAACAAAAGCAGTACATTGGAATGACTAGGCTTTTTCAGTAAATTACTGGTAAGTTACTTTGTACGTTCCTTTTCTTACTCAATGCTGGATACCTGGCTTCAGCACTGGGACATTTCCTGTAAACAGGTAAGTAAATACGTTTTGGTTATTTGTGCAATTTTTGGAGAATATTTTTAGATTTCAAAACTCCACACATAAACGTTTTGGAAGAAAATTGTCAATGTTATCCTACGGAGACAAAACAGGTCAACGGTTCACAGGTAAGTAATCGACTATGGGAGTTAAGGTTCTGAGGTTAGACTCGGGTCTCACAGGGTCAGTGATGCACTGTTGCACCTTCAGCGGCACTATGGCGACCGGGTGTAGAGTGTTGAGGCCGAATGTTATCCAATAGGGGGCCTCCGGTTGGTGGCTGCTGGCAAGCAGGCCACTGGGTTGTCGGAGCAAAGCTCCTAGGGTTAAGGTCAGGGCAAATAGGGAAACAAAGTAGCACAAAAGGTGCTCCTTCAGTGGCACTGGGGCGGCCGGGTGCAGAGTACTGATTCGATGTCTGGCACCCTGTTTTCAATGGAGAACCTCTGGTTTGCAAAAGCACTGCAGGCAGGGAAACTAAGGACCTCTGGGTGCGACCACCACTTGCCGGGGAGACCTCGTGGTGTTTTTCCGCGTGGGCCAGGTTTGGCGGGTGCAGAGTGGGCTGGATTCGCGGTCTCCGGCTGCTGCCAGATGTTGCAGTTGAACAAATCCAGTTTTCCTGGGAGAAGCAGTCTTTGGACGTGAAGGCAGGCAGGTCCTCTAGGGTTTTCGAGGTTGCTGGCTGCAGGACACCGAGATTTCGCAGGAGCAGGTTCAAGGTGAGACAGGCCGGTAGGGCAGGAGCCAAGCCAGTGGGTGTCTTCCTCTTGTTAGCTGGCTGCACAGTCCTTTTTCTTGTCTTCTTCTTGTCAGGCATGATCTGAGGAAGCAAGGTTCAGGGTGCCCCATAAATACTATATTTATTGGCGTTGCACGTAGGTAAATGGCAGGGATCAATGGTTCCCTTCCCTGGGGTGGGTACGCCCCCTATCGTGCCACCCTCCAGTGGGAGGGGGGCAGGACCCTGTCCCTGGTTGGTTGGGTCCCCCCATCCTCAAGATGGTGGGGGACTCAGAGTTGTGCTTCACCCCGCCTCCCCACCCTGAGGGGTGGAGTTGGCAGATGTGTGCACACGTCTTTCCCTCACTTTTTTTCCTGCCGGTTCTCCTGCCCAAAGTGGGGGGTAGAACCAGTGGGTACCAGTTGCTGAAAGCAGCAAATGGTCTGGCCAGGCTCTCAAAGGGGGCATGCCTTTGAAGCTTCCCCTTCCTGAACCCTACCCATCCTGTGGGACGAGGCTTGGCACCTCGTCCCTGGATGTGCATTGTTTCAGGCCTCCGAGAGCAGCAGGCTCTCAACCCAGGGGTCCAGAAATATGTCTCTTGGTGGCAGCCTAAGCAGCCACTCAGTCGGGTCACTAGAAGTTGGTCGAGTTTTCAGGAGGCATCTCTAAGATGCCCTCTGTCGTGCATTTTACATTAAATCCCACACTGGCATCAGTGTGGGTTTAATGTGCTGTGTAGCTTGATACCAAACTTCTCAGTTTTCAGTGCAGCCATTATGGTGTTGTGGAGTTCGTAATGACAAGCTCCCAGCACCATATACTCTTAAATGGCAGCACTGCACTTACAGTGCCCAGGAATGGACTTGGGCACTGTAGGGGCACAGGGCTCATGCACCCGTACCTTCACCACTGGCATAGGGCACCCAGCTAGAGGGGGTGACTGATGTATGCCAGGGAAGTGGTTTGTGGGCATGGCACACAGATGTGCCATGTCAACTCTTCATTTTGTTCTGCACCAAGACACGCAGCCTGCAAAGGCAGTGTGTGAATGTAAGAAAGTGGCTCTGTATATACTGCACCAAAGTAAGGTTCAGTGTGCAAAGAGGCCACAGTCCCCAGAGGTTTGGCAGAGGATAAAGTTAGATATAACCTTACTCTCTAAAGGGGTAGCTTGGTCGAGCAGTAAGGCAGTATCCGAGGACAGTGTAAAGCATTTATTGTACACACTCAGTCAGCAAATGGGCTCACTCTCAAGAACTGAACTCTAGGCCAATGGTTTGTATAAAAAATATAGTTTTATTTTAGAACCACAACTAGGTATCAAAATATACTTTCTCAAAATGAGATGCTTTAGTTAAATACTTTCAGTAGGCAGTAGACTTTTGAATACAGTAGTTGTTGCAACAGGCAACACAATTCAAACACAATTATCACATTGAGCTCAATGGGAATTTCTTAGTAAATGCAATTAATTACTTTTTGGATTACTTTTCTAACCACAGGACTGGATCCGAGATTCAGTCCTGGGACATTCCTGGAAACAGGTGAGTAAATGTGTTGTGGTTAAAGGCATGATTTTTAAGGAATATTATTGTATTTCAAAAGTTGACACTTCGAAACTTTTTCACATAGAATCACCAATGTTATCCTATGGGAGGAAATTCACTTAACAGGTAAGTAGGGTTATCGTTACTTTTTCTTACTCAGTGCTGGATCCTGGATTCAGCACTGGTGCTTCTCCTGTAAACAGTTGAAAGAAATAGTTTGTTATATAGGCGATTTTTATTTTTAAGGAATATTGGTTTCAAAAATCGACACTTAAAAGAATTTCTCATGAAAACCAGGCAATGTTATCCTATGGAGGAAAATCAAGGTAGCGGTAAGTACAGTTGTAATTACTTTTCAAGGTCCGGGCTGGGCACCAAGATCCAGCACTGGGATCTCTCCTGATAAGAGGTGAGTAATTTCGTTTTCGGGCTGATTTTTAGTGAATATTTTGAAGTTTAAAAACACGACACTTAAAAGAATTTCCAAGTGAAACCAGTCAATGTTACCCTTTGGAGAAAATGTGGGTTATCGGATATCAGGTAAGTACTCGACTGGCAGAGTTAAGGTTCTGGGCATAGACTCGGGGGGTCTCCCAGGGTCAGGTAAGTACAGTTCTTGCACCCTCAGCAGCACAGGTGCAGCCGAGTGCAGAGAGTTAGGCCCAATGTTAGCCTATAGCGGGCAGGGGGCCTTTGGTTGGTGGCGGCTAGCAGGCAGGCCACACGGCTGTGGGAGCTGGGCTCCTGGTCACTTGCTCAGGGCAAGTGGGGAAGTAGATTAGGATAGTTGTTGCACTTCCAGGGGCACTCGGGCGGCTGGGTGCAGGGTGCTTTTGAGCAGTCTGGCGCTCAATGGATTTCTATTGAGAAGCTACCAAACGAAGGCTGCAAGCTCGGGGACGGAGATTCTTCAGGTGCGACCACCACTTCGAGAGGTAAGTTGGGAATCTGTAGGACAGGTAGGCACCCAGGAGTTGGTGTGAGAAAGTGGCTCTGTATATACTGTTCCCTAATAGGTACAGGGTGTACAGAGTCCACAGTCCCCCAGAGGCTGATAGAGGTCAAAGTTAGGTATGACCTTACTCTCAAAAGTGGTAGCTTGGTCGAGCAGTAAGGCAGTACCAGAGGACAGTGTAAAGCATTTATTGTACACACTCAGTCAGCAAATGGTTTCACACACTCAATAACTGAACTCTAGGCCAATGATTTGTATATATAAAATATATGCTTGTTTTATTTTTAGAACCACAAAGGGGATAAAAATATACTTTCTCAGAATGAGAGGTTGAATATAAATACTTTTGTCTTAGGCAATAAATTTGTGTAAACAGTCACAGTTGGTTGCAATAAACAATCCTATTTCCTAAACATAACAATGCATTGAGCTCAATGGTAAATTCAGGTTATTTGTAATAAATTACTTTTCAGATTACTTTTGGAATTCCAGGTCTGGCTCCTAGAACCAGCCTGGGGTCAGTATTCAGAATCAAGTGATGAAAGTCGACTTAATAACTGTAATGATTTTTAAATAATATTTAGCGATTTCAAAAGTTAGCACTTAGAAAATATTTCACAGAAAACATTCAATGGATCTCTATGGCAAGAAATTCAAATTGCAGGTAGAGTACTTTATCGTTACTTTAGTAATCCAGGACTGGGTGCCTAGACCCAGGACTGGGGTCCTTATCAAAAGCAGGTAAGTAATTTCGTTTGCAGAAATGGTACGATTTTAAAAGAATATTTCAAATTTGCAAAAGTAG
Source organism: Triturus cristatus (assembly GCF_964204655.1). NCBI lineage: Eukaryota > Metazoa > Chordata > Amphibia > Caudata > Salamandridae > Triturus > Triturus cristatus. The sequence continues at coordinate 646,217,859 of NC_140594.1, read as the reverse complement.
ACACTTAGAAGAAATTTCACAGAAAAGCAGACAATGGTTTCCTATGGGAGAAAAATGAGTTAGAGGTAAGTATAGTTGTGAACACTTTTCAGAGTCAGGGCTGGGCACCAAGATCCAGCACTGGGAGCTCACCTAGGAGCAGGTGAGTAAATTCGTTTTTGTCACTTGGCTGATTTTTGGTGAATTTTTGCAGTTTTGAAAAGTTCACACTTAGAAGATTTTTGAAGAAAAAGTCAGTCAATGTTACCCTATGAGGAAAACGAAGTTAGTGGTTGAAGGGTAAGTACTCGACTGGTAGTGTTGAAATTCCGGGCATGGACTCAGGGGTCCCCCAGTGTCAGGTAGGTACAGTTGGTTCACCCTCAGCGGTTTCAGGACGGCCGGGTGCAGAGAGAGTTGGGCCCAATGTTATCCTATGAGGGATAGGGGGGCCTTGGTTGGTGGCTGCTGTCTGGCAAGCCACGCGGCTGTGGGAGCTGGGCTCCTGGTCACTTACTCAGGGCAAGTGGGGAAGTAGGTTAGAGTAGAGTTTTCACTGCCAGGGCCACTCGGGCGGCTGGGTGCAGGGTGCTTTTGAGCCTTAGGGCGCTCAATGGAAATCAATGGGAATGTTCCGGTTTGGAAAGAGGCTGCAGGCTCGGGGACGAGGATGTTTCAGGTGCCACCACCACTTCGAGAGGTAAGTTGGGTAGTTGTAGGTTAGGTGGGTACCCCGGGATTGGGCACAGGGGGTCGCAGGGCGCCGGGTGCAGGGGTGCCTTTTGACGTCGGGAATCTTACCCTCTGGTTGATCGCGGCTGGGGTGGCACTTGGTTCTGAGGCTGCAGGCTTCTTCCGGGATGTCGAGGGGGGTCCTTGGGTGCCGGACTCGGGGTCACAGTCGCCGTGGAGTCGTCGTCTGGGTCTTTGTCCACTCCGGCACTGGCCAGGCTTGGCTGGTGCAGAGTGTGTTGGGTCCGCGGTCCCGGGCTGGTGCCAGGGATAGCAAATAGGTTTCTTGAGTAGAGCCTCTACTCGTGGGAGTCCCAGGGGCTTAGAGCTAAAAGGTAGCCAGGTCCTCCGGGGTTGGTGAGGTTGCTGGCCACGTGGGATGCCGCGCTGGTGCAGGTTCGAGAGTCGACAGGCCGGTAGGGCTGGGGCCAAAGCAGTTGGTGTCTTCTCTTTTTAGCAGCTGCAGGGCAGGTCTTTGTTCTTCTTGCTCTTCTTGTCGTTTTCTATCTGGAATCTAAGGAAGGAAGGTTCAGGGTGCCCCTAAATACTAGATTTAGGGGCGTTACAGGTAGGTGAAGGCCAGGGACCAATGGGTCCTTGTCCTGGGGTGGGTACACCCCCTATCCTGCCTCTCTCCTGTGGGAGGGGGGCAGTAGCCTAATCCTGATAGGGTAGGGCCTCCCATCTTCAAGATGGCGAGAGCCCGGAGATGTGCTTCACCTCGCCTCCCCCACCTGAGGGGTGGGCAGGCTGGCACATCCCCTGTCCTTGTATGGGGTTTCCGGCCAAGCTTCCCGCCAGAGTGGGGGGTTGCAGTGGCCTGGGGAAACTCCAAATGGCGGCCTGCCTTTGAAGCTTCCCTTTGCTCATCCTGGGGGAGGAGATTTCTCACCTCACCCAGGATGTGCATTGTTGCAGGCCCGGGAGAGCAGGGGCTCTCCCACCCAGGGGTCCAGCAACGTGTCTGCTGTGTGGCAGCCTGGGCAGCCTCAGAGCAGACGTGGATTGTAAGTTAGCTGTAAGGGGGCATCTTCTAAGATGCCCTCTGGGGTGCTTAGTACATTAAATCCTACACTGGCATCAGTGTGGGTTCAATGTGCTGAGAAGTTTGATACCAAACTTCCCAGGCTTCAGTGTTGCCAATATGGTGCTGTGGAGCTCGTGTTTGACAAGCTCTCAGCACCATGTATTCTTAAATGACAGCACTGCACTTACAGTGCCCAGGAATGGACCCGGGTACTGTAGGGGCACAGGGCTCCTGCTCCTGTGCCCACACCGTAGGCGTAATGCACCCAGCTAGAGGGGTGGCTGACATATGCCTTGGCAGTGTAGGGGATGGGCATGGTACACAGTGATGTGTGCCATGTCGACTCTTTGTTTTGTCCTGCACCCAGACACTCAGCCTGCAAGGGCAGTGTGTGTGTAAGGGTACAGGGCCTCTGAGGGTGGCACAATGAGTGCTGCAGCCCTTAGAGGCCTTCCCTGGTCACAAGGCCCTGGGTACCTAGGGTACCATTTACTAGGGGCTGACATGTGGCTAGGGTTTGCCAATTTGGAGTTTGTGTGGTTTAAGGAAGGAACATAGGCCCTGGGCACCTGATTGGCAGGAACCCAGGGTACACTCAATCGAAGTACATTCAGCAATTTAGCAAAAAGTGGGGGCATACCATGCAAGAAAGATGGCACTTTCTCACAGTTGGGCACAGTGGGCCGCAGGGCGCTGGGTGCAGGGGTGCCTTTTGGCGTCAGGAAATCTTACCCTCTGCTGGTCACGGTTAGAAGGGTCCCTGGTTCTGAGGCTGCAGGCGTCAGGAGCGTAGAGGAGGGTCCTTGGAGCTGAATTCGGGGTCAGTCGCCGGGAGGACGTCCTCGTGATCTTTGTCCACTCCAGCACAGGCCAGGCTTGGTGGTGCAGAGTGTGCAAGAGTTGCGGTTCCTGGCTGGCACCAGGGGTTTGTTACTTGCTTTGAGCTGAACCACTGCTCGTGGGAGTCTATTTAGAGTCAGAAGGCAGTCTGTTCCTCCGGGGTTTTTGAGGTTGCTGACCACTAGAGACGCCGGGGTTTAGCAGGAGCAGGTTCGAGGGTCGACAGGCCTGTAGGGCTGGGGCCAAGTCAGTTGGTGTCTTCCTCTTGTTAGCAGCTGCACGGCAGGTCTTCTTTCTTCTTGTTCTTGCTTGTTTCGGAATCAGGATCTGACCAAAGGTTCTCAGGGCGCCCCTAAATACTAAATTTAGGGGCGTTACAGGTAGGTAGAGGTCAGGGACCAATGGGTCCCTTCCCTGGGGTGGGTACACCCACTAGCCTGCCACTCTCTTGTGGGAGGGGGGCAGGAGCCTAGTCCTGATTGGATAGGACTCCCTATCTTCAAGATGGCGAGAGCCCGAGGTCGTGCTTCACCGCCCCTCCCCCACCTGAGGGGTGGGGTTGGCAGAGGCTGGCACACCCCCTTTCCTCCCTTGGGTTGTCCCGCCAGAGTGGGGGTCAGAACCGGTGGGGGCCAGTTGCTGAGTACAGCAAGTGTCCTGGGGAAGCTCACAAAGGCGGCATGCCTTTGAAGCTTCCCCTGCCCATCCTGAGGGAGGAGACCTAGCACCTCGCCCAGGATGTGCATTGTTGCACACCCACGAGAGCGGATGGCTCTCTACCCCGGGGTCCAGCAACATGTCTGCTGGGTGGCAGCCTCTCAGGCAGGACGCTGGTTGTTGTTTAGTTTCAGGGGGCATCTCTAAGAAGCCCTCTGTTGTGTATTTTACATTAAAACCCACACTGGCATCAGTGTGGATTTAATGTGCGGAGAAGTTTGATACCAAACATCCCAGTCTTCAGTGTAGCCATTATCGTGCTGTGGAGTTCATAATTGTGAGAAAGTGGCTCTGTATATACTGTTCCCTAATAGGTACAGGGTGTACAGAGTCCACAGTCCCCCAGAGGCTGATAGAGGTCAAAGTTAGGTATGACCTTACTCTCAAAAGTGGTAGCTTGGTCGAGCAGTAAGGCAGTACCAGAGGACAGTGTAAAGCATTTATTGTACACACTCAGTCAGCAAATGGTTTCACACACTCAATAACTGAACTCTAGGCCAATGATTTGTATATATAAAATATATGCTTGTTTTATTTTTAGAACCACAAGGGGGTAAAAATATACTTTCTCAGAATGAGAGGTTGAATATAAATACTTTTGTTTCAAGCAATAAATTTGTGTAAACAGTCACAGTTGGTTGCAATAAACAATCCTATTTCCTAAACATAACAATGCATTGAGCTCAATGGTAAATTCAGGTTATTTGTAATAAATTACTTTTCAGATTACTTTTGGAATTCCAGGTCTGGATCCTAGAACCAGCCTGGGGTCAGTATTCAGAATCAAGTGATGAAAGTCGACTTAATAACTGTAATGATTTTTAGATAATATTTAGCTATTTCAAAAGTTAGCACTTAGAAAATATTTCACAGAAAACATTCAATGGATCTCTATGGCAAGAAATTCAAATTGCAGGTAGAGTACTTTATCGTTACTTTAGTAATCCAGGACTGGGTGCCTAGACCCAGGACTGGGGTCCTTATCAAAAGCAGGTAAGTAATTTCGTTTGCAGAAATGGTACGATTTTAAAAGAATATTTCAAATTTGCAAAAGTAGACACTTAGAAGAAATTTCACAGAAAAGCAGACAATGGTTTCCTATGGGAGAAAAATGAGTTAGAAGTAAGTATAGTTGTGAACACTTTTCAGAGTCAGGGCTGGGCACCAAGATCCAGCACTGGGAGCTCACCTAGGGGCAGGTGAGTAAATTCGTTTTTGTCACTTGGCTGATTTTTGGTGAATTTTTGCAGTTTTGAAAAGTTCACACTTAGAAGATTTTTGAAGAAAAAGCCAGTCAATGTTACCCTATGAGGAAAATGAAGTTAGCGGTTTAAGGGTAAGTACTCGACTGGTAGTGTTGAAATTCCGGGCATGGACTCAGGGGTCCCCCAGTGTCAGGTAGGTACAGTTGGTTCACCCTCAGCGGTTTCAGGACGGCCGGGTGCAGAGAGAGTTGGGCCCAATGTTATCCTATGAGGGATAGGGGGGCCTTGGTTGGTGGCTGCTGTCTGGCAAGCCACGCGGCTGTGGGAGCTGGGCTCCTGGTCACTTACTCAGGGCAAGTGGGGAAGTAGGTTAGAGTAGAGAGGGCACTGCCAGGGCCACTCGGGCGGCTGGGTGCAGGGTGCTTTTGAGCCTTAGGGCGCTCAATGGAAATCAATGGGAATGTTCCGGTTTGGAAAGAGGCTGCAGGCTCGGGGACGAGGATGTTTCAGGTGCCACCACCACTCCGAGAGGTAAGTTGGGTAGTTGTAGGTTAGGTGGGTACCCCAGGATTGGGCACAGGGGGTCGCAGGGCGCCGGGTGCAGGGGTGCCTTTTGACGTCGGGAATCTTACCCTCTGGTTGATCGCGGCTGGGGTGGCACTTGGTTCTGAGGCTGCAGGCTTCTTCCGGGATGTCGAGGGGGGTCCTTGGGTGCCGGACTCTGGGTCACAGTCGCCGTGGGGTCGTCCTCTGGGTCTTTGTCCACTCCGGCACTGGCCAGGCTTGGCTGGTGCAGAGTGTGTTGGGTCCGCGGTCCCGGGCTGGTGCCAGGGATAGCTAGTAGGTTTCTTGAGTAGAGCCTCTACTCGTGGGAGTCCCAGGGGCTTAGAGCTAAAAGGTAGCCAGGTCCTCCGGGGTTGGTGAGGTTGCTGGCCACGTGGGATGCCGCGCTGGTGCAGGTTCGAGAGTCGACAGGCCGGTAGGGCTGGGGCCAAAGCAGTTGGTGTCTTCTTCTCTTTTTAGCAGCTGCAGGGCAGGTCTTTGTTCTTCTTGCTCTTCTTGTCGTTTTTCTATCTGGAATCCCTGGAAGGAAGGTTCAGGGGGCCCCTAAATACTAGATTTAGGGGCGTTACAGGTAGGTGAAGGCCAGGGACCAATGGGTCCTTGTCCTGGGGTGGGTACACCCCCTATCCTGCCTCTCTCCTGTGGGAGGGGGGCAGTAGCCTAATCCTGATAGGGTAGGGCCTCCCATCTTCAAGATGGCGAGAGCCCGGAGATGTGCTTCACCTCGCCTCCCCCACCTGAGGGGTGGGGTGGGCAGGCTGGCACATCCCCTGTCCTTGTATGGGGTTTCCGGCCAAGCTTCCCGCCAGAGTGGGGGGTTGCAGTGGCCTGGGGAAACTCCAACTGGCGGCATGCCTTTGAAGCTTCCCTTTGCTCATCCTGGGGGAGGAGATTTCTCACCTCACCCAGGATGTGCATTGTTGCAGGCCCGGGAGAGCAGGGGCTCTCCCACCCAGGGGTCCAGCAACGTGTCTGCTGTGTGGCAGCCTGGGCAGCCTCAGAGCAGACGTGGATTGCAAGTTAGCTGTAAGGGGGCATCTTCTAAGATGCCCTCTGGGGTGCTTAGTACATTAAATCCTACACTGGCATCAGTGTGGGTTCAATGTGCTGAGAAGTTTGATACCAAACTTCCCAGGCTTCAGTGTTGCCAATATGGTGCTGTGGAGCTTGTGTTTGACAAGCTCTCAGCACCATGTATTCTTAAATGACAGCACTGCACTTACAGTGCCCAGGAATGGACCCGGGTACTGTAGGGGCACAGGGCTCCTGCTCCTGTGCCCACACCATAGGCGTAATGCACCCAGCTAGAGGGGTGGCTGACATATGCCTTGGCAGTGTAGGTGATGGGCATGGTACACAGTGATGTGTGCCATGTCGACTCTTTGTTTTGTCCTGCACCCAGACACTCAGCCTGCAAGGGCAGTGTGTGTGTGTAAGGGTACAGGGCCTCTGAGGGTGGCACAATGAGTGCTGCAGCCCTTAGAGGCCTTCCCTGGTCACAAGGCCCTGGGTACCTAGGGTACCATTTACTAGGGGCTGACATGTGGCTAGGGTTTGCCAATTTGGAGTTTGTGTGGTTTAAGGAAGGAACATAGGCCCTGGGCACCTGATTGGCAGGAACCCAGGGTACACTCAATCGAAGTACATTCAGCAATTTAGCAAAAAGTGGGGGCATACCATGCAAGAAAGATGGCACTTTCTCACACAACCCCCCCCCAAACGAAAGGTGATGAGACTAACCTTGTCCTATGGAGTCTTCATTGTCTAAGTGGAAGAACCTGGAAAGTCCATCTGCATTGGCATGGGCAGTCCCTGGTCTGTGTTCCACTTCAAAGTCCATTCCCTGTAGGGAGATGGACCACCTCAGTAGTTTTGGATTTTCCCCTTTCATCTGCATTAGCCATCTGAGAGGTCTGTGGTCAGTTTGAACTAGGAAGTGAGTGCCAAACAAGTATGGCCTCAGCTTCTTCAGGGACCAAACCACAGCAAAGGCCTCCCTCTCAATGGCACTCCAACGCTGCTCTCTAGGGAGTAGTCTTCTGCTTATAAAAGCAACAGGTTGGTCTTGGCCTTCATCATTGGTCTGGGATAGGACCGCTCCTATCCCTAGCTCAGAGGCATCAGTCTGCACTATGAACTGCTTGGCATAATCTGGAGCTTTTAGAATTGGTGCTGAGCACATTGCTTCTTTTAGGGTGTCAAAAGCCTTTTGACAACTAACTGTCCAGTTAACTTTCTTCGGCATTTTCTTGGAGGTGAGTTCTGTGAGGGGGGTCACAATGGACCCATACCCCTTCACAAACCTCCTGTAGTACCCAGTCAAGCCAAGGAATGCCCTGACTTGGGTCTGGGTTGTTGGAGCTATCCAGTCCATGATGGCCTGGATTTTGGGTTGTAAGGGCTGTACCTGGCCTCCACCTACAAGGTGGCCCAAGTACACCACAGTGCCCTGCCCTATCTGGCATTTGGATGCTTTGATAGTGAGACCTGCACTCTGCAGAGCCTCTAAAACCTTCCCAAGGTGGATCAGGTGATCCTGCCAGGTGGAGCTAAAGACAGCAATATCATCAAGATAAGCTGCACTAAAGGACTCCAACCCAGCCAGGACATGGTTCACCAACCTCTGGAAGGTGGCAGGGGCATTCTTTAACCCAAAGGGCATCACAGTAAACTGATAATGCCCATCAGGGGTGGAGAATGCTGTTTTTTCTTTTGCTCCTGGGGCCATGCCAATCTGCCAGTACCCTGCAGTTAAGTCAAAGGTACTGAGAAATTTGGCAGCCCCCAATTTGTCTATCAGTTCATCTGCTCTTGGGATAGGGTGAGCATCTGTCTTGGTGACAGAGTTGAGCCCTCTATAGTCCACACAGAACCTCATCTCTCTCTTTTCACCCTGTTGATGAGGTTTGGGGACCAGAACCACTGGGCTAGCCCAGGGGCTCTCTGAAGGCTCAATGACCCCTAACTCCAGCATCTTGCTGACCTCAGCTTTGATGCTTTCCTTGACTTGATCTGACTGTCGATAGATTTTGTTCTTGACAGGTGCACTGTCACCAGTGTCCACATCATGGGTACACCAGCTTGTCAGACCAGGGGTCAGGGAAAAGAGGCTAGCATATTGTTGCAAGACTTGCTTGCAGTCAGTCTGCTGTTGGGCAGAGAGGGTGTCTGAGAAAATCACACCATCTACTGACCCATCTTTGGGGCTGTAGGATAGGAGGTCAGGGAGTGGCTCACTCTCTGCTTCCTGTTCTTCATCAGTCACCATCAGCATGGTGATGTCAGCCCTATCATTGTAGAGTTTAAGGCGGTTCACATGGAGGACCCTTTTGGGTGTCCTGCTAGTGCCCAGGTCAACTAGATAGGTGACCTCACTCTTTCTCTCTAGGATAGGGTAAGGGCCACTCCATTTGTCTTGGAGAGCCCTTGGTGCCACTGGCTCCAAAACCCACACCTGTTGCCCTGGTTGAAATTCAACCAGTGCAGCTTTTTGGTCATACCAGTGCTTCTGGAGCTCCTGGCTGGCCTCAAGGTTCTTGGATGCTTTTTCCATATACTCAGCCATTCTGGACCTTAGGCCAAGCACATAGTCCACTATGTCCTGTTTGGGTTCTTGAAGAGGCCTCTCCCAGCCCTCCTTTACAAGACACAGTGGTCCCCTTACAGGATGACCAAACAGAAGTTCAAAGGGTGAGAAACCTACTCCCTTCTGTGGCACTTCCCTGTAGGCGAAAAGCAAGCATGGTAATAGGACATCCCACCTCCTTTTGAGTTTCTCAGGGAGTCCCATGATCATACCTTTCAATGTCTTGTTGAACCTCTCAACAAGGCCATTGGTTTGTGGGTGGTAGGGTGTAGTAAACTTGTACTGCACTCCACACTCTTTCCACATGTGTGTTAGGTAAGCAGACATGAAGTTGGAACCTCTGTCTGAAACCACCTCCTTAGGAAAACCCACCCTGGTGAAGACACCCAGGAGGGCCTTGGCTACTGCAGGAGCTGTAGTAGTCCTAAGTGGAATTGCTTCAGGGTACCTAGTAGCATGATCCACTACTACTAGAATGAATTTGTTCCCTGAGGCTGTGGGAGGTTCGAGTGGACCCACAATGTCCACACCTACCCTTTCAAAGGGGACCCCCACCACTGGTAGTGGAATGAGGGGGGCCTTTGGGTGGCCACCTGTCTTGCCACTGGCCTGACAGGTAACACAGGAGCTGACAAACTCCTTCACCTTTTGGTGCATCTGGGGCCAGTAAAAGTGACTCACTAACCTTTCCCAAGTTTTGGATTGCCCCAGATGTCCAGCTAGGGGGATGTCATGAGCCAAAGTTAGGAGGAACTCCCTGTACTTCTGTGGCACTACCACCCTCCTGGTGGCTCCAGGAGTGGGGTCTCTTGCCTCAGCATACAGTAATCCCTCTTCCCAATAAGCTCTGTGGGTACCACTGACATCTCCCCTGGCTTCTGAAGCAGCTTGTTGTCTCAGGCTTTCAAGAGTGGGACAGTCTCGCTGACCCTGGCACAGCTCTTCCCTAGAGGGTCCCCCTGGGCCCAAGAGTTCAACCTGGTAAGGGTCAAGCTCCATGGACTCAGTTCCCTCAGAGGTATCTACATCCTCTCCAGGGGGAGAGGGGTTCTGAGTGTTTGGCTGTACAGAAGCTGGTCCCCCAGTCTTCTTGCCCTTCCTCTTGGTTGGTTGGGCCATTATTCCAGGCTCCAAACCTACTTTTTCACCCTTCCTCTTGCTCTGTGCTCTGGTTTGCACACACACCAATTCAGGGATGCCCAGCATGGCTGCATGGGCCTTTAACTCAACCTCAGCCCAGGCTGAGGTTTCCAGATCATTTCCAAGCAGACATGCAGCTGGCAACTTTGGAGAGACCACTACCTGTTTCAGGCCAGTAACCCCCCCCCAGCCTAATGTTACCATGGCCATGGGATGACTAGTGGTGACACTGTCAGCGTTGGTGACTGGGTAAGACTTCCCAATCAAGTATTGCTCAGGGGAAACCAGTGTGTCTTTCACCATAGTGACACTGGCACCTGTATCCCTCAGAGCTTCTACCCTAGTTCCATTCACCCAGGGGTACTGTAAGTATTTCTTCAAGTTGGGGGGCCACACAGCCACAGTGGCAAACTCCACTTCTCCCAAGGAGACTAAACTTGCTTCAGTGTGTTCCCAGATTTGCTCAGGGTACACCTCTGATCCCATTTGTATACTTGCTGCCCCAGGAGTGGCTGTACTGGGTGCCTTAGGGGCTTTGTTTTGGGGGCAAGATACAGTTAGGTGTCCCTGCTTCTTACAGGTATTACAAAAGGCCTTTAAGGGATCAAAGTTCTTCCCCCTATATGGTTGGGGCACATAGGGAGTAGTTTGGGTCCCACCCACCTGAACAGGTTTTTGGGGCCCTTTGGAAGACTCAGACTTTTTATCTTGGGGATTCTCACCACCTTTCCCCTGGGGAGGTTTTGTGACCACCTTCTTTTGGTCACCCCCAGTGGTTGTCTTGGTCACCCTAGTCTTGACCCAGTGGTCCGCCTTCTTTCCCAATTCTTGGGGAGAAATTAGACCTAGGTCTACCAAATGCTGATGCAACTTTTCATTTGTGCAGTTACTCAAAATATGTTCCTTCATGAATAAATTGTACAATCCAGTAAAATCCTGCACACCATGTCCAGCTAACCAACCATCCAGTGTCTTCACTGAGAAATCTACAAAATCAATCCAGGACTGGGTCTGGGTTTTGTGAGCCCCCCTGAACCGAATTCTATACTCCTCAGTGGTGAATCCAAATCCCTCAATCAGATCTTTCTTCATGAGGTCATAGGATCCTGCTTCTGGCCCAGAGAGAGTCAGAAGCCTGTCCCTGCAGTTACCAGAGAACAGTTCCCACAGGAGTGCCCCCCAGAGAGGTTTCTTTACTTTCCTGATATCACAAGCCCTCTCAAAGGCTGTGAACCATTTGGTGATATCATCACCTTCCTCAAATTTAGGGACAATCCCTTTGGGGATTTTAAGGTCAGAAGTTTCCTCCCTATCCTTGTTTTTATTATTGCTGCCACCATTGATGGGTGCTAAACCCATCTCTCTCCTTTCCTTTTCTAGAGCCAGCAGCCTGGACTCTAGATCTATTCTTTTGGCCAGCCTCACAAGGCTGTCCTCTTCACTGGGGGGTCCCCCAGTGTTGTCTCTGGGACCAGAGCCACCTGTGTGGTCTCTAGGTGCCCAGATGCTATGTCTTGAGTTGGAGGGTATGGGTGCCATCTCCTCCCTAGGGAATAGTATGGGGAGGTTGCTGTCCTCCTCCCCTGTTTCCCTTTCCTCATCTGACTGGCCATCACCATGTTCAGATGGGTGGTCTTTAGCATACTCAGCCAGGAGCTCCTGGAGCCCTTGTTTGGATGGATGCTGACCCATTTGTAAATTTTTGAGTTTACATAAGGACCTCAATTCCTTGAAAGACAAGTGTAAGTAAGGTGTGAGGTCGAGCTCCTCCACCAGGTCCATGTTATTATTATCACTAATAGCTGGGTTTGTTTGAGACATTCTAACCTGACAGTTCTAACCCTCTACCCTGACTATAGTGACTTTTATTTTTCTAAAATTCTAATGGGACTTAAGCAAGGCCCTAGCAAGACTTTTAGTAATTTTGGAAAAACCAATCAGAATTCTAAAGGCAATTTTTAAGAGTTCTGTCGTGTGATCAGATGGTAACCAAGTAGTCCAACAAATGCAAGTTTGTATCCCACCGCTGATCCACCAATGTGAGAAAGTGGCTCTGTATATACTGTTCCCTAATAGGTACAGGGTGTACAGAGTCCACAGTCCCCCAGAGGCTGATAGAGGTCAAAGTTAGGTATGACCTTACTCTCAAAAGTGGTAGCTTGGTCGAGCAGTAAGGCAGTACCAGAGGACAGTGTAAAGCATTTATTGTACACACTCAGTCAGCAAATGGTTTCACACACTCAATAACTGAACTCTAGGCCAATGATTTGTATATATAAAATATATGCTTGTTTTATTTTTAGAACCACAAGGGGGTAAAAATATACTTTCTCAGAATGAGAGGTTGAATATAAATACTTTTGTTTCAAGCAATAAATTTGTGTAAACAGTCACAGTTGGTTGCAATAAACAATCCTATTTCCTAAACATAACAATGCATTGAGCTCAATGGTAAATTCAGGTTATTTGTAATAAATTACTTTTCAGATTACTTTTGGAATTCCAGGTCTGGATCCTAGAACCAGCCTGGGGTCAGTATTCAGAATCAAGTGATGAAAGTCGACTTAATAACTGTAATGATTTTTAGATAATATTTAGCTATTTCAAAAGTTAGCACTTAGAAAATATTTCACAGAAAACATTCAATGGATCTCTATGGCAAGAAATTCAAATTGCAGGTAGAGTACTTTATCGTTACTTTAGTAATCCAGGACTGGGTGCCTAGACCCAGGACTGGGGTCCTTATCAAAAGCAGGTAAGTAATTTCGTTTGCAGAAATGGTACGATTTTAAAAGAATATTTCAAATTTGCAAAAGTAGACACTTAGAAGAAATTTCACAGAAAAGCAGACAATGGTTTCCTATGGGAGAAAAATGAGTTAGAAGTAAGTATAGTTGTGAACACTTTTCAGAGTCAGGGCTGGGCACCAAGATCCAGCACTGGGAGCTCACCTAGGGGCAGGTGAGTAAATTCGTTTTTGTCACTTGGCTGATTTTTGGTGAATTTTTGCAGTTTTGAAAAGTTCACACTTAGAAGATTTTTGAAGAAAAAGCCAGTCAATGTTACCCTATGAGGAAAATGAAGTTAGCGGTTTAAGGGTAAGTACTCGACTGGTAGTGTTGAAATTCCGGGCATGGACTCAGGGGTCCCCCAGTGTCAGGTAGGTACAGTTGGTTCACCCTCAGCGGTTTCAGGACGGCCGGGTGCAGAGAGAGTTGGGCCCAATGTTATCCTATGAGGGATAGGGGGGCCTTGGTTGGTGGCTGCTGTCTGGCAAGCCACGCGGCTGTGGGAGCTGGGCTCCTGGTCACTTACTCAGGGCAAGTGGGGAAGTAGGTTAGAGTAGAGAGGGCACTGCCAGGGCCACTCGGGCGGCTGGGTGCAGGGTGCTTTTGAGCCTTAGGGCGCTCAATGGAAATCAATGGGAATGTTCCGGTTTGGAAAGAGGCTGCAGGCTCGGGGACGAGGATGTTTCAGGTGCCACCACCACTCCGAGAGGTAAGTTGGGTAGTTGTAGGTTAGGTGGGTACCCCAGGATTGGGCACAGGGGGTCGCAGGGCGCCGGGTGCAGGGGTGCCTTTTGACGTCGGGAATCTTACCCTCTGGTTGATCGCGGCTGGGGTGGCACTTGGTTCTGAGGCTGCAGGCTTCTTCCGGGATGTCGAGGGGGGTCCTTGGGTGCCGGACTCTGGGTCACAGTCGCCGTGGGGTCGTCCTCTGGGTCTTTGTCCACTCCGGCACTGGCCAGGCTTGGCTGGTGCAGAGTGTGTTGGGTCCGCGGTCCCGGGCTGGTGCCAGGGATAGCTAGTAGGTTTCTTGAGTAGAGCCTCTACTCGTGGGAGTCCCAGGGGCTTAGAGCTAAAAGGTAGCCAGGTCCTCCGGGGTTGGTGAGGTTGCTGGCCACGTGGGATGCCGCGCTGGTGCAGGTTCGAGAGTCGACAGGCCGGTAGGGCTGGGGCCAAAGCAGTTGGTGTCTTCTTCTCTTTTTAGCAGCTGCAGGGCAGGTCTTTGTTCTTCTTGCTCTTCTTGTCGTTTTTCTATCTGGAATCCCTGGAAGGAAGGTTCAGGGGGCCCCTAAATACTAGATTTAGGGGCGTTACAGGTAGGTGAAGGCCAGGGACCAATGGGTCCTTGTCCTGGGGTGGGTACACCCCCTATCCTGCCTCTCTCCTGTGGGAGGGGGGCAGTAGCCTAATCCTGATAGGGTAGGGCCTCCCATCTTCAAGATGGCGAGAGCCCGGAGATGTGCTTCACCTCGCCTCCCCCACCTGAGGGGTGGGGTGGGCAGGCTGGCACATCCCCTGTCCTTGTATGGGGTTTCCGGCCAAGCTTCCCGCCAGACTGGGGGGTTGCAGTGGCCTGGGGAAACTCCAACTGGCGGCATGCCTTTGAAGCTTCCCTTTGCTCATCCTGGGGGAGGAGATTTCTCACCTCACCCAGGATGTGCATTGTTGCAGGCCCGGGAGAGCAGGGGCTCTCCCACCCAGGGGTCCAGCAACGTGTCTGCTGTGTGGCAGCCTGGGCAGCCTCAGAGCAGACGTGGATTGCAAGTTAGCTGTAAGGGGGCATCTTCTAAGATGCCCTCTGGGGTGCTTAGTACATTAAATCCTACACTGGCATCAGTGTGGGTTCAATGTGCTGAGAAGTTTGATACCAAACTTCCCAGGCTTCAGTGTTGCCAATATGGTGCTGTGGAGCTTGTGTTTGACAAGCTCTCAGCACCATGTATTCTTAAATGACAGCACTGCACTTACAGTGCCCAGGAATGGACCCGGGTACTGTAGGGGCACAGGGCTCCTGCTCCTGTGCCCACACCATAGGCGTAATGCACCCAGCTAGAGGGGTGGCTGACATATGCCTTGGCAGTGTAGGTGATGGGCATGGTACACAGTGATGTGTGCCATGTCGACTCTTTGTTTTGTCCTGCACCCAGACACTCAGCCTGCAAGGGCAGTGTGTGTGTGTAAGGGTACAGGGCCTCTGAGGGTGGCACAATGAGTGCTGCAGCCCTTAGAGGCCTTCCCTGGTCACAAGGCCCTGGGTACCTAGGGTACCATTTACTAGGGGCTGACATGTGGCTAGGGTTTGCCAATTTGGAGTTTGTGTGGTTTAAGGAAGGAACATAGGCCCTGGGCACCTGATTGGCAGGAACCCAGGGTACACTCAATCGAAGTACATTCAGCAATTTAGCAAAAAGTGGGGGCATACCATGCAAGAAAGATGGCACTTTCTCACACAACCCCCCCCCAAACGAAAGGTGATGAGACTAACCTTGTCCTATGGAGTCTTCATTGTCTAAGTGGAAGAACCTGGAAAGTCCATCTGCATTGGCATGGGCAGTCCCTGGTCTGTGTTCCACTTCAAAGTCCATTCCCTGTAGGGAGATGGACCACCTCAGTAGTTTTGGATTTTCCCCTTTCATCTGCATTAGCCATCTGAGAGGTCTGTGGTCAGTTTGAACTAGGAAGTGAGTGCCAAACAAGTATGGCCTCAGCTTCTTCAGGGACCAAACCACAGCAAAGGCCTCCCTCTCAATGGCACTCCAACGCTGCTCTCTAGGGAGTAGTCTTCTGCTTATAAAAGCAACAGGTTGGTCTTGGCCTTCATCATTGGTCTGGGATAGGACCGCTCCTATCCCTAGCTCAGAGGCATCAGTCTGCACTATGAACTGCTTGGCATAATCTGGAGCTTTTAGAATTGGTGCTGAGCACATTGCTTCTTTTAGGGTGTCAAAAGCCTTTTGACAACTAACTGTCCAGTTAACTTTCTTCGGCATTTTCTTGGAGGTGAGTTCTGTGAGGGGGGTCACAATGGACCCATACCCCTTCACAAACCTCCTGTAGTACCCAGTCAAGCCAAGGAATGCCCTGACTTGGGTCTGGGTTGTTGGAGCTATCCAGTCCATGATGGCCTGGATTTTGGGTTGTAAGGGCTGTACCTGGCCTCCACCTACAAGGTGGCCCAAGTACACCACAGTGCCCTGCCCTATCTGGCATTTGGATGCTTTGATAGTGAGACCTGCACTCTGCAGAGCCTCTAAAACCTTCCCAAGGTGGATCAGGTGATCCTGCCAGGTGGAGCTAAAGACAGCAATATCATCAAGATAAGCTGCACTAAAGGACTCCAACCCAGCCAGGACATGGTTCACCAACCTCTGGAAGGTGGCAGGGGCATTCTTTAACCCAAAGGGCATCACAGTAAACTGATAATGCCCATCAGGGGTGGAGAATGCTGTTTTTTCTTTTGCTCCTGGGGCCATGCCAATCTGCCAGTACCCTGCAGTTAAGTCAAAGGTACTGAGAAATTTGGCAGCCCCCAATTTGTCTATCAGTTCATCTGCTCTTGGGATAGGGTGAGCATCTGTCTTGGTGACAGAGTTGAGCCCTCTATAGTCCACACAGAACCTCATCTCTCTCTTTTCACCCTGTTGATGAGGTTTGGGGACCAGAACCACTGGGCTAGCCCAGGGGCTCTCTGAAGGCTCAATGACCCCTAACTCCAGCATCTTGCTGACCTCAGCTTTGATGCTTTCCTTGACTTGATCTGACTGTCGATAGATTTTGTTCTTGACAGGTGCACTGTCACCAGTGTCCACATCATGGGTACACCAGCTTGTCAGACCAGGGGTCAGGGAAAAGAGGCTAGCATATTGTTGCAAGACTTGCTTGCAGTCAGTCTGCTGTTGGGCAGAGAGGGTGTCTGAGAAAATCACACCATCTACTGACCCATCTTTGGGGCTGTAGGATAGGAGGTCAGGGAGTGGCTCACTCTCTGCTTCCTGTTCTTCATCAGTCACCATCAGCATGGTGATGTCAGCCCTATCATTGTAGAGTTTAAGGCGGTTCACATGGAGGACCCTTTTGGGTGTCCTGCTAGTGCCCAGGTCAACTAGATAGGTGACCTCACTCTTTCTCTCTAGGATAGGGTAAGGGCCACTCCATTTGTCTTGGAGAGCCCTTGGTGCCACTGGCTCCAAAACCCACACCTGTTGCCCTGGTTGAAATTCAACCAGTGCAGCTTTTTGGTCATACCAGTGCTTCTGGAGCTCCTGGCTGGCCTCAAGGTTCTTGGATGCTTTTTCCATATACTCAGCCATTCTGGACCTTAGGCCAAGCACATAGTCCACTATGTCCTGTTTGGGTTCTTGAAGAGGCCTCTCCCAGCCCTCCTTTACAAGACACAGTGGTCCCCTTACAGGATGACCAAACAGAAGTTCAAAGGGTGAGAAACCTACTCCCTTCTGTGGCACTTCCCTGTAGGCGAAAAGCAAGCATGGTAATAGGACATCCCACCTCCTTTTGAGTTTCTCAGGGAGTCCCATGATCATACCTTTCAATGTCTTGTTGAACCTCTCAACAAGGCCATTGGTTTGTGGGTGGTAGGGTGTAGTAAACTTGTACTGCACTCCACACTCTTTCCACATGTGTGTTAGGTAAGCAGACATGAAGTTGGAACCTCTGTCTGAAACCACCTCCTTAGGAAAACCCACCCTGGTGAAGACACCCAGGAGGGCCTTGGCTACTGCAGGAGCTGTAGTAGTCCTAAGTGGAATTGCTTCAGGGTACCTAGTAGCATGATCCACTACTACTAGAATGAATTTGTTCCCTGAGGCTGTGGGAGGTTCGAGTGGACCCACAATGTCCACACCTACCCTTTCAAAGGGGACCCCCACCACTGGTAGTGGAATGAGGGGGGCCTTTGGGTGGCCACCTGTCTTGCCACTGGCCTGACAGGTAACACAGGAGCTGACAAACTCCTTCACCTTTTGGTGCATCTGGGGCCAGTAAAAGTGACTCACTAACCTTTCCCAAGTTTTGGATTGCCCCAGATGTCCAGCTAGGGGGATGTCATGAGCCAAAGTTAGGAGGAACTCCCTGTACTTCTGTGGCACTACCACCCTCCTGGTGGCTCCAGGAGTGGGGTCTCTTGCCTCAGCATACAGTAATCCCTCTTCCCAATAAGCTCTGTGGGTACCACTGACATCTCCCCTGGCTTCTGAAGCAGCTTGTTGTCTCAGGCTTTCAAGAGTGGGACAGTCTCGCTGACCCTGGCACAGCTCTTCCCTAGAGGGTCCCCCTGGGCCCAAGAGTTCAACCTGGTAAGGGTCAAGCTCCATGGACTCAGTTCCCTCAGAGGTATCTACATCCTCTCCAGGGGGAGAGGGGTTCTGAGTGTTTGGCTGTACAGAAGCTGGTCCCCCAGTCTTCTTGCCCTTCCTCTTGGTTGGTTGGGCCATTATTCCAGGCACCAAACCTACTTTTTCACCCTTCCTCTTGCTCTGTGCTCTGGTTTGCACACACACCAATTCAGGGATGCCCAGCATGGCTGCATGGGCCTTTAACTCAACCTCAGCCCAGGCTGAGGTTTCCAGATCATTTCCAAGCAGACATGCAGCTGGCAACTTTGGAGAGACCACTACCTGTTTCAGGCCAGTAACCCCCCCCCAGCCTAATGTTACCATGGCCATGGGATGACTAGTGGTGACACTGTCAGCGTTGGTGACTGGGTAAGACTTCCCAATCAAGTATTGCTCAGGGGAAACCAGTGTGTCTTTCACCATAGTGACACTGGCACCTGTATCCCTCAGAGCTTCTACCCTAGTTCCATTCACCCAGGGGTACTGTAAGTATTTCTTCAAGTTGGGGGGCCACACAGCCACAGTGGCAAACTCCACTTCTCCCAAGGAGACTAAACTTGCTTCAGTGTGTTCCCAGATTTGCTCAGGGTACACCTCTGATCCCATTTGTATACTTGCTGCCCCAGGAGTGGCTGTACTGGGTGCCTTAGGGGCTTTGTTTTGGGGGCAAGATACAGTTAGGTGTCCCTGCTTCTTACAGGTATTACAAAAGGCCTTTAAGGGATCAAAGTTCTTCCCCCTATATGGTTGGGGCACATAGGGAGTAGTTTGGGTCCCACCCACCTGAACAGGTTTTTGGGGCCCTTTGGAAGACTCAGACTTTTTATCTTGGGGATTCTCACCACCTTTCCCCTGGGGAGGTTTTGTGACCACCTTCTTTTGGTCACCCCCAGTGGTTGTCTTGGTCACCCTAGTCTTGACCCAGTGGTCCGCCTTCTTTCCCAATTCTTGGGGAGAAATTAGACCTAGGTCTACCAAATGCTGATGCAACTTTTCATTTGTGCAGTTACTCAAAATATGTTCCTTCATGAATAAATTGTACAATCCAGTAAAATCCTGCACACCATGTCCAGCTAACCAACCATCCAGTGTCTTCACTGAGAAATCTACAAAATCAATCCAGGACTGGGTCTGGGTTTTGTGAGCCCCCCTGAACCGAATTCTATACTCCTCAGTGGTGAATCCAAATCCCTCAATCAGAGCTTTCTTCATGAGGTCATAGGATCCTGCTTCTGGCCCAGAGAGAGTCAGAAGCCTGTCCCTGCAGTTACCAGAGAACAGTTCCCACAGGAGTGCCCCCCAGAGAGGTTTCTTTACTTTCCTGATATCACAAGCCCTCTCAAAGGCTGTGAACCATTTGGTGATATCATCACCTTCCTCAAATTTAGGGACAATCCCTTTGGGGATTTTAAGGTCAGAAGTTTCCTCCCTATCCTTGTTTTTATTATTGCTGCCACCATTGATGGGTGCTAAACCCATCTCTCTCCTTTCCTTTTCTAGAGCCAGCAGCCTGGACTCTAGATCTATTCTTTTGGCCAGCCTCACAAGGCTGTCCTCTTCACTGGGGGGTCCCCCAGTGTTGTCTCTGGGACCAGAGCCACCTGTGTGGTCTCTAGGTGCCCAGATGCTATGTCTTGAGTTGGAGGGTATGGGTGCCATCTCCTCCCTAGGGAATAGTATGGGGAGGTTGCTGTCCTCCTCCCCTGTTTCCCTTTCCTCATCTGACTGGCCATCACCATGTTCAGATGGGTGGTCTTTAGCATACTCAGCCAGGAGCTCCTGGAGCCCTTGTTTGGATGGATGCTGACCCATTTGTAAATTTTTGAGTTTACATAAGGACCTCAATTCCTTGAAAGACAAGTGTAAGTAAGGTGTGAGGTCGAGCTCCTCCACCAGGTCCATGTTATTATTATCACTAATAGCTGGGTTTGTTTGAGACATTCTAACCTGACAGTTCTAACCCTCTACCCTGACTATAGTGACTTTTATTTTTCTAAAATTCTAATGGGACTTAAGCAAGGCCCTAGCAAGACTTTTAGTAATTTTGGAAAAACCAATCAGAATTCTAAAGGCAATTTTTAAGAGTTCTGTCGTGTGATCAGATGGTAACCAAGTAGTCCAACAAATGCAAGTTTGTATCCCACCGCTGCCACCAATGTGAGAAAGTGGCTCTGTATATACTGTTCCCTAATAGGTACAGGGTGTACAGAGTCCACAGTCCCCCAGAGGCTGATAGAGGTCAAAGTTAGGTATGACCTTACTCTCAAAAGTGGTAGCTTGGTCGAGCAGTAAGGCAGTACCAGAGGACAGTGTAAAGCATTTATTGTACACACTCAGTCAGCAAATGGTTTCACACACTCAATAACTGAACTCTAGGCCAATGATTTGTATATATAAAATATATGCTTGTTTTATTTTTAGAACCACAAGGGGGTAAAAATATACTTTCTCAGAATGAGAGGTTGAATATAAATACTTTTGTTTCAAGCAATAAATTTGTGTAAACAGTCACAGTTGGTTGCAATAAACAATCCTATTTCCTAAACATAACAATGCATTGAGCTCAATGGTAAATTCAGGTTATTTGTAATAAATTACTTTTCAGATTACTTTTGGAATTCCAGGTCTGGATCCTAGAACCAGCCTGGGGTCAGTATTCAGAATCAAGTGATGAAAGTCGACTTAATAACTGTAATGATTTTTAGATAATATTTAGCTATTTCAAAAGTTAGCACTTAGAAAATATTTCACAGAAAACATTCAATGGATCTCTATGGCAAGAAATTCAAATTGCAGGTAGAGTACTTTATCGTTACTTTAGTAATCCAGGACTGGGTGCCTAGACCCAGGACTGGGGTCCTTATCAAAAGCAGGTAAGTAATTTCGTTTGCAGAAATGGTACGATTTTAAAAGAATATTTCAAATTTGCAAAAGTAGACACTTAGAAGAAATTTCACAGAAAAGCAGACAATGGTTTCCTATGGGAGAAAAATGAGTTAGAAGTAAGTATAGTTGTGAACACTTTTCAGAGTCAGGGCTGGGCACCAAGATCCAGCACTGGGAGCTCACCTAGGGGCAGGTGAGTAAATTCGTTTTTGTCACTTGGCTGATTTTTGGTGAATTTTTGCAGTTTTGAAAAGTTCACACTTAGAAGATTTTTGAAGAAAAAGCCAGTCAATGTTACCCTATGAGGAAAATGAAGTTAGCGGTTTAAGGGTAAGTACTCGACTGGTAGTGTTGAAATTCCGGGCATGGACTCAGGGGTCCCCCAGTGTCAGGTAGGTACAGTTGGTTCACCCTCAGCGGTTTCAGGACGGCCGGGTGCAGAGAGAGTTGGGCCCAATGTTATCCTATGAGGGATAGGGGGGCCTTGGTTGGTGGCTGCTGTCTGGCAAGCCACGCGGCTGTGGGAGCTGGGCTCCTGGTCACTTACTCAGGGCAAGTGGGGAAGTAGGTTAGAGTAGAGAGGGCACTGCCAGGGCCACTCGGGCGGCTGGGTGCAGGGTGCTTTTGAGCCTTAGGGCGCTCAATGGAAATCAATGGGAATGTTCCGGTTTGGAAAGAGGCTGCAGGCTCGGGGACGAGGATGTTTCAGGTGCCACCACCACTCCGAGAGGTAAGTTGGGTAGTTGTAGGTTAGGTGGGTACCCCAGGATTGGGCACAGGGGGTCGCAGGGCGCCGGGTGCAGGGGTGCCTTTTGACGTCGGGAATCTTACCCTCTGGTTGATCGCGGCTGGGGTGGCACTTGGTTCTGAGGCTGCAGGCTTCTTCCGGGATGTCGAGGGGGGTCCTTGGGTGCCGGACTCTGGGTCACAGTCGCCGTGGGGTCGTCCTCTGGGTCTTTGTCCACTCCGGCACTGGCCAGGCTTGGCTGGTGCAGAGTGTGTTGGGTCCGCGGTCCCGGGCTGGTGCCAGGGATAGCTAGTAGGTTTCTTGAGTAGAGCCTCTACTCGTGGGAGTCCCAGGGGCTTAGAGCTAAAAGGTAGCCAGGTCCTCCGGGGTTGGTGAGGTTGCTGGCCACGTGGGATGCCGCGCTGGTGCAGGTTCGAGAGTCGACAGGCCGGTAGGGCTGGGGCCAAAGCAGTTGGTGTCTTCTTCTCTTTTTAGCAGCTGCAGGGCAGGTCTTTGTTCTTCTTGCTCTTCTTGTCGTTTTTCTATCTGGAATCCCTGGAAGGAAGGTTCAGGGGGCCCCTAAATACTAGATTTAGGGGCGTTACAGGTAGGTGAAGGCCAGGGACCAATGGGTCCTTGTCCTGGGGTGGGTACACCCCCTATCCTGCCTCTCTCCTGTGGGAGGGGGGCAGTAGCCTAATCCTGATAGGGTAGGGCCTCCCATCTTCAAGATGGCGAGAGCCCGGAGATGTGCTTCACCTCGCCTCCCCCACCTGAGGGGTGGGGTGGGCAGGCTGGCACATCCCCTGTCCTTGTATGGGGTTTCCGGCCAAGCTTCCCGCCAGAGTGGGGGGTTGCAGTGGCCTGGGGAAACTCCAACTGGCGGCATGCCTTTGAAGCTTCCCTTTGCTCATCCTGGGGGAGGAGATTTCTCACCTCACCCAGGATGTGCATTGTTGCAGGCCCGGGAGAGCAGGGGCTCTCCCACCCAGGGGTCCAGCAACGTGTCTGCTGTGTGGCAGCCTGGGCAGCCTCAGAGCAGACGTGGATTGCAAGTTAGCTGTAAGGGGGCATCTTCTAAGATGCCCTCTGGGGTGCTTAGTACATTAAATCCTACACTGGCATCAGTGTGGGTTCAATGTGCTGAGAAGTTTGATACCAAACTTCCCAGGCTTCAGTGTTGCCAATATGGTGCTGTGGAGCTTGTGTTTGACAAGCTCTCAGCACCATGTATTCTTAAATGACAGCACTGCACTTACAGTGCCCAGGAATGGACCCGGGTACTGTAGGGGCACAGGGCTCCTGCTCCTGTGCCCACACCATAGGCGTAATGCACCCAGCTAGAGGGGTGGCTGACATATGCCTTGGCAGTGTAGGTGATGGGCATGGTACACAGTGATGTGTGCCATGTCGACTCTTTGTTTTGTCCTGCACCCAGACACTCAGCCTGCAAGGGCAGTGTGTGTGTGTAAGGGTACAGGGCCTCTGAGGGTGGCACAATGAGTGCTGCAGCCCTTAGAGGCCTTCCCTGGTCACAAGGCCCTGGGTACCTAGGGTACCATTTACTAGGGGCTGACATGTGGCTAGGGTTTGCCAATTTGGAGTTTGTGTGGTTTAAGGAAGGAACATAGGCCCTGGGCACCTGATTGGCAGGAACCCAGGGTACACTCAATCGAAGTACATTCAGCAATTTAGCAAAAAGTGGGGGCATACCATGCAAGAAAGATGGCACTTTCTCACAATAATTACAACCTCCCAGCACCATATACTCTTAATGGCAGCACTGCACTTACAGTGCACAGGAATGGACCTGGGCACTGTAGGGCTACAGGGCTCATGCACCTGTACCCTCACCACTGGCATTGGGCATCCAGCTAGAGGGGTAATTGATGTATGCCAGGGCAGTGGTTTGTGGGCATGGCACACAGGGATGTGTGCCATGTCGACTTTGCTTTGTTCTGCACCCAGACACTCAGCGTGCAAAGGCAGGCCAATGTGAGTGTCGGGGTACAGGGCCTCTAAGGGTGGCACAATACGTGCTGCAGTCCTTAGGGGCCTTCTCTGGTCACAGTGCCCTGAGTATCTATGGAACCATTTACCAGGGACCTACCTGTGGCCAGAGTTGCCAATTGGGTTTTGTTTTGGGGAAGGAACACAGGCACTGGGGTCCTGATTGGAAGGGCCCCAGAGCACATAGTTAAAGAGCATCAGTAGTCTGGCAACAAGAACAAAAAGGGGGCGGTTTACTGTAACATAAACTCAACTTTCTCACAGTGAGTGTCAGGGTACAGGACCTCTAATAGTGGCACATTAAGTGCTGCAGCCCTTAAGGGCCTTCTCTGGTCACAAGGCCCTGGGTACCTAGTGTACCATTTACCAGGGGCTGACATGTGGCCAGAGATGTCAATTGGGTTTAGGCTTCAATGGAGTTTTAGGGAAGGAACATAGGCCTTGGGTGCCTGATTAGCAGGAGCCCAGGGCACACTGTCAAAGAACATCAGCAATTCAGCAAAACGTGGGGGCATACCATGCAAGAAAGAGGGCACTTTCTCACAAATATCACATCCCTTTAAAGAAGAGATCTGTTGGAACTAACCCTTCCCCTCCTCCTCCTCTTCCTCCACCTGTTCTTTCTTCATCACCACCTTCCCCTCCGCTTCAACCAATTTCACCTGCACATTCACCACCACATACACTTGACAACCAGGATGATGGGGAGGATGATCAGGATAGGGATGATGATCATACATTACAAGACCCATGGGATGATTATAACACCAATTCGCCCATGGGCATTGATCCCGACCTGTACCCTACCAAACCCTTTCCACCAGATGATAGTGTAGGCTACATTGCTTGACTGGGTAGAGCTGCCAACTACCATGGGTTGCAGCTACATAAGAAGTCATTAGAAGAGGATTTCCTCTTTGAAAGCCTCAGTACCCCACAGAAGTCATCACATACACTACCCATGCTTAAAGGGATTGTCAGGCATGTAGATGACATTTATAATGACCCAGTCAGAACTTTTATTCTTACCCCTAGAGTGGACAAGAAGTAGTAGCCAGCACCATCGGACCCAGTATATATAAGGAGACAATTGCCACTAGACTCCCTGGCTCTGTCCAATGCAAGAAAAAGAGCCAACTCCCAGACAACAGGAGAGGCTCCACCGCCTGATAAGGAATCAAAACTTATTGAAGCTTCTGGGAAAAGGGTAGCTTCTCAAGCAGCCAATTTATGGTGCATCTCCAACACTCAGGCACTGTTACCGCGATACGATCTTGCGCACTGGGATGAAATGGAAAAACGGATCCAATATTTACCCCCGGAACACAAATCAAAAGCGGAAGATGTGGTTCATGAAGGGAAAATTATTGCTAACAATCAAATAAGATGCTCTCTAGATGCTGCAGACGCTGCTGCAAGAGCTATAAACACTAGTGTCCTTTTAAGAAGGCATGCCTGGCTCCGTATATCTCGTTTTAAACCTGTGGTTCAAACGCCATCTTAAAATCTCCATTCGATAAGGAACATCTATTTGGTCCTCTGGTAGATTATTCACTTGAGAAAATGAAGAAAGATACTGAGGTAGCCAAATCTGGGATCCCTTCTGTCCACACAGGGTTGTGCTTCCTTTCGATGCTCCTTTTACCAAGGAGGTGTCAAGAATACCTCATCAGAAGCCACCTCCCCCTAGAAGGGCAATAACCAACCATCTTCATTTAGTGGTTATTTCAGGGGAGGTTACAGGGGTAACAATGGTAAGGGCTAGAGCTGGGGTTCAAACACACGCACCTCCTCCGCCAACACAAAGCAGTGACTAGCCTTCACTCCCCCCAACCACTCAACACCTGTTGGGGGTAGACTGTCAGATTTTCTGGTAATCAAGAACAGACAATTGGGTACTGTGAGAAAGTGCCATCTTTCTTGCATGGTATGCCCCCACTTTTTGCTGAATGTACTTTGACTGAGTGTGCCCTGGACTCCTGCCAATCAGGTGCCCAGGGCCTATGTTCTTTCCCTAAAACAAACCAAACCCAAATTGGCAATCCCTGGCCACATGTTAGGCCCTGGTAAATGGTACACTAGGTACCCAGGGCTTTGTGACCAGGGAAGGCCTCTAAGGGCTGCAGCACTCCTTGTGCCACCCTTAGATGCCCTGTACCCTTACACACACTGCCTTTGCAGGCTGAGTGTTTGGGTGCAAGACAAAAACAAATTCGACATAACACACATCCCTGTGTGCCATACCCATCACCTAAACTGCCATGGCATACATCAGTCACCCCTCTAGCTGGGTGCCTTATGCCAATGGTGTAGGCACAGGAGCAGGAGCCCTGTGCCCCTACAGTGCCCAGGTCCATTCCTGGGCAGTAAGTGCAGTGCTGCCATTTAAGAGTACATAGTGCTGAGAGCTCGTCCGTCAAACATGAGCTCCACAGCACCATAATGGCAACACTAAATACTGGTAAGTTTGGTATCAAATTTCTCAGCACATTAAACCCACACTGATGCCAGTGTGGGATTTAATGTACCCAGCACCCCAGTAGGCATCTTAGAGGTGCCCCCTTAAACCTAACCTACAATCCACGTCTGCTCTGAGGCTGCCACCCCGCAGACATGTTGCTGGACCCCTGGGTAGGAGATCCCCTGCTCTCCGGGGCCTGCAACAATGCACATCCTGGGCAAGGTGCTAAATCTCCTCCCCCAGGATGGGCAGGGGGAAGCTTCAAAGGCATGCCGCCTCTGTGAGCTTCCCCAGGCCCCTGCAACACCCCACTCTGGCGGGAAGCTTTGGCCGGAAACCCCAAATAAGGACAGGGAATGTGCCAGCCTGCCCACCCCACCCCTCAGGTGGGGGAGGCGAGGTAAAGCACATCTCCGGGCTCTCGCCATCTTGAAAATGGGGAGCCCTACCCTATCAGGACTAGGCTACTGCCCCCCTCCCACAGGAGAGAGGCAGGATAGGGGGTGTACCCACCCCAGGACAGGGACCCATTGGTCCCTGCCCTTCACCTACCTGTAACGCCCCTAAATCTAGTATTTAGGGGCACCCTGAACCTTCCTTCCCCAGATTCCAGATTCAAAACTGCAAAGAAGAGCAAGAAGAAAGAAGACCTCCCCTGCAGCTGCTAAAAAGAGGAAGACACCAACTGCTTTGGCCCCAGCCCTACCGGCCTGTCGACCCTCGAACCTGCTCCAACTCGGCTTCTCTTGTGGCCAGCAACCTCACAAACCTCGGAGGACCTGGCTACCTTTTGGCTCTAAGCCCCTGGGACTCCCATGAGTAGAGGCTCTACTCAAAACCTACCTCTAATCCCTGGCAGCAGCCCGGAACTGCGAACCCAGCACACTCTGCACCAGCCAACCCTGGCCAGTGCCGGAGTGGACAAAGACCCCGAGGACGACCCCACGGCGACACTGACCCCGAGTCCAGCACCCAAGGACCTCCCTCGACACTCCTGAAGAAGCCTGCAGCCTCAGAACAAGGTGCCCCCCCCTACCGCGATCAAGAGGGTAAGATTTCCCGACACCAAAAGGCACCCGGCGCCCCGCGGCCCCCTGTGCCCAATCCCGGGGTACCTACCTATCCTCCAACTACCCAACTTACCTCTCGAAGTGGTGGTGGCACCTGAAGAATCTTCGTCCCCGAGCTTGCAGTCTTTTTCTAAACTGGAGCTTTCCCATTGAAATCAATTGAGCGCCCGAAGGCTCAAAAGCACCCTGCACCCAGCCGTCCGAGTGGCCCTGGCAGTGAAACCTCTGTACCTATGTACTTCCCCATTTGCCCTGAGCATGTGACCAGGAGCCCAGCTCCCACAGCCGAGTGGCCTGCTAGTCAGCAGCCACCAACTAAGGCCCCCCTACCTCTCATAGGATAACATTGGGCCTAACTCCCTCTGCACCCGGCTGCCCTTGTGCCGCTGAGGGTGAACCAACTGTACCTACCTGACCCTGGGAGACCCCTGAGTCTGTGCCCAGAACCTTAACTTTGCCAGTCGAGTACTTGTGTTTAAACCGATAACTCAATTTTCTCCATAGGGTAACATTCCGTGGCTTTTCCTGAAATTTCTTCTAAGTGTGGACTTTTCAAAACTTAAAATATTCACCAAAAATCAGCCGAGTAACAAACGCTCACCTGCTCTTAGGTGAGCTCCCAGTCCTGGATCTTGGTGCCCAGCACTGACTCTGAAAAATACTTACAACTGTACTTACCAGTAACCCAATTTTCTCCCATAGGAAATCATTG
Organism: Triturus cristatus; assembly: GCF_964204655.1. Taxonomy (NCBI): domain Eukaryota; kingdom Metazoa; phylum Chordata; class Amphibia; order Caudata; family Salamandridae; genus Triturus; species Triturus cristatus. Next base: position 646,190,066 of record NC_140594.1, on the reverse strand, counting down.
ACTGTTTTTCTGTGAAATTTCTTCTGTGTCAATTTCTGCAAACTACAAATATTCCTTAAAAATCGTACCAACTCTGAAAACGTAATTGTTTACCTGTTTTTAGATAGAGGTCCCAGTACTGAGTCTAGGAGCCCAGTACTGGATTACAAAAGTAACAAGAACATACTATACCTGCAACTTGAATTTTCTCCAATAGGGAATCATTGACTGTTTCCTATGAAATTTCTTCTAAGTGTCAACTTTTAAAATGGCAAAATATTGCCTAAAAATCACAACAGTAACCAAGTTGACTTTTATCACTTGTTTCTAAGAACTGTCCCAGGACTGAATCTAGGATCCAGTACTGGAGTTATAAAAGTAAACCTGGAAGTAAGCTATTGCAAATAACTTAAAACTTCCATTGAGCTCAATGCATTATTGTGTTTGAAATTGTGTTGCCTATTGCAACAACCTGTAACCAGTATTTACAAAAGTCAATTGCATACTGCAAAAGTATTTACCTAAAGCATCTCATCCTGAGAGTATATTTTCATACCTATTGTTGGTTCTAAAATAAAATACTTATATTTTTTTATATAAACCATTGGCCTAGAGTTCAGTTCTTGAGTGTGAGACCATTTGCTGACTGAGTGTGTACAACAAATGTTTTACACTGTCCTCTGATACTGCCTTACTGCTCGACCAAGCTACCACTTTAGAGAGTAAGGTTATATCTAACTTTAACCTCTGTCAAACCCTGGGGGACTGTGGATTCTGTACACCCTGTACCTATTAAGGGACAGTATATACAGAACCACTTTCTCACAATACCATGATGGTTAAGCTCTACTCCAGGAATGGAGGACTGTTCATGGCTTGCTGAAAGATGTTTGTGTTCCTGCCTTGGAGCGGTTTCCCTGTGGCTTGTCTTTCGAGATGCTATGTTGTGTGGTAGGAGAGTCCTTGGGGAAAATAAGTATGTTCTTTCTGAATAATCACCTTAGAAATTGCTGAAGACCTTTTTGTTTTTATTCTCTGTTCTTAGGTGCACATAGAGTTCACTGAGGGAGAGGATAAGATCACCCTTGAGGGCCCCACAGAGGATGTGAATTTGGCTCAGGAACAAATGGAAGCCATGGTGAATGAATTGGTGAGTTAGGTTCTTGCTCAGCTGGGAATGTTGCAAGCAGGATGCACCGGACTGTCTCAAACTGATTGTGGTCTTTGCCTCCTTAGATTGCTCGAATGGATTTTACAGAGATCACTATAGACCATCGATTTCACAGACACCTCATCGGAAAAAGTGGAGCCAACAGTGAGTCAACAGCTGATACAAACAAAGCCTTAGTGATCCTTGTTGAATAGTTGGCTCTGCTAAACTAACTTATATCGTTCTTATTGCTCTGGTGCAGACGGAGGTTACCAGGTGGTATTCTGTGTGGGCATTGTCCTTTTACAGCAGGAATCTCAGGGCCATCCAAGTGGCCATTACTTCAATTTCTGTGGCAGTGTGGGGTTACAGGGTCTGTCTTTCATGGTAATTTGTTTTCCACTGGTATCCCATAGCCACAGTACTGTTCAGTTCCAGTTAAATAACTAAGATCTACTGCTTGGAAATTTTCAAAGATTTACCTGTTTGAATTCTTCATCGGGGCTGGGACTGCCCTGCAGTAAATGCTGAAACGGCATGTTAAAGGTTTAAAGGCTTTGGGCAAAGAGGATCTTTGCAAATTAGTTAAATGTTTTCCATCCATAATTGTGCCCTTGCCGCCACAAAATCTGTATGGCTGTGGCGCAATGCCGCCGTTGTTGTTGACTTTATCATCAACACAGTTCAGGAGAAAGTTGATTAACTATCTGTAGGAAGCTGGCTCCATATATACTATACCACAATGAAGTAGTCTGCACAGAGTCCAGTGGAACCCCAAAGGTAGGCAGAGGTAAAGGTAGATAGCAGCTTACTCTTGCTATTGTGGTAGTGTGGGCGAGCAGTAAGGCTTTATTGGAGGGTAGTGTTAAGCATTTGTTGTACACACTTAGGCAAGAAAAGATGTCACACACTCTGACTCAACTCAGACCAATTTGATTTGTATAAAAATATTATTTAGTTAATTTATTTCTAGAACCAAGCCAAGCCTGGTGCAGGTAAGTGAAATAATACTTTGCAAAATCTTATGCAGTGATTAGGTGTTGAATGCAGGTTCAAATGCAGTTGGTTGAATTACAGGTAAGTAAATATTTCTAAATTACTTTTCAGTTACTTCACAGATTACTTTGTATGTTACTTTTTAGATTACTTTTTGAGTTACTTTTTCTACTCAGTGTGACATGCCTAGATATCACACTGGAGCATATCCTAGAGAAAAGGTTAGTAAATCAGTTTGCTGTTGACTCCCACTGACACCAGGATCTTCGTGTGTGGGGGGGGGAAGCCGCAGGGGAAACTACAACTGCCACAACCCCCTGCAGCACTCGCGCATATAAGTGTGCACCACGCACGACACTCCGCGTGCCTGGGCCGAGGGAGGGCCTGTCCAAGCCCAGAGGAGGCTGGGCCACCTCTTGAACAGCCATATTCTGGGAGGATTCCAGCATTATAATAATTCGTAGGAAGGAGTGCCTCCTACAATGGATAAGAGGAAGGCAACAAGTGTGAGAAAGTGCCCTCTTTCTTGCATGGTATGCCCCCACTTTTTGCTGAATTGCTGATTTACTTTGACTGAGTGTACCCTGGGCTCCTGCCAATCATGTACCCAGGGTGTGTGTTCCTTCCCTAAAGCTGCATTGAAGCCTAAGCCCAATTGGCATCTCTGGCCACATGTCAGCCCCTGGTAAATGGAACCATAGGTACCCAGGGCACTCTGGCCAGAGAAGGCCCCTAAGGGCTGCAGCACTTATTGTGCCACCCTTAGAGGCCGTATACCCTGACACACACCCACTGCCTTTGCAGGCTGAGTGTCTGGGTGCAGAACAAAAGACGACCTGGCACACTGTGTGCCATGCCCACAAACCACTGCCCTGGCATACACCAGTCACCCTTCTAGCTGGGTGCCCTATGCCAGTGGTGAGGGTACAGGTGCACGAGCCCTGTACCCCTACAGTGCCCAAGTCTATTCCTGGGTCCTGCAAGTGCAGTGCTGCCATTAAAAGTATATGGTGCTGGGAGGTTGTCATTACGAACTCCACATCACCATAATGGCTGCACTGAAGACTGGGAAGTTTAGTATCAAACTTCTCAGCACATTAAACCCACACTGATGCCAGTTTGGCATTTAATGTAAAATGCAAGACAGAGGGTATCTTATAGATACCCCCTGAAACTCTACCAACTCCCAGTGACCGGACTGACTGCGCAGGCTGCCACCACCAGACTTGTTTCTGGACCCCTGGGACGAGAGCTTGCTGCTCTCGGGGGCCTGAAACAATGCACATCCTGGGACGAGGTGCCAAGCCTCCTTCCCCAGGATGGACAGGGTTCACAAAGGAGAAGCCGCCTTTGTGAGCTTCTCCAGACCACTTGCTGTACTCAGCAACTGGTCCCCACTGGTTCTACCCCCCATTTTGGGCGGGAGACCCGGTGGGAAAAACAGTGAGGAAGAGGTGTGCCCACCTCTGCCAACTCCACCCCTAAGGTGGGGAGGCGAGGTGAAGCGCAACCTAGAGTTTCTGCCATCTTGAGGATGGGGGGACCCAGCCAATCAGGGACAGGCTCCTGCCCCCCTCCCACTGGAGAGTGGCAGAATAGGGGGTGTACCCACCCGAGGGAAGGGACCCATTGGTCCCTGCCCTTAAACCTACCTGTAACACTCCTAAATTTAGTACTTAGGGGCACCCTGAACCTTCCTTCCTCAGATCCAGCAACCACAAGAAAAGGCGACGAAGGATTAGAAGCTGTGCAGAGCTATCAAGAGGACGACGGACACTGACTTGGAATTTCTTCTAAGTGTCAACTTTTAAAATCGAAAAATATTGCCTAAAAATCATAACAGTAACTAAGTCGACTTTTATCACTTGTTTCTAAGAACTGTCCCAGGACTGAATCTAGGATCCAGTCCTGGAATTACAAAAGGAATCCTGAATCTTCCATTGACCTCAATGCATTGTGTTTAAAATTGTGTTGCCTATTGCAACAACTTGTAAATATCTACAAAAGCCAATTGCATATTGCAAAAGTATTTACCTAAAGCATCTCATTCTGAGAGTATATTTTAATACCTATTGTTTGTTCTAAAATAAAACATTATATTTTTTTATATTTAAACCATTGACCTAGAGTTCAGCTCTTGAGTGTGTGAAACCATTTGCTAACTGAGTGTATACAACAAAATGCTTTACACTGTCCTCTGATACTGCCTTACTGCTCGACCAAGCTACCACTTTAGAGAGTATGGTTGTATTTAACTTTAGCCTCTGCCAAACCTCTGTGGACTGTGTACACACTGTACCTATTTGGGAACAGTATATACAGAGCCACTTTCTCACACCCTACTCCTCTTGTACCCAAGCTCCCATACTCACGACCAAAAAACAATGCCTCCTGGCATAATTTCCTCCCTATAACTGAGCACGAAGTCCACAGCAATATTACTTAACTAAAACCATTCTCCCATACCAAATACCCCTCCCTTCTAACCTTGTCTAAGACGTAAAGCACATAATCGTCCCATCCTGGACCACAATCCTCAACACCTCCCTTGCTACTGGAAAGGTCCCTAGCTCCCTCCAACTTGGTCAAATCTCCCCCATTATCAAAAACCCTGATGCTGATCCTAATGACTTAAACAACCTCCGCTCCATCACCAACTGCCCCCCTTTTTTCTAAAGCAGTCGAAAAATGCGTCTTGCTCCATATAGACAAACACAATGACAAATTCAACCTTCTGGATCCCTTACAATCAGGCTTCAGAAAAGGCTGCAGCACTTAAACTGCCATACTAAACATTGTTGATGACATCCACCACTCACTTAATGGTGAGCCATGTCTTCTTATCCTCCTTGATCTCTCCGCAGCTCTTGACACTGTTGACCACTCTGCCCTACTTAATGTGCTTAAAGATCGCTTCGTCCTCAATGGTACTACTCACAAATGGTTTGTCTCCTATCTTCAACATCAAACCCAACAAATTAAAATTCAAGACTCTCTCTAAACCCACTCCGGTCAACCTATGAATTCCCCAGGAATCTGTTCTCTCACCCTCACTCTTTAACCTCTTTATGGAACCCCTCACCTTCATTCTAAATCAAGCTGGTGTCCACTACCATCTGTATGCCGATGACACCCAACTCTATTACAAGATCAAAACCCACGCTGACATCATACACCTTCACTAAAATCCAATCCTGGTTCCACCTTAATCATCTCAAACCCAACTCCAAAAAAACTGATATCATCCTCTTCTCCACCAAAACAACCCTCTCCCCATTCAAACTTGGATCTCCGACCTCAATGCCCTCAACTGCTCTCTCTCCTTGTCCAACTCCGTAAAATCTCTTGGTATCCTCCATCGATAAGTCTTAACCTCAATGTCCACATCAAAAATTCGGCTGAAGGAGCCCTCTTCACTCTGCGTCATCTCAAGAAAATAAAACCCTTTCTCCCAACTGAAGATTTTAAATTAGTGGTTCAATCCCCTGTCCTTTCACGAATCGATTACGCCAATGCCATCCTCACCGGAATCCCCAAGGTCCACCTAGCTCCACTCTAATCTGTACTCAACCTTGCAGCCAGGCTCATCACAGACTGTAAACGGTTCGACCACATTTCCCCAGCTCTCAAAACTCTAAAATGGCTTCCCATCGAAGGCAGATCTGCCTACAAAAACGCATGCATCACACACAGTCCTCCATCAAAATGCACTACCATACCTTGCCAAAAAACTCTGCAAAGCGGGCAGCACACGACCCCTAAGAAGCACCAAGACCCTCCTCCTTGTCCCCACCCCTGCTAAAAAAGAAATCCACTCAATTTGCTCCTTCTCCGGAAATGCCCCCTACATCTGGAATTGCCCTCCCCAAAGACCTGTGATGCAACCCTTCCTACACCAGCTTTAAAAAAGATCTCAAAATTCACCTCCTCAATAAATGTTGGGGGTCTCTATCTGAGCCTTAAACTTGCTCTTCCATATCTTATAGGTATTTCAACTTTTCTCAGAGTATATGTTTACATATGTTTAACCTCAAGCCTTTTGTTCTCGGTTTTACCTGCTGTTTATCCTATGATGTTGTAATTTTGTTTTACCATATGTATCTGTCTTGTTAACCCCTTCGGTGCTCATGACGGAACGGTTCCGTCATGAGCGTCGGTTGAGCTGTGCTCATGACGGAACCGTTCCGTCATGACCACGCCCGCGCAAGCAACGGTCAGCACCGCGGGGGAATCCGCGCCGCATGGAAGGGGTTAAGCACTCTGATATTTTTGTTATTCTTTTATGCTGTAATTTATCTCTTACCGTAACTAGCTCTATCATGTAAAGCGCTCTGATAACTCTGGGTCCAGCCAGCGCTATATAAAACCTATAAAATAAATACTACACTGTGTAGGAAAAGTAATCTGTAAGTAATGTACTGGTCATTTTACTGAAAAGCCCATTCAAAATAAATGTCCTGTATTTACAAAGCATTGCGTTTCTCAGTAACAATACTGTGTCAAAACAAAGTGCATATACAATTACAATCCAAACTGTATTACAACTGTGTTCGAGGCATGTGGGCTGCTGAATTCATATCTGTGCATAGATCGCCGCCTAGTGTTGGGTCCGGATGTTTGCACGTTGTTGTCCTGGAAGAGTCTTCGAAGTATCCTTGGATAGGTGACTCCTCCCCTGGACTACAGTGCGCATGGGCATCCTCTCCATCCTCAGATTGTTTTTTTCCGCCATTGGGTTCGGATGTGCTATCTTAGCTCAAGTTAGGAAAAAATTTTGTCGAGGCCTTTAGTTCGCGTCGGTACTGTTTATCGATCGGTTTTCGATACTCTCTGTTAGTTTACTAACTTCCAGCACCGACTTTGTTCGCATTTACCTGTCCATCAACTACTTCGACGATGGAATCGAGGACGCCATTCAAAAGGTGTCCGGTATGTAATGCGAAGTACCCACACATCGACGTCCATCCGGTGTGCAACAAATGCCTTTCGCCGGACCACGACGAGTCGACATGTATGGCCTGTGCCCGGTTCCGTTCAAAGAAGACTCTGCGGAATCGTCGAGCGGCGAGGCTCGAAGCGCAGCACGCGGCACCGGCCCCAGCTGACATCTTCGACGACGCGGACGACGTCGAAGAAGTAGAAGTCTTACCCTCCAGTCCCGTTTCCGACCAAGAACCCGGATCGGACGAGGCCGACGAGTCACTCTTCCACAGAGGTGAAGACGACACCGAGGTAGGAGACGACGAGGAGGCCTTAGGGGCCGAAGAGAGTAGCTCCGATGATGAACAAGGCCTACCTGTTCAAACCGAGAATTCACCAGTGCCACAGACTATGGCTCCGGTCGAGGGATCGCCTTCGGGCCTTACCCGAGACCTATCACGCAGTCCTTCGGCCCCGCCCTCGGGCCCGGCCTCGGACGTTCAGCGGCAGCCATTACCGCTTAAGCCAGCTGGTTTCCCTTCCACGAAACCGAAACCGAAAGCTGCTCAGGTTCCTACGAAACCGAAACTGAAAGTGGCGCTAGTCGGATCGAGGCCTTCAACACCTTCGACGCCGGCGCACCGTGTCGGCACCGACCGCACCAAGGGGGACTTCGGTGCCGAACTCGAGACGGGCGACATGGGAGTCGACAAACGGAAGAAGGCCATCGGCGCCGAAAAACCTGCTCGGTTACCGGCGTCGACGCCACCGACACCGAGGGCCGTCCCGCCTGCTACGCCTCGCAGCACCCCCTCGACGACACCGAAACCTCACGTGTCGAAGACGTCGACGGTGATCTCCGCACCTCGGCTCGATGCACCACGGGCGCAGAAGATATCTGCAGCCGCCTCGACGACCCTGGCGGGGGCCACGACCTCTAAGGCGCCCCGAGTACGGCCTGGCGCAATGCCAGGCTGCAAAACCAAGGCTGCCCTCCAGGACCAGTCGGGTTCGATCGATCCAGCGGTTTCGTCGGTGCCGACCAGCATTACCTTCGGCTTGCCTCCATCCACAATCCCGAAGGCGTTTCAACTCAGGACACAGGCCACCAAAACTGCGGTTACGCCTGTCGAGCCGTCACCGTCACGCGTCATCGACGCCGACACTGGCAGGATGATTCTCCACGACCGAAGGATAACTTCGGAACCGCCATTGGAACCTTTCAGGATCCCGCTAAAGAGGAAGCTGCCTGTGGACACAGAACCTCTCCTGTATGAACCCTTTCATTCACCCTACCAGGATCCACACCGGGCCTCCCCCACACGCTCCGACACGGATGCATTGGAGGACTACATGGGTGAACAAGTCCCCTACCATGTGGACACGGACCCTGATGACCAGCAGGACCCTGACCAAACTTGGGGCGACCCTGCAGACCCCAGTGCACCTCTTGATGCACAGGACCCACAACTATATGGGGCAAAAACGTCACCCACAGAGGATACTGCGGCGTTCAACGCTCTGATTGAACGGGCGGCGAACAACCATGATGTACAGCTTCACTCTGATATCATCGAAGATGACTTTCTAATGGACACCTTTGCATCCTCAGAAAGACATGTAAAGACTCTGCCAATGTTGAAGGGGGTCCTTAAGCCAGCCACTGACATTTTCAGGGAACCCACCAGGGCACGAGTGATAAACCCCAGGATCGATAAGAAATACAGATCAGCACCTGGGGATCCTACTTACATCAGAGGACAATTACCACTCGACTCCATCGTTGTGGCGAATGCCCGCAAGAGGGCACACTCGCAGACAACGGGTGACGCTCCTCCCCCGGACAAGGAGTCCAAGGTGCTGGAGACCTCCGGCAAGCGAGTTGCCGCACAAGCTGCAAGCATATGGCGCATAGCTAACACTCAAGCGCTCCTCGCTCGCTACGATAGGGCGCACTATGACACAATGGAGCAACTCCTTCAACACCTCCCTGACCCCTACAAAGAAGGTGCAGAAATCCTTATCAGAGAGGGACAGCTACTCACAAATGCTGCCATCAAATGTGCACTAGACGCTGCTGACACGGCTGCCAGGGCCATCAACACTAGCGTCATCCTACGACGTCACGCCTGGCTACGTATCTCAGGATTCAAGCCTGAGGTACAAAACAATATCCTTAATCAGCCTGTCAACCCCGACTTTTTGTTCGGGCCTGAGGTTGACGCCACCCTCGAGAAGATAAAAAAGGACACGGACACTGCAAAGTCCATGGGCGCCCTACAAACTCAGTCCTTTCGGAGCGGCTCCTTTCGTCGCCCCGGAAACAAGGGAGCAGGCAGAGGACAGGGGTCACAACAAACATATAACAAGGGTAATACGCAGACCACCTACGATAAGAACACCCGAGGTGGCTATCGTGGCTCCAGTACCAAGGGCAGAGGACGTGGCTACGGCAACACCAGGTCCTCCCCCAAGAACAAGCAGTGACGCCCTCTCCCTTCCTCCCGACCACATAACACCTGTCGGGGGAAGGCTACAACGGTTCCTGTCCACGTGGAACTCCATCACCACGGACAGGTGGGTCAAAGATATTATAAAATACGGTTACTGTCTGGAGTTAACTTCCACTCCACCCACAATACCACCAAGAAACCGTCCTATGTCTTCAGAGCACTTGACGCTCTTACAGCAAGAGGTAGAAAGTATGCTTCTAAAAGGCGCTATCGAGGTCGTACCCGTCCACGAGCGGGGCACGGGGGTTTACTCCCTCTACTTCTTAATTCCAAAAAAGGACGGGTCGCTCAGGCCTATATTAGACCTGAGACCCCTGAACCAGTACATTCTTTCGGAGCACTTTCACATGCTCACTCTACAGCAAGTCCTTCCGCTTCTCCAGCAGGGAGACTTCCTAGCATCACTGGACCTCAAGGATGCGTATTTTCACATACCCATCCACCCCTCACACAAAAAATACCTCAGGTTCACTGTTCAGGGGCAGCACTATCAGTTCAAAGTCCTTCCCTTCGGCGTGACAACAGCGCCCAGGGTTTTCACAAAGTGCCTAGCTACGGTGGCGGCACATTTACGGAGACAGCACATACACGTCTACCCCTACCTAGACGACTGGCTCGTTCAAGCGAGATCGGCCCAGCAATGTGCAAGCCACGTGTCCCGTACCATTCACCTTCTTCACAGTCTGGGATTCTCACTAAATTACCCAAAGTCTCATCTCCAGCCCGCACACGTACAACAGTACCTAGGTGCGACTATAGACACTCTGGCGGCCACAGCTCAGCCAAATTTAGTGAGGATCAACGGCATACAAGCGCTGATCTCCAAGTTCAGACCCAACCACTCGCTTCCAGCGCGAGTGTTTATGCAGTTGATAGGCATGATGGCCTCCTGCATCTTCATAGTCCCGCACGCGAGATTACATATGCGCCCACTTCAGGAGTGCCTAGCACGTCAGTGGAATCAGGCTCAAGGACAGTTGAAAGACCTAGTGTTGGTGAGCGGTCGGGCATACAACTCTCTGCATTGGTGGAATCCACAAAACCTTTGCAAGGGCCGACCGTTCCAAGAGCCTGTTCCACAAATAGTACTGACAGCGGACGCGTCTCTCCAGGGATGGGGAGCTCATGTACTCCACTACACAGTGCAGGGACTATGGACGACACAACAGAAGAAGATGCACATCAACCTTCTGGAACTGATGGCAATCTTCCTGGCCATGAAGGCTTTCAAAGTACATCTGTGCAACAAGGTCGTGTTGATCCGGACGGACAACATGACCGCAATGTACTACATACAGAAGCAGGGAGGGACACACTCTCCACAGTTGTCTCATCTGGCTCAGAGCATGTGGAAGTGGGCCATTCAGAGGAACATGTTCCTCATGGCGGAACACCTCCCCGGCAAGGACAACCAGATGGCGGATCTGCTCAGCAGACACAGCCACCAGATGCACGAGTGGGAGTTACACCCATCGGTACTCCAACCGTACTTCCAGCAGTGGGGTCACCCAGAAATAGACCTATTCGCGACAAGCGAAAACGCAAAATGCCAAAGCTTCGCCGCCAGATTCCCACACCCGCAGTCGCAGGGCAATGCGATATGGATGAACTGGTCCGGCAAATTTGCGTACGCTTTTCCTCCAGCACCGTTGATACCGCTGGTGGCTCGCAAACTCCGACAACACTCCCTGACACTCGTCCTAGTTGCTCCCACGTGGGCACGCCAGCCGTGGTACACCACCTTCCTCGAACTTTCCGTGGTACCGCATCAAAGGCTGCGGATCAAACCCGCGCATTTGACGCAGAACCATGGAGAGGTTCAGCACCCAGATCCGCAACAGCTGAACCTGGCGATCTGGCTCCTGAAGTCCTAGAGTTTGGCTATCTCAATCTGCCACCTGACTGTATGGACATCATCAAGGAGGCCAGGAGACCCACTACAAGAGCTTGCTATGCAGCCAAATGGAAACGGTTCGTCATTTATTGCGGTAATAATGACATTAACCCGCTGGACGCATCCATCCACAACATCATATGTTACCTCTTACACCTATACCGATGCAATCTGGCGTACACCTCTATACGGGTCCATTTGACCGCAATATCAGCCTATCTGCAAACCAGGCAGCACCTCTCTCTCTTCAGAGTGCCTGCCATCAAAGCATTCTTGGAAGGACTCAAACGAGTCATTCCACCTAGTCACCCACCGGCTCCAATGTGGAACCTCAACTTGGTCCTCACACGCCTGATGGGTCCACCCTTTGAACCTCTACACTCATGCGAGATTCAATTCCTTACCTGGAAAGTAGCCTTCCTGGTAGCGATCACTTCCCTAAGAAGAGTTAGTGAACTCCAGGCACTAACCGTTCAAGAGCCATTTATTCAGGTTCACGCCAACAGGGTCGTACTACGTACCAACCCCAAATTCATGCCCAAGGTAATATCGCAGTTCCACATGAACCAGACTATTGAACTGCCCGTTTTCTTCCAAAACCCACAAACTGTTGCAGAGAGGGCATTACATACACTAGATGTACGGAGGGCCCTCATGTACTACATCGACAGGACTAAACCCTTCAGGAAGACAAAACAACTGTTCGTTGCCTTTGCCCCACACCACAAAGGTAACGCCATCTCCAAAGCAGGGATAGCCAGATGGATAGTTAAGTGTATTCAAATCTGTTATCAAAAGGCAAAACGCACATTAACTATTCCACCACGAGCCCACTCAACACGCAAGTTGGGGGCTTCCATGGCCTTCCTAGGAAACATTCCCCTGCATGATATATGCAGAGCAGCCACATGGTCCACTACACACACATTTACAAAACACTATTGCGTAGATGTGCAGTCAAAACAGCAGGCAGCTGTAGGACAGGCTGTTCTCAAAACACTTTTTCAGACCGCTGCAGCTGGCACGGGTAGCCGCCGCCAATAGAGGGCACTGCTATGTATTCTATGCACAGATATGAATTCAGCAGCCCACATGCCTCGAACTGAATATGCTACTTACCAGTATGCATCTGTTCTTGGCATGTAGGGCTGCTGACATTCATATCGCCCTCCCTCCTCCCCGGCGCCTGTCGCAGCTGCAGCTCTCAGAATTACTGCAAGCATGGTCATCACTTTCTGTATCTACTCCATCACTGCCACAATGGCGAAAAACAATCTGAGGATGGAGAGGATGCCCATGCGCACTGTAGTCCAGGGGAGGAGTCACCTATCCAAGGATACTTCGAAGACTCTTCCAGGACAACAACGTGCAAACATCCGGACCCAACACTAGGCGGCGATCTATGCACAGATATGAATGTCAGCAGCCCTACATGCCAAGAACAGATGCATACTGGTAAGTAGCATATTCAATATTTACTGTAAAGTATTTATCAACTTACCTGTGCCAGGCTTGCTTGGTTCTAGGAAATAAAGTAACTTGAATATTTGTATACAGAAACTATTGGTCTGAAGTTCAGTGTTTGAGTGTGTGAATTCATTTGCTGACTGTGTACACAACAAATGCTTAACACTGTCCTCCGTTAAAGCCTTACTGCTTGACCACACTACCACAAATCGAGATTGAGGTGATATCTACTTAACCTCTGCCTACGTTTTGGGTTCCACTGGACTCTGTGCACACTATACCTCACTGTGGTATAGTATATTCAGAGCCAGCTTCCTACACTTGGTTCACCACACTACTGGAACTTTCAGTAGTTCTATACGGGAAGCTTCACCTCAAGCAGAATCTTCTCACTCAGAACTATGGCGAAATCAGACATCCAAACTCAAAGGAGCTAAACCTTGTGATTTGGCTCATGAAGTAATGGAATTCAGGTAATTAAATGTGCTTCCATAATGTATGACCATTCTTAAGGAAGCACGTAAGCCTACCGCTAGAGCTTGTTATGCAACTGAGTGGAAAAGATTTGTTTTTTATCATTGTAACCATATATTGATCCATTCAATGAATCTGTACAAAACATTTGTTACCTTTTGCATTTACAGCACTTCGGTATTGCTTATACTTCCATAGTTTTACACCTTGCAGTAGTTGCATCCTATCTACACACTTTTGGCGGGAGAATAGTCAGGAAAACGGGAGGAGACGTGTGCCCAACTCTGCCAACTTAACCCCTCAGGTGGGGGAGGTGAGTCGAAGCGCAACTCAGTCCCCGCCATCTTGTAGATTGGGGGGGGAACCCAGGCAACCAGAGTGAGGCTTATGCCCCACTCTCACTGGAGGATTGCATAATAGTGGGTGTACCCACCCGAAGGACGGGACGCATTTGTCCCAACTTGTACCTACCTGAAACGCCTCTAAATTTAGTATTTAGGGGCAACCCTGAACCTTGCCTCCTCAGACGAGAAAAAACTAGAAGGACCGAAGAGCCATACTGAATGAAGAGTGGGACACCAACTGACTTTGCTCCAGCCCTACTCGCCTGTCCGGACCTCGACCTGCTCCAGCGGAATCCCAATGTGTCCTGCAGCAAGCAGAACCCGGAGGACCTGCCTTGCCTTCCCCAACAGTCTCCTGTGAGCACAGGATTTGCTCACCAACACACTCTGGCTTCAGCCAAATCTGTGAGTCTGCACCACTCTGCACCCGACACCCACGGCCAGAGTGCCAGTGACCCAAAACCACAAGGAGGTCTCCCCGGTGATCCTGACCTGGGATCTGATGATCCATGACCAATCTCAACTCTCCAGACGATGCCTACAGCCCCTTTTTGGAGGATCCCCTGACCGGAGCTGGTAAAAAAAAAACAATGCCAAAAGATACCCTTGCATTAGACGGCCCACGGTGTTGGGTGGCCCAACACTGTGTCACAGCATCCCACAACATCCCAACTTACCTCTCCAACCGGTAGTCTACTCCAGAATGTCTTCCCCGAGCCTACAGAGTTGGTTGCAACTGGAGAATCCCCATTGACAACAGGCACCAACTCCCAAACAGCGCTCTGCACCGGGCTGCCACTGTGGGTGCACTTTGTGCTAACTTGAACCCCACTTTGCCCTGAGATTAATTCCAAAAGATTTGCTCCCACAACCCTGTGGCCTGCTCGTGAGCAGCCACCAACCGGAGGCCCCCTATACCCCTCTGGATAAAATTGGGCCTCAGCACTCTGCACCTGGCCGCCCTAGTGCAGCTGAGAGTACTTTGAGAGTGCATCTTTGACCCTGGGGGAACCCTTGTTCTAACCCCAGAAGCTGAAGCCCAAAGAACGAGCACTTACCTGTTAACCAATGAGTTCATGTTCGAGGCATATGAGCTGCAAAATTCACTCTGCGCATAGATCGCCATCTGGTGTTGGGCTCGGATGCTTGCACCTTGTTGTCTTGGAAGAAGTCTTTTGTAGTCACGAGATAGGTGACTCGTCCCTTGGACGATAGTGCGCATGGGCATCGACTCCATCCTCAGATTTCGGGTTCGGATGTAACTTCTGCATTCGGTACTGTATTATCCAAACCTTTTCGATGCACAAACAATCAAACTTGACGGTATTGTTTTCGATCGCGTGCTCTTCGATGCGCTCCTGAAATACCCGATTCCAGTCGTCGACGCAGGTCGCTGGGCCTATCGACGCCATTCGGGCCTACGGCTAATGGCAAGGACTCCATTCAAAAAATGCCCCCAGTGTGAAGCTAAATTTCCACACAGCGCGACCACCACAAGGTCTGTATCCTCTGTCTCTCACCTAGGCACGACGAGAATAATTGCTAGGCCTGCGCCTCCTTTAGATCTAAAAAGACTGTCTGTGATAATCGGGACCGACGACACATCATGGCGCAACGAGCAGCTCCGGTGCCGGAGGACATCTTAAACGAAGGCCCCGATGTCCCGGAGGAAGATTCGGAGGATCTGAAAATAGTTTCCGAGAAAGAAAGACTACTCCGACCACATCACTCCAGGTCAACGAGTGAGTACAACTGCCCCAACCCCACCTGAAAAAAGAAGGCTCCGGTCAAGACTTTGCCTGTGGGCCCCAGTCACGACCGAAAGAGCTTCAGAAGCCCCGGCTCCGAAGACAGGAGAAGCCTTCCGGCAGCTCGAGACCGAGCAAGCTACATGTCAGTGCCCTGCAGATACTATCGGCACCGAAACCGGGAGCGCATCCTATTCCCTCAACCAAAAAGACATCGGCACCTTGGCGCCAAAAGTAAAGACCTCGGATCCGAAACCAAAACACTCAGAACCGGGAGATTTCCGACTCTGTGTCGAAGCCGAAGGATCCAAAAACCCCTTCGAAGGCTCCAGAGCAGAAATCGAAACCTCGCTCGGACACGAAAAATCGGCGCCGAAAACGACTGTCGAAGAGTAAGAACTTTTTCTACCAGATCCCATCGATCCAAAACAAAAAACACTCCACATTGACCACATGTCCTGTTTTTGGGGTCTATGTTTCACGCAAGAAGATGAAATTGGACGCCCCACACATCCCTTAAGTGCCTGTAAAGAAAAGACTGTGCCACTTCACCTTTAAGACCCACTTCTCCTGTTCTTCCTACTAAGCCTGTCTCTCCTCCAAATTTTCCCATACTTCCATCACGCTCACCACCATCACAGGTCGATGATGATTTAGGGGATGGGGAGGGAACAATGACCCTTTCACTGACCCTGATGACAACACAGATGTACCGCAGGACGATTGGGATGATTATAACCCAGTAGATCCTCCTGATCCCGATGCATACCCTACAAAGCCATCTCCCCAGATGACAATATTGGTTTTAGTCAGCTAATAAACAGAGCCGCCCAGTACCATGGTGTTCAAATGCATTCGGACTCCACAGAGGACTACCTAATACACATCTTTGCACAGTCTCAAAAGACCGTACTAACCTTTCCAATGTTAAAAGGCGTCATTAAACACAACCCAGACATATTCAAAGACCCTGTAAGGGCTAGAATTCTCAATCCTAGAATTGACCAAAAATATAAACCCGCTCCCAATGATCCCACCTACATCAAGGGACAACTTCCTTTAGATTCTCTAGTACTGACCAACGCTAGAAAACGTGCCCACTCTCAGACCTCTGGGGACGCTCCACCTCCGGACAAAGAGTTCAAATTATTAGATGCTTTGGGCAAACTATTTGCAGCCCAAGCAGCCAGTCACTGGAGGATAGGCAATGCACAAGCATTACTTGCTTGGTACGATGGGGCTCATTACGACCGACTAGCAACCCTATTGCAGCATTTGCCTGATCAATATAAAACCAAGGCCAATGATTTAATTGAGAAGGGTTCATTAATAACGCGTCAATTAAATGTGCCCTCGAAGCAGCACACTGCATCTAGATCCATTAACACTAGTGTGTTACTACGGAGACATGCCTGGCTACGCATTTCTGGCTTTAAACAGGAGGTACAAACAACTATCCTCAATCAGCCGTTCAATCAAGAACAACTTTTTGGCCCAGCTGTTGATACAGCGTTAGAGTAAATGAAAAAGGACACTGAGCATGCTAAATCCATGGGAGCCTTACAGTATCCATCTACACGAGGTTCCTTTTGATGTTCCTTCTATAGAGGTGCGTCCAAAAATATCAGCGCAGACACCGCTTCTTCCTCCTATAAAAACCCCTCGCAAACATCCCCCGACAAGGGATATTTTAGACGTGGGTACAGAGGAAACCACAACAAAGGAAGAGGCCGAGTTAACAACAGTCGCGCCTCTCCCAATAATAAACACTGTCTTCCCTCCAGACCATTCCACGCCGGTCGGAGGGAGACTTTCACAGTTTTGCAGCTTGAATCTTTCTGGATTCACTATGCTATGCATTCTTCCGCCATCTAGTGGTTGGGTCCGGAATTGTAGTATTTCTTCTTTTTTTTTTTTTCTTTTCTTTTTTTCGTGGCCCAGGTGGGCGTCGACATACCACCATTTGGTGTCCTTCGGGATGTCGACGCGCTTCCTCCGGAAGCTCCCACCTTTGGTTGCCATCTTCAGATTATTTTTTCGGCCGTTGGGTCTGGATCAACCGGAAGGAGCTCCAAGAACTTTGGAGAGAAGAATCGCCGAAAGATTGGAATACATCACCGGGGAAGACACCGGAGACCAAGTAGGAAGAAACTCTACTACAGTTCAGAAAACTTCGAAGAATTCAACGTTTTTCGAAGGAGAATGTGCATACAGGGGGCTCCCTGGGCGCGGTGATGGATAAGACTCCGTTCAAATTCTGCGCAAACTGCCACCACAAGTACATGCAAAAGGACCAACACCCGGTTTGCAATCTCTGCTTGCCGCTCGACCATCGAAGCGAGGACTGCAACGCCTGTGCAGCATTCACCCAGAGTAAGGGAGAGACAGAGAAGAGCAAACTACAACATTCAGGGGCAGGGGACGCCCCATCGCTACGAGATTTGGGACTCTCCAGTGGAGAGGAAGACAACGTAGCAGAAGGACCAGAAGACTTTTAGGTCGAAAAGAAAACGTCGAAGGAGGTAAGAGTCGTCGAACCCTAAACCCTCCACTGATACTCGCAAAGGCGAGCCAAAGTCCTCGAAAGGAGCAGGGCCGTCGAAGCACTCTACGTCAACTACTGCATCCAGGGACAAATAGTCCGTCGGATCCTCTGAGAAGGACCCCCAGGCGGCAAAATCCCAAGACCACGGTAAGGTGCCGAAGAGCAGCCACGAAAGAGGCCTCAACGTCGAAAGGCGAAGGCCCGAGACAGGTTTTGACGTCGACAACCGCGAAGAGGAAGGTCGAGGCCTTCGAAGCTGATCACCCGGCAGAGATGGAGACGAAAGAGGCTCGAGGCCAAAATGGATAACCTCTTGCAACGCAAGAAAGACTTCGACGAAAAGCTAAAAGTTCGAGGCATATGAGCTGCAGATCACATACTTAGGATAAGATCGCCATCTGGTGTTGGGCTTGGATGATTGCAGGTTGTTGTTGTCTTATGAAGAAGCCTTTTGGTCACGAGATAGGTGACTTCTCCTCTGGACAACAGTGCGCATGGGCATCCACTCCATCCTCAGATTGTTTTTTTCCGCCATTGGGTTCGGATGAACTTTTCCACTCCGGCTGAAAACTTCTGAAAATCCAGCTTTCGAAACCAAATACCTTTGCAACTCGACGTTGAATTCTAATCGGACCGGTTCCGGATACGGCTCATGGAAAGGACACCTTTTAAAAAATGCCCCCAATGTGGAGCAAAGTTCCCCCACAGTGACCACCACGAGGTCTGCAACCTGTGCCTCTCGCCGGAACATAACGAATCCAGCTGTCCAGCCTGCGCCGCATTCCGTTCCAAGAAAACCATCCGGGACTGAAGAGCTCAACGCCATATCATGGCTAGATCTGCTCCAGAACCAGAGGACATCTTTGCCCAGGATGTCCCGGAAGACGATTCCGAAGACCTCCAAATCGTATCCGAAACGGACGATTTTGATGACCTCATCACTCCGGGGCAACGAGTGAGTACCAGTGCCCCTACCCCAACCCCCCCAAAAAAGACATTGATCAAGACTCCGCCAGCTGGCCCCAGTCGTCTTCAGAAGCCCCGCCCTCGGGCCCCGGCTCCGAAGAAATACAAGTCTACAGGTGGCTCGAGCAAACCATATGTTATTGTGCCCACAATACCTTCGGCACCGAAGACTCAAGACCTCTCTGCACCGAAGCAGGCTCCGAAACCATCGAGGCCGAAATCTCCACCGGCACCAAAACATCCTTCAGCACCGAAATCCCCGCCGGCACCGAAACCATCATCGGTACCAAAAAAAGTCCGCAAAGACTCTACCAATCATCCAAAACATAGATCGGAACCAAAAAAGTCAGCACCAAAGCCACTTTCGGACAATGAAGAACTTTTTCGCCTGGATCCGAGGCAAAAAAGGATTTATATCAATCCAAAAACCGGACATGTCACCGCTGTGCCATACAAGAAAAGGAACCTGGAGACAACACCTCCTCCAGCTCCCATAAGGAAGAAGGACTTCGCCACCTCACCCATTCGTCCTTCCTCTCCTATATCACCTCTCATCCCACCCCCTCTGCCCCCATCTCCTTCTCCTCTACCATCTCCTTCACATACACCACCTCCACAGGATGATGATTAGGGGGGAGGGGGGGATCCGGATAACCTGAATGATCGTAATGATCCTTTCACACTCCCGGATACGGCACCCTTAGATAACTGGGCTTACCCTTTACCTGATATTCCTGATCCCACTACATACCCCTCCAAACCCTCCCCTCCTGATGACCACCTAGGGTTTGGGCAGCTGATAAACAGGGCGGCACTTTTCCATGGCGTCACCATGCATTCAGATACCCGAAGAGGACTTTCTTCTAGACACATTCGAGCAGTCGCAAAAATCAGTTCAGATCTTGCCCATGATTAAGGGAGTCATAAAACACGCCACAGAGGTTTTTAAAGACCCTTTCAGAGCTAGAGTTCTTAACCCCCGAATTGAAAAAAAATATAGACCGGCCCCACAGGATCCCGCGTACATTAAAGCACAGCTCCCTCGACTCTTTAGTCGTTTCAAATGCAAGAAAGCGGGCTAACTCCCAAACAGGAGACACACCGCCCCCCAGACAGAGTCTGAGCTATTCGAGGCCTCGGGCAAAAGAGTTGCAGCACAAGCTGCTAACCATTGGCGTATTGCCAACACACAAGCCCTATTAGCCTGATATGATAGGGCTCATTATGATCAGTTAAAAGATCTTTTGCAACACCTGCCAGATCAGTACAAATCCCAGGCCAATGACCTCATCCAAGAGGGAAAACTCATATCTAATGCATCAATCAAATGTGCACTAGACGCCGCGGACACTGCTTCTAGGGCGGTCAACACATGCATACTTCTTAGACGCCACGCATGGCTACGTATTTCAGGCTTTAAGCCGGAAGTACAAACAACAATTCTTGCTCAACCATTCAACCAAGAGCAACTATTTGGACCCGCAGTAGATACTGCACTAGAGAAGATGAAAAAAGATAACAAGACTGCTAAATCAATGGGAGCATTACAGTCTCCACAACAGCGAGGCTCCTTTCGACGCCCATTTTATAGGGGAGCCTCCAAAAATGTAGGAACAGACACCTCTTCCACTTGTAAAACCTCC
Organism: Triturus cristatus; assembly: GCF_964204655.1. NCBI lineage: Eukaryota > Metazoa > Chordata > Amphibia > Caudata > Salamandridae > Triturus > Triturus cristatus. The sequence continues at coordinate 646,169,427 of NC_140594.1, read as the reverse complement.
GCACAAACATCCCCTAACAGAGGATATTTTAGAGGAGGATATTGGGGAGACAACACCAAGGTCCGAGGTCGGGGCAATACCAACACCCGCACCTCTCCAGCCACTAAACATTGACTTGCCTCCACTCCCCCCAGACCATTCCACTCCGGTCGGGGGAAGACTCCAACACTTCCTACCTGTCTGGAATTCCATTACAACAGACAAGTGGGTAAGACAAATTATCCAGTTTGGTTACTGCCTCGAACTCACAAACACCCCCCCACACATACCACCCAAACACCGTCCAATGTCACCACACCATCTTACACTCCTCGAACAGGAAATTCGGTCCTTGCTTCAAAAACACGCAATAGAACCAGTTCCACTCCAACATCAGGGTACAGGAGTATATTCTCTATACTTCCTAATCCCCAAAAAGGACGAGACGTTAAGACCCATACTCTACCTCAGACTCCTAAATCAGTACATACACTCAGATCACTTCCATATGATCACTCTTCAACAAGTGCTCCCACTACTTCAACAAGACTACTTCCTTGCCACATTGGACCTCAAGGACGCATACTTTCACATCCCCATGCATCCCGCTCACAAGAAGTATCTAAGATTTGTGGTAGACGGACAGCACTATCAGTTTACAGTCCTCCCATTCGGAGTAACAACCGCACCCAGGGTATTCACCAAACGCTTAGCAGTAGTGGCAGCGCACCTCAGGAGACAACAAATCCATGTCTTCCCGTATCTCGACGATTGGCTCATAAAAGCCAATACTCTCGACAAATGCGTTCTCCACACTCACCGCACTATTCAAACCCTACACGACTTGGGATTTACCATCAACTATCCCAAATCTTAACTGCAACCCTCCCAAATACATCAATATCTGGGAGCCACCATAAATACGTCCAAGGCCATAGCTTATCCCAGCACAGCCAGGATAACCAACATACAAAACCTCATCTTAAAATTTCAAACTCAACACTCTCTTCCAGCAAGAGTGTTTATGCAACTGTTAGGCATGATGGCGTCCTGCAGCTCCATTGTGCCTCACGCACGACTTCAAATGCGTCCCTTGCAAGAATGTCTAGCACAACAGTGGAACCAGGCTCACGGACAACTTACTGATCTGGTGTTGGTCGACAGTCGCTCACTTCGCTCACTGAAATGGTGGAATACCATCAACCTGTCCAAAGGGCGACCGTTCTTGGAGCCTCTTCCACAAGTAGTGCTGACGACCGACCCATCTCACAGGGTGGGGAGCCAATCTCCTTCAACACACCACTCAGGGCAGATGGACCACTCAACAAAAACTGCTACATGTCAATCACCTAGAACTTCTGGCGGTGTTCCTAGCACTGAAATCCTTTCAAGTACATCTAAGGAACCAAACTGTCCTCATCCGCACAGACAACATGATGTCAATGTATTACATACAAAAACAGGGGGGGACACATTCTCTCCAACTGTCCCAACTCGCACAGAACATCTGGAGGTGGGCAATTCCCCAAAACATCTACCTGCTAGCGGAACACCTTCCAGGGGTCCACAACCAGGTTGCTGATCTCCTAAGTCGTCAGACACAGCAAATCCACGAATGGGAATTACACCCCAAAGTCCTATTCCCATTCTTCCAAAAATGGGGCCAACCAGACATAGACCTGTTCGCTACACAAGAAAACGCAAAATGCCCAACCTTCGCCGCCAGGTTCCCACACCCACAGTCAAAGGGCAATGCAATATGGATGAACTGGTCAGGCAGATTTGCGTACGCTTTTCCGCCTCTCCCACTCATTCCATTTGTGGTACGCGAGCTCAAGCAACAGTCTCTAAAACTGATACTAGTAGCTCCCACTTGTGCACATCAACCCTGGTTCATGACACTTCTGGAACTCTTGCTAGTTCCACATCAAAAACTGCACCTTTCCCCGGCCTTATTAACCCAGAACTATGGAGAAATCAGACACCCAGATCCATAGCAACTGAACTTGGCAATCTGGCTCCTGAAGTCTTAGAGTTCGGTTACCTCAACCTCCCACCAGACTGTATGAATATCATAAAAGAAGCTAGAAGACCTACTACTAGGGCATGTTATGCTGCAAAATGGAAAAGATTTGCCATTTACTGCACTAACAATAATATACGTCCACTGGATGCTTCCATCCAAAACATTATTTGCTATTTACTACACTTGCAAAGATGTAGTTTTGCGTATTCCTCCATGTCTACACCTAGCAGCGTTGGCAGCCTACTTACAAAATCGACAACACCTGTCACTATTTAAGGTACCAGCCATCAAAGCCTTTATGGAAGGTCTCAAAAGAATTATTCCTCCAAGATTACCACCTTCCCCCAGTGTGGAATCTAAATATTGTTGTAACAAGGCTCATGGGCCCTCCATTTGAACCTATGCATAAATGCGAACTGCAATTCCTTACATGGAAAGTGGCTTTCCTTATCGCAATCACATCCCTACGAAGGGTAAGTGAGATACAGGCCTTAACTCTTGAAGAACCATTCCTCCAACTACATCGTAACAAAGTGGTTCTTAGGACAAACCCAAAATTCCTACCTAAAGTCATTTCCCCTTTCCATCTCAACCAATCAGTCGAGCTACAAGTCTTCTTCCCTAATCCAGACTCAGTAGCTGAGAGAGCCCTTCATAGCTTAGATGTTCAGAGCCTTGCTTTATTACATCTACAGAACCAAACCTTTTCGCAAAACCAAACAACTGTTCATTGCTTTCTCTCCACCACATAAAGGCAACCCCATTTCAAAATCAGGTATAGCCAGGTGGATAGTTAAATGTATCCAAATATGTTACCAAAAAGCTAAACACACTCTTACTGTTCCCCCTAGAGCGCACTCCACGCGTAAAATAGGGGCTTCCATGGCATTTTTAGGGAACATTCCCTTAGAAGATATTTGCAAAGCAGCCACATGGTCTACCACACACACCTTCACTAAACATTACTGTGTTGATGTGCAATCCAAACAACAAGCTTCTGTAGGCCAAGCTGTCCTAAAAACTCTATTCCAAACTGCTGAAACAGATACAGGTGACCACCGCTAGGGGAGACACTGCTATATAGTCTATCCTAAGTGTGTGATCTGCAGCTCATATGCCTCGAACGGAATATGCTACTTACCATTATGCATCTGTTCTTGGCATGTAGAGCTGCAGAGCCACACACGCCCACCCGCCTCCCCGGGACCTGTGTCTGTTCCAGCATTGTCTTAATTAGACATTACACATGGACATCCTTTCTCTTTATTCTTATACACCATCATTTCCCATCATGGCGAAAAACAATCTGAGGATGGAGTGGAAGCCCATGCGCACTGTTGTCCAGAGGAGGAGTCACCTATCTCGTGACCAAAAGGCTTCTTCCGAAGACCACAACCTGCAATCATCCGAGCCCAACACCAGATGGCAATCTTATCCTAAGTGTGTGGCTCTGCAGCTCTACATGCCAAGAACAGATGCATACTGGTAAGTAGCATATTCCTTCTACAGCATACCGTCGAAGACTACACACGAAACGGGAAAGGGCGTCTAGGAATTAGAAGCACCGAACACACCTGAACCTGGAGAGGAATAGGAAAAGGACCTGTACTACGGGACAGGCGAAGGGGAAGAAGATGAGACTTACCAAGAGTCTACTTCTTCGGAGGCTCACGACTTGCCGTGGGAAGATCTCGACGCCGAATCACCGGAAGAGGGCGTAGATTCATATCCGTTGAGGCCTTTGCCGCCGGACGACATATTGATCTACAATCAAGTCATCAAAAGGGCGGCTGAGACGTATGGGGTGCAGTTGGAGGAAGAGAAATCCCAGTCTTGCTTCCTCTTGGAGACCTTGCTGCCTTCATACTAAAAGCCAGTTCCTGCCCATGCTCCCAAGTGTGCTGAACAAGGGGAATGAGGCATTCAAAGAGCCTGCCTGTGTAGAGCTGTGACTCCACGAGCAGAGAAATATACACATTTTTCGAAGGACCCCATGTACATCGGAGGGTCCGTACCAGCCGACTCAATCATTACATCCACAGCTCGGAAAAGAGCAAATATACCCACAAACTCTGGCCCTTCACCAGACAAAGCAAGAGGATGGACATGATGGGTAGGAGGATGGAAAGGAGTGCAGCCATACAATGGCACATCGCCAACTCCAATGCGCTCATCAACAGACACGAATACCAGCACTGGGAAGAAGTGGGAGAACTCCTCAAGCACGTACCAGAACAATACCAGAGAAGAGCAAGCCCCCTGGTAGAAGAGGGGAAGAACATGGCTAATACATGTTTAAAGTCAGCCCTGGACGCAGCAGAGACATCGAGCAGGCAGATGATGCTGGGGGATCACAGAAAGGAGACCTGCCTGGTTAAGAATTTCTGGTTTCAAGAATGAGGTCCAAAACAACATCTTCAACACACCCTTCAACGGGGAACAACTGTTTGGAGCACCAGTTGATGAAAAGTTGAACCAGCTGGAGAAAGATAACGAAACAGCTAGATCTATGGGGGTGCTGCAGTTCCGAGGTATGAGAAGAGGAACACCTTCCAGGAGACCGACAGGCAGAGGAAATCATCAGCCTAGGGCAACACACCAAACCACCCAGCAAAGTTATCAAGGGAGTAACCAGGGACAGCAGCAGCAAAACTGGCGGTACCAGCCCAGAGGACAATCCTTTCGAGGGCACGGCCGTGGAAGGGGTAACGGCCAGAGGGGAAGTAAGCCTCCCACAGGAAAGTGACAACAGCAGAAACAACACACTCCTGGATGAGACCTCAGTAAGTGCAGAAAGAGACCAGACAAAAACCAGCAAAAAATCTAAAACTTTAACAGCTCCTCCAACACACATCACCGGTAGGAGGCAGATTAAGACACTTCCTCCAGGAGTGGAGGAAAATAACATCAGACAAATGGATATTAAACCTCCTACAATATGGATACTGTATAGACCTGGAAAGGCCACCGCAAAGCAGAAGGCCAACGGTCAGAGTGCGCACAACAAAAGAGCTGACACAATTTAGCGAAGAAGCAAGAGAATTGCTAAAGAAAAAAGCCATAGTAATTGTGCCACAAAAACAAAGGGTTATACTCAACCTACTTCCTCATACCAAAGGTAGACGGAACATTACATCAAATTCTAGTCCTCCGATTCCTAAACCGGTTCATAAAGACTCAAAAGTTCAAGATGACCGCCATCCAAGAGGTCATACCTCAACTACAAAGAAGAAACTACATGGCAACTATAGACTTAAAGGACGCCTATTTGCACATCCTCATCAGCAGCAAACGCACACCTCCTCAGGTTTACAAGAGGCACAAATCACTACCAGTTCACAGTGCTAGCTTTCGGACTAAAATCTGCACCGAGAGTCTTCACAAAATGTCTGGCGGCAGTAGCAGCACACTTAAGGAGGAAGGGGATACATGTATTCCCATACCTCGACGACTGGCTGGTAAAAGCAAGCTCATACCACAGGTGCAGGAAGCACATAGTGATACAGATGCTGGCCCAACTGGGGTTTTCGATCCATTGGGAGAAAACGTCAATAGAACCAGAACAATTGAAGAGGTTCTTAGGAGCAGAAATCAACACCATACAATGCACGGTGATTCCATGTGCAAGGAGACGCGGCTTTACCGCAAGGGGCAAGCTCTGACAGTAAGGACTGTGAACAAACTGATGGGGATGATCGCATCATGCATACATTTGGTACCAAATATTTGCCTACAAATGAGGCCATTCCAAGAATGGATCCAGCAGCAATGGTCACTAGTGACAGGGAGTTGGGAGGATCTAGTGGTTGTCACACAGACAGTACAGCAAAAAATAGCGTGGTGGAACCAGAAGAACTTAGCACAGGGGAGATCATTCACACAACTAACTCCAACTGTAACCATTACAACAGATGCCTCCCAGAAGGGGTGGGGAGCGCACACAAACCACCTCCAAAGTAAGGGGGTTGTGGGGACATCGGGATGCAATAAAGCACATCAACTACCTAGAACTCAAGACCGTGTTCCTAGCATTAAAGGCCTTTCAGAAACTGCTGTACGGGAACAGAGTACTGATACAAACAGACAATACAACTACCATGTTCTACATCAACAAGCAAGGAGGGACACGTTCAGTGACACTCTCACGGCTATCGCAGGAAATATGGAGATGGGCAATCCCCTGAAAGATAGACCTGTTAGCAATACATCTACAAGGGAAGGACAATATAGAGGCAGAATGGCTCAGCAGACAGACATCAGCATCCCACGAATGGGAGATCAACCAACAGGAAATCCAGAAGGTATTCCACATATGGGGGACTCCACAAATAGACCGCTTTGCAACACACCAAAATGACAAGCGGTTAAGACAAGCTATCCAGTATGATTACTGCCTGGAACTTACTGCAACCCCCCCCCCCCCCCCCCCCCACCCCCCCCCCCACAACATTCCACCCAAACTGCATCCCATGTCCACAGATCATCTAACGCTCCTCTAACAAGAAGTTCTTTCGCTGCTTCAGAAGCACGCGATAGAACCAGTCTTATACAACAACATGGTACAGGAGTTAACTCCCTGTATTTCCTAATCCCCAAAAAAGACGAAACCTTAAGGCCAATACTGGACCTCTGACCTCTCAATTTCTACATACAATCCGATCTGAAAGACACGTTAGTGATAGATTCCTAACCTTAGAATATCCCCAGGTGTCACTGCATCCGGAAAGTTTTCGTCAGCAGTACCCCTGCGTGTCTGTAGGCGGCGTCGTGCGGCTCCGCGTACGTCGCCGGCGTCTTAGTCGCAGAGATGACTTAGTCGGAGCTACTTGACGCGCCCATGTGCGCTGATGTCAGTTATTTCTTTTTCCGTGCCAACAAGTGCAGATCCGAGAGAGAGCGGTACTCCTAGTTAATATCTTAACTTGGTTTTTGTGAACTTGTTTCTCTTATTTTGTTGAGTACTCTACTCCTGGTGCAGTAGGGATGCCGGGGTTACGTCCTGTCGGACCTGCTGTTGGAACATGGCAGCGGACCCACACGACGTGTTTATTCTGCTCGGGGCACGCCCATGACCTCGAGGCGTGCCCTGATTGTCGAGCCATGGTGCCGAAAGCTTTGTGGGAGCGTTCCCGAAAGTTGTTGGAGGCCCTGCAATCTGTTCCGTGCCGATCAAGGTCCCGCTCCCGTGGGAGGTCGGAGGACCGGTCGCGGAACCGACACAATCGCTCATCTGAATCGGTGACAGGTAAGTCATTGCACTACAGGAAGTCGAAGAAGCAACGTCGCTGTTAGTCTACCCCTCCTTGGTCGCGGGACACGGTGGAGAGGGCGGGGGCCTCCCCCGCGGCTCCAATGGAGCCTCTGTTGCCTGCGGCTACCTGCCTTTCCAGGGCCCACACGCGACTCCAGAAGCAATACAGGTCCATTGGGTCCCCCCGGCATGCTTTCGGGCCCGTGAACCCATCTTCCTGTCAGCCATGGGCAGTTTGTTAGCCCCATTGGGTCCCTCCGGCGCCCCTACGGGCCCCGTGAAGCCGTTAGGTGGTCCTGTCCCCATGCTGCTGCCTTTGGCCCGGTCTATGCTGGCACAATACCCTATGGCACCGCTGGCTCCCGCCTCGGCGCTGCCGCTGGCTCCCGCCTCTGCATCTAAGGACCCTCTCCCAGCTCAGTGTGAGGATGTCAGGGGGATGACACTGGGGAGGATCCAGGCAATCTTCCTCTCCAAACCCTGGTACACAGTTCCCCTTCTTCCGTGGCTGCGGAAGAGGTTGGAATATTTTATGTGGTGTTACATGGAGCAGGCCGGGGCTCTTCACCTCGAGCTCCCGACAGAGCCTATCGGCACCACTCTCCTCTGAAGTGTTGCACACAATGCCTCCTTGGCGGAGCAGCTACTGCCCCCTTTCACGATGCACTTTCAGTTATTTCTTTACACGCCTGGTTCAAACCTAACGCAGGGGCTCTTGTGGGCGACCAGTTTCCTCACTCGACGCCCAACACCGGGGAGTCTGGGTGTCCAGGCTTCTCCCTCTCCGAGCGCATTCCCAGCCGCACCTCCGGATCGGGATTCCAAGCCACTAGAGCAGTTGGACAAACAGATCTTCCACTTCTGCCAGTTAGACTGCGGTTGGTGACTGCTGCTTGCCTTTTGGGTCGCTGTTCAAACACTCTGTGGGACACAATGGCGTCTGTGCTGCCTCACTGTCCGGCGGAAGCTCGGGCGGTGCTTTCCCAAGCCATTACTGAGGGGAGGGATGCGGCATAATTCACTATCTGTTGTGGCCTTCACATTGCTGAGTCCCACGCCTGGGCAAATTCCACAAAAGTGGCACTCCGCCGTTAAACCTGGCTCAGAAGGCTTCTTGGGAGAGGTCTGGAACACCTTGTTAGACATGCCCTTTGATGGCACGCACTTCCTTAGTGACAAAGTGCATTGCACGTTGGCACGCTTTAAGGACTCCCAGGCGACTGCCCAGTCCTTGGGCCTTTCAGCCACACCCAGTTTCAGCGCAAACGTGGGCGGGGGTTCCCCTGAGGTGGGTCACGGGGCCAGTGGGTGGTCAGTCCACCACTGCCCCGGTTGCCACAGCCTCCAAACCTTCCTAGTCCGATGTTTCAGGCCCACCTCATGCCAGTGGGTGGCAGGATTTACCATCGCCTCCTCCACTGGCGCCCCGTCACTTCGGACAAGTGGGTTCTGCAGATAGTCCGAAAGGGCTCCTCCCTCCCCTTCGAGACTACCCCTCTAACCATGCCTACTTCGTTCCACCGCATGTCGGGGGCTCACTTCGAACTTCTCCAGCAGGAAGTTGTGGCACTCTTGGCCACGGGGGGGCCATAGAGCGCAGTCCAACACCCACAGTGTCGTGGTTGTCATTTCCCACTACTTCTTGCTACCAAAGGAGGACACAGGTATGCATCCTCTTAGCCCTCAGGAATGTCAATCGCTTCCTCGGGACGTAGAAGTCCAGGATGCTGATTTTCCCCTAAGACGCTCCTCTTCATCGGAGCGGTTCTGGACACTGCGCAATTTTGGGTTTCTCCTCCCAAAATGCGAGTCCGGGACATTCGGGCTATGATTCCGATCTTTCAGCCCTTGTCCTGGGTTTCGTTCAAAACCCAACTGAGGCTGCTGGGCCTCATGGCATCCTGCATCTTGCTGATCCCTCAATCCTATTGACGTATGCGGGCTCTGCGGTGGGATCTGAAGTTCCAGTGGGCGGAGCATCAAGGGGATCTGTGAGTATGTCCAGATCTCGGAGGGCACTGCACAGCAGTTGCAGTGGTGGCTCACGATCCAGCATTGGGTCAGCGGAGGATGACTCTTCCCTAACCGGAGCGCACAGTGGTGACCGATTCGTCCCTCCTGCGATGGGGCAGCCACATGGTAGAGGTGGAGATCAGAGGCCTCTGGTACCCTGAACGCCAGGGCGGACGAACTCAGACGCAGGTGTATGTTGGATCACGAATGGCGTCTTCAATCAGAGGTGGCTTAAGGTCTCTTTCTGCAGTGGGGATAACCTTGGTTGGCTCTCTTCGCCACTGCACACATCGCACAATGTCAAAAGTTCTGCGCGTTGGAGTTTCCAAGGCGGCACTCGCTCAAGGACGCTTTTCGTCGTGAGTGGCGTTAATACGCCTTTCCGCCTACACCAATTTTACCCAGAGTGCTGACAAGGATCAGATGCCACCGGGCCAAAGTCATTCTTGTGGCCCCGGACTGGGCTCGAAGACTTTAATATCCCTCGCTACTCAGTATGAGCGTGGATCCCCCAATACGACTGCCTCTTAGGGAGGATCTTCTGTCGTAGCAGCAGGGGACGGTCCTCCACCCAAACCTGTCCGGCCTCCACCTCCTTGTGTGGAGATTGAGCGGCAACAGTTGATTCCATTTGACTTTCCTCCTGAAGTCTGTATTGTGATTCTGGCAGCCAAGCGTCCCTCCACTACAACTGTATACGCCTGCCGGTGGATCAAATTTGTGGCATGGTGCAGAACGACTGCTGTAGATCCCTTTTCTGCCCCTCATTTGATGTCCTATTGTTCCTTCTCTCTTTGGCCCAACAGAGCTCTGCTCTGGGCATTAAGGTCTGTCCTTTGGATTTTTCAGCCTCTCTCAGGCTGCCTCATCGGCCTTCTCTTTTCAAGTCCCCTGTGGTCAATAGATTTCTCGAAGGCATTACTCTCCTATTCCTTTTGTGATGCCTCAGTAGGACTTTAACCTAGTTCTCACATACTTGATATGCGATCCCTTTGTGCCTATTCATAACTGTCCTTTACGGTTATTGACTTTGAAAACTGTCTTCCTGGTGGCTGTCACCGCCACTGGGCATGTGTGTGTACTCCAGGCTCTTTCATGCAAACCTCCCTTCCTGGCGGTTCATCCGGACAAGGTTGTGCTTCGGCCGTGTCCCTCCTTTCTCCCAAAAGTAGTCACTGCCTTTCCTCTGGGGTAAACCTGTTTGAGAAAGTGCCGAATAGCTGATGCACTTTTCCTTGTTGTGCCCTGGGCTCCTGCCAATCAGGTGCCCAGGGCCTGTGTTCCCTCCCGAAAAACTGCCTAACAGCCAAAACCCAAATTGGCAAACCCTGGCCACATGTCAGCCCCTGGTAAATGGTACCCTAGGTACCCAGGGCCTTGTGACCAGGGAAGGCCTCTAAGGGCTGCAGCACTCATTGTGCCACCCTTAGAGGCCCTGTACCCTAACACACACACACACACACACAGTGCTCTTGCAGGCTGAGTGTCTGGATACAAGACAAAACAGAGTCGACATGGCACACATCCCTGTGTGCCATGCCCACAACCTACACTGCCCTGGCATACATCAGCCACCCCTCTAGCTGGATGCCCTATGCCAGTGGTGTGGACACAGAGGCAGGAGCTTTGTGCCCCTACAGTACCCAGGTCCATTCCTGGGCACTAAGTGCAGTGCTGCCAGCTAAGAATATGGGGCTGGGAGCTTGTCAAACACGAACTCCACAGCACCATAATGGCAGCACTGAAGACTGAGAAGTTTGGTATCAAACTGCTCAGCACATTAAATCCACACTGTTGCCAGTGTGTGATTTAATGTACAAAGCACCACAGAGGGCATCTTAGAGAGGCCCCCTGAATCCTAAACCTACAATCCACGTCTGTTCTGAGGCTGCCTAGGTTGCCACACAGCAGACATGTTGCTGGACCCCTGGGTAGGAGAGCCCCTGCTCTCCTGGGCCTGCAACAATGCACATCCTGGGCGAGGTGCTAAATCTCCTCCCCTAGGATGGGCAGGGGGAAGCTTCAAAGGCATTCCGCCTCTGTGAGCTTCCCCAGGCCACAGCAACCCCCCACTCTGGCGGGAAGCTTGGCCGGAAACCCCAAATAAGGACAGGGGATGTGCCAGCCTGCCAACCCCACCCCTCAGGTGGGGGAGGCGAGGTGAAGCACATCTCCGGGCTCTCGCCATCTTGAAGATGGGAAGCCCTGCCCAATCAGGACTAGGCTCCTGCCCCCCTCCCACAGGAGAGAGGCAGGATAGGGGGTGTACCCACCCCAGGACAGGGACCCATTGGCCCCTGCCCTTCACCTACCAGTAACGCCCCATAATCTAGTATTTAGGGGCACCCTGAACCTTCCTTCCCCAGATCCAGATTCGAAACTACAAGAAGAGCAAGAAGAACAAAGACCTGCCCTGCAGCTGCTAAAGAGGAAGACAGCAACTGCTTTGGCCCCAGCCCTACCGGCCTGTCGACCCTCGAACCTGCTCCTGCGCAGCATCTCCTGTGGCCAGCAACCTCCGAAACCCCGGAGGACCTGGCTACCTTTGAACTCTGATTCCCTGGGACTCCCATGAGTAGAGGCTCTACTCAGAACCTACCTTTCACCCCTGGCAGCAGCCCGGAACCGCGATCCCAGCCCACTCTGCACCAGCCAAGCCTGGCCGGTGCCGGAGTGAACTAAACCCACGAGGACGACCCCACGGCGACTGTGACCCCGAGTCCGGCACCCAAGGACCCCCCTCGACAATACTTAAGAAGCCTGCAGCCTCAGAACAGTGTGCCACCCCAACCGCGATCAACAGAGGGTAAGATTTTCCAGCACCCCTGCACCCGGTGCCCCACGGCCCTCTGTGTCCAATCCCGGGGTACCTACCTATCCTGCAACTAACCAACTTACCTCTCGAAGTGGTGGTGGCACCTGAAGAGTCCTCGTCCCCGAGCTTGCAGTCTTTTTCCAAACCGGAGATTTCCCATTGAAATCCATTGAGCGCCCGAAGGCTCAAAAGCACTCTGCACCCAGCCGCCCGAGTGGCCCTGGCAGTGAAAACTCTACACTTTCCTACTTCCCCACTTGCCCTGAGTAAGTGACCAGGAGCCCAGCTCCCACAGCCGCGTGGCTTGCCAGACAGCAGCCACAAAACAAGGCCCCCCTATCCCTCATAGGATAACATTGGGCCTAACTCTCTCTGCACCCGGCCGCCCTAGAGTCGCTGAGGGTGAACCAACTGTACCTACCTGACCCTGGGAGACCCCTGAGTCTGTGCCCAGAACCTCAACTGTGCTAGTCGAGTACTTGCCCTTAAACCGCGAACTTCATTTTCCTCATAGGGTAACATTGGCTGGCTTTTTCCTGAAATTTCTTCTAAGTGTGGACTTTTCAAATCTTCAAATATTCACCAAAAATCAGCCGAGTGACAAACGAATTTACTCACCTGCTCTTAGGTGAGCTCCCAGTGCTGGATCTTGGCGGCCAGCACTGACTCTGAAAAGTACCCACAACTATACTTGCCTCTAACTCATTTTTCTTCCATAGGAAACCATTGACTGCTTTTCTTTAACTTGAATTTATCATTGAGCTCAATGTATTGTGTCTAGAAATAGTTTGCTACTGCAACTATTTGTAACTGTTTACTAAAAAGTCTATTGCATATACAAAAGTATTTTTATGAAACATCTCCTGTCGAGAAAGTGTATTTTAAATCCAAGTGTTGGTACTAAAATAAAACAAGCATATTTTTTTATATACAAACCATTGGCCTAGAGTTCAGTTATTGAGTGTGTGGAACTATTTGCTGACTGAGTGTGTACAACAAATGCTTTACACTGTCCTCTGATACTGCCTTACTGCTCGACCAGGCTACCACTTTGGAGAGTAAGGTTGTATCTAACTTTAACCTCTGTTAAACCCTTGGGGTCTGTGGAATCTGTACACCCTGTACCTATTAAGGCACAGTATATACAGAGCCAATCAGGTGCCTAGGTCCCATGTTCCTTCCCTAAAACCCAAATTGGCAAACCCTGGCCACCTGTCAGCCCCTGGTAAATGGTACCCAGGGCCCTGTGACCAGGGAAGGCCTCTAAGGGCCGCAGCACTTATTGTGCCACCCTTAGAGGCCCTGTACCCTAACACACACACACACTGCCCTTGCAGGCTGAGTGTCTGGGTACAAGACAAAACAAAGTCAACATGGCACACATCCCTGTGTGCAATGCCCACAACCTACACTGCCCTGGCATACATCAGCCATCCCTTTAGCTGGGTGCCCTATGCTAGTGGTGTGGGTACAGGAGCACGAGCCCTGTATCCCTACAGTACCTAGGTCCATTCCTGGGCACTGGAAGTGCAGTGCTGCCATTAAGAGTGTATGAAGCTGGAGCTCGTCAAACACAAACTCCACAGCACCATAATGGCATCACTGAAGACTGGGAAGTTTGGTATCAAACTTCTCAGCACATTAAACCCGCACTGATGCCAGTGTGAGATTTAATGTACAAAGCACTGCAGAGGACATCTTGGAGATGCCCCCTGAAACCTAACCTACATTCCACGTCTTGTCTGAGAGGCTGCCTAGGCTGCCACACAGCAGACATGTTGCTGGACCCCTGTGTGGAGAGCCCCCGCTCTCCTGGGCCTGCAACAATGCACATCCTGGGCGATGTGCTAGATCTCCTCCCCCAGGATGGGCAGGGGGAAGCTTCAAAGGCATTCCGCCTCTGTGAGCTTCCTCAGGCCACTGCAACCCCCCAAACGTGTGAGCTTCTCGAAGCCACTTGCTGTACTCTGCAACTGGCCCCCTCCGGGTCTGACCCCCCACTCTGGCGGGAAGACTGGCCAAAAACTCCAAGTAAGGACAGGGGATGTGCCAGTCCTGCCAACCCCATTCCTCAGGTGGGGGAGGCGAGGTGAAGCACATCTCCGGGCTCTCGCCATCTTGAAGATGGGAAGCCCTATCCAATCGGGACTAGGCCACAGCCCCCCTTCCACAGGAGAGTGGCAGGAACAGGGGTGTACCCCCCACCAGTGGTCCCTGCCCTTTACCTACCTACCTAGAACGCCCCTAAATTTAGTATTTAGGGGCACCCTGAACCTTCCTTCCTCAGATTCCAGATTCTAAACTAGCAAAGAAGAAGAAAAGACCTGCCGTGCAGCTGCTAAGAGGAAGACACCAACTACTTTGGCCCCAGCCCCACCGGCCTGTCGACCCTCGAACCTGCTCCTGCTAAATCCAGGTACCTCCTGTGGCCAGCAACCTCACAAACCCCGGAGGACCTGGCTACCACTTTCTGATTGTTTACTCCTGGAAGATATTTTGCTAGAAGATATGTGAGAAAGTGGCTCTGTATATACTGTTCCAAAATAGGTACAGTGTGTACAGAGTCCACAGCCCCCAGAGGTTTGGCGGGGGCTAAAGTTAGATATAACCTTACTCTCTAAAGTGGTAGCTTGGTCGAGTTATAAGGCAGTATCCGAGGACAGTGTAAAGCATTTGTTGAAAACACTCAGTCAGCAAAATGGTTTCACACACTCAATAACTGAACTCTAGGCCAATGTTTTATATAAAAAATGTCTTTTATTTTAGAATCAATCATTTTTATTACGTGATACTCATCCAAAGTACACAGCTCAACAGCCTACAACCAAGGGCTGGAGAGAGCGAAACAGGATGGTCAGTACACAGCGCACAGGTCTACAGCCCGGCCCCCTCCCCCCCCCCCCCCCCCCCCCCCCCTGCAACAAAGGTTTAGTGTAGAACAGACCTGCAGGGCAATTGCTCATGTACCACTTTTATAAAAATTGACAACAAGACAAACCAACCCTCAACCCCTCCCAAAATCCCCACCCTCTCCGCGAGGTCAACAGTCCTAGTCCGAGATGAGTCAAACTGCCCCAGTAGCCCCTGCCGGTTCCAAAGGGATAAGCTGAAGAATTTGTAAATATTTTGGGCATGTGACTTCCCTCAATTCCTTTGACAGAAGCTGCAAGATGGGACCCCAGAGCTTTGCGTATTCTGACCCCTTCCCATCAACGCTGAGCGATAGGCGCTCCATCGCGAGAAGGTGCCAGAGCCTCCGTATCCAATCCCTCGGGTCCGGTGCAGTCAGAGCCCCACTGCGCCAGAAGAACCTGCCGCGCCGCAAGCAACGCTAACGCAAGTTGTCTGCCCCTCAACGAGCGGAATGGAAAGGACCGGGGTTGAGTAAGACCCAACAGCGTGTACACAGGATCCCGGGGAACGTGATCTGGAACGCCTCATCAAGGTCATCCAGAATCGCCGCCCAATACCGCACCAGCTTCGGGCAGTGCCACAGCAAATGAACTAGGGTGCCAGGATGACCACACCCCGCCAGCAGAGGCCGGACTTAGTGTTGTCCCAAGACTGAATACGCGCTGGAGTTTAGTACCAATATGCCGCCACCTTATAAGCAGATTCCGCACCCGCCGTGTCTGACGCTGTATGATGGGCGCGGTAGAAAATATGCTCCCCATTCCTTGCACGTCAGAGGGCGCCTCAACTCAGTCTCCCACTGTGAGAAAGTGGCTCTGTATATACTGTTCCTTAATAGGTACAGGGTGTAGAGAGTCCACAGACCCCAAGGGTTTAACAGAGGTTAAAGTTAGATATAACCTTACTCTCCAAAGTGGTAGCCTGGTCGAGCAGTAAGGCAGTATCAGAGGACAGTGTAAAGCATTTGTTGTACACACTCAGTCAGAAAATGGTTCCACACACTCTATAACTGATCTCTAGGCCAATTGTTTGTATATAAAAAATATATGCTTGTTTTATTTTAAAACCAACACTTGGAATTAAAATATACTTTCTCGACAGGAGAGGTTTCATAAAAATACTTTTGTATATGCAATTGACTTTTTAGTAAACAGTTACAAGTAGTTGCATTAGGCAACTCTATTTCTAAACACAATACATTGAGCTCAATGATAAATTCAAATGATATGCAACAGATTACTTTTTAGATTACTTTTGTAATTCCAGGCCTGGATCCTAGCACTTAGAAAATATTTCAGAGCAAACAATCAATGATTCACTATGGAAGGAAATGTAGGTTACAGGTACAGTAGGTTATCGTTACTTTTGTAATCCAGTACTGGGTGTCTAGACTCAGTACTGGGACCTTTATCCAAAACAGGTAAGTAATTACGTTATCAGATGGTATACGATTTTTGAAGAATGTTTAGAAATTGCAGAAATCAACACTTAGAAGAAATTTCACAGAAAAGCAGTCAATGGTTTCCTATGGAAGAAAAAGGAGTTAAAGGTAAGTATAGTTGTGGGTACTTTTCAGAGTCCGTGCTGGGCACCAAGATCCAGCACTGGGAGCTCACCTAAGAGCAGGTGAGTAAATTCGTTTTTGTGTCTCGGCTGATTTTTGGTGATTATTTGAAGATTTGAAAAGTCCACACTTAGAAGAATTTCCAAGAAAAAGCCAGTCAATGTTACCCTATGAGGAAAATGAAGTTAGCGGTTTAAGGGTAAGTACTCGACTGGCAGAGTTGAAGTTCTGGGCATAGACTCCGGGGTCTCCCAGTATCAGGTAGGTACAGTCAGTTCACCCTCAGCGGTTTCAGGACGGCCAGGTGCAGAGAGAGTTAGGCCCAATGTTATCCTATGAGGGATAGGGGGGCCTTGGTTGGTGGCTGTCTGGCAAGCCACGCGGCTGTGGGAGCTGGGCTCCTGGTCACTTACTCAGGGCAAGTGGGGAAGTAGGTTAGAGTAGAGTTTTCACTGCCAGGGCCACTCGGGCGGCTGGGTGCAGGGTGCTTTTGAGCCGTCGGGCGCTCAATTGATTTCTATGGGAAATCTCCGGTTTGGAAAAAGACTGCAGGCTCGGGGACGAGGACTCTTCAGGTGCCACCACCACTTCAAGAGGTAAGTTGGGTAGTTGGAGGATAGGTAGGTACCCCGGGATTGGGCACAGAGGGCCGTGGGGCGCCGGGTGCAGGGGTGCCTTTTGGTGTCGGGAAATCTTACCCTCTGTTGATCGTGGTTGGGGGGGGGGGGGGCACCTGGTTGAGGCTGCAGGCTTCTCCAGGATTGTCGAGGGGGGTCCTTGGGTGCCGGACTCTGGGTCACAGTCGCCGTGGGGTCGTCCTCGTGGGTTTAGTTCACTCCGGCACCGGCCAGGCTTGGCGGGTGCAGAGTGGGCTGGGATCGCGGTTCTGGGCTGCTGCCAGGGGTGAAAGGTAGGTTCTGAGTAGAGCCTCTACTCATGGGAGTCCCAGGGAATCAGAGTTCAAAGGTAGCCAGGTCCTCCGGGGTTTCTGAGGTTGCTGGCCACAAGAGATGTTGCGCAGGAGCAGGTTTGAGGATCGGTAGGGCTGGGGCCAAAGCAGTTGGTGTCTTCCTCTTTTTAGCAGCTGCAGGGCAGGTCTTTGTTCTTCTTGCTCTTCTTGTAGTTTCGAATCTGGGATCTGGGGAAGGAAGGTTCAGTGTGCCCCTAAATACTAGATTTAGGGGCGTTACAGGTAGGTGAAGGCCAGGGACCAATGGGTCCTTGTCATGGGGTGGGTACACCCCCTATCCTGCCCCTCTCCTGTGGGAGGGGGGGCAGTAGCCTAATCCTGATAGGGTAGGTCCTCCCATCTTCAAGATGGCGAGAGCCCGGAGATGTGCTTCACCTCGCCTCCCCCACCTGAGGGGTGGGGTTGGCAGGCAGGCACATCTCCTGTCCTTGTATGTGGTTTCCGGCCAAGCTTCCCGCCAGAGTGGGGGGTTGCAGTGGCCTGGGGAAACTCCTAGAGGCGGCAGGCCTTTGAAGCTTCCCTTTGCTCATCCTGGGGGAGGAGATCTATCACCTCACCCAGGATGTGCATTGTTGCAGGCCCGGGAGAGCAGGGGCTCTCCCACCCAGGGGTCCAGCAACGTGTCTGCTGTGTGGCAGCCTGGGCAGCCTCAGAGCAGATGTGGATTGTAGGTTAGTTGTAAGGGGGCATCTCTAAGATGCCCTCTGGGGTGCTTAGTACATTAAATCCCACACTGGCATCAGTGTGGGTTTAATGTGCTGAGAAGTTTGATACCAAACTTCCCAGTCTTCAGTGTTGCCATTATGGTGCTGTGGAGCTCGTGTTTGACGAGCTCTCAGCACCATGTATTCTTAAATGGCAGCACTGCACTTACAGTGCCCGGGAATGGACCTGGGTACTGTAGGGGCACAGGGCTCCTGCTCCTGTGCCCACACCATGGGCATAAGGCACCCAGCCAGAGGGGTGGCTGACAGATGCCTTGGCAGTGTAGGTAATGGGCATGGCACACAGAGATGTGCCATGTTGACTCTTCATTTTTGTCCTGCACCCAGACACTCAGCCTGCAAAGGCAGTGTGTGTGTAAGGGTACAGGGCCTCTAAGGGTGGCACAATGAGTGCTGCAGCCCTTAGGGGCCTTCCCTGGTCACAAGGCTCTGGGTACCTAGGGTACCATTTACCAGGGGCTGACATGTGGCCAGGGTTTGCCAATTTGGAGTTTGTGTGTTTAAAGGAAGGAACATAGGCCCTGGGCACCTGATTGGCAAGAGTCCAGGGTACACTCATTCAAAGTACATAAAGCAATTTAGCAAAAAGTGGGGGCATACCATGCAAGAAAGATGGCACTTTCTCACACCCACCTACTCTGTGCCTTCGACCGTTGCTGCTTAGGACGCGCCATTATCCTTGCATACAATTCCGATATGAGTTTCCGGTCATCTTTCTTACAAACCAACCAGCGCTCAAGTGGTCAGGGGACGCGACAGCAATGGGAAATTAGAAGGATGGGGTCACCCAGTGTGCCAATTGCGAGTAATGGAAGGTGTCAGACTTTGACAAGTCAAAATAGTCTTTGCGCACTTAGGCGATGGGGATCATGCCATCCAAATCAAAGAGGGAGTCCACTCTCTTACACCCCTCCTCCCTCCATCACTGAAAGACAGGAGACTCCCATCCCGGCGGAAAGTCAGGGTTGTCCACGATAGGGGTCATAGGGGATGGAAACGTGGTCCAACCCCTAGGGCCAGCCAACTGATCCCACGCTTTGAGAGTCGGGGAAGTCACTGGCGACTAGTAGAGGCCCCATGCCCTATGCTTCTGTGGAAGCCAGAATTCACGCCATATATTACACCCAGCGACCGTCTGATCCATAAAATTCCAGTGCTTGCTGGACAGCGGCCGATTCCACTCCGTGATATAGCGCAGGCAAGAGGCTTGGTAATACGAACTCAAGAGTGGAAAGCCCAGCCCCCCCCCCCCCCCCCCCCCCCCCCCCCGCGGCCTTCGGCGAGGTAACAAGGGATAAGGCGAGCCTCGGTCTCTTATTATTCCACAAAAACTTAAGAAGCCCCTGCAGCTTCCGGAGGATACCCGGTGGAGGCTGCGCAGGGAGCATCTGAAACAAATAAAGGACACGTGGTAGCACTGTTAATTTTATCGCCGCAAGTCTCGCATACCAGGCCAGATTAAGGCGAGACCAGTCGGAGAGCGATTTCGTAGTTTGATCCACCAGCAGGTTGTAGTTGAGGGTGACAGTTTTAGCAATGGAAGAGGTCAACCGGATACCCAGATAGAGAATGTCAGAATGCACCCACTGGAAGGCAAAGTCACGCTGCAGGTCATGAACCTCTTCCTCAGGGATAGAGTGTAAGAATCTGCGATTTCGAAAAATTCACTTTAAACCCTGCCACTGTTCCAAAATCATGAAGCTCCCTCGCCAAGTACCGCAGGGTGGTGTGAGGGTGGATAAGTGAAAGAATAACATCGTCCGCATACAGACTGATTTTGTGTATGTCGGTGCCGAAGTTAATGTCCTCAACATCCAGATTCGAGCATATGCGCTGGGCAAAGGGCTCCATATAGAGTGCAAATAATAGTGGAGACAGGGGGCACCCCTGCCTCGTCCCCCTGGAGATGGGGAAGAGGGAAGACCTACACCCATTCACTCTCACCGATGCCTTTGGGGCTGCGTAAAGACATTGCACCCAGCGTATAAAATTCTCACGGAGCCCAAAGGCTCGCAAAACGGCAAACAGGTAGTCCCAGTCCACTCGATCAAAGGCTTTCTCGGCGTCGATAGAAAGCAGACAAGCCTGTGCCCGAGACCGATTAACTACATCAATGAGATGGAGAATGCGCTTGGTGTTGTCCCCACCCTGTCGTGTAGGTATAAAGCCTGATTGATCCGGGTCTATGATACCATCCATCAAAGGGCTAAGGCGCACCGCCAGGATACTCGCAAACAACTTTGCGTCTATATTTAAGAGGGAAATTGGCTGATAAGAGCCACAGTCCCTCGGATCCTTCCCGGGCTTAAGGATGACCGTAATCGCGGCCTCCGACATGGAGGGTGTTACTTCCCCAGTATCCAGAAAAGAGTTGAAAAGACGCGTTAAAAACCGAGCCAGCTCAACGCAAAAGGTTTTAAAAAAACAGAGCGGAAAAGCCATCCGGCCCGGGTGATTTGGCTATCTTGAGACAGGCTATCGCAGATATGACTTCCTCAATGCGGCTAGCGGACTCCAAAGCGTCGGCCGAGGATGCAACGGCGTAATGCAGCAGGATGCAAGATAATCCTCCCTCCCCACTGGTCCCGACACCTCCCTGCTATACAAGCGCTGATAGAAATGGCGGAAAGAATCCACAATAAGGACTTCAGAGGTATGCTCAACCGCTTGGGAGTCCCTAATGGACTATATCGCTGTCCGCTGTGCGCACTCTCGCAACCTATGGGCTAACAGCAGCCCCCCTTTATCCCCACACAGGTAAAATTTATGACCCAAGCGCAGAAGTGCATGCTCGGCCCTATCGAGGTCTAAATGCTTCAGCATGCGCCGCTTCGTTTCAAGCTCCCTCCACCCCCTAGGAGCACCTGTTCTTTTGTGGACAGACTCTAAAGCTCCCACCTCCTTCTTCAGCTCTGCTTGTTTAGCCTGACGCCAACGCGTGAACGCAGCCGTCAGCGTGATGACTTCACCCCGCACTACCAGCTTTAGGGCCTCCCAGACTGCTGCCAAAGACGTACTCCCTTGGTCATTATCTGCCAGGTAAGCGACGATCATGTCCCGTATACGAGTAACTAACGATTCAGAGTGTAGCAAAGAATCGTGCAAACGCCAGCCGGGAGGTGTGGGCCTCGTACCTTGAGAGTTGAACTGCACCGATATGAGGGCATGGTTGTAGAG